>NC_090305.1:31927500-33177500 GCF_039906515.1 Pseudorca crassidens
CCCACCCCTCAGATCTCTCGAGGGGTGGGGACAGAGGTAGGTGTACCTCTGGACCCCCGGCAGGGGTCGGAGCACTCACATGATAGGCTCAGGACGGTGCGGGGTTGGAGGCAGCGCGCGGCACCCCTGGTCCCGCGGGCCCGGGCACCTCTGGGTCCCGCAGGAGGTTGAAGGGAGGGGACGCGCAGCTGAGACCGGGGTTTTTCTTTGGGTGGTGGTGGGATCCTCAAAGAAAAGAGAGGGGGCTGGGGAAGGGTCTCGTACTCACCCCCAGGCGCAGACTCAGCTCCGGCTTGGAGCCCCGGGTTGGGGCGGGGCGGGGCTGGGGGAGGGGGAGGGGAGTCGCTGGGCGGCTGGAGCTCCGGGCTCCTGCGGCGGCCGCGGCAGTGTCTGGGGGAGGGGGAGCGGGAGGATGAGGGGGCGGGGCCGCGCAGGTCCCTCCCCCCACGCCGGCACACGCAAGGAGCGGGCGCACTCTCAGATCGCCGTCCACGTAGCTGGGTCCGACGCGCAGGCGCAGGGCGAGAGGCCGCGTAGGGGGAAGGCGGCCCTGGGCCTGTGGGGGCCCGCGGCAGGATATTCCAGGGCGGCGAAGGCGGTATGGAGTGGAGGGGGGAGGGGACGTCACTCTCCTAACTCTCTGCTTCCTCTCTCCCTTGCTTCCCCGCAGGAGGGGTGCCGCACGCTCCGGGATGGGTGAGGAAGGGCCGGAGTGCGAGGATCGTGGGCCTTCTGGGGGTGGAGGAGCAGTGGGAGGGTCCGGACGGGGAAGGAGTCCTCTAACCCGGACCCTCCTCCCTCCCATCCCCCAAGGGCGGCGAGAGCTCCTGTGGCCACTGCGACCCCGTGCCCCCGGCCTGCGCTCACCTGTCTTCCCGGGGACTGGGCGGGCTGCCGCTAGGTCTCACGAGGTGGCCTCGGCCGGTCACTCTGGCGCGGCTGCTCGGGTTTGTCTACTCTGTTTCTCCCTTTCCTTTCCCAATCTGGGTCTTGAGATGACTTTGTGACTCGTTTGTCAGGCTCTTCTGTGGTGTGGAGAATGAGTCCACCGCTTTCACTGTCATGCCTATGAGTGGCTACCCTGGCTTCAGGGGTTTCCCTGGTTTCTCATTTCATCAGAGGCTGCACCTGCCAGGGATTAAGGCTGGAAGGAAGAGAGAGAGGAAGGAGAGAGAGGGTGTGTGCGTGTGTGTGTGTGTGTGTGTGTAACTCCCGTACAAAAGAGCATATGACAGAGTCACCTCGGGTTACTAGGGAAAAGCTGGGAAGTTGGGAGATACTTGAACTTGGGCTGCTGGACAGAGGAAGGACACTGCCTACCTGGGTGTGTCTGGTTCTTGTGGCTGACCAGTGTCTCTGCTGTCTGCTGGCTTTTTCAAGGGTTCATTAGTAGCTTGTGTAATGCAGCTGTAAGGTTTTGATGCAGTTCAAACTGAATTCCCATTCAAACTGAGTCCCATCGGTTAGTTGGAAATCACTTCAGTGGATCATGGCCATCATTTAAGAAAAAATGAAGTAGAATAGAAAATATCAGAGAGCATTGTACTTGCTAAGGGTAAGTATTGTTTCTGGACACTTGCTTCAGGTATACACACGTGTGAGTGTGTGAGTGTATTAGGAGGTGTTAGGCAATGCGTTTCTGTGTGTCACAGAAAAGTTTGAAACACATTGGTTTCCTGTGTTCTCCTGTTTATGCTCTTGCTTCATCAGCCTGTGTTTAGAGTCATTTAAAATTGTCCACGAGGATGCAGTTAGCACACCAGGGATATAGAATAAACAACAGAGTGGGTCTCTTTTTTCAGGGAGGTTATTATGCTAGAAGACAGTTTACCCGTCACTCATGGAAATACGTACAATGGAAGAGCAAGGATTTTGTTGGGGTAGGAAGTAGGTTGCCTTCCTAAGAAGGCCAGAAAGGGAGGTGGGGTTAAGCTGTGTATGGTAGACTGCCTGGTGAGAGGAGTCTTTGTAGGTTTGAATTCTGGGAGCTGTTTTGGGTAGCAGCAAGACATTTAGAGGAAAAGGAATCTGTCCTATTTGTGTTGTTGTTGTTTTTCCCTTTTATGGAATTGTCCGTTTTGCCCTTAGAGCTTCTTGGATGTGTATTTTCTATGGAACTTTTTACACGTTGTATTGATTTTCTGGTTGAAAATCTGGTGTGATCTATTGCCAAGTAGCCCTTGTAATGGACACGTGGAAAATGGAAACGGGAGTCCGGAGTTACCTGGGTTTGGGACCCCTGAGGATCTTTGTAATAATGCAGTTAGGTGTGTTAACATGTGGTGGGTTCCAGATCTATTTCTGCCTGGGCCTAATTAGGGTCACCACATACTAACAGACAGAAGAGGAAACATTTCAAAAAGACCGAAATGAGACCTGAATGAAGTACACTGTGGAATCCATGAAGGAACAATGGCCAGAATGTTTTATTAGTGCCCCTGAATATGAAGGGTAAAAACCTTCCCTGGAGTCCGTTTTTTTAGGTGCTCTGTTGAGCACTGAACATAATTATTTAGACTCTCCTCATCATCTAGAATCTTCCATGATGCAAGAGTCCTTTGAAGCCTGTCTTACCCCACTCCCGTCTTGGGGGATTATGACACCTGGACCCACGTAAGATGGCTTTTCCTGTTGTTTTCGTTACTTGGATAGTTTTTATGGCCATGTGGGAACTTGGGAGGGTCTCAAAAATCAGGTTACAATTGATCCTTTTTCAGAGGCCAGTGGGTTGTTCTGGTTCACCCTGGGGTGATTTTACATGTGTATTAACAATGACAGCCAGCTTGCAGGAGAGGGCTATGATTCAGATCCCAGAAATGTTGTTCTGGGTCAGGTAATACGCTCTCTTATTAAGAAAAGTGCCAGGTAGCTTATTATTCACCAGGGAAACACAACTCAGAGTGAGAAAGTCTCCTTGTCGAAAACTTAAAAAAAAAAAAATCATCTATGTCTTTAGAAAAGAGGGAGTGCTTTTCCTAGTCTACTTTAAGCTGAAAAACACTTTCAGGACTGAGTGATCTTAAAGAGACACCCATAGTGCTGCCCTGAGAATCAGGGAGTGAGACTGTTCTCCCTGGTCAGAATCTGGGAAACAAACTGTTTATGCTGCAGACCTGGGTCCTACTGGTTAATTCAGAGAGGGGTTCTCCCACTTGAAAAACCATCCCTTACGTGAGTGAAGCTAAAACACGTTCATTTCTTTGCCTCTTTGCTCTTACCAATGACCCTTGCTTGACAGAGTCACTGAGGCCTGGAGTAGTGGATTCCAAGGAAACAGACTTGGCAGGAGAGGAGGGGAGGGGGGGTGGAGGAGACACCCTTTCTTTGGGCCTTTCATCCCACCCCCATCCCCCTGCCTGCCCACCTGACATCTCTATAAACCTGGCTCCTTGCCACTGGCTTGGTAGAGGTACTAATAGGAAAGAAATATGTACGTGATTAAGTAGAATTTACCTTTGCCTTGTGCAGTTTTTCTGAGTTAGACCATACCAAGAATGTTATAAACTTATTTCTGGAACTATAGGTGTTTGCACACCTGTGAGGTGGGGATGGCAGGGGAGCAAAGCTAGAAATAGGTAAGATCTACACATTGAAAACCAACTGGAATAATGGACAACTGTCAGATATTTTTAAGAACCACGATTTTAAATCTGTAACAAGGTGGAGCAAACAAATATACAGGTAAATAAACACGTATAGTTAACCAACAGATAGAGACAAGAACCCTGGAAACGTTTTTTTCTTTGTGAACCAGATTGAGAACTGGGGTCCTCACGGGTCGCCATGGTAGAAACAGCCCATGGTGCTAATGAGGGATTGCTATTGCTTCTTGATAGTAACGCTGTGAAAACTCACACCTTTGCAAATGTATCAGAATCAACTTCAGCGTTGGTCCCAGGCTGTGCTGTTTGTGGTGCAGGTGTCTATTGAAAAGACAGCTTTTTAATTCCTGAGTTTTAAAAGATTATGTGGCAGCTTTAAGAGAGGAGAAAGAATACTTGCACTGTGTGGGGTGTTTTTGTTTCTGTGAAGTCTATTAGTGGTTAAAGAAGCACCTTAGCTGGGCAAGTATTGTGTAGGGTGTAGTAGAAACAGCCTTCTACCCTTCTTCCCTTCCTAGGACAAGCCGACAAGTCGCTTAGCAATTCTGACTTAATTTCTCCACCTGCGAAATGGCACTTACTCTATTGAACCTTCAGAACTGTTCAAAATCCTTAGGAATCAACCCTCCCCAAACTGTTGCTCTTTGTTATTTATCTTTCTGTTTCCACTGGGTGCTCAAGAATGAAATCAACCAAGAAAGTGATCTGTGTGAAAGTACTTTGAGAAGTGTAACATGTATACTTATGTGAGGTTAAAAAAACTCCCAAAAGATGTGTTTTTTTAAAAAAAAAAACCAAAAAACAATTCACAAAACTTCCTGAAAGAGAATCCTTCCGGGACAAATCAGTAATGAGTATTTAAGCACCAAACACGAGTACTTTTTGGTCCAGAATGATTGGGGCGAAACCTGCAGGAGATGGGAAGGGCTGTCAGCATGACAGGGCAGAGGGTCCAGGGAGTTCCCTTTTGTTTTTTGTTTCCTCGAAGCTGCCAGGCCTCTGCTTTTTCCTGCTTTAATTAGGGACATTTATATCCTTACACTAGGCAGAGTTTGTCCGTTTTGTGGCTGGGCTTTGCACTTGATTTCTCCTAGTGTTTCTTTTCACTTCTGTCACTTACTAACAGAATCTCCTTTAAACACTCTTTTGCAGTTGGGCTGAACTTTTTGTTTTGTCTCTTTTCTTTAGAGCCTGTTTCTCTTGAAAGGCCTTTAAAATTTATGAAACGTGCCAGGCACCTAAAAATGGAAACTGTTCAGGTAGAGACAATGTATAAATATATGTGGATCTGTGATACTAAGTACAACATTTTGCTGATTCCTAAAGTTCAAGTAATGGTACTTTCTAAGTTTTCACAAAGCATCAGGCTCTTTCTGTCTGCTTTTCTAGTTCAGTCTCTATGTATTACAATTAGCTAAAAATGAGCTCTCAGTGTCTAGGAAGCTCCCCCAAGTTACTGGGAGCCTGGGTGAAGGGCACAAGAAAGACCACCAACCCACCAATATGGAGCCTCTCTGGAGCTGGAGGATGAATTGCAATTGCAGATAAATTTTATACATTTAACAGATACTCACTGAGCTCCATTTGTGTGCCAGGCACTGTTCTAGGTCCTGAGCATGTAGCGCTGGACGGGACAGGCACGGTCCCTGCTCTCACGGAGCAATGTTCTTCCATCACCTATAAGGTGATGCCAAGTGAAAAACTCACCTGTGTGTCCCTAAAATCTACAGTCCTCCCTGGCCTCCAGAACTGAAGGGAGATCTTAAAGTTAAACTAAGATTTGAAGTAAGCACGGCTCTTGGATTGTATTAAGTAATTTCTCTCCCTCTCCCTCTCTCACTGTCTCTTGCCTTCCTTCTCTTGCCCTCCCCATCCCCCCACCCCCAGAGGTTATTATTCACACTCTAAACCTGGATGGCAGTACTAGTGCTGACCAGGAAGTGGCATGAACAGCCATCTCTGGCGCTGGAGTCTTCCGAATACCTGGCCTCCTCAGAGTGAGAGGCGAGGAGGAAATATCATTGGAGTTAGCTTCCTGTGCAAACACAGGACTCAGAATAACATTGCTTGTGAGACAAAGCACTCTATACAGACTGATTTGAAGTGAATCAGGGCCTATGTCTACAGGATGGATTTATCCTAGGAAATAACATCAAGGTCAGTCAGTTGCTTTGAAATAAATTGTAGCCCTCATTACTCTTACCTGATCTGAGCCAGTTGTTTAGTGGTGTGATGGTGTTTTTTCACAGTGGGCAGCGTAAGCACCAGACCGAGGAGATGATTCCAGGGGCCTGTAGACATAGCATGAGCTAATCCTCTCATGACCAGCACCATGGTTCTCCTAAAGCATGTTTGCATGTGATGTGCTGGTTCCCGATATACGGATGAGATCTCTACAGTGTCTGGATTTCCCTGTGTCGAGCCGTGGGTGGGGGAATCTGTCTTTCTGTTGGCTACCTCATTTATTTTATTCAACAAGTATTTATTGTACTCCCGCTCTGTCAGGACCTGCTGGGATCTTTTGCAGGGGTGACAGTGGAGGGGACCACAGATTCTTTTTGTATACAAATATACAAGTATATTTGCTTCTTTTATGCATTCAAGTTCATAGGAATGCTTACTGCTGTCCATTTGATGTCTTTAAGTCCTTTGGGTCTAGAGGTCACTATCAGATCCACCAAAGAGCTAGTGAAAAGTCTTTGAATTTGGTCTTTTCTTGTGAAAATGGAGGTGCTCCCTGCAGCCATGAATGTATTACGTTTGCGTTTGAGGGTAGTACAGGTAATCCGGAGTCTGTGATTCCTGAGTTCCTATAGTGAGTTCAGATGCCACGTTGTCAAGATCTCTGTGGTTTCTGTGGATATTGAGTAGCAAGAACTAGAATGTTAAGGATTATCAGCCTCATCTCCAGAAATAAGAAAATAAAATAGAAATCCAGAGTTATTCCGTGTCTGAGTTTGGATAGTGAACATTGGCACAGTGAGAGTTCCTTTGGCACAGGACGCCCAGATGTCCTTGGTGTGCAGGAGGGGTGACAGCAGATGCTGTAGCCTTACACAGAGCTGCTCGCAGGAGGTGTGTTTGGGGCCAGGGCAGTTTGGTTGGGCAGAGATGGACCCAGGTTGTGGTGGTGGCTTCTCAGCAAGGCAGAGAGAGGGGGCCTGGGTGTGGTCTGTGCACAGGCTGGCCTGTAGATTTTAGGGAGGTGCCTTGAATGGTGGGGTTTGTTATGCCCAAGTTGGGAAAGTGCTGGGAAGCCTCCAGGCACTTCTGCATTTCTTGGACTCACATAAAGGCTCTGGAGGAAGCGATGCAGCGTGGAGAGGCTGGATGTTGCAATTCTCAGGAGAAGGAATGTGGGTGGCGCTGGACTAACCTTGAGGGTTCTTTGGAGGAGCCTCTTTTCTCCCAGGGAGTGAGAGTAGGGGCCCGCCAGCATCAGATGGGAAGGCTTGGCTGCGATTGGACGTAACTGCAGCCTGGACCAGAAGGACTGCTTTTCAGAGCTACTTTTTTTATTCCGTTTTTTTAAAGCCAATTTTCCATTATTGCTCAGAGTGTGGAGCTCTTCTTGCCACCTACACTTCAAATTGTATTCAAAACCTAAATTGGATGAAAGTGAATGACTTTCACTTGGTGTTTGTCTACATTTCAGTTGATTCAGCAAGCACTGAGTTAGGTCTGAGTAAAATGTTCATGTGACATCAGTATTCTTGATGGAACAAGGATGATCTAACAGTTGGAAAAATATTAATATTTAAGTTAAAGTTACCATGTTAACTGTGCTGATTCAGAGGGTGGGTTCAGGAAGCCGACTTCTGGGGTTCAGATTTCAGCTTTGTCACTCCTAGCTGTGCGACTTGGGCAGATTATCTAACCTCTCTGGGCCTCATTTCCTCCTGTATAAAATGGGGCTAATAATAGTGTCCATTTCGTAGTTTTTGTGAGGCTTAAATGAGACGATAATGTAAAGCACTTAGACACATTATAACTAGTCGATACATTTTCATAAAGAAAGAAAGCAGAAAAAGACCAGGTGACCCTCAAAGCTGCTTCTCACCCTGAGTTCCTGTGTGAAGTGGGCTTTTTACGGCAGAGTGAGGCCGTAGGGTGTGGAGGGAAGACCCTGGGACATAAGCTGAGTCCACTTCTGGTTCTGCTTCTGCCCTGGGCTAGTTACGGGGCTTTATGCAAGTCCCTTCCTCTCTCTGTATCTCAGTTTCCTGATCTTCGAAACGGGACGTGATGTGATGACGATGATGATGGAGAGGGCTAATAGGTATTGAGGGTGTATTGAGTGCGGGCGTCATGCTTTGTGCTTTGCGTGGCTTACCTCAGGACCGTCTTGTGAATAGGTGTTACAGGTGGGGAAACCCCATGTTACAGATGGGGAAACCGAAGCTCATAGCTCCTTCTCCAGGGCTACCAGGCTGTGAGGGTAAAGCTGGCCTCATCTGATAGTCTTTGATTCTGTGTGTCAGATGTTAGTAGTTCTGTAAGTAGGCCGCCTTCTTTTGCATACGTTTCTGATCATATTTACATTTTGGCCAACGCTTCCTGGGTTGTCTTAAGGAAAACACTGGCGAATAAGTTTGAGGTTTGAGGCTAAATTGTAGTTAATAAGCATTTCTGGAGTGTTTAGGTATTTCTGTGAAAGTAAATAGTGAGTTTTCCCCCACCATTATTAAATAAACTCTTATCTAAGGTGCTTTGAACTTATGCAAGGCAAAGCTGTGTGTAAATACTACAGTGGTAGAGGCTTTCTCAGCAGAGCTCTTGAATGAGGCCCTCTGTAGCCAAACATGTGGGTGGAAAACAGGCATGTCTTGCAGCTGGAATTCCCAGCTGGCTGTAGGTTGTTCTTAAATATTCCCCTCACTGGTGCCCAGGTGTTTCAGGAACCTGGGGATGGCCATATAGGTTGGTGCTAGGGAGCACAGGGTTGAGGTTCTGCGAGCTGCAGTCACCAGTGTTGGGTTGGCGTTTGCTCTTTTGTCTCCAGCTTGCTCTCCCAAAGCCCACTTTCAGCTGCAGTGTAGGGTAGGTAGTTTTTCTTTCTTTTTTTTTTTTAATTGGGGTATAGTTGCTTTATAATATTGTGTTAGTTTCTGCTGTACAGCGAGTAGGTAGTTGTTCTGTGTTACGTTGTCAGTTGGGAGACCGACCCAAATAGAGGCCTTGGTCAGTGACTTGGCAAGGGCATCCTTTGGCACTCCTTTGCTAACCTTGAGCTGTCCAGGTGTTCTGGCTTTTACATTTGGGGGAAAGGTGATGTGGTGACAGACAACGTGGGCAGCTGCTCAGGTAATCTACTTTCCTCCAGGGAGTAAAAGTTCTGGTTTCAGGAGGCACACGAGTGTCAACAAGGGGCCAGTGTGCAGGTTTTCCTCTGTGGAGGATGTGGGAAGTGCTTCCTGCCTGGGTGTGTCCCAGAGGACTCGTGCTGTGGAGGTGATATAATTATGAAGGCATTCTCTGTGCTGTTGTGTAACCTACAGCGAGAACTGTGGTGGGCCATTCCAGCTCTCTGACCCCAGTTAGAATATGAATCAGCAAAATTGCAGCTGGAGTTCCATCTAATCATCTGCGTATCTTTTAACCACTAAGATTTATATTTAGTGACTAATGATCTTTTGCTCAAAGTGCCATCTCCCACACAAGTCCCCAAAAGTCTTAAAAAAAACAAACAAACACCAAACACCAAAAACTACTGGCTCTGAGTGTGGACATTGACTTAGAAATAAATCCTTTTCCCCCCTTTTTCCCTGCAGGATTTGCCATCTTGGGATCCCATGGCTTTCTTTACTGGGCTCTGGGGCCCCTTCGCCCACGTGAGCAGAGCACTGAGCCAACGCTGTTTCAGGTAACTTTTCCTATTAAGTTCTTAAAGCTGTGTCTTTGAGTAAGCCTCCTGTCAGGGTGGGGTATTGGTGACTAGAGTGGGAGTGGAAACTCAGGGAGGTGGGCTTGGGGTCAGGGAAATCCAAAGGCATAGGTGGAACTGGGGTTTGGTCAGGCCAGGTGAGGGGGATAGGTAAGGAGGCGATATTGCTGTTGAGGACGGGATTGGGAATGGATATAGAGAATGATGAAACCTCCATCCTTGCCAGACTCTTGTAGTGAATCTGATGTCTCTCAACCCTGTCATTCCTCCAGTGCATTAAAACCTTCTCTTTTAAGAAAATGTATATATGTACATTTTATATACACTTTGTATATACACACACACATATATACACATATATATTCTCTATATATACACATATGTGTATATATAAATATATACTCTATATACATATATATGTATATATACATATATATACTCTATATGCATATATATACATTTTATATATATCTAAAGTATATATATACTTTAGATATATATGAGTATATATACTCATTCTTAGTCACATTGCTATACACCTGAAACTAACAGAACATTGTAAATCAACTATAATATTTCATTTTTAAAAAAACATATAAATAAAAGAGGGGAAAAACCCTTCTCTCTTAAAAATGGAATATATATATATATATTTTTTTTTTAAATCACATACTTATTACCATAAACTCAAGCATGATGGAAGTTTGACAACCTCTCCCCTCCCCATTTAGATGCTAAGTCAGGGCGGAGAGCACAGGTTTCATTCCTGTTGGCAAACATGCCTTTTGGCCCTGTTCATGCACTCGTTCCGCAAGTGTTTACTGAGCCCTGTGCCCAGGGTTGGTCATAGAGAGATGAATAAGAATTGCTTCCTGCCCTGGAAGAGTTCTCACAGTTGGCCATGGGAGCAAAGTTGGAAACAAATAACTCTAAGAAAATGTGACCAGTATAATAATAGAGGCTTGTACAGTTCTTTGGAAGGCCCGAGGCAGGGGCTGCTAACGGAGGAGGAGGAGGAAAATAGGAGGATAGCAGCTGCCTTCCCAGAAGGCACATGGGGGCAGGTCCTGTCCAGGCCCCCAGGGAGGGCCAAGAGGCCAGGCACACTTGGAGAGCTCCAGGGATTCCCGGCCATCGGGGCTCAGAGTGAATTTGTGAGTGGCAGGATAGAGGACCTCAGAAGGCAGGTACATAGAGGCCAGGTTGTTGACAGTGTATACAGTGGGGGAACCACTGACCAGTCCTGAGCAGGGGAGTGACCTGCATTTTATATTTTAAAAAGAGCTCCTGGTTGGCAGAGTGAGGTGCGCAGGGAGCTGGTTAGGACACTAACGGAATAGTCTTGGTGTAAGAGAGTGAGCTGCTGGATGAAGGAGGTGTCGACGGGGGTGGAGGGAGAGGACAGAGGTGTTTAGGAGTGGTGTCAGTAGAACGGGGTAGCCAGTGGATGGTGATGGAGAGAGGTTTATGGCTCAGGAGCTGAATTTTCTGGAGAAGCCATCATCTAGGCAGGAAACACAGCAGTGGGAGGAGGTTTGCAGGGGGAGGCGATGAAGTCACTGTAGGACCTACTGAGTTGCAGCATCTGTAGGACACGTGAGGAGTTGGAGTGGAAATATAGGACCGAAGGATAGGAGAGAAGTGGGGCTGGAGATGGAATTTACTAGCTGGAAACAATGGGGATAGAGAACCTTGCCCAGGGTAGGCATGTGGAATGAGAGAAGAGGACGCCGGGTCACCCGGGAGAACACCAGCACTAGGGTCCTAGTGGCAGCAAACTAGAATTCCCACTGTCATCAGATGGCTTAATAATAGCTTATTTGCCTTTAATAGGTACGCTTTATAGTGGGGAAAAATACATTAAAACAAAAGATTGTTACCTTGACTTATTTTCCATTTCTGCTATGTTGTGTCAAAGGACTCCCTTAGCAGACACACTCACTTGTACCTTCTGGTTCTCAGCAACATGTAGATGGGACATTTGGTAATCAGCGTATTCTGGGGGAGCACGTTTTGCAGGCTAGGCAGTGGGCGAGGCCTGGCCCATAAGGTATTCCCTTAATCCTCAGAGGCCTTTTGGAAACCGAAGGCTTTAAATTAAGTCTGCCATGCAGTTTGTTGTAACAGAATATCAGGTCCTCTTTAAAACCCATCCAGATCGAGGTCCTGACCCGGCAGCGGAAGCCGTGAAGAACTGTGAGGGCACTGCCTTGGGCACAGAGAAGCCTTCCCAGGCACCACCTCTGTCAGGGCCCTGCTGATGTGCACGCTGCCAAGCCTGGTCTGGCAGAGGCCTCTGCGCCCTGACCAGCAGAGATGCAGACCTCAGACTCTTTTCCTCTTCCGCCAGCACCACTGGGAGCCTTGGTGCAATTCAGAAGATGACGCGGGTGCGTGTGGTGGACAACAGTGCCCTGGGAAACACCCCGTACCATCGCCCTCCTCGCTGCATCCACGTCTATAACAAGAACGGGGTGGGCAAAGTGGGCGACCGGATCCTGCTGGCCATCAAGGGGCAGAAGAAAAAGGCACTTATCGTGGGGCATCGTATGCCTGGTCCCAGGATGACCCCCAGGTTCGACTCTAACAACGTGGTCCTCATCGAGGACAACGGGAACCCTGTGGGGACCCGAATCAAGACACCCATCCCCAGCAGCCTACGCCAGAGGGAAGGCGAGTTTTCCAAGGTGCTGGCCATTGCCCAGAACTTTGTGTGAACAGAGCCCAGGCACCGGCTGCCTGGGGGCTCATGGATGGAGCCGTTCTGAGAGCGGTGCCTCTGCTGAGAGGGAGCCCGGGGCGCAGTGTGCTGTGAGAAAATAAATGTTTTCCTGTACGTTTCTTCCTGAGCTTTCTGGGTGTGGCCATGGGGTCAACGGTACTGAAACAGTTAAAAGGTGCCACGTGACGTGGTGGTCTTTGCCTGCAATAGCCTGTGAACTCACCCAGGATTATCAGGCTCTGGAAAACTGGGGTACACGCCAAATGCCAGTTTGTAGATATGCAATGGAATATCACTTTCTAGCCAGGCAAACTGTTTATTTGCCTTCCACAGTGTCATCTTCCTGTGTCAGAGGGCCGGAGGTGCTAAATGGGTATGAAGGTGACTGGGTTGCTGGGTTAGCGTGAATGGAGCCGGGGGACCGTTTCCTCCAGCACAGCGTGGCCTCCAGCCTCCGAGAGAACCTGCACCGTGATCCTTCCTCCACCATGGGGTGCCCTCTGCTAGGCACCGGCTGCTTCTCTGTGCCCAGAGCAGACAGCTTCCTGCCTTGACTCCTGGGGAAATGCACTAGCTCCGGTGTTTGCAGAGCACCAAATCGTGGGCCTGTGCAGGGGATTCAGTGACAGTTTACCTCCCATTTGTTTGTTGGTCTCCTTGGGGAGGTTCTGGGGCGCTCCCTTAGTTTCTTTAAATGGAATCTCATCAGCTCATTTCTAAAGTCACTCCTTTATTCATTCAAACTGTCCTGGGCACTTCTCATTAAACATTCCAGTGGCCTCTGAGAGGCAGAGTTGCATGATGATTAAGCACATGCTCTGTAGCCAGACCGCCTGGGTTCCAATCCTGACTCCACCACTTACACGTAATGCCTTTGGGCAGGTTATTTTGCTTCTTACACCTTCTGTTTCCTCACCTGTAAAATGGGTGCATGATAATGGTACATGCTTGATACGGTGGATGTAAGAAAATGAGTTCGTGCCTATGAGTACCTGGTGATAATAAGCACTTGATAGGCATCAGCTGTTCTCTGTCATCATTGCTCTGCAGCTGCCAGCGCTGGGAAAGAGAGGTGAGGATAAGTACATGTCCGTGCTCTCCTGGGCAGATTGACACAGATCACCTAATGACTCCAACACATGCAGATCCCCAAGTGTAACAAGTGCCTCCGATGGAGAGGTTAGACTTTTTCCATGGGACAGGAGGCGGCTTCCCTGAGAAAAGGTTGCATGGTCTGCCTTTTGAAGAATGAATAGGCATTGTGATAGAAGTCAGAATAGTGGCTACCTGCGGGGGTGGGGAAGAGCATAGACCACAAAGGTCACAAGGGAAACTTACGGGTGTTGGAAATGTTCTAAATCTAGATCTGGGTGGGAGTCACGTGAGTGTATACATCTAAATAATTATTGAGCTGTGTACTTCAGTGCACTGTACTTTACACCTTAGTAAAAATAAATGGACAGGCATTAGCTAGGTGATAGAGGAGGGGAAAGTGTTCCAGGCAGAGGGAAGAGCATATGCAAAAACCCTGTGGCAGAAGGGAATGGGGTGAGTCCCAGGGGCTCAAAGGAAAAGCCGATGTGGCTAGAGCAGGGCGAGCAGGAGGGATTGTGGTGTGGGATGGGGCTGGAGAGGGAGGGCCAGCCAAGCCTGGGAAGCCTTCCTTATCCTGAGGGCGTTGGGATGCTGTTGGAGGGTATTCAGCAAGGAGGGTCAGGGTGGTGGGAGGGGAGATACGGTTGGATTGACTGTGGAGTGGGGCTGAGGGAGTCCAGAGTGGACGAGTGTAGGCTTTGCATGATGATGACCTGCTGGCCTAGGGCGGTGGTGAAGGAGGGGAGCAGAAGCCTTTAGCGGGTGCAGTTGACTGGGCTTGGCAATGCGTTAGGGTGGTGGGGAAGGGCCAAGAATGTGTCTCAGGTGTCCAGCTTCCGCGCCTGGATGGTTGGTCTTGCAGAACACCGAGCTGGGTGCTCTGGGGGAGGCCCGAGGGTGGGGGAGGGTGAGTAGCTGAATGGCGTCTGAGTGGAGGCACCTCTGAGATGTCCGAGAGGTGTCAAGTAGGCAGCTGGATGTAAGTAATCTCTTAAATTGGAATAGCACTCAGTGTCTATTTTGAAAGCATTTGTGTGTACGTGCGCTCTTGGTGTTCCTCACGGTTTGGGGGCCACTGGTCCCGTGTTTTACATGAGGACACCGAGTTTCAGAGGTAACGTGATTTTTCTGCAACTAACATGATCAAGCTGGTCTCAAAGCCAGAGCCTGTGACTTCACCGCAGGGGTCTTCCCACAATGTCCGGGGGTCTTACTTTTGTGGTTGATGAGCCCTTGCCATCTTGAGCTGATTCTCACTAGCTGTGAGTCTAGAGGATAATAATCTGGTTTTCCCGAATTCAGTGGGTTCACTTGGAGCCTCACCAGCTCAGCCTTGACTGCTGGGAAGCGAAGGCTCTTCTTTTTCCGTCTTCCTGGTCGAGGTGTGCACCGCTCCCCAGGGCTGCTCTGATTAAAGGCTGATTCAAGGTCCCTCTGGGTATTTTAGGAGCTAGCAGCCCTCCTCACCGGGCCCTCTGGAAGGGCCGGCAGACTCTGGCTGACCTGCTCTGCTGCAGCAGCTGACGCTGGCCACGGAGGAGGAAGCGCCTGCACCGGGGCCTGCTTTGCCAGGGACGAGTGTCTCCCCAGCTGCAGCAGCTGCTACTCAGCAAGTTCTTAATTCCTCTGCTTTCTGGGCTGCTTCCCGAAGGCTGGGGGAGGAAGAGACCCCTGTCCTTAGGGAAAGGAAGGGCGGGATTGCCATTCTCAGCCTGGCATCACCTGCTCAGGGCATGGCCTTTGCTCTGACCAGGGCAGCTTGACCAAAGCTGCCCTCTAGCTTTGAAGGGCACTCGCTGTCTAGGGTCGGGCTCACTTCTTCCCCTGCCCTTAGTCAGCAGAACATGCGTCCATCCTTTCACGGGTCTACAGGGCACCAGCTGCCCTGCTCCAGCCCCGCTCCCGCCTCCCTCCTGTTGAGGTTTGCGGGAGTCTTTCAAATGACTGTCCTGCCATCCCCCCTCAGCTCAGGTCTGCCATGGGCTTAAACACTCTTCCCAAGGTGTTCTGTGCTGACCGCTGGAAGGCTGTGGTTTCCAGGGGCTGGGGGCCAGAGACCGCTCCCCGACCGTGACGCAGGCCCTGGCAGCACACAGCCCAGAATAGCCTCAGCTCTGCTGCTTTCCCAGCTGCCCTATCACTTTGCAAACTGGAATCTAATTTGCTGTCCACCCTCCCCGCCCCAGTCTCTCAGTCAGTACCACTTTCTTTGCTCATGAAATATTTATAATCACAGATTATGTTTCCCTATGAGTATAAACTTGCTTTTGTTTTTTTCCCTTCTATGCCCTTAAGACAAGTCAAAGAGCCTCATCTCTCTGGGTTCATAGACCTCATCCAAGTGTCTGCTGCAGCGGCCAGCTCCACCCACAGGTTGACTCCCTCTGCCGCCCCACTGCTGAAGAAACGTGGAAAGCTGTACATTGGGGGTTGTGGTTGGGAGACCTGGGTTCCAGTTGGGCCTGTGCTAACTAGCCATGTGACCCTGGGCGAATCACCGCCTGGGGAGCTGGGGAGCTCACCCCTTGGGGGCTTGGTGCCTCCACTGGTGGTCATGCCTCCAGGGTCACCAGGCATGGCTCTGACTGCACCCTTGCCCCAGCGACCTTGGAGGGTGTGCCCCTGGCTGCAGATGGGGACCTGGCCAAAGAATGCAGGGCTCACCCTGTCACCAGCAATACTCCTGGAAAAATAGCCAGAAGCCAACCACCTCCCGTCGGGGTGGCGAGGCTACAGCACTGCAGGCATAGCAGGCGGTTCCCTCCGGAAACCCTCAAGGCCAGCCCTGCTTTACTGAGGTGCCAGGTGGGGGCAGAAGGGAGGGGGTGCCCCCTGGTGGGCAGGATGCCCCAGAGGCCTGGCTCCTCCGGAATCAGAGTGAGGAGGAGGCCCCCGTGGGGCATGCTGGGCCTCACCTGGGCACAGCCTCCTTAGCTTCCCTGCTCCATCCTCCCATTGCCTTTCTTGGCTGCTTGTTCTCTCTTGTTCTTTCTCAGTTGCTGAGAATTCTTGTTTTTGACGAAAATTGCATGATATTGGAATCAAATACTTACCTGAAATTCAAATCTGTCCCAGCAGCTGCATTTCTTTCCTTCCCCTAGTCTTGTGATTCAATCTTTTAACAAAAAATTTCAGGATTTCATTTTATTCTTTCCCACCTGGAGGATGGATCACAGTTCAGTTCCCCTCAGTATTTTGGACACTTGCTGAATTGTTTTGCCAAATATTAGGTAATTTTCCAAATTAGGTGGACTTCCAAGGCTCAAAGTGAAAATGAGTTTGCTTCTCAGTTTTCAGCATCAAGCCAGTTTCATTATGATTTTTTAAAGCTAGTGGTTTCCAGCCAGATTTGGTGATAACCTGTTGTCACTTGCTTGATATCATGACAGGCTGTCTTGTAAGACATACCACAAGCTTTTTCTTTCTTTTTTTTGGCTGCGCTGGGTCTTCGTTGCTGCGCGTGGGCTTTCGCTAGTTGCGGTGAGCAGGGGCTACTCCTCGTTGCGGTGCACAGGCTTCTCATTGCGGTGGCTTCTCTTGTTGTGGAGCATGGGCTCTGGGCACGCGGGCTTCAGTAGTTGCAGCATGCGGGCCCCAGAGGGCGCGGGCTTCAGTAGTTGTGGCGCGTGGGCTCAGTAGTTGCGGTGTGTGGACTCTGGAGCGTGGGCTCAGTAGTTGTGGCACATGGGCTTAGTTGCCCCACGGCATGTGGGATCTTCCCGGACCAGGGATCGAACCGTGTCCCCTGCACTGGCAGGAGGATTTTTAACCACTGGACCACCAGGAAAGTCCGTGCTTTTTCTTTTTTTAAATGAAAATGAATTTAAACTTATTTTGAGAATTTCATAAGAACCCTTGAATAATTGGGATACCCCTGGATGTTATGAAACTGCTTGGCAGTTGATTTTAGGCCAAATATTTATATGACAAATAGATGCAGCTCTTGGGCAATTGAGACTGATGATCTGGTGTGGGATCAGAGCCATCCTGCCCTCTCCCTGCTCTGGGGTCCCTGGTGATTTGTACCACCTCCTAGGGCTGGAAGAGGAGAGAAAGAGAGACCTTCTCTCCCAGTGCTGGCCTTTTCAAGGGATGCCATGCCTGGCCTCCCATGGTTTCCCGGGCTGGGAGTGGGCAGTACTGACCCATCCCCATGGGCTAACCCAGTGCCCTTCCTGGCTGGCACAGAGCAGAGCTTTCGTTTGTTCATATACCTCACTGGCACTGTCCTTACCCAGTTACATTAGCTCATCGGTTTGCTGCTAGCTCTGGTTAAAGGTTCGCTAGCGAAGAAGAATGAAACCCTTGCTTCAAAAGAGATTTTAGAGTTGTCTGTGGATTTCGTTTCTCCAGGCTGGGTCCCTACAATAGACAGACGATTAAGAATGACTTACATGGTTCTCCATTTATTTGAACAGTGTTTGCTGCAGATCTGCTGTCCCATAGGCTTACCTTTGTAATTCATTAAATTGCTTTCTAGTAGGTAACTGCTTGCAGAGAGACAGTCCACCTATATATATTTTTTCTTTTGTAAAATAAAAAAAATTAATTTTAGTCTTACCCATTCCCTTTATTTATAAGATGTATTTATGGTTTTAAAAAGTCTGGTGCTGAAGCACTTAGGGAGTGAAGTGTCATGATATCTGCAAGAAATTACCAACTGATGCATCTAAATGAGGAGTATATGGAGATTATACTATTTTTTCAACTTTTCAAAGGTCTGACATTTTCAACATGTTAGTAATAAAAGTAATAAAAACGAATGACTGCTTTTTAAAAAATAAATTCTGGGAGGAGGAATCAAGATGGCAGAATAGAAGGATGTGGCTCTCACCTCCTCCCACAAAAAAAATTCTGATGATAAAACCAAACCTGTGTGTGAAACGTGTTTGCGTTGGCTGGGGCCCTGGCTGGCCCCCAGAGCTGTGGCTGTGCGCTGGCCGATGGGGACGGGACAGTTCAGGCAGCAGGAGCCAGGGCTGCCAAGTCCACTCACTGCTGCCCACGTACCAGCTTCTGACCTGGCCGTTCTCACCATCCTCCTCACTTCCGGGCCAGGGCTTGGGTTGTATTCTATAGGAACGTGGCTATATTATTTCTTTTAACTCTGTGTTCCCAGCACCTGGCACATAGTAGGTGTGCGGTAAATGTCAAACTAATAGATTTCCTCTGTTCAAGTCTGTGGTGCGCTTTTCAAGGTGAGGAGAACTTTGCGCTTCCTAAGTAACACTGTTAGTCGATGTGTACTTTGTTTTGGGGAAGGCATAGGGTACCTCTCTCGCCAAGGGCATGTCATAGCTAACCCACCTGTGGCTTGAGTTCATTTCAAAACAAAACTGGGGGTTTTTTCTCACCCACGTGGTTCGAACCTTTCACTATGACTGTGTAGACTTCGGGGTTGAGCCCCCGAATTCCACAGGGGAAAGTAGCAGATTCAGTCAGACCTTGGGTTTTCTGGTGCCTAGTCCTGTTCTTTTCCACAGCATCACTGAGCACTTTCTTTCACCACTGAGTTTAAAAACATGATGAAAAAAAGAATAAAAAATAAATAAAAACATGAGGAACTTTCTGAAAAATACATTTGGATGGGGCCATATGTACCCAGCTGGTAGGGGTAGGAAGCAGCATTGCTTGTGAGCAGCTGGCAGGATCGGGGCTCCCTGGTGAGCATATTTCCCAAGATGTGGTGACCAGGCTGTTGGGTGTGCAGCGGTGATGGGATTGGGAGGAAGCAGATTTGTGATGCTGTGTCTGAAACCTCCCCTCTGACCCTTTAGGTCCCCCACTGGGTCCGAGGGCTTCAGAGCACCTCACAGCCCTCTCTTACTCCTCCTGAGTAGCAAGGTGCTTCCTCACTGGGGTCCTTGTGTTCTCTGAACACCTCTACCTCCGCAGAGCCCTTTCGCTGTACAGATGCCCCCATCTTTGATCTCACCTTGTGCCTACTGCTAAGACTTCCCCCAGCTGGGTGGTAGGTAGGGCTGAGGTCCCCGTTTTATACACAGAAAACTGAGTAAGTGTACAGTGGAATTGAGCCCAGCGTTCTTATTACTCTATGCGTGCTACGCCTGGTACCCAGCCCCCCGCCAGGCATAGTGCTTTTCACACCTCTTTGTAATTGATAATCCCCATGGGCTCCGGAACAGTGTCTGTCTTGTTCATGGCTGCCTCCCCCATGCTCAGTAAATGCACAAAAAATATTGAGATCTCCAGTAAGTTAATGACCCCCCCCCCAAACGTGCTCTTTGACCCCTAGGACCTGCTCTTTGCACAATGCCCTAAAAACAATAAAACATATTGGAGAATAAGACCTACAACCTGCCCAGTGGTGTCATCAAGTTAATGGCCCCCAGCACACGCTCTGCGCACACACAAAAACAATCATTTATGGAAAGGTGACATTTCAAAGTGAAAGACCCTCATTGTACTGAGACCTGAAATGATTTTTCCAAAGTGCCATGACAGTCCTGGCCTGACCACGTAGGGACAAGAAAACTCCTGTGCCCAACCTGGAGGAGGAGCCGATGATGTCTGTTCAAGAAAGATGCAGAAGGTCTTCTCCCCCTCCCCTGTCTTCCTCTGATTATGAAAATGTAACCCACTAAAGTAGTCGGGGCAGCGCAACGCTTGCCTGCCTGCTTGAAAGCCTCACCAGCATCCTGTTCTAATAAATCACTTCTTATCTATCAAAAAACTATTGAGAGCTCAAAGGTT
The DNA here is from genome assembly GCF_039906515.1 of Pseudorca crassidens. Classification (NCBI taxonomy): domain Eukaryota; kingdom Metazoa; phylum Chordata; class Mammalia; order Artiodactyla; family Delphinidae; genus Pseudorca; species Pseudorca crassidens. Next base: position 31,947,518 of record NC_090305.1, read on the forward strand.
AAAATTTGGATTCTCAATTTAGGAGTCTGTACAGATGTCTAGTATGGGAGTCAGCAGAAATGGACATTTATGGTATATCTCCAAGGACCGGTGCTGGGTAGCGTTGCAGATCTGCATGTAGATCCTTACCCTGTGGACTTCACCCACACTGGCCAGATGCCCAGCGTTTCCTCTTCGTAAGCTGTCTTCCCATGCCAAGTCTGGATTGATAACCCTGTTAAACTGGAGTTCACGTTGTGTCCAAAGAACCAGTGTGTGCTTCCTTGGAGAAAACCCATGATGAGGTGTGGCTTTTGGCCGTACCTTGGGTATCTCTTACCAGGACTAGCCAGGCATGAACAAAGAGCCTTTAACTGCAATTTGGTTTCTAACTTTTCCGAACATAAACTACTTTATTCCTAAACTTGCTTTCAGTCACACAAAAAATTTTAATACCTTCAAATGTTCAGGCAACAATAAAAAAGATAGTTATGAAGCACCTTATAAGGCCTTAGTTTCTACGGGGTGCAGAGGGCAGCAGTCCCTTCAGGCGGGTGGATGTCTGTGGGATGGATGGGAGGGGGAAGATGAACAGCTCAATCCTTGGCTCAAGTTCATTGGGTTAAATGATGTCCTTGGAAGCAGTCAGCAGTCCTCAGGCTTAGGCAGGGGACAGAAAGAAAGGGAGTAGGAGGAGAAAAGAAAGCGGTGCACGTGATGGAAAATGACAGTGTGTCACCATAAATCGGCCTCAGTGTTCATCAGTGCCCAGGCTGCCGGCTGCTTCTTTTTGACAGAGCTTTTCCACCTTCCTCTGTCTTGTTTCCTCCACTCTCCCCACCCAGAGGGATGTAGAATAAACAAGTTTACTAATGGATTAATGTTGAATTTTTTACTCTTTTTTTTTTTTTTTTTTTTGCGGTACGCAGGCCTCTCACTGCTGTGGCCTCTCCCGTTGCGGAGCACAGGCTCCGGACGCGCAGGCTCAGCGGCCAGGGCTCACGGGCCCAGCCGCTCCGCGGCATGTGGGATCTTCCCGGACCGGGGCACGAACCCGTGTTCCCTGCATCGGCAGGCGGACTCTCAACCACTGCGCCACCAGGGAAGCCCGAATTTTTTACTCTTCACCATGTTTAGGGAAAAAGAAAGCTGTTCAAAGGATAAGGCAGTGGTTCTCCACGGGGGTCACTTGGCAGTGTCTGGAGACTTGGTTTTCACAACTGGGGGTGGCATCTAGTGCCTAGAGACCAGGGACGCGGCTAGACATGTTACAGTGTACAGGACAGCCGCCACGACAAAGAACCACCGGCCCCAAGTGGAGATGGTGCCAAGGGTGAGAAACCCTGGTGTGAGACTAGGTGGGACCTCTTGTGTGTAAGGGGACAGAGGACACCTGGGAGTCATTGTGAACCGTGTAGAATTATAGGAATGGAACCCACACTGGGACCCACGCAGCTCTGCACTTGACTGCTATTTATCTGCCCATTGTCCTGACTTGAGCCTTAGAGGTAGAGCAGGTCATGGAGAATCTAGAAGGCTGTGGCTCGCCAAAGGGTTGAAAAGTAGAGTCAAGGCCATCAGAGCGCTGGGCCACTGGCTCACAGAGTGCAGATGGCGGGACGTGGTCCACACGAGAGGCTCTGGGCTGGGGCTCGAGCTCAGCAGCTTGTGGGGTTGCCTTTGGTGAGTCACTTTTCCCAAAACTTTGGCTTCTGCCCCTGCTCATCCTCCGTGACTGTCCTGGCAGTGGCACCAGCAGCCCTCCTACCTTACAAATCTCACAACTTTGGAGTCACTTTTGGCTTTGTCCTGCTGTTCCCTGTCCATTTTTAGTTTTCACAAAGTGCTACCCATTCTCTTACGGCACGGTGGTCCTCCTCGTCCATCCCAGGGCCCCAGACGAGTCTGGGCATGCCGCTGCCTAGTCACTGTCACAATCCAGCCACCCACCAGAGGCAGCTCTCAGTGTAGGAATCTCATCTCTTCATCCATCATCTAGAGGCCTGGGGTCTGTGGCGCATGGTAGTAGGAGCAGAAAAGAAACACTAATGTATTGAGAAAGCAATGTATTGGGGGCTTACTTTGTGCCACTGTTGTACCAGGCGCTTTACACATTCTGTTCCAAGTAGTCTCTACGGTGACACTGTGGTCATTGTGCCTGGGGTATGTTGCCCTGTCTCACTGTGCAGCTCTCGGCACCCAGTCCTTAGTGGGTTCCCAGATGGAGAGCGTGCGTCCTTCCCCACCCCCAGGAAAGGCTGTCTCTGCTTCTCCAAACCCATCCCTCAGCTGGAAAACCCAGGCCAAGGCAGCCCTGCAGAGGCCAGGCTCGGCTCGCCCATCCCTTCAGTGTGAAGTGCGGTTTGTCCCTCCCAGAGACCGCACCTCACTTTGTCTCTCCAGCCCCGTCCCCTGGACCCCTGCCTTTCCATCAGCACACGCCCCGCTGAGCCCACAGCTCTGGCTGTGCACGTCTTTCGCTCAGAATGTCCTTTTCTCCTGGAGTGGAGGCCAGTCAGCCTATGGAGCCCTGCTCAGAGTCTCATCGGTGAAATTCTGATCTCACATTTGTTGCCCGGGGCTTACATCTTCACTTGCCCCTTAGGGTCCCTCTTGCTCCTGTCCACCCTGCTCCGTGCCCACGCAGCTGACCTGCATGATGGACCAGGGGCTCCCTGGCCCTCTGATTTCCAGCTGGGTTTGGCCAGTGGGGGCACCAGCAGGAACTCAAAGGACCAGAGGAAAGAGAGGGTTTGGGGTCTTTGGCACCGTCACCCCTGCTTTCTCCCTGCAGGGCTGGCCGCAGCCCTCAGGCATATGTCACAGCTTCTCATGGCAGTTCTCCTTCCGGGGGCGCTGGCCACAGCCTGTGGTACCCATTGCCCTGGTCCTCACCTTTGTAAATCATCACTTTGTCAAACCCTCCTCAAATGATCTTTTTTCTTTTTAATATATTTATTTATTTATTTTTGGCTGCATTGGGTCCTTGTTGCTGCGCACGGGCTTTCTCTAGTTGCGGTGAGCAGGGGCCACTCTTCACCTCTCACCGTGGTGGCCTCTCCTGTTGTGGAGCACGGGCCCCAGGCATGTGGGCTTCAAGTAGCGGCACGTGGGCTCAGCAGTTGTGGCTCGCGAGCTCCAGAGCACAGACTCAGCAGTTGGGGTGCACGGACCTAGTTGCTCCATGGCACGTGGGATCCTCCCGGACCAGAGATCGAACCCGAGTCCCCTGCATTGGCAGAGGGACTCCCAACCACTGCGCCACCGGGGAAGTCCCTCAAATGATCTTAATGGAATGTGCACCTCTGTCTGCTTGGACCCTGCCCCATGCAAACACTTACTGTGTGTCCCCAGAGGGGCAAAGTATGGTTCCTGCCCTGGAGAAGCTCCCGAGAGGTGGCAAGATGTGTTCATTGTACGGTAAGTGGCACGCAGCCATTAGCCTGGGAGATTCAGAGAGGCTTCCTGGGGGGCTCTCTAGATGCTGGATGGTTGGTCAGAGTTAGCCAAGCGACAGTCTTTCCTCTGAGCACCTTTCATCCCACCCGGAGCCAGAAGTGTGATACCCAGTAGGGTGTACAGGGACCTGCCAGCAGTTTGGGGGCCCTAGAGGGCAGCAGTGAGTGTGGAGGGGGGCGGGCCCGGCCAGGAGCCCAGACTTAGACCTGTCACTGCCCTACTTTACATGGCCAGGGCCTCCTCGCCCCAGATGTGCCTTATCAAGATGGCCCGGGGCTTCCCTGATGGCGCAGTGGTTGAGAGTCCGCCTGCCGATGCAGGGGACACGGGTTTGTGCCCCGATCCGGGAAGATCCCACATGCCGTGGAGTGGCTGGGCCTGTGAGCCGTGGCCGTTGAGCCTGCGCGTCCGGAGCCTGTGCTCCACAACGGGATAGGTCACAGCAGTGAGAGGCCCGCATACCACAAAAAAAAAAAAAAAAAAAAAAGATGGCCCGGTGCTGTGCAGAGGACCCCTCTAAGGGAGGGTGCAAGCGGCCACCGGGCAGCAGGAAATCCGTAAGTTCAAGAGATGATAAGAACACCAGGCCAGGGCAGGGATGGAGGATGGCAGTCAAGAACTATTTGGGGGACGGGAATAGGCGTTTAGCAGGCTGGGGGAGCATGGCATAGAGGAGTCATGTTGGGAGACAGGACAGGGGTCCAGAAATTCAAGTTAGCACAACCAAGCTATTTGGGATAGGTCTGTATTCAGAGGAACTGTGTAGTGGGGTGGGAAGCAGTGAAAGAGGGTGGGTGGGGAGGGAGGAGCCGCTTGGGGGTGAGATGCTCGGCCAGCTCAGGGGTGACTTGTGGTGGCCTGAGCTGGGTGGGCGGGGAGAGATGGCTGCGACATCCCTGGTCCAGCCGGGGCAGACCACCCTGGGGTCCACGTCGTGGCCTGGTCACACTGCCGTGTGACCCCAGCCGTGGGGCTTGCTACCCTCCACTGCCCTGTGCCCCTTCTCGGCCCTGCCCTTACATTCGGAGCCGCCCCTCCTCTGAGCCACATCCTTGAAATAAAGGCATCCAAGCGTCCTGCGCCTTGAGTCTTACGGCTGCTGGGCTACCCGACTGTCAAGCTGCCCCAAGGGGGGATGGGCAGCGTCCCATGAATGTCTGGAGGTGGGAGGAGACGAGGGAGCCTTCTAGGTCTCCCAGCTGGCGTGGGGGGCACGGCAGGGCTCCTCAGGGTGTCCAGGGTCCTGGCAGAGGAGAGGAGAGGAGCAAGGGAGATATCTTCTGGTTGTCAAGCTGCAAGTGTTGGGTGACAGTGGGCTACACTCAACACAAGGTCAGGGGAGAGAACAGGGTGGGAGATTTCAGAGGCATCAGGATGTACGTGGTACTTCAAACCATGAGGTCACAAGGAGAGAGGGAGGGAGGAGCAGTGGGCCAGGGGCAGAACTTGGGGCCACACTGATGCTTGGGCGGCGGGTGGAGGAGGAGGCGCTGGGCAGGAGATCTGGAAGAAACGGCCAGGGAGGGAGGACGCCGCCTGGGGAGTGGAGGCCAGGAGGCCAGGGAGGCGAGGTTTGAGGAGGAAGTGGTCGATCTGGTCAGCTGTCACCGGCCCCTTAGCAGTGGGGTCTGCAGAGGGACGGGGAAATGATTGCACAGCTGTCACTGGTGGAGAGCTGGGTCAGAGGCAGCCCACAGTGGGGTGAGGAGGGGATGGGGCAGGGGACTTCTTCAAGAGGAGAGGGGGGCTATAGCTAGAGGGCGACTGAAGGAGCTTTTCAGGATGGAGAGACCTGAGCAACTCTTTGTAGGCACATGGGTTCTCCCCTGGCTCTGAGGGGTCTTTGATAAGAAGATATTAGCAAGGTGAGTATCAAGAGGTTGACGTTAGCAGCATGAGAAGACCACGAGCTTGGTCTGTGTTTCACTCTGAAGGCCTCCAGGGACGCCCAGACCAGTGGAAACCGACCCACCCCTCACAGGAGAGTGGAACAAAACTGCCTGGTGGAGGGTGGGGCTCCCACCCTCCCCCTGTCACACGTGCCATGGGAATTCCCATGGCACGTGTGACAGATGAGAAGCGGTGGCTCTCCACACCCTTCACGGGGCACGTCACAGTGCACAAGGACGTTTGTACGTGGACGGGCGTTGCAGTTTCATTTTTCTTTGTTGTGGCCGCGCCACTCGGCTCGTGGGATCCTAGTTCCCCGACCAGGGATTGAACCCGTGCCCCCTGCAGTGCGAGTCCTAACCACCGGACCGCCAAGGAATTCCCTCAGCCTCATTTTTCGTCGTGAGAGCTGTGAGCAGCCTGAATGGACATCAGTAGTGGGTGGTTCCAGAAGCAAAGCCCATCCTTGCCATGGAATAGCACACGACAGTTCCCAGGAAGGATGGCATAGCTCTAAACAGGTGCAGCTCCCCAAGACATATTGTTGAGTGGGAAAAAGCATGTTCACGAGTGATACGTACACATACATCATTTGTGTAAAATCAAACGAAAGCACTCAACGATATTCCTTATTTCCTACACATGTAGAAAAATGCATGGAAAATGGGCTTGAATGATATCCGGGATGCTGCTAATAGCGGGGTTCTTTGGGGAGAGTAGAAGGTCCTGGGCCCAGGTGACACAGCCCTATGTATACTGCTTTAATGTTTTTATAAGGACAAAATACCTGTTTTATGTGTATACTTAAAACTAATTATCAAATGCAGCACACACACTGGGTATATGGGGGAAGGAGGGCAGGAGGGAGGGATTCTGAAGGAGGTGGGGTGGGGTAGGGGAAATATGTTTGTGTCAGACATCCCTGTATTCCAGTCTTGACCTTGGCAATTACCTGCCAGTGACCTTGGGCAAGTCACTTTAACTCTCCAACTTCTGTGAAATGGGGATGATAATGTCTGCCTTCCAGGGCTCTTATGAAGATGAAGTAGGATAAAGAACTCTTAGCACATAGTAGGTGCTCAATGAATCATAGCCATTATTGTTTTTTAAATTTCAGACCCCCAAATATTCGAGCTCTGACTAGGTGACCAGTTGGGTTAAGGGCTTCGGGACCATAACTGGTTCAATCAGAGGTGACTTCCTGGAGGAGGAGGAGTTACAGCTACTTGAGTGTGTGGGAAACAGGGCATCAGTGAGTCAGAGAGAGGGCTGTGTGCAGCGGCCAGGAGGGATCATATCTGTGTGCCCGTTATCAGTAATGATATTATTATATCCATATTATAGACAAGGATCCTTGGAGAGTCTAAATAAGTTGCCTATAGACACATAGCTAGGAAGTGTAGAACTGATCACACGGAAGGGATGGGCTGATGCAGAGAACTCAGGAAAATGCAGAAAACTGGGGTAGTTCTGTGGGACAGGAAAGTGGGAAAGAATGGGCCTCGGCACAAGAAAGACTCCTGAAGACAGGGATGGGGCCGTGTCATGTGCTAGCATGATCTTGGTGAGGGCTCGGTAGAGGCAGGCAGAGCAGGCCTAGGGGGACAGTGGGACCTCAGGTCTTACAATCACAAGGCACTCTTTTATTTTTGTTTTTCGTTTTTGTGTGTGTGTGTGTGGCCATGCCACGAGGCTTGTGGGATCTTAGTTCCCTGACCAGGAATTGAACCCGGGCCCTCAGCAGTGAAAGCACAGAGTCCTAACCACTGGACTGCCAGGGAATTCCACAAGGTGCTCTTGACAGAGGCCTCTCACCAGCAGCCTTCCAACTGCCCTAAGGCCCAAGCAGAAAGGATTTGGGGCAACCCACAGGGAGGATGCCAGGCTGCGTGGTCCTGGGAGGCCAAGAGACTTTTCCCAGGAACCTTCCAAGAACTGGGTGAGTTGAAAGCTGGCTGGCGGTGCTGCATTAAATTAAGTCTAACACATACCCTGTGACCCGACAATTCTGCTCCCTAGGCAGGGCCACAGGGAGTGTCATGCACAAGGACGCTCATGCAGGATTGTTGAGGGGTGTTGGAGGGGACATGGGTGCCCGTCACCCTCAGAGTGGGTAAATAGATGTGGAGGACACCCGCCATTGCAATATGGATGGGTTTGAAAACTACGGTGCTGAGTGAACAAAGAATATATACAATGTATTAAGTATGAAACTAGAAAATACAGTCTCAGGTTTTCACAAGAACACACACACACAAATGGTTGGCTGTGGGTTGGGGGTGAGGAATGGGGATAAAAGTGAGAGAAATACAGAGGGTGTGCGTAGTGAAAAATACAGCCCCTCTGCAGGTGAGAAGAGCGGCCCAGCAGCCAAACCCGCATTTCTGTGTGCATCGCGCCACCTAGTGGGCACAGGGCTGCCAGCACCCTGGACACAGGACATCCTGGGGGGTTTGGGGTGTGGGTGCTGCCTGGCTGGGCACTGGAGCAGAGGGGACAGGGAGGGCTGGCTGGGGTTGGTTGTGGGCCTGGCTCCCAGGTCCAGGGTGGGGAGGGTTCAGACAGGCTTGCCCTGCTCCCAGGGGGGTCTTCCCACATCAGGTGAGCTACAGGCAGATGGTTCCTAAGGCCCATGCCACCTCGTCACACACAGCCCTTGCTCCTGGCAGGAATGGGAGCATCTGGCAGGATCATCATGAAAGCAACGAGGAGAGAGGAGAGAGAGTGTAGCCGGGCTGAAGACCCAGCACAGGGGAGAATCGATAAGCACAGAGAATTCCTTGGGTAGGCCCCTTGTGCCTCAGTTTCCCTTCTTTGGAGCACAGTTGTATCTACCTTGTAGGGATGTTGTGTGGATGAAATGAGTAAAAATTAAACAACAGGCCCCTCTCAGAGTGAGGGCTGTTAAGTGTTGAGCTTTTATCTGTATCTGAGGGTCACCCAACCCTGTGAAGCTGGCCCCCCATCCTTCATGCTCCCCAGAGAATAGGGGCTGGGGGCTCTGAGGGAAGGTGATGGGCCTGGGGGCCATAGGGGCATGAACAGAAAGCCCTGGGGAATTCCCTGGCGGTCCAGTGGCTAGGACTTGGCATTTTCAGTGCTGGGGCCCGGGTTCGAATCTTGATCAGGGAATTGGGATCCTGCAAGCCGCATGGCCAAAAAAAAAAAAAAAAAGAACAGAAAGCCCTGGGCCGATGGGGGTCACTGACAGCAGGGCCTGGGGCTCTTGGCTAGGAATGGACCATGGACCTAGGCCAGGCCTGGAGTGAAGCAGGGTGGGCACCCAGGCTGTGCTACCCCATTCTTGAGGTCTGCAGAAATGCCTCTCTGTGTACTGCCTGAGCTCCCCTTTCTCCACATACCCCCCAGCCAGGTTGTGGAGGTTATGTGTGGTCAGCGTCAATATGCCCCCGTGGCGGGGGAGCGGGGACCAGCAGTGCTGTTGTCTCTGGGGTGAGAGGGGCCCTGCCCTGCCCCCCACCTCCCTCTGCAGTTCACACTTCCCTCCTTTTTCCGTCTCTCCTGTCTACCAGCCTCTGTCCCCTCATTAATTTCAGCTGTCCCTTCCCCCCATCCCTTTCCTGGCTCCTGTACCAGAATCATCTTCCTAAAGACAGAACAGCTTAGCCTGTTCAAGAACCTTCCTTGGCCTCTCATTGCCTGTGAGTCAATTCGGGCATCCTCGGTGGCTTTTGTGGTCCCTTATCATCCAGCTCCCAACGCCTTCTCACACCGCAACTGCTACGCTCCCCAACCCAATTGCCCTCAAACATGCCGTGTGCTCTTTTCTTTGAACACTCTTCCTCCTACTTCTCCACCTGGTACAGTCCTCTTCACTTTTTTAAAAAAATTTTATTTCGGCGGCACTGCGTGGCTTGCAGGATCTCAGTTCCCCAGCCAGGGATTGAACCTGGGGCCGCAGCAGTTAAAGCACCGAATCGCAACCGCTAGACCACCAGGGAACTCCCCAAAGTCCTCCTCACTCTCAAAGGCCTGGTTCAGTGGTCAGTTCCTCCACAAAGACATCCCCGGCGAACCGGCCACCCCTTAAATCTGTTGTCATTAATCATATACCCGTCATGGAGCAGCCAGCCTAGTGCTGCTAGTGGGTAGAGGAAAGAAAACATAGGGGCTTTGACGTCAGGTTGGGAATCTCAGCTTGGCCACTCACCAGCTGTGTGACTTTGGGCAAGGGAGTTAACCTCTCTGAGTCTTGGGTTTTGTATCTGCTAAATGGGGATAAAGCTCTTATCACACAACCCAAATTCCTCACTACAGCCTGGAAGGCCTTGCCTGTCCTGTCTCCTTCCTCTCTCCCCGTGGCTTCCCACGCTCCAACCACACCGGCCCCCCTGCTCTTCCTTGAACTCACCAAGTCCTTTCCTGCCCCCCGGCCTTTGCACCTGCTGCTCTCTACCTAGAACATTCTCCCTTCTCATCCTCCTCCACTTCATCTCCAGTGTCACCTCCTCAGAGAAGCCCTGTGCAACCACCCTTGAAATCGCCGCCCCCCCGTTCTGCTTTGTCTCACGCTGTTTATTTTCTTCTAGGGTTTACCACAATCTGTAATTTTCCGGCTTTCTGACTTGGTTGTCAGCTTTGTTAGGCTGGGGCTCTTGTCTCTGGGATTATGGGAAATGAACAGACTTGCTAAGTGTCACTCCCGGCCTTGCCTCTTCCCCCGGTTGCTCACGGGGAGCCCCTCAGGGCAGGTGTGTGTCTCACTCATGTTTGCCTTCTTAGCACCCAGCACAGTGCCCGGCCCAGAGCGGACACTTAGTCTGTGTTTGCTGCCTGCCCATCCTTGTTCTTGGCCCCTGTTTTCCCTTCACAGCTCCTCATGGCCCCTGATGGTTTCTAATGTGTGTCAGGTTGAGCCGGGCATCTCCCAGAATGAGAATGTCCCGGGCAGGCCCCAGGTCTCTGCCATTTACTTTGCTTCCAAGTCAAACATAGGATTTTATTTTTTATTTTATTTATTTATTTATTTATTTATTTATTTATTTATTTATTTTTTGTGGTACGCATGCCTCTCACTGTTGTGGCCTCTCCCTTTGCGGAGCACAGGCTCCGGACGCGCAGGCTCAGCGGCCATGGCTCATGGGCCCAGCTGCTCCGCGGCATGTGGGATCCTCCTGGACCGGGGCACGAATCCGTATCCCCTGCATCGGCAGGCGGACTCTCAACCACTGCGCCACCAGGGAAGCCCCCTATTTTTTATTTTTATAAATTTATTTATTTATTTTTTGCTGCATTGGGTCTTTGTTGTGGCTTTCTCTAATTGCGGCGAGCGGGGGCTACTCTTGGTTGCGGTGCTCGGGCTTCTCTTTGTGGTAGCTTCTCTCGTTGCAGAGCACGGGCTCTAGGCACGCGGGCTTCAGTAGATCTGGCACATGGGCTTCAGTAGTTGCGGCTCACGGGCTCTAGAGCGCAGGCTCAGTAGTTGTGGTGCACGGGTTTAGTTGCTCCGCGGCATGTGGGATCTTCCTGGACCAGGGCTCAAACCTGTGTCCCCTGCATTGACAGGCGGATTCTTAACCACTGTGCCACCAGGGAAGTCCCCAAACACAGGATTTTACAGTGTTTGTTGTTGTTTTTTTTTAAGCCGTACGCGGGCCTCTCACTGCTGTGGCCTCTCCCGTTGCGGAGCACAGGCTCCGGACGCGCAGGCTCAGTGGCCATGGCTCACGGGCCCAGCCGCTCCACAGCATGTGGGATCCTCCCGGACCGGGGCACGAACCCGTGTCCCCTGCATCGGCAGGCGGACTCTCAACCACTGCGCCACCAGGGAAGCCCCCCAAACACAGGATTTTAAATGGGGAGTTTGGGTCTCATTTCTGATTGGAGTTTTAGAGGCCTTGGGTGGTAGGACAGAGACCTAGAATGGTCTGGTCTAACCTGAGGGACTTGGAGAGGGCAGGAGGTCCCAGTGATGCCCACCAGCCTCTCACGGGTCGGGGAGCTTGGGTTGTGAGTTGCCCAGGCTGAGTGGAGTCCACGCAGTCTAATGAAGCCTCATTTGGCTCACAGGCAAATTGATCCCTGAACATGGCTTGTCCTTTCTTAAGCTGAACCAGAGGCCTGGTAAAGGGTACAGTGCCATGGCTCTGTGTCACCCACTCCACTGCTGGAGGATGGCCTCTGGCACCAGGAAGCAGGAACCAGTCTGTTGGTATCCAGAGGCTGGCCCTCGGGGCTGTGGCACCCAGCCTGAAATCAGTGTGCTGCTGTGGGGATGCGGGGGAGGGGCTGGAGAGAGCCACTCAGGCAGGGACAGACCTCAGGGCCCTGCCCTCTACCCACCCACTGAGCTAGTGAGGTGGAATTCACCCCCTGCTTGATGAGGGAGACTTGCGGGGGAGTGTGGGTGGGTAGAGGAAGCCATGCTCCTTGGATTTGAGGATTTACAATAAAATTTCAAAAAGTCATTTTGGGAACTGATGTAAGGGCTGCTGGCATCTTATTTTGTTAAGTAAAGACATAAGAATAATTTAAAAAATTATTTTCTTATTATTACAGCCTAAAAAAAATGAACATTTTAATACCAAAAAAGAGAGATAAGAATAGTCTTTCCCCAGAAAGATCGATAGGCATTCTTATGCTGACATTTTGAGCTGCGGACAGGTAAGAACCTGGTCAGGGATCAGCTCTTAAGAATTATTGGCTTAGGGGACTTCCCTGGTGGCACAGTGGTTAAGACTCCGCCTGCCAGTGCAGGGGACATGGGTTCGAGCCCTGGTCCGGGAAGATCCCACATGCCACGGAGCAACTAAGCCCATGTGCCACAACTACTGAGCCTGCACTTTAGAGCCTGCGAGCCACAGCTACTGAGCCCACGCTCCACAACTACTGAAGCCCGTGCGCCTAGAGCCTATGCTCTGCAACAAGAGAATCCACCACAGTGAAAAGCCCACGCACCGCAACGAAGAGTAGCCCCCACTCGCCGCAACTAGAGAAAGCCCGTGCCCATGCACAGCAGCGAAGACCCAACGCGGCCAAAAGTAAATAAATAAAAATAAATTAATTAATTAAAAAAAAATGAATTCTTGGCTTAGGGATTTGGGGGTATGTGTGTGTGTGTGTATGTGTGTAAGCGTGTGTGTGTGTGTGTGTAGGATAGAGGTGTGAAAGCAGGTAGCTACCTAAGTGGTGTGATTAGAGGGAAAAGGGAGTGCCTCCCGCAACCCAAATATTTGTTGGATGAATCCAGAAAGTCTCCACTTCTCTATATCACTTAGAATTTCTGTGGATTAACTAGTTTTCTCTTTGAAAGTGCAAATATCCCATGGGCAGGGTCCCTCGGGGTAGCTGGACAAGTGCTGGGTGTGTGGACGACCTCCAGGACTGTGTTTGTCCAGGTGACATCTGGTTGGGATAAATGTCATGGGCACATGTAGGGACAGGAGACGGAGGAAAGGGGCAGGTTTGCTGAGCCCTCACTGTGTGTCAGGCACTATCCCCTGGGCTTTTCCACGTGTGTCAACTCACTGAATTCTCCTAACAACATGGAGAGCGTCTTCTTCTTCTGTCCATTTTCTGGATGAGAAAACTGAAGCCCAGAAAGGACACAGGGTGTGTCCAAGGTCACACAGACTGTGCTGGAGCCAGCGTTTATGTCCACGTCTATCTGAACTCAAGCCTGGAGCTGTCATTTTTCTAGCAGGCCAAGGCCCAGAAATGTTTAAAAGCCACTTGAGGGGAATTCCCTGGTGGTCCAGTGGTTAGGACTCTGCACTTCCACTGCTGGGGGCACGCGTTTGATCTGTGGTTGGGGAACTAAGATCCCGCATGCTGCGCGGCGTGGCCAAACAAAAAACAAAAACACTTGGGTCCCATATCTGTGTCAGCACAGTGTCCAGCAGACTTTTATTTGTTCTGTCCATACCGAAACACCACGGCTGAGCGTGTTGGCCGCTCCGAGGCCTATGAAGGGAAGGGACAAGAACTGGTCTGGTCCAGGTTCTGTCTTTCAGTCACTTCTTTTTTAACTTAAAAAAAACTGTGGTAAAATGCATATAACATAAAATTTACCATTTTAACCACCTAAAAGTGTACAGCTTGATTCACTGAAGTGTACTGAATTCAGTAGCATTTAGTACGTTCCAGGGTTGTGCAACCCTCCCCACTATGTAGTTCTGCACCCACTGGGTGGTCACCCCTTATTGTTCTTCCCCCAGCCCCTGGCAACCACTGATCTTCTTTCTGTCTCTATGAATTTGCCTGTTCTGGACATTTCATATAAACAGAATCACACAGTATGTGGCCTTTTTAAAAAAATTATTTATTTAACCTATTTATTTTTGGCTGCATTGGGTCTTCATTGCAGTGCGTGGGCTTCTCATTGCTGTGGCTTCTCTTGTTGCGGAGCACGGGCTCTAGGCGCACAGGCTTCAGTAGTTGTAGCACGAGGGCTCAGTAGTTGCGGCTCACGGGCTCTAGAGCGCAGGCTCAGTAGTTGTGGTGCACGGGCTTAGTTGCTCCATGGCATGTGGGATCTTCCTGGACCAGGGCTTGAACCCATGTCCCCTGCATTGGCCGGCAGATTCTTAACCACTGAGCCACCAGGGAAGTCCCCAATACGTGGCCTTTTGTGACTGGCATAGCAGGTGACTCAGCATGATGTTTTCAAGGTTCATCCACGTTGTAGCAGGAATCAGAACGTCATTCCTTTTTATGGCTGAATAATATTCCACTGCATGGATAGACCACATTTTGTTTATCTGTTTATCAGCTGATGGACACTTAGGTTGTTCCTACCTTTTAGCTATTGTGAATAGGGCTGCTATGAATATTCGTGTCCAAGTTTTTGTCTGAACACCTGTTCTCAATATTTTTTGGTCCCTACTAGGAGTGGAATTGTTGGGTCATATGGTAATTCTATGTTTAACTTCCTGAGGAGCAGCCAAAGTGTTTTCCACAGCAGCTGCCACATTATACATTCTTACCAGCAGCGTATGAGGGTTCCAATTTCTCCACCTCCTTGCCAACACTTGTCATTTTCCTTTTTATAGCTGTCCTAGTGGGTGTGAAATGGTATCTCATTGTGGGTTTTGTTTGCATTTTCCTAATGACTAATGACATTAATCACCTTTGCTGTTAACTCCTTGGGGGTCCCTCACTCTCTCCATGCCTGTTTTCTCATGTCCAAATCAGGATACACCTAAGGAGGATGTGAGGTTGAAATGAGTGAACCAGGCAAAGAACTTAGCATCCATGTCAGGCATATACTAGGGGCTCCTAGACCACCTCAGGCAGCCCCAGGCCCGCCCTTGCTCTGTGAGGGGAGTCGCTGGCTGCTCGGGGGGCCCTCCTGGCTCTGACCAGCTGGGACTCTGGAATAAGTTAGAGCTGCTCCCCTCTGCCTCGACCACCCAGGACTCTACAGGGAACCGTGACCCTTCGAGGCTGGGTCGGGGCTCATTTCCATTCAACCCAGAAGACAGTTATGGAGTGTAGCATGGGACCCCTTTTGTAGTGTATGGGACCCCTTTTCCATTTCCGAGCACCCCCTGCCCTCCGTGAGTTTTCCCTTCTTTGCGAGCTCTCTGCAGACTGCCCTCAGCTTCTGGAGCAGCAGAAGTGCCTGGAAGCTCATCCCCCCAAGGTGACCCTTAGCCAATGACTGGGATGTGGGGGAAGGAAGACCCAGCTCCCTTGCCTGGCATGGGGACAACCTTCACTCAAAAGTCCCCCATCTGGGACAGACTGCAGGTGTCCTCTGCACGCTTATTGGCCTCTTCCTCTCCCCTCCTGCTTCCCCAGTCCCTCTCACGTCCCCTGGGAGCACTCCCTTAGGAAATTGGAATCCCTTCTCCGGATCTGCTTCTGGAAAATTCAACTTAAGACATGAAGCATCTACCGTGTGCCAAGCCCTTTGGAAAATGCCGAGATCGACAAAGACCAGCAAGAGGCAGTTCCTTCCCCGGTGGAGCCCCCAACTTGCTCGGGGCTGACGTTGACAGCAGTAGCAAGGCTGGCAGCCCGTGTTGTGTACCTGCTCTGTGCTGGGCACCGAGCTGAGCGTTTTACATACTTCATGTCATTTAAACCTTGTAGCAATTCTGTGAGGGGATGCTATTATCAACCCCACTTTACAGATGAGAAAACTGAGGCCCAGAGAGGTTAACTAATACGTACAGAGGGACCAACTTTGGGGGGAGGCAGAAGGGGATGTCCAGATGCTCCCGTTCAACGAAGGACTGGTTGTGAGGGTGTTTCACAAATAATTTGTTACTGACCTTGGTCAACCTTGTGGGAATGATTCAGATTAAGAAGGAAGAAAGAAAGAGAATTCAAGTCCATCCCTCTGATACTGTCATTCTCTGCTCATTTACTCCTACTCTGCTTTCCTGAGCGAGAGATGTGTGGAAGTCCTGCCCATGGGCCAGGTGAAGACCCCGTCCCACACATGTGGGTGCAAATGGGGTACCAGCTGCTGCCTTACCTGGTCTCTCCACCATCTGAGCTGCCAGGAGGCCGATGTGGAGCAGGTGCCCCAGGCACCCATGGGGGGAAGAGGCATGGCCTGTGCCCCTTTGTGATTGAGCCCTGCCCCAAGTATCAACAACTACCAGACCCCTGGGAAACGAGAGGCACCCGCTCAGGAGAAGCCAGGCAATTGCTCTCTGAGAGTGTATTGGGGTGATTAAGTGCATAGACCCAAGGCAGACAGCCTGGGATCAAATCCTAGCTCTTCTGTTTACAAGCTGAGTGACTTTGGGAAAGTTACTTAACCCACTCAGTACCTCAGTTTCCTCATCTATAAAGTGGGGACAATAATAAATTGGTCTCTTAGGATTGTTGTAAGAATTAAATGAGATAATACACGCAAGGTAGAAGAAGGATAGAAGACTGCCTTGTATGTAGTAGGAACTATACAAAGGTTGGCTATATTATTACTCATTACTATTGTTGTGAAAGGTGAGTCAAGGCCCGGCTAAGACTCCTGGCTTAGGAGTCATCTAGCAGCCCCTGCTAGAGGCCCTGAGTCTCGATGCACTCTCCCAGACAGATGACCTTGGATCCTCGGTGCTCCTGTGGGGCAGGATAAAGTCTTCTGCCTCCCTCTTGCCCCACTTCCCACCCCTGGCTTGCATCTTGCCCCTGCAATGTTCCTGGGGCTCCCCTGAGTGGTAGGCTCTAGGAAGGGGACTGGGGGCTGGAGGGGATGGTCCCAGGGACACCGCCCTGGACTCTGAACGAGGACATTCTGTGTGCCAGCCTGCAAGCCTTATGGTGGGGGTGGGGGGATGACAGCTGGCTCTGTGTCCTGCAGCTGTGACTAAGCCATCTCAGCCACTACCTTGCTGTGTGACCCTGGCCAGCTCCCTCCCCTGGTCCTGGGGACAGTATGAACATTTTGGAAACACTGCCTCATTTAATCCTCACCCCCATCCCCCTGCTGGTGATTCTGGTCCCCATTATCCAGACAAAGAGGCAAAGGTAGCGAGAGGTGAGTAACTGCAGTAAGACAGGACAGACTCCATCACGGAGGGGCTGGGCTGGTGGAAGCTTCTCCCCGCTGGAAATAGCTGGATTCACTGGGTGTTCCCTCCGTTCCAGGCAGGTGCTGCTAAGGTGAGAAGTCTAGAGCCGCGTGCAGGTGGAGCTGGACCTGGGACCAGATCTGCTTAGATGGGCTTCCAGTGCCTGACCCTGGACCTCAGCCACGAGGGCCAGGTCCAGGGGCTCAGCCCTTGGTCTGTGCCTCTGTCCCTGGCTGGGGTTGGGGGGTGCTGAGGAGGTGCCCACACAGAGGGCAGAGGGCTGTGTCTCCCCCATCAGACTGCGGGTCCCTGAGGTCAGGCGCTGGTCTCCTCACCTGAGAGACTTTCTTACTGGGAACTTTTTCTTTTTTAAGTTTCTATTACAGAAACTTTCAAACATGCGCGTGCGTAGAGAACAAAGCATAATGACATTGGTAATCAGCTATGCTTCAATATAAATAGTTTTTAAAAAAGCATAGTGAACCCATTCTCAGGCTCAAGGCCAACCCCCATCCCCTCTCCCTGTCCCCACCCCCAGATCATCTTGAAGCGCACCCCAGACACAGTGTCTCACGAATGTTTCTGAATGTATCTAAAGGTAAGGGCCCTCCGCAAAGACAAGAAAGAAAACCCCTTAATTAAGGAGACATTTGTGAAGGCAAGAACCCAATTCTCATTCATTTCCGCCTTGCATCGAGCTCAGGGGAGCCTCATGGCTCTGGGTTTGAGGTTCCTTCTGCTTCCGTTTTCAGGCGCGAAAGCAGCACAAGCCGGGAGGGGCTTCGAGTGTGCAGGGGACCGACTCTGGCAAAGACCCTCAGCTGCCTGGGGAGGGCGGGGACAGGGGCGACCTCTGGGGTCCTCAGGCCTTGGGGACAGTTCCCCTCGCGGACCTCGGGTCCAGAGTGCGTCTCACTCTGCTCACGGCAGGCTGGAGGGCATCGCTGGCCGTCTTGTTTTGTGTGTGTGTTTCTTCTTTTTCCTTCCCTTCCCACTCTTCCCCTCTCCTCTCATAGTATTTGATGCCCGTCTTTCTGTTCGTATGTTTCCTGCAAATGGGTGCTGCTGCTTTGTAAACTTTTTTTGTTTTACTCTGGTAAGTGTCATTGTGTGATAGACCTCCTTCACTCAGCACTGTTTTAAGAGTCTAGCCTTGTTGCTTCCAATCGCTTCATTGTACCCCAGATGTGCAGACCCACAATTTTCTGCTCGTCCTGACCATGAACAAGTTGCCATGACACCCCCCCTTACCTGCCGGGCAGGGACAGGGCTGAGATTCCTGGGAGGTAATCGTGAGTGGAGCTGCTGGGTCCCAGGCACGCTCGTGTTTCATTTGATTAAGCACAGCTGACCCGCATCCACGGCACAGAGAAGGGGGTCCCTGTGTCCCCACACCCCTGCACGGCTGGGCTTCAGCCTGCGACCTCATTTTTGCCCGTCCACCAGAGGTGATGCCTGTGATTGTCAGTGTCTCTTCTCATGCTTGCTAGCTTCGGGGGCCTATGTCCCCTTTCCCGGCTTGTTCATGGTCCTTGTTCATGCTGGGGTCGGGCCGCTGTCCTCTTGTCGCTCTGCAGGCGTTCCTCGTATCCTCTAATCTAGGTATTAATCCCTTGTCTGTTTTGACATGGCGAGTATCCGCCATCATTCTGTCATCCTCCAGAACTTTGAAACCTAACTCCTCTCCCTCCTGCCTGCGCCCGGCTCCTTTCTGAGCGGATGGCACAGGTGAGGCCCTTCTCACTGTCTCTGCCCTTTTGGTAAATGCCAGGCAACCGGAACAGGGTACAACCTGCACCAGGAACTTGCTCTTAGCACAGGGCTCAGGCACAGGGGAGGGAGGGATGGGCCAGGGCAGGATGGCAGCTGCCCCAGGGCCCTAACCCTTGGGTTCCCTGGTCAGGGCCTCTGGGCTCAACTGGTCAGGGTGCCTTCATTCCACACTCCCCAGTGCTAGGCTGATCACTGTGTTGGACCTGGGGCCTCCAGCTTGACCAAGACCCTGCCTTTGGCCTCAAAAACGCCTGCTCAGTGCGGGGAAAGAGCACGTCCACTGCCCAGGGTGGTGGCTGGGCTGAAGCTGCAGAGAGAGGGCATTGCAGGATGCAGTCTTGGACCACTGCCATCGCTGGGCAGGGAGGGCTTCCCAGAGGAGGTGTCTTTGATCCAGGCTTTGGAGGAAGCAGGAGCGTTCTCCAGGCCTCAACAAGGTCTTAGCTCAAGCCCGGGCAGGAACAGGAGCCCAGCCTTTCATCTTCATTTCCAGGGAACATGCCTTCTAGGTCTCTCCCTTTCATGGAATTGAGTGGTCATTGCTCCTGGCTTCTCCTTCTGAACAGGGGCCAGGATGCCTCACCGGGAAGGGAGGCTTGCTTGGGGGTTAGCAGACCTGCTTTCCGTCCTTGCTCTCCCAGTGACCTTGGACAAGTCCCACTTTGTCTCTGGACCCCGTTCGCCGGTGAACAGTGAGAGCGTGGGGTGGAGACAGGCTCTCCCAGAACCCTCTGGGAACGCTGCCAGCATGGCAGCAGTGGCATCTTCCCCTCTTCTTGGTCCCGCCACACCGATCAAGGGATGGGGAACTGAGGGCAGAGGTCACCCGGAGTCTGTGGCCCCAGGCGCTCTCCACTGCCTCTCTGCCCTGTAAACCACCTTGCTAATAGCCCCAGGGTTTGCTCTCAGAGCCTTTCTGTACTTTCCTCATAAACCTCCTGTGAACAGAGCAGGTTCCATGGGCCAGCCGCTGTGCAGGTGTTTTACATTCCTGACCTCATTTACTTCCCACAAATCTGCAAGGTGGGTACGATGACCACCCTCTTTTTGCAGGTGATGCAGAGGGGCTCAGAGAGACTGAGACACCTGCTCAAGGTCACCCAGCTTATAAGTGGCAGGACAAGGATCCCAGCCCGGCTCTGCCTGCTCCTAATCGCCTTCTCCCACACCCCCATGGGGCCTCCCTCCTAAATTCCACCTACCCTGTTAGCGTTCCTCGGCCAAGCCCTCTCCATCTGTCTCCTTGATTCCAAACCTCGGCCTCACACAGACACCTCCGCCTCTCCCAGGCTCACTCCTAATTTCCCCTCTGCTGTCCCCCTTCCTGGTGGAGCCCCATCTGCCCCCTCCCCATCCCAGCTTCTTCTCACTTCTCTGCACCTCCCTGGGGTGTGCCCAGGAGCTGGGTGCCTACAAAGCATGCCTGAGGCTCCTAATTAAACCCCAGCCCTGCAGCACACACTGAGGTGGGGCTTGGGGGTGCTCTGGGCCTCGCATCCAGGGGTGTCGCCCCCCTTCCTGAGGCTGAGCTGAGTCAGCCACGGAGGAGGTCACCCTCTAGGGCCCAGAGGGGCTGGCAGCTCGGCTGGCATGTGCCTGATGTGGCCTGAGGGGTACGTGCCTATCTTGCTGGAAGGCACTGGCTTATCAGAGGGGAGTGAAGGGGCTGGGACACCCCGTCTCCTGGGACGTGCAGGGACTCACGCCACCTGGGGGTGTGCATGTGTGCGTGTGTGCACGTGCCGGCTGTGCCCGACCAGGGCAGCGCCGGCCTGGCCCCAGAGGACGGGTGGTGGGAGTTCTCGGTTCACTACTTGCTTCCCCTGCATTGAACAAACAGCACAGTGTCTGGGACCCAGCAGGCCTCTGGCCCGTCTTCGTTGTTATTATTTTGTAGTTAGGAGCTTAAATCACATTTTCTTTCCCCCCAGGCAAAGCCTGTCTTTCACATGAAACCCCAGCTGGTGGAGGGCCCAGTGTGTGTGTGTGTGTGTGTGTGTGTGTGTGTGTGTGTGTGTGTGTGTGTGTGTGTGTGTGTGTGTGTGTGTGTGTGTGTGTGTGTGTGTGTGTGTGTGTGTGTAAAGTGAGAACTGGGTTGGGAGTGCAGCTGCCTAGGCTGAGTCCTGGCTGTACTTCTCTTCCGGCTGCAAAGTCATCCCCTGCTCAGACTCAGCTTCTGCTTGTCAAGGAGGTCACCAGCACCTGGGATGGTTGCTGAGTCTGAAATGAAACCGGGGCTGTGCTGTGTGTAAGCGCTGCCGTGCGACATAGATGTCTGCGTGGCCTTGCTGCGCAGCGTCTTCTGTTTCTCCTTAGCGCTGTGCCAGGCCCAGGAAGAGTGGTTGCCGGACCCCTGGCTCTACTTGCTAAGGATTTAGCTCGTGCCCTTGAAAAGGGATTGGGTTGCCTCGGCCCCTGAGATGTAGAGCTGGCTGGGTGAGGTTCATTGCGTGACTGACCGAGTGAATGAATGAAGAGACATCTGTCTCTGCAGCTGCTGAGGCAGCTGGGAGGTCATGAGGGGCTGGACCAGATGATTTTTGAGGTCACTTCCCACTGCACGTTCTTTCCAGGTTCTGTGACCTGAGCCGACTTCTGCTCTTTTTCCAAGAGCCTCTCACTCCAAAGCCTCCCTGCAGCTGGTTCTGTGCTGGGCACAGTACTTTCTGTGCCTACACGGTCCTGCCCTCAGGGTTTCCTGGGTCAAGGAAAGCCCACAGTGAGCAGAACTGAGGCCCAGGCAGGACCTACGTGATGGGCCAGGGGTGAGGCTGGGGAGGGGAGGACATCCTTCGGGAGGTCGTGGCTGGGTGTGGGGAGGGGGATTCTGGCCCTTTGTGGATCAGCCTGGAAGGCTTTTTGGAGGAATCAGTGTTGAATATCAATGAGAGCGCCAGCGGGCTGGCCCTAGGTCCCAGCCATCACAGGCTTGTGGTAACTAGCATGCGCCTGCCCTCTGCTTGCCATGCCCAGACCATGACCCTGGAGGGCAGGAGGGAGGGGTGCCCAGCTGTGGAGGCAGAGGGACTCCGGCCCAGGTGAGCATGGGAACTCCTCAGCCTGCAGGTGTCAGTCCTTGCTGGCCCATCTGGGCAGTCTCTTGGGAAGCTGGGGCTTCTACGTGTGCTTCCGGCACTGTATGACCTTAGCTGGTTCTAATCTCTCAGAACCTGTTTCCTCCCCTGCAAATGTGTGGTTAGCAAAGGTGACTACCCAGGCCCCCCAGTATGAGAGCTCTGGGTGGGGGTCTGCTAGGAGCTAGAGCCCAGCCCAAGACCTTGCACCCTGGGGTGGGCTAGGGGTGGGGGTGATCCCTCCTCTCTTTTCAGCTGCCACCTCCTGGAGGGTTTTTTTGGGGCCTGGCCCCGTCCC
This sequence comes from Pseudorca crassidens, assembly GCF_039906515.1. Classification (NCBI taxonomy): domain Eukaryota; kingdom Metazoa; phylum Chordata; class Mammalia; order Artiodactyla; family Delphinidae; genus Pseudorca; species Pseudorca crassidens. Next base: position 31,969,477 of record NC_090305.1, read on the forward strand.
GCCTCCCCCAGGTCCCTCTGCCCCATTTTGTCCCCTCGGTGTTAAATTCCACAGAGGAAAGTGATCCCTCACTCAAGGCCTGAGGATTACAGGCTGGAGAGAAGTCTACGTTGCCCTGGGAACGCTCACGTAGCCCTTTCCCATCGGTGCCCTCCTTCTGCCAAAGGCCGGGGAAGGGGGACGATCCTGGCGCAAACCAGCCTGGAGGAGCAGCAGGGCCTCTGGGGTTGGGGGGCTGGTCAGTCCTTCCCTCCCTGCCATGGGGGGTCAGCAGCCCCAGTGTGGGGTGAACTATGTTGAGCTTCTAGTGGGCCCTCTCAGGAGGTGGCTAGGGGCCCTGGGATCTCTGTGTGCCGGTGCTCCCCCGCCCCCTCACTTCTGCCCTGTACCCCCTCCCAGGCTGAAGCCCCTCCATCCCTACTAAGCTGGGGATTTCCGCAGGCTGAGCCAACCGCATGATCCTAATTATGGCGCCTTCATCCTGTTGGGGTTAAGCTCCCCATGGCCTTCCCTGCCCCCACCCCAGAGGCCAGGCCTGGGGTCAGAGATTCAGGAGGCTCATGCCTGCTGGGCCCCCTCTGGGAAGGGCCCGAATTCTCCCTGGGGTCTGGGGGGTGGGGAGACAGCTTGTGCTGGGGGTCTGCACAGACAAGTTAAGATGTCCAGGGAATGCTGGGGAGGGAGGGCTGGTTTCTCTGGAGAGCCCTCAGGGCAGCGGGGAGCCCTGGGGAGCTGATCTTTAGAGAGCAGTGAAGTCTAGAGATGAGACACTCCCAGGGGCCCCGTTCTCAACCCAGGCTTCATGTAGAATCACCTAGATTTTTAAAAATACCATACTTCGGTCCCACACCTACTGACTTCGATTTCATCAGCCAGGGCTGGGGCAAGCATCTGCATTTAAAAAATTCTCCCCAGTTGATTCTCATGTCCAGCCAGTTTGAGAATCACTGCTCTATCTGATGCCCCACGGTGCTGTCAAGGAGACTGATCTGCCAGCAGAAGGCCCTTGAGGGAGGTAACTTCACTAGGTGGGCAAGACTGGGTTGAAACTTGGGGCTTCTAACCCCATGGCAGGCCACTTCCTCTCAGCCTCCTCCATCCACTGGAGGCTTGCCGGGTGTCCCATTCATTTAATCATTTGGGCACTTAGGAGCTGTGTGACCCTGAACAAGTTGCTTAACCTTGCTGTGCCTGGTGATAAGAACAGAAGGAGATGATGCTTATAAGGTCCCAGCAGCACTGGGAGGGGGGAAGGGTAGCCATTGTCCTTCTGCCTTCTGCCTGGGGCCAGTGTCTGGGCAGAGGCCTCCATCATCTCATCCATCAGGCAGGTGCAACCCTCAGAACTCCAGCTACTCTCAGGTGGAGTGGAGCAGTGGCCATCCTGGAGGTTCCCTGGGCCCTGAGAGGGAGTTGGGAGGTGCAGGGAAAGTGCTGGAAAGAATGGCTCCCTCACCCTAGGACCTCCTGTTAGGAGGTGTCACTGGTCTGGGTCCTGCAGATATAGAAATGGCCACCAGGTGTCACCCTCAGCTCATGCTTGAAGTGAAGGCAGTGCAGAAGGAGGGAAAGGGGTTGGGTGGAGAAGAGGAAGATGCCCTTCCCGGGAGTGGGTGAACTTGGAGAGGGCCCGAGGCTGCTGGGGTGGCTGTTAATTTCCTCAGGAAGGTGATCTGCAAAGGTTCAATTGTCCGCATTCAGAATTCTCCTTCCCATGTTGATGGCAAATCACAGGTCAACAGGTTCTTTATGGGGCACCTGCTGCACACGGGAGTGGGGGGGTTGGGGGACGGGTGTAGGGGGGAAGCAAGAGGGGGTAAGAATCTGACTGAACACCTACTCTGTGCCAGACCCAGTGCACATAGGAGGCCACTCAGTATTCACAACAACCTGGTATAGTAAGATCATTAGTCCCATGTTACAGATGAGGAAACTGAGGCTCATACTGATTATGTGTTGGGCTGAGGTCACCTAGCTGGACAAGATTGAGGCCTGTCTACAGCCTAAATTCTTTCTCCTATACCAGGTTACTCAGAGGACAGGAAACCTGTAATGGGCTTCCCACCAGGCTGGGAGAGGATGTGGCGGGTGGCAACCCTTCCTGGCTCTGGTAAGCAGGAGCTAGCAAGGAGCTCAGACAGGCCTGCTGCCAGTGTGCTGGGGAGGTAGCTATGCTCACTGGGGTGGGTGGAAGTGGGGTTTGGGTGCATGATGGGTGTGGGCATGGGCAGGCTGCAGACACAACAGCAACGAGAGGCTCTCACTACCTGAACATGTGCTCCTTGGAGCAAACTTCCCACCCCAGTGTTATTTCAGTTTCCTCACCTGTCAATTCTACAGGCAGACTTTGTTCATCCAATACCCTGTCCCTGCCCCCTGCTGGGCTCTGAGCTGACCACTCCTCAGGTCAGGTACTAAGACGGACAAGACAGGCCATCCCTCACCTGCAAACCCCCACCTTATGCCTAGATCCAAAGTTTTTTGATCATGCCCCCTAGCAATAAAACAATTGCTGAGCGTGCACCTGTAATATAAGCATGTTTTCATACTGTTTACCTTGTAAAACACACTCACACTGAATGAAAAAAGATGAGATTAAAAAAAATAGATGTCCTAATATTTTCCTCCTGCACCTCTGTTAACCGCCACCCCCCCCCCCCCCCCCCCCCCCCCCCCGCCAACAGCACTTTAGACCCAACTGATCCAGGAAATGGGAGGGTAGAATCAGTCCAACCCAGCTCAGGATGGAAGTATGGTCAGTGTTCTGGAACATCCTTGCCCACCCCTTCATGCCCTAGCAATGGAAGGGAGAAACTTCAGGCACAGCAGGGTGGGAGCGTGGGCAGACAGGAAGCATAAGCAGGGCCATGTCAGGGAGGGACTCCGATGACCTGGACAAGAAGCAGGTTTTTATTTTAGACCCTGATGCTGAAAGTTTTGTGATTACTTTTTACACTGCCCCAGGACATATAGAACCAGATATTGTGTCCTAGGTAGTTATCTGATTTTATGTCCTTCAGGTAGTTCTGTTCTGTTTCCAACAATTTAAAACATCGCCCCCCCCCCCACTCCCGCCCCGAGTTGGGAGCAGTCCTTCCAACACACACACTTGGGACAGGAAGGACAGAGTCTGGCGGGGGACGACTTAGGTGCCCCTTCCTCAGGGGTTTCATCCTCCACTGCCCTTCCTGGGTTGGAGGCCCCTGTGTCATCCTTGCCTGGGCAGGTCCTCCTGCAGGACCAGCACTTGGGGGCCTCCATGAATAGGAGTTGCAGGAGAGGAGGGGCAAGAGGCTGCATCTGGGGTACAGAAGTGAGCCCCCCCTTACTCAGAGAAGTCTTGAGAGAAGCCCCCTTTCCCCCAACCCTGGCTGGGTGCTGGAAAGGACCAAATGGCTTGTGAAGACATCTGGCTGCCCCCCAGGGTGGCTGCCAGGGCGGCAGCCATGGTGGCTGGCCCAGTGTGGGTGCCTTTGTGTGCTGTGACTGGGTGTCTGTTTCCGCAGTCACTGGGTGCTTGTTCTGTGGGGTGAGGGGTGTGGGGGTGGGAGTGGGGGCACGGCCTGTGGCTGGGCAAGTACGTGAGGCTGGGCACGAACAGCCTCACCTACCAGCCCTACTCCTGCCAGGTACAACCAGCTGCTGCGGCTGCCCGCCACCCGCCTCCTCCCTTCCCTGGGCCTGGCCAGGCCGGGGGGCAAATGACTTGGCGGGCACCTCCCCTCACTTGGACCCACTGGGGCAGGGCCGGCTCACCTAGGGTACAGGCCCGCCTCCAGCTAGGTTGGTGCTCTGCTAACTGCCCTCCCCCACTCCTCACCAGAGGGATGGGGGATGCGGCAAGGGAGGGGGCTTGGGGCAGAGCTACGCCCCCTCTCCTCTCCCAGACTGTGGATGGGTAGAGCAGGGCAGAGGGGGCCAAAGGAAGGGGGGCGTTCTCTGTTTAGGGCCAGGAAATGATTTCCATGCAAATAAGATGCAAACTGCTTAATGAATTTGCAATTAGGAACAGAGGCTGCCAGGCCCGGGCAGCTCCTGCAGGTTTTATGAATGGGCCAGCGTGGGGCGGGGGCGGGGGCGGCGCGCCGCCCCGCCCCCACGTTTCCCTGCCGCTGCGCCCGCGACATGCCGCGCCGCACGTTGCTGCCTCCCGGCCTCGCCGCGACCTGGCCCGCCGCCAGCGGGTCAGCTGCTTCGGACCGGGAGCGGGAGGCTGCCGGCCAGAGTCCCCACCGCGCCGCCGGCGGCGACGCGGCGGGCCGAGACACGCCTCCTGGGGCCCGGCAGGGGTCTCCCCGCTGGCGTCCCTTTCCTGGTTATTGGAATGGTTTCCTGAAGCAGGAGGGAGTGAAGATAGCTTTCAGGCCCTGTTCCCTTAGGATGGGCAGCCCTGGGAGGTCACTGACCACAGGAGGGGGTGGGCCCCTAACTTGGCGGGGGTGGTGGTGGGGTTGGGGCAATGACCTTGGGAAGGCTGGATGTATAATGTATAGTGAGAGGAGGGGAGAGGGACCAGTTCCCATCCTAGAACTCCCTGCGCCTCCCCAGTCCTCCTCATGCCAGTTCCCACCTCCCTAACCTCAACAGGCCTGTTTCCACCACCCCAGGGCACCTGTTTTTTTTCCTGCAGGACCACCGCAGTCTGCTCTGGGCCTTGCTCTGACCTGGCCAAAGAGTGGGTGTCCTGGGCGGGTGAGTTTGCTTAGGTCAGCTCTGGTCCGGAAAGAGACCAGTTTGAGAGTCTGAGCCCTATTAGACCACAGACTCTATCCCCTCCCCTCCCCTCCCCCTCCCCCACTGCTTTCAGAGTAAATTAACCAATTACCTCTAATTAAATCGCCATGCTTTCTGTTCCCTCCTGGGCCTCAATCCCCACCCTGGGAGTCCTCTTCACCCCGGCTGGTCTGGAAGGGAGCCTGGCCAATAAGGTGGAATCAATGAATCAGTGAGTAGAGCTGGGCGGGGTGGGGGAGGGGAAGCCCACAGTGCCGTTTACTTCTGGGGAGTGGTCTGGGCAGCCAGGGCCCCTACCTTCCTTGGGGTCTGGGGATTGGGCCCCCTGTGGGGCCTCGGAAGGCTGGGAGCCTGGGGTGCCTTTGGAGGTAAGACCTGTGCGAAGCCCTGTGCAGATGCTGAGGCCCTGAGGGCGACCCTCCTCAGAGGACTTGTGGGGCAGGTTCTTGAAGCTGCCAGTCCTTGGTGGTACCTGCTGCTCCCTCACTCCACACGCCAGGAGAGGCTCTGGACGCTTGGGGGTCCATCCAGTCCCTTGTCTCTCTAACCCATCTCCTCCCGCTGCAGTGAGAACCCCTTCTTTCTTTTCCTCCTGCCCTCCATGGCCCTGAGGCACAGGCCCCAGCGCTAGCAGGGCCTGCACCACCCTGACACCTCCCTGGCCCCATCCTGGCCCCACGTGTGAGACGTGATGGGGAGGATGCCCAGTGGCCAGAGGCAGGGTGATGGGCTGTTGAGCCGGGTCTCACCTCTTGGCAAGCTGGCCTTTCCTGAGACTGGGCAGTACCACACCGGGCTGTGACTCAGGCCTGTACCCTACCTTGAGCCCCGCCATGCCAAGGACCTGTGTATGTGGGGTGGATTTGTCAATTGTAGACTTCTCTCTGGGGTCACCTTCTCTCCCAGCCCCGAGGAGCCAGGCCATGACTAGAAGGTTTAGGGCTTCCAGCCCTGGCTGTTTCTCCCAGCCCACCACCCCACTAGAGGCTGACAGGGAGGGCCCCCTGGCGGGGCACAGCAGTCATCAGAGTCAGTGGGGGTGTGAGCCATCCAGGGCAGGGGCAGGACTCTGCACACAGGCAGGGCTGCCCCTGGGGTGTCCTGAGCCCCCATCTGCCAGCATGGTTGCCCTTCTCTGCCCAGGGAAAGCTGGCTCAAAATTCCCCACCTTCAGGAAGCCTTCAGCATACCTCCCTTATTTGTGGCCATCCCAGCGCCACTGTTAGGGGGTTCCTGGTCTTCATTTGCTTCTTTGACTTCTGTCCGCTTCTCCAGACCCTCCATGAGTGCATCTGCAAGACTCTGTTCTTTTCCTGCATTTCCCAGTGGCCAGCAGAGGGCGCCTCCAAAAAGACGGAGGTATCAGGGAGGAAGCGAATCCGCTTCCCTGGATCCAGGCACTGTGCAAAGCCCAGGCTCATGGGTTCGTTTGTGTGAATTGAAACTGACCCAGGACGCCTTCCTTCCTGGCGATCTAGACTTAACCTGTCAGCAGAGGGCTAGAGGTTAGACTACAGCTTAAACCCAGGCGGCTGCCTTCAAGGTGAACCCAGGTGGCCCGCGCAGGATGGAGAGGATGAGAGAGCTGCCTCCTCCCAGTAGCCCGAATGGGGAAGGGGCACTGGAGGTCGCCAGCTTTCCTCGCCTGACCCTGAGAGAAGAGTTGGGAGGGGCTGCATAGAATAGCTGGTGTCCCACCCTGTGGGAGGGACTGCTGTGGACATCTGGGCCACATCTGGATTCCTGGCAGCAAGGGGAGCTGGTCTGCTTGGGATCCTCAAGGGATATACCGTCCATCCCTTGGTGGCTTCTCACCATTACATTGCTGGGGAGCTCTTTACACACAGGTGTATAGGACACAGCTCCGTACTGTGGTGAATCCATGCCAATCTAGCGGGGGACCCTCCTGACACTCGTTCCTTTGGACATGGACTTAGGGTCCTGGGCAGCAGCCTGCTCTTCTGGGCCACTAGCCCTTTCCGCCATCCTTTCCGAGTTCGCGTGGGAGGTGCTGGGCTTTCCCTTGTGGAAATTCTGGGAACTAGGCTCTAGTGTCCATCCTGTCCATACCCCTTCCTCCAGGTGGGTGGTAAGAGAGAGAAGAGTGAGGCTACAGTACTTCTTAGGGACCCCATCCATGAAAGGCGGAGTGGGAAAGGGCTTCCTGTTGGGTTATCTCACACAAAAGCCTGGGAATGTGATTGGGACGGGAAGAGGGGAGAGGGGACAGCAGGAGTGGTTCTTTCTTGGGTTTGGGTTCTGGGTTTTGGGTAGGGGACAACACGGAGAAAAGCCCCCTTGGTCGGCTAGGTTCCAGGACGTCCGGGCAGGGAACGGGGGTCTGGCCGGAATGGCCTTGAAGTAGGGAGCGACGGCGAGGGGGGAGGGGGAAGGGAGGCAGCGTTGCGCCCACCCAGGCTCCCCTGAAGCCCCTCTTCCCCAGCTTTCCCCCGCCCGGCCCGCCGCGGCCCCTCCTCCAGACCTGGGCACCGCCTCCCCCTCCCCTCCTCCTCCCCCTCCCACCCGGCGCTGCAGCTGCTGCCGACGGACCATTCTGCACGTAGCGAATGGAGGAGACGCACAAGGGAAGCCTCAAGTGCGCGCGCGCGGGAGCCAGAGCCGCGCGGGCGGGGGAGCGGCTGCTGGTGCGCGTGCGCGTGCGGCGCCGGCCCCGAGCGCGCGCGCGGAGCCCCGGAGCGCGCGGCTCTTATGTGCGCTGAGGTTGGGGATGCTCGGCGGTGGGGTCCCCGCTGCTCTGGGGCCTCCCATGCACTCTGCCCACCTTCCAGCGAACCCCACCTCTACCCAGGCCCCTTTTCATCATCCACCCGAATAGCGCGGTCCTTCACCCGCAGTAGGCGCTTCATGGTGACAGGGTGCTGAAATGAATTGATTCGCTCGCCCTTCTCATCCTCTGGGTCACTGCTCTACAGTCGGCTGGGTCCTGGGCTGGGGGTCAGAGAGGGCTGAAAACTCTGGTCCTTTGGGGACTTAGATTCACAACCCTATAGTCCCACCTTTGCCTCAGGAGCTCTCAGCCTGGAGGCCCTCACCCTGAGACCTCTCTGTACCTGGATCCAGGGTAGGCCCCTAGGAGCCCTAGACAAGTGGCTGTCAAGGAAAAACAAATGAGTTCTTTGACCTTTATCTCTGCTGGGTTGGGGAGCTCCCAAGGGAGTGCCTTTCCCTGCCACCTCCTCCCTCTGCATGTCACCTGCACCACTCCCACTACCTGGGACATCCGGGACAGGACTGGGCTCTGCCCACCCCAGTGGTGAAGGTGTGGTATGGTGAACACAGAGTCTGTCTCCTGGGACAGGAGAGGCCATGCCAGCCTGGGGTAGACAGTACTCATCTTGGAGGTGTCTTCTGAGTCCCCGGGGCACCCTCCCCACTTTCTGAGCCCCTGATCCTGGGGGCTGGTAAATGGGTGGCCTGGAGGCTGTTCCTTCCTTCCCTAGAGGGCCCAGATTGGCACCTCACTCCACCCTCCCTACCACTCAGAGGCATGGGATGAGGCTCTTCCAGCTGTGTGAGCCTTGGGCAAGGCAGGTGCAGGGCCTTGCAAAGGGGTGTTTGAATTGGATTGGTCGCCTGTTGGACCTCCTGTTGGTTGGGGTGCGGGGAATGAGTTGAAGGGGACTGGTTAGTGGCGTGTGGGGTGAAGGTGGCTGAGGGTTCTTCGTTGCATGTGCCCAGACTTGACCTCTCCAAGCCTCAATCTCCTGTCTAATGGGAGCACAGCCTTCACCTAGTGGGGCTGTTGAGGATTGAAATGTAGTCTGCATATAACATGCTTCACGTATTGGAGGCAGATGCTCAGTAAGAGCTAAATCTTTTTTTTTTTTTTTTTAATTGTGTGTGGACTGGCTGAAAGGCTGGGACCATTTCCCTCTGATGAATTTCCACAGATAGAGTGAATTCAAATCCCAGAACTCCTTGGAATTTGGAGGTGGGTTTTGCAAAAACTATAGAGAAACCAGTAACATGTCATACTTTTGTCATCATCCAAGAATGAACCATTTCACATTAGTTTTCCAGACATTAATATCCGAGACCTTAAAAAGAGATATTTTGGATGGAAGTCACTAGTGGGTATTACACACTTTCCTGCCTTCTTATTCAGACGTTATAGAACATGTGAGTCCTTATGACTCAGAGTTGTGGTTACAAGTGTCCCTCACGATCCTGGTTGTAATACAGTGAAAATCCAAGGTCTTTTTTGACCGCACACTAATGGCCCATTCCCTGATGTCTATTTTTTCATAGTTCTTGTGACTACTTTTCATAGATCTTTATCACTTCAGCAACTCTCCATTAGCTGTCACTTACCACCATCACTGCCTCAGGCAGACCACCACCTCACCTCTTCTCAACTTGTCTCTATTCTGCTGTGGGCTGAGAAACCAGAAAATCACATCTGTTAGAAGATGTGAAAAACAACGAATCTTCTGAACTTGACAAATTATATTAAAATTCATCTGGAAAAATAAACATGCCAAAAGAGTTTGGAAAATTCTGGAGAAGAGGCATATAAGGGGCAACTAGAGCTACTAAAATGTATAAATCTTCAGTAATAAAACAGCTGAGTACTGGCACACAGACGGTCAGATCAAAGGAACAGAACAGAGCCCAGACACACACCCATGAACAAATGGAAATTGATATATATGGTAAAGTGACATTTTAGATCAGAGGAGAAGATGTAATCAAATTGGACAACTGGCTAGCCGTTCAAGAAAAAAAAAAAAAAAAAGCCACTTCTCCACTTCATTCCTTATTCTGAAGTAAGTCCCAGATGGATCAAATATTTTAAATGTGAAAAGAAAACCATAAAATTACTGGAAGAAATCATTAACAAAAATTTTAAAATGTATATTCTTGAATTGGGAAAGTAGGACACAAAATATAGGAGTCAAAAAGGGAAAGATTTAAAAAAATTGGCTACATAAACATGTAATAGCTTAAAGTCTAAAGGCAAATAACAAACCAGAAAAAATATTTTCACTATACATGACAGGTGAGTTTATACAAGTCAATAAAGAAAAGAGAAGCAAATAGAAAAATGGGCAAAACACATGAACAAGGAAGGGACTACTAATGGCTAATAAATAGGTGAAAATTCCTACCCTCAGTCAAAATACAAGAAATCAAAAGTAAGAAATGATAAGATTCTCTTTCCCCCTTAGGATGGACAACAACTGAAACAGGGACCCCTCTCTTTGTGGACACAGGCATCCTCGGAATTGGTGGGAAGGCAACTGCACCCAAGAAGGGGGTTGGCAATTACCCGGAAAGAATTAATTCTCAAACTGTTTGCTCAGGGGCTCCATATCTAGGAATTTATCAGATACACTGTCCCAAATGTCGCAAGTGTCTAAAGTCTATGCATGACTGCATTCATTGCAGTTTTATTTCCTAATCTAAAAAACTGGAAGCAACGTCAAGTCCATCAGTAAGGCAGCTGTGTTCTGAGGCATCCAAACACTAGAGTTGCATGCAGTGATGAAAAAGAATGAGGTCCATAGGTTGATATTCATTAAATGGGTTGATATTCATTAAGTGGTTGATATTCATTAAGGTTGATAGTCATTAAGTGGGAAAGCAAGTGGCAGGACTGCTCTGATCATACTAGTCCACAAAGGGTATACCTTCGGGCAGCACTGAATCTTGAGAAGCCTGTTAGAGACCCAGAACCTCAGGGGTGGTGGGATGGGGAGGGTGGGATGGAGCTCAGAACAAGTGGGTCAGGAACTTGGGGCTGGGGCCGAGCAGTCTATTTTAACATGCTCTCTAGAGGATTCTGACTTCAGGTTTGAGAAATACTGGTGAGGAGTATGTCACTATTTGTGTAAAAAATGGATATGTCCATCTGCCCTCTTCTTCAGAAATTTCAGGGATTCAGTCTGAGCAGAACAAGATGGGGCTGAGGTGAACTTTCACTTTGCACTTTATCTGTTTGTGAAAGCCTCAGATTTTTTTACCCTGAGAATATATTACTTTGATTTTCTAAAAGAAATCAACAAGCTACCCAAATGGAGAAACAAAATGCGATATATACATACCATGGAATATTATTCAGTCTTAAAAAGGAAGAAAATTCTGACACACACTACAATGCAGACAAACCTTGAGGACATTATGCTAAGTGAAATCAGCCTGTCACAAAAGGATAAATCCTGTATGACTCCACTTTAACGAGGTACCACATTCATAGAAACAGAAAGTGGAATGGTGATTGCCAGGGGCTGGGGGGAGGGAAGAATGAGGAGTTATTGTTTGTTGGATACAGAGGTTGGGGGAAGATGAAAAGACTTCCGGAGACGGATGGAGGTGGTTGCCAAACAATGTGAATTACTTCATGCCACTGAACAGTGCGCTTCAAAATGATTAAGATGGTAAACTTTCTGTTCTATTTATTTTGTCACAATTTAAAAAATGTTGTTTTTTTCTTTTTAAAAAAGAGCTACCTGACCAAGAAGTTGTGTAAAGTAGGGCTAGGGATGGAAAACGGCAGGTTCTGGGAGAGCCTCTCTCTAGATTACAGAGTATGAACTTGAGGGCTGGGCTTGATGACAACTCTTTCTGCTGCAGGGTCGGGTTGCAGCAAGTCTTGGCATCCGATAAGAGAGAGACCACATCCTCGCCCACACAATGGGAAACAGACCTAACGAACTTGCTCCCTTGAAAGATGGCATAGGCTGGTAATAGGGACAGAGAGGAGAGTGGTTTGGGTGGAATACAGAGACATGCGAGGCTATGGGGAAGCTGAGTCGTGGCCCCTTCCCGGCTGCCTCTGCTGAGACCCTTCCCTGGGCTGGGGAATGGCTGGCTCTCCATGTGGGTAAGAGCTCTGCAGAGAGTGTGGTGAGCCCGGTGGCCCCAGGAAGATGGCTTGTGTGGGGAGAGGAGGGAGAGAGGGCAGGATGAGCAGAAACTGGTAGGGTAGGGCATGGATTTCTCTGGGACAAGTCTGTGCTCAGGCATCTGGCTGGAGCAAGGACTGTACTTGAAGGAGGGATGGCGGGGGTGGGGGTGTGGGGGTGTGGGGGCACTGGCCAAGTTGGACCAGGCATGGCCAGCTGGCTGGAGCACGTGGGCTACTGCCTGCCCTTCTCTCAGCTTGGGGAAGAGGGCTCCTGCACCAGGCTCTGGGGACTTCTGCAGGTAGCCCAAACTGGTCTGGATGCAGGCCTGCCTGTTCACGCTAGACCCCCCTCTGCCAGGAACCAAGCAGGGGGACTTGTGGCCCAGGAGGGGACCAGAGATGGTGAGGCCCTGCAGCCAACCTGGTCAGGCTGAGGGGGCAGTGCAAAGCAAAGGGGAGGGGGAGAGGATCTGGAGAACCTTCTGAGCTTCCTGTGTGTTCTCTAGGACAGGAGACACGACGAGAGGACCCTGATGTGAGGCTTCCTGCATGAATCCCCCCCAACTCCGCCCCAGGGCCAACCCAGCTCTGTACTCAGTCTGCCCTCATTTAGCAAGCCCTTTTCAGGAAGCTGGAGACAGTCCCTGATCTCAGGGACCTCACAGTCCCACCGGGGAAGGGGCCGCCCTGACACAGGCAGACGTAGGTCTGGCCAGCTCACTTCAGGGCTGGATCTACTCTGTCTCTGCAAAGTCACAGGCCTCAGTCTCCCCTTCTGTACAGTGGGTTGCTAGCTCAGGGTGCTTCCAGAGATGGTGATGCTCAACTCTCAGTGCTCGGTGGGGAGTACAGACCCTCCAACACCACCCAGAAGTCTTTGCCTCTGCTGTGGCCTCACCAGCCCTAGCGCTACATGGCTTTGTGGTTCATTTCCCTGAAAGAGGTGTAGGAGGTAAAGCGGTGACGGAGAGGAGTGGAGGTAGAAGGCTGAGGAGAGCCCTATTCCTGGTATAGAACGGTGGTTAAGATGTGGGGTGGGATTCCCAGGCCCGTCCAGCCCATTTCCTGCTTCCTTTACTACCAAAAGTATCCACTCCAGGGTAGGGCTGCCCCCTCGCAGTGACCCGTTGGGGTAGGAGGCCTCTCCTCTAATCTGTCCGGGTAGCGTGCAGGATGAAGGCGAGCTGATAGGAGTTGAGAGCCACTTCCTGTGCTGATTTGGACTCACGCAGGTAAAAGCCTGCCTAGTCCAGCCTCCCCAGGCCACACATGCCCACGGGCTTGTCTGCTCCTCCCCATGCTCCGCTGCAGACCTAGGGGGAACTGGACCTGCAGACTCCTCCAGCTGAGGGCTGCTGGATGTGATGCCAGAGAATGCCAGCTCCCTCAGCTGGACCCCCACCACGTCCTGCACATGTCCTGTGGGTCGACCCTGCCCAGCGGGTGACTTAGCATGAGAGACTGGGGCTAGAGAGTGGGAGGGACCACCCAGAGAGGGGAGTGGGTGAACTTCGAGCAGGCTGCTCTCTGAGGGGTCCCCTGCCAGTGAGCATAATGGGTCTCCCGCAGGATGTGGCTCTGTAGGGAAGAGGCTCCCTCCCACCTCCAACCCTCCAAGCAGTCTGAAAACCCCAAGGATGGAGGTGGTGCATGAGTCACCTGTTACAGAGCTAAAGGAGATCCAGTTTGATGGGAAATACACAGCCCTGCCTCGGGGACCCCATTCTGAGGGAAGACACAGCCCTGCCCTCGGGGAGCCCCAGTTTGAGGGGAGACACAGCCCTGCCATCAATGTCCCACTTGATGGGGAAATGCCTTATGCTCCCTACTTCCTCCCTGGCGTGTTACTTTTTCTCCCCAGCCGCATCCTCTGCTCTCCTGGAGCTTTTCGTTCCTAGGCAGTATTGGTCAGGGCATGGCGGGGTGTGTGTGGGGGAGTGGGGTGGGGTGGGGTGGGGATCGGGAACTCCGGGCCGGCTCTGCGCCGCCTGCCTGCTGACTCCAAGCCCACTGATGGTCCCTGCATGAAACCTGTGAAGCTGAGTGTGAGGGTTCCAGGCGGGGAGAGTGAGTCATGGTGACTCCAGGGTGGACTGGACCCCCCTCGCCCCAACAGCAGTGGCTGTGTGAGAGGGGACAAGAGAGCCAGAGGTAGGAGAAGAAGGGGCACCCCCCCACCCCGCTGCCCTCTGTGCGCGCTGGGGCCGCACACGTGTGTGGAGGAGCCTGTGTAGCTCCAAGCCTACGTCCTCCCATTTCTGCAGACATGTGGGATGGGAGTGAATCACTAGGCAAGAGGTGGATGTCTGGAAGCCAGATGTGGGCCAGCTGTGCAGGGCAGCGAGCCCAGCCTCCCCAGGACCAGATGTGGCGGCACTTCTGTTTCCCTCCACCCTCTATGGTCCGGGTGCTCAGAAGCACCTCTGGGGAAGATGCCCCAGCCCTGGGCGGACAGAGGACTCTCTCTCTCTCTACTGTGAGGCGTTATCTCCCCCCATCAGGCGGGTGGTCCCGGAGGGGGTTCCACACAGGGCATTCACCTGTGCCTGCACACCTTTCGCTTAAGCCTGAGTGCTTAAGGCAGAGAGCGCCCCGAGGGCAGAGGCCACATTTGCCCCATCAGATTAGAGGGTCTGAAGGAAAGGTGCTCCCTAGATGCCCATATAGATAGGGTGCTCCCTAGATGCCCATATAGATAGGTGCTCCCTAGATGCCCACATAGATGCCCAGAGCTGGGGCTCCCTAGGAGCGGAGGCTGAGTCTCCCCATCACACTGTAACTCCTGGGGGCAGACGTCAGTACAACTTCCCCATCAGCTAGGGAGTTCCACCTACAATGCTTGAAAGGAGATTACTTAAATAGCTAGGAAGCAGCTAGAAAGATAACTTTGGAATCAAATACACCGGAGTTTGAGCTGGATTCTTTTAGATCCTCTGAACAGTATTGACTGATTATTTTTTAAATCAGTTAATTTGGATAAACAGAGTAAGACTTCCTCTCTCTCCCCATCAGACTGGGGCTTCCCGACGGCAGGCCTGTGTGTCCCCATCAACCTGGGGTCCCTATGAGGTCAGGGCTGAGTCTCCAGCTCAGGCTGCTTCCTCTAGGGTCCCTGGAACTCAGGTCAGCTGCAGTTCCCTTCCTGTCCTCTCTGGCCACCGCCTCATTCCTTGAGGCTTCCCGGGGTCTCCTGTGGTCCCTCCTGTGGTCATTTCACTCTCAGTGGCTGGAAAGGCAGCAGATTCCCAGCATCTCCTGCATCGCTGGTGACTCAGCTCCTTCAGCCTTTCTTCCTCTGCCTGAGCAGCCTCAGGCCCCACATCACGGTGGGGAAATCCCTCTGCTTCCCTCTTTCGCTGACGTCTATGCCTGTCTCCCATGTCCTCCCAGTCAGGACGGCCCCCACGCTGCCCACACACACATAGTGTAGTCCTAATGTACCCGCAGAGATCATGAGGAGGGAGCGTGTCACACGCACACACGTGGCTTCATCTCATCTTCACTAGCCTGGGATGTAGACAGGAAATGTAATCTCCACTTGGCAAGTGAGAAAATGGAAAGATTGAGGGACCTGCTCAGGGTCACACAGCTCTTAGGTGGTGGACTGGAAATGGAGCAGGGCCTGACTGTGCACGTTCCCCAGGTCAGTAGCCTGGATGGCATGCCTTGCTCGGCCTCTGCTCTCAGAGAGCACCAACTTGGGGTGTCTGTGTCTGAGGGAGCACCTTTCCTGTCTTCAGACCCTCTGAGCAGACCGGGGGGAGCCACGGCCTCTGCCCTCAGCCTGCCTGCAGGTACGCACAGTCTCCCTGGGGAGAAGACAGGGAGAACCCAATAGCCGTGGAGGGTTACGTGACAGTGCTCGGGCTGAGCTGGCCATGCCATTGGAGCTGCCTGGCTAGACATGCTTGTGGCTTGCAGCAGAGCCCGAGTGCCAGGGAATGGAGCCACTCTGTGGGTTTGGCCCGAGGGAGGCTGGGATGGCACACGTCAACTGACCAGACATTCTAGAGGACATTCTAATCACTCGATGGAAGAACACTCAGAACTCTGCTAGGTGAAGGCAGTAGTACCTTCTCTGTGTCAGGCCACTGTACTTCATCACTGCATCACTGTGCCCGTTTTACGGGCCGGGAAACATTGGCCCAGAGAGGGTCTTCACTGGGCTTAGAGCACACAGTTCCTGGCCTCGAGCCCATATCTGTCAGACCCCAAAGCCCTCATTCCCATGGGGTCGGAGGCTGAGCATCGCCCAGTCCCATCCCCGTTCCTGCTGCATCCTGTTGGGTGTGGTTCGGCTCTTGACTCAGCTTGCATGGTTTGAATCCTGACTCTGTCCCTTCCAGCTGTGTGGCTGTGGGTAAGTTGCTCAACCTCTCTGTGCCTCTGTTTCCCTATGTATTAAATGTGTATAATGTAATAGTACTTATTATATGGAGGTAGAGTTGGTATTTGTGAGCTGACCCAGAGTAATCATATGAAGATGTCGGCCTCTTCCTTCTCCCCCACCCTAATCCCCTCAGTCCAAGAGAAGAGTGGTTGAGAGCTGGGACTTGGCAAGATGGGGCTAAGTCTCTCTGGGGGTGGGACATTCCCCGAAGGGTACTCTGGGCCTGTGAAGGCCTCTCCTTGGGAGTTTCGGGGGGCAGGGGGAAGCAGAAAGCCTTACTCCCCACTGATTCCATCCATCCCGGGCTTCCAGTCCTCTCCCCACCGCAGAGTGTGGGCATGTGGGCTCCTGGCACGTACCGGTGATAAGGGCCACCCAGCAGTCAGGACGTGGGGGGGCCAGCGGAGGCGGCTGCTTCGGCTGACAGCCGCCTGCCCAGTTCAAGGGGCCAAGGCTGGGAGGCTGGGCTGTGGGGTCCATTGTCTGCCCGCTGCCCCCCTCTGGTGAGCACAGCCTCACCAGCAGCCGGCAGCGGGCCCTTGGCAGAAGCTCTGGTCCTGCTTCCCCCACGCAAGCACGCCCTGGCCCGCACGTCCTCGCCTGGGCCTCCAGCCACCGTGGCACTGCCCGCTGCCCGCTGCGCTGGCCACCGCTGCGGCTGGACTCCAGGGGGCACTGCTTGGGCACCTGGGAAATCCTTGCAGGGTGGGTCAGGGCCTGGGGACTTTGTTTTGGGCTTGTCAGGGGCTGGGTCCACCAGGGTGGAACAGACTGGGCAGGGGGGAAGGGCAAGGTGACCCCCTGGACGCAGCCTTGGAGAGTTATTGAGATGTCCATGTCAGATTTCAGGTGCACAAGGGGGCAGAGAGCTGGTGCTAACCAGTGGTGTGACCTTGGGCCTCCTCTCTCAGGTCTCAGTTACCTGTAGGATGCGGACGGCAGAGGCCCCATCTCCAGGTCACCAATCTGTGATTTACAATACCCTTGTTCTTCCCGGCTGAGCTCAACCCCAGGTGAAACCAGTGCACAAGATAGGGCATGTCCTGTTCTATGTATCTCTCTCCCCTCCTCCATCAAAGTGCGGTGAAGGCTGGGGTCCCCACAGCCCAGTGCCCTTGAGGGTCATTGAGGTGAGGCCTGGCCACACACTTCCCCCTGAGAGCCCGCATCCCCGGTCCTCCCAGGGCCAGAGCTGTGGCCTCTGATCAACAGGTTAAAAATAACCCCCACAGGCTCTTCTCGTTCCATACGAATGGTGTTTATGTTGGCATCCGCGGCCCCTCTGGGCCTGCCAACTTCCACAGCATGTGACATTGTCAGGGGACCATAGGTGTGAGGAAATCAGCCAGAGGGGCTCGTGCTGCCCCGACTCCAGGTGAGGGCACAGTGCAGGGGTCAGAGACAGCTGGCAGGGCCACCTGGGGCCCTGGGGCTGCCACGGGACTGCCATGAGGCTGGGGGCATGTGATGGGCAGGGTGAAGCCCACTTGTGGAAGTAAAATGATGTGGGCTGCAGCCTGGACTGTCAGGTTCTGGGCTGGGGCCGCACGAGGCAGAGCTGTGCAGATGTGTCATTCTTAGTCCTCAGATCCCAGAGTCAGAATCGGGAACCACGGGACTGTGGAATCAAGGAATTCTAGACTCGAAAAGAACTCCAAGGGACACTTTCAGCCTGATCTCTGCCCAAACAGGAGAAAAATAGCAGTGGCCCACTAGAGAATACTTACGGGTGCCTGGCCCTCATCTGACGCCCACTTAATTAATCCTCCCAGTGGCCCTCTGAGCCCAGCTCTGTTGTTGTTTTATTATTTTGTATTTAAAAAAATTTTTTTAACTGAAGAAGAAACAAAGTCACAGCAATTAAGTAACTTTGTCCAAGGTGGCTTCAAACTCATCTCTGTATGATTCCCAAACCCAGTGATCCCCAAATCATTACCTTGTGAGATTCTATGGAGGTGGGAGCGGAGGCCGGGAGGCTCAGATGCTGGCTGGAGGTTCCGCTTAGGGTGCGGGACCCTTTCATCCATAGCTCCCTCTGCATCAGGGCTCATCTCGTGGGCAGTCACAGTTCTCCCTTAGGCCACCTGGAGTCACGGTGACTTTTATGTAAGATCATTTTTTTCTTGTTTGCTGCTCCAAGGAGATATGACAGCCCTCAGTTCCCCTGGGAAAGTCCCTTCGTACCCTGAATCGCAGTCTCACTCGTATTATAACCCCCGGGGTTTTTCTGGGTAGTTTTAGGAAGGGCATCCCTGTGCAATAGCTCATGGAGCTGCAGAAGCTGGCGTTGAGGTGGACCCCAAGCCTTCCCCTCCCCAGGCAGGACAAGCCAATGCCTTTCCCCTTCTGCTCAGGCCTGTGTTCACCCTCCTCATGGCCTCTGTTGCCCTGCGTGGCCTCTCGCCCACTTCCTGTGACCAAACATGGACCTGCCGAGGGTCTGGTCTCACTGCAGTGAGACAGCAGGCTATGCCCTAGCCATCCCCACCCTGCCAGGTCTCTCTGCTACTCCCATCCCCGCCTGCGTCCTCGGGGTCCCGATGGGGAGGGAGGGTAGCTCTCCCAGGGCATTTACGTTCCTTGATCTTTAGGGTCCCCAAGGGCTGGGGCTGTTGCTCTGGGATGAGGAGCCCAGCCAGGTCTCTCCCTAGACTCACACCACAGGTCACCCGGTGGCAACTCTGTTCCTCACACCCCAGGGTAGGATTTCACGAGAGTGGCAGTAACGAGCTCCTAGGGTTTCCTGCGCGTTGCACTGCGCCAGGCGCTGTGAGAGGCACACTGTGGACTCAGCTCCCTGAATCCTCGTGACACCTGGATGAGGTGGGCTCCAATGCGGGGGGCATCCCAGTACAGAGAGGGGCTCCAGGCTGGGGGCTGTACTGGTGCAATGCCGCACTGATGCTGTGGTCTTAAAAAAAATATCACTGCTTGTTGCCCTTGAGTAACGAGGCGGTAAGACCCATTCCCAAAGCACAGATGGGAAAACAGAGAGTCCGACACAAACAGTGGGTCAGGCTGGCCATCCTCCTCTCCCCACATCCCAAGCCTGGCTGTCTGTCACCTGAAACATCTTCCCAGGGTATTTCCCTCTTTCTGGATATCTCTCCCCAGCTCACCCACTTACCTGATTTTTTCCTTCCTTCCTTCTTTGCTTCCTTCCTTTTTTTTTTTTTATCCACCCTCCCATCTATCCCCAGCTCCTCTTGGAGATAGGTCCTCCCAACAGGGCTCCTCCTGGCCTTGCAGCTCATACAGAAGGAAGTGCTCCTTGAGGGGATGTCACATCTCGGGCAACTCCTCTCTCCCAGGCATGCCATCTGTCCCACCCGACCCAGGCACACGAGTCTTGAGGTGAGTCCACCAGAGGAAGGGCCTATTAGAGTTAGGTTTGAGAAGCCATCGTGCATTTTTTGCTCCTGTACTTGAAGGTGGGTTCAACAACTCTGTGCTGCCATGGATCCAGGCCCCTTCTAGCTTATTGATCTGCTGGGTGTCATTTCCATTTCCAAGGTCAGTTCAGCCACTGGAACTCCAGCCGGAGGGAAGGAGGAAGAAAGCCTGACCCTTCCCTTTAAGGAAACTTCCCGGAAATCACACACTGTTTCTATCCCACTGGCCACAACTCAGTCCTCCAGCCACCCCTGGCCCAAGGGAAGCTGGGGACCATAGAGTCATTCCCGTGTGGGTCTCGCTGAAAACTGAGGAAGGAGGGACGAATGGAGGTTGGGAGACCGTGTCTGCCACCAGGCCCTTGTTACCTTTAGTGTGCAGCTGGCAGAGCCTGGGTGGGGCTTTCCCAGCTCCCTTCCTCAGACAGCCCTGCTCCCCGCCCTTATCTGAAGCCCCAGTTCTTCCTGGTACTTGGCATTTCCTGCCTGGAGCTGTTAAGGGTGGCAGTGCAACAGCAAGACTGGCTGCTGTGGGCTGCTGTCTATCCACTGCCAGGCCGGGGCACTCACTTATTCTCGTGGCCACCCGGGAGGCAGTTCATCTTAGCCCCACTTTACAGTTGGGGAAATTGAGGCCCAGAGAGGTTGGGTAACTTTCCTAAGAGCACCCAGCTAGGCTTTGAGCCCAGTTGCTGTGCGTCCTTTTCTTTCCCACAGAGCCTTCCCTGGAGGAGTGGATGCCCTTGGGTCTCTTAGGGTCTGACAGGAGGAACTGGAATGGTCTGGGCTCCAGGAGTGCTTGTCTGGGAGGAGAGGGCAGGCGGGGCGTGACATCAGTCCGCAGGTGTCTCCTCAGTACTTAACTCAATGCCACGGTCAGCCGACGCGTCTGAACAGGGTCTACTGACGGGCTTGGGGATTTCTGCTGGCGCCAGGAGCTGGCCACTGCAGCCACGTCCTCAGACGCCACTTTCCCCGGCATGAGCGTCCTGGAGCCAGCAGGGAGGAAGGGCAGGGATGGGGCAGGCTCTGCCACTTCCTCTCTCCAGCTCCTGCCCACCTCGGCTGAGCCCCTACCCCAACTGGGCTGCTTTGGTGGGGGAGAGGGAGGGTGTGCAACCAACTCTGAGGGCAAGGGGCCGGACTCTGGGCTTCTCAAGCAGACCAGGGCCATCCAGCCCATCCCGCTGCCTGTGGGAAGGACTGTCCTTGCTTGCTGCTGACCCCCGAGGGTGAGGTCACTGCTCTGCCCTCGGGGTAGGGGGAGCTGCTCTGAGCGTAAGCACGGTCACAGCCACCACATCGGTTAGTAATGTTACTGTAATATCTGCTCCCCAATCTCTGGCCAAGAGGAAAGGCTCATGAGCCATGAGTCACAGCTGGCAGCTGCGGCTGTGGGGCAGGCCACGTGCGGCTCCCATAGGGATGTGCTGGGGATAGCCCTGAGACCCAGACATGACCTCTGGCCTCTGGGACTTCCCACCGGAAATAGGTGATGAACAGGAAGAGCAGATGTGAGACTGGAACCCCACCCTCCTCCCCCCAACCCTGGCTCCCCTCCCACCTCTGGCAAGATGGGCTCTATCGTGCCAAGTCTGGGCACCTACAGTTTCTGTGCTAGGAGCGAGGGTGTGGACAGGAATGTGGAGACTTTATTCAAGTCATTCATTCATTCGTTCTTCTGACAAATGTGCCAGGTGCTCAGGATACACTGGTGAACCCCATGGACTCCGTCCTGCTCTCTCAGAGCCTGGAAGAGAGACTGAAAGCAAATGGTCACACAAATAAAAAAGAATTGCAAACTGGATCCAGGGAGGGCAGGGCCTGGGGGTGAGGGGATGGCGGTTAGGGAGCTTCTGGGGGTCTGGGGCACTCCTGGTGGGCGCAGATCCCCCTGGCAGCCCTCCCCTGCCGGAAAGGGTTCTGCAGGGAGATGGCTGGCCAGCATGGTGGCACGGTGCCCACCAATGGGGGCCGTGCCAAGCGTGATGTGATGTGTGCCGATCCCTCTCCGCTCCTTACTGAAGACCAGTGTCTGCTGCCCCCGCAGCACAGGGAGCCTGGGGCAGCGCTCGCATCTCCTCTGGAGGTGTTTGGGGGAGATGCCGGAGTGCGGAGAGGGTTCCCCTTGTGCTTCAGGCAGAGGGGCGGTCTGAGAGAATCTGGTCCTCCACCCTCAGCTGAAGGGCCCCCTGGCGCTGCCCAGGGTGTCAGTCCCTCTGCGCTCCACTTGCACCATTGCAGTGGATGGAGGACGTGGCCCTTTTGACCCTGCTGCTTCTCTTGCCCCATGCTTTGGACCTCCCACCATAAGACACGTTGGAGACATGGTTTTTTTGCCCTCTTTTGCCTGACTCTGTCTGTTTGGGCCCCAGTTCCAGGAGAGAGAGAGAGAGTGAAGGAGCCTATGAATAAAAGGGGGCTCAGAGGCAGGGATGCTCCCATCCCTCCAGAATTAACGAGTGCACGTTGACTGGGCTCCGTCTCCTTTTTCCTTCTGCGGGGGTCCCTGTTGTCTGAGATGGGGGGCTGCACCAGGTGGGAGGAGGTCCAAAGCCAGGGGCAGCTACTGTATTTAAATATAGACTCTTGGGTCCTACTCACAGAGCCTCTGATTCTTTAGGTCTGGAAGGATTTAGGACTCTGCATTTCAAAAAGTCCTTCAGCCTTCGTGACACCAATGGCCAAGAAGCACACTCGGCTTTTGAGGAAAGAGCTCAGATTCTGGAGGTCGGAAGTCTTGCCCTCTGGGTGACTTTGGACACTGATTCTTGAGGTCTTGGCTTTCTCATCTGTATAGTGGGACGACGATATCCCCCTTAAAGACTAAATGGGCAAGTGCAGGTAAAGCACCAGCATTGGGCCTGGCACGTAGCAGGTGCCCAGTGTTCATTCTTGTTCTTTATCCAGGCTGTGTTTGGAACGCAGCTGGCTCATTCACTTCCTGGGCAGGGTTAGAGCCGCTTGTTCCTTTCACCACGTGGGGATCCTGGTGGGGTGAGAGAGGGGATTCGGAGGTTGGGAATAATGGGTATGCAAAGAGAAGCTCCCTCAAGGCTGCTGCTGCTGGTGACAGGGAAGGGTGAGAATCTCCCCCACACAGGGCCTCTTGCCTTAAAAATAATAACCTAGATCAAACACACAGCATTGTGTATCAGCTCTGTTCTGAGTCCATTAACTAGTCCACTAAATCTTGAGAAAATATTCTCCCATTTTACAGATGGGGAAGCTGAGGCACAGAGGGATTAAAGAAGCTGCCCACAGTCACGCAGGCTAGGGACTGGCAGGGCTGGGGATTGAACCCAGACAGCCTGGCTCTTAACCACTGCCTCTCTGGCACAGGGCTTCCTAGGGAGAGGGATGGACTTGCTTTTTCTTCATGTCCCTCTTGCGGGGATTCTGGAGCTGGGCTGTCTGCGTGGGGTTCTGGTGCTCTGCTCGGGAGAGGCAGGCCTCAGTTGCACCTCTGGGGGTCTCTCAGACTCCAGCAGCCCCTGACCATCCTTCCCTGGCTGTCTCTGCTCCTCTGTGCTTGCTGCCTGCACCCTACTTCTCCTTCCCCTGCTCCCAGGTCAGTGTTCACTTTATCTGTGAGCATCTGGACCCCCCAGGAGCTGTCACTGGGCTCTGCCTACCCCGGGCTGCCTCGGCTCAGAGCCCAGCGATCAGGGAGAGGCGAGGAGTCTCTTGTCAGGCTCCAGCCTCACCTCTTGGCCCAAGACCTGTGACCTCTGTCCCCGGCTCCCTCAGTCCCCAGGGGCTGTGTGTATGACGTCACTGGCCCCCTTGAGCTGCTGTTTATGACCGGGTACATCACTCACTGCCCCCCACCCGGCCCTTAATGAGGGCCAGAGCCCACTATGACACCCCAGTTAACCACACTATCTGTCTCCCTTTAGGGGTGAGCAAGAACCTGGAGTGGGGATGGTGTGGGTTGGGTTCTGGGCTGGTTTTCTTCCCTTGAAAATGACTTAACACCCACCCTGACCTCTGCCGTGCCTAGAAGGTGGCTCCCCTTCCTCACAGGGGAGCCTGGGAGCCCCCCGAAGGACAAAATTTTCTGTCCCACAGCAGCTAGCTTCTGCAGCAGGCTGGATGTGGGTTCAACGGTGACTCAGATGGGATGCAGGGCACCCCATTGTGTATGGACTTCCTGGAGATTTAGGCTGCCAGTATGTCAATGTCAACAAAAGTATCTGAGTACGGGGATGGGCAGGAGGCAGGATGGGAAGAGGGAAGCCCGTGGTTGGTGAGGTCATTCCTGGCAATCCTCACATTCTTTCACTGATCCAGGGGTTTGTGGAACATTTCCTGAGGGCCCAGTGCTGATTGGGCACACAGACGAGTGAGGGAGGGCCTAAAGGTCAAGGATCTTCCTGGAGGGGTGTGGACTTAAAAGTTCCAGGAATTACCCCATTTCAGAGGTCAGAACCCTGGTAAGCATGAGAGTTCATGTGAATGTTGGAGGGCAGGGTTGGGGATGTAAATTGGAGAGGGATTAAGTTGCGGACAGGAATCAGAAGCATTATGAATGATTGGTAAAACTGGTCAGTGAACAAAAGCTGAGTTGGGGTAATCAGCGGGTAGTGCCAGGAACCTGTGGGGTGACATTAGGGCTGCCTGGGGAGTATATGGCTGAATGCACGCCACTCTAGCTTAAGTAGAAGGCACTTTCATTCACTTCTCCCCCAAATATGTGGACAGTTACACAGCATGAACATTGTCAATGTCCATTTCTGCACCATGGCAGGCATCACTAGCCGATCACAGTGCTCTTTCCTTCTGAGTCCAGAAGCAGCTTCACCCTTTTTCTTACACACTGGTCCAGATCATCACTACTAAATGAGCAGAGTTGACAGATGAAATGAAAATCTATTTACCATCCTGGACTGAGATTCAGACATGCACAAGGGTCTAAGGAAACTCTCAGAAGAAAACTCATCGAAGGGAAGAGAGAGTCGGGAGACAATCTTGGCCAAGTGATAATGTTTCACTGTCAAAGGGCAAAAAAGGGCAGTTCTAAGCTGAGTGGATGATTGTCATTGGATATGCTCTGATCCAGCTCTCTGGTAGACTTATATCTGGGTCTGAGAGACAGAGCAGGAGAGTGAGCTGGCAGCAGAATACAAAGTGCTGTCCATCAGGATTCTGTTGGACAGACAACAGAATCCACTCTGGTGAGCTTAAAATGGAAGGGATTTATGAAACGGCTACAGATCTATTGGGAGGTCAAAGACAGAGACTCAAGGTTGAGTTTTCAGGAGCAATTCTCAAAGCCCCACACCAGAACTGGGCCACCAAGGAAGCTGCTGCCTCTTTGGTAATCATGAGGTCACCAACTCCAGAACCACACACAGTACCATGATTAGGAAGCTGCTACTGCTGCCAGCTCCACACTGCACCTGTTGTGATCCACACTAGGAGATGGATGCACTAGACCTAGTGTACTTGATGCCCTCTGTGAGCTCGGCAACAAAACAACAACAACAACAACAACACAAATTGCACCCCCCAATCCCAGAAAGCATCAGGAGCTGCAGAAGCACAGCCTTCCAAATCTCATGCAAGTGCATCTGATTGGCTGAATCTTGGATTCCTGAATCCTAACAGCAGGGGACACTGAGAAATGTAGGGTTTTTTGTTGTTTGTTTGTTTTACTCTTCCTGTCTCTGCAGTCTAGGAAGGCACCTAGCAGAGGGTGGAATGGGCATTGAGAGCCAGTCCACCATATGCACTGCACACTGTCTCGTAAACTTCTATAAGATGCCAGGTACAGCAGCACTGTTTCGTGAGTCTCTTGTAGGGGAATGGGAGGGGGAGGTACATTCTCCTCTCTTTACCGCAGACCACTGTTTAGCTTTGGCACCTCAAGGGCTTAGACACATCAACCTGCCATTTGCGGGTGGTCCGGGGTGGGGGCAGTTTTGGCGTCAGGTCATTGCACCAGGTGAGAACGCCCCAGGCCTGCCCAGCGATAGCTGATGGGACTTTGGAAGCAGCTGGGACCAGCGGATATTCGTTACTAGGGTCTGAGTGATTTTATTTATCTGCCGGCTGGATCCATCTTTGGAAACACTTCCGTGAGCACCTACTATGTGTCAGGCACCGTGCTGGGTGCTGGGAATACAGACAGGAATGGAATCCAGTCCCAGCTGCCTTTGTGGTACCTTGGCTAGCCAAAGAAGAGATGTGGACAGCAGATAAAAGGATGCACATGGTGCCCCGAGGATGCATAAAGAACAGACCCAGAACCCTCTTGCACTGTTGGTGGGAATGTAAATTGATACAGCCACTATGGAGAACAGTATGGAGGTTCCTTAAAAAACTAAAAATAGAACTACCATATGACCCAGCAATCCCACCACTGGGCATATACCCTGAGAAAACTGTAATTCCAAAAGAGTCATGTACCACAATGTTCATTGCAGCTCTATTTACAATAGCCAGGACATGGAAGCCACCTAAGTGTCCATCGACTGACGAATGGATAAAGAAGATGTGGCACATATATACAATGGAATATTACTCAGCCATAAAAAAGAACTGAAATTGAGTTATTTGTAGAGATGTGGGTGGACCTAGAGTCTGTCATACAGAGTGAAGTAAGTCAGAAAGAGAAAAACAAATACCGTATGCTAACACATATATATGGAATCAAAAAAAAAAAAGTCATGAAGAACCTAGGGGCAAGACGGGAATAAAGACTCAGACTTACTATAGAATGGAACTGAGGAAATGGGGAGTGGGAAGGGTAAGCTGGGACGAAGTGAGAGAGTGACATGGACATATATACACTACCAAATGTAAAACAGATAGCTAGTGGGAAGCAGCTGCACAGCACAGGGAGATCAGCTCAGTGCTTTGTGACCACCTAGAGGGGTGGGATAGGGAGGGTGGGAGAAAGGAGATGCAAGAGGGAAGAGATATGGGGATATATGTATATGTATAGCTGATTCACTTTGTTATAAAGCAGAAACTAACACCACTGTAAAGCAATTATACGGCTCAGATGCTGAGAGGAGGCCTGGGTGAGAGACAAGGGTACAAATGAGAAACACAGAAAGCAATGTGGGTGGAGCAGGGGATGGGACTGGAGATTTCTCAAGGTCCAAGACTCAGCCTCCTCATCCAGACCAGGATGCTGTGCCTGCGCTGGGCACCTGCATCTGGCCAGTCCTGTCATTTGTCCCCTGTTCTCCTCAGGCTGTGGCACAGCGTCTACTGCCTCTGCTCACACAGGCTGCCGGGAATGACTCGCAGACAAGCAGGAGCTGGGGGAGCCAGGGGCCGCTGCCCAGGATGCAGGCTACGTGGAGGCCTCTCCCCTGGGGTGGTGGCAGCAGAAGAACTAGCCCATGTGGGCAAGGCGGTCCCTATCACCCCACTCTGGGCCTCCAGGCAACAGAGGGAGTCATGGAAGCCCCAAGTCCCCTGCCCCCTCCTCCAGCCCTCCTATGCTCTGCTTTCTCCCCGAGGCGAGGCTGCCCCTCCTTCCCTGCATCCCACTCCATCCTGATGCCAGCCCTCCCGGCTTGGGTGGCTAAGGATACCCGTGGTGGGGTCATTACAGGACACAGCAGCCCGAGGGTCAGAACGGAGGAGGCCCAGCCGTCAGCTGGAACCCATCAGAGCCCAAACCAAGCCCTGGCAGCAGGCAGGAAGGGGAGGGCGGCTCATGGGAAAGGTGTCCCTGCGAACTTTTCTTAACCCTTCCCAAGCCCGTCACCAGGGTGTGTCCTGAGACTTTTCTACCCTAACAGGTGGCTCCAGGTCCCTGGTTCTTCAACCCAGGTTGGTGGGAGTGGGGGAGAGATCCTGTCCCTGCCTCAGGAGCCCCTAGTCTGAAGGGAAAGAAACAACATTGTCCCTGTTTTCAGGGAGATCTTAGTTATATGGGGAAGATGCAACTCAGACCTAGTCTGAGAGGGAGACACAGCCCTGACTCAGGGAGCCCCAGTTTGAGGGGGGAGACACAGCCCTGCCCGCAATTAGCTCAGGGTCAGAGATGAGAGAGGGAAATTTCGTCTCGTTGTTAAACTGAGAAATTAATGTAATGGCATCACTCTTGATTTTCTGTGTGATTCTGTGAAGAATTAGCAACTTGAACACACATCGCTGTGCTATAAAAACCCAGGAATGATATGTCTGCGGATCCAGAGGGCTGTCACCGGGGAACGGTTTTGTTCTGGTCACCCTCTTGGGGTCAGCTGCCCACATCGGCCGCCCGCTTTTCTGAGACCCCCCTCCTGAAAACCACTCAGCACATGGGTTCTTTTCAAGAGCTTGTTCAACTCCTTCTTTGGTATCCACGGAACTTATATAACTCACAGCTTTCAATGAACAATTAGAGCTGGTGAGCAAGAGCACAGAAGGAAACAAGGCTACGTGCAGCTGGCCCCTCTTCAGCTGTGGGGTTTAGAGTTCCCTGATTTATTTTCCACAATTAGCGGCTGGCCTTCTCCCAGTGACTCACCCAGGGTTCTTGTCGGGGTGGCCGCTGGCTGGGCACAGGGACTGGAGAAGCGGACTTCGGGCACCCCTGCCCCTGCTGGGATCACCAGAGAGGTCAGGCCTCTCCGTGACCGGACTGCACGGGGCTAGTCATCAAGTTCTTCGGTGGGAGGGGAGCCAGGCCACACGCAGCTGAGGAGGAAAAAGGCCCAGAAAGGCCGACGCTTCTGCTGTGCCCCTCAGTTTCAGGCCTCATTCCGGCTCCTGGCACCAGGCGTCAGTGTCCGCATCTGTTAAATGCGAGTGAACAGTGAGGTTAGGTGGTCCCTAGGGTTCCTTGTGCTTGGACTTTGCTGCTCCTGCCTGCTTGCCTCCCCACCCCGATCTGGGCCCCCCTCCACACACCTTGTCAGGACCACAGTGGGGGGCTCATCACGACCTCGGCCGGCAGCCAGAGTGGTCAGCAAACATGCCACTGGGTAGCCTCGCGATGCCGGCCAAAGGGCTGGGGCCCACCTCTGCCAGCCCTGGTCAGGCGCTGGGACACCTGAGGACAGTGTGGCTCTACAGGCCAATGGGGCTGTTTGGCCACCTTCCCTGAGACCCCTCTGAGCTGGCCTCTGGGCCTTGCTCTAGAGAGGCCCCCAGCACAGGGAGCTGAGCGCATCTGGGAGGCTTGACTGCGGCAACCATCACACGTTTACCGAGCACCTGCTCTGAGCCAGGTCCTGGGCTGGGCAGGGTGGTGACAAAGATGAATGGGCAGACGTGGCTCCATCCCTCGTGGTGCTTAGAGGCACGTGTATGGGCTCTGACTTCGGTCTGCGCGGTTCAAACCCTGGTCTGACACTCACTTCAGCAAGGCACTTAGCATCTTATGCCTTGGTTTTTCCCTCTGTAAAATGGGGGTACTAACAGTACCACAGCCATGGGCTGTGGTGAGGAGTAAATGACCCAGTGAATGTAAAGTGTTTAGCGCCCAGGGTGTAGTCATTACAACTTTCATTTCATGAGCACCAGCTCTGTGCCAGGAACTGTTGTGGCATTTGGCGTAAACCAGAGCCCTTCCAGGGAGGGAGAGAGATCACTTCCGGTCTGGCTGAGGAAAGAGGCTTCATGGGAGAGTTGGTATCACAGTTTGGTCTAGAAGGACGGTGCTAAATATGATAGGGAGCAGCAAGGAAGGGCATTCTGGAAGGGGGAAACAGCATGAGCAAAGGCACGGAGGCAGGAGAGCAAAAAGTGTGTTGAGGGAACTCTGAAAGGACCAGAGGGATTCAGTATATACTGGAGTTAAAATTGGAAAGTGGGCTTAACCCAGATGAACTCCCAGACCATAGAATGTGGCTTTCCTCCTCTAGGCAATGGGGGGCCACGGATGGTTGTTGAACGAGGGCATCCTGCAGGGAGATAAAGCTGTTGTAATTTTTTTTTTTTTTTTTTTGTGGTACGCGGACCTCTCACTGTTGTGGCCTCTCCCGTCGCGGAGCACAGGCTCCGGACGCGCAGGCTCAGCAGCCATGGCTCACGGGCCCAGCCGCTCCACGGCACGTGGGATCCTCCCGGACCGGGGCACGAACCCGTGTCCCCTGCATCGGCAGGTGGACTCTCAACCACTGCGCCACCAGGGAAGCCCAAAGCCGTTGTACTTAAACAAGACAGTAGGGTTAGTTTCCCTAGATGATGATAACAACAGTAAGAATGTCAATGAGAACGCTTTCATTCTGTAGTACACGGTAAAGTGCACTGAGGGTTTTCATGGGTACACCTCGTCCGATCATCACGGCAACCGGCAACCCCGAGAGGTGAGTTGAGCAGGGATTGTCACCTCCACTTTAAAGGCAGAAGGAGGAGGCCCAGCCAAGGTCACCCAGCAGGTGATGACGGAGCCAGGAGGGTCTAAGGCCCCATCCCGTGGCTGCCCAGGGGAACTGCACCATCTCCTCAAGCCCCATCCTGAAGTCCTCTCTTGCCAGGTGGCTTCTGCCTGTCTTTAGGGCTTGGCAAGCCCGTAAGTGTGTGTGTGTTATGGGGAGGTGATGAAGGTGTCAGTGCAAGAAGCAACCCCCCCGCCCCCTGTCAGGCCAGCGCTGGGTCTGCTGCACTTCTGGCCCACTGCCAGGGGTCAGCCCACCTAGCACGCGGGAGGTGGGTGTCTCCTCTCTGCTGACTGGTCCTGAGAACATCGGTGACTTGAGTTGGGGGGGACAGCCACTGCCAGGAGTGTAGGGGGCAGGCAGGGCTCCAGGGACGTGGCGTGAGCTCACACAAAGCTCTGCCCTTACCGTAAGGCTTTCGCCTTCCTAGAAGCCCCCCAGCTGAGCAGCAGGCAAGGAGGAGGGGAGAAGCCTCCGTTTGCTTTTCGTCTCCTGCCAGGCTCCTCTGTGTCTCCTCTGGGTTCCTGCCTCAGGACTGGGAGTCTGACTTCTGCTGCCCCAATCTTAGCTCATTCCTTCCTCTCTTGGGATCCCGCCTGCTTGACTGACACCCCCTCTCCCTCCCACACTGGGAACTTCCTTCTCTGATGTTTAGTTTTGAGGTCCTAGAGCAGGGCTTGGGGGTGAGGAAGGAAAGCGTCGAGCCCCTGGCTTCCTGAGCCCTGCTCCCTGCCCCCAAGGTCTGGCCAGGCCCGCTCTCATTTCCAGGGGACCCGGCCCAGGGCCCGACTCTTGGTGCAGCCCACGTGGCATTTGTTGAGACTGTCCGCCAGGGCCTGCCTCTTCAGGGGAATCCAGCAGCCCTAGGGGGACTAACAGTGAGCATCCTGAAAAGGGCACATCATAAGCGGGAGAGCGGCCCTAGCCCAGGGCTTTGCAGGGTTTGAAGCAGGTGAGGTCTTGGAGCAGGAGAGGAGACAGTCAGGGGACTTCCTGGAGTGGGGCTCCTGACTGGAGCTGAGCCTCAAAGGGTGTGGGGCTTGGATAGGGGAAAGGGCTATGCAGGAGGTCCCTCCCAGAGGGTGGGGGGCTGGCCTTACTGAGCTGGACGAAGCAATGGGTTGAGTGGTGAGAGCAGAGGGGTAAGGGCCTGGCCAGCCCTGGAAGAGGTGTGCATTCGTGGACCTGAAGGCTGGTTAGGTTTGAAGGCCTTAAAGGTGGTTACGGGCTGTTCATTCATTCGTTCAATCATTTGCATCTATCCAGTACCTCCTCCCTGCCAAAGGCTGTGCTTGAGGCCGAGGACTTACTGATGGGTAGCATAGATGTGTCCCTTCCCTCCTGGGGCTCCTGGTTTAGCTGGGAAGGCTGAGGAGCAAACAGAGCATCCCAGCACACTGACTGGTGCCAGGAGAGGAGGGAGGCAAGGGCCGCAAGAGCAGAGAGGAGGGTTTCAGCTTCAGACCCCGGGGAGGTGGAGAGATACCTGCGGGGTGATGAGTGAGCTGGAAGGAGAGAAGAGCATCTCGGAACCGGAACCGGGGCTGCGGGTGGATGTTCCTTTCAACCGGTGAAGATCATGGCTTGAGGGGGCCGTGGAGGGCTAGTGGCAGGGGCCAGGCCCCACGTGTTGAGCTATGTTAAGGAATTATCTGGAGGGCACTGGGAAACCTTTGAAAGGCTTTAAGCAAGGGCTGGATGGGATCAGATCTGTTTTGGAAAAATCCCTTTGGCTCACGCGGAGATCTGGTTGGAGGACACCTGAGGGATGTCCTGTACCAGAATCAGCTCTAGGACAGGGAGGGGCGCCTCCAGGACACCAGCCCTGTGAAGGCAGATGGCGGCCTTCTTGCTTTTACTCCACAGAGCCCAGTGGGGAGTGTTGCCCAAATCCCATTAATGGAGGCCACGTGGGATCCTGGGCGATGGCCGGTCTTCTTGCCCATGGGGTCCCTTCCCCTGGCTGAGGTGCAGCCACCATGATGTGGCCCAGCTCTCCAGAACCATTGAGGAGAGGTAAGGTGAAGGCTGCCAGGAACAGGTGGGGAAACCTTCTGGAGGGGGCAGGGAAGAGCCAGTTCTCAGAGAAGGCGACCACTCCGATTAACCCATTCATACCTGCATCCCCTTCCTGCCAGGTGATTCATTTGGTCTTTAAGAGTAAAACACAAAGTGGTTCCCTTTGCTTGGGGAGGGGTTTGTTGGGTGGGAGAGAGCTGCCCCAGACTAAGCCCAGCCTGTGAGGGGGGCAGATGGGACCCCAGAGATGGGGGTGGAAATGAACTTCACGGTCAAGGGGACAGGTGGGGGTGGGCTGGACTACCAAGTCTGCTGCCCTGGGAAGGATGGGGACCTTGTAGAGTCTGGGCCTTTGGGGTCATACCCTGCACCTGAGCTCATCTGCAGGCCGCCTGCATGGGCTGGGGGATGGGATGCCAGTGATTCAGGAAACTTCCTTCTCTCCCACTTCCCCACACAACCCTCCCTCTCAAGGGAGAAGGGAATGGGAGGGCAGAGGAGGGCTATTTGGCCAGGCCCCCAGTTCAGCTGGGCCTGGGAACCCTGCCTGAGGTGCCCAAGACAATGCTGGGAATGGAGGCCGGCCTGGCCAGAGGCAGGCCCAGGAGGGGCAGGAGCAGGGCCCACTTAACTCACAGTCCTTGCCCTGGAGCTGCACGGTGGCCCAGAGTACCACCCACAATCTTGGGCTCCCCACTCGGTCCTGGGTTTCTGCCCACCCACCCACTCATTGGCAGCTACCAGCCATACCCTCCTCCCAGCAGGCCTTTCTCCTACCCAGCCCCGTCCCACCCCCTGAAGCATGAGAGTGCGTGAGTGTGTGTGTGTGTGTGTGTGTGTGCCCAGATGAGTGTGCCTCGGTGCCTGAGTCCCTGGTCTCCCCTGCGTGGGTGTGTATATATGAGCGTATGAGTGTATGTGTGTATGAGTGTGGGAGTGTGTACATAAGTATCTGACTGTGTCTTTGTGGGTGTGTATATATGTGTGTGAGTATATATCAGTGTGTGTGTATGAGTGTGTGAATGTGTGTTGGAGTGCTGGGGAAGCGGTGAGGAGACAGAAGCTCTCCCCGACCTGCCCCTCGCCTAGCTGTTCTGCAGTGGGTGCCCTGCCTCTTGTCCGGGGATGAGTGCCTGGCATTACTTAGGACAGCCCTCATTCACACGATTTACCCCACTGCCCCACTAGTGCCATTTATATTGCCAACCCGTACAGACTCATATTCAGCTTGGAAAATGCAGCCCCCATTTCTAGAAGTCTCCTTCTCCTTTAGGGCTGGGGGAGGACCCCGTGTTCTCTCTACCTGGCCAGGGAGGGGCCGCTGCAGGTGCCAGGGCAGGTGGACCCCACTTCTGGGGCTCTAGGCTGGGGGTGTTGAGGAGAGGCTTACCCGTTCCCAGCCCCAAGCCTGGCCTGGATTTCCCTGGAGGAGACAGCAGGAGGGAGCTCTGGCCCACGGGAGAACTGGGATTTGATTGTTGAACCGATTTGCAAGTTCATTCCACTTTCCGGCCAACTTTTCTTCCCGCCGCCCTTTCTCCTCAAGATAATAGAAATACCCCGGGAGGGGTTCCTTTCCTCCTGGGCCAGCTGGGGGAGGCTGGTGCCCTGCCATTGGCCTGGGCTGCAGTCACAGCAGGCACACCCCCTGGGCCTGGGCCAGCTCCCACCCCCGCCAACAAGGGGGAGCGGTTACATCAGTTGCTCTCTCCTGGCTCCAGCCCTCTGTGGGAGAGGCCTCTGTCTGGTCCCTGAAAGGACCCGCTCATCCTGAAGGAGGAAGGTCATCCTTGGCTAGGCCTCTCGCCTTTTGAGTCTCCCTGCCCCGGCCAGGTCTTGACACTGTGGCAGCAGCAGGGATCAGTTGGGGTGGCATGATGCCTGGATTTGAATCCTGGTTCATCCGCTTTCCAGCTGTGTGATGTTGGGCAAGTCATTCACCCTCTCGGAGCCTCTGTTTCCCCATCTGTAACTGGGATGATCATCGTGCTATAGTTATAGGTTTGTTCTGGGATTCTGTGGGTTAATATGTGTAAGGGACCTGTGCTTTCTCTTGCACTATGTAAGTGTTGGTTAACTAAATACATCGCTTTCCTAAATGATGACCAGCTAAGGACTAGGAGGATGGGTGGGTCACTGAGCTGCTAACCTCTAGCTTTGTGCGTCAGCACTTACTCCTGTCCTGGCAGTTAGCTCCTACCCCACATGGACCCAAGACGTCTCTGACCTCTGCCCCTTTCCTCTGTGTTGAAGCCTCATCTGCACCATTTTGCCCTGACCTTATCACTCCTGGGGCAGGGATGTCACAGCAGAACATGGAGCCCAAAGGGGGCTCAGGAGAAAGTCTCTCTCACCGTGACCTGTCTCCCACTGCTCTTTGAGAGGTGCCCGTGCAACAGGTCTCTCCCCGGCACCTTCTGGGTCTTGGATGTTCTGGAGGAAGGAGGTGGCAGCTTTGCCTGCTGGGCTAGAGACGACGTAGGTTTCGG
Organism: Pseudorca crassidens; assembly: GCF_039906515.1. Classification (NCBI taxonomy): domain Eukaryota; kingdom Metazoa; phylum Chordata; class Mammalia; order Artiodactyla; family Delphinidae; genus Pseudorca; species Pseudorca crassidens. The sequence goes on from NC_090305.1 coordinate 32,003,697, forward strand.
TTTGAGGATGGAAAAGATTCTCTCATGGAAACTCACCCGCCTTCCCGGGACAATGAACCTAGTCCATTTCCAGATGCTTGTGCTGGGCTGAGGGCAGTAGTAGGGGGGGACTACATGCTGCTTTGCAGGGCTGGTGGAGGGATGCTCTGTCCTCCCAGGCCGCCTCCCCAGTCTCTCCCTCCTTCCCAGGCTAAGATCCCACCAGAGGGGCAGACCTCTGTCTTCCCTGGTCTCCCCTGTACCCCTCCTCCTTGAGGGACACATGGAATCTTGGGCAGCTGTGAGCCGCAGGCCAGAGCCTCACACTGCCGGCCACCTCTACCTGGTCCCACTGCAGCCCCCTACCCCAGCCCCTTTTATTTATTATTTATTTATTTATTTATTTATTTATTTATTTATTTATTTATGGCTGTGTTGGGTCTTCGTTACTGCACACGGGCTTTCTTTAGTTGTGGCGAGCGGGGGCTACTCTTTGTTGCGGTTCACGGGCTTCTCATCGCGGTGGTTTCTCTTGTTACGGAACATGGGCTCTAGGCGCGCGAGCTTCAGTAGTTGTGGCTCACGGGGTTTGTTGCTCCGTGGCATGTGAGATCTTCCTAGACCAGGGATCAAACTTGTGTCCCCTGCATTGGCAGGTGGATTCTTAACCACTGCACCACCAGGGAAGCCCCTCAGTCCCCTTTTGATGTGCTCGCTCTGGAGCTGGAGACCGAGGCAGGTGCTGAGGCCTCTTTGTCCGTGGGCCTGGGGCCTGCCTGAAGCCTGACTTCTTGGTGATCAGAGTCATCCAACTCAAGTCAGAGTTCTAACTCAGTAGCAGGGACCCACTCTGTGCCCTTTTGTGCCTGGCACTGGGGGCCAGCGCTGAAAAAAGGCCCAGGTGGTCCTGGTCACCAGGGAACTCCAACACCAGAGAATAGCCTTCAAAGAGAAGCCAAGGGCCATGAGATTCCTCCCTCCCTCCTACAAATGTTTACTGAGTCCTCCATTGGAGCAGGCCTTGCTAGGCCCTGGCCATCAGTGAAGGCTTACCCTGCTCTGAGGTTCAGAGCACCTCACTGCAGGACCCACACAGTGCTTTCTTTCCTCTGAGTTCTGCAGCTCTGCTCACCGGGGGTCCCCTCAGTCCTGAGTCTCCACCATCAGACTGTGGGCTCCCTGAGGGTGGTGCCTGAGGTGTCTCCCTCTCACAGGGTCTTCTGCATTCATTCATTCATTCAGTCCCTCAGGGCAGCCCTGCTGGGTGCCGGGCTCTTGTGAATTGGCCAGCCATGCACATACTGTCTAAACTGATTCCCAGTGGATGAGAAGAAGCTGGTTCTGGGAAGGGGGTCCCAGGCAGAGGGAGCAGCACAGGTAAAGCCAGGGCTGAGGTAGGCAGGGAGGAAGCAGAGACTGCCCTGGAGTCAAGGAGAAAGGAAGCTTAGAGAGGGTTGGAGATTTCATCGCTGTGGCAGGAGAGAAAACCCAAGAGAGTGTCAAGTATCCGTTGCCCAAAGGAAGGCAAGAATTCAAAATTCTGTGGAATCCCTGACTCATCACTGGGGGTGGAGGGAGATGGGAGAAGGCTGGACTTCTAGGATTACGGTCAGCTCCTTCCTCACAGACTCCTCCCCCGCTCTGTCCTGTGGGGAATGTGTCCTGGGGCCCTAACTGTCATCAAGTGCTCCCTGTTGTCTAATCACAGTCTCACCTGCTGCATCCTTGCGTGTCCTTGGTGGACATACACCACAGTTGGGGCTGGCAGTCTCTCTTCCCCGTCCCCCCAGGCCCTGGTAGAGGCCCTCCCCATCCCTTTCCCACCCCAGGTACTGTCCTGGGCCACTGGGGCTGGGTCCAGGGCCTGGGGTTAGTTCCTGGGAAGCAGCTTCATCCTCTGCCCCGGACCAAGCTTTCACCTTGATCTCTAGGATCGATTGAGGTCTTAGATCACACTGAGAGGGCTGGAGGAGCCAGGGAACCTCATGCTCTGTTCCTGTCTCTTTCTTACCTTGGTTCCTTTTTTTTTTTTTTTTTAAATTGGAGTAAAATTGCTTTACAATGTTGTGTCAGTCTCTGCTGTACAATGAAGTGAATCAGCTATATTCATACCTATATCCCCTTCCTCTTAGACCGCCCTCCCCTCTTCCCCCTCATCTAGGTCATCACAGAGCACTGAGCTGAGCTCCCTGTGCTATATGGCAGGTTCCCACTAGCTCTCTATATTACACATGGTAGTGTGTTTATGTCAAAGCTAATCTCCCAATTCATCCCACCCTCCCCTTCCCCTACTGTGTCCACCTTACCTTGGTTTTTTATCTTTATCTTTTTTCCTATCTCTGTCTCTTTCTCCCCCACCCCCGACCCATCTTTCCTTGGTCCTGTCTCTGCCCCCTCCCTCCCTCAAGGCCGCAGTCTCTGTCCCCTTGGTCCCTCTTTCTGACAGTCCTCTGGCAACACTGGTGGACACGCTGGAGGAGAAGCTGGGATTATGGGACTGCGGGCACATCTGTGCCCAGCAGTGTGCAGGAGACCTGACAAGGGGCACCATGACGGCCACCCTCTTCCTTGTCAAAGTCGGAGGAGATTCAAGGACAGGGTCTCAGATCAGCAGGCTTCCATACCAGGCCCGCTGGAGGAGTTCATAATAAAGGGCCGGGCACTGAAGCCCTGAGTGCTTTGACTTTCTAGAAGAAAAGCAATACGGTTGCTTCTTTAAGAGGGAAACCCTGCCTACCCAGTTCAGGGAAGGAAGAAGGTACAGTAGTTGGACTACAGTAGTTGCTGCCCCTCCGCAGGCCCACACTCATTCTCGGAAAGTCACAAGAGCCTGCCCCACCATGGCCAGTGTACACAGAGCACATTGTGCCACTCCCCAGGTCTCTGCCCCGCCCCTGCCGACTTCAACGCCAGCTCCCAGTGGCAAGCTGGCAGCCTCACTCTCTGGGGCTGGGACTGCTCACCTGGCTGGGTGGCGGCTCCTTCCGCTGCTTATCTGATGTCTCCCCTCAGGAGGCAGGGGCAAGAGCCACTCTGGGGCGGGGACAGGCATGCTGAGCCTCAGGCATGGCACTCACGCCCCTCCCTGCCAGCTGCCCACCGGCACACCTTGCCCCATTCTAGGAGCTGGCAAGCAAGCCTGGTCTGCCCTCCATTCCCACCCCAGCCTGGTTTTTCCGACAGGTCTTTGAAGAAGCCAGTACCCTGTGTGGGAAGCTCACCCTCTCTTTACTCCATTTCTCAGGCTTCGATTCCTGCCTGCAACTCACCTCCTCTGGGAAGCCTTCTTGGATTGCCCACTTTCCATCTCAGATAGCCCATTCCTCCTGGGTGCTGCCAGATGGTTGGGTCCACAGCAGACACACTATGTGATTGACATCCAAGTCTCCTGGCTGAGTGCTGTTCCAAGGAACAGCCTGGGGCAAGGAGAAGGTGCCAGCACTGACTACCACCCCCCAGCTGCCAGCACTTTCCATGCGTTATTGACTTCATTCCCACAGCAGCCTTTTCAGGTAGAGATTATTATTGCCATTTGACAGATGAGAAAAACCAAGACTCTTCGAGATTACCAACTTGCCTGAGGTCACACAGCAACACCCCTAAACTAAGACACTCTCAAAATGATGTGGGAATGACAGAGGCTTCCAGGGTGGGGGAGGGGGCAGCCCCTGCCCCTACAAGGACTTGAAGTGCCTTAGCTCCTGGGCCTGTTGGGATGGGAAGTCTAGGTATTGCTACCAGCATCTGGGATGGAGGAAGGAGGATGGATGAAATGACCTTCTGAATGCTTGCCTGGGTTCAGTCTGCTCCCTCTGCACTTCCTGTGAAGAGCTTCCAGCCCCAGCCTCAGAGGGCTCAGACCCTGGCTCTCCCATGAGGGCAAACACTCAGCAGCTCCTGATCCCTGCCCAGTGCCCCCCCGGACCCCACCTCTGGCTCCCTTCCTCGGGGCTGGCCTGGGGAGGCCTGGTTCAGAGCAGCCTGCTAGTTCTCTGCTCCAGTCGGCCCCCACCCGTCTCCCTGGCTCCCCTCCCCAGACCACCTTGGCTGGGATTCGCCCAGGATCTCCATCCAAGGTGTTTCTCCGGCTTTGGGAAGAGCCTGGATTCAGACTTCCCATCTCCGTGACCGGATACGGAGCTCATCCCTCCTCTTCCCACCCTGTCTCTGCACTTCCTTCTCTCTTCCTCTGGGGTGTGTACTATGTGCAAAGCACCGGACTTGAATGCAGAGTAAGTGGATCCACCAACAGCCAACTAAACAAAAACATGAACTAATGTAGCAGGAGCCCACACGAGGCATTGTGGGAGCTCAGGGAGGAATGCAGAGGCAGGCGGGTGCCCTCCTGGATGAGCCTTGAAGGACAGGCAGAGAAGGGAGCTCTGTGTGCGGATCTGTGGAGGGAAGAGCCTCCAGGCCACTCCCCAGAGGAATCTTCCATCTTGCACTGTGAGCTGCTGGGCAGGGCCTGTATCCTCTGAAGCAGGGCTTCTCAGACTGCCTGGGGGAAGGATCAGTTGTTTTTCTTTAAATTCCAATTTGTCATAGACCATTAAATTATAAAATACAATACAAAGGAATTGCTAGAAAAATAAAACAAGACGTACAAGCCCCAACATTTTATTGTTGGATTCAACAGACATAAAATCACTTCGTCAAATAGCTATTAAGAGTCTAAGTGCCTGTCCTTGGTCTGCACTGCCCGGTCCCTGGCAGCCGTGGTTGAGCCTGGTGGATGGATCGCTCCTGGAGTGTCACTGCCTTGGAGCGGGGTGTTCAGGCTGCAGGTCGTGACCAGCTAGTGGGGTGGGAAATTAATTCAATAGGTTGTGACCCGCATTTTCAAAACATGACATAGAACAGAATAGGAAATACAACGCCTCACCTGTAGCAGCGGAAGTGTGGTTTTATGAAGTGTTTATTTCAGGCAACTGCACACACGCACTCGTCCTGGATTGCGAGGTGAGACGTCTGCCTGGGCCTGTGGCCGGGTGCCCCTCCCCACAGTGCTGTATGGACTGACATCGGCTCTCTGATGTCACCATCGTCGCCCGAGCCCCTTGTTTCCCTCCCTTTAGAGTCTACTTCTTTCATCTCCTCCTCTGGCCACCTCTGGGCTCTGGAGTCTTTGGTCCTTCCACTCGCCTGTTTCTTTTTTGTGGACTGTCCTCCTCCTCCCTCACCTTCCCCAGATGCTCCTTTCCTCCTGGGCCCCCTGGAATTAGGCCCCAAATGCTGCACTGGGTCCAGGGCAACCACCAGACACAGAACAGGGGTCCCTGCTCTCAGGAAGGGAGTAGCTGTCCTAGGGAGTCAGAGCTTGTCTGAGGGGTCAGGGAATGGATTGCATAATATAAAGGAATGTGTGATAGCAACTGAACCCCGAACCCAAGCCCAGCCACGACCTGGTTCTCCCTGGAGGCCCTCGATGGGGAGAAACACATGACCCTACCCAGGGTCCCTGCTGAGCGGGCAGCTCCTCTTTTAGGGCCCTGTTGATATGCCTCTCCCATTCTAGGCATAACTTATTCAACCAGTTCTCTAGAAATGAACCTCTGGGTTGTTTCCAGTTTTTTTTTTGCTTTTGTTTTTGTTTTTAAGTATCTGAAGCAATTAGAAATGGTGCTGTAATGAACGTCTTTGTGCCTCTCCCTCACCACATCTGAGCTGCTGACTCCCCGAGGTCCCCTCACTTCACCTCCTGTTTCTCTCGTCTCTAACCACACATGGTCCACATTCCTCCTCAGACCCCAGCTCATGTCCTGGGGCTGAACATGAGCCACAAATTTGGAAAATGTGATCTTCTTCCCCCTCAGGCCACACACCCTCCTGCCTCACAACGACTCATTTGCTGTCTTCAGCCAGGCTTTCTAAACACCCGGCTGTATCATAAGAACCTTTGACTGGAAGTAACAGAAAACCCAACTCAAAAATGGTTTCGACTATACAGGAAGTTTTCATTTCATAAGAAAAAATGTCCTGAGGTAAGGTGGCTCCAGGGAGGTTAAGTGAGTCGCTCTACCACTTCATCAAGCATCCTGGTTCTTTCTGATTTTCTGCTCTGCTCTCCTCAGATTTGGTTTGCTCCTTAAGTGCTGTAGTTCTCCTCATGGTTGCAAGATGGCTGCTGAAGATCCAGACATCACATCCAGACATGCTATGTCTGGAGGTTGAAGAGGGATCTCTTTCTGTGTGTCTATTTTTTAGATCAAGAAAATGTTTCTCTGAAATACCCTTAGCAAAACTTATCCTCGGCTCTCATAGGCCAAGGTTAGGGCACATGTGCATTCCTTTGTTAACTCCCTAACTTTGTAGGGAGAATGTGTGAGCCCCAGGTTGGGTTTTAAAGGAGAAAAGGAGTCTGGGAACAGAGACTGAATAGACAAGCCTGTGGCTCCTGCTCTGCAGACTTAGCTTGAAACTGATTCAATTAGAAAACATTTTTTGAAGGAATGAGATATGGTTTTGCCCTTGAGGGATTTTGTTGCAATATGGGAGAGCAGAGAGCAGGGCCAGGGTACAGGACCCGGGAAAGAAGGCTGAATTTGTTGAAACTGGAGACAGGAAGTTCTCTAGCCCTTCTCTCTGAGGGAAGGAGTTGATGAGGATCCCAGTTCCTGCTGGATTGGAGGCAGGGGACTGACTGAGATGACCTGGAGCTGGGCTTCCCCTAGAGCTGAGGCCAACTCTCTGTCAGGGATGGGGAGACCAAGGTATAGGAGGTACAGAGACAAGGGGGGCACTTATCCCAAGCCAGGGTCCCCTTTTTTCTGGCCCTCAGGTGGGTCCTCGTCCGTGCCCCTGAGTCACAGAGGGACAGGAAGGAAAGAAGGAGGGTTGTGAGTCAGGAGCCTACCTGGGGAAACAGAAAAACACAGGAAGTGACTCAAGGCTAAAGGGCAGACAGGTGGTCTGTGGTGCCCAGGGGACAGACCCTGGGGGTGTTGGCTGAGGGCGAGGGTCCCCTCCCCAGAGGCTGCTGGTGCACAACATCCTGGCTATTTCTGCCAACCATGTTTCCCACAAACCCTCCCGTCCTCACCACAGCAGGCCGCCTGCCCACTCACCCACAAACCCAGCCACCAGCTGTCGCAATTCCTGGCACTGGTCCACCCCCTGCATCCGGGAGGGCTCATCACCTCTGACCCCAGAAGGGGGGTCAACCCCTTTCCCTGCTTCCCCTGAGTCCATCTTCTCTGCCCTAAAAGCCAGAAGGGAGAGATGCTGGGGCCACTAGGGGCTGTGGCTCTTTTGAACAAAGCAGATGCATCTGCGCACACATGTATGATGGGGCCGTCCTCAGGGTCAGGGACATCAGGGTCACATCTAGGTGGGGTGATGGGTACAAAGACAGTGGGAGCACAGGCCTTGTGAGCTGCTGGGTCCCCTGCTGTGAGCGAGTCAGAGGAGCCTTTGTCCCACTGACTGGATTTCGGGTTTGAGGTCGGGGTCCCAGCTTGTAATAACATGATATTTTGCTTCCTTTTACCTCTGTTCTTATGCATTAAGCTTCCTTAGGGACCTTTGAAGGAGGAGGTGTGGCGGGACCAAGGCATGATTAAAGCATATTATATTAGGCTTTATTTTACAAATGTTAGGTTATATTATAGGTAAATTTAGCAACTTGTTTTTTCACTTATTATCTTAGACATCTTTCCACAATAGTATATATAGAAAGCTTCCTTATTATTTTTATTTTTTACTATTTTTAAATTTAATCTTTATTTTTATTTTTTTGGCTGTGCCACACAGCATGTGAGGTCTTAGTTGCCTGACCAGGGATCGAACCCATGACCCCTGCACTGGAAGCATGGAGTCTTAACCACTGGACCGCCAGGGAAGTCCCCCTTATTCTTTTTAATAGCTGCATAGACTTTCACTCTATGGATATACTATAATTTATTTAAACAATTCCCTATAAATGAATCCCTGGGTTGTTCCCCGAACTGCCCCTTAAAAAAAAATTATAAACAATGCTGCAGTGAACATCTTTGTCCATTTACCTTTGGGCACATGCATAAGTGCTTTTACAGGATAAAATCCAAGAAGTTAAACTGCTAGGTCAAATAGTATGAATGTTTAAAATTTAATAGATAATGCCTAATTGCTCTCTAGAATGTACTAATTTTCCTTCCATCAGCATTGTATGAGACGGCCTTGTAACCACATCTTCCACAACCTTGTGTGGTATGAATCTTCTTAATCTTTGCAAATCTGTTGAGTGAGAAATTATATCTTGTTTTCATCTGCATTTAAAATTGTTAGTGAGATGGAACATTTTGTATATTTTGTTAGCCAATTGTGTTTTTTGTGAATGACCTATTTATATTCTTTGCCTGTAGTCTCCCACTGGATTGTTGTCTTTTCCTTATTGTTTTATAAAAGACATCTTTTTTTTTTTTTTTTTGCGGTACGCGGGCCTCTCACTGTTGTGGCCTCTCCCGTTGCGGAGCACAGGCTCCGGACGCGCAGGCTCAGCGGCCATGGCTCACGGGCCCAGCCACTCCGCAGCATGTGGGATCTTCCCGGACCGGGGCACGAACCCGTGTCCCCTGCATCGGCAGGCGGACTCTCAACCACTGCGCCACCAGGGAAGCCCGACATCTTTTGTTTTAAATTTGGAAAAGGAGCATCTTGTTATACATCTTGCAGGTATTATCTCTTATTTTGTCCTTTGAGTTTATTTATGGAGTTTTTTCTCTTTTAATTTCCATGTAGACACATTTATGAGTCTTCTCTGTTATGACTTCTGTTTTGTTCCATGACTAGAAAAGCCTTTGCTACCCCAGGATCATAAAAACATTTACACACATTTTCTTCTGGCATTTTTATGGCTTTATTTTTCAAATGTTTTATTTTCAAAAATGTATTTTCTTTAAATCTTTGATCCTGTTAAAATTTATTTCAGTGTTAGGAGTGAGGTAGGGAATACAGATTTATTTATTTTTGTCCTAGTGTCTCTGTTTATTAAATTGAATTCTTATGTTTATTTGAGTCAATATCAAATTTGCATTCTTTACTACTGGAGTAAACCCTTGACCCAGAATTCTTTACTGCATTCTTTACTACTGATCTGTCTGCCTGTAGCAGTCCCATACTATTTTAATTGTTATAGTTGTATAATATTTTAAAAAGTATTTTATAGGGCTCCCCCCTCCCTTATTAGTTTACTTTTTTCTGTCCAGGGATTTTCTGGCTATTCTTTTCTATTTATTTTTCCAGATGAATTTATTTTTTATTTTTTAAATATTTATTTATTTATTGGCTGCACTGGGTCTTCGTTGCTGTGCGCGGGCTTTCTCTAGTTGCAGTGAGCGGGGGCTACTCTTTGTTGCGGTGCGCGGGCTTCTCATTGCAGTGGCTTCTCTTGTTGTGGAGCACAGGCTCTAGGCATGCGGGCTTCAGTAGTTGTGGCTCGCAGGCTCTATTGTGCAGGCTCAGTAGTTGTGGCGCACGGGCTTATTTGCTCTGCAGCATGTGGGATCTTCCCGGACCAGGGCTTGAACCCGTGTGCCCTGCATTGGCAGGCGGATTCTTAATCACTGAGCCACCAGGGAAGTCCCCCAGATGAATTTATAATCACTTTGTCACATTATCTCAAAAAAAATTCTACTGAATTAATAGATTCATTATGGGGACACTGACATGCTTTCAATGTTACTGACTTTTTATCCAAAAGCAAAGTCTCTTTCTCTCTCCATTTATTCAAGTTTATGATTTGGGTTTTATAGCTCTTTCCATGTATTCCTGCACATCCTTTTCTATATTTCACGTTAGGAGTTTATTGCCTTCATGCATGGGACCTTGATTCTTGTGCTTAGGAAATCTCGTTTTTAAACTAGCCACCTTGTTAAATCTTCTGATTATTACCAGAAGTCCTTTAGCTGATTCTCTTGGAATCCATGTATAGAATAATATCATCCAATGATAATAATTATGCTTTCTCCTTACAATATTTATAACTCTTATTTTATTCTTTTATCTAATTGCATTGTCAAGTAATTCCAAAACGATGTTAAATACTCTTGGTGGTAGTTGACAGTGACGGCTGACATCTGTCTTTAATATGGGGCTGCTTCTAGACTCTCCCCATGAAATATGTTGTTTACATATTAAGATAGTAGGTTATGCTGAGTTTCCCAGTATTTGGCCTTCTTGTTCTTCTGAAAGGAACCACACTTAGTCTTCATGTATTCTGCTTTTTATTAACATAATCCTAACAAATACATCCTTCCTTAGCTCAGAACTTCCTCTTAGATGATCATTCCTCCCTTGTAAGCAGAGGCATGAGAGAAGGCATGAGGCAGCAGAGAAGATGGGTGGAGGTGTGAGATAGGCGAAGAGCTGTGTGGTCCATAATGGGTGCAGGGCATCGAGGTGGCTGAGGGCACCTATGTACATGATGGGCTGAAGCCAGGTAGCCAGAAAGAGGTGGAAGTGCCTTTCAGGTGTCTTCTCTGAGCTGGCCTCCCTCTCTTTACATGACCAGCAGCTCCAGGATCACAGAAGGAGTAAGCCCTTGACCCAGAATTGCTGCGTCTTCCAGACCCATGAACTCCCCTCTGGCCCTTAATTAACCCAGTCATTTAAGAGGAAGGGAGGTGAGTTTGTGACTGTGTTCATATTAACCGAGTGGGTATAGACACAATCCATTCTTTTCTCATGAGAGATCAAGAGCATACAGACATGTGTGGAGGTAAACTGAGTTTCAGGGAAAGTGAGGGAGAGCATGGTCAGACATTCACAGGAGGCAGGCCTGAGTGAATGGTGGGCACCCTGCCCGGAGGCAGGGGATTGAATGCAATGACCTCTGGATGTCGATGATGCTGCGAAGATTAACGAATTCTTGTCTTTTCCTGCTACTTTCGGCACATCCCAGTAGGGGCAACTGGGGCTAACCCCATTTCCCGGCCATGGGAGGCTGGGAAAAGAGTGAGGGTGTGGTCAGCAGGAAGAGGCTCCTGCCGACAGACTGGGGCTCAGGTTGGAAATCCAGCTTCTGGCAAGACGGCAAGAGCAAGGCCGACTGTAGCCCTGGGGGCGTCAGGACGCTGGGTGAGCGTTCAAGGCAGGGCCTTGGATAGAAAGAGGCAAGATGGGCCCTTGAGTGCGAACTTGAAGGTCCGGAACAAGGAGGGCTGCGTGCGGAATGAGGAACCCTAGGGGCATTTGAGTCGGTCCCTTCCAGCCACAACCCAAAGGGCTTTCCTTAGAATCGTCTTGCAAAATCATGGTGGGTTCTTAAAGGATGTGGCTTCCTGTGGAAAAGTAGGTGCCACGGTCCTGTTAAGTGATTTGGCATGAGCCTTACTCATTTCCAGTTCTTCTCATTTTCTGTACCAGGTCCAGGCCCCCCTGGCAGCGGGTGAGCTGCTAGTAAACACATCCCAGATGTGCTGTGTGAGACGAGCCAAGATGGCGGGCGAGATGGCTGCCTTTTGGAATAAAAAGCAATTTCCTCAGAAAAGCCTTCTCCTTTGGGCAGACACCACCTGATGTCAGCAGCTCAGAGAGACCAGAAGAGCTCTTCCTCCCCTCTCCAGAGCCAGGGACCCTTGGGGTTGGAGGGACCCTTTCCCCCCAAACGGTGCCCCAGGGCGCCTTGGGAGCTCTGTGGAGCCTCCTGAGGGGGTGGACAGCTGAACGGGAAGTGCTCAGCATCACCCCAACTCTTCCACCCTGAGCTTCAACCAAAGATGAGCCTCTGCCTCGATTTGTTGTACTTATTGGGTTCAGAGTAATGTCCTTTATACCGTGAGTTCTGAATCTTAAAATACATCTGAAAGACCCTGGAATAGCCCAGGGGCCCTGCCCTGTGGGCTCTGTGCCTTGGCCATGCATGCCGTGCTCCATCCTGGTTTACAGGCAGCCAGCTGCAGCCAGCTGCCCAGAGTCATACTCCTGGGGCTGCCTTCTACCAGCTCTGGGAGCTCAGCCAGGCTACTTAACTCCATCTGGGCCTCAGTTTCCCGAGTTGTAAACTAGGCTGTCGTGACAATTAAGAAAGCACTTAGCACGATACCTGGCGTGTAGTGTTAGCTATTACTAATGTCCTTATCCTACCTGCAAACCCAGGAATGACACTAGCTCACTGTCTCTGCAGGACGCCTGGTCTGTGTTCTGACCCTTCTCCCTGATTAGGCAAGGGCCACTCTGTCTCATCAGCTTGAAGGGGATTTTTTTCCTGAGTATAAAGGTAATACATGTTTTTTATAGTAAAGAGGGAAAATTCAGAAGATCAAAGACAAGGAATAAAAGAAAGAAAAAATAAAAAAGGAAAGAAAGAAACAATAAAGATAGAAATGACCACTGTCCAATTACCCAGAGAAAACCAGATGCAGTATCTTGAGGCTGGCATTCGCTTCTCTGCAGCCATAACAAATGACCACAAACTTGGCGGCTTAAAACAATCCCCATCTATCATCTCAGTGTCTGTTGATCAGAAGTTCCAGCGTGCTCGACTGGGCTCTTGGCCTAGGGTCTCATGAGACTGACATCAAGGTGTTAGCAGGAATGTTTTCCTTTCTGGAGGTTCTGGGGGGACGAATCCGCTTCCAGCTGGTTCAGGTTATTGGCAGCATCTAGTTCCTTGCAGTGTAGGACTGTTTCCTTGCTGGCTGTCACCTGGGAGTCCCTAGCCTGTAGAGGCCTCTCTCTGGCCATTGCGTGTGGCCCCTACATCTCAGAAGCAGCAATGGCACGAAGTATTCTTTAGTCACTTGGACTTTCTCTGACTTCCCTCCCATCATCTCTCTCCTCTCTTCCTCTTTTGCCCCATCTTTCTTCTTCTTTCAGCCAGAATTCTCTGCTTTTAAGGGTTTGTGTGATTAGATGGAGTCCACCCGGATGATCTAGGAAAACCTCCTTATTTTAGGGTCTGCAGCCTTAATCAAAGAGTCCCTTTTGCCAGGGAACATAATACACTCACAAATTCCAGGCATTAGGGCAGAGACATCTTTTGGGGGTACATTTCTTGGCCCACCATAGTATTTATGCTTTCAGTCTTTTCTCCAGGCATATTATCTTTGTAAAGAAATATTTGTAAAAGCGTGCAGTAGTCTGCTGGCAACTCAATATCATTTCCTTCCCCTGGTCTATGCTTTCCTCTGCCCGGCAGGGGCTGGAAGCCAGGGAGCTACAGTTCTCAGAATCCCGGCCAGCCGACTAGAGGCACTTGCGTTGAGATCTGGCAGGGAGGGGGAGAAGCATAAATCATAGCATTGTTCTCCCGGCGGCTACAGGCAGGTGCGTGCACTTCCAGATAGGAGATTTGGGAGCAGACTTCAGGCACTTCCTCCATGTTTCCACCTGAGGAGGCTCAGATGTCCTGAGGTTTCAGCAACTTCCTAGCGCCCTAAAAGCTTGTCACGAACCTGACAGCCAGCCCTTGCACAGCTTTGTAGATACCTCCTTCTCTGTACTACATCCCTCTCTGCTGGAAATGCCTAGAGTGGTTTCCAGGTTCCTAGCTCACCGATCCAGGGATCTCGTTGACCATAGCAATTTATAACCTTCTAGTTTTCACTAAATAATAGATCGTGAAGATAAACCTGTCCACAGGTCATTCGGTATTCTGAAAACATTTTTAAAAATCTGGGTTTCCATGGCTGTAGGCTAACCTATCATATAGATGTACCATAATTTATGTTACCAACCCTCTTTTCTTAAACAAGTTGTTTCCTGTCTTTCACTTTTGTAATCTACACTAAGAACATCGCTGGCCATGAATCTTTGTGCAAGGCCAAGAGTATTTACTTAGAATATATTCTTGAGGTGCAATAATTAATTAAAGGGTATTAGCTTTTTGAAAGCCTTTATGCATATTTCCAGATAAGTCATCTGTATTTTCTTTCCTTTCTCCTCCCACCTCTCCAGCTGTGCCTTCTCTGTCTCCTTGGTTGCTTCCTTCTCATCTCTCCGACCTCTTGCCGATGGAGAGCTAAGGGACTTGGTCCTTGCCCCTCTTCTCTTTCTTATCTATACTTATTCCTTGGTAAATTAATTTACTTTCATTGCTTTAAATACTATTTGTATGCTGACGACCCCTTCATTTCTATCTTAAGCCCAAGCCTTTCCCTGGAACTCTAAGCTTGTGTATTCGAATTGCTTTCTCAGAATCTGTCTGGATGACTGATGGGAACATCAAAAGCAGCACTTCTGAAACTAAACTCTGCTCCTGCCTCCCAAACCTGCTTTCCCCACAGTCTCCCCATCCCAGCTAATGACAACTCCTTCCTTCAAGTTGCTCGGACCGAAAAATCTGTAGTTCTCCTTGACGCCTCTCTTTTTCTCATACACCTTGTCCAATCTGTGAGCGAATCCCGTTGGCTCTAACTTCAAAATGCATCCATAATCTGACCGCTTCTCACCAGCTCCACCATCACCACCTGGTCCAAGCCGCCATCCTCTGTTAGCTGGGTCGTCGCAACAGCCCCTCCTACCTGGACTCTCCGTTTCCCCTCGGCTTGGTCTATTCTCAGCAGCAGCCAGCGTGATCCTGTTAACACATCAATCAGATCACATTGCTCCACTGCTTAGAACCTTCCAGTGGCTCCCGTTCCCCTCAACATCCTTACAGTGGCCTGCAAAACCTTGACCAATGCCTCCCCATTGCCTCTCAGACCTCCTCTCCCCACCACTCTGCTTCTTTAATCTATTTGAGCCACTTGAGCTTTCTTGTTTCTCAAACATTCCAGGAAACAGCCCACCTCGAGTCATCGCACCAGCCTTCCCCTCTGCCTGGAGGGGCAAGGCATTCAGGCATCTGTACAGTTTGTCATGTTAGGTGGGCAAGGTGGCAGACAGTGTTAGGTACCCACCAAAGAGCTGTCCTCCCCACTCTCCTTACTCATACAAGTCCAATTCTCTCCAGGGCAGCAACGTGCCCAGCAAAAGCTATACTCTCTCTATTTCTTCACAACAAGTGTGGGCCTTGTGATGTAGTTGTGGCCAATGAAATGTGACTGGAGATGACTGCATGGTTTTCCTGATTAAAAGGGGGTAGGGATTTTCAGCAGGCAGCATGCCCTGCCCTTCCCTCTTCCCCCTTTTCCTGCCTAGAATATGGATGTGATGGCTGGGGGTCCAGCAGCCATCTTTTGAGCATGAGGAGGAAAGACATATGCTCAGACTGGAGGGAAGGAAAGCTAGAGAAGCCTGGGTCATGGAGGGTAGTGACAATATGGAATATCAGTCTCAAGCTGCTGTTACTGCTGTGCTTCTCATTGTGTGAGGAAAATAAGGCCTCTTTGGTTAAGCCTCTGAGATCATGTTTCTGATACTTGCAGCCTAATGCAGTCCTAACCAACACACTGACCCAAACGTTCTATAGTGGGTGCTGTTCCTCAGGCTTGAGCATCTTGGCCATTAGTCCCATTTTACGTGAGCCTCAAAAGGCTCCAAGGCTGTAAGAATTTGTAGCCTCCCTGGGAAGCAACAGGGGTTGATACTCCTGTGATGGGTAAACACAGGCTGCAAGAAATCCCAGCTAGACATTCCTGAGAGGATTCTGCTGAGGTGGGTCCCTCCTGCACTGGGCTCATCACTAGGGTGTCCTACTACAATAGGAGGTCCTGCCTATGGAGCAAGATTTGAAAAAAGGTGTCTCCCTTTGGGCCTAGCAATTCCGCTCCTGGAACTTTGGTTTTAAATAACAGTCAAAGAAATGAACAGCTATTTGTGTAGGAGAACGTTCATTCTCCATAGTCCTACGTATAACAGTGGAAACTAGAAAAAAAGTTAAAAACCCAACAGCAGAGGAATAGCTAAATAAATTATGACACATCACATTATACAATAGGATGTAGCTTAGTGCAATCATCCTATTGGATGGCTGTTTATTAAGGTGGGAAGCTATTGCTAAAAAATATAAACTTTGAGTATGCACAGTAGAGTTCCAGTTTTGTCAAAACTACATCTCTACGACTCCCTTCTGCTTGACTCCAGCCCTCTCAGGATGAACCCCAGAGATAGCTGCTCTTATCATGATTGACTGCCATTGCTTCCCCTACTGGAAGTTGTGGCCTGGAGGACAGGGACCCTGTGTTTCCTCCCTAGAGCCCCAGGGGCTTGCCCCAGCCCCAGCACAGAGCAGGCAGACCGTAACCTTTTATGGACTAAATGAATGGGCAATTGGCAGCCAGAGATTTGATGCTACCCATTGCTCCCTGTGAGGGTCCCTGTGTTTCCAGGTCCTGCTGACCTCTCCCTCTGCTTCTCTGCCTGGCCCTGCAACCACATTCAGGTGGTCTCCCAGGCCAGAGAGGGTGGTCCCCACTCCTGGCTGTCTGTCAGCCTCACTGGGGCCTCACCCCACACCAGGGAGATGAGAAGCTCTGGGGTGGGCTGGCTGTGCACGCAGGGAACATGCTGCCTGCAGCCCCAGTGTGCTGTCCCTGAGGCCCCATGGGGAGTAGGGCTCAGTTCTGATGCTGAAAGGGGATCTCAGCTGCTGCCAGCCACTGCCAGCTATAAAGCTATCATCCCCACACCATTCTGCTGCAGACAGGCAGGGTTTGGGTGGCCCCCGTAGGCAGCCCCTCAGGAGCAGTCATCCCACTCCTTGTGACACGGTAACCGTAAGAGTTAACATAATGCGAACAGTCCCAGAGGTCAGGCCCTGCTCTAAGGCTTTCCCTGGATCAATTCACTTAGTCCTCACAGCCAGCTGAATTGGGTATTACTACTACCATCTGCATCTCACAGAGAGACTGACTCAGACACAGAGAAGTCAAATAGGTCTTTTCTGTCACATCCCTGCCCAGGGATGGGGTGGGGTCACCATCCCAGGCAGCCTGGGGCCAGAGCCTGTGGCTGAGCCCCTCTGCCCTGTTGAGTGGGAGTTATATGTCTAAGCACCTTCTATGTGCTCAGAAGCCTCCCACATGCCACCATTCCAGAAACTTGAAAGGAAGACCACATGGATAAAAATACAAGAGGAACAAGAATATTGAAGACAACAGGCTCTTTTCCACACTGCCTTCCCCCTTCAGTCTCAGGGTGGGTGCTGTTCCCGTACTTGTCCCCTCTGACTCTGCTCTTGTCCCCTCCTCATCATCCTTCTGGAAACCTTCCTCTTGTCCCCAAAGAACCCAAGCTCTCTTTAACGGAATTGCATTATGTCCTGAGACTCGTTTGCTTGGGCTGCCGGATGCGCGGTGGGCACCTTGCGGGCAAGGCTGGGGCGATGGAGACAGATGGCGACCGGAGGGAGATTGGATTACCTACTTCTCCCTAAAGCCAATCCTCCTGGTAACTGTGTTAGGGCCCATTATTGATAGGCTTCCTCTCGGCTGTTGCTTGAGATTTGGTTTGCCTGTGACTTCTTATATCCGTTATGCTTAGAGATGCATGAGTCGGGGCCCAGCTTGGAGGTTGAGGGAGGAGGGAGGAGGGAGGTGGCAGAAGATGAGTGCCGTGGGGACAGGCTGGGGAGCAGGAGGTCAGCCAGGGCCAAGTCAGCTCAGGGCAAGGGGCGTCTGGTGAGACAGGGAAGAGAAGATGGAGCCAGAAGGTGGGGCATAGGGGCCTCGAATGCCAGACTGAGAAGGCTGGTTTACATGTGGTCAGTAATAGGGAGCCTGGTAGGCATTGAAGCAAGGGAGGTGACAGGTGGATATGGTTTTGGAGAAAAGGAGCAAGGGAGTGTGGCAAAAATCCGGCAAGAGAAGGACGGTTGGGACCCCTTGATTGTCCCTTGGAGGAGGGCAGAGGATGGAACCAGGGGTCCTCAGCCCTAGTGAGTTGCGGGAGGGAATGGGACTCATCGGGATCTGACAGAGACAAAATAGAAGTGGGGCAGACACAACGGACACTGCTCTAGACCCACGCCCGCGTTAGATCTCACTCGGTCCCTGAAGCAGGGCTGTAAGGCATTGCATGTATTAACACAGAAGTGGAGGCCTGGGAAGGGTGAGTCATTGCCGGGCTCAGAGTGGAGAGGAGGTACAGCCCAGACTATCTGATGCCAATGCCATGTTCTCCTCACTGAACCGCTTGGCCTTCCAGGGCTCAAGAAATGCCCGTTCTTCCCGGCTCTTCTCTGCACTTAGAGCTCATAACAACAGTAACAGTCAGCTAGCCACCGCTTACCGAACGCTGTCTCATATGCGTCCTCTCCAGTTGTGGTTGGACTTGATGATCCTCATTTGACAAGTGAGTAAGTGGAGCTCAGAGAGGTCAATGCCTGCCCAGACCACACAGCGGGTGCAAGCCTGCCTGGTACCCCTCACCACGGTGCGCCCCATTCCCAGTCTCCGGCCCCTGTATTCCCGAATTCCACTTACTCTAATCCTGGGATTAGTAAGGAGGGGGAATTGACAGAGCAGCTCAGGACAAGCTACTCATCATGGAAACTTCTCTGAGCATCCTCAGGCCTTACACCTCACCACCCCATATCTCTTTACAACCCAGACCTCCATCTCTCCAGGCCTGAGGCCTGGGAGCCCAGAGAACAGGGTCTGTGAGCAGGGCTGGGGAGGCTCTGGGGCCCGTGGGTACGGGGTAGGGGGGCCGAGCTGCAGCCCCGGGCTTCCCCTCCCTGGTTGTAACAGGGAGGGGTGTGGGGAGTTGGGGGAGGGGAGGGTGCCCTATTGAGTGGGAATATGTCCCTGCAGGAAGCCAAGAGTCTCAGAGGAGGACCAAGAATGATTTGGCCTCAGCCCAGCCCTAATCTCTGTACACACTCCCTTCCCTAAGGATTTTCCCTTGGAAAAATCCGTTTAATTTTCCCAGCTCAGAGACAATGAATGGAGGATTTGGGGTGGAGTGAGGATGGGTGATGGGGAGGCCTGTGGAGCTTGCTGTGAGAAAAGACATTTGGAAATGGAAAAGCCAGTTTCTGAAATGCCCCCTCCCCCAAGAAGAAGCCAGGAATGCCGGCCATCTGACTATGGACCAGCAGAACCCCTGACTGGCCGTATGATCGAAAGGCTTTGGCTGACTGTCTCTGCTAGTTTGTTTTGTTGTTCGCATGTTCTCAGAATAGGAGACCCCAAAGACAGAAACTGCATGTGTTCGGCACAGGAAATCTCGTATTGGTGAACGTAATTATTGTGGTGGGATGGACAGTGGCAGTGGTGGTCACAGTGGTGGAGGCCATGGTGGGCGTGATGACGGTGGCAGTGTGGTGGTGACGGGGGTGGTCATGATCATGGAAACTCTGAAATCACGATGGGGGTGGGTGGGCTGGGAGTCGAGGGGTGGGCTTAGTAACCTGACACACCTGGGTCCCATCCCAGTCCCAATTCCCTCTAGGAGTCACTTGGGAAAATCAGCCTCTCTGAATCTCACTTTCCTCATCTGAAAAATGGGAATCATCAGAGCTATTGGTGGAGTTCAGGGCCCCCTGGGGTGGGCGCTGACTTCCTCCATTCTGCTCTGTCTCCAGGCCTGACAGAATGCCTTTGGTCCCTCCATCTGCCCTAGCTCCTTCTCTTCTGCCCACAAACTTCCTCCAGTAGTTCTCAATGGCTCTTCCCTTAATCACCATCTCAATTCCTTCCTTCAGAGCCCCACACGTTCTAAAAAAGAAGTGGATACACCTGGCCTCTGCTTCCTGGCCTCCCACTCACTCCCTAACCCCTTCTTGGTAGCCTCCGGGTTCCCGACACTCTACGGAAACTGCTCTCCCCGTCAGCAGAGACCTCCCCCACATCTCAACCTCAAGCTCTTGGAGGAAATTGGCCCTACGACCCGCAAGGCTTCGAGAGGGCCTCTTCCCAGGGCCGTCAGGGCCCACGTGTTCCTTCTCTCTGCCACCAGGCACCTGTTCTGCCTCCCTCTGCCCGCAAAGACCAGTGCTCTGATGGCATCTCCTGTCTCTGTACACACTCCTCCGGGGTCACTTGATTCCCCTGGTCTGAGTCCAGTCTGTGCACAAGCAGCTCCCAAGTCCACGTCTCTGTTCTATCAGATCACCCAGTTAGAACTCCACTTCCGGCCACTGACCGGCCTTCCCTGCTAGACTCCCTCCAACCCAGTAAAGGAAGGCATCCAGTGCTGAACTCACTGTGTTCTCCCCAGATCTAATTGCTCTCCACTCCCTATCACCCCAGATCCAACCCTCCACTCCTCATCCCTTCTTATAAATTTCCACCCACCCACCAGTCCTGTCAATTTCCCCAGGTCATGGTGCTTTTAAAATGAACATGGAATCTAATTTTTAAAAAAATTTTTTATATATATTTTTTGCGGTACGCGGACCTCTCACTGTTGTGGCCTCTCCCGTTGTGGAGCACAGGCTCCGGACACACAGGCTCTGGACGCGCAGGCTCAGCGGCCATGGCTCACGGGCCCAGCCGCTCCGCGGCATGTGGGATCCTCCCGGACCGAGGCATGAACCAGTGTCCCCTGCATCGGCAGGCGGACTCTCAACCACTGCGCCACCAGGGGAGCCCTGGAATCTAATTTTATTTTCAAAACATGAAACTTTGTTCAAAACATAAATTCGTCATTTAACTTTGCCCTTTTACAGTTTATAATCCTGATTAACAAGCCCTCTTTGGTATTAAAGTCAATAAATTATATAAATCTCAGATCTTTTTTTAACTCAGAAACATAAACTCTGTTGTGACAAACCATAACATGTTAATCTGTGTTGCGTAAACTGTTAGCTTCAAAAAACACACACACCTTTTTAACACTGTTGCAAATGTCTCAGAAACTTCTTACACATCATGGTGCTTTCAGAAACAGTAGACTAGGTAATGTGGATTAACCTTCCTGCTGAAGGTAATTAGAGAAGATATAAATATATCAAAATATGTGTATATATCCATATATATGAAAACACAGTATGTGTGTATACACACACACACACACACACACACACATATAAGAAAAGAACAAACTGAAGCATCTGAGTGCTAATAAGATCAATAAGGCAGTAGAGAATTATTGGGCTGGGATGTGGAGACTAGGGAGGTGCACCTGGCTTCAGAAACGCTTTTCGTTTGGGAGGGGAGGAAGCAACTGAGGTGCTGCAAGGTTGACCGGGGCTTTTGAGGGTCTTCTGGGGATAAAAGACAAGGCTTATTGAGAGAAGTGTTTGGTCACCCCCTTGCTTTGCATTGGGACCCCAAAGGGCTGCACCTGAGAAGGAAGGATGATCTGGATGTGGACAGGTTCTCACAGAGGCTGCAGCTTAGCTTGGACTCATCCCAATTCCTGAAATTGGATTAAGGTGATCCAATGTTGCTAGTGCCTTCAGGCTCTTGTAAATCCTCTCTGGAAGAAGATATCATCCTGGTATTAGATAATTTCTACAAATGATTTTGCAAAGACAATGTCCAGGGCATGCACACATAAAAACATAACCTCACAAAAACCAAAAAACCAAGACTCCCCCCAAAACCTAAAAAACAAAAAACCAGACACATGATGAGACAACATGAACAAATATATAAGGAAAACATTTATAACATCCTCTCTAGATGTTGGAGTTATGCATGTAGATTTAAAATTTTAAAATATAATGCTTAGCATTTTGGCAGATGGGTGAGGATGTGGAGAAAAGGGAACCCTTTTGCACTGTTGGTGGGAATGTAAGTTGTTGCGGCCACGGTGGAAAACAGTATGGAGACTCCTCAAAAAATTAAAAATAGAACTACTATATTATCCAGCAATTCCACTCCTGGGTATTTGTCTGAAGAAAACAAAAACACTAATTAGAAAGATATATGCACCCTTATGTTCACTGCAGCATTATTTACGATAGCCAAGATATGGAAACAAACCAAGTGCTCATTAACAGATGAATGGGTAAAGAATATATGATATATATATATAGATAGATAGATAGATGATATATAGATATATATGTTGGAATATTACTTAGCCATAAAAAAGAATGATATCTGGCCATTTGTGACAACATGGATGGACCTAGAGGGTATTATGCTAAGTGAAATAAGTCAGGCAAAGAAAAGTACTGCATGATTTCACTATATGTGGAATCTAAAAAACAAAGCAAATGAACAAATATAACAAAACAGAAACAGAGCTATAGATACAGAGAACAAAGAGGCAAGAGGTGAGGAGATGGAGAAGGAAATAAATGGGTGAGAGGGATTAAAAGGTACGGATTTCCAGTGCAAAAGAAATGAATAATGGGTATGAAATGCCCATGTGGAGCAACATAGTCAATAACTATGTCATATCTTTGTAGGGGTGATATATCATAACTAGACTTATCATGGTGATCATTTTGAAATGTATAGAAATACCAAATCACTGTGTTGTGTAACAGGAACTAACATAGTGTTGTAGGTCAATTATATGGATACGTCCATCAAACTCACAGAAAAATATCAAATTTGTGGTTAGCAGAGGAAGGGAGTCAGGGTAGGG
Source organism: Pseudorca crassidens (assembly GCF_039906515.1). Lineage (NCBI taxonomy): Eukaryota > Metazoa > Chordata > Mammalia > Artiodactyla > Delphinidae > Pseudorca > Pseudorca crassidens. The sequence continues at coordinate 32,026,023 of NC_090305.1, forward strand.
GGATTTGGATGTAGGCAGTCAAAAGGTATAGACTTTTAGTTATAAGATAAATAAGTATTAGGGATATAATGTACAACATGATAAATATAATTAACACTGCTGTATGTTATACATGAAAGTTGTTAAAAGAGTAAATGCTAAGAGTTCTCATCACAAGAAAAATATTTTTTTCTATTTCTTTCATTTTGTATTTATATGAGATGATGGATGTTCAATAAACTTATTGAGATAATCATTTCATGATTTATGTAAGTCAAATCATTATGCTGTACACCTTAAATGTATACAGTGCTGTATGTCAATTATATCTCAATAAAACTGGAAGAAAAAAAGAATTTTGGCAGAAAATTGAAACTATTTTTTTCAACATGGAAATCCTAGAACTGAACGTTATAATACCTGACACTAAGAATACAAAGGATGGGTTTAACAGCATACTAGACAAAGCTGATAGAGAATTAGTTAATTGAAGCTAGATGAGAAAAAATATCCAGAATGAAGCATGGAAAGGGAAAAGGTTGGAAAACATAGAAGAGAGTCGAATAGACCAAAGGAAAGAGTAAGAAGGCTCAAGAGAATGGGGTAGAAGCAAGATATGAAGGGATAATGGCTGCGATCTTTCAAAACCTGATAAAAGACACCAATCCATTTGTTTAGTAAGCTCTAAGAACCTAAATCAGGAGAATTAGAAGGAATATATACCTAGGCCTATCAGCGTAAAATGAAAAAGTACATTTTTACCTCTAGATAAAACTAAAAGCTGAAAATCAAAAATAAGGAGATTTTAAAAACAGAGAAAAACAGATTACCTTCAAAGGGACAACAAACTGGATATACAGCTGATTTCTTTTTTTTTAAATAGTAATCTTTTAATTATTCGTTTATTTTTATATTTATTTTTGGCTGTGTTGGCTCTTCGTTTCTGTGCGAGGGCTTTCTCTAGTTGCGGCAAGCGGGGGCCACTCTTCATCGCGGTGCGCGGGCCTCTTCACTATGGTGGCCTCTCTTGTTGCGGAGCACAGGCTCCAGACGCACAGGCTCAGTAGTTGTGGCTCACGGGCCTAGTTGCTCTGCGGCACGTGGGATCTTCCCAGACCAGGGCTCGAACCCGTGTCCCCTGCATTAGCAGGCAGATTCTCAACCACTGCACCACCAGGGAAGCCCACAGCTGATTTCTTAATGGAAAACAATGGAAGCCAGAAGACAATGGGATTCTTTAGAGAGCTGAAAGAAAATAACCACCAACTTATTTTTCAATACCCAGAAAAAAATATTCAGGTGAAGATGAAATAAATACTAAGGCTAATAAAAATCATGAGAATTCATCACCAGCAAGCCCACAGTAATAGAATATTTTTCAGGCAGAAGAAAATAATCCCAAATGGGGGGTCAGAGATGCAGAAAGGAAGGGAGACCAATGAAAATGATAAATACGTGGGTAAATATCAAATAATACTGGCTGTATAGAAAAATAATATGATAGTGTTTGGGGGGAGTTAAGGCCCTAAGGTCCTAGCCTACATTTTGAGAGAAGAGAGTAAAAGAGTTAATTAATATTAGGCTTTGTTAAGAATGCATGCTGTAATCTCTGGGTAACTACTAAGAAACTGTAAAAGAGTGAATGACTTCACAAAATAATTGAGGAAGATAATTGAATAGAATAATTCAGGCACAAAGAAAGGAGAGAAGAGGGAACATAGAGTAGGAAGAACATATAGAAAGCAAGATAAAAAAATAGATTTAAAACCCAAGTATAAAAGTAATTTTATTATATGTAAAATTTTCCCATTAAAAGGCAAAGACTTTCAGATTTTCAAACTTATTTTGGATAAGAACCAAAATTCGACTATACACTGCTTACACAGAGGTACCTGACATATAGAGACAAAGAAAGATAAAGGATGGGAAAAGATATAACACACAACACTAACCAAACAAAAAGCTAGTGGAGCTATGTCAAAATAAGACTAGATTTTAAAGCATTATTAGGTGTAAAGAGAGCTACTTCCTAATGATATAAAGCTTAATTCACTAGGAAGATATAACTCTACATTTGTATGCACTTGATAACTTGGCATCAAAATATATAAAGCAAAAATTGATAGAACAAATTATTGTACTTCAGCTTCCTTCTCTGCCTTCCTGGGGTCACAGAAGCTAGGCATTTCAGCTGTCAAGGCCCTCTCTCAGAAAACTCCCACCTAGTTCACTTACGGAGTCACTTTTAGATGGGGAGCCATCTTGGCTAATTCACTCAACTTGTATGTAAATAATGTGTGTTGCAGACACCATCAGTGCCTTGCTCCATCTTACAGGTACTCACCATTTTCCTACACATCTACCTGGTGGCTTCCAATTGCAAGCACCCGAGACTGTACCTGAGGACTTTTTCTGGCTGCAGAGTCTGCTCCTGCATGTGGAGCATTCCAGAAGTACCAGAGAGTTAATGCTCCCAGGAGCAATCCTCAAACAATGCCTGGTGTGAGTCAGTGGATGGATACTCCCAACTCCCTTGCCCTTTAAGGATTAACTCAGAAGTGTGTGTTCCCGGAGATTTCCAGCAAGATTGATCTCCAGTAGCCCACAGGGGTAACTGGCTTGATGTAATACACATTTTTTGTTGTTGTTGTTGCTGTCTTCCCTTTCCTGCCTGAGTTCCCCACTCCCCTACTGTTATTCTTTGAGATGATCTTCCAAATAAACTATATTCAAATCTTTTTTTTTTTTTTCTGGACGTGCCGTGTGGCATGCGGGATCTTAGTTCCCTAAGCAGGGATCAAACCAGTGCCCCCTGCAGTGGAAGCTCAGAGTCCTAACCACTGGACCACCAGGGAATTCCCTCAAATCCTTTCTTAGGGTTTACTTCCAGGGGAACTCAAACTCAGATATCACTTGTTTTAATGTTAAGGACATCACCAATCCTTGCAATGTTGCTTGGCTCTGAGGTGGTCTTCATTCCCCTGCCCCATCCCTTTGACCCTGTTCTCGTCTATGACTTCATGTGTGTCTTTCATGAGGACTGTTCAGACAGTGGTTTCCAGCGCCCATAATTTCTCTCCTACTGTTTCTCCACAGGCGGCTTCAGTAATCTTCCTATTAAGCAGAGAGCTCATCATTGCCCACCTTCTACTCTGACATTTTCAGTGGCTTCGTACTGCATGTAGCAGAAAATCCCAACCCTCAGTTGACATGCAAAGTCCTCTGTGATCTAGCCTCAATTCACCTTTCAGCCACTCCCCATTCTCCACTGCTTTCTCCCCCAAATCTGTGCTCACTTCTCAGCCACCTTCACCCCTGGGCACCAGTCCTCATGTCTCACTGTTGCCCATTATGCTCTCCCCAGTTTGAGAAGTCACAGGTCCATGAACCAACCAACCTCCAAGGCTCAGCTCAAACGACACTTCTGTGCAGCCTTCCCATTAGTCTCACATTAGTCTTTGACTCTCCCATAGTGCCTCAAATTTGGTGACTGCTGGTGGATTTTGAACAGATGACACTGAAATTCTTAAGAAGGAGGACTCCTGGGTTCCCCTCATTGGATTGCCTATAACACAAATGTGCTGTGTAATCTTGGGCCAGTCCCTTATCCTCCATGGCTCTTAGTTACGACAACTACACAGTAAGTATTTTTGACTAGAATCAGTGTTTCTCCAATGAAGGAAGGGGTGCAATTTTTCACTGTGCAGATGGCCTTGTGCGTTGTGGGACATTTAGCATTTAGCATGGACAGCTGTGACTTGGGGAGCAGGAGAGTGCTAGAGACTGACCACCCGACATGTGGGCAGTGGCTACAGCTGTGACAGCAGCACTCCTGCTGGGGGAGGCTGCAAACACACCTGGTTGTCTAGACTGCATGGTGTGTGTGGGGGATGGAGGCAGAGAAAGGTTGCCATGTTAGTGAGAGATGAGAGATGGTAAGGGTGGATGAAACAGCTGTAGGGAAGCCTTTCCTCAGACCTAGCATGTGGCTGGGGCTCTGGAGAGAGCTGCCCAATGTTGGGAGCCCAGGGTGAGTTTTCAGGAGGTTCTGGGAACTGCTCCATTCATTGGTTCACTAAGTTATCCATTCAACAATCATCTCTGGGGCTGGAATGAGACCACCCCAATCTTGTACGTGTTGTGGGATCATACTTCATCTGGTGTGAGGTGTCAGGGCTTTGGTGACTGATAAAGGAGGAACGTGGAAGGAGAAGAATTCGTCAATATTTATCCAAGTGGGTCCAGGAGATGCTGTTCTGAATGGAGACAACTGGCCTCAAGATGGCGAGGGAGGAAGGCTGGAAAGGTACCACGGCCGCTGATGCTGTGTGAGTTAGACGCTATGATTTCTCCTATTTTGCAGATGAACAGAGGCCCATTCTTGAGTTCAAAAGGGCATCCTTCAGGCTCACCCAGCTTGAACAGCCCTGAAAATCTCCAGCTGCCCTTGCTGTGAGGTCTGCAATCTTTAGATCTCAGGGGGTGGCTGCCAGAGCAGGAGGCAGCCACTGTGGCCAACGTGGTCCTTCCGACAGCCACCTCTGTCCCCACCATCCATCAGTTTGTTGCAAGCCTGGTTATATGACCAGTCTCCTGGGATCTGCTCACCCTTCGGCAAACTGATAAAACCAAAATTTTGAACTTTCCACACGAAGGACCAAGTCTTGGTGACTCCACCAACCATCCAGGAAGGTTAACTCACACGTTTTCAGTGCTCGTTCTGCGCCTGGCACTGCGCTCAGCAATTCAAAATATATTTTGAAGACTCATTCAGTCTTCACACTAACCTGGGAAGTAGGGACCACTGTTAGCCCCATTTTACAGATGGGGAAACAGAGGTATGGAGAGGCTGAGTAACTTGCCTATAGTCTCCCAGGTGATAACTGGCAAATTGGGTTCAAATTCAGGCATGCTGGCTCCAGAGGCTCCAGAAGTCTGGCGAGGGGCTGCCTGAAGCAGATTGCACCCCACGCCATCTGCCCAAAGTTAAGGACAGCTGGATTTGGGCCCCCAAAGCCTGCAGTCAATTTCTGGCCATACCACCAATTAGCTGTGTGACCTGAAACATGTCACTTACTCTCTCTGAATCTCCATTTTCTCCCTGGTTGAGTGAGAGGGTTGAGCTGCATGATCCTGAGCTTGGTTCCAGCTCTGACATTTCAAGAGGCTTCATCAGGCTAAAATAAGCAGTAAGAGGCACGCTGCGGTTGGGAAAGGGCAGCCTGGGACGTGCGTGCGTGGAGGCTGGGAGGCTGTCCGTGGTGAGGGGGTGTAGAGGCCTAATTGTGAGTTCATGAGCTCAGCAGGGGGCCACTTTCTCCGTTCCATGCCCACAGCTGGCTGTGAGTCACTGACAGTCATTGACCGTGACAGGGCTGCTGGTGACAGGGCAGGCTCTGAGCATGGACGGGAGACGAGTCCAACCTGGTCCCAGCCTTGGGGGTCCCAGGGGGACTCAGGCTCTGCCCAGTTCCTGTCTAGATGCTACTGTATCCCCGGTCCCTGCGCTGGGCGCCTCCTCTGTCGGGGGGTGGCATAGAGACAGATAAGACACAATCTCTACTCTCAGGAAGCTCACGGGGGTGGGGAGGTGCATCTAGGCGTGGGCTGGGCACTTGTCTCAGGCTTCTGAACTTGCCAGGATAGGGGACCCAGAGCCAGGGTGCTGCCCCCTGCCCACCCCAGGCTCTGCAGGCCAGGCCTTTGCCAAGTGAGGCCAGGTGTCTTGTTCCTCCTTCCCAGCCCTACCTCTCACCGTGAGGAGGAAGCTGCCAGAGGGGCACAGACCTCAGGACAGACTCCTATTGAGGGGTCATCCTCTGGGAAAGTGGCCCAAAGGGGTCTCCGGACTGTGGCCTCCTTGGGAAAGCTGGGAGATGTGGGAGGGGATTCAGGGGTGAGCTGCTCCCAAGACGCCTCTTTCCTGGCCCCGCTGTGAGTGTCATTCAGCACCACGCGTCTGGCACTGCTGGATGGATCAGAAGTGTGGGGGCTTCCCTGGTGGCGCAGTGGTTGAGAATCTGCCTGCTAATGCAGGGGACACGGGTTCGAGCCCTGGTCTGGGAGGATCCCACATGCCGCGGAGCAACTAGGCCCGTGAGCCACAACTACTGAGCCTGCGCGTCTGGAGCCTGTGCTCCGCAACAAGAGAGGCCCGCACACCGCGATGAAGAGTGGCCCCCACTTGCCACAACTAGAGAAAGCCCTCTCACAGAAACGAAGACCCAACACAGCAAAAATAAATAAAATAAATTAATTAAACTCTAGCTCTGGAAGCAATTCCGAAAGGAAAATGCGCCAGATATTTAAAAAAAAAAAAAGACGTGTTCTTTCCTGTATGTGCGTGTGCTGTGTGCATCTCTCGCTAGGCCGAGCGCCTTGAGGACAGGCCCACGGCTCTTCATCCAGGTGGGGCCGGACCCACAGACCCAGTTCTGGGACAAAGATCAGACTCCAGCCTCTGCTCAGTGCGTGAAATGCTCTGTCGTTGCCATTTTTCATCCATTCATTCATCTTCATTGGTTCCACCATTCGTTCAAGTAATAGTACGTCTGAGAAGCATTCCTCTTGGTTCTGCTTAAACTCACCCTGCTCAGCCTTCTGGGGCAGCCCAGTCCACAATGTGAACATCTGACTTTTAAAACCTTACTGTTGGTAATTTGAAATCTGACTTCCTAGGTTGACCTTCTGCTGCTGGTCCTTCTGTCCTCCTTTATATGGCAGCCCTTGGAGGGTTCAAAGTTCATTCAGCTCCCCCTCCATTCTTCCCTCCCCCTCTCCGCCTTTCCTCCCTCCCTCCTTCCCTTCCTTCCTTCCCTCCCTCTCTCCTTCCCCCCCCTTCTTTCCCTCCTGCCCTTCCCTCCCTCCTTCCCCCTTCCCTTTCTCCTCCTCTCCCTCCCTCCTGCCCTCTCCTCCTTCCCTCCCTCTGCAGACATTTATGGACTTCTCCGCGCCAGGCACCAGGAAGACAATATTGAGCAGCAGCACATCCAGCCCTGACCTCAGGGCGCTCACCATCTAGTCAGGGAGACACTGCGAACAGAACAATTCCACAGATAACTGTCTCGCTGCCTCTGGTAAGAGCCACCCTGGGACCAGGGCAGGGTGGTAGGCAGAGCATATAAAAGTGGGACATAATCCACAGAGAGGTCAGAAAAGGCTTTCCTGAGGAAGCGGTGCTTTAGCTGATATGAAGACTAGGGAGGGGCTTCCCTGGTGGTGCAGTGGTTGAGAGTCCGCCTGCCGATGCAGGGGACACGGGTTCGTGCCCCGGTCCGGGAAGATCCCACATGCCGCGGAGCGGCTGGGCCCGTGAGCCATGGCCGCTGAGCCTGCGCGTCCGGAGCCTGTGCTCCGCAACGGGAGAGGCTACAACAGTGAGAGGCCCGCGTACCGCAAAAAAAAAAAAAAAAGACTAGGGAGGAACAGGAAATTTGCCAGCGGCCGTTTCTCATATGATGGGGTTTCTGGACGCCTCCCCACCCTGTCACTCTCTGTCATCAGCCCCTGGAGAGGGAGACACCCAGGTCTGGACCCACTGCTCCAGGAGGGCCTGGTCAGCTTAAGGTCAGGGGCACCCCACTCTCTCTGGCTGCTGCTGGCCCTGGGGGACAAGTCCCCTCCCAGGAATGCTCATCTGAACTGACCTTACATGTGGCCGCCCCCAGTCTGCTTCTGACTGCTGTGTAGAGGCCTAATTGTGAGTCCTTACATGGACCCTACGCATGCTCGTCGCTCCAGTGTGGCCTGCTCACTCCAGCCGGCAGGGTCTGTTGTGAGTCTGGATTCCACTGCTGGCCGCGATGCCCAGGCCCGCATCCCTGGTGAGTGACCAGCATTGAGTCTGCATACCTTGGACAAGGTGTCAAGAGGAGAGGCCTCAGAGCCTATGGGGAGCAGGGGGAGGGCAAGGGGCCTGAGATCCTTGGGGGGGGCTGTGGAGGGGCCTCTGCCCTGGCACCCCAGAAAGAGGTGCTTAGGGCCTGAGGCCTGAGCTATGCTGGGGTCCTGCTGTTCTGTGCCTCCCCCCATCCCCTCACCAATGCAGACCAGCTCCGCGTGCGCGCGTGCGTGTGTGGTGGGCGCTTGCCTGTCTGCGTGTGTGTGTGGAGTGTGTGAGCCGGTGTGAGTTGTCCTTGCTGTCGACTGGCACCACCCTTTGCCATTAGTAACCCCATCACTCACAGGGGCCGGGTCACCAGAGACTTGGAAGCGGCCCCACCCGACCTACCTTGCCTAACAGCCACACCACGTGGCCCCCTTTGCTCTCCTGCCTCTCTACCTGCCTGCAGGGTCCTCATTCACCACCCCACCCTCTCAAGTTGCTGACCAGGGAGCCGGGCAGGATCCCCTCCTCAGTCTTTTATTTCTGCCCACAGCATCCCTGCCACTGGTGCCACCCCCTGGTTCCCTCCTCACCTCATCACTTCCCCTGTCACCCCCTCTTCATCCGTTCAGACTCAGCGTAGACATGGACTCCTCCTCTAGGAAGCCCTCCCTGATCCTCCTCTGTGTTCTCAGACTGTAGGACCTAAGAGGGCACGGCCTACATGGCATTTATTATAGTGTTTTCAGAGGCTAAAACCTAATAGATCTTTTTAAATGAATCAGACTATAACCTCTGTGGGCTTCATATTTCTTATCTGTAAAATGAAAATAATACTATTTGACACAAGGGTTCTGAATAGGGAAGTAGATGATGATATGAATTTCCTGTCGCTGTGCTGGAGAAATCACAGATGTTCCAGAAACAACTCTCATGTCCCTGCCCCAACGTTTATGGATACACGTTCTTTTCTGTTTAAATCCTTTCTATTAAAAATATTGTACATTTTTGGAGTCCTTTGGCCCCAGAGCACAAGCGGCTTCTTGTAGCTCAGGTCTCTATTGGAAGGTCACCTCCTCACGGGGACTTTCTTTGATGACCCCATCTAAACTGCCCCACCCATCCAACACTCTCCACTCCAGTGGTTATCTCATCATGACCTGAACTTGATTCGTTTGTAACTTTTTGATCTGTCACTCGCTCCCTAGAATGTGAGAACCACAGGGACAGAGACCTAGGCTGCCTTTCCCATTCCTGGAGCCCCCAGTGCCCAGAGCCATGCCTGGCACACGGCGGCGATCCCTGAGTTTCCGAGGCTGAGGCTGTGAAGTCTCTAGGGGACAAATGCCAGTGTGTGTGTATTGTGTGTGTGTGTGTGTGTGTGTGTGTTTGGGATAGAGGGTAGCTCTTCCCCCCTCATCATACGTCCCAGGGAAGTGGGCTGGGGGAGACTCCTGTGCTCCCCCACGTGCTCCTGGAGGGAAATCGGGAGCCATGGTCCCTCCAGGGCTGCCTGGGCGTGTAAGGGAGGGGGCAGCACCTTCTGGTGACTCCTGAACACGGTCCATCTGCCAGCAAGGAGGGACGGGGCTGCTTCCGCTGTTCCCCCACTTTGGAGGGACACTCCCTGCTGCCCTAAGCTGGGACCCCAGGCCCTGGCCTGCCTCTTACTGGTGCCATTTTCTTCCCTGTGTGGCATTTGCTCCTCTCCTTTCCTCACTCTTGCCTTCCTGTCACCAGAGTCTGACAGGCCCCCTCCCACCTGCATTCTCCATCAACACCAAATCCTCAAACGTCCAGCTTTAGGGGTGCTGCGAGGTTCCCTGTGTCTCCTGCAGTGGGGAATGCTACCCCACTGGGGCTTCCTGGTGCTCAGCCCCCACCCTGCCACTCTGGCCCTTGCCCTGGGCATGGTGGGAGGGATTCCAGAGAAAGGCTGCCAGAGGCTCCCGCCTGTACCTGCTGCCCTTCCTGCTGGGGAAGGGAACTCAGTCCCCATGTGTCCCCCTCTCCCCCCAACTGAGGGGGTCCAGGGCCAGACAAGCCTACTTGGCTTCTGGCTCAGGTAGGCACAGAGGGTGTGCATGGACCCAGCTTTGGCCCCAGGCCCTTGGCCAGCCTCAGTGGCATTACCCGGGGTGGCAAGGACGCCCCCTACCAGCTCTGTCCCCCCACCCCATGACCCCTCAGCCCTGCTCTCTACACCGGGGTGGCCCAGAGTCACTGCCTCATCCTTAGAGCTGTCAGCACCCCCGGTTCTAGAGCTCCCAGCCCTGGAAGGGCCCCAGAATGTTTGCACAGGGGATTTCAGGGTTCAGAGGTTTGTGAAGTGGGCTCTGTGGAGTGCCCTGGAGCCAATCTGCGTGCACGTGTGTGTGTGCGCACGCGTGCGTACGCACATGTATGATGGACTAAATACTGGGGCTCTGGGTCCCCACTCCTACTGTGACCATAGAACCCCAAACTTTTTCTGTTACTAGTGAGACTCCACATAAGTTACTATTTAAGTAAAAGGATCCATTATTTTTAAAAAAGAAAGGTTTGAAAATCATGAAACCTAGACAAAACTCATTTTATGTGTGGGGAAACTGAGGCCCAGGGAGCAAATGGCTTCTCAAGGTCACAGTGGGATCAGTGACAGAGCTGGTATCATACCAGGCTGCCTGGCTCACAGGCTGACCAGGCCGAAATGTCCCTTTCAAGAGGTGGCAGGTGAGGGCGGAATGCCAGGAAGGCCTCATCCAGAGACGCGGGTTAAGGTCACAGCCTCCCCACCCCACGGGCCCCCTGTGAAGTGCCCAGGAGAACAGCTGCATTGGAAAGTTCCCTCAGTTCTTAACTGGAGGCTTGAGGTGTGGGAGTGGAAAGGGGCGGGATGAGGGAGGAAACGTGGAGTGGGGGTGGGGGACAGGGGTTCATCCTCTGGGTCACTCATACCCCATCCCCCAATTAGAACACCAAATGCCCTCCTGTCATTTTGAGACTGCTTCTCCATTCCCCCGTGGTCAGTCTGACAGTTCTCCGCAGGAGGAAGATGAAGGCTGCTCCACAGGCACTCCCTGCCACAGCGCCTGTCCCATTGGAAGCAGTCCCCCACCCGAAGCACCTGACTTCCAGGCAGAGGGACTTGGTGGCAGGCATACAGAGGGCTGGGTGGCACTGAGGTGATGACTTCTGGGGTGGGAAGGCTGTGAAGAAGTGGGGTGGGAGTTCTATCTCAGGAGTCCTGTAGCCATCCCCCTACTGGCAACAGCAGGAATGGCACAGTAGGGGGCTCTGTGGCACCCCGTGTCTCCTGCCAGTGTCCAGATGGGCACCGGGGAAAATGCTGTTGAATGAATAGTTGTGTCCATCCTCCACCAGCCTCTCCACAATCACCAGTCTCCGCCCGCCCCCTCCAACACCCCTGTCCTTTAGAGACTACAAGGACTGAGTTATTCTTAGTAGGTTTCATTCATCGAAGCGTGACAAACAGTGTCCTGGGAGGAATGCCTACGCGTAGCCGAGAGCCAGAGGGGTGAGATGGGTGCAAAGGCCCCATCTGAGGGGACAATCCAATGCCTTCAAGGAGCTCCAGACTGAGGGGAGACACAGCCCCGCCCTCAGGGAGCTCGCTATGATGTAAGATACTACCTCCACACCCCATTCCCCTAGCCCTCAGTGAGATCCCAGTCTAAGGGAGAGATCCAATATCCTGCCTTCAAGGAACCTCTGGTCTCATGGCAGAAAATACCATGTCACCCCCGCTGGAAAAGATCTGGTGCCTACCCAAGGCAGAGAACGATATTCAAGATGAAAAAAGTGGCTGCCAGAGGGGTTTCCAGAAGCATATGCAACCACCACTGGCCCCACATGTAGGGAGCATAAGGCGGGGCTCGGAGGGACACTCATCTTGGCACGCTTACTGAGAAACATGCAAAAACTACAAAGGTGCAATAGTGCAGACTGAGATCCTAGAAAATGAGGAAACGGCTAAAGGCGCAGGCCAGGTGGGCTGGCCTAAATCAAGGTCTCAAACTCAAATGCCTTTGGGGACCTAGTGTGGCCACACTGGCCTTTGCCAATGCGGAGGGCAGCCCACATTGTCCGTAGAATATAAAAACCACATACTCACTGAAGGTCAAAAAAACCTCACTAAAGATTAAACTTGGCCCAAGGCCATCAGTTTGCAACCCCCTGGGCATCAGGAAAAAATTCCTGATAGTGGAGAGGTTGGAGCCTGGTTTGGATAAAGAAGCTGACAGCCAAGTTGCTCCCCTCAAGTGCTGGCCACCAGGCTTGGCTTCTGTGTCTTCAGGGCCTCCTCCCACCCTTCCTGGGATGGAAGACTTGAGCCACACTTCACCAGCTCCCTTGTGGCCAACAGGCCACAGCTGGTCGGCTGCCAGCACTCCAGTCTGCGGCGGGGGTATCACCTTTCTTCGCAGGAATGTAATTCCCCAGGCAGGGGAAGGAGCCTGTCCGGCTCCTTAAATGAGCTGATCTGGAAGTTCTAGCTGGGTGGTCTTCCCTGAGAGCCTTTACTTGTCTGAGGCTTCAGTGCAAAATGGGATACTATCGCCCGGGTGCCCTACCCACCCCCGCCCGGGACAGTTAACTTTCCAGTCGGCCTCAGTGACCATGTCTACGAGAGGGTCCTGCCCCCTCCCCACTCTCCCAGTCCCTTCCTGCAGAGATCTCAAAGACTGTAGGCTTACGGGAGGGGAGGGGCCGGCTTCCCCACTTCAGGCCTAGGGACGGGTCTCCAAGTCCTCCCCTCCCCCCACCCCAGGTTGGGGGGTGTCTCATAGCTCTATCCTGGGACCAAGGGGGCAGTCCCGGAGGGCGGCAGGAAGCAGCGGGAGGAACCGACGCGCGCGCTACTGGGGACAGGGGACGGGGGATGGGTTCCGGGACCTGGGAGGGGCGGCCTAATTACGGCGCGTTGTCCCCGTGCCGCCGAGCGCCGCGGAGGAGAGCGGCGGTGGGTAATTGGAGCGCACTAGCCGTGCCCCTGCAATCCTGTAATTTCTCCGCGCGCTCCGGGTGTGTTGTAGGAGGTGAAGCGATGCGGGCTCGGCTCTGAGTCAGACTCTCGGAAGCCCGGCTAGGGACGCAGGGGACGAAAGAGGCCGCGGAGAAGCGACTCCCGCCGCGGGAGGCGCCGGCGCCTTCTCCTGGCAAGGAGTCACCCGTCCCGTGGCTGCTCGCAGTGCTTCCCCACTTCCGCGGACAGAGTGGGGCGGGGCCTGGGGCGGGGCAGCGAGGGGGCTTGGCCCGGGCCTCCTCCCGCCTCCAGGGGGCGCTGCTCAGTCCTGCGGCTCTTCCCCAGGCTTCGAGTCCGGTGCCCTGCACCCAGCCATGTGGCTGGCGCCCCGCGCGCAGGTGGACCGAAAGAGATGCAGATGCAACGCGGTAACAGACCTAGGGCAGTGAGAGAAAAAAACACTCAGAGACATCAGAAGGAAGTGGGGGCGCTTGTTCTAGCTGAGCCCTGAAATCAATTCTGGGGGAGCAGGGAGGAGCGAGCGGGGGGCCGAGGCTGGGAGGGGAGTTTATTTATTAGCCAGATTAGCCAGCATTAATGGGGGAGCGGTGGTGGCCGGCGGCGGCGGGGACATAGCTGGCATAGCTGGCATAGCGGCGGGGCCTCCCGCGGCGCGGGGCTCAGGCGGCTTCAAAGGGGCTTAAAGAGGCCCGTGGTGGCACTGCCACGGCCCCGCGGGGGAGGGCGTGGGCGCGGGCGGCGGGGGAGAAGGCGGCCATTGTGCACCGAGGGATTAGGGATCTGGCCTGGAAGGAATTTTAAACTGCTGCGAGCCGGCGCCCCAGGACTCCCCTCCTGCCCCTCCACTGCTCCAGGAGCAGGAGCAAGCTCAGATGTTTACCTGCATTTCCGTGTCTGGGGGGGTCCTCCCGCCCTCGGATTGGAGGCATCTAGGGTTGTCAGATTTGGCAAGTAACGATGCAGGACGTCCAGTTAAATTTGAATTTCAAATAAACAACGAATACGGTTTTTTTTTTTTTTAGTATAAGTATACTCCATGTGTTGTATGGGATATACTTATACTAAAATATTATTCGTTGTTTATCTGAAATTCAGATTTAACCGGACGTCTTGTATTTGCTTTTCCAGCAGCCCTAGAGTCACCAAAATGTCTAATCTGTGTCTGCCACAGATTGGGGGCTCCCTAAAAATTCAGTGGGGCTGTGTGTGTCTACCCTCAGACTGTAGGTTTCCTGAAGCCCAATGCTGTGTTTCACCCTTCAGAATGGAGCTCTGATGGTAGAGTACACGTCTCCATCAGAATAAGAGCTTCCTGAGGACGGAGCTCAATTTCAGATTGGACCTTTGAGGTCAACGTCTGTGTCTTCATCACACTGGAGGTTCCTGAAGGGGTGTGTGTGTGTGTGTGTGTGTGTGTGTGTGTGTGTGTGTGTGTGTGTGTGTGCGCTTGCGCTTCCTTGAGGGCAAGTCTGTCTCCTCCTCCAAACAGGTGGTGGCCCCTCCCCCTATTGGTGTAGTTTCCTGTCTACAGGGGGCGCCAGGGTCCCAGAGGACTGACCTACAGATGGATGGGTCCTGTTTCTTGGCACTCAGGGCTGCAGGTTCTCTAGGGTTGATGGACCTGGGGACTTGGGAGGTGGGGTCCCCATCCTGTGTGGCTCTTGACCTGGTCCTGGCCCCTGTCCGGGAGTTGAGGCCAGGCCTGCTTTGGCAGAAGCCGTGGCCAGCATGTGGGAGAATCTCTGAGTCTGGTTACCGACAGTTTTTGGCAGGAAGGGACAGTGTGGCCCTCGGTGCAGAATGGCCCTGCCCACCTCCTCTCTTCCCATAACCATTGCAGCCAAGCCTCTGTCCTCTATCAACCTCACAAACCCCATTACCCAGCCTTTGCCTGTGCTGTTCTCTGTGCCTCTCTTCCTGTCCTTGAGGACAGCTGAAGTCTCACCACAGCTCCTGGATGTTCTGGCCTTCAGCAGGGTAGGTATGGCCAAGTAGGCTGCTTGTGCCTGGGGGTCTTGTGGTGTGAAGAGACATCCATCCACTCCTTCCTTCCTCACCAACCTGGGCCACAGGGGCCAGAGAGGGGACAAAGGTGGGGGTGGGGAGAGATGGGAAGGTGGGGGGAGTGGAGGTGGAGGGGAAGCAAGGGGAAGCAAGAGGAAGTCTTGGCCACCATCTCCTCCCCGCTGCCCCCCGCCACTGTAGCCCCTTCCCAAATCCCCTGTTCCACCCCCTCTCCCTCCCCCCTCCCCAGCCTCTGAACTCTTTTCCCTTGAAGCTGAGGGAAGCCGTGGAGAAGCCCTTTCCCACGATCACAGCCTCAGCAACCCCACCCCCTGCTCCTTCGGCCACAGCCACCTTAGCCTCTGCAGAGCACAAGCCTGGCCTGCTCCATCCCTACAGGGCCCCCTCCTTGAGCCAGGACGCCTGCTTCCTCGAGTGGCATCACCCCACTCCTCAGGCCGCCCAGTCATCAGGTCAGCAATTAGCTACCGCATGAGGCCACCGAACGTCACAGCCCCTCCCCCCAGGCCAGCCGGCGGCGGAGTGCTGGGGGGTGCCCCCCACACTTTGTAGTCAGTGCCAAGTCCTGGCAGGACCTCCCCCCAGCCTACTGAGCGCTGGGGTATTGAGCTCTTCATCTTGGGACCCTGCGCTCCTGGGGGCGGGAGAAGCCTCGCTGCTCCCTCCTCCCTCCATGTCACCCCATCCCATTGGGTGAGGACACTCCCACTGCCTGGGTGGGGCAATGCCAGCTCAAGGGCACCTCAGCCTGGAGCGAGTGGAGCAAGCGGGTCTGGGCCTGAGATTCAGGTGTCTCTGTCCCCAGTCATAGGCAGTTTTCATCAGGCTGTCACCTGGGGCCTGGGAATCTGTGCACTGAGGATGGTGGCAGTGACCTGGTAAGGGGGGAGCAATGGACGGCCCTCTGCAGAGACCCAAACATGCAGGGGGGCAGCCTCTTCCTGAATGCCGATGGGGGGCTTGCACACCTGCACCTGGGCACACTCACAGATCCAACCTGGGCAGTGTGTGTCCTGCTGCAGTCATGCACTCAGGTGTCCCTGGCAGGCAAACCCACCTGGAGGTATACCACATGCCCAGACGACCCCTCCTGTGGCGTGCACACAAACCCACCGACATGCTCACAGGCAACAAGCTTACCACCACACCAAAACCAAAACCAGGATATGACAGAGGAGCCCAGCCCAGGAGGGTGGGATGAGAGACCACGCCCCCCTCCCCCATCCCACCCCTTGGGCTCGGTGTCTCCCTGGGGAAGGGTGGGAAGGGTGTGTGGTGGGCAGGTGGGCAAGTGGGAGCAGCTGTGGTCTGAGTCTGGAGGTGGGGGCAGGGTATGGATTTCCAGAGAGAATAAAAAAGTTCCAACAAATTTAAAGAAAGGTGTGGAATCTTAGGCAGATCATCACTCCTTAGGGCCTCAGGGATTGCATCTGTAAAACGGGGATATTAAGGACACCATTTAAACTTGGTTGGGAAGTTTAATGGAGGTAACTGGCTCAGAGCAGGTGCCCAGCCCACATAACCGTTGAGGAGACCCTCCCTATGTCCCGTCTCTGGGTGGTGGATTTGCCCACAAGAGCTGCCCTGAGGAGAGAAGCAGCCCTCATCCTGGGCCTTACCTGAGCATGTGCTCACCGCTGGTTTTCTCCACTTCCTGGCGTCCAGCCCTGGCCAGGCGTTGGGGCTGATAGGGTGTTGCTCCGGATTGGCCTGGGGGCAGGGCCTGGGAGGGACTGTCTGGCTGCCCCGCCCCTACCTGACTGGCCCAACAGGTAGCTGAGTGCTGGCTTCCAGCCCTGGGAGGGGATGAGTCAGTCAGCACCGCCCCATCCAGGCAAATGGGGCGCAGGGGACGGGAGCTTGGGTGGAGGGGCCTTCTAGGAACGTTCCTGGAAGAGGACCTGGGAACCACGCTGCTGCCTGGAGCCACCGCCTCAGCCTACTAGTCTGTACCCAGCTCAGCAAACACCCTCGTCCTTGCTTCTCACAGCGAGCCCTCCGCCCTCCGGATTCATGGGGCCGCCCCAGCTGGGAGCAGGGAGCCAGGCCTGAGGCCCTCGTGCTGCCTTGCCACCCTTCTCAGCCCTTCAGGAAGGCTGTCCAAGCCATGGCCACAGGGCCACAGGCACACACATGCTCTTGTACACATGTCCGCAGCCACACGAGCACAACCAGAGACGTGTTCCCACAAGCACACGCACACGCATACTCTCACTGCTCCCTCACACCTATACACACCCACATAAACACCCGACTTCACGCACACACTCGTGCACGACACACAAACTTGCAGAGTCATAATCACTATTGTTGGTTGGATTGTGTCCCTCAAAAGATATGTTGACATTTTTGCCCCAGTACCCGTGAATGTGACTTTAGTTGGAAACAGGGTCTTTGTAGATGTAATCAAGATGATATCTAACTGGATTAGGGTGGGCCCCTAATCTAATGACTGGTGTCCTTTTAGGAGAGAGATTTGTAGACAAAGAGATACGAGGCACACAGGGAGGAAGGTCACGTGATGACAGAGGCAGAGCTTGGAGTGAGGCAGCCACAAGCCAAGGAGCTCCAGGGATTGCCTGCAACCACCAGAAGCTGGGAAAGAGACGTGGAACAGACTCTTCCTAGAGCCTCCAGAAGGAACCAGCCCTGCCGACACCTTGATTTTGGACTCTGGCCTCCTTAATTATGAGAGAATAAATTTCTGTTGTTTTAAGACACCAGGTCTATGGTATAGTTTATTATGGCTGCCCTAGGAAATGAATACTCATGCGCACGCACACACACACACACACACACACACACACTCACTCACACACTCACAGTGGCTCTAGGCGCAGGAATGAGGTTGGTGGAGTCCCTTTTAGGGGCTGCTCTGTCTCTGTCCTCCTTCCCCTGTGACTAGTCCAGTCGACACAAAAAGGCTCACGGCACCAGGCAGGAGCTCAATAATTTTTCATCTCTCCTTCCCTCCCTGGAGTTCTTAACGAGGCATCCCCCTCAAAATCTGTTCTCAAGAATGGGTAGCCATGGTTATGTGCACCAAAAGACGTGTCTAAGAAGGCTGCGGTTGCTTTAATGCTGTTAATTAAAAACTGGAAACAACCAAATGTCCATCAACAGCAGAACACATAAATCAGTTGTGGCATAACTATTCAATGGAAGGCTACTCAGCTACGAAAAAGGAAGAACTGGTGTTGCAGAAACAATGTGGTTAACCCTCACAGACCTCATGTCCAATAAACTGGGTCAGACGCAAAGAGTGCATGCTCTAGGAGTCCGTTTGCATGAGGTTCAAGAATAGGCCAAGCCAATCTGTGGTGAAACAAGTCAGAATAGTGGTCACTTCTCTCCTGGAGGGGATGGTATTGGCTGGCAGGGGCTTGAGGGAGCGTCCTGGGGGGCTGAAATACTCTATGCTGGATCTAGGTGGTGGTGACATGCGTGTACAAACATGAACAAATTCACCAAGCTGTACCCCTAAGATTTGTGCAATTTGGTGCACAAATCTTACACCTCAATTTAAAAAAAGTAAATTAAAAAAACTGGGTCCCCGGGAAGTCAATGACCAGAAGCCACTGGATAGCATCTTCTGGGGTGGGTGGCTGCAGAGCCTGCCTCGTCCCCATGCTGCACTGGTGTCCTTGGACCTGGGACCCCTTTTGTGGCTGACGTTCCAGGATATTTGTCGACTGTAAACTTTGAGCCAGGGGCTGCCTGGGGAGGCCCTGGTGTGTCTCAGCAGCTCTGGGTGGGAATGGGTGTGCAGAGGATCCCACTGCAATCTGTTTCCCCAATTTAAGACCACATGTTATCATTTCTTTCACAAAAAGCCTACACTGAAGCAGAGCTACCTTTTTATGCAGCTTTTGCTATCTGCCAGGCACATACTAAGCATCTTTGAGGGAGGTGGCAGTGTTGCCATTTCACAGGCAAGAAAACTGAGGCTATGAGCTGTTGAGCAAATTCCCAAAGTCACACAGGAAGCTCAACGGAGGGGATTTGGCATGATAGATCCATCATACTGGGGCTGCCTGTGGGCAAGGCTGTGTCTCCCGGTCAGTGTGGGCTCTGGGGTTTCTAAGTCCCTCTGCAGGAGGGATTTAGGGGAGGATCTTGTCTTGAACCTGACTCGTAGCACAGGCACTGCTTTCCTGGCCACTCAGCTGCCCCTCACCGTGGCTCTGACCGTTCTGCCTAGCTCAGGGCTCTGCCCATAGGTGTACCATAGTTTGGGACCATGGATCTGGGGGGTGAGGGAAGAAGCGGGGGAGGGCATGGATCAGAAGGACCTGTTCCTTTAGCGACTGTGCTGGAATCAGCTCTAGAGGTTCCCACCCCTTCCACTGCTTCCTGGCCCGGCCCACTGGGTGGGAGTCAGGACCACCCAGCTAAGCCATGCCAGAGCCATGCTGAATGGAGAGCTGGACCCTGCCCCTTGCCAGGAGAACCAGCTGGGAGAGGGGCTTCATTAAGGATGTATAGAAGGGCAGTGTGCAGGGTGGCCCTCAGCACAGCCCAGGACCAGGTGCTTCCCACCCACCCAGGCCTTGCCCGCAGGAGCTGGGTCATATGATGGTGCCGAGGAGGCAGGTATAATAGGAGCTGACATCCTCCTCGGCCTGCCCTGTGACTATATTAAGTTCTGTTCCTGGTCTCCCCTCCACCCTATCCCCAGGACTTTCCCTCCTCCCGCAGGGGATCCTGCAGTGCAGACCGAGGAGTCCTTCCTCCCCTCCATCCCATTGTCCTAGGAAAGGGGCAGGAGTTTAATGAGGTCACAGCCAGTGCGTGGGTAAGTAGAGGCGGTAAATTTAGGCCTTGGTGCTAATGAGCTGTAGTGGGGAGCAGCTTGGAGGGAGGCTGCCTGTTCCTAAGGCCTTAGCACCCCTCACACTCAGTCATCCCCCCACTGCCCCCCTCCCGCCCCCACGTCACCCAGGGCTCACAAAGGCACACACAGAACACGCCCAGCAGCCGCTGAGACACGGTTTTTACTCTTGCAGGGCAACCACGCGGAGGTACCCTTGCACGTTTGCACCCCTGGGAGCCCATTACCACCCTTATAATCCTGTTCAGGCGCTCACGTTTGCACGCCCAACCATGCATGCTTGCAGCCCCATGACCTCACATGCACACCACCCACCCCCGTTCGCCATTTCTCCGAAGCCCCCAGAAGCAGAGGAGCCCTGGGGCTGCAGGGGGGTCGGGGAATGCAGTCTGGAGGATGCAGGGCATTTGCACCCCCTGCCTGGACCTAAAGGCTCAGTCTCTTTCTCCCCCCACCCACAGTGGGACTCGCCACCCCTGGGGTGAGAGGCCAGAAGCCCCAGGAAGCCCTGCCTTCTACCCAGGGTGAGGGCAGAGGGCAGGGCAGGGTTTATTAATAAACTCGCTCCTGACTGGGAAGGCCTGTACAGGAGGCCCAACCTCGAGCCAATCACAGCAGAACTTTCCAGGAATGTCACCCCCAAGCAAACCTTCCTCTGACTCCAGGATTATTTCCCACCGCTGATTTCATCCTCTTGGTGTGTGGGGCTCCCGCCAGGCTGCCCTGGCTCTGCCCCACAGGCCCGCTGTCATCCGGCAGCTGACATCTGCCTTGGCTGCCGCCCAGAGGTCACAGCATGTGGGCGATGGGACTGGGATTAGAACCGCTTCCTCTGTAACCCAGTCCTGCTACATCCCGCTCCCCCAAACCGAGGACCACTGAGCCCTCTGTGTTGGGAGCTCAGGAGGGCCTCTGCCTCGCTACCCACTCACGGCATCACGAGGCTGCCCTGGACCCCCACTCCAAGTGGGGCGGGGCCCTTAAAGCAGAGACCCTGGGCTAGCTTCTTGGCCTTGTGTCCTTGGGCGAGCAGAACGTGACTTGTCTGTGGTTCACTGTCATCATTTATAAAAGGAAGGTAAAAACGCCCTCCCAAAATCAGCTGTGAGGATGAGGAATGTGTGATGGCTGGTGTAAAGCTATAAAGGGCTGTACAAGAGTGTAGAGGAAATGGATTTTATGTCTTTGCCTCTGTCACTAATTCCATCCCCATCTCCATCATCACCACCACCATCACCGACACCTCCATCTCCTTCACACCATCACTTCCTCTATCACAGAATCACTGCCATCGTCCTCAGCCTCCTCACACTGCTCTCCTCGGCGACCCTTCCATCACAGCCACCACGCGATCACCACTCCATTGCTCCAAGAACGCTTATTCAATACCTACTGTGTTCACAGCCTTTTGGAAATTACTTCTGTCCAGGGTCCCGCACGTTGGGAATGGCCTATACCTCTCACCTCCTTTAAGCCCTGACACACAGCCCATCTCTGGCAGGAACTGTTCCTTAATCTACCCTGCATTACTCAGATTTCTTCTGTACACTGTGGTTCAGCTTCACCTGTCCCCTCCCTGGTTGCTGTGTGTGTGTGTGTCTGTGTACTCACACCCACACTGTTTAAACTGGTTTCTAAAGGCAACCTCCACCCAGATATCCTACACAGAGCATGGTGGCTCTGGGTCCCACTCCTGGCTCTGACACTTTCTAGCTGTGGGACCTGGGACAAGCCAGGTCTCTTTGTCTTCCCAACTGTAAATTGGATTTAATAATCCCATGTCTCATAGAGTTGTGGTGAGGGGTGCCTGAGATGTTGTATATACAGCACTTAGAGCAAGTGTTCAATAAACACTAGTTATTGCTGTTGCTGTTATTATTAGTCCTTCCTCCTGCCAATGCTTGACACAGGGCTTTGTGCTGTCAATGAAAATGAATATATTACTGCATACACTCTGACTTTGCAATATGAATATCTTGGGAGGGAAGGAAGAGTTGAACCTTTCTGAGAACTCTCTCCCCACCTGCTTCCAGAAGATGCCTGAGACCTCTGGGTAAGGGGTGTGTGGTGGGTTGGGAAGGACCATGAGGGGAAGTTGGAACCAGGAAGAGTTGAGTTTGCATCCTGACTTCATCAGCGAAGCAACTATGCGCAAGTTGTCACTTATCCACCTCAAGCCTTAGTTTTCTCATCTGTAAAGTGGATCACCACCCTGGCCACTGTGAGACTATCATCTCTGTCTGTCTTGAGCACAGTCGCCACAGACAGTTCTGGATGGGACTCAGGGCCAGTATACCCTTGGGGCTCAACCTTCCCATGCAGACAATGGACAATCCCAGCAGAGCCTGCTTCCCTGAGTAGGTCGGCGAAGATGCTGAGTGATAATGGGAAGTGTTCAGAAAAGTTAAACACCCTGGGAAAGTTCCAGGGACAGTCTTAATAATGATTGGCTCGAGTGAGGTCTAGCTTGGCCTGACCTGAAAGAACACACTGTGGTCTGATCTGGGTTCCTGGAGCAGGGTGGGGGCCAAGGGGAGGAGGGCCAAGGGGTCCCTAACTGCAAGTTTGGGAAGGCCACTCTGTGCTCAGACTCCCACGTGCACCATGGTGTGATCCATAGGTGGCAGGAGGGGAAGGGCAGCTGGGACATGGCAGGACGGGGTGGGCCTGGGAAGCATACAGCCTTTTCTGGGGTCCCTGGTACATTGATATCCACACAGCTGCAGCCACCTGAGGATTGCCCCCGCCCTGGCCCTGAACCCCCAGGGAATAAACAGGGACAGCAGCCGGCTGACTGGTGTGTACTCCTGGTCCCTACAATGTAAACTCCCAGGACATATTTATGTTCTGTGGGCCTGGCCCCAGTCCCCTGCCCAGCTCAGAGGGGTCACGCCACACCAGAAATCACACATACGGGATAGCTGGATGTCTCCACAAGGTGGGAGAGGGGCTGGGAAAACCAGGGGGCGTAGTGGGGGACAGGGACCAAAGACAGCTGGAGCTGGGTGGCCAGAGGGAGAGTTGCAGAGGGGGAAGGGCGAGCAAGCGTTATCGCGGAGTCAGGCAGGGCCCTGTTCCTAGAACTGCAGGTCAGAATCCTAGCATAGCCCTGGCCTGGCTGGTGACCTAGGTCACTCTGTGGTCTTCCAGGGCCAGTCTTGGCCTCGGACTCCAGGGTCACGGAGCCTAGGGCTCTGCCCAACCCACAACTGGCCTGAGAATGGGACTGCCATGGCTTTCTTTGGTTCACCTTTTCCCTGCCCCCTGCCGGGCACTGTGCCAAATCTCTTGTGCGTTATCTCACTTAAGCCTCACCACCTGCCGGAGGGCAGGAGCTACTGCTGCCCTCATGACCCTGTGGAGGGTCATAGGGGTAAGTAAGTGACCTGAGGTGATGAAGCCTGGAAGTGTCCAGGCTGGGGTTGGAACCTGGATCTGTGACCAGAGTATCTCTGCTCTTAAGAGCCATGCGTGGCAGGCTACTGCCCTTGAGGGCAAAGTGATGCCAGTCACATAGAATCCAGGGCTCTCGAGTCCTGGGTCAACTTTCTTCCCACTGGACCAGGAACAGAGTGGTGAGGAGACACAGCCCTTCCCTCAGGGAGTCCCAGTCTGAGGGGAGACACAGCCCCGCCCTCAGGGAGCCCCGGTCTGATGGGAGACACAGCCCCGCCCTCAGGGAGCCCCAGTCCTGATCCCAGGGAGCACCAGTTGGAAGGGAAGCCCCTGACCTCAGGAAATTACTGAATGGCCACAGCATTGGGGAGGCAGGTGGAGCCAGAGGGCTTCATACAGCTGGAGTCAGCGTGGGAAAGCTTCCTGAGGGAGGGGGCTGGCAGCCCCGTTAGGAAGGAGGAGTTGGGCAAGTGATGGGCAGCTTTTGGTGGCCCTGGAGACCAGAGCTGCATTCCCACACTACCCTGATTAGGAAACAAGGCTCATCTCTGCTCCCTGCACTGCCCCGCTTCCCTGGGTAGCACTACCATGCAGGCCCCGCCCTGCCCGCCTGGGAGGGGCAGGAGGAACACAGCCATGTGACAAGCATTCAGCTGGGAGCCGTGCATGTCTCAGGAATGACACCCAGGGAAGGCTATTTTAATCTGGGAAGTTGCCTGTTCCTCCTGCCCACCCCAAAATAACCAGGCTCCCAAAGGAACCTGCAACATCGTGGGCTGCCACCAGCCTAATGGAGCACTCCAGCCCCCGCACCTCCACTGTGGCCAGCCTCCCTCCTCAGTTGGAGTCCTCGCCTGCTGGGGCTGTATTTCCTCCCTCAGACTGGGGCTTCCTCAGGGCAGAAGCTCTGTCATCAGATTGGGAGCTCCTGGAATGCAAATGTTGTATCTCCCCACTCAGACTGGAAGCGCCTCAGAACATCCAGGCCCTGGAGCCTGCCTCCCTGGAGCCTGCGCCTCTGTCTGTCAGGTGGGTTCTAGGAAGCCTTTTTCTCCTGAGCTGTATTAGGGAGAACGCCCCTGTGATGGAGAAACCAGGTTTCCCTCCCCCATTGGCCACAAGTACTCCTGGCCAGTGGGCTCACTTGGGGCCTAGGCCATGCGTGGCAGGTCCAGGCTTCCCTGCTGCTGGCCTCATGGTGTCCTGACAGGAGGGCTCACGTGTCTCAGCATCAGCCAGCCACCTGCTGCCTCCTGCCTCCCAGAATAGGAAAGCGCTGGCCTTCTCCCATTACCCACTGCGTGCCCCACTGCCCTTGTCCTCGGAACGGGGCTCTCACTTCTCACTGTGCTCTTCCATGGTGGATGTTGAGGGAGTTGATCCCGCAGCCCTGACTGTTCTCAAAGCTGAATGACTGGATATGGCCAAAGCAGGGGTTGCTCTGGTCCTGAGCTGGGTACCAAATGGGGAGGGTGTCCACTAACTTCAGGGCTCCTTGTAAGGAACCACTGTCCATTGGTCCTATTAAGAGTACCCCCCAGGGGCTTCCCTGGTGGCACAGTGGTTAGGAATCTTCCTGCCGGTGTGGGGGACATAGGTTCGAGCCCTGTTCCGGGAGGATCCCACATGCCGCGGAGCAACTAAGCCCATGCGCCCCAAGTACCGAGCCTGTGCTCTAGAGCCCGTGAGCCACAACTACTGAGCCCATGTGCCACAACTACTGAAGCCCGCGCCCCTAGAGCCCGTGCTCCGCAACAAGAGAAGCCACCGCAATGAGAAGCCCGCGCGCCGCAAGAAAGAGTAGCCCCCGCTCACCACAGCTAGAGGAAGCCCGTGTGCAGCAACGAAGACCCAATGTGACCAAAAACAAATAATAAAATAAAATAAATAAACTTATTAAAAAAAAAAAGAGTACCCTCCACCTTCTCTCCTCCCCAGCATCCAGCAAGACCCCTGGCATGGATTAGGGGCTGGGCACGATGCTGTTGACCTAAGTAATATCATTAACTACTGCTTATTGAAGACTGAGAAACTGAGGTTCAGAGTTTGAGAAGACAGCTCCTCTCAACAGCCTCCCCTCCATTCATTTCACAAATAACCATTTTTATTTTTTATTTTTTTGTGGTACTCAGGCCTCTCACTGCTGCGGCCTCTCCCGTTGCGGAGCATGGGCTCCGGACGCGCAGGCTCAGCGGCCATGGCTCAGGGCCCAGCAGTTCCACGGCATGTGGGATCCTCCCAGATCGGGGCACGAATCCGTGTCCCCTGCATCGGCAGGCAGACTCCCAGCCACTGCACCACCAGGGAAGCCACCACAAATGACCATTTTTAACTGAGCACTTACTATGTCCCAGGCATTGTTCCCCATTAGTTACTATGTTTTAATCCTCACAACATCCTACTGAGAAGAGTATAGTTGTACCATTTAAGTGTAGAGGGAATGAGCCTCAGAAAGGTTGAGTGAATTGCCTAAGGTCACACAGCAAGAAAGTGGTAGCATTGGTATTCAAATTCAGGTTGGTACAATGTTGCCTTTTTCTTTTTTCAGTTTTTGGGGGGATATTTTATTGTGGAAAACTTTAAACATTCAGACAAGTAGAGAGAATAGTACAATGACCCTGCAAGCACCCATTACCAAGATAGAACAATGAACATTTTGCCAGGTTTGCTTCTTGCTTTGGGGAGCTGAAATATTTGAAAGTAAATTATTGACATTATGACATGTCACCTGTAATCACTTCGGAATGCATCTCTCAAAAATTAACCCAATTTTCTATATAAACTAGCAAGCCATTCTCATGCTGAACAAAACAATTTCCTGTAATTATCTAATGCACAGATCATGTTCAACTCCCCCAAACTGAACATGATCTTCGCTGGATCTTGTCACTCGACCGCACTGCCGCCGAGAGGTGGGTGGACAGGGTTTGGAGAGACCTTTGTCAGCCTCTGTCCATTAGTTTCACTTGGGGACACAGATCCTTCCTTCTCTTTTCCCTGTCGCTGGGGGCAAGGTTTCTAGGTAGGAGAATAAGAGGAGCCCAAGGGAACTTGGTGGGTGGTGGAAGCTTTGGGGAGGTTCAGGGGACCTCTGTCTGCGTCTCCTGGGGTGGGGACCACGGAGTGAAGTGGGTATCCTGAGGAGTTGAGAGAAGTCGTGAACTGGCAGTAGGGAACCTCAGCAGGGGCTCTGGTGCGGTCGCCCTCCTGCCAGGGGATGGGCTGTCCCAACCCACTGGGGCCTTGGGCCTGGGGGCCCCTCCCATACAGGGTCCCCTGTCCATCCTGGGCCCTCAGATCAAACAGCCCACCAGCCCTCCAGCCAAAACAGGAGCTGGAGGAAGGTCAACTTATCGGCCTCCCCTGCTCCCTCATCCTGCGGGCCTGTCTGTGGGCACTATCAGTGTCTGTGGTGAGGGAAGGGGTTGATGGGACAGGGGGCAAGGCCACCCCCCAGGTCCATTCCTGCATGGAGAGGATGCTTTTTAGCAGGATTCTGGGAGAGCCTGGGCCTCACAGGTGGCAACGAAGGGGACTGCCAGCCAGTGACCATTTGGGACACAGGTCTCTAAGTTCCCTTGCTGCTCCGTGCCTGTCCTATCCTTAGTCCTTTGGGGGGTGGGGATGGGAAGGACTCTTACCTACGGCAGGAGATGATGACCTCTGGATCTTTACTCCCTGGATGAGGATGGAGGTGTTCAAGGCTGAGTCAGACCACCCTGAAGGGACAGGGGCTGTGTTTCTCTGCTTAGTCTGGGGGCTGCCAGAGGACAGGGGCTCTATTTCTCCCACTGGAGTAGAATATTCCAGAGGGCAGGGCTATGTCTCCCCCAACAGACTGGGTTCCCTGAGGCTGGGTCAACACTGACCTTCCCTCATCATCGTTACCTCCAGGGGCCCCAGAGTGAAGCTATCTCTGAGGACCCCCAGCTCCTCATTGCTCAGGAACCTGGGCAGGGCGGAGAAATAAGCTGGCTTCAACTTGCTAGCAGTGAGCAAAAGTGGGATGGTCTGGGTTATAGACCATTCCTGGTGGGTTATAGAATCTGCTTCCTTTGATGGTTTTGGGTGTGACCACCCCTTGTTGGGGCAGGGGATGGAAGAGAGGTCTCCCCTGGGGCTCCTCCTTCCATCTCTAGAGCACCCCAGCTACCTGTCTTGTGAGACATTGCCAGGCTATGGGGGATTCAGGGTCGGGGGAGGGAGACTCAGGAGCCAGGAGTTGGATCCCAAGGGGCAGGCTCTTGAGGGAGCCCCTTCCCCTGCTTCCCCTGGCCCAGCCAGGACTTGCTGGGCAGGAGCAGGAGAGAGAGGGCTCAGCCTTGGGTGGGCCTCAGGGGATGGGGGAGGACCAGCTCCTGGGAAAACATGGACCAAGGCTGCCAGATAAGTTGAGGGTGGTGAGGAGAGGGGTGGGTGGGATGGGGAGGGGCCTTCAGGGGTTCCCCAAGGGCCAAAGCTCTGAGGCCACAGGTCCACCTTCGTCAACCTGGACCCAGGAATTGGTCCCAGGAGGGTCTCCTTCAAGGAGGCTGCTTGACTGCAGCTCCCACTTCTCGCTTCTCTCCCAGACCCCTGCGTCCGTGCAGCCACACCCCAGTGCTCAACTCCCGACAGTGCCCAGGCCTGTCTCCCCAGCAGCCCAGACATTGCATATAGATCCTCTTGGTCGCTCCCCAAACACCTGCCAGTGGGCCGTGCATACAGCAGGCGCTTAGCAAAGCCAGCTGGCTGATGGCTCCAAACGGAATTCTTTGATTAAAGCTCTAGTTTGTCCTGAGCCAAGTGGTCAGAGAAGTGACCTTTTATCAGCACTTCCTTCCTCAGGAGGACTCCACCCCACCCTGCGCCTCTGTCTGTCAGGTCCAATCACCTTGTTCCTTTGGGTGGTCACCCAGGGGTGCACGAATACTGTTGGAGAGGCTGATGCTCAGATCCCCATCCTGGGGTTTGAGAGGGGAAAGGACCCCCAGTCTGAGGGGCGGACACAGCCTTGTCCTCAGGGAGCCCAGTCTGAGGGGACACACAGCCCTGCCTCAGGGAGCTGTAGTCTAAGGGGGGAGCCATAGCCCCTACCTTAGGGGAGGCCTGTCCCTTCAGCTCCTACTCACCATCAAAGCATTGAGGGTGGGGGAGAAGGAGGGCTAGTGGCCGAGGGCTCCCGCGTTGACTCTCTCCAAGTTCCTGACAGATTTCTGCTCTCAGCCAGGGCCTGGGTGAGGTGAACTCCCTCCATAGACCCTTGTGGGCTTATTTTCACCACTCAGAGCTAATGGTAGGAATGCCCACTGCCTCGTTAACCCTTGGAGATGTTCTGTGGAAGAAGGAAGCCCCACGTCCAGCACACACAGGCGCTTTCCATTCACGAATTTTTCCTACCCATTATATCAGGTGAATCTCACACTGCCACATGTCCTAATGCAGCCCCATTTTATAGATGAGGAAACTGAGACTCAGAAAGTTGAGAGGATGCCCGAAGCCCCATCGCTAGGAAGTGACAGAGGCCCAGGTCAGCTTGGCTTCAAATTGTATGTTCTTTTCAGGACTTGAGCTTAGAAGGGGGTGGCCCCTCTGTTCACCTCCAACCCCCCACACCTCAGCTTATATGGTCCCACTGGGGAGTGTGGATTGGCTGTGCGATTTCTGGAGGTCTGAGTCTTGGGGCCTTTGGGGAAATGCCCTGTGGATCCTTGGGGAGACCACAGCGAGGGGTGTGAAGCAGGGCAGAGAGGGAGGAAGAGGGGACTTTATGAGCCACCATTGTGCAATGGGTGAGGGCTGCCTGGAGGAACAAAGGAAGCAATCTCAGTAAGTAGCAGCAGCCTCTGTGACCAAGCAGGCTCTGCAAACATGGACAGGCTCTGCAAACCACAGCAGGCTCTGCAAACATGGACAGGCTCTGCAAACCACAGCAGGCTCTGCAAACATGGACAGGCTCTGCAAACCACAGCAGGTTCTGCAAATGCGGACAGGCTCTGCAAACACTGACAGGCTCTGTGTTAAGGGGCCCCACAATGGCAAGGGGAATGAGGAACATTATGGAGGAGAAGACCCTGGGGTCCAGAGATGCTAAGGGAAGTTTCCACTTACCTTAGATGTGAAGGCAGGTGCTTGGTTCCCAGCAGTGGCTCAGCCTCTGTGAGGGAGCCCCGGAGGGGGACACCCAACCTTTCTCCCCTCCTCCACAGCCCTCTCCAGTGCCTCTGCCCAGTGCCCACCCACTTAGCAGGCTGCAGAGGTGCCAGGGCAGGAGGACTATGACTGGGGGAGTCCATGGAGGACACGGGGGGAGGGTCTCCCAGGTGGAAGTCGGGCCAGCTGGGGGATGGGGTAGTCTGGTCCCAGGCTGCCATGGGGCAGGCTGGAAGCCCCGTGTGCCTTTGCCCACGGCCCCTCTGATCTCCTGAGTGTCTCAGCCTCGGGAGCAGAGGAGGGAGTGGTGGGAGCAGCAAATTTTTCCGAATGGAAAATGATGAAATCTTTCTGGAAAGCTGACTTTTCCAGGCTCTGGTGGGTACAGCTGACAAGGGGAAACCTGAGCCGTGTGGGCAGGCAGGGGGTCCGGCAGCAGGGGATCAGAGGCGTCTCTCTATGACAGAGTCCTGGGAAGCCACTCCAGAGCTAAGGAGGGCCTGCTGCCTGGGGGCTGCCTTGGTGGGGCAGGAAGTGGGCAGCTGAGTTAAGCTTCAGTCCTTGGCCCTCTACAGTCTATGCCCAGCCCAGCAACTAGAGTGATGCTGTGACAAAGTCAGGTCCTGTCTCTCCTCAGAGTCAAGGCCAAAGTCCTTCTTGTGACCTACATGGCCCCATGTCATCCTACTCTGCTACCACTCTGCCCCCCCACTCACTCTGCTCTAGCTCCCTATTCCTCAGATTGCTGGACACACTCCTGCCTCAGGGCCTTTGCACTGCCCGTTCCCTCTGCCTGGATGCTTCTCCCCTCAGACATGCACACCCCCTCACTTCCTTAGGTCTTTGAATATCACCTTCTCAGTGAGGTTTTCCTGACCACCTATTTAATACTGCAGTCTGCCCTTCCCACTCCAGCACCTATACCCTCCCTTCTATATTACTATGCTTTATTTTTCTCCAAATAACCTCAAATTATTTCTTCTAATATATTTGTAGTGGGTGGAAGAGTGGTCCTGCAAAAGATATGTCCATGTCCAAACCCCTGGAACCTGTGAATATGACTATAGTGGGTTGAATAGTGCCCCCACCCCCACCAACTTGAGGTTCACCTGGAACCTCAGAATGTGACCTGATTTGCAAATAGGGTCTTTGCAGACGTGCTTAAGTGAAGGTTCTTGAGATGAGATCATCCTGGATTTGGGGTGGACCCTAAATCCAATACTAGTGTCCTTAAAAGAAGAGGAAAAGAAAGAGACATGGGGGAGATAGCCACGTAAAGATGGAGGTGGTCGTTGGAGGGATACCGCCACAAGCTAAGGGACTCCAAAGATTGCCAGGAACCACCAGAAGCTGGAAGAGGCATGATTCTCCCCTCTTGGAGCCTGTGAAGGGAGCGTGGCCCTGCCAACACCTTGATTTCAGACTCTTAGCTTCCAGAACTGTGTGGGGATAAATTTCTGGTGTTTAAGCCACCACGTCTGGGGTAATTTGTTATGGCAGCCACAGGAAATGAATGTGGCACTCTGTAATTTACTTATTTATTTTGTTTATTATCTATAAACATGCTCCCTCGCCTCAAATCTGGACTCCAGGAAGACAGGGATTTTGTTTGTTTTGCTCACTGATAGAGCCCCAGTGACTAGCACAGCACCTGGCACACAGCCGGTGCTCAATAAATGGCCGTCAGATGGCTGCATGAATAAGTTAGATGAAAGCCAGGAGGGTAGGGGTGGGAGTCGGGGGTCTTCAGGGACCAACTTGGCTGCCCAATGCCTGGGCCTGCTGAGACCCGCTACTGTGCAAAGGACACCTGGGAGAAGAGGAAAGGGGGATCTGGAGTCCTCCGGGACTAGACCCCCAGGTCATCGAGATAAGCAGAGCCTTCCCTGTCCCCACGATTCAGCCTCCCCGAGCTTGGTCCCTGCCAGAGGCTTCGTGGGGTCAGTTTCTGCAAGGAGTAGGTGCCCTCTCCCCACATCCTGTAACAAAGAGACCCACCCCCCAAACCAACTTCAGACACCTCAACAGTTGGTACAGAGGGGCCCAAGCCCTCCCCACCTCCCTGTGCAGCCTCGACCCCAGCCCTTCCTCCTGCAGACCAGGTCTCCAGGGCCACCATGGACAGAGCACTGGGGAAAGTCATGGTCTGGGGGCTGATGGGAGAGAGTCTTGGGGGCAGGGGTGGGGCCTCATCCATCTCTAAGTGCCCAAGTCTCCATCAGGCCACTTGAGCTCTGACCTGACTTTCCTGACTCTGGTGAAACTCGGCTCTGCTGCGATGGATTAAAGATGGTCAGAGCTTCTTTGCTTCTCCTACCGTCAAGAGGTAGAGTCTACTTTCCCTCCCCTTGAATCTGGCTTGGCCTTGTGCCTTGCTTTGATGGAAAAAATGCAGCAGAAGTGAAATGGTGTCTGTTCCAAGCTTAGCCCTTGAAGGGCCTAGTGGTTCCCCTCCCTTCTTCTCTCCCTTTCCTCTCTCCCTCCTTCCCACTCAGTTCCCACCATACTGGAGGGAAGTCTTGGCTGTTCTCCGGGAGAGAGAGGCCCTGGAGGATGAGACGCTAAGTGGAGGAGAGTGGAGGCCCAGCAGGTGGCGTGGAGGCCTAAGGTTTGTGAGTGAGGCCACTTGGACCTTCTAGCTGAATGCAGCTGATGCAATGACCTAATCCCAGGTGAGACTTGCAGGACAGCCAGGACAAACTCCAGAAATGTGAGAAATGAAGAAACCGTTGTTGTTTTAGTCTCTACTATGTTGGGGAATGGTTTATTTGCAGCCATAAAAACCTTAGAGGGCTGTGTCTCAGAGGCCCCTCTCACTCCAGCATGGTAGGATTCTGGACACCCTAGGGGGTGTGCAGAGAAACATATCTCAGACTCCATAGACACAAGGTCTTGAGCTGGAAGGACTTCGCCAATTCTAGAATGCTGAACATCCAGGGAGGCCACGCCCACCCGTTCCTCAGCTCCCTCTCCACATCACCTCCCATTGGAAAGCTTCCCTCCAAGTTCACGGGCCTTGGCCCAGCTCCAGCCCAGGACTCTAGGGTGTGGGCAGAGGGTAGGGGGCAAAGCCAGAAAAAATGCCTGGCGTAACTGGCAGTCCCCCCCGTCTCTGTGTGCCCCCAACCAAGGTTGCAGGCTGGAATGGCCAGGCATAGGATCTTGTGCATCTCCCTGCCTCCAGGATGGGCATGTCCTGGCTGAGAACCTCCTTCCATGCTGCAGAGGGTGACCACGAGGTTCCCCCACCCCAGGATCCAAACCCCCAAGCCCTAGCTCAGTGGGGGATTCTCCACATGACCTTGAGCAATTTATCATCCTGGAATTTCTTCCAGGAAGACTGGAAACTTCCTTAGGGCTGGCTCTCCCATCTCTGCCATCCCAGCGTTCTCTGCAGAAGTGGTGCTGATGCGGACCTCCCTCCCTCCCTCCCTCTTCCTGCCTCCCCTCCTCTCCCTCCGTCCCCTCCTTCCCTCTCTCCGTTGTCCCTTCTTCTTTCCTCCCTGTGGGGAAGCTGTTGAATCTCTCTCAGCCTCAGTGTCCTTATCTATCAAAAGGGAATCATAACACCCGCCGTGGGGAGGGTAGTCAGGATTAAATGAGGAGGTGGGAAGGAGGGATGGGATGGAGGACAGTGTCTCAGGGCCTGAGCAGGGGGAACCCACAGGGGAAAGACCTGCTACAGCCTCATTTCCGCAAGTCGTGGGCCACCCGTGGGCCCGTTCTGAGCCTGTCCTGAGCCTTTGAGCCTCTTCTGAGCCCGCCTGCCCGTTCTGTGCCCTGCAGGCCTGTTTTCTCTAACTTTGATGTGGGCCTGGGTGAGGGGCCTGCTTGGCCTGCATGTGACACGGAGTGGAGTGGCTGGACGCAGCGTGAGGCGGTGCTCACCACCCTGGGTAAACATCCTTCCTCCGCCCCAGCGTGAACACTGCTGGTCCTCCCTCGTGTGGTGGACAATGGTCACCTTGTGTGAGTGAGAAGGAAGAGTGGGGACTTGTCATTGCTGATTTGGGCAGGGCCCCAAACAGGCTCGGAAAGGGCCAAGCCACGGGGGGCCTGGGCAGCCCCTGCCGATGTCTGGGGCCGGCGGGTAGGAAGGAGGGCGCTGGGGGTGCGGCCCGGCCACAGAGAGCGAGACACCGAGCAGGGAGAAGGTGGAGGAGCCCGAATGAGATGCTGGAGAAATGAAGGGAGGCCGCTGGCTGGGCAGGAAACAAGTGCGTGCGGAGAGGCTGGGCGGGGCCCGGAGAAGCCAGGCACTTTGCGGAAGGCTCTGGCTACAGTTCCAGGCAGAATGAGCTCTGCTTCCTTCCAGGCCCAGGCCCCCTGGTGAGGGAAGCACTTGAGGAGCGAAGCCAGCCCGGCCCTTGCGCTGGACAGAGCAGAGCAGAACTCTGAAACCTGGCTGTGTACTTAGAACTTGCCCACTTCCACACTGAGAGGCCAAGTTTGAGCTTTCTCTGGCCGCAGGAAAATCTTTCTCACATCTCTCAAAAGCTGGCCCTGCAGGCAGCTGCGGACGGTGCTGAGAGCTCGATGGCGGCAGCGAGGTGGAGGCCTGCGCTGGACACTGGGGTCCACGTTCCTCTACGCCCCACGCTGACGCTGAGCCCTCCACACAGGTGCCGTCAGACGGAGCCTTACCTGGGCCCAGAGCCTCCCGTCTCCCTCCTGAGGCCTCTCCAAGGTCCTGCGCGAGAACCTCAGCCTGTGCATGCCTGAGACCTGCTGAGGTCCCCCGGTGTGCACACCTCAGAAGGGAAGCCCACGGGGACACTTTTGCTCAGTGGAGGGACAGAAGCCAACAAACAGATAAATGTTTCCCTATTTGCCCTCCTGGGCAGACAGTTTTGAGATACATTTCCTAAGGCTCTTTAATAGGTCCCTGTGGGGTCACCAGTCACCCTCCTGGTATTGGCTGACCCTCCTTCCCTGTCTCACTCTGTCTCCTGCCCTCATCCTTCACCCCTGCTCCCTGGGGTCACTTCCCAAATAAATTATCTCCACTCCAGTCCAAAGCCCCCGCAAGCCCCGCCCTTGGAGGAAACCAGGCTGAGATAGAGGCATCCTCTCTGAAAGAGTCTAATTCCTGGGGGCCGGGGTAGGAGGCAAGTGGGAGTATGGCCTATGGAAGGCACCCCCCCTAGCCTTCTCCCAAGTGTAATATTGTAAAGCACAGCTTGGGAATTCCCTGGCGGTCCAGTGATGAAGACTCTGTGCTTCCGCTGCTGAGGGCCTGGGTTCGAACGCTGGTCAGGGAACTAAGATCCTGTAAGCTGCACTGTGCAGCCAAAAAGATAAAAAGCACGGCTCTAGGCTGGCTCCTCCCTGTGTAGAGCTCGCAGTAACGACGACTCGGTGTTTGCCTCGCCACCCCGTGGACTCCACGGGGCGTGAGCATCTCCCTGGATCCCGTCAGCCTGAGGGAGAACCTCCGGACAGGTGCTTTGAATAATTAAGTGTACAGTTGACCCTTGAACAATGCAAGTTTGAACTGCACGGGTCCACTTACAGGCGAACATTTTTCAGTAGTAAACACTACGGCACTACATGGTCCGTGGTTGGGCAGATGCGGAGGAACCGTGGATGCGAGTGAACCGCAGATGCAGAGGGCTGACTATGAATTATACGTATATTAACGCTCCCCCCCCACCAGGGTGGGGCATTGTTCAAGGGTCAACTGTATTTTGCAGCAGTGTCCGGTGCAGGCGCGTCCCCTCTCCCAAGGCCCTGCTTTGGGGATTTGGTGGTGGTGAGTGGGCCTGGCTCAGCCTCTGGTTCCCAACTCCTGGAGGCGAGGATGGGTCTCCTCCATCTGGCTCCTCCTGCCTGCAGGCCTTTGTTAGCACAGACTCAGACTGCTCTGCTGGGAGCTCATGCCCATGGACCCCATCCCAGATGGGGGCTCTGAGAAAGCCCTGCTTCCCTCTTCTGATGCCTGTGGGACAGCAGTGCTGTTGTCGTGGGAACTGGGCCAGGTTAGCCTGCAGCCAGGGCCTGGGAACACAGGAGTATTGGGTGGGAAGCTGGCTGGACCCGGGGTCTTGACTCTGACCCCACTCCAGGGATAGCCCATGTCTCCTTCTGACCTTTGGGGCATGAGGAAGCCCTGGTTTCCTCCCCAATCCAGACTTGGGCTGGCAGGGTCGCCAGGCCTCCCCCCTCTCCAGAGGCCTTCATTTCCCCCCTGCCCGGCTTCTGGCTGGAGCAGAGGGGATGCTTTCTCCTCAGCCTGGGGATCTCCTGCCTGAGTTCCTCTTACTCTTCTATGTAACTTGCCCTGTGCTCCCCCAACTCCTCCCCCTCCACCCACTGCACTTCTCAAGGTGTGTTGAGTGAATGGGAACAAAGGAAAGGGAGGGTGAAGAGCGAGGGAACCCCAGCTTGGGGGTGCGTCCCCCTGGAGGGGGCAGCAAGGCCAGGGGCCAGGGGGTGTGAGTGGCAGACGTTGTGTTCCCCAAATCTCCCATCCCACAGTTCCTTGCCACACACTTGTCAAGAGGTGGAGTCTGGTCCCTCTCCCCTTGAATCTGGGTGGGTTTGTGACCTGTCTGTACCCAACAGAAAGTGGCAGAAGAGACACTGCGTGACTCTCAAGGCTAGGACAGAAAGGATGTCAAAACTTCCACCTTGCTGGCTGGAAGCTCACTGCTGGAGCCCAGAGGCTGCCATGCTATGAGGAAGCCCAAACTAGCTCGTGTGGAGAGACCAGGTGGCCAGGCCCTGACTACGTGAAGAGTCCAGACGTCCAGACAGCCTCCTGCTGCTCCAGCTCCGGCCACCATCGGACTAAAACCACAGGACAGAACCCAAGCCAGAACGCTTCCCAGGCGCTTCCCAGGCCCCTGACCCACGGGCACGGGAGAGGCTATCAAACGACTTGTTGTTTTAGCCACTCAGTTCTGTGGTGCTCCGTTACGCAGCATTAGCTGACCGGGTACGATGATGGAAGCTTCATCAGTGGCAGGATGTGGCCTGGAGTCCCAACATCTCTGCCACCAACTGGCCCTCGCAGGACCCCTCCGCTCTGGACCTCGATTTCTTTTCTGAACACTGAAGGGCTCAGACTAGCTGCGCCCTGAGGCCCAGTTCCCCACATTGCTGGACAGTAAAGTCTGGATAAAGTGCTTCCCGCTGCCCGCTGCCTCCTCTGTATAAACCCTCACTCCTCCTAAAGGTCCAGTCCCCAAGCGCCACCTCCCTCATGAAGTGCTCTGATTTCTCTCTAGCAGAGCACCTAGCACACAGGCAGTGCAGCTGCTCCTCTGCCCCTCTTGGGTGCCTGGGTCTGTGAGAGTGTCATTACGTGGTGAGATCTTGAACTTCAAGGGTCGTCTTTCTCTGCTGTGTTTCCCCCACAGCTTTAGACACAGTGCCTGGTGCATAGTTGACGCCCCCACTGAAACTAGTTAAATAAATGAATGAATGATGTCGACTACCCCTCGGACTGTCACTACTGAGAACTTGCTGTGTGCCAGGCACTCTGTTAACCTCTTTACAAATATCAACTCGTTTTCATTTTCATAACAACCCTGTGAGGTGGGTAGCATTCGCAACCTCATTTTACAGTTGAGGAAACCAAAGCACAAGTTTAAGGAAGGTTAAGTAACTTGTCCAAGGTCACACAGCTAGTAAGGGGCAGAGCCAAGTTTGGAGCCCAAGGACTGTGCTCTTAACCACGACATCATGGTGCATTTTATAGGTGAGGAAACTGAACTGAAGACCTTAAGCAAGCCGCCTAGTCACATAGTTGGAAAGGGGTGGAGCTGAGATTTTGATTTGCTTCTGTTTGCAGAGGGCTGTGCCCCTAACCACTGGGTGCCCTTGTCCCATATCCAGGGCTCTCATTCCTCATGCCACCCGTGTGGGTGAGGTCGGCTCCTGCTGAGAGGGCAGGCAGGGGACAGGGAGACAGGATCACAGCCTGGAGAGGGCTGTTGTCCCCTCCGACTTGAGGATGACTGTGCAATTAGGGGCCCTGGGCGTGAGCGGCCCTTCTCTTCAGCCCTGGGCAGGATGCTTTGTGCAGGGAGGACCCTGAGCTGCCAGATGTGGCCGTGTTCTCAGGCCTCCCCTCCCTCTCGCACTTTCCCTCCAGCCGGATGTCAAACCTCTTATCTCACTGGGTGTGCATTGCCTCTGGGCTGTGTGAGGACGCGCTGGCCCAAGAGGGGTCAGTGACTCAACCGGGGTCTCCGTCGAGGCCCAGAGGGGCAGGGGTCTGACTGGGGCTGCATTTCACTTCCCGCTTGGCCAACTTGTCGCCACACTCGCTGTCATCGCTTGCTCTGCGGGGGTCTAGGCCGGGAGACTTTCTGGGGCCTCGAGTTCCGAGTGCACAGAGAGACGACTTTGGGGCCGAAGTCCTGCCCACGGCCGTGAGGGAGCTGCCACCGTGGTCAGGGAGCTTCCCTGGAGCCAGTTGTCTTTGTGGAAACTCGGGCAGGGGCAGAGCTGCTGTGTGCTCCTGACACCCCTGGGTGGGTGGCAGCGGGGCTCGGGACCCCAGATCTGGGTGTCTGGGGTCGAGGGCATTTGCATGCATCTGTTGGGAGCAGTCAGTCAAGCGTGGGGCCCTAGCAAGAAGGTGTGTTAGGCTCCTGTGTCCCCTGTGTCAAAGAAACAAAATCCTTCCCCTTGCCGTTATTCAGGCAGAACTGGACTCAGAAACAGATTACTGAACCAGGAGACTTGGATGAGACTGTTCAGAGTAGCGCTGTTGATGACAGTAGGGCTAGAAGCCACCCATGT
Organism: Pseudorca crassidens; assembly: GCF_039906515.1. Classification (NCBI taxonomy): domain Eukaryota; kingdom Metazoa; phylum Chordata; class Mammalia; order Artiodactyla; family Delphinidae; genus Pseudorca; species Pseudorca crassidens. Next base: position 32,063,949 of record NC_090305.1, read on the forward strand.
GCTCATCAGCAGCAGAGTGGATGAATGGGATGTGGCTGTGTGGTCACAGGATGAAATATTAGACAGCAGTCAAAACGAATGACCTTCTCTAACTTGCAACATTATGCATGAATCTTGGCAACATAAAATTGAAAGGGAAAAGTCCCATGGGATTATGTTCCACACGATACTCTTTTTATAAAGTTAAAAACCATTAAAATTTAAAAATGAATTTTATGGAATCCATATAGATGCAATTAAACTCTATAAAGCATTAAGTAAGGGAAGGACGGAGAGCAGATTCAGATGAGTTACCACAGGTGGAGGGACGGGGAGGAATGAGGGGGCCAAGGTTAGATGTGGTTATTGTCAAGAACTAGCTATTGTTCTGGGTGGTGGGTTTATGGACGCTTATTGCATTATTAAAACCAACTAACTAACCGATGTAAATCAAATTGGGCTGCGCATGGACCACTGAGTATCATAGATCACGGGTTCTGTACTGAGGTCCAAACAGAAGAAGAAAACAAAGCAAAACAAAAGGCATGAACTGGGAAGGCTCACGTCCCCACAAGAGGAGAAGGCATCAGGAAATGATTGAACGGTGGGGGGCAAGAGCTTGGTAGCTTGGAGACCCATGGGTCCCAGCTCTGGGACCCTGGGAAAGGGCCTTGTACTCATTTTCTATCGCTACATAACAAATCACCATAAACTTAGCTTAAAACCACACCAATCTGTTATCTCACAGTTTCTGTAGGTCAGAAGTCTGGGCACAGCATAACTAGGTTCTTTGCTAAAGGTATCACCAGGCTGAAATCAAGGTGTTGGCTGGGACTGCAATCACATCCGAGGCCAAGTTCCTCGCAGCTGTAGGACTGGGGGCCTCGCTTAGAGACCACTGCTGTTCCCTGCCATGTGACCCTCTCCATAACATGGCAGTTTGCTTCCTCAAGGCCAACAGGAGAACACCTCTGCTATTTTGAACCCCTCTGAGTTCTTTCATCTGTGTCCTCTGATCTCTCACCTGATTAGGTCAGGCCCACCCAAGAAAATCTCCCTTGTGATTAACTCAAAGTCAACTAGTTGGTTAGGGACCTTAATTACATCTGCAAAATCCTTTCATCTTTGCCATGGAATGTGATCTAATCACAGAAATGATATCTCATCGTATTCATGGGTACTGACCGTACTCAAGAGGAGAGGATTTCACAGGGTATGGATGCCAGGAGGTGGGAATCTTGAGGACAGTCTCAGAATAATGCTTACCACAGCTCCTTTCCAAGCCTTGGTTTTCTCCTTCGTGAAGTAAGGAGTATAATCTCTATCCTGTAGGTATTTAGGGAAGATTATATGAGATGAGGTATGCGGAAGTGCTGTCATTCATTCAGAGATACTTAGGGAGGGCCTGCTGCATGCCAGGTGGGCCCCTGGGAGCTCACTGAACATAGCAGTGTGCAACATGGATGTGGTCCCTGTCCTCATGGCGCTGATAGTCTGGTGGAGGAGGCAAGTATTAGCTGAACAAATGAAGACAACAGTGTGATGTGCAGGATCTTTATGCTGAAAACTACAAAATGCTGTTGCAAGAAATCAATGAAGGGACTTCCCTGGCGGTCCAGTGGTTAAGACTCTGCACTTCCACTGCAGGGGGCACAGGTTCAATCCCTGGTTGTGGAACTAAGATCCCACAAGCCATGTGGCATGGCCCCCCCCCAAAAAAGAAATCAATGAAGACCTATATAAATGAAAAGATACACTTCCAATCCATGAATTGGAAGATTCAATGTACTCAAGATGTCAATTTTCCCAAAGTGAACTGTAGATTGGACACAATGCCAATCAAAATTCCAGCAGGAGTTTTTTGGGAGGTTAGATATTAACAAGTGGATTCTAAAATTCATGGAAAGGCAAAGAACTAGAATAACAAAAACAATTTTGAAAAAAAAAAAAGAATAAAGTGGGAGGAATCTACTCAATTTTAAGACAACATAAAACTACAGTCACCAAGACAGTCATCAAGGCAAATCAATAGACACATAGATCAATGAAACGGAATAGAATGTCCAGAAATTGATGCACACAAATGTAATCAACATGCACAAAGGTACAGACGTGTCGGTGGAGAGTGGATAGTCCTTTCGGCAAATGGCATTGGAGGGACTTCCCTGGCGGTCCAGTGGTTAAGGCTCTGCGCTTCCACTGCAGGGGGCACTGGTTCGATCATTGGTCGGGGAGCTAAGATCTCGCATGCCATGCGGCATGGCCAGAAAACAAAACAAAACAAAAAAATAAACAAATGGCATTGTAGCAGTTGGTCACCCATGAGCAAAAAAAAGTAAACGTTGACTTAAATACAAAAAGCAAATCAAAATGGATCAGAGATCTAAATGTAAAACATAAAACTATAAAACTTTTGGAAGATCACATATGTGAAAAATCTTCATGACTTGGGGTGATGTGAAGGGCTTTAAAAATGATACCAAAGTCATGATTCATGAAAGGAAAAACTGATAAATTGGACTTCATTAAAATTAAAAACTTTTGCTGCACCAAAGACACTGCCAAGAGAATGAAGAAACAAACTGCAGAGTGGGAAAAAATCTCTGCAAACTGCACATCCAGCAAAGGACTTCTATCCAGATTCTGTAAGGAACTCTCATAACTCAATAGCGAGAAGATAAGCCACCCAATTAAAAAATGAACAAAGGACTTGTGCAGACACTTCACCACAAGGATATAAGGATGACAGACGAAGCCATGACGAAGATACTTAACATCATTAGCCATGAGGGAAACACAAGTGGAAATCTTGATGAGATACACTGCTCGCCTATTAGGGTAGCTGTAATAAAGACTGTTGACAGAAGCAAGTGCTGATGAGAATGCAGAGGAACTGGGACCCTCATATACTGCCGGTGGGAATATAAAATGGTACATGCACTTCGAGAAACGGTATGTTAGTTTCTTGTAAAGTTAAACATACGCTTCGCATGTGACCCAGCAATCCTGCACCTACATATTTACCCCAGAGAAATGAAAACTTTTCTTCACGTGAAAGTTCATGAATGTTCATAGCAGCTTTATTTATACTAGCTGAAGCTGGAAACAATCTAAATGTCCTTCGGTGAGTGAATGGTTAAATAAAGTGTGGTACATCCAAACAATGGAATACTACTCGACAGTTAAAAGGCACTATATGGAGACAGGCAACAACTTGGATGGATCGCAGACATTTATACTCAGTGAGAGAAGCTAGTCTAAAGGTTACATACTGCATGACTCCATTCATTTGACAGTTTAGAAAAGACAAAATTATAGTGATGGAAAACAGATTAGTGGTTGCCTGGGTTATGGGTGTGGTGAGGGTGTAACTTATTATAAAGCGATAGCATAAGGGATTTTTGGGGGATGAGGGAACTGTTCTATATCCTGATTGTGGTGGAATCTATACATATGTTAAAATCCATAGAACTGTATACTAGAAGGAAAAGAAAGTAAACTTTACTGAATGGTAACTAAAAATAATAACAACAAGAAAAAAGCCCAGTGTGGACAAGTGCTCTAGGAAAGAGATGCTTGGCCCTTGGGAAACAGACTCATGTTTCAGAAATGAAGCGAAAGCAAGGTAGATGCCCAGAAAATGCTTGGAAGATGCCCAAAGCCAGGCCTGCCTTGACCTGGAGTGGGTGGCCTGCAGGCCTGGGAGGGCCAACTCCAGACCCCACCTCGTGGCCAGACCTTGCTCAGAGCCGCCCAGAGGGGCTGGGTCTTCAAGGGTGGAGGAGGAAGCAGCTGCTCTGATGGAGATCCAGCTCCCTCTCCTGAACTGTCAGGTGGCCCTCAGCCATGACCTACTTTTCCTACCTGTCAGTGCAGGTGAACACGCCGCCCACAGCTATTTTTATCCCAGAGGAATTCCCAGCTATTTTTACCAGCCCGGCATGTGGGAGAGTTGGATTGTGGGAGATCCTGATGGACATTCCTTACCCTCCTTCTCCCAGTGAGGACCATGCTGCCTTCCCACAACCACCCCTGCCCCAGGTGTCTCCCCTGCTGTAAATCCTGCAAGAGCTCCCCATTGCCTACAGGATAAAGTTCAAACTCTTTCATTGAACATTTGAAGCTCTCTCTACCTGGAACCCAGCTTCCCTTTGGCCTCATGTCACTCCATACCTCATAGCCATCCCACCCAAGGGGCTAACCAACCGGGCCCCTTGCCAGATGCTGACGAGGCCTCCCAGTTTCCTGCCTGTGCACTTTCCCTTCTGCCTCTATTCAGCCCAGCACCTGTACCACTTCCTCCATGGAGCCCTCCTTGGTTCTTCAGCTGGCGGGGATTGTGCCCTCTCCTAGAGAACTATTGTCCTAAAACCATTTATCTGGCACTCTCTGCTCCTCTGCCTCAGGGGATATCCATCTATCCGTGGGTCTCTCTTTTCCTGGTTCTTGGGGCCGGCCCTTGCCCACCTCTACCCCTGCACAGAATGTGTGTGAAGGATGGAGAAGGGTGCTGCTGCCTCTCTTGCATCCTCCAGGCTGCCCCGCGTGCCCGGGCCCTGGGATGCCCGCCCTCCCCAGGGCAGGGTGAGGGCTCTGCCATCTTCTGGCTGCTAGGCCCTCTGCCTCTGTGAATCAGGGCCTGCAATGGGCTCAGCACTTCTTTAAGTGCTCTGGGGAGGGTGTGGGGGAGGAATTCAGGGGAGCCATGCCCATCAGAGGGAGCCTGGTAGGCAGACCTGAAGCTCCAGGGACTATACAAGCGGTGGGGCGTGCCTGGCGACCCCCAGAGGTGCACCCCACTGCCCCTCAAACCACTGCCCCGTCTTTGTCCTCTTCCTGGAGAACGCCCCCCACCTCCGCTTCCCGCTGCGTGGCCTGCCTTCTGCTCCTCCTCACCCCTGGTCCCCGCCCTGCGGGCCCTGCCAGGACCTCCTGAGCACCAAATCCGCCGGGCGCTGCTGAGCTCCTATCTCCCTGGCCTGAGCCTCTGCACACTGACCTCACGCGTTCCCCTGGTTCTCCTCCTCCATCTCCATGAACGCCTCCCACCTCTGTGGTCCTGGAGAGGCCAGAAGTCCTTAGGGTAAGACTGGGCTCTCCCTTCCCCCTGAATCCCCTCAAGGCCTCAACTGTCAACACTGGCCTCCAAATCCTTTCTTCTGCCTCAGGTCGTTTTCCCGGAGCTGACGACCCCTGAAATTCTCAGGGCCTCTGAAACTTAACATGGTCTAAACTCAACTCATCCCCTCCTTGGGTAACTCAGTCCTTCTCTGCCCCACCCCCTGGCCTCTCCCTCACCCTTCTGACCCGGCTTCCTAAGAACCCCGGGTCAGGCCTCCTATTTCCCAATTACAGCAGCCACTCCTGCTCTGGCTCCCTGCCTCCTGCTTTTCCCATTCCCACTCATCCTCCACTCAGCAGTCAGCACAAACCTGGCCAGACCTTCTTTAAAGTCTTGTTTACAGAATGAAGTGTCAGAGTCTCAGGAAGGGGGCAGGGGCGTGTAGCATCAGGTGAGGCCAGGCTGTCGGGGGCACGTCCTGCTGGCTGTGGGGCTCGGGCAAGTGACTTTCTTGTTTTGGAGCCTGCACTTCCTCGTTTGTCTGGCATATCCACCCCTGGGGCAGTTGTGAGCACCAAATGAGGCAATAGGTGTGATGGGTCTGGAAGGTGCTGGCCTGCAAGGAGCACTCCATGTATGTGGCCGTCGGTGTTATCAGCCAGCTGCATCCTTTCGCCTGGCTCTCTGCAGCTTTGACCCTTCTTTCCCACGTGGCCATGAAGCCAAACTGAAAAGCCTCTACGCCCCTGACCTTGCTCTTCTTTCTGCAGCAGATGCCTCCTCCTACCTGCCCACCTAGCTGACAACTTTTCCTACTTCATTCATGGCCCACTGGGAATCCCATGTCTTCTGTGTAGCCTTCCAGAGCTGATGCCTCCCCAGGGCTCACCTCAAGGTGCCTCCCCAGGGCTCACCTCAAGGGAATGGAACGCCCCATCCCCCATGACCCCTGGGGCCCATGCCTGAGCCCTTCCTGTGGTTCCAGCATCCAGGGCTGTATCAGGGCCCTCGAGGGCATAGTGGGAGGCCTGTCAGAACACCCTATCAGAGTCTCGGGGACCCCAGGCCCCAGGAGAGGGTGTGACCCGGGAGGGGTCCTCCAGCTTGAGGCCTTGGTGTGAGAGGGCTGTCCACACATGTCTTCCCAGTGGACTTGGGTCACTAAGCGCCCACCGAGGAGGCCTGGGTCCCCTCTGGGGGGAAAGCAGTGCTCTCTCCCTGGCGTCACGTGTGGCTGTTAGCACTGTCCGGGTCAGGCCCCACAGGGAGCTCACTCAGACTGCACGGGGCTGCCCCTACCTTCCAGGACACCTTTGGGGCAGGTAGGGAATATGGAGGCAGACGTGGGTGGGACAATGAAGCCCTCACAGGGGAATGTGGGAGAAAGAGGGAGGCTTCCTGGACGTCTGGGAGCAGCCAGGAGGAGGGTGGATGGAGGCCCCCGTCCTGCCTAGTGGCTCAGCAGTTTGAAGTACAGTAGCCACTAGCCCCATGGGGCTATTTAAATTAAAATTTAGTAAAATTAAAATCCAGCTCCCCAGTTGTGTGAGTCACATGGCAAGTGTTTAAAAGCCACACGGGACTCGTGGCTACCATGTTGGACAGCACAGACGCAGAACATGTCCATCATGGCTGCACTGCTCCGGAGCTGGGGCTGCTGTGCTACCGCTAAGCTTGGGCCAGTTACTGGTCCTCTCTGTGCCTTGGTGTCCTCTCTAAATGGGGATAACGACAGTCATTGAGAAGATTAAACGAGTTCGATGCATGTAAAGTACTTGCAACAGCACCTGGAAAGGGCCTGCGAGTCTGCCAGCAGAGAAAGGCACAGCCCATGCCAAGTCGTTAAAAATAAGATACGGTTTACTTTTTGGAAGGGTGTGTAACATCCAAATATACAGGGAAAAGCCACCCACAGTGCCGTCTCCCAGCTACCATATCACCCTGCCATGGGCAGCCCGCGCCTGCCTCATTTGCTAGGCTGGCATCATCACCTCCCATCTGCAGACGAGGAAAAGGACCTGCTCAAGGCCAGTGAGGAAAACCCTGTTCTCTGGACCCAGGCCCAGAGCTCACCTCCACTGCCCCAGGTACGACCCAGGACTCCCCAGTTCCTTAATATGCCCCAGGGCACCACTTCTTCGATGATGTATGACACTCCTTGTCTAGCCACACCATCCGGAAGTCCTTTCCCATGGCTGACCTCAGTCTCACTAGCTGCAGAGTGACCCTTACATCTTAGGCTTCCCCCGTGGAGATGCCACAGGGGCCGAGGTGGGGAGGTAGCGAGAAGGAGAGACGGCTTTTGTATGATCCATTTCAGAAACCACCCTCATTCAGGAAGTCAGTTCATCCTGATGTCTAACTGCACTCCCACCTACCACGGGAAAGCCTGTTTCTTCTTGCCTGTCCTTGGAAGACATGGGGCCTTTACTCCAGGGCTTCCTTACCCATCCGGCAGGGACAGGGATTAAAGCCTGGCCGTTCCTGACTTGTCTTTTGGCAGGGGGTCCCCATGGTTACACAGGGTGGGCTCACTGCCAGCCCAGGCAAGAAGGCACATCCTAACCCTATCTATCCAGGGAGGGGAGGCCTTTGGCCAACCCTGTAAGGGCTATGCTGCCCATTGCACAGCAGGGGAAACTGAGTCCCAGGGCAAAAAAAAGGGCTTTCCCCAGGGCACACAGCCAGGACTGAGGTCTCATGCTCACTGCAATCCTCTCTCCGGTCTGTCCAGGTCTTTGGGAAGGCACTAGAGGTTTGTAGCATCCCAGAGCCCGAGTCACAGGTGGAAGAAAAGCAGGTGGAAGAAACTGCCCTTTATGACTCCAAAGTAAGAAGCTATATCCTTCTTGTCTCCTGAAGGTCCAACACGGAGTCTGGGAGAGAAGCCAAAAAGAACTTGCTGTCAGTAGGAAGTGAGGCGCACCGTGGAATTCACTTTTCTGAGGGTATTTGACCAACAGATAAGCAAGCGAGTCTTCCTAGTACAGTGGTGCAGGTTGTCTACTGTGCGAGGGGGCAAAAGGGGAATGAAATTTCTCTGATTCAAACCAACATGCTCCAGAGGCTTGTGGGGAGCGGCTGCTGTAGACTAGCCATCCTCATGTTGGGCTCCACCTGGGTCTGGTCCGGGAGAGAAGCAACTGTCCCCATCCTTGTCTGCTCTGTGTCTTGCCCTCCTGCCCACCCTGACTGCTCCTGTGATTGAAATCTCCCTGCTGGTCTGGGAGCTGACCTTCCCGCCTTTAATTCAATCAGGAATCACAAGCCCTTTTAATTTAGGAAATAAAAGACCAGCTGCTGAGCTGGCTGTACCTGATTGACGGGGCTGCCAGCATGGCCAGGCTGGCCTGGGGAGGGGGCACAGACCCGTGACCTCAGCCAGCCTCTCTAGGGTAAGGACGCTTCCCTGAGGCCTGGGGAACAAAGAAGAACCACCCCCCTCTCAACCCCCAGTAGAGGAGGGGCCAAGGCCACATGGTGGGGGGTGGCTGCCGACTGGCCCAGAGAAGCTGTGGAATGTCAGGCTCTCACTGCAGCCTGGGGGACTTGGGGCAGATGTGAGGGAGGACTTCCCAACCCACTCATGCCTCCCTTAGTCGTTCCATGACTCTGGTTCAATGTTCCAAAGCGCCCTGACCACACATCTTATTTTTCCAAGGGGGCAGAAGAGGTGTCAGAGGAATCAATGCTAGCTTTCCTAGACTTCAGTTTCTCATTTATATTTGAGGATAATCATGCGACCCAGCCACAGGGCTCTTCTGAGGATTAAATGAGTTAATGAAAGCTCACTGGTACATAATAACCTCTCATTAAATTATATCTAATAATATTCTTAATAATATTACTCTGTTAGAGGAACACAGCGTTCCCACCTCTACTTGGAAGTGGCAGAGACTTGGGGGAGAGTGTCCAGGGCCCTGAAGCCTGTTGCTCCCTTTGCTTCCCATGAGGTAGCCCAGGGCAGACCTGCCCAGGGCCTAGCCTCCTTCCCCAGGGGGGCAGGATGGGGCAGTAGAAAGCTGCTGGTTTAGGATTAGAATTCTACCTGAGCACACTTTGGCTAAGTGACCTTGGGCAAGTCACCCCACTGCTCTGAGCCTCAGTTTCCTCCTTTATTTATTTATTTAGTGGCTTAAAACAGTATTTTTATCTCTCATGGTTGTTGGGATTCAATGGGTCATTTTCCTCCTTTTAAAAGTGAGCTAGGAGCGCCTACTGGCAGGATTGTTTTGATGTGGTGTGAAGTGCCCAGGCTAGAGCCTGACCTGTAGAAGGTGCTCAGACATGGCAGCTGCCTCTCCAAGCCCTAATCAAGAGCCCAGCATGGCCTGTCCAAGTGGGAAGCCCTAGTTCCCTGTGGTCTGAAGCTCAGCTCTGAGCAGCCACTGCCCTGGTTCTGTCCAACCACGTTGCATGAAGGTCCTGTGGGCTGATTCCCCCAGGGTCCTGCCTGTGGCCAGGGCCTACCCGGATGCTCCCACTGTGGCCAGCCTCACCTTCTTCCTGGGTTGCTCCTGTGGAAGGAACCACCTAGGGCTGACCCAGATGGTCTGTTGCTCCCCGCACATGTGCAGCACGGTGCCTGGCACAGAAAAGATGTTCAAGGAGGCCTCACCCCAGGAGGCCTGACCCACCCTCCTGGCCCAGATGTACTATCAAAACACATACTATCATATCGTTCTTTGGTCTCTCAATAAGCAGTTCCCCACAGCTCCTGTGTAAAATAGATTTGGAGCTGAAGGTGATAGTCACAGTGGCCACCCACGGAGCTCCAAGCTTACTCCGCGCTAGACTCGGGGCTGAGCGACTGACCCGCCCACTGTCCTGTGAGGTAGAGATTGCACTGCACAGCTGAGGAGACGGAGACTCAAAGAGACTGAGTCACTTCTCCAACCTAAGCCAGCTATCAAGCAGTGCGGCTGGGATCTAAACCCAAGCTCTTGTTTGGATGACTCATAGAAATTTCTTCTGTCTATGTTGCCTCTGATCGCACAGCAACCCTGGGGGTATGCCAAGCACGTGATTACCATTATTATTATCCTGTTTTACAGAGGAGGAAACGGAGGCTCCAGGTCCCACAGTGGGTCAAAGATGGGACAAGGGACTTAGATTCTAACCCAGTGCTCGGGCCCTGGCAAGCATAGCCTCCCCACTGGATTTAGAAGGAGTCCCTTACTCCCTAAATTCAAGGCTCCAACTGGATCATTCATTCATTCATTCATCCATCTGGCAGATATTTTTCAGGCTCCTTCCTGAAGCTTACCGTCTTTGTGAGTAAGAAAGACTTGAGACAATCACGTTTACAAACATGATAAAAACAGCAATGATAAGCATTGTTCCTGGGGGTGGGGTGAGAGATTAGGGAAGGTCTTCCAGGGAACACCTGAGATCTGAAGATTAGGCATTTGCCCTGGGAAGTGGGTGTGGAGGCTGGGAATTGCAGCCTAGGCAGAGGGGACAACATGTGCAAAGGCCCTGAGGCAGGAATGAACAATACAAATAAGGCTGGGAAGTACTCAGAGCAAGAACCTGGTGGGCTTGTCTTCATCCTAAAAGGAGGGACTCCAGGTTAGTGGAGAGGAGATTGGAGGGGGTTGAGTCATGGTGGGGACCCCAGTCAGGAGGCAACCTTAGTGGTTCAGGCACAGGGCTGCAGTGGAGCAGGAGGGGAGGACGAAGAAGGTGGGGCAGCCTAGCTCCACCCACAGCTCCTTCAGGGCTCCTCCAGCCCTATCCCAGGGGCTTACTTTAATGGTTAATGCTTAGGATACCCTGACCTCCAGGCAGTGATGTGCTGGTAATTGTTTAAGGACTGCTCTCTGGGGAAAAGTCTTTATTTGTAGCCTTTGCCAATAACCAGGGTGTAAATACTTCCACCATTGTTGATTTCAGTCTCCCAACCTGAAGTCAATGAATAAGAAATGGGGAAGAGATGTTTATAATTGCCCAAGCTTGAGAAAGTTGGCTTCAACATACTACTGCCCTCAGGTCTCAGAAAGGCAGTGGTTCTAATGAAATATTATTTATATGTGTCTCACCCCTCTGTGTAATTCCTGTGTATATGTAAGGGGGAGAAGGTGAAGGCTGGGTGGAGGGGATGTGTAGGAAGGAGGGTGGGTAAGGAATTAGTAGTAATGCCACTCTCCACCCCCAGTCTTCCCAATGACTAAGAGATTGGTACTATTATTATCCCCACTTCCTAGATGAAGAAACAGAGGCACAGAGAAGTCAAACAACTTGTCCAAGTTCTCACAGCAATAAAGGGCAGAACTAGGGACTCAGTTCAGGTCCTCCTGAATCTCTGCCCTGTCCCACCTGTGAGCCACCCAAAAGGGAGGGAGATGAGGGAGAGTTGGGAGGGGACAGTGAATGGAGGATGGGTTAGCTGGGAGGCAGGAGAAAGCTGTCAGAAGAGATGGTTGGGGTGGGGGGGTCATCTGAAATTCTCTGGCTGAAGCCTTAAATCTGAAGGGGGTGACCTCTAGAAGTCAACTTGGGGTGAAAGTGATTTTTAGAGAGTGGTTATGAGCTTACTCTGTGAATGCTCCCTGGAGAGGGCAGGAAGTTGGGGTGGGCAGAGGTCACGCTCCTGGAAACCCACACTTTCCCCATCTTCTGCAACCTCTGCAGGGTGGGGGCTCCAGGCCAGAGCCCATGCAGCTGCAACTCTCTCCAGGTTTGCAAGGAAGATGTCTCGGCAGACCCCGACGGCTCAGCAAGGACCTGGGAGAAGTCAGGTCAGTCCCAGCAGCCCGGGAACAGCTCCAGTCTGGGTTCAATGAACTGGGAGCTGGCAACATCCTCTCGGGCCAGCGTGGATTGGACGGGGTGTAAGGCTCTGGAATAGGGCTCGGGCCCAGGGCTGGGGGACACTGATCTGATCTTCAGGTCTTCAGGACACTGCCCACGGGCCGTCTGCGTTCTCCGTTCTGCAGAGGCTGGTGGCAGACTGGCAGGTCTAAGCCCCCATCCCCACATGCACACCCTGATCCTGTGTGCACCACCCGGAAGGTCCCCTCGCTCTCTCTCTCTTCCCTGCGTTGCTCAGAATTGCCATTGCACCTTTGACATTTCCTTTTCCAAGTTCTTTCCAGCCATGAGAGTCCTGCCAGTGTTCGGAAGTTAGTGTCCTTTCTCTGGGCCTCCGTTTCCCCATCCTCACAATAGAGATAAGTTCTCGCGAGACTCCATGAGTCTATGAGGCAGTCTGCATATTGTGTGTGTCTAGGGTTGGGGAGCATCATCCTTCAGATGTACTGGCTTGGTGCTAAGCACACAGTAGGCGCTTTATGAATTGGTTTGGTGAGCCTGCCTTGCCCAGGAGTTGGGAATGAGAAAGACTCCTAAGGGGCAATGGGCCTGCATCCAGTGGTCACCCCAGGGATGGGTTGGGAGTGGCCCCTCCCCACTGTATCTTCCCAGAAGCTCCTGGATATTCCCACTTAATTATTAATTAATTCTTATTATTCTCATCATCCCCATTTTGTGAACAGAGAGACAGAACCCCAGAGAGCTTACATTGCTTCCCCAAGGTTATTCAGCTCATAGGTGGCAGAGCTGAGGCCTGAACCCAGGCAGCCCGGCTCCAGGGCCCATCTCTCTAACCATTGGACAACACAGCCTTTCTTGTAGTTTAGTGGTCTCCAAAGTGGGAAGAGGTCAGGAAGGAATTACTAGAAATTGTTGCATTCATTTTATCTCATCCTTTAAAATTTCTATTGTGAATGTATATTTTACATGCAGTACATATATATCATTTATTATTTTTTAAAAATTTTATTTTTGCCTGCTTTGGGTTTTCGTTGCTGTGCGCCGGCTTTCTCTAGTTGCAGAGAACGGGAGCTACTCTTAGTTGCTGTATGCAGGCTTCTTGTTGTGGTGGCTTCTCTTGCTGTGGAGCATGGGCTCTAGGCACGTGGGTTTCGGTAGTTGTGGCGTGTGGGCTCAGTAGTTGTGGCTCATGGGCTCTAGAGCGCAGGCTCAGTAGTTGTGGCGCACGGGCTTAGTTGCTCTGTGGCATATGGGATCTTTCCGGACCAGGGCTTGAACCCTCATCCCCTGCATTGGCAGACGGATTCTTAACCACTACACCACCAAGGAAACCCCATATACTTCGTTTTAAAAGAGGTTTATTGAGTATGATTTACATACCATAAATTTACCCATTTTAACAGTGCAATTCTTTGTGCAACCATCACCTCAATCCAATTTTAGCATATTTCCACCCCCACCCAGAGATTCCTCCTGCTGATTTGCCATCAATCCCCTGGCCACTGTTAGTCTACTTTCTGTCTTTATAGATTTGTCTTTCCTGGATATTTCATACAAATGGAATCATACAATGTGTGTTATTTTGTGTCTGGTTCCTTTAACAGCATAATGTTTTTGAGATTCATTCATGTTTTAATATGTATCAGTATTTCATTCCTTTTTATGGCTGAATAGTAGTCTGTTGTGTGGATAGACCGTCTTTTATTGATCCATCTACCAGTTGATGGTTATTTGAGTCATCTCCACTATTTGGCTGTTATGAATAATGCTGCTATGAACATTTGTGGCTTTTGTGTGAACATAAGTTTTCATTTCTCTTGGGTATATACCTAAGAGTGAAATTGCTGCATCATATGGTAAATTTATGTTAAACTTTCTAAGAAGCTGCCAAAATGTTTTCCAAAGTGGCTGCACCATTTTACATTCGCACTAGCAATGTAAGAGGGTTCCCATTTCTCCATATCCTCACCAACACTTGTTATTATCTGTCTTTTTGATTATAGCCATCCTAGTGGGTCTGAGGTGGTATCTCATTGTTGTTTTTTTTTTTTTTTTTTTTTTTGCGATACGCGGGCCTCTCACTGTTGCGGCCTCTCCCGTTGCGGAGCACAGGCTCTGGACGCGCAGGCTCAGTGGCCATGGCTCACGGGCCCAGCCGCTCCGCGGCATGTGGGATCTTCCCAGACCGGGGCACGAACCCGTGTCCCCTGCATCGGCAGGCGGACTCTCAACCACTGTGCCACCAGGGAAGCCCCTCATTGTTGTTTTAACTTGCATTTCTCTAATGACTAATGATGTTAAGTATCTAAGTTGTCTAATTTTTTGGCATAAAGTTATTCATAGTATTCCCTTATCACCCTTTTAATTTCTGTGGGGTTGGTAGTGATATTCCCTCCTTGGTTTTTATTTTGGTAATTTGTATTTTTTTCATTTTTTTTCTTTTTCTTGGTCAATCTAAAGTTTTCTCAGTTTTGCTAATCTTAAATTTTAGTTTCATTGTTTTTTTCTTATTGTTTTATATTTCACTGATTTCTAATCTTTATTATTTCATTACTTGTGATTGCTTTGGGTTTAGTTTACTCTTCTTTTCCTAATTTCTTACAGTGGAAGTTTAGGTTATTGATTTAGCATCTTCTTTTTCTAGTATAAGTTTTTCAAGCTATAAATTTTATTTCTAAGTACCACTTTAGCTGCATTCTACAAATTTTCGTGTTATGTGTGGTCATTCAGTTCAAAATATCAATACTTTAGAATTTGCCTTGTGATTTCTTTTTTTTTTTTTTTTTTGCGGTACGCGGGCCTCTCACTGTTGTGGCCTCTCCCGTTGCGGAGCACAGGCTCCGGACGCACAGGCTCAGTGGCCATGGCTCACAGGCCCAGCTGCTCCGCGGCATGTGGGATCTTCCCGGACCGGGGCACAAACCCGTGTCCCCTGCATCGGCAGGTGGACTCTCAACCACTGTGCCACCAGGGAAGCCCTGATTTCTTTTTTGACCCATGAGTTATTTAGAAACGTGTTGTTTAGTCTCCAAATAGTTGGTGATTTCCCAAATTTTCTTCTGCTGTTGATTTCTAATTTAATTTGTTGTGGTCAGAGAACATACTTTGTATGATTTTAATCCTTTTCAATTTATTGAGACTTCTTTTATTGTCTAGCATATTATCTATCTTGGTGAATATTCCTGGTGCACTTGAAAAGAATGTGTATTCCTGCTGTTGCTGGGTGGAGTGTTCTAATACATGGCAGATTAAGTTGTTTGATAGTGTTGTTCAAGTCTTGTATATCCTTGCTGATTTTCTGCCTAGTTGTTCCATACATTATTGAAAGGGGGCTATTGAAATCTCCAGCTACTATTGTTTTTCCTTTTTTTTTCCCTGTATGGACTGCATGTTCCTGAAATTTTTCCCCTAGTTCTTTGGAAGGCATACATTAAAAAAATTTTTTTTTAATTTTTCTTTCGGTTTTTATTTATCCATTTAGCCACTTAAAATTTTTTTTAATTTTAAAATTTTCTTATTGAAGTATAGTTGATGTACAATATTATATAAGTTATGGTGTACAACATAGTGATTCACAATTTTTAAAGGTTATACTCCATTTATAATTATTGTAAAATATTGGCTATATTCCCCGTGTTGTACAACATATCCTTTAGCTTATTTTTTTTTTTTTTTTTTTGCGGTACGCGGGCCTCTCACTGTTGTGGCCTCTCCCGTTGCGGAGCACAGGCTCCGGACGTGCAGGCCGAGCAGCCATGGCTCACGGGCCCAGCTGCTCCGCGGCATGTGGGATCTTCCCAGACCGGGGCATGAACCCGCGTCCCCTGCATCGGCAGGCGGACTTTCAACCACTGCGCCACCAGGGAAGCCCTCCTTTAGCTTATTTTATACATTATAGTTTGTACCTCTTAAGCCCCAACCCTATTTTACCCCTCCGCCCTTCCCTCTCCCCACTGGTAACCACTAGTTTGTTCGCTATATCTGTGAATCTGTTTCTTTTTTTGTTATATTCACTAGTTTGTTTTATTTTTTAGATTTCACCTATAAGTGATATCATATAGTATTTGTCTTTCTCTGTCTGACTTACTTCACTTAGCATAATACCCTCCAAGTCCATCCATGTTGTTGCAAATGGCAAAATTTCATTCTTTTTTATGGCTGAGTAGTATTCCATTGTATATATACATGCAACATCTTTTTTATCCATTCATCTATTGATGAACACTTAGGTGGCTTCCATATCTTGGCAATTGTAAATAATGCTGCTATGAACATTGGGGTGCATGTATCTTTTTGAATTAGTGTTTTCATTTTTTTCGGATATATGCCCAGGAGTGGAATTGCTGGGTCACGTGGTAGTTCTACTTTTAGTTTTTTGAGAAACCTCCATACTGTTTTCCACAATGGCTACAGAAATTTACATTCCCACCAACAGTGCACGAGGGTTCCCTTTGCGCCACATCCCCTCCAACATTTCTTATTTGTGTTCTGTTTGGTGACAGCCATTCAGACAGGTGTGAGGTGATATCTCATTATGGTTTTAATTTACATTTCTCTGATGATTAATGATGTTGAGCATCTTTTCACGTGCTTGCTGGCCATCTGAATGTCCTCTTTAGACAAATGTCTATTCACGTCTTCTGCCCAGTTTTTAATTGGGTTGTTCGTCTTTTTGTTGTCGAGTTATATGAGCTGTTTATATATTTTATATATTAACCCCTTATCAGTCATACCATTTGCAAATGTTTTCAGTAGGTTGTCTTTCTAGCTACTATTGTGGAATTCTCTATTTCTCCCTTCAGTTCTGTCAGGCTTTGTTTCATGTATTTTGAGACTCTGTTGTTAGGTCATATCATTTTGATGAATTGACCTTTTTATCATTATAAAATATCTCTGTCTTTAGTATATTTCTTGGTCTTAAAGTCTATTTTATCTAATATTGGTATAGACAATTTACCTCACTT
The DNA here is from genome assembly GCF_039906515.1 of Pseudorca crassidens. Lineage (NCBI taxonomy): Eukaryota > Metazoa > Chordata > Mammalia > Artiodactyla > Delphinidae > Pseudorca > Pseudorca crassidens. Next base: position 32,080,728 of record NC_090305.1, read on the forward strand.
GTGGTTACTGTTTGCATGGTGTATATTTTTTCATTCTTTTGCTTTCAACCTATTTGTGTCTAAGCATCTAAAATGTCTCTTGTAGGGAGTGTATAATAGAATCTTGTTTTTTTAATCTGGTTTGATAATGTTTAAGTCATTCACATTTAGTCTGAATGTTTAAGTTACTTATATTTAGAGTAATTATTGATATGGTTGGATTTCTCTCTGCAATTTTATTTTTTTCTATATGCTTCATGTCTTCTTTTGTTTTGTTTTTTTTTTGTGCTTCTGTTCTTCCTCTACTGTCTTCTTTTGTGTTAAATAAATACTTTTCTAATGTACATTTTAATTCCTCTGTGGTTTCTTTATTATATTTTTGAGTTACTAGTCTCAGTTTGTTCTAGAGATTATAATATGTAATTTATCACAGTATACTTCAGATTAATACTAACTCAATTCTAATAAATTATCAAAACTTTGCTCCAATATAGCTCAATTCCCTCCCTTATCCTTTGTGCTATTATTGTCACATATATTACATCCATATATGTTATAAATCCAATAATAGTGTTATAATTATTGCTTTATATGTCTTTTTAAAAATTTAAGAGAAGAAAGGAGAAAAAAATGTATTTATAGAATTCTTTATATTAAACCACCTATTTATCATTTCTGGTTCTTTTCATTTTCTTCTGTGGATTCAAGTTACTTTCCTTTCCTTTCCTTTCTCCAATATAACTCTATTCCCTCTTTATGTTATAAACCTGACAGTTGTTTTTTAACTCAGTTAAGAGAATAAAAGAGAAAAATATGTTTGTAGTGTCTTTGTATTTACCTATATAATTGCCTTTTGCTCTTTATTTCTTCATGTGGATTCGATTTACTGTCTAGTGTCGTTTCCTTTTACCCTGAAGGACTTCCTTTAGTATTTTTTATAAGGCAGGCCCGTTAGCAACAAATTCTCACTCTTCGCTTGTCTGGGAGTGTCTTTATTTCACCTTCATTGTTGAAGGATACTTTTATTGGACAAAGACTTCTTGATTGACAGAATATTTTTTCTTTCAGCACTTTGAATATGTCATCTCATTCCTTCTGGCCTCCATTGTTTCTGATACAAAATTAGCTGTTAATTTTATTGTGGCTCCCTTGTATGTCGCATCAATTTCTCTCTTGCTGCTTTCAAGATTTTCGCTGTCTTTGAACAGTTTTACTATGATGTCTACTTGGACTTTGGATGTGTAAATTCATGTTTTTCATCAAATTTTTGGACTATTATTTCTTCAAATATGTTTTTATGCCTAATTCCCTCCTCTTCTGGAACTCCCATTAAGTGTATATTGTGTGTTCAACGATGTTCCACAGGTGTCTGAGGCTCTGTTCATCTTACTTCATTCTTTTCTTCTTTCTGTTCTTTAGACTGAATAATCTCAATTGCTGAATCTTCAAGTTTGCTGATTCTTTATTCTTCCAGCTCAAAGATGCTATTGAACCTCTCTAGTGGATTTTTAATTTCAGTTATTTCACTTTTCAATTCCAGAATTTCCATTAGGTTCTCTCTCTCTCTCTGTGTGTATCTATGATATATATATCATATATATAATACATATATATGCGTATAATTTCTGTCTATTGATATCCTCTATTTGATGAGTCTTTCCTTTAATTCTTTGTACATGGTTTCCTTTAGTTCTCTGAACACATTTATGATAACTGCTTTAAAGTCTTTGGCTGATAAGTGCAACAGGTGGACTGCCACAGAGACAGTTCCTATTAACTGCTTTTCTCCCTCTGAATGGATCACATTTTCCTGTTTCTTTGCATGTCTTGTAATTTTTTGTTGAAAACTGGACATTTTAGACGATACATTGTAGCAGCTCTGAATTCTGACTCCCCATGACCATGATCAGGGTTATTGTTGTTGAGTTCAGTGTTTCTTGTTTGTTTGTTTAGTGACTTGCCGAGACTAATTCTATGGAATCTGTCTTCCTCACAGTGTGAGGCTGCTGGTGCCTCTGCTCAGTTTATTTTTAAAATTCTTTTTATTTTTAAGCCTGGCTTCCTAGAAATTGCCCCAGGTCAGCATAACTTAGTGTTCTGCCAATGACTGGTCAGAAATTGTGCTGAAATACCTTGATCCAGTTAGGCTTCTGTCCTCTGCCAATGCATCTGTGTGTGGGTTGGGGAGCATATTGCAGATTTTGGCAGTTTACAAGTCTGCCCCAGTTGTTACTCCCTGTGTGCTGAGCCAGGGATGAGTTGGTAGCTGAGGCCTTCTCCAGTGTCCTCTTAGTGTGCACACAGCCTTCCACATCCCCAGAGATATATAGGAGCTTATCTAGACTCACTATGGCTTTCTTATTCCTGGATATCCCTGTTAAATGTTTTGCTGTTCTGCTAATTTCTTACTTGCTGCAACTAGTATTATACCTCAGGCTAGCTGCGATGTTGGCCTTAAGGGACGTAATTTTAAAGAAATATACCTATACTGAGTGCGTGCTTCCATTTCCCGATACGGGTGCACGATGAAACAAGTTTGGCAACGACTGGTCTGCTTTTGTGCATCTCTAACTGCTCTGCCCTAGCTGGGGGCTCTGTCTGGATGCTGAGGGCTGGCACTGGCATCCCTTAGGTGGGGTCTAGGGAGCATTTGAGAAGAGCTGCTGCAGCAACAGAATTCTCCAGAAGGCATCTCAGGGGCAAGCGGTGGTCATCCAAGGTGGATGAACTTGACTCCTTAGGACTGTCGGCCCTGCCCATCCTGGCTGGGCTTTTGCTCCCACAGGGATACAGTCCTGGCTCCTCTGTCAGCAGACCTGGGGTGGGGGAGCCAGTTTCCCTCTACACTGGCTTCCAGTCACCGGAAGCCTGCCAGACACTCAGGAGGAAAATCTAGCGGAGCCAAGAGAACGCTCAATTCCCTTAGGGCAGAGCTGCCAGCAAGGGGGGTTACCCAGGAGGCGGCTGTCTCCTGCCCAAGAAGCCCAGGCTGGAGAGGGCTGGGACCTGTGGCCTCCTTGGTCCCCTGGGTACTCACTTGAAGACAAGGAGTCAGAGAGCAGCCCCTCCCCCTGGGTACTGCCCCTGTCCTTGGGGTGAGCACGTAGAGAGGCCTGTGCCCATGAGCTGAAGGTCGGTGTGCTCGGCCGGCACCGTGGGTAGGAGGGGTGGAGGGCAGAGGGGAGAGCTGGGCTGACAGTCACGTAGGTTGATGTCATTGGTCACTCCACCTCCCTGAGGTATCGCTTTCCTCATGGCCAAACCTGCAACTGAGTTCAGGGGGGCCAGTCACGTCCCATCTCTGGCAAGCTCTTAGGCCACTCACTGTACCGCCTCTGGGGCTGCTGAGGTCAGGGTGGCACCTGCCAGCACTGCCTAGACTCAGCTCAGCTCCCAAGGTGGGGAAGGGGAGGCTAGGGGGTAGGGAGTGTGGCAGGGAGAGGTGCCTGGTATCTGGGAGTGGGCATACTGCTGAGACGGTGTCCCAGGGTATGGGGTGGGTGGGGGTGGGTGGGAGGGGGACGCTAAGGTGGGTTTATATCACAGGGGAGCATCACCACAATTCAGGAGGTCTCAGTCTGAAGGGGGGGGAGGCAGCCCCTGCCCACAGGTAGCTCCCAGTCTGAGGGAAACAACAGAGCCCTTGCCCTTAAGGAGTTTCAAGTCTGATGGGAGAGACGGTCCCTGTTCTCAGAGAGCCCTTGACTGATGGAGGAGACACAGCCCCTGCCTACAGAGATAGTGGCTGTGTCTGAGCTGAGCATGGTGGTGGCTGGGATTAGAACCCCCTGCCCTGTTCTCTCCTCCAGTGTAAGCCTCCCAGGTCATCCAGAACAGATTCTTAGGAGGATCGCTTGCCCAGATGCAGGGAGAACCCGGCAGGTGCCCTGCATGTGACTGTCCACATGGGACAGGGAGGGGCTGCCAGAGCGTAAGTGCAGACAGACAGCAGCGTCCCCATGTCTGAGTGCATCCTTGGGTCTGGGTCCAGCAGAGGGAGCTGGCAGCCAGCGGGAGCCGAGCAAGCCGGCCCTGACCCCAGAGATGGCCTTGAGGTGCTCCTGCTGCCCACCCAGGGTGGGCGATTCACCCCATGGCTGGAGCTGGAGTGTCAGCAGCATACGTGGGGACCCAGGCCTCCTCAGCCCACCCCAATACCCAGGGCTGCCCCACAGAGACCCCCCCCTGCAGAATCCCCAATTCCACACTTCCAGCTGAGCCTATGAAGTCTCTCCCACGGTCCCTGGGATAGGAGGGAGTGCGAGGGGTCAGAGCCCTGGGTGGGAGTTCTGCTCCCTCTCTTACTAGTTCTGTGACTCTGGGCAAGTTATATAATCTCTCTGGGCCTCAGTTTCTTCATCTGTAAAATGGGCTGCTGTGGAAAGAAAGTGCATAGGATGTGCCTGGCACATAGTAGGTGCCAGTTAGGCAACTTCCCTTCTCCTCACTCCATTCTTCTCTGCTTCATGCAGGGGGCCTCTCCCTGACCTGAGGCTGAAAGGCTCAGGGGAAAGCCAGCTAAGGTCGGGGGCACTACCAGGGCAGGCTTCTTTTGGAGATGAGATTTGAGTTGATGCTTCCTCTCAACCCGTAACACAGACACGTCAAACTGCAGCCAGAATGAAGTGACACTGACGGGAGAAGGGGCACGACCCCATTGGCTCTTCACTTAGCACCCTGCCTAGCAACCCTCCCATTCATGTGCTCCTGGCTGCAGGTCAGTAGGACTTATTGGGCTCTTGTGACCCCGCCATCAGTGCTGAGGTCTCCTTGGAGTATGTAGCTCTCTGGGTGTTCCCCCTCTTTCCTGCTCAGCATATTTATTGAGCACTTATTTTGTGCACTTCTAGTCACTAGGGAGACAGCAGTGAGCAAAACTGACAGGGGTCCTTGACCTCATGGAGCTCACATTCTAGAGGGGAGGGTGAAAACATCAAAATAAGTATATTAGAGGGTGGTAAGTCCTCTGGAGAAAAATAAAGAAGGGATGAGGGATAGGAGTATGGGTGTAAGGGGGTGGTGCACTTGTAACAGAGAAGTCAGGGAAGGCCACACGGAGAAGGTAACAGTTGAGTAAAGACCTGAAAGAGGGAGCCATGTGCGAAACGAGGGGAAAACATTCCCTGAGAGGGAACAGCATGTGCAAAGGCCCTGGGGTGGTAGCAGAGCTGGCTTATTTGAAGAAGAGCAAAGGGGCTGGTGTGGAATGAGTGAGAGGGGGAGTAGTGGCAGATGAGTTCAGAGAGGTAGGAGGGACCAGATCCTGTGGGGCTGGTAAGCCACTGTCAGGATGCAGGAAAGAGACAGGGGTCACTTTCTTTTCCCCGATGGGCGGTGAGACAGTAAGGAAATGTCACCTGCTTTGATAAAAGTGAGCCACAGAACTTCTAAGACTGGCGCTGGAAATACCCTCCTGACTGAGAAGGGCAGCTTGGTCCATGAGACTCCGACTTCTTGGGGCTCTCTCACAGGATTCTGGTGCCGTCTCACGTTGATCTTGGGGAGAGAGGTGGGGGCTGCTCAAGGAAGCGTCGAGAGCAACCCGAGGGCAGGAGTTTCCTGTTAATCCTGCATCCTTAGTACCTGGACTTATGAGAGGTGCTCAACACAGCCCAGTTGAATGAAAGATGGAGGGAGCGAATGAGTGAGGGATGGACACAGGCCCTGGCCCTTCATTCCCCATTGTAGCAGAGACCAGGCTGGAAGTTTTCTCATGTCCCGGGTGACGCACTCAGAGAACCAGGCCTCTGAGACGATGTGGCTGACAAGGCCTCATCCTACTCCTTTTCCATGTGGAGTCTCTTGCGGGGGGTTCTCTGCTGGCTCCTGGGTGGCATTTCTGTGGCTGAACCACATTGCACACCCCACCTCACCCGCTCCCCCATACACACACACCTCAGACATGCAGCACCTTCAGAGGCTGAGCTGTGTGTCAGGATCCCCACCGCCTGAAATCCAGCGTCGGGTCTGAGGTCCGTCTCTCTCCCCCCTGAGCCACATCAGAAGGCGCCACCCGCTGTGGGGAGCTCCCCTGGACCCCGACACAGGGTGGTGGTCTTTTGGACCTTAACAGAATGACCCCAACCTCAGGCAATGGCGGGGAGTGGCCTAGAGCTTTGTAGTAATACTGACGACAATAGCAGCTTCTCACATTCATCAGGCTCTGGCCATGTGCCTGACTCTGTCCTCAACACACCACCCGCATTACCTCACTTAGCTCAGAGGCCGCCATGCACCAGTCAAGGGGGCTGGGGCCCTGAGAGGTCAAAGAACTTATCTGGAGGCGTTTTCTGGGTGGGGATAGAAGGCCTGCAGGGCCCCAGCTCAGAACGGCCCCGCCTACCACTGCCCTGGAGCATCTAAGCAGGGGGGTTCGGTCCATGACCCACGTTCTCCTGGGAGACCCCAGCTGAGGATGTCAAACTCTTGCCCACCCTTCAGAGGAGAGGCTGGGGTCCTGGGGTGGAAGGGAAGTGAGCTAGGAGAGCTGGGCTCGTGAGATGGAACGGCCCCCTGCTGTCCCTTGTCCCTGGCTGAGCTGCGGGGAGAGTGGAGGTGGCTTTGGCACTCAGGGCTTGGGTGCCCCCAGGGTGTGTGCTCCTTCTCCCGTCTGCGGGGCTGCCAGCTGCTCACTCGTCACCTCTGGGCCGGCTGGGCCCCGCTGGAGAGAGGTGCTGCCAGCAGGGCCAGGCCCAGCCTCCCCGCCCTGGCTGAACAGAAAACAGATCTGGGGGACCCACAGAGTCTTCCAGAGCTCGTGCCTCCTGCCCTGGCGGAGGAGACTGAGAGTGGGACCCTGCTCCAAGCCCTGCTCACTCCAGGCCCCAGCTGCCCTCTCTGGCCAGCGACGCTGCCTCCCTGCCTGCTGGCTCACGGGAGGTGAGAGGATAAGGGGCAGGAAAGCTGCAAAGTGCTCTGTAAATTCACCAGTTCACACAATGTCACCACTGTTCACAGCTGGGTGGCCTTTCCTCTGAACGCAATGCCCAGGAACTATATCTCTCACCTGGGCACAGTGCACCTTGCCCTTGACTGACAACCACCTGTGCACATCTCTCACCCCCAAGCACAGACAAGCCCGGGGGAAATGCAGGAATTGGGTGGGAGTCCACTCAGCACAGTGCCTGGTACAGAGGGAGGTCCCCTCCTACTTCTCTCCCTTCCAGAGAACAGCAGACAGAAGTGGGCAAGGGGTGGGGTGGAGGCGGGGTGGGGTGGGTGTGCTTAGGGAACAATAGGAAGACCCTGGACTGGTGTCCTGGCTCTGCCCAACCGCACCTACGTCCCGTTTGCCTCCCTTTGAGATGTTTGAGACTGGAAGTGATGCCTCTGGGGACACATGCTCAGGCTGCCTCATCAGATAAAGGCTCTATGCATCTCAGAATTCAGAGCTGGCAGGATGGGAGGATGTGCTCCTGATAGATGTCGTGAAACTGGCAGAGAGAAAACCTGCAGAAGAGGCCAGCCCCACAGCCCGAGCTCTTGCAGCCGCCTGATCACAACCCCTTGTGGCAGCCAGTGGCGGCCAAGTCTCTGTGCGTTTCCTCCAGGGCAGGAGCTGGGCTGTATTCCTTTGTATTCCTAGTGCCTAGGGCAGAGTCGGGCCCAAAACATGCCCATAACATGTGATTGTTGAACAAATCTGGCCGAGGTGAGTGGGGTCCTTGCTCAGGCGCGCGCCAGCTGGAAATGACAGTGGCTTCTCTTTGTGAGTGCTCGCTCAGCAGTGAACCCAAGGAAGTGGGGCCTATGGGTGATGGACATCCTGGACTCCAGGAAAGGAAGGATTCCATGGCTTTACACTCTGGGAGGCACTGAGAGCCAGGAAATATGCAAGGCTGGGAAGAGGGGCCCCTTCCGAACCATCATGGCCAGGCTTGCGTGGAGGCAGCAGCGGGGCACTGGGGGTGGAGAGGGTGCTGAAACAAACTCCATTTTGAAAGTCCGTGTTCAAAATCTGGTAAAATGAACTCTTGGCCAAATTCCAGTGGATGGCTCATACATTGGCCAAATGCATATATGAGAGTGTGTGTGTGTGTGTGTGTGTGTGTGTGTGTGTGTGTGTGTAGGGGGAAGTGGATGGAGCAAGCTTTATAAAAATTCTATTGAAAAAGACATGGAAGTTTGGTTAACCATAAACTCACTGAGAATTGCTTAAAAAAAAAAAGAAAAAAAGCAACCATAATCTGAGGTTATATTAATAGGAGCATAGGACCCAGGATAAAGGAGGAGATGTATGTCCTGCTATACTCTGAGCTGGTCAGGCTGTACCCAGAATGTGGGGCCTCTCTGAGGGAGGAGAAGCACTGGTAGCTAGATCAGACCTGAGGGGACAGCTTGGCTAGAGTGGAGGTGGGGTAGATGCTAAAGACAGAGGGTCAATGGAGGGCTGGCATGTAGAAGCAGGAGAGACCTGATTATCGTATTTGCTCCAAAGAATAAAACACTTGGATTGATGGTTTGGAAGGTACAAGGAGATGAATTTTGGCCTCGGCAAGACCTTTCTAATCATTAGAACTGAATTATATAATAATAATATAATATATAAATATTGTACTACATAATTTAACAATATAATATAATAAAAGTACTTTCTAATAACTGGTACAGGTTTGAACTCTGCACCACTGGGTGTATTCGAGTAGCCACTGATGACGTCTATCTAGGGTGTTGCAGAGGGCATTAGCAGAATCACCAGGACCCATGATTTTGGGCTCATGGCAGCCCTACTGAAGTTCAGTCTAGAAATCTGCTTTACTTATTTATTTTTATCCCAGATGCAGACAATTGAACTAATTATACTATCATCATTGTTCTGTTCAAAGCCCCCTTTAATGTTATTTTTCATTTATTTTTCTCCTTCACCCCTGATCTCCACTCCCATTTCTCACCATCCCCAGCCCCCTGCCTCCAGACCCTCATTCTATGTGCTTGATATTGGTCTTGAAATATGCATCTTCGTATACTGGGTCGTGTTGTTTTCTGCACGTTTTTTGTTTTTTTTTTTTTTGGTACGCGGGCCTCTCACCGCTGTGGCCTCGCCCGTTGTGGAGCACAGGCTCCGGACGCGCAGGCTCAGTGGCCATGGCTCACGGGCCCAGCCGCTCCGCGGCACGTGGGATCCACCCGGACCGGGGCACAAACCCGTGTCCCCTGCATCGGCAGGCGGACTCTCCACTACTGCGCCACCAGGGAAGACCTTTCTGCATGTTTTATCATTTATATAAATGGTGTTATGCTATAATTCTCCTCTTTTTCTTACTTTTTTCATTCAGCACTGCTGTGAAGATCTGTGTATCCTGGTACATGCCTCTGGCTTGTTTCTAACCACCATGTGGAAGGGAGCTGCCATATCTTACTTATCCACTCCCCCAGGGATGGACACTTAGGCTGCTTCCAATTCCCCACTACGCTAGATTTTGCTGTCATGAGTACCCTGTACATGTCCTCTTTCCACCCTATATAATCGTTTTTCCAGGCTATTTACTCATTTGTGGGATTCTGGGATGTCAGGTGTGTGCGTACTTAGTTTCACTAAATATTGCCAGATTGCCGCTCTCAGGATGGATATATAAGCTTATCCTCCCACCTGCAGGACACAGGAGTCTCATCTCCTCACAGCAGGTATAATCCACCTTTCTACTTTGTGCCATTCAGTTGTGTGTGGAGAGACATATTGTTGTTTGAAGTATGCAGCTCTCTGATGACTAATGAATTGACCCATCTCTTCATATCCTTGGCCATTGCACTTCCTCTTTTGTGGCATGCCTGTTCATATATTTTTGCTCATTTTTTTTTCTATTGGATTTCCTGTCTTTTTCTTGTTGATAAAAGAAGTTCATTGACCATTTTAGATTCTAATCCCTGGCAGGTTTCTAAGTTGTGAATCTCTTTTCCCAGTCTGAGAATCTTCCATTTTAGCGGGTGTTCTAAGGTTCAGCTGGGTTTGGGAAGCCCTGGGGTAGATCATTTCTAATTCTGTCACTGCATGCTTTTAAGATTCTTGGGCTTTCTGAGAAGATTCCTTGCCACTTGTGGGGGAAACAGAGGCCTCAGGAGGTGTGAGGGCAAAGGGATGTCGTTGTGAGTGTGGATGTGGAGCTGGGGCAACCCCTGTTTTTTGACCGTCTCTAGCAGTGCATTGTGTCGTGAAGATGTTCATGTGATGTGGCCCAGACAGGCTTGTGAGGTCCTCCTGGGGGGTGATACACAGCTCATTTGGATAAAACCTAGAATATCTCATTATTCAGATGAGATCATCAATCTACTGGAATTTTCTCAACAATAGCAACTTAACTTTTTTGCCTCTGTGGAATTTTAAAAATTTGACTGCAAAATTTTCAACACTCCTCCCACTGAGAAGTAGTGGGGGCAGGTCTGTGTTTCCTCCCCTTGAATATGGGCTGTTTTTTGTGCCCAGTAGAATTTAGCAGAGGTGATGCTGTGTGACTTCTGAGGCTAGGTCAGAGAAGGCCCTGAATCTTCTGCCTAGCTCTTTTGGGACACTTACTCTGGAGGAAGCCAACTGCCATGTAAGACATCCAACTACCTTGAGACTGCCATGCTGGAGAAGCCACACATAGGACACTGGTCAACAACACTACCTGGGCTCCCAGCCAGTGACCAGTGCCAACTGCTAGCCATGTGAGGGAGCTGTCTTGGATGTCCAGCCCTAGCTGACATCTGACAGCAACTGTATGAGAGACCCTGCAGTGAGAACTGCCCAGCCGAGCCCCTCCTGAATTCCTGACCCACAAGATCATGAGACAACAACATTGTTGTTTATACCACTAAGTTCTGGGGGTAATTTGTTAAACAGCAATAGTAACCACAACAATCTCCTGGAACATAGCTAGCATAGTTACTTTAAATCTTTACTGATAACTCTAATACATGCAGCTTTTCTAGGTCTGTTTCTATTTATCATTTCTGATGTTTTAAAAATTGTTATCTGACTCCTCATGTGTATAGGTATTTTCAATTATGTGTTAGACATTGTATTTACAGTCTTGTTTGTAAAAATAATCTGAGGTGTAGAATGATGTTACCTTCCTTTGGAAAGGATTGACATTTGTGTCTGCCAGGTGCCTGGGGCACTAATAATACAGAATCACCTACTTCAATTTTAAGGACTGAGTGATTAGAAACTGAGTTGTCTTCTTCTGGTTCACCCCTAACTCCTAGGATGTATAGCCCTTTTGGGGTGCCTTCCCAAAGAGAGAGGGTTCACCCCTTGGTAAGCCTGGAGCTCCAATCTACGTCTCTTAGTCTCACAACTCAAAAGAGTTGTTTAGCTTCTTGGACTCTCAGCTGACCCCTCCAGAATGGGCAAACACCCAAATGCCACTCTTACTTTTCTAGGTCTCAGCTGTGGTAAAGAAATTTATTGCTGTCTTGTTAGCTCCCTGATGACTTCAAGTAAATTTTAAAACTATTTTGTCTAGGTGTTGTAGCTGTTCTCAGTAGGAGCATTGGTCTAAATCACTTTGTCTACCATTATTAACTCATTTAATTAATTCTTTAAATGTCAAAAACACAAAGAAATATAAAATTATGTTCTTCAAAAGTTCTTGTAAAGATATATATCACACTGTCTCTAACCTTAAACAGATATTGACCATAATCCAGTTTTCCACTGAAGACACAGGGTTCCCATTAAGAATATCCCCTATCATAACTAAAACATAGTGGTGCCCCTAGAAACTGGGGTACATCATTTTCTTTGTCCCTACCCTGAATTCTGAGTTCTTGGGTCTCCTTTTTATTGTTTGTGTCTTCACTTGATACTTTTTGCGGTCAGTAAAAATATCCCTAATGACATTTTCCCCATCCTAACTTTAAACCTTGGCGTTTTCCTGCATGGTGTTCGCCAGGGGTCCGAGCTGAAGGTGGATGCAGTGCTCATCCTTGATCAAGGGGTGATGCATCACTTCAGAGGTGATACTGGAATAGAACTGCAACTTCTCGTCATAGGCGACACAAGGGGGCTTCTTGGCGGCAAACTTCTCCATCACGATCGCTTTGTCCAGTTTCCAGAACGGTCGGTACTGCTTGCATTTCTGCGGGTACTTCATAAGATTGATCAGAATCCTGTGGACGTTTTGGGGGGTCATAACAACCTGCTCAATTATCTGAGGGTTCTGAGAAATATTATTGTAAAAGCTGATTGTAACAAGTCTTCTTCCATTCCCTTCTGAGGTGGGCATTCTATGCAGCTGCCATTCATCCAGCGAACAAAATTCTGGCAAAATAAGAATCGGGGGAGAAAAGACAGCCCTTTGGTATCTATTTTGCTTCCTATGTACATATCATATTCAGTAATAAGTCTTGCTAGTAAGGGATATCACTTTATTATTGATAAGCTGTGCTAGATGGCAGAAAATCACCACAATCCTTTGTTCCTCCCATCAAGAGGTTCTGTCTGTTGACAAAATGGTCTATCGGGGGGACCTATTTTCCTGCCCTGGGCTAGCTTGTGACTTGACTTGACCAACAGATGGGGAAGTGGCATTATACAAGGTCCAAGCCCAGGGCTCGAGTAGCCCAGCCGCTTCTACTCTCATGCTCTTGAAACCTTGCAGCCACCAGATGTGTGAACTTCAGCTAGCCTACGAGATCATGGAGACCCAGGAGAACCAGAGCCCCCCAGCCAACAGCCAGCCAATCATCAGACATGTGCTTGAGCACAGCCAAGTTTGGATGTATAAAACAACATTAGTTTCCAGTGTCCCAGAACAAATCTGTCATCTGATGCCTCCCTGCTATGTAGTCAAGAGCCCCTCTTCTTTCAAGCAAACCGTGGGTGGTTATACATAACATCTCTGAACCACAGTCTGGCCACCTGTAGAATGGGAATAACAACAACTACTAATTCTACTGCTCACTGTAATACTAATACCAAAACTGATAGCTAACGTTTATTTAGAGCTAATTGCCAAGCACTGTGTTAAGTGTTCTACATGTTATGCCATTTAATTCTCCCAACCCACTCTAGAACATGGATTGCATTGTCATTTCCACTTACTAGATGAGGTAATCCAATCCTAGTTTAAAACTTTTGCTCACCGTTTTCAGTCATGAAATATGAATCCTGAAGCTCAAATAGTGCAGTCAAGCCAGCTTAAGTCACCTCGTCCTAAGTGTTTATTTGCAGAGATTTTTGTTCATGAACTGCATTTACAACACTCTCCAAGTGGATAGGTAAAGATTCTCTTCATTTAAAAAAAAGCATTGATTAAAAAAATAATAATAAATAAAAGAAAGCATTTATGAAGATAAAATAATACAGTCTTCGCTAAAAAGGCTCAAACCCATCTGTGGTGGGGGTGGGAATAAACTGGTATGAAATACTATGATTAATATCCACAATGTTTCACAGAGAGTTTTTCCTATTTATTTACCCCTTGGAAATTTTTGTTTTCCTGTTCAAAGACTTGGTAATGTAACATCTAAAAGTTAAGAGCATTTATAGGACAGAGGTTTAATAAATGACCTATTTGCATAGATTAAAAAAAACCTTTAATACATATGTAAATTAGATAACCAGGCATACAAGAATAGTGTGTAAGGTAAGAGCAGATAGGCTCTGATTCAGGTTGGGGAAAAATAGATCAGTAAAGTTGAACTGTCAGACAGCTGTTGAGAGCATCTCCTCAGAAGCCTTTTTATCTCGGCTCTCAGTCTGGATGGTTGAGGTTGTCAGATACGTGGGTTCTGGATAACTGAAGTGACACCGCACTTGCCCTGACTTAGATGCCCCCACTGGAAGCAGGGAGTCAGGGGGCACAAGCAGCGTCCTAAAGCAGCTCAGGGGCTTTGGCCAGCGCTAGGCTGCCTTGTCTTTGTTTCCGAGGCCCCACCCTGTCTCCTGACTAAGGAGACTCAAGAAATCCTGGCAGAGAATGCTGTTCCCAGCTGCCCTGCGGAGATGACCACTTCACGGAGAGCGGAGGGAGGAAGGAGGAGAAAAGCAAAAAGAAAGGTCCTCTTTCAGGCTTAAGATTATGTGGAGTGGCTGCCGCAAGGCCTGCCAAGGGCTGACTCACCAGGCTGGGATGAGGCACTACAGGTGCACTCAGGCCAGCAGGCGATAGGCGCCGGTTGCAAACAGGCCCACGCCCGAGACAGACCACCAGGGACAGGTGGAGACAGCCCCTGCGGGAGCATGGGAGCCGGAAGGGCGTGCTTCCAGGGCCTGGTTCTGAGCGCTCACAACCATGGAGACCCTGTGACTTCATGGTCAAGGCATAGGAACGCTGATCCAGGAGTCCAGAGACCTGGGGCACCCTCTATTGTGGGCCTCATCCTCCTAGCTCTAAAGTTCTGGTTCTAACTGCCATTAGTATGCTCTGGGACGTCATAGAGAGCACACACACTTTTCCAGCCTTGTTTTATCCCTTTCGGGGTGACTCCTTCACCTGTGGTATCTCTAAATCTTTACCTACTTTGAGTCGGTGCCATTATTAGTCCTGTTTTATAGATGAGAAAACTGAGGCACAGGTTGTCCAACGATGCACAGCTGAGAGCTGGGTTTCAAAGCCAGATCTGTGTGAGTTTGGAGCCCATGCAAAGCCCTGCATTGTGCAGCCGCCCCAGGAGACCAGGAAACAATGCCCTGCATCTTGGCAAATACAGGGCCGGCTCTGGAGGTCTGGCAGGGGCAATAGGGGTGGGATGGTCAGGGAGCTTCCTGGAGGAAGGGGAGATTGAGCGGCTCCTAGCATGGGGACAGGCAGCACGGGACGTGAGGGCTGGTGGGAGGCTGGTAGCTGAGACTTGGATCCTTAGCTGACACCTGCATTTAGCAGGTTGAGGGTAGGGGTTGAAGGATGGAGAGAGAGATTGACTTCTGCCTCTCTTCTGCCCTGGGGGAAGTGACCTGGGACCCCCTCCAGAGCTGGGAGCCAGGGCAGGCTGTTCACTACTCTGCTCATTACCAGCTGTGTGAACTTAGGTAAGTTCTAGACACTTTGTAGACTTCAGTTTTCTCATCTGTGTATGGGAATTATAATATGGAGGTTGTTACCATAATGAGATTGGGTGAATGGAGTAACTCATGCAGAGACTAGGCACGGTAGCAGTACTCCTCACCCACACCTTCTCTTCTCTGGGCTGAGGCCTCACGTCTCTCATCTTTCCCCAGAGCCCTCCTTGCTGGAGTCTCTGACGTCCCCGGTGGCCCAAACCATCCCTCCCCATTGCAGTGGACTCCCTGAGTGACCAGCTCCTTCCTACCTTGTCTCCCCTCCTACCTTCTCTCCCTGGTGGGGCCCACACGCTGCAGCCTGTACTCCCTAACTCCTCTGCCAGTGAGACTCCAGCCTGAGGCCTCATGGAATGTTTTCTCTGCCTTTGCCCCACTGGCAGGAGATGAGGTGCCCTGGAGCTAAGTGCTGGAGACCTCGGTTCAAAGCAGGCTCCATCTCATTTAACGGCTGGGTCAGCCACCAGCCCTCACTGGGGTTTCCTATCTGAAAAGCAAGGTTGTTTGGGGGCCCTCTCCCTGGGGCCTCAGGGCCAGCTGAGGTGACTCCGGTCAGTGGCTGTACTCCCTGGCAGGGAGGGGTGGGTGAGGCTGGGCAGGCAAGGATGGAGGGACAGCTGTCCTCCCTTCCTGTTCTCACCGCATCTCCCTCCCTCCCTCCTCCTGTCCAGAGGCCTCCCAGGGTCCTTTGCCTGAGAAAGAAACTGTCTGCCCTCTCTTGTCAGAGGACAGGGGCTCGATAAGGAATTAGGTGAGCAAATCCAGCCTGCATGTTAATCCTTCCTTTTGCTCTGAGGGACCAGGGAGGTGGGCAGAATGAGCGCCCGGCCCTGGGAGCAGTCATGTCTAGACCTCCCGCTATCAAGGCAGCAGATGATTAGCCAATTAGCCTGGAGGAAAGCAGGTCTGTCTCCTGGGGGCTCTGGGCTGCATCTCCCAAGAGAGCAGGGTCTTCTGGGAGTGCTGGCTAGGTGAACAGGGGCAGCTGTGGCGCTATGCCCAGAGCCCACAGGGTACCCACAGGAGGGGGTCTTCCTATCTGCCATGTATGAGGTAAGGGACAGCAGGGGTGGGTCCTGCACTCAGTACCCCATCCTCCTGGATATGAGTCCTGTAATGACAGAGAGGACACGGCACACAGGCAGTGCTGGGTTGCGGTCGACCGCTGTCACTGTTAGTATTGCTGTTATCGTTTCTACCATGTGCTGAGCATCTGTGACTCGCCGTTATCTCTATGAAGTCATATTATTAACCCAACTTTAAGGATGGGGAGAAATTGATTGGAGATTCAAACTCAGGTCTCCAAAACCTGGTCTCTTAAATATCACACTTTGCTCTGTTTGTGCCATCCTGGGTCACCGGGGGCACTTGTAACAAATGCAGGTTTCCTAACCCACCCCAGGCCTGCTCAGTCAGGACTTCTTGGGGACAGGGACAGTCCCAGGAAGCTGTATTCTCAGGAAGCTCCTAACCACCACATCATGACTGACTGTGTTGCAGGAAATCTGTGCTCTGACTCCAAGAAACTCAGACCTAAGAGACCCTCCTTCCCCTCTTCCAGGGCACCCTCTACTCCGCCTGGGGCAGGGGGGCACCACTCCTTTGGGAAGGGGAGATTTCCCCTCAGCCACTTCCTCCCCTCATTCATTGAGGAACATTTGGTACCTCTGGCATCCCTCCAGAGGCCATGGCAACGGTGGAGGCCAGGCAGGCGGGTGGCTTCCCTGGCAGAGGGGCTCACCAGCTTCATCTCGGGTCAGCCTGGCAGCCCTGGCCTCACGAACTGCTCCTCTGCATCCATGATGGGGAAGGCCCAAAGGGGGCCCTCAGTGGTCTGAGGTCACCCAGGTCCCAGGAGAAGACAAGCCCTCAGGCCAATGGGTTACTGAGCTGCCCATGCCCATGGGCAGCTCAGTCGGGTCTGTTTCTCATCAGCCTCTCTGGGCCTTGAGGAAACCGAGGCTTGAGGCCGGCCAGCGGCCTTGTGGTTTTGGAAGCAAGGGGAGGCCAAGTCCTTGAGTTCCCAGGACCTCTGCATTCATAAGTCTGCACAGGCGTGCACGAGCACACACACACGTGTGTGGATTGGCTGACACGTATTCAGCATGCAAATACCCACATGCACACGTGCTCAGGGCTCAGACTTTGGCAGCCAGGGGGATAGGAGGGCCTGGTCTGAGGACGCCTCACCCTGTCTGGTCCCATCTTCCTCCTCAGGCTACTTGGCCCCAGGACAGGGAAGGGCATGGGCTCTGGCTTCAGCTCTGAAAGGTTCTCCCTTTCCTTCCTGACTTAGAGGGGCTTCTAGGCCAATGCGTGAGGCTCGTGAGGTATGAGGAGCCTTCTCTATCCTCTGTCCCCACACAAAGGAGAACAAGGCTGGTGCCAGAGATCACTCATCTCGCCTGCACTCGTCTTGCTGTGTGTGGGGCCGGCAGGCAGGGTCAGACCTGAACCGACTCTTTTTTTTTTTTTTTTTTAATTTATTTATTTATGGCTGTGTTGGGTCTTCGTTTCTGTGCGAGGGCTTTTTCTGGTTGCGGCAAGCTGGGGCCGCTCTTCATCGCGGTGCGCGGGCCTCTCACTATCGCGGCCTCTCTTGTTGCTGAGCACAGGCTCCAGACGCGCAGGCTCAGTAGTTGTGGCGCACGGGCTTAGTTGCTCTGCGGCATGTGGGATCTTCCCAGACCAGGGCTCGAACCTGTGTCCCCTACATCGGCAGGCAGATTCTCAACCGCTGCGCCACCAGGGAAGCCCCCTGAACCGACTCTTGAGTGATGCCTCCTCCGTGGTTAACTTCAGAGACAGGAGCTGACTCCCTCCTCTCTGGAGTGGTGGCTGGCGTCCCGCTGCCCTGGGCCAGGAGGCAAGGGCACTGGGGCCTAAGGTCTTGGACACAGACCTGGTCATCTGGCCCTGCCTCTGTGGGGGTTAGCCGGGCTGACTTGGGGATGGGTCATCCCACCCCAGCCCACTTTCCCTACTTGGATTTGGGGGCCTATGGGCTACCACCAGCTACAACCAGCTTCGAGAGCTCCTTGGAGGCTGGGGCTTCCATCCCTGCGTGGAGACCCAGGCAGGATGGTGGCAGGCACACGGTAGGTGCTCAGTACACATGGAGTACGCCAATGCACCCTGTTTGTTCCCAATTCCTTTACTTCTATTTGTTCCGTTTTTTTCTCCCTTTCTTTCCCTTCCTATGCCTTAGGCCTGGGACATCCCCAGCACTGCCGAGCCTGCTTAGGACCCCCAGGGAGGGGCATAACCTGAGCTTCCCGAGGCTATCCCGTCAGAGGCCAAATCTCCCATCGATCCCGGAGATGAGGGCTGCCGCTCGCCAGCCTCTCTGGGCCTTGGGACAACGGAGGCTTGAGGCTGGCCAGCAGGATATTTACTTCTAAGAGACAATTCTCCTCAGAGGAGACTGGGACTTTCATCACAGCCACCACAGGCAGAGCCTCTGCTCTGACCACCTTTGACGCTAGCCAGCCATCAGCACCCACCCTCCTCCCCGTCTGAGGGCTGCCCTCCTCGGCCAGCTCAGGGAGTCCTGCCCTGGGCCCAGAACGGGAGGAGATTTCAGGCTGTGGCTGCCAGGGGCTGCCAGCCTGACTTGGGAGATGCCCACTCTCCACAGAGAGGTGGGCCACAGACTGCGGGCTCAGGACAGCTGGGGCAGGCCAGGCCAAATGCAGGTCACTTCACTCAGAGATGGCCGACTCAGCCCTGGCAGAGAGCAGGGCACACAGCGGGACTGGCACAGCGCCCTCGCGCAGGGCAAAGGGGAGGGAGTGGGCCTGCGGGTGTGTGGAAACCTTCAGGAACGGGTTTGAGAGCTCAGCCTCTGTCCCTGACTGCCTGGGTTTGCAGTCAGGCCTGAGCCTCACGTGCTGAGACCTCGGGCACTCAGGACCTTTGTGAAACATCAAGCCTAATAGCTCTCCCTGGTAGACTTGTTTCCAGAATTAAATGAGTTTCTCATGTAAAACACTTAGAATAGTGCCTCGCACATAGTAAGCCCTCGGTTGATGTTGGACATGATTGTTACAGACTGGAGTGAATTGTAACCCACTCTAAAGGGCCTTAATTGACTGTTGACATTTGGTTTCCTCCATTGGACTCTGAGCTCCCCAGGACCTTTATCTCCAATGCCTGGCACATCTCAGGGACTCAAAACTACGTGTTGAAAGGATGAATATGTGAACGAGTGGATGAGGGAGGGTAGGGCATCAAGAGCTTCTTCCTGGAAGAGGCAGCACCTGGGGAAAGAGCCCCACAGAGTTGGGGAGGAGAGCCTCGAAGGCTGGGAGGCCTCTGCTGAGCTGGCGTCAGGGGAGACTGTCGAGGAGAGGAGCCCCGCCAGGCCTGAGTGGACAGGAAGGAGAGGGGCTGGAGGGAGACCAAGCTGGCCACAGCCTCCCACAGAGGCTGGCCGGCCTGTCCCCTGTCCTGGGTCTCAGGGGTCTGGGGCTGGATGAAGCTGCTTCTGAGGTAAGGCTGGGTGGGAAGAGCGCATGGAAAAGCATCCGGGGCCTTCAGCTCACACCCATCTTCCGCTTCCGGCCAGACACCCATGGGCCATTTGTGGAGCCTGGAATCCTGTTGTCACTGAGAGAAAAACCAGCCTCGCTCCAGAGACTCCTCAACCAGCGGAGAAGCAAGTGTTGGAGATAAGAGGATTTTAAACAAATCAACTCCCTGACAGGAGACTTAAGAGAGGAAAGGCTGTGAGTTCGCTCTCCCTCTCTCTCGCTCTCCTTTCCTCCCTACTCTCCCTCCCTTTCGTCCTCCTTCTTTCCTTCCTTTTTTCATTCTGTCTTTATCAACAACCCCCACCCCAAGTTCAAAACAAAACAAAAACTCCCCCTGCCCCTCACAGTATCATCCTGTGCTAAACACTGAGCACTTATAAAAGGGTTTATTGACCCAAAGAGTCAATAAAAGGGTCATCCTGTACCTCCCCCTGCTTCCGGTTGCAACCGCGTATAGATCCACACAGGTGATGCCCCGTTTCCCTCAGAGGTGCCCTATGGCACCAGCTTTGGCCCCTTGTGTCCAGCCATCAGGCCCAGCTCTAGGAAATGATCCTTGGGCAACAAAGGGCCCCGTGTAGACCCCAAGAACTGACCACTTACACAGAGAGCAGGTGAGGCTGAGCTGGGCCCAGGTCTGGATGGTTGGTGGCAAGAGTGTCACTGAAGGGGAGATGGGGCCCCACCCTCAGGGAGCCCCGGTCTGAGGGGAGATGCGGCCAGGACCTCAGGGAGCCCCGGTCTGAGGGGAGACACAGCCCCTGCTCTATGAAAGCCCCAGTCTGAGTAGTTAGATAACCGCGCTCTGGATAACAGCCCATTTTTCACTTTTGGTGCAGGACGGCGGGATGTTGGGAGGGATGGGCCCCCCACAGAGGGTGTGGGTGAGCATGTGTCTGAAGCTGTCGGGACAAGGGGCAGTGGGGAAGAACTGTACCCTTAGTTTCCTCTATCCCTTTTCTGTCCCCAGCCTGACCGACCATCACTGAGGGTCACTGGAATCCAGTGTCTCCTCGGGACAGGGGAGAGTCAGGGCTCAAGAAGCCTAGTGGCTCTCTGGAGTCTGGCAGGCGAGTGACCACAGGAGATAAGCCCCTGAGATAAGAAGCAATCAGGTCGCCTCATTTAGTGGAGAGCCTGTCGGTGACAAGCCGAGCCCTGCACGGCCCAGGACGTGTGTGGTGGGGAGGTGGGGGAGTGGGCACGAGGTCAGGGCTGTTGGGCAAGAGGCCGTCTGAGGCAGCCCCCCAGCTCCTCCCGTCTGTCTCTGCCCAGGTGGAAATATTCCCATTTCCCTGACACCAGAGCCCCTCTAGTGGGACCTCATTACGATGGAGATGGTGGGGATGGAACTGAGGGGAGGCGTCTGGATTCCCAGCAGCTTCTTGGCTCCTATCCACACACACCCCCCACCTGTCACATCATATTGAGTGCGAGCTGACTGGCAGCAGGCATGTCTATTGGGCACTCACTGAAGCTCCCATGACCTTGAAGCCTGAGGGAGGCTTCCAGAGGAGGAAGAGTGTGGCATAGTTGGCTGTGGCCTTTTCTTGACAGGAGGATCCCCTCTGCGGCCCGGTTAATGAGCTGGGGTTGCCAGCATGCATTCGCAAAAGCCAACACTGGGAAGACTCTTGTGGTACAGAAAGGGAAGCTGAGGCTCAAGGAGGTGAAGGGCCCTGCCTAGGGTCACTCAGCGCTCGAGAGTTGCCAGCTCTCTCCCCGCTCCAGGCTCTGCAAGGACTGTGAAGTCAATTTTCCCCTCTGATCTGTGCATGTGTATACGCATGTGCATGCATGGATGCCGTGGGCGTGTGCTCTGCAGGCCCAGCGGCTGCAGCCAGGTCCTGGAAGGGGTCCCAAGCCCAGCCCTGTGTGGGCCCCTGACCCTCTGGTCAGAGGAGGTAAGCCACATGGGACGGCCCCCAGACTTCAAGGCGACACTCACTTGTCACTCCATTAGTGCTCTAACCGACAGTCCGAGGGCGGTTCTCATTCTGGCCCGGCGCTCCCCAAGGCCCGGCAAGAGAGTGGAGGACACAGCTCAGCTTACGGGTCCTCAGGGACCGCCCAGCTCACAGTTACTTCAACCAGAGCACAGTATGGTCAGGCAGGCGGATTCACTCTCAGGAAAATCACGTCAGCCTTCACCAGGCGAGGCTGAAGAGAAACACTGAGATTGTCTGCAGCTGGGCATGGTCCCTGCCCTGTCTTCCCTTCCAGAAGGGGGAGCACAAGGCATGGGGACAGCCAGCTGGGGGAGGGGAGCAATGACAGAAATCAAAATGCCTGAAATGAATATGGATAGAAGCGTACTTTATGTAAACATATGCAAATAGGCACGCAAATCCACCCCAGGATGGGGAGGACATGTGCAGATCAGGACTCCGGAAAGTCCTGACAGTGAGGCTCTCTGTTCTAATGAATGGGACCTAAGGATCCCCAAGTATGTCCTTGCACAGAGCTTGGGTCTTCTGGCTCTACCAGAATCCAAACTCTCCCACTCCACCCCCCGCCCTCTGCTTGCATCATGTGGTCTGGCCCTTGGTTACTCAGGCTGTGGCCAGAGCCCAGGATGGCCCAGATGCAGCTCCCATGGGGCCCAGCTTCCTCCTGCCTGCACTGCTAAGTGCCCTCCAGCTCCTAACCACTGTCCCCCTCCCAGTGGTTGGGAAGGGTCTGTGGCTGCCCACCCCGCCACGACCACAGTCTCCACGCCAAGCTTGCCTTGTCCCCCAAACGGGGCCCAAAAGAGTGGTCTACTTATCAGAGAGATGGCTTCCTGCAGGGGGCCCTCGTGTTGTTTCCAGCAATGCCCAGCACACAAAAGATGCTCACCGACAGATGAATGATGGAATAAATGAATACACAAACGCAAAATTCAAATGTACAGTCACTTCCCTCTGGGGACTGTCGTACTCCCCTGCTGCTTCTTGCTCGATATTTTTTGCAGCTGTCAGCGTACTAGAGCTGAAATGTTTGGGCTCTTTTCTCATGTCCTCAACTGGCCTGAGTTTGCCATGGGCAGGAGTGTGTCCTGGTCTTCTTGCTGGTCCTGGCACCTGCCATGGAGGGCGCTCAAATCTTGGTTGACTCAGTGAACGCATAAACATGCGTGTCTGTTTCTCACAACCCCTTGCTGGACCATGAGTGCCTAGAGGGTGCGGGCAGCTTCCTCTGTCTGGAGAACTCAGGACTCGGCACAGAGCAGGCACTCACTACATGGGGGACAGATGGTTGGGTGAATGGGGACCTCTGGGTCCCTGACCTGCTGACCGGTCTGTCTTTACTATTAGACTGCGAGGGGTCCTGGGCAAACAATGGATAAAGTGAAAGGATGAACAAGTAAATAGATGAGTGAATAAATGGCTGAGTCCTATCGGGGGTCTGAGGAGGCTGTTGTCTGATGTTCAGTGTCACTGTTCCCAGCCCAGCTGGCCCAGCACACACATGTGTCCTGTGCTCAGATCTGAGCTTCTCTCTCAACTTCTCCCTGGGGGCCCACTCCAGCCTCCAGGCCTTTGTTCCTACACCACTCCTCACTCCAGCCACTCTCCCACAGCCTTGATCCTCCGCTCCCAGGCCCCCTGGCTCTTCCTGTGACCTTGACCCCACCTGCCCAGCTGTTTGACTTAGAGCCCTCCAACCTCTGGGTGGCTTTTTCCTGCCTTCCTTTGAGGTTGCCAGGTCAAGTGCAGCTCTGGAGCCAGCCAGACTTTCAGGGCTTGAGTCCTCCTTCTGCCATCGGCCAGAGGGCAAGAGACTGAGTCTTCCCCAGCCTCAGTTTTCTCATCTGCAAAATGGGGCTAGTACCAGCTGTTAAGAGACTAAATGAGGTTTCAACTTGACCCCTGGAATGGACCCAGTTGCTCAGTCAAGTACTCAGTATGTGGGGTCTCCCTTCCCTCCCTGTCCCTGCCACTGCTACCCCCCGTGGACCCATGGTCTGTGCGACCAAGGAGAGCCCCCCTGCTTTCTAGGAGTAGGAGTGAAAAACTCACGCCTATAGGAAGTGCAGTCCTGGAGCTGGTTTGGGTGGAGCCCCCAGCCCGGGAGCAGAGAAAAAATGAGGACCATTAAAGCCAGAAAAGAAGAGGTGCCCTAAGAGAGATTTGGAACTGGAACCTATATGTGGGACAGCCCAAAGGAAAGGTTAAAACTGAAACAAGAGAGCTTGAGGTTGTGTACAAGAAAGGACTTTCCAATAATGGAGGTTGAGGGAGAGAGCCCATTGGCTGAGGCAGGAGCCAAGGCTCTCCTGCCTGAAGTTTAGGGCACTTTGAGAAAAAATAATTTTATCTTCTTCCAATTTTTTTTTTTTTTGGCTGTGTTGGGACTTTGTTGCTGCGCGTGGGCTTTTCTCTAGTTGCGGGCTTTTCTCTAGTTGTGGCGAGCGGGGGCTACTCTGTGTTGTGGTGCGCGGGCCTTTCATTGTGGTGGCTTCTCTTGTTGCAGAGCACAGGCTCTAGACGCGCAGGCTTCAGTAGTTGTGGCTCGTGGGCTCTAGAGCGCAGGCTCAGTCGTTGTGGCGCACGGGCTTAGTTGCTCCGCGGTGTGTGGGATCTTTCCGGACCAGGGCTTGAACCCACGTCCCCTGCATTGGCTGGCGGATTCTTAACCACTGCGTCACCAGGGAAGCCCTTCTTCCAAGTTTTTTAAGTGTTTGCCTAATCCTTATCTTACTTCACCCCCATAATAAGCCCTTAATATGTGGCAACAGTGTCATTTATAACATAGGAGGGGCCAACACTGTGATTCCCTCCCACACAGGAAGGGAAGGTTCCAGAGGCCACAGGATGGCCCATGGTTGTCTGAAAGAGGGTCAGGGAACTGGGGTGAGAGCTCTCTCATGAATAAGGCCAGGGTACTGGCTTTCTCTCATCCTTTCCAGGGTTTAGTAAGTCTGGCATAAGTTTTTGAAGTTGAGGTTTAATGCTGATTTCCTTGTTTAAGTTAAAAACGGGAAGTGGAGGGTGGAGGAGAGAACAGGGGGACCCGAGTTTGTCCCTATGCCTCAGGCTGGACTGGGACGATATGGAGGGCAGTGGGGAGGACTCTGCGAGGCAGGAAAGGGAGCATCAGGGCAGGGAGGAGGGGTTGGACCTCAGCTTCCATCAAAGGCAGACGCCTCTTTGACCCCATCTGGGCAGCCCTCCGTTCGCCCGCCCTTGCAGCCAGACCCCCCCCATTCCCACCCCAGCCCGGCCCATCTCTGCCTTGCCCCAAACCTGCAAACAATGCGTTGTTGACAATCTGCGGGGGCTAAACATTCGATAACACGGTCCCCACTATGCCAGACATCCTAACAGCGGGCAGGGCTCTGTGCAGTGACGGGAAGATGCTTTGAATACATCATCCTGTCAACTCAGTTTATTATTCTTTCGCTTAAGATAAACTGCCGCCGCCAAAGAGGGGCTGTATAAATTCCAGGCTCAGAAGTCAGGCAGGCCCCACTCCTCGTTAAACACACACGCACACACACGCACACACACATAAATCCTGCTGAGAAAATATCGCCTCTCCTCAGCCCCACAGGTCTCTCGGGGGCTTGGTAGCCTCCGTCTCATGGGGTGGTCCCAGGAGCAGCTGCAGACATCAGGGGACCCAAGGCTCGGGCCTCCCCTTGGGTCATTTCCTTGGCTGGGCCTGAGCACAGACTCACTCTGGGGGCCAGAGAAGGTCTCCCCACAGGAGCCAGCTGTGCCCCCGTCAAGCCCAGCCTCTTGACTCCCGGACTTCTGTCTGTCCAAGGCTGCAGCCCCGTGTGGGTGGCTGGAACACTCACAGGGCTGTGTTGGAGAGGGGAACGGTTTCCAGACTCTAGAGCCCACGGCCAGGCCCTAGACCCTGATGAGGCCTTCAAAAGCAACCAGCATCTATCCTGGGGGGAAGGGGACCCCATGGACCACTTGATCCCCATACCTCCCCGCTAACCCCAAGGAAGTGCTGAGGAATTCACGTCAGCTCCACGCCCTGGCCAGAGAGGGGGTCTCTGTACTCAGAGCACAAGCCCAGTCCTTTCCTCCCAGGCCCCCTGGGTATTTGCACCTGGAAGCGAGAGATCCTAAGGGCTTTATTTCAATCTTGCCCTGTCTCACTTGGGAACTTAGAATAAAAACAAAACCAAACCAAACCCCATGCTGGGCGCAGGGACAATGGTAGGGAGGTCGCAGGATGTAGCGGAAAGAACAGGAACTTTGGTGATCGATGTAGGTCTGCCTCTCCAGCTTCAGTTTCCTTCTCCATAAAATGGGGAGAGTCATTTCTATCATGGGGTGTCATCGTGACGACTGGTGGCCAAGCATGGCGCGTCATAGGTGTCTGTGTCAATTTCTGCATTCACCACGCCCTCTTCCCATTCACCGCCAGGCTGGGCAGAGAACGGTACTGTCCCCATTCTATGGGCGAGGAAGCCAGAACTCCAGATAGATTCCAAGGCAGCTCCGATAGGAAGTTCATTTCACTCCCAGCTCTGAAGCACGATTATCACAGACAATTATTTAGCACCTGCTGTATGCAGGGGACTGTGCTGGATGTTGAGGGAATGTATGGAAGGACTTCAACCTAGGTTACCCTCCTCCGGAGTGCAGGCTCTGTCAGGACAGGGATCTGCCTGTCTGTCTGTCTGTCTTCTGCAGGGCATCTTTCCCCCCTGTCCAAGAGGACCCCAGTACCAGCAGGTGAAGCCCTGGACTTGAGGTTTGATCTCACCACTTTTGAAGCCACATGACTCCAGGCAGATCTCTTGACCTCGCCAGCCTCACTTTCCTCATCTGTGAAATAGCCAAAGGGTGGGAACTTGGCAAGGAAGGACCTGGCCAATTCCAGGGGCCCACCCGTGCAGAGATGTTCTTACCATCCCAAGGCAAGGAAGGAGGGTCAATCCAAGACGTCAGAGGCCCTGCGCTTATGAAAGCAAATTCCTGCCCTGACCAGCTGCTACCCACTATACTGGTCTTCAACAACTGGTCCAAAGATCATCCCAAGTATTTCAGACATTCCCCCTCCCCCTCCCCAGCAAGGACAGCAAGCAGGTAGAGGAATCTGACAAGTTGAAGGGGGCTGAGCGTGTGCCAGCCCCAGGTCCCCTCTCCTTCCACCCCCATCCCATTATCAGCACTCAGGCCTCCCCAGAGCTCAGAGCCTGGGCTTGGGGCAGCCTCCTTGGAGGGCTCCTGCAGCAGAGTATTCATAAGACCAGGGACTTGGGGTCCTTCCAGGGGCCACTGCTTGAAGAGAGGACCCAGGATGGATATCTAGAACCCAAAGCATCTGGCCCCGTGCCTATGCTCTCCGCAGACTGCAACTCAGGGAATTGGTAAGTCGTGCTTCGGAGGCTGCCGAGGGCATAATGGCCCGAAGCCCGCCCCATCCCCCCAAATAAAGCTCATTTGACTTGTGTCATATTGTGGGCTCCACCTAAGACCTGACTGAATGGAGAATTCCACTGCTATCAAGCACGTGGGGAATGCATTGGTGGAGTTCAACCCTCTCATCTCACAGATGAAGAGACTGAGGTTCAGAGGGACTGCAGCCACTCAGAGATCACAGAAGAGCTGGGGTTAGGCTCCTCGCCCAGTGCTCCATCCTCCACCCCAACCTGCCCGCAGCCATCTCCCAATGGCTCACCAAAGCTGGGGTCATGAAGATTCTGTCATAATCACCCAGGCAGCTTGTTAAAATTAGGAACCTGATAATCGGGTTCTTTGCAAGCTCCCTGGGTGACTTCAGTTCCTACTGGGACTGGGAACCAGTGCTCTGGGCCATGAAGGGTGCTCACAAATCATCAGTACAGAGCTACGTGCCCGCTGTGTGACGCTAGGCAGATTCCTTTCCTTCTCTGTACCTCAGTCTTCTCATCAGCTAAAGGGAATAACGATAGCACCTGGTGTTCGGCATTGCTGTGATATTAAATGAGTTAACACACAGCTAATATCACACTGTGTATCAGTGAATACCACACAAGTATCTCGTCTTCTGTGCTCTGCTCTTCTCTTATTCTGCTCCAGCCACAGCCGTTGTTCTTTGAACACACCAAGCATGTTCCAGCCCCAGGGCCTTTGCACTTACTCTTCCCTCTGCCTAGCATTTATGTCCTCCAGATTGTCCCGTGCTCCCACCCTCAACATCTTCAGGGGTGAGCTCAAATGTCACCAAATCAAAGGCCTTCACTGACCATCCATTCTCCTGACTGACTTTTCACCACCCGGACTATTTTCTATTTACTCACTTCTTGACTTATTCTGTTTCTCCCACTAGAAAGTTTCTGAGGGCAGAAACTTTGTTTGCCTTGCTTCCTGCCATACCCCCAGCATCTGGAACAGAGCCCGGCACTCAATAAATATTATTGATTGAATGAATGAAAATAAAGTACTTAAAACCGTGCCAGGTAAATAGTAGGTGTCTAATATATGTAGTCATTAATGTCACTCACATCTCCACCTACACTGGATGTGGTAAAGACCAAATATGGGGCACGACTCAACACCCAAGGGTGGGGAAAGAAGGAAAGGATGTACTTTACAGGCTGAAGTAGGCCCACGGGAGCTGTAGGACCTCGGGTGGGCGTGTCCACATGTCGAGTCCAAGTTTTCTGTCTGATCACATGCGAGCACTACACCTGTTCTGGGTTTTGCTGTTGCCGGGAAGGGTATCCAGGCGCTCTGTCTCTGCTGACATTTTGGCTCTCTGCTCAGAAGCAGACAGGTACCAAGGACAGATGCCTGAGTGAGGTCACGACTTAGGGATCTAATGTCATCCTGACATGGGAGCAGAGTACTCACCTGCCTGGGCGATGTGGATACAAGGACGGTTGCCTCACCAACAGGAGGATGTGCCGGGGGAGCTCCTGACAGGTGGGAAGAGGCCTCCAGGTGGCCCCCTCCCTGTCACCACCTCCTCACCCCCAGCTTCTGTTAACTGAGGCAGCAGGGAGATGGCAGCCGATAAGGCGCAGGGCCTGCTGGGCCAAGCAGACGGGACAGCTACCCCACTGCCACTGTCTACCTGGGGCTTGGCCTGAACTGGGGGGAGTGGCTTCAGGGACATTCTTCTCCCTGAGGTCAGGGGCTTCTGGAAGTGTCTTCTGGGAAATGTTCAAAGTGGCTGGGTCTGGCACTCCCTCTCTCCCTTCACTACACATATTCAGGTTACACGGATGAGTAAGTGAATGAATGAATGAGTTAGTTTTCCATACTTCACCCCCAGTCCAGGGCGTCAGGCTACATCTGCCTCTTTCCTGTTGTGGGAAAAGGCTGCAGTTCAATAAGGAAGGCACTTCTGGGCGCTGACTGTATGCAGGTACAGCCCTGGAGTTCGCGGTCGAGCGGAGACGCAGTACCCAGGCTGCTTTGCAATCTGACGCGGCACTTGCTAAGATGGAGCTTTCGCTCGGGTGGGGGAGCACAGAAGGAACACTTGGATGAGGGCTTCTGGGAGCTGACGACACAGGAGTGAGGCCCCAAAGGCTGACTCTGAACTGGCCAGTGGAACAAGGGGAGGGAAGGGTAATCTGGGCAGGAGGAACAGCATGTACAAAGGCATGGAAGTGTGAAATAGCCGGGGGTGTGCTGGGAAGGGACCTGCCATTCAGGGTAACTTGGGGACCTTCTGGTGGGGCCCTGGCCTGGGACTTTGGGGAGGGGGGACTTTGATGGGGCAGAGTGCGATCAGAGTCACGAGTTTCAGCTACATCCTGCGGCTGCAGAGGCAAAGGGACGTGGGGGCTGAGACCGGGGACCTGTATGACAGTCCAGGGGCGAGATGCTGGGTCTGAGTAAAGGCAGTGCTCGCTGGGATTCCATCCCAACCTCCAGCTACTTGTTGAGAGTACCCCCTCCTCTCCCATCATTTTAGAATCGAGGAAACTGAGGCCCAGAGAGAAGACATGGAGGCCCCAGAGTGGCTGAGTTCACAGTTCAGGGGGCAGCTACGATCTCTCTCTCGGATTCAGAATGAAACTCTGCTGGGGCTGGGGCTTGTTCAAAACAATTTCCCATTGGATAGTGGCTCTCACTCTGGTTTTCCAGAGAGCAGAGTTCATTGAACTTAAGGGCACATCTATATCCTGTCCTTCCTCTGCAGAGATAATAAAGTTCATGGGACTATTTTCCGTGTGGAAGAATAGGGCTGCTAAGAAAACATTGTGGAGTAAAGGCTGTTTGCAAAGGCCAGACAGAAAGGGGAAATCTTTGCCACCAGGAGGAAGTAAAGGGCGTGTCTCCCAGGCTGTGGGGAACGGTGCCACCGGCACCTCGCTCTGCCCAAGCCTGCCGCGTGCCTGTGCTGACTTCCCTCTGTCTCACCAGACTCTGATTCACGCAGATGGCCAGATTGCAGAGCTGCCCGTCCCGTTTCCCTGCTCTCCAAGGTGCAGGCTAGTTGGTTAGCTTTGGGGAAAAGAGTTTATTCTAGACCCAGAGAAAGTCCAAACTGGACTTTTAAGATTGTCTGGGTCACTGCTCTCATGGTACATGGGGACACTGAGGTTCCCACTTACACTGAAGTGAGCTTGTTTCAGGTCACACAGCCAGCTCTGGACAGGTCTGGTAGGGAAACTGAGGCATGGAGATGGGAAATGGCTTGCCCTGGTCGTACAGCTAGCTGATGGATTGAAGTTGGGAAAATGAGGATTGGAGAGGAGAAGCGGCTTGCCCAGGCTCCCACGACCTGCTGGTGGCAGAGGCAAGGGTTGGACTCAGGACAGAGCTGGCTCTGTCATCAACCCCGAGCTCCTGTCCACTCCCCCTTCCCCTACTGCTCTGCAGAGAAACCTCAGCATCACCACAGTCCATCTCTGTTTGCTGAGTGTCAGTCATCGCTGATGGTGTCTCCAAACGCCCTGCTCAGCCCCTTTAGATCTTATCGGCTCAGCCTCTATGAGGGCTCCTCACCTGGACCATCCCCAAACAGCATCCGTGTGCACAGGTGCACTGGGCGGGCGGGGGCTGGCCATTCCAGCGGGGGTGGGGGGCGGGTAGACAATGGCCGGGTTAAGAGGGTCATCTTCTTTTCGCACCTCCTGATTCCTCGAGTTTGTAAATCATTATCCCAGGCTACACAAAGCAGGCATTGAGCAAGCCTCTCATCACCTTGTGACACGGCAGGCAGAGACTGCTAGGGTCGAGTGGCTGGGTGGCTGGGTGGCAGCTCCCAGCCCCCTCCTGGGCACCAGGATTGAGTTACCCGCATAATCCCTGCTCTTCCATCCACCCTCTTTGTGCCTATTGTAATTTATAATTGAGGGGCATGATGCAACCTGCTAATTACATTGCTAGATTTTGAACACATCCTGGCTTCTCTGACTCAGGCGGCAGAGGGGGGCGGGAGCTGCCGGCTCTGCTTTGCGGCTTATCAGGGCTGGGTTATTCCGCTCACACCCGCTCACGCCTCCCCGGCCTTTGTTAACCGCGGCTTGCATCACCTCCTGCTTTCCATTTCTGCGGAATTTTTTTTAACGGCCCTTTTTTATGAGCCGCTCCATCTTGTCAGCTTATGAATGATTGTGGGGCAGCGATGGGGGTCGCTTTGTGTCTTTATTAAATGTTACACGATTGCAATTATGAATTAATAAGGGACAACGCATAAAAAATATATATAATCCATTTTGTGGCCTGGGGCAGACATGAGACTCGCTGCCTGGTGCCCAGGCTGAATAATTCCGAGCCCTGGGGACCACAGTCTGGACAAGGACTCAGCGAGGGAAGGATGGAGGCTGCCAGGGCGTGGGGGTACGGCCGGCAGGAGGGCTGGGGCTCTATCTCCAAGTCTCTCTGGAGGCCTCCCTACTCGTCCCAGAGCTCGGGCTCCCATAGGCCGGTGTCTGGACTATTGAAATTCCTTCTTATCAGCTCTTTCTGTGTCCACCGTCACCCCGCAGCCCCTTCTCCACATCCCAGCAGAGTGAGCCTCTCAAGATGACACTGGCCACACCACTGCCCTGCTCAGACTGCCTTTAGTGCCCACCAAGACCTTCCTTTTCAACCCTCTGCTTTCAGTAAGTCATTCCCAGGGCTTTTCTGTCCTCACTAAACCTGCTGGGAGCGGGCTGAGCCCATGGAAGATGAGCGACCCGAAGAATTGGACAAGAGGAGAGTCTGGGAATTGGAAGGAGTGATGGGCAGAGGGTCTGCGCCTGGCTGTCACTTACCCAGTAGTGCCCAGGGCCATGGGACATGGAAATGGAGGGACGTCAGCTGCCTCATCACTGCTCCAAAAGGCCAAAGGGCAGGGATTTATATTGGGTATACAAAAGTGAAGAAGATAATTTACTTCTCATTCAGAAGTATTTGATAGGTTTACCCCAAAAAAGAAATTTTACATTGATAACAAGCTTTTGGACAAGAGTTTAAATCATCTGATCAAAAAGCCAAAGTTCTATGCTACCTTCTCGGTTATATTGTAAGCCTTTTTCCCCCCCTAATTTAAAATGAACGCTACAGAAGAGTTACTCCATGTACAGCTGGTCTTTAGTTTGATGGATGAGGTATGGATTATTTCATAGATGTTCAATGTTTAGATTCTATCCACCTAGATATCTAGGGCTGCTGTGCTGTGCCCAAGGATGGTCACTGAGCCTTTGCAGGTGCTGGGTACACGGGGGTGCTTAATAAATACTCAGTGGTCTGAAGGGATGGGCAGAGGCATGGGTGATGTCCACATCCCACCCAGGACACCCCAGCTCATGCCCTGAAGACAGAAGCTGGAACACACCCATCCACACAGCCACAGCTGCCGAGTACCAAGCCTGGCGCAACTTCTGCGGAACCAGGGACACGGTGCAGCCTGTCAGTGAGGGGTGTCTGGTGGGCAGAGGAGCAAGACCGCTGAGATCTAGTGTAGGCAAATCGCCTCCTCTCCCTGGGCCTCGGTCTTCCCACCGCTCGAGTTCACGCTCCAGTATTCTGTCTGCATCCTAGTTAAGCGACTTGCTTTTCCGCCTTCAGCCACCCAGCCCTGTGCGCTCCCTCGGCAGGGCCTCGCCTCCCATTCTCTGCGGGCCTGGCACTCGGTAAACGCTGAACTAATGAGCAGCCGAAACAAAATGCTCTCGAGGCACCCACTCCGTGCCAGGCTCCTACCAGACGCTTCCTATGTGTTACCAGGAATCCTCCCATCAATGCTGCTGGGAGGACTGCTTAATCCCCATTTCACAGCTGAGGTCACTGAGGTGGAGAGAGCACCCAGCCCGTGTCCAGCAGGGTGGGGCTGGGGCTGAGCCGTCCGCACGTGGCTTGTGGACCAGAAGCTGAGTACTGGCCGGGGGCCCCCCTCCTCCGCTTTTCATGGCCTGGGTGGCAGCAGGCAGGCAAGTGACCGTGGGGCGGGAGCCGGCCAGGGTGACCGCAGGCTGGGCGACAGAAGGAACACAGTCTGAGGACACCGCTGAAGTTCATCTTCAAACACTGCGGCCGCGCTGTGGGTGCCGGGAAACCACAGCCGCCCACATCTCAGCGCTCGGGGCCAGCCCGGGGCAGGAGGCAGAGCTGGCAGTGGCAGGGCAGCTGGGGGCATGCAGGAGTGGCAGGAAGGCTGGGGGAGGTGGGCAGTGGGCTGGGGGGTAGGCGGGAGGGGGCAGGAAAGGGTTGTACACAGAAAGCCTCAGCCCGGCTGTAGCAGGCCCGGCTACATCATTCTGGGGGGCCTTGTTCAAAACTACTAAGAATTTCAAGATGGCAAGAGCAGACCTTAAGCCAGTCTTGGACCCTCATAAGTACGGGCCCTTTGGATCACCCATCCAGCCAGTCCTGGCCAGCAGGTTGTTTGCTTGGCTCTCAGCTCGCAAATGAGGGGCTCGCCCTGGCATGGCACTTGGGTAATAGACACAGAGTAAAAGGTCTGGCCCCTCATTGCCAGGGAGGAGCCCGTGTAACCCACAGTGCAGGGCATGGCAGGGCTGGAAGAGGGGCCGGGCATCAGGAAGACTCATGCCATGGACCTTTTTGGAAGCTGCGTGGACAAAGGCAAGCCAGCACACTGCTGGGACGGCAGGCAGGCAGGCGTTCCGGGTGTGGCCTGCCTGGTGACTCACACAGCTTGGCTGTGCTGCTGCTTTCGCTGTGAGCATGTTGGGGAGAGGTCCCAGGCCCTGCCAGAGGCATCCAGAGTCCCCGGGGGGGGACACGTGCAGACCTCAAGCCTGCAGGAAAGCCCAGGGTCCTGTGGGTGCCCAGAATCAGACAGGCAGCTTGGCCTCCAGAGGCACATACATTGTCACCAGAGAGGAACTTGGAGCCCGCCTTGAGCCTGCATCCCCCAGGCTGGCGCTTGGCAACAGGGATGACAGGCCACCACTGGCTGGTGGCCCTCCTCTGACCTGAATATGGTACCCCTGAGAGGCTGGGCTGAGCCCCAGTTTGTGTCTTCCACCCCAGTCCCTGCCATAAGGCCCTGCGCACAGTGGGTACTCAGGAAATACTGGTTGAGTGAACACAGGAGGTATTGAGAGAAGATTCAATTCTGCCTCATTTGTGCTACAGCTGACACTTAGCTTGGAGGTGAGGGAAAGGAAGGATGCTCTTGGTTAGCAGAGAGGTGGGACACACTCCACACACAAGCGTTGGTGTACACATCTGCATTTATGTGGGTCTGGGTAAGAACGCACGTGTGGGGGACTCATCTATAGAGGGTGAAGATATAGATATGCATGCATGCATTTGTGTATGTGTGAAGGTGATTATAAAAATACATATAGGGCTTCCCTGATGGCGCAGTGGTTGAGAGTCCACCTGCCGTTGCAGGGGACGCGGGTTCGTGCCCCGGTCCAGGAAGATCCCACAAGCCGCGGAGTGGCTGGACCCGTGAGCCATGGCCGCTGGGCCTGCGCGTCCAGAGCCTGTGCTCCGCAACGGGAGAGGTCACAACAGTGAGAAGCCCGTGTACCGAAAAAAAAAAAAAAAAAACCATATAGGAGGGGCACATGTGTGGGTGGGGACCCATGCATATGTACATGTTTGTGTGGGAGACATGCATGCACCTGCATGCACATGGCACGTGTCAGTGGGAGTGCGCACAGATACCCAGCAATCCTCTGCTTCCTGCACTCCATCTCCCCATCGACCACCCTGCCCCATCCAGGAGCCAGACCCTTGCGGGCAGTGCTCACGGCACGAGAGAGGTAGGAAAGTGTGGTGGCTGGGAGTGCAGGCTGCCTGGATGAGTCTGACTCTGCCCCTTACCCACTGTGCAGCCTTGAGTACGTTATGTAAACTCTCCTTACCTCGGTTTTGTTGTCTGTAAAAAGGGCTCATGACAGCAATTCCTTTGAGCTATAAGGCTTGAAAAATGGTACTTAATAAGGCTCCACAAAGGTTAGCTGTTGTTAGTATCTTGGCTGGGGGCTGCTGCCGCTGTGGGTACCAGGGCCAGCACTGAGAACAGGGCTGCAACCTGTGTCCATCCATCTCCATGAACGAGATGGGCAAGTTCCAAACACCGGATGCCTGGCTGGAGAGGTGAGAGGAGGGGAGGGGATGGCCCAAGGCTTCAGAGGCCCTCGCCTCCGACAGCTGCCTCGGACTCCTCTAACGGCCCTGGGAAGGCCGCTGAGGAATCCCCAGATCTGGAACACACACGTGGTAGGGCATGGCAAGGTAGGAGCAGCTCTTTAAAAACAGTCCTCCTGGGAGAGCGGAGCTGGGCCCCAGAGGCCACCCACCCGCCATAGGGACTGGCGGCTGTGCGCTGCAAGGTAAATCACCCCCGATTGTCCTCTGGAATGCGGTCGCTGTGAACAGTAACACGCATGTTACTGCTACGTAAACACAGTTAAACTATTTACGACGGCCTCGGCCTGGCGGCCCCAGGAAAACTCTACCACGTGGGCCGCCTCAGCTCTGCCGGCCAAGGTGGCTGGGAGAGGGATTTATTTTGTCAAGACCTAGATCCCTGGCACTCCCTGCTGCCACCCAACCCCAAGACCTAGCACTGGGCCAGGGGAGGTTTCTTCTCAAAGGCCAGAATGAAGTGTTTTGAAACTATGGAAAGTTGAAGAATAGCAGAATGCCCTCTTTATTTAATGTTAGCCCTTGGCCTTTGATCCAGTTTGTGGAGGACATTTTTTTAAGTAAGCGGGAGCTTTGGCTCCAGATCTCAAGAATGCATTGGGGTAGATCTCCATGCAGGATGCTGAGGGAGAAACTGAGGAGAAGACTCAACTTAGCCCCCAAGGAGCCCCCCAGCAAATGGGAAAGAACCAGCCCCTGCCCACAGCAGCCTCCAGCCTAAACGTGGAGACACAGCTCCTGTCCTCAGTCCCTTCCCTCCTCCTTCGCAGTCTGAGAGTGCAGGTGCAGTCTCTGTGTCCCTCCCCATTCGGTGAGTGGACTGGACCACCTGAGGCTCAAGGCCTCAGGTAGACTCAGGGAACAGGCTGCCCTGGAGGGCAAAGGCCCTAATGGTGGCCGTGACCGTTTAGACCTCCCCAAGAGAAACACGGCTGAAGACCCACTGGCGCCCCTCTCTGCCCTGGTGCAGGTTCTAGCCTTGGTCGATTCTCTTTCTCCAGAGGCGCCATCACCTACCATTTATTTTTTCAAAAGGTACCGGGATTACCCGAGAGGTCACTTAGGCTGGTAAACACTACAGGGGTTTCCTACCAGCGTATGGAGACCCCGCCCGCCCCTGGGCCCTCTCCCTGGCCCCTCCAGGCCTCCCTCTCCTCCCCTGCTCGAGGGCTGCCTCTCCATCCGCCTCCTGTGTTTTCTCCTGTGATTCTCGCGCCTGAAGTCTACCCCTTGTCCCTTCCTACCCCACCACACGCTGAGCACCTGCAGAACGGGCCTTCCTGGGCAGCTCGGTCAACAAGACCTCTTCCCTCCTGTTGTCTACACAGTCTGATCCAGGTCATCTGGATTAATCTGCTTGCCCCGAAGCTCCTCTGCTAATAGTCACCACCGTTCATGGAAGGCCTTTGACATGCCCGACGCTGGCCTTATTAGCTCACACACGTTCTCTCCAATTTTCCACCACCCGCAAAGTGGCAATTTCAGGCCCGCATTATGGTGATGAGGGAACAGAGGCTGAGGGAGGTTGGGTTATCTCCAGAATCACAGCTGGTGAGTGCCACGGGGCTCTGACACCCGTGTTCTGACTACGGCACCGCCTTGCCTGCTCTCCTGCACACCCCAGGGAACAAGGAGCAACATGTCCTTGATTAGGTGGGGTCTGAAGGGTTGACCGTTTTGGGGGGGGGACCCGGTTTTCATAAAAGAACACTGGAACTTACACACATGCATGAGGTTATCATTCAAAAAGTTTACCTCAGAAGAGGGCAGTTATTCTGATCATGCTGCTTGTTCAGTGCGTTTTGGTTTTGCTTTTGTTTTACGTTTTATTTCTTTGAATCAACAGGGGCACAACAGAAAAGATCAAAAAAGCAGGTTGCCCCTGACCTGTCTCAATGCCACCAGCCACTTCCTTCCTTTCTTCAGCTGTGATAAAGAAAGCTGTGGCTTTCTGTAGTTTTATTCACAGTCCTTTTAAAGTCAATTAAACTCATCACATCAGAATCAAAATTTTTTTTTACCCAGTTTAATCCATCACTTTTTTTTTTTTTTTTTTTTTGCGGTACGCGGGCCTCTCACTGTTGTGGCCTCTCCCGTTGCGGAGCACAGGCTCCGGACGCGCAGGCTCAGCGGCCATGGCTCACGGGCCCAGTCGCTCCGAGACATGTGGGATGTTTCCGGACCGGGGCACGAACCCGTGTCCCCTGCATCGGCAGACGGACTCTCAATCACTGCGCCACCAGGGAAGCCCATCATCACATTATTTTTTTCAACTTGATTTCAAGTAACATTTTAAAAACAAATCCTTTACTTTAGAATAGTTTTAGATTTCCAGAAAAATTGCAAAGATAATAGAGTTCCCATACACTCCATACCCAGGTTCCTCTATAATAGATATCTTAATTAGTATGGTATGTTTGTTACAATTAATGAAGAAACATTGACACATTGTTATTAACTAAAATCCACGCTTCCTAATTTCCTAAGGAAATTCAGATTTCCTTAGTTTTTACTAATGTCCTTTTCCACTTCCAGGATACTATATTACATTTAGTCTTCATGCTTCTTAGGCTTCTCTTGGCTGTGACAGTTCCCTCATTTCCTTGTTTTTAATGACCTTGACAGTTTTGAGACCTACTGGTCAGGTATTCTGTAGAATGTCCATCCCTCAGTTGGGATTTGTCTGATGTTTTTCTCATGATTAGGCTTGAGTTACGAGTTTACGGAGGAAGAACACAGATAAAGTGTCGTTTTCATCACATCATATCAACGGTACATACCATCAACATGACTTATCACCGCTGATATTGACTTTGATCACATGGCTGAGGTGGTGTTCGTCAGCTTTTTCTATCCTAAAGTTATTGCTTCCCCTCACCCCATCCTTTCCATACTGTCCTCTTTGAAAGGAAGTCGCTACGCAGAGCTTACACTTAAGGGGGAGGGAGCTATGGTCTACCTCCCTGAGAGTGAAGTATCTACAGCCTGGATATTTGGAATTCTTCTGCATAGGAAATTTTGTCTCTTCTCCCCCATTGATTTATTTAATCATTTATTTATATCAGTTATGGGCTCATGGAAATTTATTTTATATTTGGGTTATGGTACAAAACTATTTCATTTCTCAAGTTCCATCTTTGGCCACT
The DNA here is from genome assembly GCF_039906515.1 of Pseudorca crassidens. Lineage (NCBI taxonomy): Eukaryota > Metazoa > Chordata > Mammalia > Artiodactyla > Delphinidae > Pseudorca > Pseudorca crassidens. Next base: position 32,118,871 of record NC_090305.1, read on the forward strand.
GGAATTCTTTCAGTTGCCTCTTGTGGGGTTTTTTGGTTTGTTTGTTTGTTTGATTTTTGTTTTTAGCACTTCCTTACTTCCTGGCACTGTAAGATACTCTGGGCTCATCTTGTATATTTCCTGCCCCAGTCCTAGACTCAGTCTTTTCTCCAGGGAGCCCTGGTTTCTTCGAATGAAGAATGGTATTAGAAACCAAGATCTGAGCACTAGGTGTGCTTGTCACTACTGGGGTATAGCTGCTTATAGACACTCCCAGTTGACAGAGAAAGGAAATATATGTCTTTACTAAATCACGTGTATAATACACATTTCTGTAAGTATTTCTTTTGTAACCATCCATATCTGTATTAAATTAGACATGAGTCTGTACTTATGTCCCCAAATCTAATCCATTACCACATGGATCATTCTAGGCTCCTCCTCTTACTGAAACCTTTCACTCCAACAGTGAGGAAACTGGCTCCTATCTGCCATCCATTTACTTAAATGTTCAATTCCAGTATACCTGTATATTACTTCAGATTGTTAACCCATATTTCCATGGGAAACAACTTTATCAACTAGAGTACAGTGCTGTGTTCAGCTCCCTTCGTCTTTAGTCTTACAGACTCCATTCATTCCCAGAGTTACTTAGTACATTTCCTCCCATCCCATTCAAGGAGGTGGTTTTATACTTTTGTAATACAGTTAGATTCTTCTCTCACATTCTGTGTTCTATCCTGTGATCTCCCAGCCTCCTAAATGATTTTTTAAAATTTGCATACGTTAAGGCTCACTCTTTTTTATTTATTTATTTACTTACTTACTTACTTACTTATTCTTGGCTGAGTTGGGTCTTCGTTGCTGTGTGCAGGCTTTCTCTAGTTGTGGCGAGCGGGGGCTACTCTGTTGCGGTGTGCAGGCTTCTCACTGTGGTGGCTTCTCTTGTTGTGGAGCATGGGCTCTAGGTGCACGGGCTTCAGTAGTTGTGGCATGCAGCCTCAGTAGTTGTGGCTTGCGGGCTCTAGAGCACAGGCTCAGTAGTTGTGGCGCACGGGCTTAGTTGCTCCACGGCATGTGAGATCTTTCCGGACCAGGGCTCGAATCCGTGTCCTCTGCATCGGTAGGCGGATTCTTAACCACTGTGCCACCAGGGAAGCCCAAGGCTCACTCTTTGTGTTGTAAATTTCTATGGGCTTTGACAATCACAGTACTTATCCACTATTTCACTATCACACAGAATAGTCCTACCACCCTACAAAATTCTCTGTGCTTTACCTATTCAACCCTCCTCCTACCCCAAACCCATGACAACCACTGATCTGTTTACCATCTCTACAGTTTTGCCTTTTCCCTAATGTCATAAATGAAATCACATAGAATGGACCTTTTCAAGACTTCTTTCACTCAGTAATAAGCACTTGAGATTCATCCATGTCTTTGTGTGCTTGATAGCTCTTTTCTTTTTATTGATAAGTGGTATTAAATTGTGTGGATATACCACTTTGTTTATCTCGTCACCTATTAAAGGACATCCTGCTTCTTTGGCAATTCTATTTTTGGCAATTCTAAGTCAATTGCTGCTATAAATAAATATTCCTGTGCTGGGTTTTGTGTGGACATAAGTTTTAAAATCAGTTGAGTAAATACCTAGGAGTGAAATTGTTGGATCATATGGTAAGACTATGTTTAGTTTTATGAGAAACTTCCAAACTCTTTTCCAACGTGGCTTTACCATTTTGCATTCCCACCAGAGATGAGTGAGAGTTCCTGTTGCTCCACATCCTCACCAGCAATTGATATTGCCAATTTTTAAAAAATTTTAGCCATTCTGTTAATAAAAAGTATAGAGTGGTTTTTCATTGTTGTTTTAATTTTCATTTTCTTCATGACAAATGACACTGAGCATCTTCATTGGCTTATTCACCATCTATATATCTTCTTTGATGAGCTGTCTGTTCATACGTTTTACCCATTTTTAAATTGGATTGTCAAATAACTTTTGGTTGTTTAAAAAAGTCAATTCCAGCTCTGATCGGGGAGGATCAAACCCCACTGAGGATGTTCATCATTTAGATAAGATACCTAAGAAATATTTGTGGAATAACATTCCATGGAGACCTGGAATCCCAGAGCTAAAAGGCACCTCAGAGTCCTTTTACAGGAGAAGAAAATGGGTTTTGAGAGAAGAAGTGGTGAAATGACAGAGACATTTTCTCTTCACCACATACCCACATGCCCCACCCTTACTTCCCAGTCCCTCACCATTAGGTGGGACCACAAGACTAACTCTGACAGATAGGCTGTGAACAGAGATGCAATCTGTCACTTCAGAGCCAGAGCATTTGAGAGCCAGTGCACAGCCCTCCTGCTCTTTTCTGCCCCTGCAGACACAACCATGGAAGCCACCTGTTGAAAATAATGGATCTAATATCCAGGATCTCTAATGACTTTGTGGAGCAGAACCCCTGCCAGTCTGCCTTGGCCAAATTGTGTGAGCAAGAAACAAACCTTTGTGATGTGAATCCACTGAGATTTCAGGGCTCATTTGTTACTGCAGCACAGCATAGCCTATCCTGACTTGCATGGCCAGTCATTGGCTGGTGCCTTTGGCAACTCATCAGAGTCCCCCAGACCTGGTGCTATGCCGGCCCAGTAAAAATTTGCTTAAGGAGAGAGGTCATTTAAACCAATCAGCATCTACTGAGACCCACCACGTGTCTGGCCCTGTGTAGGCACATGTCTTCATCACCTCAGTCTCTCAGGGAGAAGCTCTCTGCTGAACGCTCTGCTCTTATCACTTACTGGTCCTTATCTCCCCAGGTGACATATGGTGGTTGACATATAATGGAAGCTAACTTTCCCACAAGAGAACAATCCTTATGGGATACTAGAGGCAGATTTCCCCACCCAAGTCAAACCCTCCAAAGTTCCTATAAACCCCACGTCCCCCACCAAAGTTTTACCTGAGAGGAAGCATGTCTCAGAAGCTCTTTTCTATCTCCCGCTGCATCTTTTCTTCAAACTCAGGACTTGCTTTCTGCTAACTCCATCCATTCCAGAGGAGGAAGACATTGCCATCTCCGTCGTCCAGAAGACATGCACCTGCCAGCACTTAACAGGGCTTTTTCTCCAGCTTGGCCCTGCCTAAAACAATTTTCCCTGGGCTGACCTCCGATAGCAGGCCACAGGCTATGGTGAAACACCTCCACAGCCTCCCAGCCTCCTAATCACAATATCTGGGGGCCTGATGCAGCCCTCAGGGCAGGGAGTGAGGGTTTTCTCCCTGTGAAGTGAAGTAATGCTCACAGGGCTCAAAATCAAGACCATGACCTCATTACTTGATGTTCTGGTCAACAGGCTTGAGGAAATGTGATGATGTTAATTATGTGCTGATTTATTTAATCCCTGTTCTTGTGAAACGCAAGCATTTGCCTTCCACTCCTTTCCCCAGGGGCTATGAACTCCTGGGGGCTTGGCATGGGGTGGAGCAGGAGGGGGAAGGACCAGACCAGGGTCACCCAGACCTGGATTCACTTCCTAGCTACTGTGACTTTGGGTAACCTTCCTGAGCCTGGGATTGAGCAAGGATTATGGGCTTGGCACTGTGCCTGGCACGTAGGAAGCATGGAAAATTAGAGCTGTTATTACCACACTCTTAATTATTATTTTATCTATCAACTGAAGGATGAGTTTCCATTGTTCCATCTTGATTCTGAAGAGACAGTAGAGAGTAGACCAGCATTGTTCAACAGAACTTTCTGGGCTGACGGAAATGTTCAGTATCTGCGCTGTCTAATATGGTCGCCACTGGCTACGTGTGACTGCAGAGCCCTTCCTTGAAAGGCGGCTGGGGTAACTGAGGAACTGAATTTTTAATTGTATTTCATTTTAATTATTTCAGTTAAATAGTTCCATGAGGTTAGTGGCTACTGTATTGGGCAGTGCAGGTGTAGAGGGTAAGAATGCAGGCTCTGGGGTAGACCACTAGGGTTCCCATCCTGCTTCCTAGCTGGAAGCCCCTGGGCCAGTTATGCAACCACGCTGGGCCTCAGCTTCCGCATCTGTAAATGTGGATATTATAGTACTGAATTCCCAGGGCTGTTTTGAGGGTTAAATGGGTCAATCTACATAAAGTGCCCCATTTTTAAAATTATTTATTTATTTATTTTTGGCTACGTTGGGTCTTCATTGCTGTACACAGGCTTTCTCTAGTTGCGGAGAGGGGGGGCTACTCTTCGTTGTGGTGCACAGGCTTCTCACTGTGGTGGCTTCTCTTGTTGCGGAGCACGGGCTCTAGGAGCACAGGCTTCAGTAGCTGTGGCACGCGGGCTCAGTAGTTGCGGCTCACGGGCTTAGTTGCTCCCCGGCATGTGGGATCTTCCTGGAGCAGGGCTCGCACCCGTGTCCCCTGCATTGGCAGGCGGATTCTTAACCACTGCGCCACCAGGGAAGCCCAAGTGCCCCATTTTGGAAAGTCTATTATTATTGCTGTCTGCATAGCACTGGTGTCTGGTCTGTAACCCATGGGCATGACTATGTCTCCTGCCTTGAGGGCCTCTGTCTGATCCTGCTCTGAATTCCTCAGGGCCCCAGCCCAGGGCAGAGAAAACCAGTGTCCACCGGACCAGGGGGTGAAGGAGACTCAGAATGCCCCGAGAATGATAAGGCCAATGGACAAGGATGCCCTGGCTGCCCCTCTCCCCTCTGTGGTGTGGGCCTGCCGCCCTTCTCAAGAAGGGGTGGGCTGCAGGAGACAGCTCATCCTCTGGTCCTGGGGCGTTTGGGGCATGGCAGCCTGAAAGAGGAGGTTCCGATGGGTTCAGGGGTGAGGGTTTTTTCCTCATTCCAATCTCCCAGGAGCCACAGGAGCCAAACTGTGTCCACTCTACCCTGTCTCCAAGCACGGAGATGGATGATCTGATCCACCTGCCAAACTCAGCCACGAAGCCAGAGGAGGCCAGACGTCAGGAGGGCTCTCCCGGAAAGCAGTGAGTACGCTTCTAAGAAATGGAAGACCTGGGTCCCACGCCAGGGCCCTGGAGCCGCGTCTTTGGAATTCCCCCTCCCTTCTCACCATGATGAGGAACAGAATTCCTCCATTTCAGGGAACGGGTGCGAGCCTGGGTCCTGTCATCTTAGCTTCTTCCTCCCCAGGGGTGCAAGGGCCACGTGGGGATTTCTGGATTCCGGGACCTCTTGGTGCCCCCCGAGGCAAAGCCTCAAATTTCCCCAGTGAACTAATCAGCATCAGAAGCCAAGGACCCTCTGAGGGTCTCACAGTCCCTGGCTTCATCCTGGCGAGCTCCTCACCTGTCCCAGACTCAGTAGGAAATGGAAGGGTCCGCGGGCAAGGCCCAAGTCCCCTCTGTGAGGTGGCCCAGGAGAACACCTCCTTCTCCCAGCCAGAGTCCCCTCCTCCCCCAGTGTCTGGGACTCCTGCTTCCGCAGCCAGGAGCAACCCACCCTCCAGAGCCACAGAGGAATGCCACAGTCTCATGTAACAGTGCATAGGACAGGGACCATCTTTGCTCCACTTTCCCTGATTTCAGAGTAAGAGACAGCAGGAGGCACCAAGGTTAGACTCCAGGAAGGACTTCCTCATGATGAGAAATAATGAGCCAGTTGGTTGTAGGAGCCAGTTGTATTCAATCTTCTGATCAGGCTGATGGGGAGGGCTCCGGTAGAGTGGGATGATGAGAAAACTGGCATTTAAAATACACAGGCTATATGGCTGATATGATCTCCCAGTTAGCTGGATTGAGAGTCAGACAGACTTAAGTTTAAATCCCAGCCAAGCCACTGACTGGCTGGGTGACCTTGGGTTAATTGTTTAACGATGCTTCCATTCAGTCTCCTTATCTGTAAAATGGGGCTAAAGAGAGTCACCCTCCAGCTTGCACTAAGGAGTGAGGGAGGCCTGTAGGTGAATGACTCCAGCCCAGTGCCTGGCACATACCAGGGGGGTAGAGAGGTGGCCAGGTCTGAGCAGGCTGGGGGTTTAGGGAGCAGTGAGAGGGGAAGACATGCAGGAATGTAGGCCGGGGTGGGGAGCTCAGTGCCCCATGGGAAAGACCTGTTATCCCAGCTGGAGGTGGCCTTGGAGCTCCACTGCAGGCCAAGGAATGGGCCCCACTCCCTGTGCCCTGGCTGAGAGTCTCCTGTTCCCCAGCCCCGCTTCGACACCCTACCTCAAGGCAATCGTGCGAGGACAGTAAGAGAACTGGGACCCCCTCCCTGGAGAACTCTGCTCTTCCTGCAGGCTCCTAATCCCACCTTGATCTGGGGACCTTCATCTGCCAACCCCAGGAAGCCCTTCACGGGACTGGTTAACCCAGACACTCTTACTCCTTCTCCTGCAAGATGCTGAGGAAGACTCCAGGCTGGGGGCCAGCCTGCCCGCCTGCTTCAGGCCAGTGCTGGCGAGCACTGGGGTGGGGAGCCCGTTGGTGATTTGGGGGGCCAGCTGGTGGGCAGGTTTGCGGGGGACCCAATTCCCACCAGACTCAAGTATAAATCGAAAGCCCTTCCAGACCTTGCGGTGGGGCAGGAGGGAAGCTGGCTTTGCCCGGCGGCTGGCGCGCCGAGGTATCAGCTGGCCCCAGGCTGAGCCGCCTCCAAGGGCCTCCCTCCCCCAGGCCTCGGCAGGGGTGAGAAGGGCTCAGTGGCCACTGGCCGTAAACAGTCATAAAGCCAGCGCAGGCGCAGGCGCGGACGCAGGCGCAGGCCGGAGGCCCACTGCCAAGGAGGAAAACTGAGAGACAATGAGGGCTTGAGAAGCCCAGAGCTGTATGACCCAGTGGGAGTCTTTAATTCAATTCTAGGGTTCTTGGATGCAAAGGAGTTAGGCTCTCATCCTAAGTGAAGACATAGCCCCCACTCCCTTAGACTGGGGGCTGCCTGAGAGCAGGGCTGTGTTTCCCTATCAGAGTGCCTGGGGCTGGGGGGGGGGGGCGGGGGGACCAATCAGCTTTGACTTTCTCCCACCATCTGAATAAGACCATGGTGTCTCAGGAGAGAGAAATCTCTCACTTGTGGTATCCAGGGTCTGAGAGTGTTATTACTGATGAGAGTAACACAGGCGGTGGGGGCGGGGTGGGGGGGTCGGGCATTTTTAACTTTTCTGAAAAGCTGTGGAATCCCAGAAGTCTCTCTTGGTTTCCCCCTACTTCTCCTCATCCCCTCACGTGTGCCAATCCTCCCAGGGTGAGGAGAACTAAGAGCTGGGGTGGCCCCAGGGCAGAATCTGGGATGTGGCTGGGGTATAGCGAGCTGCCCCGCTCCAGGCCCCTCCTGTTCTCTCTCTCCCCTGCCCCTCACACCCACGCTGGACCCTCTGGCCTCCCTGCAGCCCTTGCTTGTCCAGAGCAACCCCAGCTGGACACCCCCCTCCCTCCCTCCTTTGCCCACAGAGGAGGCCGCCTGCTGCCCACTGCCAGGTACAGAGGATAAAAATAGCCAGTGGAAAAACACGTGGCTTCAGGTCAAACATTAACCTGCAGGACCTGGCATGCCGACCACGGTGTCCCTTCCCAGGTTCCCTGGCCACCAACATGCAGCTGGTGACGGCATTCTCTCCCCGTGGCCATCGCTGTAATTCTCGGACATTTACTTGCAAGCTCCAGCAGGGAGCACCCACCCCCCTGAGGGCCCCGAGGGCACAGGTGTGGCCAGACCACCCAGACTACTGACTTCAGGGATGGTACTCCTTCTGCTCAGTCTGGGATCTTCCCCGAAAAAGCCAAGCTCACTTAGAATCCCGAAGGAAGTGGAGGGGACAGCAGAGTCCAGGCAGCGCTGGCATACACCCCTCAGCACACTGGGAGGCCACCTGGAGGAGGTGTTGGGAGAGGCAGGCAGGTGAGACATTCCAGCCCTGTCTCTAAGGCACCCTGCGTGTCCGGCTCCGGTGTTGTCTGGGGCTGTGTTGACCAGAGGGATGGGTGAGCCCCCCATGGACACAGATGACTCTTCCTATACACCTCAGGCCCACCTCGGCCTTTTACTGGGCAGGTGCTACTCATCGGCATCCCCACAGCTGCCTGTGGCTCAGCAGGGCACAACCTGCCCCTGGCCCCTGCTCCTCACACCTCCGGAGTCCGATGCCCCATGGTTCTAGGAAATGCCTGCACAGCAGCCTTGAGCCTGAGCCAAGTGCCCCATTTTCTGTCAAGGAAGCTTGGCGGCACCAGGAAAGGGAAGTCCATCTGGGCACAGCATGACTGTCCCATCATCAGGCTAGCTGGAGTCTGACGAGCCCCATCTTGAAGCCCGAAAGGGATTTAGGGGGTCTTGGGACCAGAGAAGCCCCCCCGCCCTGGCCACTGTGATGTCCACGGCAGCAGCACAGCAGCATGGTGGAGAGTGTGTAAATATTAACTTTTAAGGGGAAGCAGAGGGCTTGAGTGAGATCAACAAGGGCCTCGCCTGCCTCTCTCGGGGGAGCTGAGAGCTGGTCCTCTGGGGACTGGCGTCTGCTGGCCCTCACACCAGGTCAAGAGCCCAGCGCTGGACAGAGATTTGGGAGGCCTGGGGCCTGCCCTCTGAGGAAAAGTGAGTCTCCCCCGGGCACAGGAATTCCCACCCAGGATTGTCTCCCAGACTCCTGGAAATGTTTCCCACCAGGGTGGCTGTCCCTGTGCCAGGACAGCGTTCTGAAGACAGTGCTGGAAGGCCCGGCCCTGTCGCTGACCCAGTCAGGCCACACAGGAGGCCCCATGGACTCTGGAAGCCTTTGGTTTACAGCCAAGTTCTGCCACTTTCAAAGCTACATGGTCATATATGAGTTACTAAGCCTCACTGAGTCTCAGTTATCTCATCTATAAAATGGGGACAATTACGTCCAGCTCTCAAGGTGCTCCAAGGGTTAAGTTAGCTGATCTCTCTGTACTGCCTGGTACATAGAAGTTATGTTATTGATGGTTGCTCCCGTGAGCTCTTCTCTCCATCATGGGCCTCAGTTTCCTCCGTAAATGGGGATAATCACGCCCAGCTCACAGGACCAGATGAGCTAATCTTTATATTGTTGTTGTATGTGGACATTGGTCCGTAACTGTCAGCATGATCGTTATCTGTTTCCCTCTCTGCACCTCTGTTCCTCATCTGGATTTGGTCATCTCTGTGGACCTCGCCTGGAGGTCCAGGGTGCTAGCCACCTGCTCCCTGAACTGAGTCACACCCCCTGCTCTTCCCCCTCCTTGCCAGGGCCAGAGCGGCATCATATCACCCTCATTATCATGCTGACATTTGCTTTGGCCCACAGAGCAATTACCTGTTGCATTGAACAAAGGCCCAGGAGCAAGGCAGATAATAGGACAGCCAGAAGCCCTGGCTTTGGAGAGAGAAGCAGACAGCGGTGTCAGCCTGAGCCTGACCTCAGGCCCGGGAAACAAAGCCAGGGACGCAGGGAGGTGGGTGTGAGGTGGGGGTCAGTATTAATTTCCCCCGGCTGAGGAGCTGAGCGTCTGGAGCCGGGGAGGAGGAGGGATGTGTGCATCTGGATGCCATCTGGACAAGGGCAAACATCGAGGGGCCACTCGAGGAAATGCCTGAGCGGCAAATCAAATCCTGCAAAGAAACTGCTGAGCCCTTGAAATGAATGTCTGAGGGAGAGGCATGCATCTGGGGAGAGTTGGTGGGCGGGGAGACCAGATTGGGGTAGGAGGCGGGGTGGGGGGGGAACGGAAGGGACCATGCCTGGAAGCCTCTGGTGGGGGCCTCCCTGGGCTGGTGGCCCCCAACAGACACTGAGGCTGGACCTGCGGGCTGGGAGTGTTGAAGGAAGGGTCCCCAGACATGCGGACGGTCCACATTGCCTCAGAATCCTGGGCCTCTCTCCCTGTAGCCCCCCAACCACTTATCAGACCCCAGACCCCGAGTGCTGCCGTCCTTCAGATCAATGACCACTCCACACGCATCGGTGTAGCACCAACTGTGAGCATGGCCACAGGTATGGGAAGCCTAGACGCTCAGAGTTGTGGCTCAGCGTGGTTCTGGGTTCTGACAAACTCAGGTTCAAATCCCCTCTCTCCTTAAACCGGCTCACAAAATGTAACTCGCTTGGCCAAGCCTCCATTTTCTCCTTTGTAAGAGCATAATCTTGTACCTTCTTGGGCCTCCCTGGGAGTGTGGCCAGTGCTAATCCTGGATGGGACTCCGGAGCAAGGCAGGAGATCTGGGAGACCCTCAACGCTCCCTGGGCTGGGGACTGCATACCCTCGGCCCCCTTCACTGACGTAACGAGGCAGGTGCTGCCTCAGCCTTGTTCCGGGAGGTCAGGAAACACACTCACCCCCCTAAGCCAGCCAATGGCCACAGGACCTGGACACGTGGGCCTTCTCCCCTCCTCCTCCCATTAACCAGGCCACCAGGCACACACAAGTATGTGTGCTTGCATGCACGTGTGTGTACTTGTGAGTGCACGTGAGTGTGGGTGTGTCTGTGCAAGTTTTTGCATCTGTGCATGTGCACGTGGGCCTGTGTATGTTTGCACAGATGTGTTCTGTGTGTGGTGCTTATTTGTACGCGTTTTGTGTGCTGTGCAAATGTTTGTGTGTTTCAGCATGTGGAAGCCATGTGCACGTGTTTGTGTGACTATGTGAGCATACATTATGCAAATAGGGGTTACATGTTTATGTGTCTGTGTGCATATATTTACATCTTATATGTTTTCGTACAGTATGTGTATGTGCTGTGTGTTTGTATATTTGTGAATATAGGATCTGCGTGGGTTTGGGTTTGTAAATAAGGTGTGTATGTGTTTGTATAATGTGTTTCTGTGTTAATATATGTTTGTGGGTATAACGCATCTGTGTATAATTGGCATGCCCGTGTATCATGTGTGTGTGTGCTTGTGTGTGTGGACGATTATATGAAATGCACCTGAATCTGTATGTATATGTATGTAATACGCCCATGTGGAAATATGTGTGTATAATTAGCATAAGTGAACCCCACGTATATGTGTTTGCACGTCTATGTGTGTGACATGTGGTGTGTGTGTGTGTGTGTGTGTGTGTGCCTGGGCCCGTAGGAGGCAGCCTAGCATGTGAGGAACCGCCCTGGACTTGCAGCCAGAGGAGAGAGTTCAGACCCCTGACGGTGAGGCCTTGACGTACATATTTGGCCTTTCTGAGCCTCTGTGGGCCCGGCTCTAACCGCCCCGGTGGCGCTCCCTGCCCTGCCTCCCACCTGTAGGGTCTGAGGTGGGGGAACATGTGGACGAGTAGGAAGCCCAGAGCAGGACTGTCCTGGCAAGCACAGGAAGGTCTGCTGGGCCCAGCCCTGCTCCTAGGATTGCAGCGGGGCACAGCATAGAGCCTGCCCTCACCCATCTTACAGTCCAGCTGTGGAGACAGCAAACAGAGAGAGCACGAGGAAGGGGCCGGAGGGGACTGGCAGATGTGCTTGCAGGGCCAGGAGGGGCCAGGCGGGCTCAGACCTGCAGCGGTAAGAGCCTGGGTGTGTGGGTGCAATTGTTCTGGGATTGCGGGCAGTCACTTGACCACTCTGTCCCTCGGCTTCCTCATCTGCAAAACGAGATACAGTAGTGCACACCCAGAGGGCTATTGTAAGGACTAAATGAGTTAGTACGTGGAAAGTACTTAGAAGAGTGCCTGGCAAGGAGAAAGCGCTCAAAGGGTGTTAACTGCTATTGTTACTACAACACGAGAAGCCACTGAATTTGTTCTAAGGACGTAGAAAATCAAGCTAACAGCAACAAAAAGGACCATCATCAATTCCAGGAAGAATAAAATGTTGTGTAAAGGAAAAAAAAAAACACCCAACAATCACAGTTTACTAAATAGCTCAACCTTGGATGTCAATGTTTTCGCAAGGTCACGTTCCATTCCCATCTAACCAGAATGACATGGGGACTGTGCTGGGGGAGGGTGGGAAGGCTGCACAGGGTTGTGGTCAGAGGCACCAGAAGAATCTGTCCTGACCAGTGAACGTGGGCACCTCTGCTGGGTAAGGAACCTTATAGAGCCCTGTGACTCTTATGTGTATAAACAACTTTCATGAAGATTGGTAAAAATCCATTTAAATACATCAAGTAGAAACCTGTGCCTGCGGTCAAGCGTCCCTGAGCTCTAAGTATTGAAGAGGTGATGTTGGCTCTCTGTCTCTGCGGAGGGTGAGACACGCCAGCAAGGGTCTCCAGGAACCAGGGGTGTCTGGGAGGGGGGCCTCTCTCTCCCCACACCAACCAGGGATGACTTTAACAAGGGCATATCCAGGCAGACTATCATTACTTTGACCCCTGCCAACCCCTCCCCTTCCTCTGTACTGTCTATTTAGTCATCCATCTGAACGCATGGGTAAGAAGAAATATAATGATATTCATGAAAACTTATATGCTGTTTGAGAGGTACCACTGTTCTAAGCCTTTTTAAAAAAAATTAATTTATTTTATTTATTTTTGGCTGTGTTGGGTCTTTGTTGCTGTGCGCGGGCTTTCTCTAGTTGTGGCCAGCGGGGGCTACTCTTTGTTGCGGTGCCCAGGCTTCACTGCGGTGGCTTCTCTTGTTGCGGAGCAAGGGCTCTAAGCGTGCGGGCTTCAGTAGTTGTGGCTTGCGGGCTCTAGAGCGCAAGCTCAGTAGTTGTGGCACACGGGCTTAGTTGCTCCGCGGCACATAGGATCTTCTCAGACCAGGGCTCGAACCCATGTCCCTTGCATTGGCAGGCAGATTCTTAACCACTGTGCCACCAGGGAAGCCCTGTTCTAAGCCTTTTACATGTTTTAACTCTTTTAATCCTCCCACCCATCTTGACAATAATCTGTTCTGACTTCCATTGTAAGCATGAGGAAATGAGGCACAGAGAGGTTAAGTAACATGCCCAAGGCCACAGAGCAGAGGCAGAACTGGAACTCAGGCAGTCTGACCCTGGGGTCCATGCTCTTAACCACCAATTATTCAAGAAGGCCCATAGGAGCAGCGTGGGGAAAGAGACAGATACACCTGGCCCATTGCCTTGGGAACCGCCAGCAGCCAAGCCACACTGGGTGACCTTGGTATCAGGACTTGACAGGGAGAGGCCATGTTCCCATGGGGGGCAGGGACGATTAGGTATGGCATCCCTGCCAGGGCCCTTGACAGGAAGTCCTGTTTGGGCTGCCCGTGTGGGACCAGGCAGGTGGTAGTGTGAGGAGGAGCCAGAGCCGAAAGGCCTTCAGATGTCAAGTTGCTGACATCAGCTCCAAATCCGCCCAGAAATGCAGGCCTGGTCCCTCGACCCTCCCGCATGTGCGCCTGCCTGTCGGCACGGCGGTCACTCGGTCACAACAGAGGTGCCCACCGAGTGCTCATCGGGTGCTCGGAAGTGTGTTCAGTATCCGAACGCGGAGGTTTGATTCCTGTCACCTCCTAGCTGTGTGACCTTGGATGAGTTACTCAACTGCTCTGTGCCTCAGTTTCCCCTCTGTATACAAAGATCATAACAGCACCGATCTCCCGTTCGGTGTGAGGATTAGGCGAGTTAATAGCTGCAAAGAGTTTAGCATGGTGCCTGGCCCATAGTGTGTGCTCAATTACTCTAGCCACTCTGTGTCCCTTGACCTTTGGGGATATGAACAATAACACCTGAGCTTCACCTGCTTAATCCCTAGGAATGGTAATAAGATGAACAAGAGTTTGCCTCTCAGCAAGCTTCTCAGCCTAATAACAGAAAAAAATAACCACCAAACGAAGGCATGAGTGAGTTCATTGTGCCTGAAGGTGGGCACCTCGCAGCCTTTGGTCCTGGAAAACTAGCCCGTGGGTGATGGACTCAGCGAGGGCTGGAGGCGCTTTCTCCTCCAGCTTCAATCAGAACAGCCAAGCAGATGGACTGATTGACGCCCCTAAAGAAGGGTTGGAGCGTCAGAAGGGGGCTCGCTTGGCCCTGGAAGGAGGCAGCCCGGAGGCACGGGGGGCAGCTCCGCCGAGGCCCGCTGAGCAGCCCACGGGCTCCACCACGCAGGCTCTGCTTTTGCTTGTCTGTTCTCCTTCGGCTAAGTCCAGAGCCTCTCCAATCTGAATGCCGAGAGAGCCCTCGCCCACCACACGGCCAAGGAGACTTCCCGCTCCTCGAGGCGATGTTTTCTCCTGGATGTGAACGACGTGACTTGTGATTGTGGCTGGTTTCCACTGGCAGGAGGGGTAGGCTGGGTAGTAGGCCTGTTTTCTCACCCCAGTGAATACCTGGGCAGTCTAGGGTCTTCCTCAGGCTGTGATTCCCCCTGGGCACTGGGGAGGAGGGGGGCTAGGACACTGGGGCTGCTCCTGCACCCCAGTCAGATGTGCCGACAGACCCTCCCCAGCCAACCAAGGCAGCGGGGCAGGCAGCACACCTCTGGCCACCAGGCTTCCTTCTGCCCCACTTTCATTCCGCTGTTCATTCTATAAATGTTTAGCTGAGCATCTGCTTGGTACCAGACTGCATCCTCCACCTTTCTGGGAGGCTGGCATCAGCCCCATTTCACAGGTGAGGAAAATGAGGCTTTGAGAGGTTAGAGAGAGAGAGCTAGGAAGATTCAGAGTGGGACTGGAGGCCAAGCTGTCTAACTCCAGAGCCCAGACATCGATTTCCACCTCTCATTAGTCTTCCCTCTGACACTGGGATGATGGTAACGATGCAGAGAAATTCGTTGTGCCCTTCCTATGCGCCAGGCCTCACTCTGAGAGCTTGATGTCCTCACAGCACAGAGATTAAGAGCTTGCCCCAGGTCACAGAGCTCAGTGTGGAAAAGCTGGCCTTTGAACCCAGGATGTCTGGCTCCAGAGTCACTCGTGCTCGCACCACTCCTGGACAGATGCCAACACCTGGACCCAGAGAGATGTGAGGTCGCTCTCTGCGCACGGCTGTGGAATACTAGCAGCTCTCCCAGATAGATGATGAGGGGAAAAGCCAAGGGACAGAACAGTGTGGTCGGGAGGCCGCCATTTGTAGGAGGGAAACCTAACAACGTAGCCCTGTTGACACTGCAGGTGGGGGACCCTGGGGCTGGGGGTGGCAGGCCCCGGGTGTGTGCAGTGGCAGAACCTGAGAGGGGGTGTGATCTCTGAGCTTTAGCGGGGTCACGGGACACAGGGGCTGCATCCCTGGATGGTGCTGACTTATTGGCAGGTCTGGGGTTCATGATATCTGGCTGGAAAATGTCCCTGGGGAGACATTGAGGGGAGCATCCCCAGGTATCGAGCAGCAGCTTTGAGTCCGCATGGAGCTGGCAGTACCAAGGTCTGGACTCAAGATCAGGGGAAGGGGGACATGCCAGGCAGGATGAGGTTCTGTCAGGCCTCTAGGAGGCTGGGATCAGAGGGCTACAGCGCCCACCTAGGATGCTTGCTAAAATACAGCTTCCTGAGGCCCAACCCTGGAGAAACCCTGATTTATAGGAGGTCCAGCGATGGGGCCCTGGAATCTATAGTTTTGTTTGATTTAAAAATGATTTTCATATAGTTTTGTAAAGGTGAAAAGAACAGAGGGAGAGAGGGAGGGAGGGAGGAAAGAAGGAAGGAAGGAAGGGAGGGAGGATGGTACTGAAGAGAACACAGTGACAAGCAAGTCTCCCTTGGGTGCTCCTTCCTGGGGACTGTCCCCTGGGGCCAGCAGTGGCCAGCAGTGGCCAAGCTACTTGCCTTGTTGCAGGTACATACCCCACCCATATCAAAGCATAGAGGGCCGCTTTTTCACAGCTCTGTTGTAAAGAAGATGCATTTTTAAAAGCTTCTCAGCAAATTTTGATAAACAGCTAGTTTGGCTTAGAGAACTCCTTCGGAGCTGACAGCCCTAGATTCAAATCTTGCTTCTGACATTTATGAGTTTAAGTGAACTTGGGCAGAATACGTGACCTCTCCAAGCTGCAAGCCTTCACTTTTCTATGCATAGAAGGGGGTAATCCTGGTAGAGGTTTTTTTTTTTAAGATTTATTTATTTAATTTATTTTTGGCTGCATTGGGTCTTTTAGTTGCAGCACGCAGAATCTTCATTGAGGCATGCAGGATCTTTCGTTGTGGCACACGGGCTCTTCGTTGCGGTGCACAGACTCTTTGTCACAGTACGCGGGCTTCTCTCTAGTTGCAGTGTGTGGGTTTTTTCTCTTCTCTAGTTGTGGCGCAAAGACTCCAGGGAGCATGTGCTCTGTAGTTTGCAGCACGCAGTCTCTCTAGTTGAGACACGCGAGCTCAGTAGTTGTGGCACGCGGGCTTAGCTGTCCCATGGCATGTGGGTTCTTACTTCCCTGACCAGGGATCAAACCCGTGTCCCCTGCGTTGCAAGGCGAATTCTTTACCACTGGACCGCCAGGGAAGTCCCCTGGTAGAGTTTCAATAAAGATTAGAAATAATTTTATGGCCAGTGCCTGGTGCATACTAGGAGATAATAATAATAACAAAGGGGATGAGACATTTGCACGTATATGGAGTAACATGAGAACAATCACGAGGAGGGTTTCAGGGAAGGGTTCAAAAGACAGGCCGCCTGCAGAATGAATCCTCTGAGCTCGGCCAGCTGAAAAATCAGTGAATGAACAAAGTGAAAGAGTGAGCCACATCCCCGCAGTCCATGAGCAGCGTCTGGGGTGGTGGGGGCCAGGCGGGGTGATGGGCCAGATGAGATGCCTTTCCACCTCTGGCCGGACCACTCTGAACACCAAGAGAGAACTTTCTGGGAAGAACTGACAAGTCTGGCATGCACTCTGCTTTGGAGGATAATCCGTTTTGGTCTGGATGGCAGGTGTCACTAAATCAGGGCTGGCAGGACCAGGGTTTGCTGGGAACCGCAGTCGTGGGGAGATTGGGTCAACTGTCACGGGAGCTTCCATCAGGCCCAGTGCTTGCCTGTTGCTTGGCCTGGTGGCTCTAGGGACTGGGACTTCTTGGGTCCAGCGTGGGGCACATGCAGGACCTAAACAAATCCTTACGGAGTTACCTTTTGGATCCCAAACCTAACTGGAAAAAAATAATTCCATGGAATTCAGAAAAAAAGTCAAGGGAGGGGTTGAGTCAGCAATGGGTCCAAGTCCCAGCTATAATGTCCAAGAGGTGTAAATTCAGGTGTGCTCTAATTTTCCTAAGCCTCAGTTTCCTTGTGAGTAAACAGGGCCTCCCTTCAAGGATTAAGCCATATAATGTCTGTAGAGCAACTGGCATAGGGCTTGCTACACAACAATAATCATAGTCTAAATTCATTATTTTTCCTTTTCAAAACAGCCAGTTGGAATTCAATTGATTATATTTGCAAATGAATTTGATATACACTGCTCTGGAGTAGTTGTCACTGAAGTTAGGAAAGCTTGAGCAAAGAGATTTTTTCGGTAGAAGTGAGTTCTGAATTAGTGTTGAAAAGGAAAATTGCCTCTATTTAATTCAACAATTTTTATTCGGCGTCGACCACATACAAGGCAAGGTCTCAGGCCCTAGGGATGAAGCAGTGTGTAAGGCAGACCCACATCCTTCTGCCCTTGTGGAGTGTACGTTCTAGTGAATTATTCTAGGACTAAAGCACCCAGTCATGGTTGGCGGGGGGCGGGGGGGAGCTTTTCCAAACCAAACAAGCCCCTTTCTCCACTGAGAGGGTTAATCTAGGTTGCATCCCACTCAGGAAATAATGACTTGGCTAGTACCACAGGGACACTTTACTGATCCCATAGAAACCCATTCTGGGTTTGATGAAAGACTCACCTGGAGTGAGGGACTGGCACTGCCTAGAATAGGCTCTAAACAACGGCAGAGAACCCAACCCATTCTGGTTTCTGTACACATCTAGACTGGCTCCCTCCAGATGGCTATCCCAGCAGACACTGGCCTTCATCCAACCATGAGGTGGATGGGAAAGGATGGACCTTACTTCCCAAAGGCCCAGCTAGTGATAGCGCTGTCTTTTGAGTCCCTGAGCTGTGTTTTCTTTCCCCTTGAACTGGGGCTCCCTGAGGGCAGGGCTGTGTCTGCCTCTCAGACTGCAGACTTTTCCCCTCTCCTCCTCTCCACGCCTGGCCTCTGGGGAAAAGGGATTTTCTTCCCAATTTCTGAGGTGACGGCTGGCAAACTAAGGACTGAGTTGAGCGGAATTCGCTCTCCTGCTGTCAGGCCAGGACTCTGTCTCGTACACAGAACACGCTCAAACTCTCAATGTGTCCTTTATCTCCTAACAAGCTCCAGAGTCATCTCTGCCCTGTTCACAATGCTGTCAGGAGGCCTGGTTTCCAGGCCAGCTGCTTTCCCATCTCAGGAGAAAGGGCACTGTGAACGCTGGTACTTTCTATCTCACCCCTCCCTGGGAACTATTAGGCAAGCGAGGTGTTGACTTTTCCGAAGCCCTTACTGTTTAGCTACGGGATTAGTTCTAGTCCATTTATTCACCAAGACCGCTGGTCAAACGCTGGGACCAGAAAAGCACATCTCCGTTGCATAATAAATGTTTAATAACGACAGTCGGGGTTGACCAGAAAATGCCCTGGCTGGCAGGCCTGAAGTCGCACCGGCTCCAGGAGCGATGAAAGTTCAGCTCCATTGCCCCCACCTACCTACTCTGCCTGCCTCCAGGCTCTGGGAGCTCACAGGCAGCCTGCTTACCTGCCTCCCTCTGCCACCTGCCCACCCTGTGACAGCGGAGCCAGCAGGAATGAATCCCTCCACAGCCCTCCAAGGTCCTCTGCTGGGTTTTAGGATGGGTCCTGCCTCCTCCTTCAGCCTGGGGCTTCCTTGGGCAGGGGTGCCCTTCTCAGACTGAGCTCCCTGAGGGAGGGGCTGTGTCTCCCCTCAGACTGAGGCTTCTTCCGGAGGGCAGGACTGGGTCTCCCCCTCACTCCCAGCCCCATTCAGCCTGGGATCTCCCTTCTCACGTCTGCCCACCCAGCTCAGCACAGAGCTGGTTCCACCTGAGGCTGCTCTGCACCCAGGCCCCAGGCTCATTAGCAAACAAAGACCAGATCTGTGTGAGCGCTGGCAGATGGGAAAGATAACCCCACTCTGCCCTTTAGGAATTAGTCTAAAATATACGATTATATTTCAGGAGACTTAAGGGTGTTTCTGAAACCTTGGGGCCCAAGACAGTTATAACATATGTCCATTTTAGACTTTGGAAAATAGGGCGCTATAATTGGAAAAGTTAGCAAAGCACTAAGTACAGGGAGCCGGTCTCTTTACATCTCAAATACCAGGTATTTAGGTGGCTTTCTTGGAACCTGGCATTAGGGACACGTGTGAATGGGCCAGGCTCGTTTCTGAGGAGTGAGTGGGAGCAGCTGGTGAGGGTGCTCACGCAGGGCAGGCGGCACCACCTCTGGGCCTCAATGTTAGTGTCCCACATGCCTGGCACAGGGACCCCTTCTTCTTCTCTTCTGACCTGAGCATTCCAAGGTCCCCCGGAGCACGTTGTGGACTCGGGCTTGGCACTCATGGCATAAAGCATGCCAGGGCCTAGCCTTTTCTCCAAGGGTAGCTATGCCCTTGGGTGCTAACGCCAGACTGTCTGAGTTCAAATCCTCCCATGCCCACATAGGCAAGTTACCTAACCTCTCTGGGCCTTGATTTCCTCATCTATAAAATGGGATGAAAGTCATAATACTTACTTCCCAGGCTTGTTGAGATGATTAATGCAATAACTTACATAAAGCATTTCACACAGTGCCTGGCACATAGTAAGAACTCAATGTTAGCTACTATAATTATATTTTGAAAGAGTTAAAAATACTTCCAAAGCAATCTTCATTACACCTGGACTCTCTACTGACCCTGCCCTCCTGGGAGACCCCTCTATACTTCTCTCACCTTCACCTCCTGCTTTGATCCAGATGAGTTACTTTTCGTTTGCAATTTATTCATTTGTTCATTCATTCATTGGGTCCTCCAATACGTACTGGGGAGTCCATTGTTGACACAGGCAGCCCTTGCCTGCCAAATGCTACCCCAAACCCTCATCTAAGAGGCGTGACACTTCAGCAGCTTTGTGAGAAAGCAGGGGTGGTCTGTGGAACCCATCCCATTCCTGGAGCTACAGATCCAAGCATGAAGCCAAGTGATAACCACCTGCAGAGTTGAGGGAGGGGTGGGTAGCCCCCCACCTCTACCCCCAAGTATTCCCAGAGCTTCAGCAACTTCCTGTGTAGTGTTTTAGTTTCAAGGTGTGAGGATGACACATTTGGTGTTTTGGTGTAGAGAAAAGCACAATAGACTTCAAGTTTTTCAGACAGTGCAAATGTCCTGGGGCCATCCACATGTATTTCAGTTACCTAGAGCTGTGTAACAAGCTACCCCCAAAGTTAGTGGATTAAGACAACAGTTATCTATTTGATGTTGATTCTGCAGTTTGGACAGGGTATGGTGGGGACAGCTCATTTCTGCTCCATGGCTCCATGCCTCAGACTGTAGGACCACTTCCAGGATGCGTTCACTCAGGTTGGCGAATCGGCACAGGGTCAGCTGGGGCTGAGCACGGGGCCTGAGTTCTCCTCCACGTGGCCTCTCCTTCTGGCTGTGTTGGGCTTCTCAAGATTGGAAGCTGAGTTTGGAGAAGGAGCATCCCAAGAGCCAGAATTCTAAGAGTACAAGCCCCGCTATGTAAGTGCTACCCAGTTTCTATCTGCATCACTCTTGCTAATGTCCCATTGGCCAAAACAAGTCACATGGCTAAGTCCAGAGTCACTGTGAGCAGAGACCACACAAGAGTGTGAATCCTGAGAGGGATGATATATTGGGGACCACCAAAATAATAGTCTGTCAAAGAATGAGTCCCAGTCTCTCCAGTGACCAGACATATCCATGTAGGCCCAGATATGGCCATTTCACTGAGACACAACAGTAATGAGTATGTAGGGTAAGCTGCTGGGACAAAGAAACTCCAAAATACAGAGGCTTAAGCAGGACCGAATTTGATACATTTATACATCCAAGTATGTAGTCCGCAGATGATGCAATGGTTTAATCGTGTTAGGTACCCAGATTCCTTCAGTCTTGCTGCTCTGCCTTCCTCAATGTGCAGCTTTCATCGTATGGTCCAAAATGACTGCTCCAGCTCCTGCTATTGCATCTGCATTCCAGCCAGTGGGAAAGAGAAAAATGAAAGGGAGCACTCCTTCCTTGCCATCCCATTGGCTAGGACCTGGTCACAAGCCACATCTAATGGCAAGGGAAGCAGGAAAATGTAGTCCCTGGTGGAGAGTGTTGTACCCAACTAAAACTTTTATCACCATAAAAGAAGAGAAGAGATATAAAGGAACTTTGTGGTCTCAGCCACAGGAAACAAATGACCAGCCCCAGGACATTCTGTCTGTTGATCTTCTGAGTTAGGAGGGATCATATTCCTGACATCAGGAGCAGAGATTTTAAAACAACCTTGAACTATGGCTCTTGACATAGGAGAAGGGTCACCCATGGGTGACAGGTAGACTGGGCTCCGAACAATCAGGAGCCAGCCGACTTCCTAGGGAGCCAGCAGAGAGGAGCACTGGTTCCTACTGGTTCTATCAACTTCACTGCCTGTGGGCAGCCCCTGAGCATCTCCAAGGCGTGGCAGAGGAGGGTCCACTAAGACCACCCACAGTTCCCTAGAGGAGGCTGTGAACCATCCGCTACAGCCCAAAGCACTGGGCGTGTGCTGGCTCCCAGAGCCCGTGATGGAGCTCTGGACCGCAGAGGCCAAGGTCATGGATAGGATCTCACAGGTAAACCTGAATCCCTGGCTTCAGAGAGCACCTCTTGTACCACCAGCACCCCCAGCTATGGAATAGCTGGGAACATCTGGCAAGAGCAGGCAGCTCAGTGCAAAGCTATCTGGCTGCCGGTTAAAGGCTGACCTGATAGTTGTCAGCTCTCCCTGCCTGGAGGGGCTCCCCCTGCCTCCACACCACTGGCACCCTGCAAGGGTCTCTCACCAGGCCTGGCCCCTCCCTGTCGGTGTCAGCTGCTTAGTTTACTTTGTAGCATGCCCCCTCCTCGGTCTTACCCCCTTTGATCGAAGGTTCTGTGCTTCGGAGCTAAGCGATTTGTGGGCGATTTGTCCCCCAAACGGTCTGGGGATAGAGGGCGGGAGAGGACCCTCAGCTTCTTATAAGAACGATGGCACATTTCCACAGAGAGTGGTACAGATACAGGAGCGCTCTCTCTGGGAGCCTGGGGCAAAAGTGTGTACACATTCAGTCCAGAATTGAGACGAGACAAGAGCCAAGGAAGAGCGGACAGGGGAGGCAAACTGAGGATGTGTCCCGCAGTACAAGCAGCAAACCAGGGCTCCTGGGAACTTGCAGTTGATTCATTCAGGAGAAGGCGCCAGACGGGAGAAGGCAAATGCAGAGATCCTCCTAGCTGGAGAGGTCCCTGCTCAAGACTGTCTAGTCCAAGTAGCACGCCAGGTTGGCAGGGAGAAGGCGATTTCTCAGAAACACTGATTGGGAAGCCAGTCAAAGCCCCTCAGGCTTCAGGACAAAGGAGAAACCACTTAGGGAGAAATCGTCCTTGCTCCACCCACAGCCCCTCTCAGCACATCGTTGCTCTGTGCGGCATTCATACCTGTTAAGATATAAAGCATATACAAGGTGGGTGGATGTGGACAACACACACAAAAGGAACATAAGGAAACATATTCAGCGTTACAAATAATCCAAGCAAGGCAAATGCAAACCAATTAGCATTCACACCAGTTATACAGTGTATACTTTTTGTTCAGTGCAACAGTGCGTTGTGTTAACCCTTGAACACACCATGGGTTTGAACTGTGCAGGCCCACTTATATGTGGAATATTTTTCAATAAAAATTCAGTAAGTTTTAAAGTAAAATACAGGACTACACAATCCATGGTTGGTTGAGTCTTCAGATGCCAAGCCATGGATACAGAGGGCCAACTGTAGTTATACACGGATTTTCCACTGTGTGGCGGATGGGTGCCCCTAACCCCCACATTGTTCAAGGCTCAACTGTACTACTTTTAAATATGTTTTGGCAAATTCCAATGCTGGGACATCAGGATGGTCTGTCCAACTGCCCTCATGGCCCACCCTCCTCCTGTCTGAGCCTACCCCCATCACAGATGATTGGACCTTGACTCTAGGGTTCCAATCCATAGGCTGACCTGAGCCAACCAGGTTCTCCCTCTTCAGAATTTGAACTCAGAAATGATAGGCCATTAGTGGTGGATATGGGGCCTCTGTGTTGCCAGGGAGACTGGGATAGTGGTCCAGAGTATATGTTTGCAGTGAGGCAAGCCAGTGAGGTGGGACCTGGCCCCGCCAGTTACTGACTACATCTTTGAACAAGTTACTTAGTCTTTCCTTGTCTTGGTTTCTTCAGCTGTAAAATGGGGATAATTATAATCCCTACCCCAGAAGGTGGTTGTGAAAATTAAGGTAATTGTCACAGGCAGTTGGTACAGTACCTGAGACAAAGTAAGTGCTAAGAACACGTGAGCAGTGAGTTACAAAGTGATTTGTCCTCAGAGCTGACAGCTCTGCTAGGTCAAAATTTAAAAAGCTCAAGAAAGAGAGAGAGATGGAGCTGGCAGAGCAGAGAAGCTGGAACAAGGCAGGCCCTTGGGAGCTGGAGGCATCTGTTTGAGCTCCCGTTGGCTCCCAGCTCCGGTTTCCCAGCAGCCTGACTCTACTTGGCTCCCAGTGTGGATGTATCCCTACATTAAACCTCCTTCATTGACTTTTGGAAAGCAGTTTGGCAGGCCACATCAAATGGCACAAAAACAGCCTTGCTCACTGACCTGGGCACTTATCTTACAGAAATAATTAATGAGAAGGAAAGAGCCACATGCACAAAGATGTCCAAGGCAGCTTTATTTATAATAATGGAAAGCTGGAAGCCATCAAATGCCCAGAGATCAGGGAACAGAAAAGTCCCTTGGATGGAATATTATGCAGCCATTAAGAATGACTAATATGAAGACCATGTGGCAACATAAACTGTTTATGGAAAAATAAGCAAAAAAGAACAGAACACAAAATTGCAGGAGACTCATTACATTGTGTAAAAAAAAAAAAATGTGTATGTGTGTGGATAGGACTGGCTGAGGTTGCCGAAAATGACAAAAACAAGCTTATTCTTGGGCTATCTGGGGGAAGGGCTCTCTGGGGGAAGGAGTCTCCTTCCCAGTCACCCCCAAGGCACCCCAGCTTGGGAAGAAGAAGGATAAATGACCTCAAACCCCTGGTCCCCACACCCCACTCCTTGCCAGCCCCCACCCCCCTTCTCTGGGGAGAGGATGCTCAGAGCTCGGGCTGCTGGTATTTTTAGCCAGGACTCTTGCAGTCCAGTGTTCCAGGGTAAAAATAGCTGGGGTGGAGGGCACAGCACTAACTTCACTGCTTTCTGCGGCACCCCCCCCCCCCCCGGACCAGGCGCCTCCTGGTCTTGGAGCCATGGTTTTCCACTGCTTCACTCTGGCTCCATCCCATCTCTTAAGGCTTCTCAGCGGCCAGGGAGGAATGTTCTGGTCTGGTACGTCTTGGAGGTCAAGTGTTCCATTTTATGGATAAAGAAACTGAGACTGAGATAGAAGGGACATGCCAGGAAGTAGTTGGCCAAAGTAGTCCCATCCTCACCTGTACCCATCCTTTTCCGCCCACCACCCTCTCCCCTACTGCTGTCACTTACAGGAGGGAAGAAGAGCCACGTGGTAGCCACAGGGCTTCAGTCAGGGGAAGGGGGTGCTGGAATTGGCGTCATGAGATATGCATTTGACTCCTGGCTCTACTGTTTGTTAGCTGTGGGATTGCAGGTAGGTCACTTTCCACTCCAGACTGCAATTTCTGTGTCTGTAAAATGAATAAGTTGGATAAGACCAGCTCCATCAGCTTTTGGATTGATGAGTTGCATCCGCCATCCCAGGCTGGGGGCCAGACTTGCCAGCTGTTTCCACCTTTACCTACCATCTTCCTAGGAACTGCCGGGTGCTGTGAAGTCTTAGCTCCCCAGGTGGATGGCACACCTCAGTGATTATCTGTGGCCATCACTGCCTGTCAGGTGAGCTTCCCCCCAGCTCCGAACACACATTTGAGGTCTCTCCGTATGTTGGGGTACCTCCTTAAGGAATGAACACTCATTGTAACAGCTGAAACCAACGCTAATTAGGGAGGTAAATCCTACAAGTGCAATTTGAAGCAAAATACATGAGACTTGAAGATAGTCAGCTGCTAGAAGCCTGGAACTCCTCTCCACTCCCCCAAAGCATAGAGAGTGATCCTGGCAAGAATGTACCCACCACAGCAGAGACTATCCCAATGTGATGTGCCTTCCACTTGACCCACAATTCTGCTCCCACGCTGGACCTCGCCCTGCCAATAGCACACATCACGCCCCGCTTGGACCTGTGATTTCAGTCCACAGATCTTATCGCCCGACTAGCTTGGACGTTCCCACACATCGCCCGGTTCACAGCTCATATGGGAAGGGCTTAAAGTGAACAGCCCCAAGTGAGAAATCATAATGCTTGGAGCCAGGAGACAAGCTGAGCCTAAAGGACTGGGCTGGCAAACAAGTCCCATCACCCCAGGCCCAGCCTGCTGGCTCTTCTGGGGCATGTGTGTTGTTGTGTATATGTGAACGTGCGTGCCTGCAGGCCTCTGTACGTACGTGTCTGGAGCCCGTGCCTGCCACAGAAGAGTCTTATGACTCCTCTAAGCGTCCCGAGCCTGGGGGCCCAGACCCTCAGGAGTCTGTGATGATAGGACGGGTCCTGAGCTCTTTTCAATATTTCAAACATTAACCTGGAAATGCTACCTGGTTCCCTTAGACAGTTGCAACCTCTAACCCAAGTGTCAAATCTCTGCCCTTAGGTGACACTTCATTGGTACGGTAACACTGGAAACTCTGATTATCTCAGGAACAGGCCTCCCTCATTAATAACATGGGGAAATGGATCAGTGCATGTTTCGTAGACGAAACACAGAACCCAGGCAGGGATGCTAATCCTGAAATCCTAGGGCTGAGAAGCCCGAGATCAAGGATTCTGAGTCAGGACTTGGAGACCTTGAGAGCCGAGGTGGCTGGAGAGAGGTCTGCACGTTGCGGTGGGTCCTCAGACCACACGCGAGACACTCCTCAGCGTCTCAAAGGAGGGTAGAGGCGTATGTGGCCTGTGGGAAGCTCCTGTGGGACCAACCCTTCCTTGTCTCTTGCTGCTCCCTTATCCTGGCGGCCAAAGGCAGAACCAAGCACTCAGCCTGGCAGGCAAAGGAGGGAGAGAGATGGACAGGGGGTCTTTATCCAGCCTATCCTCTGCTCATGTCACCTGTGGGCAGCACAGTGGCCTATCCTCTGGGCAGGGCCACGAGGGCACATCTGGGATCCCCATGGCACTGAGTCACCTGGCAGGCCCCCCAACACAGCTCTGGGGCTTCTAAGCCCTCTCTGAAAGCCAGGTGTCCCCCAAATATGTGTCTACCATGTGGAGGTCAGAAGGATGGTCCAGTCATTGTGGTGTGGTGTGGTGTGGTGTGTGTTAACTTAGGTTTTAACTTGGACCCTATCTCTATTAAGCTTTGTTTCCATTGTCCTCAGCCTCGGTTTCCCTGTCTATAAAATGGGAATTGCATACAGACTCTGGGTTTCTTACTAGCCCCACTTGCTAACTGACCTTGGGCGAGTTACTCAATCTCTTTGAACCTCAGTTTCTTTGCCTGTAAAATGGGGACGCTAATCCACTCCCTGCCTTCCTCACTGGGCTGGGTGAGAATCAAATGGTATAGCATCTGCTGAAATGCTTTGAAAATCAAAGGCTTCTCCGATTTTCAGGAGGAGGACCACAGGGCAGTGTTACTATGACCAAGAACATCCGGTGCACCCCACCTGGGTCAGGCCCTGGGACCACAAGGGAAAGCAGAGATGTGGCCCTGTCCTTAGCCACCCTCTGACTTGGGGAAATAGAGATGACCAGTGCCCATTCTGACGTGGAGGGTGAGCAATGTACCTAAGGGCTGAAGGGGTTCAGTGGCTGGAAGGGACCCCTAGGGGACTGGAGCTAATCTAGGAGGCTTCCTGGAGGAGGTGAGTCACCTCAAGTAAATGAAGGCTTTTAAAGTAAGCCCTTAGGGGCTTACTTTAAGGGCTAAGTAAGCCCTCTTACTCATAGAGGGCGTGCTCTGCTCCTGGCCCACACTAAACCCCTTGAAGCCCCTTTACTGGGCTTTTTAGTTACAACACATTGTCTTATTTGATCTTGAAAACAGCCCCATTAGTCAGTTATTATCGATGCCCACCAACAAAGAGGTACCCCAGCCAAGAAGGCACAGAGGTGGGCCAAGGGTGACCCCAGATATCTGCTGCCCTCCCCGTTTCTCTCCCCATCCCTGCCCCTGCTCCTCTACCTGCATGAAACACAAATGCAGATGGGCCCTTTAGTGTCTCCAGGGATCGAGAGAAAGACTTGCTGCTTGAAAGCCAGCGGGCCTGGGCTGCACAAAAGGCCTTTGCTGCTTCCCTTCCCCAGCTTGGGCGCGCAGCCCCTCCCGTTGGCCACGGGAGCCCGCACCTGATCGATCGGCTGGAGTCGGGGGCGGAGCGGGGAGCATGGGGGGGAACACTTCCCACAACATGCAGTAGGGCCAGCGCCTTATGCTCCCTTGGAGTACATTTTCTCACCTTTGTTGGGTGATTTGTGTGTGGAACTGTTGTCCCTGCTGGGCCAGGCACTGTCACATCTCAGAATAATGGGAAAGGGAGAAAGACAACCAGAGACACAGATTGACAGAGGGACAGACGTTGCAGGAGACGGAGAAGCATTCAGAGAGAGAGAGAAGGAAGAGAAACAGGGGGACGGAGCGGGAGAGGAAAGATGGACAGCGGAAACCTACCAGACACACAAAAGAGACGCAGCGGGAGAAGATACAGAGATGGCAGGAAGAGGGGAAGGAAGCAGGGCGAGAGGAACAGGGCGAGAGACAGAAGGCGAAGACATTGACGAGTCAAAAATAAAGCAGAGACGGAGTTTTGAAAAAACAGGCCAAAAAATGTAGAGCAAAGTGGTAAAAAGAGGAAACAACGGTAGTGACGTAGAGATGGGCCGGCAGAGCAGGAGAGGGCGTCCCCAAGCTCGTCATCACTGACGGGGGTTCCTCCAGACCTGACCCCCACTCTGAGCTCCTCACTCCCCACGCCACGAGGTTCCCTCCTACCCTCCGGGCCCCACAGCTCCCCGCCCAGAGGACACCCAGCCTCTGGGACCAGGTGGCCGGAAGGGCAGCGACAGGGGGCCTGAAAGCTAGCAGACCTGGAGCAGGAAGGGCGGGGGCACCTCGTCAGGAGTCCCCGTACTGCCTCCCCACCAGGGAATCAAGTCTAGCAGGCCCAGCCCAGTGCCGAGAGCCCTGGGCCAGAAAGCTGGTAATTCCAGGGCAGGATCTTGCCCCGCCCCTTTTAACAGGCCTGGAGGCGTCAGAACCAATCTCCGTAGCTGACCTTGACCTACGCCTGGCCTGGCCCTTCACCCTTTCTGGAGGGCAACGACCTAGACTTTCTGAAGCCAGACCTCTGGGTCCTCCATTCCCGCCCTGTCACTGACCGCTGGGTGACCTGGAACCCATCACTTCTCCCCTCTGAGCCTCATTTTCCTTATCCGTGAAATGGGAGATAATCGCAGTGCCTGCCTCGTGGGATGACTCTGAGGTTTAGATACGACAAGGGTGACGTGTGCTCAGCACAGCGCCTGGCACGGGGCACTGTGCCACTGAGGGGGGGTCCCTGGGGTGCCGCTGCCAGTGGCAGCAGCCGTGGCCGCGCTGATGGTGTGGGATAGGAATGCTGGCCCTGCCTGACTCCTAGGGACTTCCTGAGGTTTATAAGAGCTAAGGGATGGGAAAGGTGTCCCCACCAGATGACCGGGCTCCGTGCTGGTTCCTGTGCCCAGGCCCCGTGCACCCACCAGGCACAGCTGGGACAGGGCTAGCCCTTAAGACATTTAGGGGCCCAGGAAAATGTTTGGTTTTATTTTAAAGTCAGAAGGAAAAAAATTATCTTGTAAGTCAAAGAAAAGGTTTTCATATGTAATACACATGGGTTTGTCTTTATGCCAGCGAAGTTTATGGAAGAAGGCCTCACACAGGCAAAGTGCCTATGGCCCACAAAAGTCACAGCTCGGTCCTGCCAGCCAGTGAAGGGAAGGACAAGCACGCTTTTTGTGGTCCCAGTGGACCAGAGGGAGTAGAGCTGGGCCAAAACCTTTAAGACCCCTAAACTGAGGGAAAAGCACATTCTCTGCCCTCATGGAGCCCCAGACCGAGGGGGGACACAGCCCCGACCTCAGGTGCCCCCCGTCTGAGGGGATACACGGCCCCGCCCTCAGGGAGCTCC
Organism: Pseudorca crassidens; assembly: GCF_039906515.1. Classification (NCBI taxonomy): domain Eukaryota; kingdom Metazoa; phylum Chordata; class Mammalia; order Artiodactyla; family Delphinidae; genus Pseudorca; species Pseudorca crassidens. The sequence goes on from NC_090305.1 coordinate 32,148,115, forward strand.
CAATCTCACAGCAGAGACAAAATACAAAAATTTAAAACAGCAAGCAAAATCTCCAAGGCTGTCCCACAATTAGCTGTATGGCCATGAGAGAAGTCTGAAGAGAGCTCCCAGGTGGCTGGAGGAGGGTGGTCATCCCAGCAGAGACGAAGACCCTGGCCTAAGGCGGGAAGAGATGTGGAGGATGGGCAGCAGGGAAGGGTGGTGCTGGCACTGCTCTCAGGAGGGCAAGCCGAACGGAGCGGGGAGGACTGTGGGTCCGGGTACAGAGGGGTCTCAATGTCCAGCCTAGCCCCTCCACGCTGTGCCCACACCTGGGGGCTCCACAGACCATGGCTGTCCCTGAGGCATCTGTGTCCAGAGCTGCAGAGAAACACAGGAGTCACTCCTGGTGCGGTCAGGTAACCGCACACCCAAGGTGCCCCCACAGCCAGGCGCCCAACAGAATTAAATTACCATATTGGAAATAGCAAAGTAAACACCAATAGGTAAAGTGCAAATTAAAGCCGGTCCTCCCAGATACCTTATTTATAGACCTGAGCTCAGTGGCCGCGCCCTCCTGGGCAGGAGCCGCAGGAGCAGAGCAGGGCACCTGCCCAGTGCCAGCCCATTCCCCGGACACTGGGCTTCTCTCTGGCAGGGGTTGTGGCAGGACCCACCTGAGGCCCGGCCACCCCCAGCATCTGGCCTCCCAGAGGGGTGAGGAGGGGCCACCCGTGTGCCTGGGCTTCGACAGCTTGAGGGCTGTGGGGCCAGTGAAGGCTTGCTTGGTAGGAGGGAAGGAGTGGGAGTGGGGGCCAGATGGGGGGTACAGGGTCCGTGGAACCAGTGTTGGGGGTTGAGGTACTGCAATGGTAACAAGAGCTGACACTCACGTAGAGGTTACGGTTCTAAGGGCTTCCAAGCCTTAGCTCACTCCATCCTCACGAGAGGCCTGTGTTCATCCCCTTTTTACAGATGGGGACACTGGCGCACAGAACGGTACACCACTGCTAAGCGTCCTGTCCGGGATTGGAACCCCACAGTCTGTTCTCTTAATCACCACACTCTGCCACCTCTCCAGGGCCACTCCAGCCAATGTAGAAAACTGGCTCAGCGGCCTTATGTGTGCCTCCTACCTAGCACTTGCTTGGTCTCCAGCGTTTTCCCACCATCATACGTGCCAGCCTTCACGTAGGAAAGCGCCCAGCTCCACGCTTTGCCCAGCGGCAGCAGGCGGACCAGCTCAGTTAGGCCCTCCCAGGGCTGGGGACACAGAGATGCCCACAAGCTAACCGGCTCACAGCTGCCCCCAGGGCTCATCCCTGAGGGCTGCAGGCTGAGGCATGGGACAGAGCACACCTCCCTGTGATGCCAGCCAGTCGGGGTAGAGCCTGACCTTGGCCTTGCTGGCACGGTGCTCTAAGCCGTGGAGCGTGAGGCCACGGCTGGTTAGCCACAGGTTTATTAGCGGAGGGAAGATGCCGGGCCAGGGCCAGGAAACCACACTTTGCCCAATTTGTTCATCCCACCAGACCTGGGAAGGCTGTCACCATCTTGGCGGCGGGGAGCCAGGAACAGAAGCTGTGGGCTTGGCAAGAGGGTGGACAGGAAGGAGAAACGGCCACATTGTGTAAAGGGAAAAGGCTCGCCAAAGCCTCATGCTCTCAGCCAATCGGTTGCACATCCGAGAGCTGTTTCTAGTTGAAAGCCAAGGGACACCACCAGACTGACCCTTTGCAAATATCCCCGCCGCCAGGCAAACAGCACCTGCTAAAAATAGCCCCTGTCCTGAGTGGGCTGGCTGGAGGCACTGGCCAAGGGGAAGGCAGGCCCCGAGGATGGGCTCAGCCTGGCTCCTGCTGGGCGCACACCTGTCAGGGCCCTCACCTTCCCTTGTTGGGCCTGGCCAGTGGAGATCCTTGTCTCTTTGGTGAGGGGTAGGGGGAGGACTCTAGTGGTTAAAGATCAAGAGGCAGCCAGTGTGCTGGCAAGAGCCCTAAGAGGGCCTGGGTTCTGCCATCCCCAGTTGTGTGACCCTGGAGAGGTCACTTCTCCCATTTACGGCTCGGTTTCTACATCTGCACGGAGGCGACAGCCATCCTGCCTAGTCAGAGAACAGGAGCCGGGTGAAGGAGGCAGGGTTGCCATCCTGCACCAGACCCAACAGGGATAAGAATACTGACTTGGAGAGCTTTCTGTGTGCCCGGCCTGGTGCCACGCACTTTACCTGTGTCAATTCCTTTAACCCTCATGATGACCCTAGGATGCGGATATTAGCCCTAGCTCCATTTTACAGGTGAGGAAACTGAGAACAAAGAACGTAGGGCACTAGCCCAAGGTCACATCTAACGAGGACCCAAAGTGGGACTTGAACCCAGGCAGTCCGGCTCCAGAGCCTGGGTTTTCACCACGGCAGACACCAGGTGAGGCATGTGTCATTGTAAGGGTGGAAATGGAAAGGGGTGTGTGTATCAACCCCATGCCCCCAAGAACCCACCTCTCCTCAAAGAGACCTTCTAGAAGCCAGAGGCCAGGATGAAGAGGCGGGAGACCCCTCGCATCCCGTCCATCTCTGCTCCTCCCTCAGGGGGCCAGATGGAGCCGGCAGGGTAACCGGCGTGTGAAACGTGCCCCGGTCAGAGTGCCCGGGTTGGGTGGGGGAGCGGGCTGCCGTCCATGTGGTCCCTAGCCCACGCACTGTCTGGCTGCCCAGGGGGTGGGTTGGGGAGCCCATAAATAGCCAGCCTCTCACCGGTGTTGGGAATAGAAACCCAATCCAAACAGTGTGGTGAGTCGGGGCTTTCCATAGTGGCCACAACCCCCAGGGGCCTGGAGGCAGCTGTGAGGGCCCCCTTCTCCTCTCGTGTTTCCTAAGGGATCAGGTCATCTTGGGGAGAAAGCCTAGCTGGCCGCAATCCTGGAATCCTTCATAGCTCAGGGAGGAACACTAAGTGGTGACAGGGACACACAAGTAATATTTATTGAGCACCTGCTAGGTGCCCGGCACTGTTTGAAGTGCTTTACATGGAGTATCCCAGTTAACTTCACCTCAATCCTATGAAATAGGCTGATGATTCTACCCATTTTACAGAGGAGGAAACTGAGGCACAGAGGAGCGAAGTCACATGACTGAGGTCACACAGTTAGAAAGTGGTGGAGGCACAGTGTGTCTCCTGCTCATGGGCCTGGGGGCACAAACCAGTCACACTGGGTCCTACTCTTGAGGTCATCTTGGTCTGGGGGGCCCAACATTCAAGGAAAAGACAGTAGTGGCTCAAGGTGTGTGCACTGCAGGCCTACCAGACAGAGCTGGGCCTTCTGAAGTTCCTGGGCTAGTCTGCCCCGTGAAACTTGAACACATCCTCCCGCAGAGCAGAGCTTGAGGGGCAAGGGGGCCGGGAGGTCCCCAGCAGGGCTGACTGGCTGAGGGCCAGCCCAGCCTTGAAGGTGAGACCCCTGTTCCTGGGCCCACTTCATTCTGCAGGGAGGAGTGGAGGAAGTGTGGGGGGATTCCCCAGGGCCATTGAGAGGGGTACAAGGAATCTTAAGGAGAAAAGTCCTGAGGGTCCCACCCCATTGCCACCCACTCAGAGGCCCTTCCAGGATTCTGAGGCCCAAGGAGGGAGTTCACGGTCTACTGTTAATGCCCTTTTGAGATTTGATCAGGCTCAGATACCGCCTCCTGCCACAGGGACCCCACCAGTCTTGGGACTCTGTGTGTTTTCTTGTTCCCAGTAGCTGCCCTTCCCCAGGGTCCCTCGTCAGGACACTCATGATGCCGATTTGCCGGCCTGGTGGAGGCCTTCATTTCTCTTCTCCTTCCAGGATTCGTTGCCAGCAGTCATCAAAGACATGGAGAAATCTGGATAGAAGTCTAACATCTAGGAGTTCTTGGAATGAGGAAGTCTGTGTCCACGTGGGGCAGGGGCAGGTGGCAGCCTGTGGCCTGGATTCTGAAGCACAGGAGAAGGTTGCCCACCTCTCCACTTGGGAGACACAGGTGGGCTGGGGGGAATCAGACCCCTGCCATGCCTCCAAGGTGCTCCCGGGAGAGGGACCTTGGGCAGGTAACCTGGCATTTTGGCGCAGGGGGTCGGCAGCTGGGGGTCGGGGAGGGGGCAGGAGAGGGAAGCTTTCTCAGAATGGGGCTTGAGGAAGAAGACACAGGCTGGCATGTGTCCTTCAAATCAAGTTCCTGGCTTGCTCTCCGTCCTCCGTACAGCTGGCTTTCCACCCTGCTGCCCCAAGAAATTGCCTCTCTCACCCAAGGGAGGAAGTAGGGTGGGATGGGGTTGCGTCTAGAGGCTCCCTCTCCTGCTCCCACATTCTCTGGGCCCTGCCTCACAGCCCAGGCCTTCCTGCTTCAGCTTCGTCTTATATGGCCTCCTGGGTCAGGTTGGGCTGGTAGCGGCACAGAGAGCTGGAAATTGGGTCCCTCTCCCCATAGAAGATGCTCGGTAGGCATTATTTTGAGGGAACAAGTGTTGAGAGGATGCAGAAGGCCTTTTGGAGGAAATGCTAGGCGAGGAATTCAGAGTCTGCAGAGCTGCTCTGAACTTGGACTTGAATCCAAGGCTGGGAGAGAAAGGCAGTGCTTCCCGCAAGTCTCAGAGTCAAGAGGAAGGAAGTGGGAGGACTTCCCTGGTGGTCCAGTGGTCAAGACCCCGGGGCGCGGGTTTGATCCCCGGTCGGAGAACTAAGATCCTACATGCAGCGTGGTGCGGTCAAAAAAGTTTTTTAAAAATTTGAAAAAAGAGGAAGGAAGTGGGGCAGAGCTGGCTAAGGACGGCAGCCCAGAGAAGGATGCTGTGCAGAGCCCAAGGCAGACTGCTCGAGGCCATGCTGCGTGAACTGGGCACAGGAAGCGGGTGCTTGGGGTCAAACTCGCTGTCCTCTGTTCCCTCTGGCCGTGAGGAAAAGAAAGCCGCTCAGAACCACAGACCCCAGGGCTTAGCAGACCGTGGCGCCCACCCTCCCCCAACCTCAGGGTACCTGATGGTTAGAGCTTTTGAGCTCTGGTCTTGGGGCCGTTCGGTCGTTCTGCATGCATTTATCAAGCACAGGTTGCACCGATCGAGGACCTGATCCAGCGGGGGACCAAAGGCAAAATCACTGCCATCGTGGAGCTTACATTTCAGTGAAGGGAGACAGGCAATGCACAAATCCATATAGAAGCGCTACCGAAAATAATAATGATAAAGCAGAGCAAAGGGAATAGAGAAAGCTGGGGGGTTCGGGAGGTGACACTGGGGCAGAGACCTGAAGCAAGTGAGAGGGAGCCATACGGCGGCTGGGGAAGAGCCTACCGGGCAGAGGGAGCAGCCCGTGCAAGGGCCCTGAGGCCGGAGTGCGTGTGGCCATTTGAGACACGGCAGAGGCAGCTGGTGGGGCTGGAGTGGGGCCAGTGAAGCGAGGTGGTAGGAGAGAAGTTTGGGGGCACTGGGAAGCCAGATCAGGCAAAGGTGTGGCGGCCTATGTGAGGCCTCGGGCGTTTACCCTGGGTGAAAGGGAGCCACTGCAGGGTCTGAAGGGAGGACAGCTGTGGGCTGTGTCCACCAGACTCGCTCCGCTGCCATGCTGGAAATAGTCTGAGGGGGCAAGGGAGGAGCAGGGAGACCAGATAGGAACTGTATGATTTGGGGTCTGAAACTTTGCCTCTCCAACCTGGGAGCAGAAACCTCTCAGAGTTGTGGCGAGCTTTGAATAAAATTGTTCCTATGAAGGGTTCCACCTGAAATGCAGTGATGACTCCCCGCATCGTGGGTGATAATAGGTTATTCTTGTTATCCTTCATGTGGGGTCCCCCAAGAATCACCCCCAGCAGGTGGCCTTCCTGCCTCTCCTTGAATCCCCCTGGCCATGGGAGCCTTCCAGGAGGGTCTAGGCTTTTCACAGGAGACAGGTAGGCAGGGCCTGCAATGTTCTCCAACATTCCCTCTGATACCCGGGCAGGCAGTCCCCCCAGGAGAACACTAATAGGCCATGGCTTGGGTCGCTGCTGCCAGGCCCGTCAGAGCTGACCTGGGCTGTGGGGCTCAGGGCTACCCAGGGCAGGCAGGACTGCCCATGTGAGTGGGATGGATGGCAGAGCCAGGGAGAGGGAAGGAAAGAGGTGGCAGATGTGTCTAGGAGGGATTGGGGGGATGCAAGTGGTTGCCACATCGTCACAGCTTCTCCCTCCTTCCTGACACCAGTGCCCTGGGGCAGATCCAGGGCAGCCTGACCTGGCTGGCAGGGTTCATTGTCTCCCACGGTGCTCAGGCAGCCAAGCAGGCAGGCTCTTCTCGCTGGTTCCTTGAGCATGGCTGGAGCCACTGTCCTACACAAATATATGACGCTCTGAGCCTGGCTGGGACCTCGCAGACACCTGGGATAACCCTGGCCTTGGACCAGAAGCAGCCTGAGGCTGGTGAGGCAGAAAGGATGGGACTACCACTGATCAAGAGCCTGCCGTGGAGAGGCCCTGCTCATCTGCTCCTCACAGTAGCTCTCCCTGGAGGACACTGTTGGTGCCAACCTCAGAGCCTCCAGGTTCCCCCAGATCTCTTTATGGGGCCTGGGCGCCTCCTCTGCCTTCTGTGGCCCTCCCCTTTGGGCACACTTCCCTGGGTGACGGCCCCAGGCTACAGGACCTGCCTTGCCTGCAGAGCCAGAAGTACCTGGAAGTTTACACCCCCAAAATGGCCTTTAGCCAATGACTAGGGAGCAGGAGAGTGAGATCCCAGCTCCCTTACCTCTGATGGGGACAACCTCGAGAGCCCCACTGTGGGACAGGCTGAAAGCACCCTCTGCACTCCTGTTGGCCTCTTCGTCTCCTGTCCAGCTACGCTCAGTCTCTCGCCAGTGTCCTTGGGGAGCTCCGCCTTAGGAAATCACTTAGCTGTGATTCCCCATCTCAGCATCTGCTTCTGGGGAGCTGGACCTGAGACACCTTCTAAGGTGATAGTAGTAGTTGTAGCAGTGACAGCTAACATTTATTAGTGCCTGCTATGGACAAAATATTGTCTTAAGTGCTTTACCATATTAACCTCACAACAACCAAAGAAGTAGTTACTCCCATTATCCCCACTTCCCAGATGAGGAAACCAAGGTACAGGTAGGATAAGTCCGTTGCCACAGAGATACTATTGTTATCCTCATACAGATAAGTGGCAGAGTCAGGATTCTTATTTGATACCACTTCTGGTAAGGCATGGACACACACAGACACTCATACCCTCACACACGCACACACGCATACGCACGCACACACACACACACACACACACACGCACACACATATTTTGATGACGCAGCCTGCAGGGCTCATGGGCCAAACCACAGCAGACACTGTGCCTGGCACTGAGTAGGCATTTGGAGGATGTCCCATAACATGGTATAGCTGAAGACCCAGGGCAGGCCACCCTATCAAGCCATGATTTGTCCCTATGGGTTCAACAGGGGCAACCTCGGGGCTGTTTCTTGTCCAATCCCTCTCTCACATTCAAGGGGGCAGGACAAAAGAGGCCCACTGAGTGAGGGCAGCCCTTGGGCCTCCAGATGTGTGGTCATTGCTTGGCTCATCCCACACTCATAAAAAGTCCCCTGATTAAATACACGGATTACCTCAGGCCTAAAGGTGGGGCCACAAACCAATTAGGCTCCACAGAGCCAGATTTTTGGTGGAGAAAACCAAATATGCACATACATATGCATATTAAATTGAATCAACAAAAAATACTGTTCCCAATAACTTTTGAACAAACAAAATCATAATCAAATCCAGAACCGTAAGCTCTAGGGCCCCCACCTTAGGCCGCTCATTTTGCCAGAAGCCACAGGGACCTGCAGACAGGCAGGATGGAGACCCCAGCCTCTAAAAGTACAGACTACCTGGGCCGGGGTCTTGAGGAGGCCTAGGGAGCATCTTGACCATCAGGACCCAGGAGAAGGGAGTGTCCAGGAAAGGCACTCAACTCAAAAGGCATTTTCCATTCTCAACTGAACAGCCAGGCGCTCTGTGTGTGCCAGCTGAGCCCCACCCTCTCCTGGGCCCCCGCCCCAGCTCAGCGGGTCACTCAGGCCGCAGATGCAACCAAAGAGGTCTTCCATCATCTCATACACACCAGGCCCGAGCCCTTTCAGGCCCAGAATCAGAAAGGAGAACCCAGTCACGCCCACCAGGCAGATTCTGGGAGAGAATGTTGCTCCGTGTCTGGATCCCTGCTGCTGCCTCCTGACGGCTCCCAAAAGGGCTTCCCCTGTGCAAGCGGGCGGCCCTCCTTGTCCGGTGGAGGACGTCAATGTACCCTTTGTCACAAAACCCTTTCAGAAGCGAAGCTATTCAGACAGGGCGGCAAACTTTGGAACGATTCATTACCAGGCTGGGCAGCCGCTGCCAGCCGACTCCCTCCCCTCCTGTTTCCGTTTTTCCCTGGGGTGGGGAGCCAGCCTCGGTGAGAGCCTGCACTCCTCCTCTCACGGCTTCCTGCGGGAGCGAGACTCAAGCAGGGCAAGACTGAAAGGCCTCATGGCCTCTAGTGATGTCCCAGCCACGTAACATCCTCTGAGCAGCATGCCAGCCATGGCGCCAGGCAGAGAGGCTGGTGGGTACCCGCTGTCCAGAGAGGGACAGCTCCGTTTCCTCGGGGCTCCAGATGATTTCAAGGGTCCTGCTCCCCGTCACTCTGATCCCCCTTCCTAAGGCAGTCAGCAGAGAAGAGGGACCCTCTGCCTAGCACAGTGCCAGGCAGACAGTGGGTATCGACAGATGTTACTGAATAAATGGTCAGGTTGCCACTTCCCACTTATGACACCAGCCTCTCAGGAGAGCGATTCCGGCCAGAGCCTCCGGGACTGGGGAAATCACTTGTGCTCCTGGCCCCAGCGCAAAGCCCTCCCTCCCTTCCTGATATGCCCTCCCCAAGGCCCTCCCCTACGGCCCTGGCCTGTGACTGCTCTGGCTCCACCGTCCCCCCTCCCCCACCTGTTCTCTTCTCCTCATTTTCCTTTCTCACTCCCCATTCCTCGGTCTCTTCTCCCTCTATCCCTTCCGCAGACGTCTTTGGCACTCCTGCGCTGTGCTGGCCTGTGGGGACAGGGCGAATGGGCCATGGTCTGTGCCCCAGGGAAGCAAGTGGCAGCAGTCACCATATGCTGGAGTTCAAGGGCCGGGTAGAGGTGTATGTCAGAGGCTCCTGAGTCCCCATCCTGCCCACAAAGGGGAGAGGGCTTCCCAGAAAAGGGCCGTTGAAATGAGTCTTGAAAAATGTGTGCTTATGAGATGGAGAAGGTGAGGGTGGGGGAGGGTATTGCTTCTAGAAGAAACAGCTCTGCAAAGGCCTGGAGACAAGACAGAGCACGGCATGGGTGGGGAGGGGACTCGGGGATCCAGTGTGGCGGAAGTGGAGTCACTCCAGGGTCCTCTTCACCTCTTCCCGCCCATGACCCACCCTTCTTTCCTTTTGCCCTGACCTGTAGCAGAATAGCTCTCCAGTCAAGGTCAGTAGGAGGGCGTGGGACGGGGGCATCTGGAGTCGGTACCTGGCTCCACCACCTAGAGAGGGTGCTGCCGGGCTCTCTGCCCAGACTCCCCATCCCTTCTCCAGCAGCATCTGGTGGGAGCAGCTCAGCACTCCTGCTACTTGTAGTTCTGGCAGGGCTGCTAGCTGTTGTCCCCATGCTCCTGGCTACAGGGATGGCCTGGGATCAGAGATGGCCTGTCGTAGAATCCCATCCCCTTGGGCAGAGTGATGGGTCCTGGGACGAGCATGTAATCCAAGACGTCTCCTGGATTTCACATACAGCCCCTAGGAAAGAGAGATGCTCTGTACACCTCAGTAAAGGGCAGGAATAGGGTTGTGGTGAAAATTAAGGGAGACGACGATACACTGATACACAGTGTTTCATTCAAGGACTCCCTAAGTGCTTGGTGAATGTTACCTTTTGTTTCTATTTTCTTTTTCCTTCCCAGCCACACACTCCGGATTGCTCAGGCTAGTCACACCCCTCCTGGTACACAGGGGCACACTGGGGCCTGGAGAGAGGCTGGGACTCGCTCCCTCACTAAGTCTCCTGACTCCAGGGCTGGTTCTCGCCCCAGTCACTGCTCTGGGGTGAGAGGTGGCTTTCCCATAGTGATCTCTCTTCCCAAGCAGAGAGGCAGTGGTGCCTCAGCCTACCGCGGGGACAGTGGCGGAGTGCAGACCCGGTGCCTCCCAGCTCACAGCCTTCCCCACGTGTCTCCTCCCGCCCCTGCTCGAAGCCCTGGCTTCTACGGGCTCCTTCTGTGTCCCTGCCCTGCCGTAGCCTGGCACAGGAGCCAGGCCTCTGGGGTCACTCTGCCCAAACCACCGCATGTTTCAGAGTAACCTCTGCTGTTCCCGTGGGAGTGGGACAACCAGGAAAAGGCCTCGAAAACCGACCTGGAAGGCTTTACAAACAAAAGAGTGTGATTTCCTTCAGGGGAGGGAAGAAAAAGGGAAAAAATACCCCCCACGGTCCTCCTTGGCTCCAAGTGCCTCAGTCACCGTCTCGGGTGCATTTAGTGGTTTGGCAACTCTGGGTATATTTTAAAATCTGCTGTCCAGGCAGAGAGACAAAGGAGGCTGGTGTAGGGCCAGGGGAGACCTCAGAGGACAGGGGTATTCATCTTGTTAAAAATAGCCCACCCCGTTGCTATTTCTATAGAGCTTGGCAAACAGAGCTGTATGATTTTCCCTTTTTTCGGCCATGCTTTGCTTGGACCATCTGATAAAAATAGTAGATAACACGCTCAAAAAAAGCTGGGCTATTTTTACGTGTAAGCCCCACTTGGAGTGGGCCTGAAGTAGGGTGGCCAAGGAGCAGGGGGGGTGGACGAGAAGGGGAGCAGCCTGGGTAGTTGGGTGGGGGCAGCGCCTGTGACCACAGAGGACCAGGGAAGGGAGGAGGGCAGAACTCAGCCCAGGGAGGAGACACGGGAAGGGACAAGATGCTTCCTCCTGTGTCTACAGCTCAGGGTCAACAAACAGAAGCTGGGCCCTCCTGACCCACCGCGGACTCTGCAGTTTCCCAGGCCCTGTTGGCCCCAGCCCCGACCTTGAGCCCCGTACCCACCACCATCCTCGACGTGGGGAGCCTGGGCTGGAGAGGAAGCAGGCACCGGGCATACCTCTAGGTTGGACTAGCCGTGCCAGAGCTTATGGTAGGGAGAAGAGCCTTCTGGAGAGATACCTGAGGCCTGAGGTGGTGTGAAGGAACAGCAGGGTCTGCTTCCACTGGAGGAGGCTCCAGGGTAGAGGGAGACTGGCCATTTGCAGGGAGTAGCTTGAAGACCCCATGCAGGTCAGCCTCCATGGCCAGAGGCAGAGGTCTGCTACGCTTTAAGCTAGAGATGAGGGCAGGCCCCCAGCTCACGCACCAACTTCCAGAGCAGAGGGCTATGGGGTGGTGTGGCCTGCAGGGCCACTGGATTAACTCTTCGAAACTTAAGCCCTTGGACGTAAGAGCCTGGAGACTCCCCACAGGCAGAAGTTGTTTCTCCCCGTGAGACTCTCACTCTTCCTAAGAAATGCTCTTTGTGGGAGGAACATTTTTAAGCCCAGGCCCTGGCACACAGCAGGCTTCAGTATTTTGAATAAGCAGGTAAGACGGTGAGTCAGTGCGAGGGTGCAGCAGGGGTAGACCAAGGCTTCAGGCTTCTAAGCCAGTACCTCCCAGGGAGAGCAGATGTCAGCTGCTGCCCCCAGAGCCATCCCTTGTTTAGCATAGCCATCTCCTGTCCACAGCCAGAGGGTCAATCCCGAAGGCACTGCAGCCACCAGCGTCCACCCGAGAACTGAGTTAACTCCCTGGGTTTTTTCCCCCAATCATTACCTCTGACAGTCATCTCTGAGGGTCACATCCTGGCCAGGGAGCACCATGGACTGTGAACTCCCTGCTGTCCCTCCCCCTTCATTGTTCTAGGCGATGTTGACTTTGCAGGAGTCGCTGGCAGCCCATGTGGCGGGATGCTGGGCCCATTGACTGGCGGGGCTGATTTCTCAGCTGAAACTTCAACGCAGGTAAAAGGCAAACAAATAAACAGGAGGCCGAAAGGCACCTCTGTCCAGGGGCATGGGACCCGAGGCAGGCAATGGGAGGACGGTGCCCAACTGAGCCCTGTGACACTTTCCCCCAGATCCAGCTGGCCCCTCAGATCTCCTTGGGTTTTCTGGGCTCAGTTCGTTCCACCTTGAATATGTGGTTCCCAGAGCAATGGTTCCTCAGGGTTAATAATGGCTGAGAGCTGGCACTGAGTGGGCACCAAATGCGTGCCAGGCACTGTGCTACGTCTTGTGTGGGCATCACCAAACCCCACCAGCTAAGTAGCTGAGTATTATTATCAACCGTGTTTTCCAGAGAGAAAATAGAGGCTCAGAGAGGTTAAGTCATCTGCCCAGGGGCACACAGCTAGAAAGTAGCAGAGCAGGGGATCTGACCACTTTCTCTCTATTCCTCAGAAGGTCATTGCTACACCCTTTCCGAGCCACCATCATCTCCCACCTGGTCTGCTGTAGGGCCTCCTTGCTGGTCTTCCGCTTCTGCCCTCACTTGTCCCTTACAGTCAATTCTCTACCCATCAGCCAGAGTGAGCCTGTTAAAGTGTAAGTCGGATCACGGCCTTCCTCTGCTCAGCTCACTCGTGACTGTACTGTGACCCACAGTGCCCCACGTGATCTGCTTCCTTGCTACCTCCCTGAACTCAGTCCCTCCACTTGCCCCCTCACTCCACTCCAGCCACCCTGGTCTCGTCATTGTTCCTTCAACACAAGCATACACCTGCCTCAGGGCCTTTGCACTTACTGCTCCTGCTGCCTAAACTGCTCTTCCCCATATATCCATATAATTCACTCCCTCATGTCTGTGCTCGAATGTCACCTTTTCAGAGAAAACTTCCCTGCCTTTCCTACCTGCCTCCCATCTCCTGTCTCCTCTCCACCCCCTTGCCTTGCCTTGCTTCATGTTTCTTTGGAGTAATTATGGCTACTGATGTATATGCACGTTTATCAGGGTCTTATTATTATTATTATTTTATCTTCACCTACCAGAATGTGAGCTCCAGAAAGCAGGGGTTTTTATCTGTTTTGTTCATTGCTGTATCCACAGAGCCTAGAATGGTGCCTGGCATGTACTAGGTGCTTAATAGTTGTTGAACAGCTGAATTAAAGAATGAACGATCTAGAGCTGCAGTTTTTCCGTATTCTGCTGTTGCTACCTCTGTGCTTGCCCTCCTCAAATTCCACTTGTGGGCACAAGCTATGGCAGCCCCTTCCTGCAGGTTTAGGGACCCCTCAGGCTGAGGACTGACTGTAGTTCCTGTTTATTCCACTCTCTACGCCCATCCGCACCCAGCCCCCCTCCCTTAGCAGCACAGAGCCCTAAGCACATAGAGGGTGATTGAGAAAAGTCTATGGAAACTCAGGGCTTTGCATACCTGACGTATTCCCTCACTACAAGCTGGCCAGCTGCTGAGGAGGGGAACAGAATCCATTCTAGCTGCTCTGGGTGACCATCCAGCAATGACCGGCTGGGCCCCACTCAGGCAGCACTACTGTGGACTCAGACCCTGGTGCACAGGGTTGTGCCGCCTTGTCCACGTGCATGAAGGTCCACTGACCCAGAGTGGATGGTCAGGTAACCATACTCGTGGCAACACTGCCCTGTTCACCTGTTCAGGCCGCCCTGTTCACCCCCGCCGGCATCCTCGCGGGGCTGCACAGGCCCTTGCTCTTGCCTGCCGTGGCCTTGAGTCCGCTGCCTCTCCAGCTCCTCCCTGGGGGGGACAGGCCTGCTCTCTGCTCAGACTCTACTCCTGGGTCCTGGGCAAAGCACTTGGACCCCTGGGACCTTGGTTTCCTGGTCTGAGAGCAGGGAGCCTGGGGCAAGCTTCAGCTTCCCTTTAAGCAAACCTAGATTTATACAAAGGTTCCCTCAAGGAATTCTCTCTCTACTTTTACAGAGGGATTCACCACAGATCTCTTCAAATAACCAATGACCTTATGGCTTAGTATATAGGATGCAAGTTACAGAATAAAATTCTGATAGAGGCTGGTTCCTAGACCTCGTTGCTGGCCACCCCCACTCCTGCCTTCCTGGTGGGTCTCTGGGGGACTATGCGTAGAAGGCCAGTGTATTAATAAAAGAACTTTGGCAGGTTCTTTGCGTGAAGTTGAGGTGACCTGGCCCCTCTCAGGCCACCTGTCTGTACCTTGGGGGCTGAGGGGTTCTTTCTGGTTCCAGCATGCTCTGGGCGTGGCTAGACATCTGAGGGCTGGGGTAGTGGGGGGTGACAGTGCTTGGCCGAGGAAAGCGTGGCTTAGGGGGAGGTGCTTCTCCTGGACCCTGGGAAAGGCATGCCTCCAGGAACCCTGGCTGTTCTCCTGGAACTCCCTAGACAGGGACGGATCAGGCTTCCAGACTGCGAAAAGGAAAGAGGTCTCTTGGTGTAAGTAAGGTCCGACATTTCGGAGGTGCCTCTTGGTTTCTTCGTCTAGCAAGCATTTATAGAGTGCCACCTATGCCAGACATGGTACCAAGAGCTGGTAGAAAAACACAGACCCAGCCTTGCCTTGGAGGGGTTGCAGTCTGTGGAGAGGCAGACATTAGGCCCTGGAACAGGACTGGCCCTTGGTAAGAGGTCACGGGAGGCACACAGGGCAGCTGCCTCAAAGGGTGTTACAGACTTTGCTCCAGTCTGTGACACTGGAGTTGCCATGCCCATTACAGATGAGGAAATGGAGGCCTGGAGAGGTTGGTTTATAAACGGCAAAAACAGAACCCAAACTAGCTGCTCTGGCTCCAGGCTGATGTTCCTACCACTCCTTAAAGTTTTTCCTCTAGAGACATCCTTCCCCCTCACCTCTACACTTAAACTTGAACTTGTATTTTTAGGAGGGGCAGTAGATTTCCTCTAGGACTTCCATTTTCTGACCTGGATCCTTTGTTCCAACAGAAGTGATCTGCAAGAAGATGAGTGGGAGTTAGATGTTCAAACCTGGGAAAGAAAGCACAGCCACTCTGATAAAGCAGTATAGGGTAGTGGTTTAGACCAAGGAGTCTGGAGCCAGACCAGGTAGGTTTAGATCCCGGCTCTGCTACTTATCAGCTGTGTGGCACTGCTTTACCTGCGCCTCAGTTTTCTCTTCTGTAAAATGGAGTGATAATAGTACCCGTCTCCTAGGGTTATGAGATAACACTTGAGTGACCTGATAAATGCGAGATGCCTAGAACAGTGCAGGACACAAACAGAGTGTCAGACACGCATTAACATTATTGAGAAGCAGGATTTCTAGCACCATGTCTGGCTCCTGGTGATATGGACCCAGAACTTTCGCATTAAAAGAACAGAGAGCGAGAGAGAGATTATCATAAACACCTAATCATCCTTCAGAACACATTCAGACAGGACCCTTCCTCTAGGTCCCTGCTAGAGTGTTTGCTCTCCCTGCTTAGGGCTGTCACGGGAGTTTGCATCGCTCAAGCAAAAGTAGGGGAAGGAAAGAGAATTCATATATATGAGCGCCTATTATACATAGGCACTGCTAGGCCCTTTCTAGAGTTTATTTCATTTAGTCTCCACAATGACACTTAGAGGTGATATAATTATCCCCTTTTTAAAGGTGAAGAAATGGGGTTCAAAGAGGTAAGCGACATAGTAAGCTGGAAATCAAACCCACTTAGCATTTCTCGTACCGTGTTTAGTTCCTGGTTTCACGTCTGCCTCCCTGGCAAGGCTGATAGCATTAAGGAATTTTTAACCCAGGTTGGTGACATAGGCAGTTTTCTGGGAAAGGGGATATATACTGCTCATCACTCATCAAGAAGACTTTTGCTCCCCAAAAGGTTAAGAACTCGCATTCCCCACCTCTTTAGACCCTCAGAGCCCAGCAAAAGGCCAAGTACTTGTCAGTACTCAGATGCATTTATTGAATCAATGAACGAACAAATGAACGAACCAAGGAAGAGGAAGGAACAAACCAAGCAAACCATGAGGGAGAGCAGGATTGAATCCATAAGTGAATCTGAAGGAAACAGGATCCTTGTCTCGATTCTCTTTATTACTCTGGAAGAAAACCAACAGCCTGGACGTAGACCCTCACTGCAGGGGGCCGTGCTGTAGGGTAAGAACGAGCTCTGTTTTTGTTTGCCTTCCACCACTGGGCAGCGAGCCCCGTCCACAGTCCTCACCCCCTCTAGAGCCTCCCCTCCCAGGGCCCACTCCTCCATGCTTGGCCCCTCTCAGAGGAGGCCCCTCTCTGCATCGCTGGAGCGGCAAACACCCCTTTTCCTCGGGTGCCTGCCTCAGGCCTGGGAGGGCTGGGGGAAGGGATGGGAAGGAGGCCTGAAAGGCTGTGTTGGGACCTCTCTGGCCTTTTCTCCCCCGGGCCCTCTGAGGACCAGTGGGAGCCTGGCACCCAGTAGGTGCTTGGTAGATGGCTGGCAATGGAAGGGAGCCCAGGTTTCGGGGGGTGGGCGCTCCCTCCCTGTGCCCCACCACAGTCTCCCAGCTGTAGAACCAGTGATCCCAGTCAGTGTGGGCTTCTCTCAGGCCCCGAGCCCATGCCCATAAACACCCTCCTGGGGGTCACCCCCCCCCAGTACTGGAGGCTCTGGCTTTCCCATCAGGGGCCCCAAGGGGAAAGTGACCAGTGGGGTAGGAGACAGAGGCCAGAGCCTTGGTCAATCTGCCTGTGGCTGGCGTCCTGTGGGGTGCCGGCTGGCAAGGGGCACCTCCCCCTTCCCCACACAGAGCTGGCAAGACAACCGGTTCATGTCTTCTTCAGCCACAGCCTGCAGAAAGCATGTTCCCCTCAGAGCCACGGGCCACTGGCCAGTCCACTGGGGACACCCCTCAGGGAAGGGAGGGTTGGGAGGGGCAGGGCGGGCACCCAGGCTGGCGCACTGTGGCCAGCCACCCTGCTCCGTGGACTGGCGGTTTTCCCGTCTGGCTCCCTGCGGCCCAGACGGCCCCAACACGTCACTGTGGGGTGAGCGGGCTCCTGCCCAAACTCGAACTCACAGCTCAAGCTCCCTGAGGCTCAGAGCCAGGGCCCAAGGAGGAGGGATGGGGAGAGAACAGAGGAGTCGATGCAGAGCTCCCGGGTGTGGCTCACAGTCCGGGCAGATCAGGGAGTGTGCTGAGCCAGAGACGGGAATACCGAGAGGGGCAGATCAATCTGCGGACCTCCTGGAGGAGGTGGGGCAGAAGTGGAAGAGAAGCTGGAGGAAAGGAAGAGAAAGACTCTGCACAGAAGGAAGGACAGGAATCTGGGTGGCCAACCAGAGCGCTCCTGCCTCTCTTCACTTACCTCCTGACGCTCCCCAACCCCATTGGGCCTCCCCAAGAAGCCAAGACTCTCCTGCCCCCGGGCCTTTGCACGTGCCATTCCCCCCACCGGAAGTGCCTTCCCAACCCTTCCTCACAACTCCATCCTTCAAGGCCAGCTCCCAAGTTAGCCTCTCTGTAAAGTCTTCCCTGATTCTCCCTAACTAGAAGCAGTGTCTCTTTCTGAACTCTCAGAGCACATCGTTTACGTAGCCCATTCTTTCTGTCTGCTTTGCCCCCCACATATTCATTCATTCATGCAGACAGACATTATTTAAACAGCCACTATCTTAGGTGCTGGGGGATGCTGAGCAGAGTTAGACTTGCTTCCTGCTCTCATGGAGATGGTGATTGTGGGGAAAGAGTAACATAAGCAAATCACCCTTCTACAGTGACACAAGTGCTAGAATTCAATTCCATAAGCATTTAAATGAGCACCTACTATGAGGTGGGCAGCAAATAGGCACTTTTGAAACCTAGTCCTGACCCTCACAGGCACTACCTTAGCTGAGGGTTCAAAGCCTCAGCCCAAACAGGTAGTTGGCAAAGGGTTTTTGAAACTCAGGAAATAACATTGCTAAGGTACAGACTTGGCAAGTTGGGGCACTACAGTTTCAGGGCCCGTTTAGCTAGAGTCATAGAGGCCATGAGAGGTATGTAACTGGGGAGGTGGACTGGGGCCAGAACACCAAGGCAACCACACCCAGAGCTGGGGTCCAAGGCCCATTCTCCACCATTCTCTGTTTGGGGAGGCTGGTTCCCAAGGACACCATCACCTCAGTTCCCCCGCCCTCTGGCTTCTCGCTGAATTGAGCCAATGGGAGATACCAGCAGGTGATCTGAGGATGGGAGAAAAGAGAGGACCCCAGAAGCCTTGCTAGACCACAGTTTGGCAGTGGGTTGTGTCCCTCTATCTATGGCCACAGATCCTGGCAGGCGACCCCTCTCCTGCAGCAATGGCTACTGCCCTGGTCCCTACAGGTCGAGGGGTGGCTCCAACCCATGTTGGTTCCCTCAGCTCTGCTCACACCCCTGTAAATAGCCCTGCATCCAACTCTCTTCAGTTACCCCTTTAAGGCAGCCTCAGAAGCCCGCTGGGACCCTGACCCATTGAGACTTGCTTCTGGAGGCCTGGGAGGAGCCCGGAGGGCCTTAGGACAGAGAAAGAGCCTGAAGGAGTGACGGAGGCTCCACTGAGGTGGCATTTTGTGGGACGGAGAAGCAGAGGAAGGTATTCTAGGCAGAGGGCAAAGCTTCTGCCACAGCACAGAGGTGGGAAAGTGTGAGGGACACAGGCCAGGGTGACTGAGCTCAGGACGCCAAGGCAGAAGACACAGGAAGTAGGAAGAGCGGGAGGCAGGAGGCAAGGCCCTCACTGTGTGTTGGGAAGTTTGCTCTTTATCCCGTAGGTAATGGGAACCATCAGAGTTTTTGTTGTTGTTGTTGTTGTTGTTGTTGTTTGCAGTACGCGGGCCTCTCACTGTTGTGGCCTCTCCCGCTGTGGAGCACAGGCTCCGGACGCGCAGGCTCAGCGGCCATGGCTCACGGGCCCAGCTGCTCCGCGGCATGTGGGATCTTCCCGGACCGGGGCACGAACCCGTGTCCCCTGCATCGGCAGGCAGACTCTTAACCACTGCGCCATCAGGGAAGCCCCCATCAGAGCTTTTTAAAGCATGACACAGTGTGCATTTTAAACAACTCACTGGTGACCTCTTGGGGATAGACTGGTGGGGGTTGGGGGGCATGTCTGGATGAGAAGCCAGAGAACCTGCTGGAAGCCTGATAGAGAAGGCAGCTGAAGAAGAGAGCTTGGGAGGACTCGGCAGGTTTGAGAGGCAGAACTGACCAGAGCTTGCAGATGCTGCTGTCTGGCCCCAGGGCTCTGCGGTCTCGGTTGGTCTGACTTCATGGATGAGCAGGGAAGCCAGAGGAGGAGCAGGTGTGGCAGGGGACGGGGGAGGACAATGAGGGAGGGAGGGAGGGGTCTGGGGGAGAGGCAAGGGCTAGAGACAGGAGCTGCGGGTGGATGTGTCGGCAGGAGCCAGAGATGTGGACGAGATCCTGGGCCCGCTCTCTCCAGAGCAGGCAAGGAAAAGGCCAAAGAAATCAGAAAGCGCAGGGTGTCCTGGGAGCCGAGGGAAGAATACCCAGCTAGTGTACAAAGGAGTCCGCTGTCTGTAGGACAGACATCCCACCAGGCCCAGGTGCAAACACCCCACACGCCCAGGGACAAATGCCCCGCTACGCCCGGAAGCAGGATAACCCATTGGGAAAGGCTCCTTTTCTGTGCACTACAAATCTCTGAGACCCTTTTGGGGGAATGGGACAAACAATTTCTTGAATTACTATCTTATTTAACCTTCATATCAAGTGCCTCAGACAGGTGGAGTAACTTGACCATACAACTTAGGGAACTGGGGAGGCTGGGATTTGAACCAGGGCAGTCCGGCTACCCCCTCAGTGTCTCTGTGTGACCTGCCTCGTGGTCACACACGCCTCAGCTGCTTTCTGTCCATGTCAGGAGCTCATTTCCCTCCTCTCCAGGGCAGCACGCTGGGGCTCCAAGGAGTCTTGTCTCCGTTGCTCCCCCCATGAGTATTAATCCTGCTGGTGGAGCAGCCCCCACAGAAATCCAGCCTGCACTCCGTAGGACAGAGTTACTGGGTTTGAAGACTGTTCCCGCAGCACCCGCATCTCCCCACCCTCCTCTCTGAGCGGGGGTTTGAGGGTCCCTCTCCATCCCCGTTTCCCAATCCTCAAGTTCTGAAAACCTGAAACATAAGAAAAAGCCTCATGGGAATTTAGAAGCAGGCTCCGCTTCCAATACATTCAACACGTGAAAACCGAGACCAAGGGTCCTTAACTGATGATGATGTCCCAGCTTCTCCTGCTTCCCAAAAACATGGTGGAGCCTGGGGTCCCTCCCAGCCCTGAGATTCTGTGGTTCTAGGAACTCCCCTGCAAGGCCTTAACCCTCCCCAAGGCCATGAGGTCTCTGCTTGAGACAGTTGCCAGGACTTCTTCCAGGGACACCATGCCCCACCCCCACCCCTGCACAGGAGGCAGCGTGGCCAGCCCACCAGGACAGATGCACACCCCCCCACACACACACACACAGACACCCCGTGCATCTCACAACTGCAGCCCTAATCCTAGACTTGTTTAAAATTGAATTATGGGCTTCCCTGGTGACGCAGTGGTTAAGAGAATCTGCCTGCCAATGCAGAGGACACAGGTTCGAGCCCTGGCCCAGGAAGATCCCACATGCCGCAGAGCAACTAAGCCCGTGTGCCACAACTACTGAGCCTGAGCTCTAGAGCCCGCAAGCCACAACTACTGAGCCCACATGCCACAACTAATGAAGCCCACGCGCCTAGAGCCCGTGCTCCTTAGCAAGAGAAGCCACGACAATGAGAAGCCCACGCACCACAACAAAGAGTAGCCCCCGCTCACCCCAACTAGAGAAAGCCTGCACACAGCAATGAAGACCCAATGCAGCCAATAAATAAATAAACAAATAAAATTTATTTTTAAAAAAAACTGAATTATGAGCCTGTCCTGCAGTAGCTGAGAAGCTGAGGTGGAAAAGGATTTACTGGTCACATTAAATCACGTGCTTATTGTTACGTGAGCTGGCCAAGGAGATGCTCCGCGTCCCTCCTCCTCCCCGGGTCCTGCCAAAGTGCCCACCCTCTCGCCCACAAAGACCACCTCTGGGGCCCTGTCAGCTTCTTCCAGAGGCCCACACCAGTCCCCCAACCCCACACACCTTGCAGTGGTGGGCAGAGATGATTTAATCCCCACTGTAGAGATAAAGGGATCTGAGGTCTCAAAGAGGGGAGGCCATTTGCCTTGGGCTGTGATGCAAGGAGGCAAAAATGGAGCAAACAGGCTTCTGAACCTGGGGACCCTGCGCCCCTGATTTTACAAGCACGTGTAAGCTCTGGGGCCTTTTCTGGGAAGAGGTCCTTAGCCTTAGGTAGAAAGGGTACAGGGCACACAGTAGGCACAGAGCCCAACTCTCCCCGTAAGATCTCAGGCTATTAAGATGAAACCCCTGAGAAAGCACAGAGGCCTGCCCTGGGGGGTCGGGGGAGGAGCCCCAGAACCCAGTACCCCATCCCAACCCCACCCACTCGTGCTGGTGAGTCACAGCCTGAGTGCTGGCGGACAGGTTCACAGCCCAGTGTGAGATTCTCACCAGGGACCAATCACTCAGCCTGGTCCTCACCCCCAGCCCCGCCCAGCCAGTGCCCCCACCCCCATATTCGCATCCACATTCCCACTCCCCATGGCCCTCTGCCTCGTCCACTCTTTACTCACGTGCTCCACTCTCTCTGCTCACATTCCTGGCAAGTCCCCTCCCAACCCACTGTCTCCAGG
The DNA here is from genome assembly GCF_039906515.1 of Pseudorca crassidens. Classification (NCBI taxonomy): domain Eukaryota; kingdom Metazoa; phylum Chordata; class Mammalia; order Artiodactyla; family Delphinidae; genus Pseudorca; species Pseudorca crassidens. Next base: position 32,169,803 of record NC_090305.1, read on the forward strand.
CACCCCCCACTCACCCCCTGCCCCAGGTGCCCCTGGACAGGCCCTGAACCTGGAACACTGTGAGATTCCTGCCAGGCTACCTTCCCAAGGGACCAAGCCCCCGGGGACCTGCTGAGCCCAAAGGACTTGACCAGGGCACCCAGGCAGCCGGCAGGCTCTCTGTGTTGGTGTTGGCAGGACCCACTGCCTCGTGCTGCCCCTGAAAAGAATTCTGAGGCATCTTTGGCTCTGTTTAGCTGGCGTTTCTACTGCTTAAGGCTGGAGGAGGGGCAGGGCCAATGACGCACGGTCCCTTGACATCGGCAGCCCTCCTGTCCACCAAGAACGTGCGGGGGTCTAGCCTGAACCCCACAGCCCTGTCCAAGTCCTCACAAGGGACCCCTGTTCCAAGTAAATGGCACTGCAGGCATTTAAAAGTGTTTCTCATTCATAGTCTTATGAGAGGCCCACAACATACCAGTTTGGGTAGGTTTGGCGGGGGTGGGGATGGTTATTCACCCATTTTACAGGAAAAGGGACTGAGGCCCAGAGAGCAGACCTGAGGCCAAGGTGGAAAAGGCCGCACAGGTTCTGGCAGACAGACCTTGACCCCAATGACCTTATCAGGGGCCACTTTCTGTTCAGCTGGAGGGAGACTCCTGTCGCAGAGGCTCACCCGCATCCTCACCCAACAGGGCTGACCTGCAGAGTTGGGAGGGGAGCAAATGTCCCCTGGACGTCCCAGGTGGAGCTAGTTGATCCATGCATTTGTCTCTCTGGATTCAGTCCCTTAAGGGCATTGAGAAAGGGCTTATTTTCCCCCACAAGCTTTCAAGAGCCCCTGGCTGTGTGAAGTGGGTCTTCCTGGGAAAAACAGCGTCCTGGACTGAGGAAGCCAGAGAAGGGGGGAGGGAGTGTCTGTGGGTCTCCCTGTCTCCTCTGGGTGGTAGGGGGATGAAGAGGCTGCAGGGGAGAGCCACTGACCCCCAGTGCCCCCCATGCGGCTCAGCCTCCCTCCTAAGAGAGTCCTCACTCCCACCCGAGTTAGGACAGGGCCGGGGATGGTGGGGGATTTGACAAAGCTGGGCCAAGAGTTCAGGTATTTCTAAAAGAGGTGGTCAGTCGTGATAGAGTGGCCAGAGGGAGGGAGGAGGGTCGCGGGGAGCAGAGGGAGAAGTGAGGCCGGGAAGAGTCTGGCAGGAAATTGAGGGAAGAACACAGCAAATGAGCATCGTGTCTGTGAGGGGCATTGGGACAGGCATTGCGTGTATCAAATTGTAACCACGGCCTTTAAGGAAGGTAGGAGCATCCCCATTCTAGAGATGAGAATACTGAGGCTCAGGGAGGTAAAGTGACTTTCCTTCAAAGTCATTCAAAAACAAATGACCTTCTAAGCTGGAACTCAGACGCAGACTCTGTGATTCCAAGTCCTAAATGTTTTCTTCCCTACAAGACTCTAACCTCTTTTGAGAGCTATGACCATTGAATCCTCCACCATATCCAGTACTGAGTTCAGGGTTTAATAATGTAATAGGTGTTCAATAAGTATTGTTGCCCTAATGACTTCAGCCAATTTCCTTGTTTGTAAACTGAGCTAATAATTCCTGAGGTGGACATGCCTGGAGGCAGTGTTTAGACCAGGCTCTTAGAGGCCCCTTCCAGCCCTCCGATCTTTATCTAAGCCTCCCAGACAGTCATCCAGGGGCCACCAGGGCTCAAGAAGACCTCGAGTCCCCATCTATGAAATGACCTGGGGAGACAAGGTGGCCACCCAGGTTCCTCCCAGCATCGGGGTCTATGACCGTCGCCTTCCACCTTCCACCCCAGGACTGCTCCAGGCATCCCAAGAGATACAATACAAAGTTCCCCAGAAACACACGAAGACTAATTAATTTTATGTTTGGAGGGGAAGCCCCACAAATAAATGAAGGAGAACGTGTGACTGATTCACAGAGAAGTGGCTTAAAAGATCCAAGTCTCAGCCTCATGACTGAGCCTCAAGTCCCCAGTCACATGACTATGAGCAAACCTCTCCTCTCAGCCTCAGTTGCCACATCAGTGAAATGGGGATAACTGTACCTGCCCTGCAGCCCTCATAGGACTCTTCCAAGCCTCAGGTGAATCAAGATGTGAAAGACACCTCTGCAAGCAGGCAAGAGGTGTGCAGAAGTTATTTGCATTTATTGCCTTTAAATGATTATAGTTTCTCATTTATTATCATGATTTGGCCATTAGCCCAAAAGGCTTGGGAGCCATTTCTCTGACTGAGGAGTTCATGGGAAGCCCACACTCACTCGTGCTTAGAGAAGGTTTTTCATTGAGGTGACTGTGGGAAGTTGAGCTGCTTCAAACCGTGTCTCCTGGTCAATAAACACTGATTCAGAGACTGAATGGAGGAAGGAAGCAATGACCTCTGTGCACGGTTACTCCTGCATCCTGTGCTAAGGTGGGAACATATGGGCAGGGCTCCTTTTCTGCCCCCTGGGTCAGCAAGTGAAAGTTCCTGAAATGAAAAGTTGAATTTGACTTTGATACAAGGTTCGTGGTGGGGAGGACAAGGCCCCAGAGACACAAACCTTTAAGGAATTTTGAACCCTTTCAGGAAACAATTCCAGCTCCAGGCAAAGAGGATGTCTGATGAAGGGGGAGGGAGAACACCTCCCACCATTTTCTCCTGCTCCCTTCTTCCCCTCCCCCTTCCCTAGTCTAGCTCCCTGCCCCCAACACCCTCTGGTGCAGCCAGACCTGGCCTTGCGTTGGGGACAGTGGGGGGAGCCGTGGGAAAAACAATCAAACCTTGGTCAGCCGGATAATTAGCTGTTCCCCTGTGACCATGGCCTCTGTGTCCTCTCCCCCCGGCCATCACCCCCCCCGCTCTAGCCCTGGCAAGACAAGGGTTTCCAAACAACCGGGAGACATCACCTCATTAATGTTAATGGGAAGTCCGGACATGAGCCTGGCCAGTCATAAATTGCTCCGCGTGAGAAAAGGTGAAAGAGTGTGTATCTGTGTGTCCTGCACATGTGTGTGTGTACACAAGCCTGTGATGTATGTGCAAGTGTGTATCACTTGTGTTGCATATGAGGATGTGTGTGTACAGCAAGTGTGCTTGGCACAAAAGAGAAAGTACACGTGTGTGAACTGAACGTGTATACTGCATATGCATGAGTGTGCTTGTGTGTGCGCTTGGAAATACGCAGGCAGCAACTTGTGCCTTTGTAATAAATGTGTGTACGTTTATATCAAAGCGCTGCGTAATATTTAGGTGCCTGCATGTGCATAGACTGTGCACATGTGAATACATGCGTGATTTACACACACATGTACTGTGAGTGTGCTCTGTCAACATTTGTGCATCTCTATTGGTCTGAAGTGTTTAAAATCTGGCCCATACCAAGCACCCTTTCAATGTTGGTTATTTTTATCATTAATAGATCTAATCACACACGTCAGCAAGTGCATGCAGGGGTCCGCTCTGTAAATCTAGGTCTCCAGGTAAGTGTTTGAATGTCTACATCCAAGCGGATGCTGTGAATATATCTGTGAGTCTAAGGGTACGTGTGCACACATGTGGTGTCCGCGTCCGTGAGGAGCTGGGTCCCCCCGTCCACGTGGACAGGGTTACGGGCACAATGACCGCAAAGAACAGCTGGGCAGCTGCTGCCTGGCCCCACACTGCGGTCCCACGGGGCTGCTTGGAGGAGGGGAGGCTGGACCCGGCATCCCCAGCCCCGCGCCGTGGCAGACACAGGTGCACAGCGCGCAGATGCTCACAGACTGCCCAGGGCCACTGACCGGCCCAAGGGGTGAGCAAGAAACCTGGAGCCTCCCTTCCTCCTCTCCATTCTCCCTACAAATCCTCCAATCTCCAAGTGCTGTCAGCTCCCATCCTAAATCTCTCAATTTGCCCATTCTCCTCTCTGTCCCCTCTCTCGACAGCAGTAGCCTCTTGTCCCTCCCAATCCACTCTTCACACAGCAGCGAAAGTGATCTTTTAGAAATGCAAATCTCATCACCTAGCTCCCTTGCCTGCTTAAAACCCCTTAATGGACTTGAGGATATGGGGAAGGGGAAGTGTAAGCTGTGACAGAGTGAGAGAGTGGCATATACACACTACCAAATGTAAAATAGATAGTGGGAAGCAGCCGCATAGCACAGGGAGATCAGCTCGGTGGTTTGTGACCACCTAGAGGGGTGGGATAGGGAGGTAGGAGGGAGGGAGACGCAAGAGGGAAGAGATATGGGAACATATGTATATGTATAACTGATTCACTTTGTCATAAAGCAGAAACTAACACACCATTGTAAAGCAATTATACTCCAATAAAGATGTTTAAAAAAAAAAAAAACCTTAATAGCTTCCCTTTGCTCTTCGGATGAGGTCTAAACTCCCCTGCACAGCCTCTGAGGCCCGGCCGGACCACCCCAGCCATGTCTCCCACCCTCTCCCGCGGCCCCAGCTCCTCCCACAGCACCTTCCCCTCCCAGGGCCCCTACACCTTCTGTTCCCTCAGCCTGGAATGCTCTGCTCCTTCAGGCTTCTTCTATCCCGTCAGGCCTTGCCTCTGGAAGCTTCCACTTACAGATCCCCCCAGTTTTATGCTTTCCTGTCGCCCTGTAATTCTCTCTACTGCCCTCAACACCCAGGCGATTCCATAGTTGTGTTGCTGTGTCATCCTTGTCCCCCCCTGTGCGCTGTGAGGTGTCCTGGTCACCAGGTGCTGCCCACAGGCTCAGGTCCTGTGTGGCCCGGGCACCTGCTGTGTCCCAGCTCTCAAGAAGCCAGCAGTCTCTTGGGAGAAGAGACACAGACACAGAGAAGACTGTTAAATTTGTACATGCACTGAGAGCCATGAGGAGGGGCAAGAGGGATGCTGACAGTGCTGGGCCTTGAGAAATGAAGAGGGAGCCAGGACAGAGAATTCCAGAGGATTTGAACAGCAGACACAAGCAGCATGGTGCCTGCAGCTTGCTGTCCTCGCAGCATCAATTATAACACGGGAGGTAGTGAGAAGTAAAGCTAGGAAGGCCTGTGGGGACCAGACTGGGGGACCTCAAACACGTTCTTATTTTTATTTAACAATTAGACACCCATCAGCCCAAGAATCCGAAGTCCCATCTGTGTTGGGGACACTCCTGTTCATCAGGTACCACATGACTGAGAGGTGGCTTCCCTAATGCCTGCTAGAACCAGCCCAAGGACAGCTGGGATGGCCAACGAGTCCACGGTCCCAAACTCCCACTTATCAGCGGGAAGGAGAGGTCCAGAGAGGAGCAGTGATTTCCCCTCAAACCTATAGCTCAACCAAATATCCCAGTTCAGCCCAAATTGGACCACCCAGCCTGCTCAGAGCTTGTGCCCCAGGGGACAGGGGTCAGGGGTCAGGCAGCTCCTTCCCCAGGAAGGCTCCAGTCCCCTCTAAGTGGAGGGGACCAGCCCCTCACACAGGCCCCAGGCAGGAGCTCGGGCCAGGCAGCAGATGAGAAGGCCCAGGCGGGGACAAAGGGGGTGGGCCCTCGGTGACAGGGCCAGGAGCTGTAATCCCCCCCGTTTCAGTCGCTGCTGCTAATTCAGGTCCCCAGAAGCTTGCTGAGTTTGCCCTGGACCCAGCCACTTCATATTCTAATACCTCCCAGCAAAGCCCCTTTTTTCTCCTTCTCGCATAAGGTGGAAGGAGCCGCTGCAGCCTCTTCCCCCTCAGCACCTCCCTCATCACTCAGCCCGGAGCCTCTGCTGGTGGCTGTGGCTGTACCTCCAGCCCCTCCCAGGGTCCCCAAGTCCTTTCCAGTAGAGGATAGTTAAGGCAGCTAACTGCTAGTAAAGACACACCTCTGAATCTGTCTCCCCTGACTTTGGGGAAGCCTGACATTGTACCCCACTGGCCCTCGTGCAGGCGGGATCCCCAAACTGGAGCTTTCACTCATCTTGGGAATAGGAAGGGCTTGGCTGGCTCAGAGACACATCCAGCTGCGAGGCACACGCCCTCCGACCTTCCAGGGGCAGTCTGGCTGGGGTCCCCACTCCTAGTGAACAGACGGACTCTGTGCTCTGTGAGTCGTGTCCTTGCACAAAGGCTCACATCTGGAAGGGTCGCACACTTGGTTTAACGCTCTGCTGTCACCATCTTGAAATCCTTAATAATTCTGAGCGAATGGTGTGGCATCTTCATTCTGCAGTGAACCCCATGAATTAGGCAGGCAGTCCCTCCTGGAGTTTTGGAGGACGTCCAGGAGGCAGCCAGACCGGGATCGTGAGGAAAACTGGGTTCTAGTCCCAGCACAGCCTGGATGATGTATGAGCCTGGGCAAGTCCTTGTCCTCCCTCTGGAACTCAGTTTCCCCAAGAGAACCTTGACTTGGAACACTAAACTAGTTTATCTAGCTTGAATACCAAACACGCTGTCTGGAACTATCCAAAAAGCCAAGCTCAACAGGGGCCTAAATAAATCAGAGATCGTTGGAAGATAAGAGACAGGGAGGGGACAGAAAAGAAGAAGGGGTCTGTCAGCACCCGTCTGGACAGAGCCTGGTGCGAGGAGTGTGAGGGAAGCAGAGCTAGGTGCCTGTCTTGGGCCTCTGCGTCCCTTCCCTGGGGGCTGGGAAGGCCAGGCAGGGAGAAGGGGTAGTCCAGTTGGCCATGGGCATGGAGGGAGGGCAGGCAGGGTCCCGGTGCCCATGACCCTAGTGGAAGGCACCCCCTGTGGGCAGAGCCCCCTCTGAGCCAATGCTCTGTTACCATCCTTGCCTTTGCTAGGTGGGAGGGCGGGCTCGTGCTTAGGGAACAACAAGGGGTCAGCTGCTCAGGTGATGCTGGCCAGGACAGCTCCTCTCCCTTCCCGGGTCTAGTAGGACCCAGAGTCTTCCCCAGGATGGTTCCCCCAGACCCAAAGCATGGCGGGGCCGTGTCCAGCTTCCATTCTCCGACCCCTTCTCACTGACCATTATATTAGCCCATATGCCAGGGAAGAGGCCCGGGAGGAAACAGTTCCACTCCTTGGGAGCTGCAGGCTGCCCTCTCTCAGGACCCTCAGGGCAGGGCCCGGCTTTATGCCTGCTGACACAGGGCTTCTGTGGGTCCCTGAGGTGTTGGCTGGCTTCCCCACTGGCTCCAGAGGCAGGGGCTGGGTATCTGCCCAGCATGGGGGCTTCATGGGGCAGGGATAGATTTGCTCTCCTCCGTTTCCCCTCAGTGGTTAGGACAGGGCCCCGCACGGTGAGCGTGGATGGGGTCCCACTGGGGCGCACGGCTCTCGGGGCTTACTCTCCAGACGTGACACGTGAGCCTGCTCTTCCCGATTTTCAGGAAAGAAAGGCCAGGCCAGCCTGTGAGCTCCAGGAAACTAGGGCCCTGCCCATCTGGTTCCCTAGTAAATCCCAGGTACCTGCCCCCTAGTAGGGGCCCGTTTATATTCATTAACCAAATGAATGAATGAATTCATTTTTCAATTTCATTGAATAAAAGAATGAAATAAAGAACGAATGAAGCAGCACCTGGAAGCTTCCAAGGAGATGTGCCTTTGCTCTTACACAGGCCCTGGGTAACCAGACAGAGTTCTTCTCTTCCCTGTGGTTTGCTCTTTGGATCTGGAGCTGAAACTGAATGAACGGAGAGGGGTGGGCATGGCCCTCGTCCAGGGTCTGGGGAGGCGCTGCCCAATCTCTCGGGGTCTCTAGGTCACAGGAACTCAGACTCACAGCACACCAGGATAGAAGGGACCCCGGATCCTCATCACCAAACTCCTCAGGCTCAGCTGAGGCCACTAAGGCCCAGAGAAGGGAAGGAACTTGCCCTAGGTCACACAGCGAGTTGGTGGGGAAATTAGTGCTAGGACCTAGAAGCCCTGACTCCCAGCCCGGAGCTCCTTCCATCTCACCGGCAACCCAGCTATGCCAGGCCTGGACACCGTGAGTCTAGGTTCATCCCTGGTCAGGCAGGCTTGGCCTGTGACCTGGGCCCTGGCTGTCCCCAGAAGTGGCAGCCTGGCCACCTGCTGGCCAGAATGCTTGGAATTGCCTGGGAAGCAGCAGGTTTACAGTTTGTTTGGAATCAGACAGCCTTGCACAACCACGAGGCCTGCAGGAAGCTGGGCAGACCCCTTTCTTTTCTACCGCTGCTCTGGAGCCAGAGGGCCAGCGGGCCACAGGGCACACAGGGCTGAGCCCAGATCAGGAAAAACTCAGGGCCCCACTGTTTATGGTGGGGATAGCTCCGGCTCTGTGATCAGACCTCATGCAGGGAGGGACGTCACAGACAGCTGCTCAGGCAGCAGTGGGAATGGTGGCCAGGACCCCAGGCTGGGAGATCAGGCTCTGCCCCCCACCCCAAGTTACAGGCTTGGGATGAGCTCCAGCCGCCCCCTCCCCTGTGCTGTACTCCCTGACAGTTTCCAGGTAGGTTCTGTCCCTCTCTCACCACCACTTGGCCGTCAGTATCAGATGGCCCCCATTCTACAGACGTGGCAGCTGAGGCTCCGTGAAGGATCCAAACCCAGGTCACTCTGGCTTGGAAGTCTTCTCCCTTCCCCGCATTCTGCAGTCGAGTGTCTCGTGACACTGTCCAGTTCTCGTGGCAGCCTGCCTTCCCAGACCTCTCTGTTAAGAAAGACCCATGGGACCCACAACCATGGGAAAGATACATTAGGCGCTGATGTTAATGGACCGTGTCAAGTCAGCAGACCTAACCAGCTCATTCTCTTCTAGCTGAAACCTTCCATGGCTCCCCAGTACCCACAGGGTACGGCCTTAGCTCCCCATCCTCTACTGTGATCTCACCCCTGCAGTCCTCTCCGGACTCAGCACCATGCTCTCCCTGCTTCAAACCTCATGATCTAGTCCCTAGAAGGTGACTTCTAAACCAGCCCTGGCCATGCTGTTTCCAGCCTCCAGACTTACATTCAGGGAGGGTACTCTCTCTGCCTGAACACCCTCCAGCCCCCTCCTCCCTTCTCATAATTTGAGATTCAGATAAACCATTATCTCCTTGCCTTCCACATGCCCCCCAAGGCTCAATCAGGTCCCCCTCCCATGCCCCCTTAATCCTTTGGCATACTTACACCTCACTAGAGAGGAATGATCTGCCTCTGTGCCTAGCCACCTGTCTACACTGTGAACCAGGCCTCCACCTCTCAAACCCAGTGCCTAGCACTGTATGGGGTATCTGATGGGTATGCGATGAATGCTTATTGAATGAATGAATAAAACGGAGCGATGCCCTGGGGAGGTGAGCCCCAGAAGTTATGGGAGTGTCCAGAGGGCTGGGAAAGTCCCTGGCCAGCCAGGAACCCTGTCCCTCCCTGGAAACACTGGCCTGAAATCAACAAGGTGAAATTTAACTGGAATAAATGAAAAAACTTCCTGGCGGTATCCAAGAAGGCTGTGACCAGGTGGCCCGCAGCCAGGCCAGGGGAATGGAAGGTCACCTCCTGCCCTCCCCACGGGAGGGTCTGCCATCCCAGTACCAGCCAGGGAGGGTGTGGCCTCCAGAAGCTCCTCGGACTCAGTCCAGCCCTCTCTCCCCTCTTGAGCAGCATAATACCTCCAGCTCTTGCTCCACAGGCAGGCCCAGAAGTCCATTCACTCTCAGAGGGAAGAATGGAAACTTTAAATAAAGAAAGGCTATGTAAGCTTCTAGAAACACGCCAATGGCAGTGAGCCAGGGAGCAGGGAGGCATCCCGTCCAGCCTTCCTGCCTTCGGCAAGGTCCTCAAAATGACTGAGCACTTCAGCACCAGATTCCTGACCAGGGAGCAGCTGGGGGAGAGAGAAATGTGCTGTCCGCAAAAGCATAATCAATATTGTGATTTAATATTGGGAACATAAAAACACACACCCTGTTGTTCCCATATACCAACTGTAGACAAGGTTCCTGGCCGATGGAACGAGGCAGGGGACAGTGGGGCAAACCACGGGGCCACAATTTAAACAAAGTTGACCTGTGCTGCCTGAGTCGTGTTTTTCAGGACGATTGTTTATAGAAATTGGTAAGTTATTAATATTAATGGTTGTCATGCATTGTTCCCTTCCTTAGCACTGTACCAAGACAGCATTTTTTATATGCATTCTTTTACTTTGCCTCATTTAATGCACTAATTATACTTTGCTTTATACTTCTTTGCTAAAGGTAATCTTCTGTGTGTTTGCCTGAATTCTCCTACCTTGCCAAGCACATGAAAATGCTTCGGGATGGATAAACAGCTAAGTTTTATACAATTCTTGCAATAAGACCAGTACAATTTTAGCTTACTGGTGGTCAGAGATGAGGGAGAAACTCCCTGACTTTCTTGCAACGCCTTCTTCTCTTCTCTGAAAATGGTCACACACCCTTTTATCCCAGAAATCCTTGGCACCCACTCTGCTCGCTGAACTCACCAGAAGGTGTTACAGGTGTTTTCCACAATCCTTATATTTTTAAAAAATATTTATTTATTTATCTGGTTGCGCCAGGTCTTAGTCGCTGAGGGCGTGCTCCTTAGTTGCGGGCGTGCTCCTTGGTTGCGGCTTGTGGGCTCCTCAGTTGTGGCACACAGGCTCCTTAGCTGTGGCATGCAGATTCCTTAGCTGTGGCATGCGAACTCTTCGTTGCGGCATGTGGGATCTAGCTCCCTGACCAGGGATCGAACCCGAGCCCCCTGCATTGGGAGTGTGGAGTCCTAACCACTGTGCCACCAGGGAAGAAGTTCCTTCCACAATCCTGTTTTAATCCAATGAGCCTTTTGAGGACAGGTCCCAAAAGTATGATCTTAAAACCACCACACCATGCCATTCTAACTGAAAGAGTTCATGTTGCTGCCTTTTCCTTGTTTTTCTTGAAGATACTTGTTAGTATTCTGATATTCTATTAAAAGTTTTATTAAAACTCTGGAAAAAAAAAACCAAAAACACCACAGCAGCTATTAAAAAAAAAAACCCACTGTAGCAGAATCGCCTGCGAACTTTACTGAAAGTACAGATTCCTGGGCAGCCCCCAGTATCTTCCTGCTCCAGAGTCCCTGGGGAGGGGCCCAGGAATCAGCCTTTTTTCATAAGCTTCCTGATTGATTCTTCTGTGCACTTAAGTTTGAGAACCTCTGGCCTAAAGCATGGTAGGTATTCAGGAAATGTGTGCGGAATGAGCTACTAGTGAATGAGTTTCAAGAGGTACAGTGTAAACAGAAGCGCCACATCCACGGAATCGCTTGGTATTCTTCCCGGCTGACCATGGCATTGGGCAATGTTGCCTCTGAGCCACTCACTGGACCTTGCCTGGACACCGTGCTCCATCCCCATGGGGCTTAGGTCGGTGTTCCTGGTGAAGGTTTCTCTGAGAGCGATGAGGTTCCTCACTCTGTCCCTAGTAACTCCTGTTGGTGGGTACCCAGAGGCGGATGGCCAAGGGATCAGTGAATCCCGCCCCTCCACACTGCAAACTGTATTCTCTGCTTTCTATGACCAACTGGGCCAGGGTCACCTTTTGTGGCCAAGCTGTAGGTTCAGTTCTAGTGCAAAACAAACACTTGCCCTTTGGTGCCCATCACCCCCTACTTCTGGGTATAGACCACTCTGTTTTTGAGTAAGCCATATCTTTGATCCTGTGTACAGACTGACTCCTAATCCTAGGTGTAGACTGACCCTTCGTCTTGGCTACAGCCTGACCCTTAATCCTACCTAGCCCAAATCGAATCCCCCTAAACCAGAAAACAGGCTGACTCCTAACCCTGGTCAGAGCTGATTCTAAACCCTGATCTCCGCCCCTGTAATTCTAACCACAGAGTGGCCCAACTCTACATAGATTCTCCATAACCCTGACCACAGACTGACCTGGGGCTGGTCTACGAGAGGGGGTGGGGGGAGCAGATGGGAAAGGGATGTGCTGTCAGTGGAGGCCAGAAAGTCATGGCCAGAAAAAAAGGGACGGGGTCTGATCAGTCAGAGTTTTGACGGCTTGTATCTTCCCTGCCACAGCCTGGCGGGGCCTGAGGGCACTGGTACCTTGTGACCTTGGCCGGGCACCAGCCTCCCCTATTGCTGCCTGGCTGCCCCAGGGCCCCTGCCCAGCCCCACCGCATCCACCGCAGGACCAGACGGGAAAGGGAAGATGACTGGCCCCGATGCAGGGCTCAGGAATGTGCAGGTATCATTAGTAGACAGAGGCCTGGCACGTGTTGGCCTGTCTGCTCCCACCCCCTCCACGGGGGCAGACCCCAGGGCACAAGTAGAGGGGGTGAGCCTGGAGTGTGGTGTGGGAAGGCCGAGTAGACTGTCCAGATGGGCGACTGGGTCTGACTTCTCCCTGCCTCACCTAGGTAGGGACCTCAGATGTCCCATGAATAGGGTGGGAGCAAAGGCTGTTAGGAGGCTGGTGTCTGGTCCACAAGACTCAGCTCACCCTTAAAGGTTTCCACTTTCCAGCCAGATTTGAAGAAAATTCAGTCTTGGATCTAAAGGAACAGGGGTGAAGAAGACTCACCTGTGGTTCCAGTTTCAGTGGTCACCCCATCCTGGCCGTAGGAAACATTTGGGTGCAGGGGTGACGCAGCCCTCCCCTCAGCATCATAGCCTCAGGCCTTAAGGAAACCCCCCAATCTGAAGGGAAAACAGAAACCCTGACTTCAGAAAGCTCCCCGTGTGAAGGAAGACACAGAGGCCCTACTTCAAGCCAAAACACAGCCCCCTCCCCTGCCAGTAGTGACGTTGTGTGTCCATGGTACTGCTGGCCACGTCGGGGCGGGGGCGGGGGGAAGACTAAAGGGGGTGAGACAGGTTTATCCAGGCAGCCTCCTTGGAGATGATCCCCACATCAAAAGGAAGGCCAGCTCGCCCCTCACACACACACCCTCTGCTGGGTCCTGAGAGCACCCCAGCCCCAGGAATGTTCAGGGCCCAAACCATTTCCTTCTGTGCAACCCAGTGCCCAGCCGGCTAGAAGCCTTGCTGCTTCCCCCTGGGGAGTTTAGGAGGGATGGGGGGCAGAAACAAGCCTCCCAGGCATTCCTCCCACATTCCTGGGGCCATGCCCTCCTTCCTCCCTGCCTCAGCCCAGCCATAAACTATTTCAGGCTTGCAAAATCTGGGCTGTAGCTCTCCTACTCACAGCCCCCAGCGAGGCTGAGGCCTGGGCCCCTGCCAGGAAACCCGCAGCACCCACAGAGCCCAGATGGTTCTGGTCAAGTGGGATGGAGGAAACCGGGTATCCTCTTGGGCCACCTACCATAGGGGTGGGGGAACAGAGAGGGTGGGGCAGAGCCCCAGAGCCACACTCCCCAGAGACTGTGTCCAGGAAAAAGGGAGAAGTGTTTAGGAGGACAATCCAGCATGTGTTTGGGGGTCCAACAGGGGCTGGGGGCATTCAGAGGGATGGTCTCATATAAGGCCCACCTCCCCTTCCCCCATCCCCAGGGTCAGGTCATCATTCCCATTTTATAGATGAGAAAACTGAGCCTTCAATCAAGTTTTTCTTTGGGTTTGTGTAATGTCTCCCCATCTGACCATATGCATTTCAAGAGCCTGGTCTTCTGTCTCTCCATGCTAGCCCCTACTCTCCAGCCCACCCAGATGTCAATAAATGTCATTGTCCTTTCTCCTCCACCCCAACTCCCACATACCCCTGCCCTAGATACCTCTGCAGCACCCCATTTGCCCTCCTTTCCCAGAACCCTCCTCCATGCTCCCTCCCCTCACCCCCTGTGGGTTGTTACTTCCTTTCCCCCTCCCTCTCTGGCCACGGGCTATCTGTGTTAACACCTCTGGTCCCCTCTGTGCCTTGGAGGCTGCTCTGGGACCTGACCTGCTTCTCAAGAAGAATTCTTTCCCCCAAGCCCCAGCTTTCCCCTCTCTCCCCAAGGCCCCCTTCCAGAGTCCCAGCCAGCGTACCTAGGCAACATGCTCCCATCTTCAGGCAGCTGGGGCCTGAAAAAAAGGGTCTGAAACCACCTGCTCCATGGGACAGAGGCCGGGTCTGACACCTCTCCGTATTATCAGGGTCTAGAATAGAGAAGGCCCACGAGAGAGGTAGCCAACAGATGAATAAATCAACAAACGAATGACTGAATGAATCCCACGATTCCACACCGAGCGACTACGTGTTCTAGATGCTGACAATATGGCGATAAATAAAATGGGGGGGGGAATTCTTGTCCCCACGGAGCCTCATTCTAGTGGGGCAAGGGAACAGAGGACAAAGAGAATCCACATATAATGTCAGGTACTTCCAGAAGCAAAATAAAGCTGGAGGCACCGCGGGAGGGATAGGCTGGGTGTGTCTGAAGGATGTTCACCAAAAGGGTGCTTTATGCGTATTAAGTCAAAGGATGAATATGGAAGATGCTGGGTGAGGTTCTGACCCTACACTGCCACTAACCGTGGCAAGTCAGGCCTCCTCCCTGAGCCTCAGTTTCCTTCTGTGTAAAGTGAGGCAGTTGGACTGGAAGGCCACCAAGGACGGGCCTCGGCTTTGACCTTCCAGGACTCCAACACATTATGCCTCTGTGAATGCGATGGGAACATTACAGGCAGCTTAGAAGCGGTTCTGAAGGAGACCGTCCCCTGCCCCAGCTATTCCCCAGGCTCCAGTTCTTCTGTTGATGTCACAAAATCTGCATGTTGAAGAGTAGATTTGCATTCTAGGTCCCCAAGCTCCTGGGGTGGCATGTGGTGCAAATGTCAACAATTAGCACAAATAACTAGACTCATATTCAGGGAGTGGGGGCAGGATCACCTTGGGCTGCAAGGAAGGTAGAATTCGCTGGAGGCCTGGGAGCCAGCCCTGCTTCTTCTCGCCTCTTCTGGTGCCCTCATTCTCTAATCCCTAGTCAGACAGCCCCGGCTGGGCTACCCTACAAATGCCCACAGGGACCTCCTCACAACTGACTCCTGACAGCAGGACCAATCTTTCATCCAGGGTTGGGGGATAACCTCACGTAAACCCCTAAGAGGAGCTGCGCAAACCTGAAACCAGCCCTGCCCCGCCCGATGAGCCTCCAGGGTTTGCAGCAGCCTGGGGGGTCCCGAGCACCTCCTCCTTCAGGCACCACCCCCCATGCCAGGCCAATCCTAGAGGCTCCAACCTCGAAAGCCTCCCCAGACCAGTGAACACTGTGGCTTCCGCTCGCTGTGGCTGCCAGGCCAGGATTTGCGAATCTCACACGCGTACACACACGTGCTCTGACCCAGAGTCTTGTGCGTGCTCTCACACACAAGCCCACGCTGAAGTACATAGAGAATTCCCAGTGGGACTGATGATTTGTGGAAGGAAGAAAACTGACATTCGTGGGGAGCTTTACTTTTGCCCGTCACATTTAACCCTTCTCCCACTGGTGGAGTAATATTTGAGCACTCCTGTTTTACAGAAGAAGAGACAGAGGGTCCAAGTCACACCCTCCCCCAAGGAAACAGCAGATCCAGGAGTGAGCCCGGCTCTGTCAGATGCCAGCCCCTGTGAGCTCGCTGCCCCACGCAGGATCCCAAATGGGCGCACATGGAGGGGCTGTTGCAGAAGGAGTCCAGAGCCAGTGGTCCAGAGCCCGAGGCGCTGAGCCTGGTTCTGCAGCTGCCTCTCCAAGGGGACCTGGGTGCAACTCTTCCCCTTCCAAGGCCTCAGTGTCCTCACCTGGGAAATGGGAATCAGAACACCTCTCTTTTCTCTGCATGGGATTAAACCAGATGGCCCTTAAAGGGCCCTTCCAATTCCCACGTCCAGGGTCCTCTGAGGCTAAGCTTGAGCGTCGGGCCACACAAGGCTGTGCGTGAACCTGGCAGGGCCTCCCCGGGTGGCCTCTTGCCTTGCCTCCCCATTGGGGTGGTGGTTAGAGGAGGCCGTGCCAGGCTGGGCCTTTTCTTCCATTGGCCCCTGAGCCCGAGCCCCTCTGGTGCTGACTTACAGTTTCGCCTGTTGCTGACATCAGCACCCATCTGTTTGTGGTGGGAAAAGAGGCCTCCTAGGGAAAGAGGTTTGCAAAATCTCAGCCAGGAAGGACCTCCCAGCTGGGCTGTTGGAGCAGGTTTGGTAAATACCCTGGGCAGGCGCCTCTGGAACCAGGATTGCGTGACCAGAAAGCAATGCTTCCCTCAGGTGACCTGCCCCTTCCCCAGGCACCCGAAACCATGATCAAATTTTCATCCCCGGCTTTGGGTCTTCCAGCTAGTTCCCTGAACTACTCAGCGCATTCTTCCTCAGCCCAGCCCATCTCCTGCACCACTGTCCCCCACCAGTGCTGTTTCCACCCTCTATCTGTCATCTTCAACCACCAAAAGTCCATCATCCCTCCTCCATCTTCATCCTCACCCCTACCTCCAGCAGCGCTCCCCCACCCCAACCCAAAGGTCACTATCTAATCCATAATCAATCTCACCCCCTGTCTAAATTCTTTACTGAGCGATAAACTTTGGCCGGAATGATATCCAGAACAGCTGCTCCAGGAGACAACAGCGTTCTGTCTGCTACTTGACTGGTGTCCCTTCCAGTGGGGTCTATTCATGTGGCCATCTACAAATCCTCAGAAGATGTGGACACTTCCCTTACTTAATAACCAGCTGTCCCAGGGTGAGCTGAGGGGGGCCCAGCTGGATGCGGCAGCATCTCTAATTCCTCTGAGCAAGCAGTAAGCAATGTACCTGGCTTGTTTAAACACAGATAGTCCAGGTGCTGAAGAACAATTAAAAGTGATCACAGTGGATCAGCCTCCCTGATCAGTCTTCCCTGTCTTAAGCTCAGATAAGCCTATAGAGGAATCTGTTTCCAAATCTATCATCTCTGACAGCAGATACGCTGGATTTCCCCTTGCAGAGCCAGCTGGGCTCGATGGAGTTCACACTGCAAGTAACAGCAGAAGAGTTGCCTGAGCCTTCATCCAGCCTGATGTGTCTGCAACTTAAGGGCTAGAAATTATTCCAGAGAATCTTAATTAACGTTCAGTTGTGGTGTAGGAAAAAAAAACAAACAGACTCACTTTGGGGTTCAAAGTCTAAGTTGGAGTCAAGAAAAGACTTGTGTTGGAATCCTGAATCTGTCATTTAACTAACGTGCCTCTGTTTCCTCATCTGTAAAATGAGAATGAGAACATCCTCATATTCGCCTCATAGGACTAGTTTGAGGGTTGGGTGTGTTGAAGAACTCTTAAGGACCTTTTTTCAAGCTCAGCCTGACTGCAAGATTGAACAAGAGCTGAATCTGAGTAGTCATTCTAGAACACTGCCAGAAAAGCTGCACTTACTATCTTGTCTGACCCATGTAATTTTAAGAGTTCTTTTTACGTGGGTCACTTCCAAAATCAAAATTAAGCCTATTACCGACAGTGCAGTTAAAACAGGACAGTGAGTTCCGATAATTTCTTTTATGAAACCACTTACTTATTTTTATACGCAGACACTCTCTCCAGCTTTGATCTGTTTTTATCTTTATGATACGTTGGAGACAAGACGTTGTATCTGCTCTTCCCTGTGTAAGTCTGGCCACGCCCTTTGGCCAAAGGCAGCTGGAGTGTGAAATTCTATCACTGTCATGGTCACTAGGATCTGAATGTTTCTTGGGACTTGTGCAGAAAAGGAAGCAGACGTCTCTCCCCCTGCCCTCCCCAACCTCCCACCAGGCAGGAGGAGGGTTCAAGCTAAGCCTGCAGAGGACAGACCAAAGCTCTAGGCCGCACTTCTCAAAGAGTGGTCCCCGGCCCGGCCCGGCAGCATAAGCCTCACTGAGGAACTTGTTAGTTGTGCAAAATTCTCGGGCCCCAGCCCACGTGTGCTGAATCAAAAACTCTGATTTATGCACTTGAGGATGCATCACCCGGGTTTGAAAACCACCACATTCGAGAACAGAAACCCTCAACCACAACATGCATGGACAGTAGGAAACGTTAAGGCACATCCAGGTCTGAGGAAGTCATTTTAGCGTGGTAAAGAAAGGAGGGAGGGCATGATGGGCGCAGGCCTGGGCGCCCAGCCCTTCAGCACTCCTGTCAGCATGCGGGGAGGGCAGCCTGGATCCAGAGAGACATCAGAAATCTTGGGAATTACGGGGCCGAGAGGGAAGTGGTAAAGGAGCAGCTTGCCTGGTGGCCTCTCACTGGCTGGGGGTCCCAGCAGCTTCCCACAGTTGCCTCTGTTGGCAGGAAACTCCTCCTTCCCCAGGCTCACCCTGAACTCATTAGTGATGCTGGCATTTCCAGCTGTGGTTTGGCACCAGGGTCTGGCACCCTCCCAGACCCGGCCCAGGGCTGTTTCCCCGATAGGGACCTCAACCAGAGGACCTGAGTTCGGGGTGCTCAGGCCTCGACTGTATAAGGCCCCCTGGCCCACTGCACTGTCACAGTCCCCCCTCCTCCCTCCCTGTGTGCCTGGCACTGCACCCGGCCTTGGAGCTAGGGTGAAGGGACACAAAAGCCATGACTTCTGCCCTCAAAGAGCCCACCAAGTAGGCCACTGTTCCCCAAGTTGTAAACCGTGTGCACATTGTGCCGAGTTCTTTGTAAACATTATAGAACTTAATGAGACCGTCACCCATGAAACAGATACCAACCCAGGGCAGTGAGCTATGAGCACCAGAAAAGTGTGGTTGGCCACGTGTGCAGAGTCCAGAGAGGGGTGTGGCTGAGAACAGGGGAGTGGGGAAGGTTCCCCAAAGGGAGGAGACCCCGTGCTGATTTGGAGAAAAAGGATGTGGAGGAAACAAAATATTGTCTCTCTGTCTCTAACCCTCTTTGTCTCTGTCTCTACCTCTCTCTACCTTTTCTTCTTCCCATACATAGACCCCTCTATAAATGAGCAAGCTCTTTTTATGACGGACTGTGATCCTGTCATTAAAACTCTATTGGGACGATTCACTGGAGACTGGGTAAACCAACGGTGGAATAGCCGTACACTGGAATACTGCTCAGTGAGGAAAAGGAGCTACTGTTGTAGCACGTCCTGTTGTCCATGCTACAACATGGGTGAATCTCAGAGGCCTGATGCTCCATGAAAGAAGCTGGATAGAAAAAACGACACACTAACAAGATGATCCCATTTAATATGAAATTTCTGGAAAAAGTAAAACTACAGGAAGAGAAAACAGATCAGCAGTTGCCTGAGGTTGAGAGGCGGAGTAGGGACTGAGACAAACAGCACAGGCAGCTTTGCCGGTGACAGAAGTTTTCTAAAACTGGATCGTGTTGATGGTTGCACAACTATGTAAATGCACTCAAATCACTGAATGTGTGCTTCAGATGAGTCAATGTGGGGATAGATAAGTTTTACCTTCTTAAAGGAACATGACAATTAAAACAAGAAGATAGGGCTTCCCTGGTGGCGCAGTGGTTGAGAGTCCGCCTGCCTGCCGATTCAGGGGACACGGGTTCGTGCCCCGGTCCAGGGAGGATCCCACATGTCCGCGGAGCGGCTGGGCCCGTGAGCCATGGCCGCTGAGCCGGCGCGTCCGGAGCCTGTGCTCCGCAATGGGAGGGGCCACAGCAGTGAGAGGCCCGCGTACCACAAAAAAAAAAAAAAAAAAAAAACAAGAAGATAGTGGATGGATGGTTCGACATGTGAAAAAAACGATTGTTGTAACATGTTGATCGTGTGTTTAGATCATGAGATTGTATTGCTACGGGTGCCCCCTGTATAATTTTTTCAGCTTTTCTGTATGTTTGAAAGTTTTCACTATAAAATGTTGGGGGATCTTATAAAAGGATCTATGATTTAAAAAGGTCACTCTGACCACCAGAATGGCAACATGAGCACCACGGATGGTGGTGGTGGAGAGGATGTGGAGAAACTGAAACTCTGACTCACTGCTGCTGGGAGCAGAAATTGATAGTCACTTTGGACAACAGGTAGTGTCTACCCTATGATAGTAATTCCTCTCCTAGGTATATGAGAGAAATGTGTACGCTTGTACACCAAAAGCCACAGATAAGAACGTTTATAGCAGCTTTATTCACCATCGCCCTAAACTGGAAACAACACAATAATTACCAGTGGAACAGATGAAAAGTTGTATATTTATATTATGGGACTCCACGCAGCGATGGGAATGAATGAACCACGCACAGACAACATGGTGAATTCACAACGTGTGATCACCGTGTTGAGCAAAAAAAGATCACACACAACCAAGTACATGTGATGTGATTCCACTTATATAACATTCCAAAGTCAGGCAATACTAACTGCCAGGAATAGAAGACGGAAGAGTGTCTGCCTTAGGTTGGGGCAGCAACTGGGAGGGGCATCGAGCAAGGGTTGTGGGAAGCTGGCAGTGCTGTTTATTAGATGATTAATTGCATGTAAAACTCATAAGCTGTGTGTAAAAAATGATCAAGCTAGGAACGGGATTTGTGTACTCTTTGGCATGAGTGTTTTAATTAGATAAAAATTAAGTTTATTAAACAGTTAAAAAAAAAAAGAAACCAATTTGACCTTCACTTAAGGAAGCTCTCACCTTGAACCTGACCCCTGAGGGGCTCCCAGAGACGTAGTCAGTTTGCTTCCGGCTACTCTGAGCAACCTGGGATGGTCCCCACACCATGTCTAGCAGAGGCACAGACCTTGGCATTTGTTAGATCTGCAAGGTCATTGGAGGGGAAAGAGGCATCAGATGCTTTGATGCCAGGCTAGCCCAGGGAACCCGCAAAGTCCTAGAAAGTTTGGCACTCCACCCTAAATCAGAGTGAATCATAAAGGAGCATTCCAGCCGGGGCCTGTGTGAGATCAGGGTACATGCAAACTGTGGGTGAGAAGAACGTGAAGAATTGGGGAGAGACGTAGCAGGTCCACTCTCCTGCGCAAAGTCGCCATCCTCAAATAATCCTCTGCCTTGCCAAAGTCGTCTCAAAGGGCTTTAACAAAAATCTGCTAAAACGTACTCAGTCGGAACTCCTTTTGTAAAAGGAATACTCACCCTTTAGATGTATTTGTGAGGTTTCAGTATTCAGATGACAGGTCTCGCAGCGCAAGATCTGCCTTTCTTTTTCTTTATAGCCAACTCCAATTTTCCGTGAAGGGAAAGGCGAGAGGTCGGTTTATAGGTTATCTATAACAGGAAATCTAATTCCAGGTAGAACAGTCAGGCTTCCCCATTATCACAGCTAATTTTGGACTGGCATTGTCCATCTGCCTCCATGTGTGTGATAAAACGCTAAGAATGTGACTGGAAATCCCAAGTCCCTGACACAGGAGTGAAATAGTGACAACACGCACAATCTAAAATATTATCAGATTTCACCGACAGTTTTGCTGTGTTAACAGACCCAGAAAAAAACAACCATCAACAATGTATAAACTCGTTGTGAACACCATAATATTTAAGAAAAATGTGGAGAATGAATGAATGAGCAGGGGCCTTGGCAGAGCGAAATTTTGGAGACTTTTGCTGGCCGATGACCTTTCTAGCCCGCATCATGAGCTGGCTTCTCCCAGCAAATACCCTGATAGAGTTGCTGGGTATTGGGGGAGGGGCTCTAAGGCCAGATGATCCCCTACAAGCACCATAACAGCCTTCTGTGCCCAAACAAGTTTGAGAAATGCTGTGTTCAAGCGAAACAAACTGTTGGCAAGGCTATGGGGTAACAGGCTCAAATACAGCTGGCAGCGATGCAACCGGGAGCATTCTTATGGAGGGCACCCTGGCAGTATCTTTTGAAATTAAAAATGCACATGGCCTTTGACCCAACAATTCTGCTCCCTTGGCATTTTTCCTACACTCCCACAAGTAGCAAGTGACATGTGGGCAAGGATATTTGTTTTGCAACATTGTTTATGATAATAAAAGCCTGGAAACAGCCCCACTCTCTGGAAGGGGGTCTGGCACACATCTTGGGAGCAGTGGCTCCCATTTATGGAGTGCTTACTGCACGTCAGGCAGGATCCTAAGCCCTTTACAAGCATTATCTCATTTAATCCACACAAAACGCTCAGGGGTAGACGCCCCTCTTCATCCTGGTCGACACATGAGGAAACTGAGTCCCTAAGAGATTAAGTAACTGGCTTGACTTGAAACAACTGGTTTGTAGTAGAGCAGCAATCTACACGCTGACATTCTGCTTCCAAAGTCAATGCTCTTCACCTCTCCATCACATTTTCCAAATGAAAATTTGAATCACCTCTTCGATGGACTGCACTGGAGCCATAAAAAAAGCCCAAGACAGCCCTACGTGTGCTGATACCAAATGGTTTCCAGATATATTGTTAAGTGAAAGAGGCAAAGTGCAGAGCAGTGTGGGGCAATGGGAGAAAAAGTTTATAAGTACATATATTTCAGACTATCTTTAGAAGGGTGTACAGGAAACTGGTAACTCGGATGCCTCCAAGAAAGGGAACTAAGAAGTGGCTGGAGGAAGAGACTTAACATTTCTGTTTGAATTTGTTTTCAGCTTTTTATTTTATTTTGAAGTGATTTCAAAATTATGGAAACGTTGCAAGGAGAATTGCCTATACCCTAGATTCATTCATTTTTACTGTGCTTGAACTTTTTTTTACCATGTCCATACAGTACCTCTTTGAAATAAAAATTAACAAGACAGAGTTAAACAAGCATTTTCTACCACAGAAATTCTGGAGACTCTAAGATGCTGGGTGTTCAAATC
The DNA here is from genome assembly GCF_039906515.1 of Pseudorca crassidens. NCBI lineage: Eukaryota > Metazoa > Chordata > Mammalia > Artiodactyla > Delphinidae > Pseudorca > Pseudorca crassidens. The sequence continues at coordinate 32,192,311 of NC_090305.1, forward strand.
TCTCAGAAGCGAGTCGACTGCATAAGCCTTTTTAGGAAGTTGATCTTGAAACACTCTGCCCCCTGGAACAGATGCTTCCTCACCAATAAGGATGTGACTGAGCCTAGAGTTTTGGAGAAGGGGGCTAAGGACGCTTCCAGAACCATCAAGCTGAGGCCAGGAGCAGCCGAGCCTGACTCGGGGGATGAGGCAGGGCTGACACGGGCCACAGGGCTGCTGCCCTCGGGAGGTTCTCTCCACATGGTAAGGACCACAGCAGTCAGGGACAAAACAGAGGGGTGCCAGGTGTCCAGGCAATGCCAGCCAGCCCTCCCAGTCCTGCCTGGCCCCTTTTATTACCTGCTCAGACCCTGGTGCCTGTGGACTCGATGCCTGAGATGGGCTGAGGGCCCCTACCCTGTAAGCCAGACACTGGGGGGAAAATCTCGTGTCCAAACACATGGTCTAAATAGACAGAGGGCAGAGGGCAGGCTCCCTCTGCCACCTTAAAGGGCACTGCCTCCTCTGAGCACTTTTTACTTAATCTCCGAGCCTGTCACTTGCCCCCTTCCCGGCCCAGCCCCTGGGGCTCTGTTGCCCTATAATCATCTGCCCTAATTTTTCTAGAGCTTTGCAAGGGTCATCAGTCTGTTTCATGTGTGCGTCATTCTCTCCTGCCCCCACTATCACCTGGGATTTTTGTGATAACAGGGCTGTGTCTCCTCAGACTGGGGCTCCCTGAGGGCAATTCTGCATCTCCCCCTTCAGACTGGGGGTCCTCAAGTTGGGGACCTTGGCGAGCAATAGATTGGGCCCTGTCCCTCTCCTCCCACTGTCCCTTTTGGTTCCAAGGCCAAGGCTCTTTGCAGGCACACATGTCACACACCCCCAGTCTGGGTGCATGCACTCCCTGAGGCCCTTTGCCTGCCTGAAAGGGAGGCTGAAGGCCTGTAGCTGACACCAGCGGCCGGTGGTGGGGCCATTGCCTAACAGAGGCCCGGCCGCAGGTTTCCGATGATTCAGCACTATGGCCTGCACAGGACTTCTGTGGGGCTGGACCCAGGACAAGGCTTCTCAGAATCAAGAAGCAGGAGGCCCAAGGAGCCCAGCTCACCTGGGGACCCTACACTGTAGCCCTGACACACTGGGAAGGAGACACACTTCCTGGGCCCCTCCTGGCGGCCCCAGGCCTGGCCTCTCATAGCACCTGGGCCTGAGTGCCAATGCCTGGGCCTGGCTAGAGGTTCCAGGCCAGTGTTGGGCCAGGAGAGCCCACTGGTGGGGCTGTAGATCCCTCAAGCAAGGTCGTGGCCCCAGGGGAGAGGGGCCTGGTGGCCAGGGAAGGGGACCCAAGGGCCAGCCCAGGCCTGGGGGGCCGGCTTGGCAGTTCTTTTTCAAACCACTAGATGTCACTTCCATTTCAAAGGAACCCACTGGTTGGCATTTTCCCCAGTCAGGTCCCCCCCACTCCCCACACCCCCACCCCCACACCCCCCCCCATCCGTCTCCAAGTCTTAAAGACACAGGCCACAAAGGAAAACTCCACTTTCCCCTGTGGACCAAGACATTGGAAACCCAGCCAGGAGCTGCCTCCAAGCCTGAGCTGAAACTTCCAGGAGCTCCATCATACCCCACCCCACCCCTGCGAAGGGGTAGAACCCCCATCTCCCCGTCTCCCACCACCCTACAGCTTCTTATGGGGATGGTATTTTCTGAAACCAAAAATGAAACACATGGTCAAACTAATGTTGAATGTATTTAGGGGGACAATACTTAAAACAGGGGGAGGACTTCCCTGGTGGCGCAGTGGTTGAGAGTCCGCCTGCCGATGCAGGGGACGCGGGTTTGTGCCCCGGTCTGGGAGGATCCCACATGCCGTGGAGTGGCTGGGCCCATGAGCCATGGCCGCTAAGCCTGCGCATCCGGAGCCTGTGCTCCGCAACGGGAGAGGCCACAGCAGTGAGAGGCCCACGAACCACAAAAAAACAAAAAAAACAGGGGGACACATACGCCCAAAGATCCTACGCAGGACCAAGAGGTTCAAGATTCAGCAGAGGCCATGTGGTCCAACCCCTGGCTTCAGACCATCATCAGGAATTTCGGGGGGAGATCTGAAGGGAGTTTCCAGAGCTCTGCTCTTCTTAACCCACATCCCCAATATTCAGTCAACATCTCTAGGTTGACTGGTGCCAATATTACAGTTTACAATATGATTTATTCCACTTGAGTGCTCCACTAATCTCCATGAGATAAGTATAACTTAACCCCATTTTACAGATGAAGAAACAGAGGTGTGGAGAAGATCAAGTGAGAAAGTTCCTTGAGTCTCTTGCTGCTCTCACTTCATCTCCCTGAGCCAGGCCCTCACAGAGAGGGAGGCTGGAGCCAGCTAGTTGGTTTTATCTGCAGCTCAGGTGGCTGCTTAAAGACTTACTCTTTGGAGCTCATTAATTAGTCCTGTGGTTTCCAAACTTCGTTGCACATTAGAATCACCTGGGGAGCTTTTCAAACTCCTGCTGCCCAGGTCACCCCCCTACCAATTAATTCAGAATGTGGGAGGGCTGGAGTGAGAGCTGGATGTCTAGGTTTTCCAAATGTCCAGGTGGTTCCAATAAGTAGTCAAGTTTGAGGACCGCTGCTTCCATCACCCCACTCCCGGCCAACCACCAACCACTGAGGGTTTACTTATAAGCTTGTCCCGGTGAGGCATGTAGGCTGTATGCTATTACGTAGCTCATATTTCATAATAGGATACTTAGAAACAAAGGCCTCACACGCTAGGTACACATGTATTGTTACTTTTCTACAGAGAAGTGAGGCAACTTGCCCGGTCACCCAGCTCCTAAATTAGCAGAACCAGGACGAAAACCTAGTCTCGGGCGTTCTCAAACAAATGGTCTGGCCTCTGACAAGGTCAGCTTCTTCCAGAGCTGTTAGCTTAACACAAAGAAAACAGTTCCCAGTCAGTATCTGACCCCTCGCCCTGGCCACTGACTGACGGCCGTCATAACCACGACTGACCCTTAATCTCCACCACAAGCTCACTCCAACCTGACCACAGCTTGACCCCTAACCCTGACCATGACTGACCCCTAATTGAGATCCCCATTTTACAGATGAAGAAATGGGTGGAGAAGGTTGAGGAAGTTCTTCCTTGAATCCTTCCTGAGGGCCCAGGCTGTCCCTAATCCTGGCCACTGTCCCACACACATTTGTCACTTGTCAGAATGTGGAGGGCTCGGGCAGCCCGGTCACGACACTGGTAAATAACTCTGCATAGTGTCATAATTACTAACAATAATAAACACGTGGGGCCTGTGTGCCAGCCAGGAGGTTGCTGTTTTCATATCCATGATCTCTTCAAAGGATCTCCTGTACTACTCTATTAACTATCAGGTCAGGTGTAAAGACTTCCCAAAAGCTAGAAAACCTCCGGCCAGTCCTGTCACCTCTCACCTCCTCTCCTCCGTGTACCCAAGGCTTGCCCTTCCCCACTGTATGATCAAACACACACACACACACACACACACACCCCTCATACACACACACACCCCTCATACACACACACACACACACACACACCCCTCACACACACACACACACACCCCTCATATACACACACACACACCTCATACACACACACCTCATACACACACACCTCACACACACACACACACACCTCATACACACACACACACCTCATACACACACACACACCCCTCACACACACACACCCCTCATATACGCACACACACACCTCACACACACACACACACCTCACACACACACACACACCCCTCATACACACACACACCCCTCATACACACACACACACACCCCTCACACACACACACACACACCCCTCATATACACACACAGACACCTCATACACACACCTCATACACACACACCTCATACACACACACACCTCACACACACACACACACCTCATACACACACACACACCTCATACACACACACACACCTCATACACACACACACACACACCCTCACACACACACACCCCTCATATACACACACACACCTCACACACACACACACACCTCACACACACACACACCCCTCATACACACACACACACACCCTCACACACACACACCCCTCATATACACACACACACACACCTCACACACACACACACACCTCACACACACACACACACACACACACACACACCCCTCCTTGGCTGGAATGCCATTGCTCCGCCTCCCCAACACCCATGACCCAGGATCCCCCCAAGACCTTGCCTCCGCAGGAAGTCTACGGGGCACCGAGGGTCCCACGTTTTTCCTGATACTGACCCCCTCCAGGACATGTCACCAGGCCCAAGAGAGCGAACAGCCCCCCGGCTGAAGCATCTTCACCAGGTACGGGAGGTCAGGGCCAGCATATCCTTGGGGGTGAAGGTCACATGGCAGAGGTCACTCGTCTACACAGGCACTCACATACGCACACATTCACTAAGTGTTTATGGAGTTCTGAGCAAATGTAAACGTGGCTCCCTCAGGCTGCCCCCAGGAGAGGGAAAACCGTAAACACCTCCAGCTCTGGCCAGCTCCCCCAACAAGGCAGGTCACCTCCCAGGACTCGGGGACCTCATCATCACAGGGACTGGCTGTACTCATCTACCTTCTCTTTGGCGAACAACACCTAACCTCCTGTCCCCAACACAGGGGGAAGTCTCCCTCACAGGATCCTGCTTGTGCTTCTCCTGAGCCTTTGCCCAGCTGTACCTGCCCCGGGGAATGCCTCACCTCTCTTATTCCTTCCAAACTCACCACCCTGAAAGGCCCACATTAAGTCTCACCTCCTCTAAGACACTTCCACTGATCTCTGTCACATACAGGGAGTACCTTCTGGAAGAGGATTTAGAACCAAAAAAGCATCTGTGGAATAAGACCTACTATTTCACTGTTAGAAATTCATTCCTTTGGCTTGGATATTACTCTCTCCTCAGGAAGGGTCCTTGGGTATTTATGCAGATGTGCCCCATCAGAAGCAATCGGTACATAGGGGGCACTACACTGGAACATGCATTCTGGCTCTAACTCTTTCACTACCTGCTTGAGAGGATCATGGCCCTCTGAATGCACAGTGAGGAGGATGGGCCTGAAGATCTCTCGGGCCCCTCAGCTCCAGGAGACAGTGGTTTCTCCTTCCGATCAAGGCTTTTTATTGGGAAATCACACACTTGACCTTCCCACTTTGAAATGTCGCCATAACTTTAAAGGCGGAGAGAAATCCTACTGGGTCAGGCCTAAAGTGGGACAAAATTAAGTTAGCTCTAAGGAAGACTGTGCATCACAAAGCTTAGGGAATGGTCAAAGCAAAACCACAGAATGTTTCAAAATGCAAGAAAGATGCCCCTCAAAGTCTGAATCTGAATTTACTAGAGGTTAGGACCCTTTTACTATTTTATTTTATTTTTTTAAAAGGAGAGAGAGGGTGACCTCTCCTTGAGCAAGGGGGTGGGGGGCAGGCCTTGATAGAGTTTCCAGTGCCAAATGATAGAGTGCTGAATGGCCCAGGGCCTCACCCCCGCCTCCTCCATTGTCCCCCATTCTGCTTAATGAAGGCTCAAACCAGAACAGCCAATGAGGCTTGGAAAATCCGCCTGTTGTGAGAGAGGATTTTCCATAAATCTCCCTCATTCCGGCGGCGACAGCCCCGTGCCTACGGAGGGAGGGCTGCCTGGCTCCTGGGGACCCTCCTTAAGAACAGGTGCTTTCTGGCCAGCTCCTTGCTTCTTCGGGCCCCTTGGCTCCCTTGGGGGAGGGGGTTCGGGGGTAGGAAACCCACCCAGCTTCCCCAGAGCCATCTCCAAGGAAAATGACCTTGGGTCCCTTCCGGCCTGCCAGGGCGAGGACATGGGCTCTGACTCACCAACGGCATGGCAGTATGGAGGGTCGCTTGGCATCAATTTGCTTGCCACCCGTTCAAGTCCCACCTTGTGAAACTTTATAGACCTGCGTTATGAAGTATGGTAGCCACTAGCCACATGTGGCTATTTCATTTTAAATGAATGAAAATTAGGTTTTACAAATCCAGTGACTCAGAATTTAGTTTAAGTGCATAGATTAAGTGCTCTGAAGCCACATGTGCCCATCTAGAACCTTTTCACCATCTATTCTATTGGACAGCTCTGCCTATAACCACTACTAGGCAGAGTAGCCTCGCAGAGGTGAAGATGGGCCCATTCAGGGCAAAATTCTAGCATCAACAACAGGAACAGAAATCTGGCACTGACAATGGAGAAGGCCTCAAGGACTCAGGGAGCCCCATCTGGGGGGCAGACAGCCCCTGTCCTCAGGGAGCCCTCAGCCCAAAGAGGGTTAACTAATTCCTTGGCCAGATCTTGTTTTCCCCAAGCAGGTGAGGAGGAAAGGGTCCAGCTGTCACTTAGCAGGCTCATTAGTGATGTCTTCTGGGGCCTTGCCCTCCCCATGGGTAATTATTAACAGGCCTCAGGTGTGAGAGAGCATGCAGCCTTGTCCCCACCCTCCCATCCAGCTGACTGGGCCAGCTGGGCATCTTGGGGGGCCCAGAGCTGAGAGTCCCACCTGGAGACAGCCCCAGGCTGAGTGCATCGCCCCCCTGCCCCCCACTCTGAGCCAAGCCTTGCTTCATGTTGGTAAGATGAACCTCCATCCAGGGACGGGGCACTGACCAGGAAAGCTGCCGACCACTTCCTGATTAAACAATAGAAACTGTTCAGCAAAACTGTTCCACATTTGCTGAGACTTCTGTTTGCCTTCTCCATTAGCTTAACAAGCATGGATGGAAAGATGACTAAGGTTATTAGTGACTGAGTGTAGCTGGGACAGAAGGGCCAGGAGAGGATGGGGTGGCAGGGGCTGGAGCGTGGCTGAAGAAGCTGTGAGTCAGACAGAAATTGTGAGTACACGGGGCCTGCGCCAGGCTTGGGAGCCTCAGGCCTGAGGGGAGGGGGCCCAGGATCAGAGATGGCAAGTGATGGCTTTAGCCTTGTTACCGTGGAAACAGCGTGAAAGAGGGTGCAAGCCCCTGGGTGGGTCAGTGGGCCTGGGGAGGAAGAGGCCTATTCTGCAGCCACAAACGGTGGCCCAGCCCAAGCCCGGCCCTCAGAGGACCCATGTTCACACATACTGACAAGGGCCTGGGGATGCCACCAAGGAGCCCCACCTGGACCTCTTGCTGGTGGGTGGAAAGGGTGGCAGGAGGAGTGAGTTCTTAGAACCTTCTTCCTGTGGCAGATCCCAAGCAGGCCCCCGGCCATTATCCATTTCAGTAGGTTTCTGATTCTTTCAATCATACGCCTCTATCGATAAAAAATCTGTGACGTGTGCCCCAACAAATGTATATTTCTTTATAATTTACATGTACTCTCATACTAATAAATTATGTACATGATTGAAAAATACACAAAAACTAGACATTTTAAAAGGATGAAAGAAAAAATAAAGTCAGTTTCCAATTCCTTCCCAAACGTGGACGGATCAGTCCTGTTGCACCCTGTTTTGGAGACCACTGATCTACTTAAAGAGTGTGGGTGACACATTGCTAACTAAGCTCCTTAAACAAGCAAATCTTGTGTTTGCAAATTTGACATCAGCCGTGCCCCCCAGGTGAATGTTAAGATTAGTTGCTATCTTGAAATTAGTTTGAACGTGAGTGAACCCTTGTGCGAGGGTAGAGATGGTGGCAGAGCCGGTGTTGACAGCTGACGACAGGCTGAGAGGTTCTCCCACACACACCCCATCATCACTTTGCCTGTGTTCTTCCTTCTGTGTGGAAGGCCCTTCCACCTTTCTCCACCTTGACAATCACTCATCCTTCCAAACTCCAAATCTCTGCTCTCTTCCAGGATATCTTCCCTGAATCTCAGGCTGGACAAGGGTCCCACCTCTAAGATCCCACAGCCCAGTATGGACACCTCCATCCTGGCCTTTACTACATTCCCTCTGCTCTCCCTAGACTGTGAACTCCTACAGGGCACTGGGTTGCTATATTCATCTTTGTATCCCCGGCCACCAGCATACACAGACATGGACATACCCACCTATATGCACCCCTTGACTGGTGTTTCATGGGATCACCTCCTAAATCAGCTACTAGTGCTCAAATCCTTCTCTCGGGGGGAACCAGGCCAAGACACTGACATATATTAGGTGCTTAACAAATTCTAATTGAGGGTCTATTGAGCAACATCTATGTCCAAGACACGGAGGGTTCAAAGGGGGGGAAATCTCACTGGGCTGGGGCAGTAGCGGAAGGTTCCTGAGGAACCTGTGGATAGAGTTGGGCCATCCAGGATGGGCAGGGTGGAACAGGCAGACAGCAGTGGAGATGGAACTCCCAGGAGAAGGAAGAGCACGAGCAAAGGCGGGGATGCTGGAAAGAAGGCGACCAATCCAGAGAGCAATGAGGAAGTGTTGAGTGACACACCCCACCCTTGCCCCAAGGGGTTTCCCTGTTCCATGCCTAGGCCCTGGGTTCCTCCTTCTCCGAGTCCGGAGTCTCAGCAGCTAGACTTGGGGCTTGGCATCTCAGGGGAGGAGATTCTCAGGAATTCCACGCACTGGCAAGGAGCAAGCCCCCTCCCTGCCCCCACGCTTTGGAGCACTGCTCCCAAGAGCTTTCCCAAGACAGGCGAAGGGATTAGGCCGACTTCTGGGAAGGCTGATGCCTCCACCTGCCCCCTCTCCCCACGTCTGCAGAAGGGAGGGAGGCAGAAGGAGGGAGCCAGGGGTGCTCTCCGTTTCTCTGTTGATCATTAAATGCAATTAAAAGTAGGCAGGAAACAAATCTGGGCACGCCAAGAGTGCCCTGAAAATCCCCTCGTCCACCTTGGCCTCTGGGGTTCCTGCCTGAGCTGGCAGCCATCCAGGCAGTGGTGGCCACAGCAGCAGCAGTGACGTCCATCCTGGGCAGCCACACTCAGCCAGGAAAGGGGCGTCCAGGTTTGCTCTGAGGCTAAGTCCCCACCCCTTAGAATGAAACTCAGAGAGGGCTGGCCAAGGAGTCCAGATACCTCATGCCCAGGCTGACTCTGCCATCTGCTAGTTGGGGGACCTTGGATAAGTTCCTTAACCTACCCGTGACTCAGTTTCCCTAGCTGTACAATAAAGGAACTGAATACGGAGTCCCTTCAGCTCTGATGTGTTATGTTCTAAGTCTGAGCTGCATTCTGCCCAAGGTTCTTCAGCCCAGATATTCGAGGGACTGACCCACAAATCTCAAACTAAACTGCTCTGGGGTCCCAGGCTGGGGCCAGAGTGCTATTGTAAAGACCATGACAATTCGGGAGGAGGGAAGACCAGCATTTGAACGCTCAGGCAGGTTCCAGGGGGTGAGGATCCTCACTGGCCCCTCTCTGAGCCAACCAGGCCCCAGCAATACCAGGCCCACATATTTTAGGGTCAGATTGCCTCTAGTTTCTCTCCTCTCTTCTCTTTTCTGAGGAGAGAGTGGTCACCTGGAGCAAGAATATGGGGTCACAGAGAACAAATCACGAAGTTAACCTTCTTTTCTCCTTCAACAGGGTCTTGGGTCCTGAGAGACACCATGGATACTATGATTCCAGGGAAACCAGAAGGGGCTTAGCACCCCGTCATTCATTGGCGCCTCCCATCTTGTGATTCTCGCATGCCACAGAGGGCCAACATGGAAGCACAGCATGGTCTTTGGTGGAGGAGGTTGAACCTCAGGGAAACTTCCCCACCGATGTGAGGTCCCAGGGACCTGGCCACGTTCCCGGGAAAGCGCTCTAAATTAATACACACAAGGCCCCATCCCATCCATCCACAGGCAAGCCGATGTGGCTTCTCCAGGCACCTTCGGATATGAAGATGACTTGGGTGGGTCCTGCCATGGTTAGAATCTCTCCCTGGAGCCAGTTGTCCACAGGTTAAAGCAAATAAGGTCAGGGGCATGGGCCCTTCCTGGACCCCTTAGCCCTGGGAAATACTCCACTCTCTGACACTGCATCCATCTCACCCCAGCCAGACCTTGTAAATAAAAGCATGTCCAAATTAGAACTATAGTAGGATACAATTCTTCACCTAGGAGATTGGCAAAAATTCCAAAAAAAAAAAAATTGAGAGCACGCTTTGTTAGGCCAGGCTGTGGGGAAATAGTCACACTCATCCATTGCTGCAGGAAGTTTAATTGTTACAATCTCTGGAGAACAATTTGACAATATGTATCAAGATTACAAAAGCATATACCCTTTGACCAACAATTCCAGGTCTGGGAATTGATGCTACAGATATACCTAATAGTGTGAAATGACGCATGTAGAAGATTATTCACTGCCTCATTGTTTGTAAAAGCTAAAGATGGAAATGACCTAACTCAACAAGGGACTGGTTGAATAAATGACAGGTCAGCTGTGCAATGGAATACTATGCAGCTGTAAAGGGGTGGGGAGCGGCATCAAGACATTCCTTATGTACCGTGACCCAAATTCCTCGAAGATCAACTAAACTGGAGAGGTGAGGTACAGAACTATGTGTAAAGTATGCTACCTTTTGTGGAGGAAAGGGAGGAAATAAATAAGAATAGAAACTTAAAAATCCATGCCTTCCCTTGTGGAGACAGGGTAACAGCTTAAGAGCATTGGAACCAACTTGCCCTGCCCATGCCTCCACCTTGGACTGAGGAGTGAATGAGGTAACAGGAGAAAGTCAAGAGCTCTGGACCGACCAGGGGAAGGTACCCCAAGAGCCTGGCTGCAATTAGTCCTGTCCCCAGGCCTCCCCCTCATCCCCCAGGGTCTTCTCATTTACAAGCTAACCTCAGGAAGTAAGTTTGAGCACACTGCCCCTGGCCTCATTAGGGCCAATTGTCCTGGGCCAATGAGGAAAGAGCAGAGGTGGGGCTTAGTATGTAAATGAGGCATTGTATCTGGTAAAAGCAAGCCCTGCCCAGGGAACAAAACCTTAAACTATGTTGGTTGTCGCTGGCGCTCTTCACACCACAAGTGATGATTTGGCTTCAGCACTAAAGTGTCTGTCCTCCGTTTGAAATTGATTGCTTGTATTCTATTCTTTGTAGTTAAACTGCAAACTGATTCTGGTTTTTGAGTCGTGTAAAGGCTGCTAGTGAAAGGTGTTTTATATCTAGCTGTATGTCTGCCTATTTCTAAGCGAACCTGATTGAAGTTAATACTGGGGCCCCCTAAGGATATTTTCCCCTTGAAATGAGGCTCTAGTTGGGGAGGGGGGTATCCTCTTGGGAACACAGTAGGTGCTTAGAAAATGTTTGCTGAAATAATTATCTAATTTAAGTAGGAATCAGATGGAAGCCAGAAGGTCCTGTCCCCCGCCCCCCGCATTGATTGCAGTTGGTGAGGAAGCTAGGCTTTCATCAAGGGAAAGCAGGGGCCCACACCTGGCCTGTATCCTCCACACACCTGCCTGGGGCCTCCAGTTTTCTGCCTGATCTTGTGGTGGTGGCAGACCAGGGCAGACCACTGGCGACAAGGGGCGTGGTCCCCCCAAGTCGACTGGAGCGAGTTCCTGAGATAGGGATGCAATGGCAGGAATGTGAGGGGCCAGAGGCAGTGATGGACCCCGCCAGCCCAAGAGCTGAACAAATATTGACCCTAAGCAAGGCGGCCTCTTGAAAGCCCTCCACAGGATGCCTCTCGCTGTTCTCCTATCTCCAGCCACCCTCACCTAGTGCCTCCAGCAGCGGGGGAGGGGAGTAAAGGGCTGCTGCTCTCCCTTTGGGACCCAAGGCCCAGAAACCCTGGGCCGGGGACACTGTGTCAGCCTCGCTGGTCCTGGTATGAAGTTCTGGGAGCTTCCAGGCCCGGGTCTCACTGTCCTCTAGGCTCTCCAGCCTGGATGTGGGTGGTACCTGGAATAGGATGTGGGCTTCCCTGGAGCCAGGCTGTCCTTAAAATGCCCCAAGGAGGCCCTTGTCCCAGTGCGTTCATTTAAAAAAGAAACTCACTACAGGTCATGGACAACTGTGTAGCAGTCAACTGCCTTCCCAGTTACTAATAATAAGTAACATTTATTAAGAAACTTCTGCATACCAGGCACTAAATGCTTTACATGTATTAACACATTTAATCCTCACCATAACTTTAAGAAATGGGCATTATTTTTTTATCCCCATTTCACTGAAGCAGACACCAAGGCACAGGGAGAGTGACAAATGCCAAGTAGAGAAAAGTCTCTCAGAGATATCATTCGGCCATTCAGGGTGTGGATGTAGAAATGTGGAGATGGGAGGTACTTTGAGAAGGTTGGGTACCTGCCACCTTTTACAGATGTGGAGACTGAGGCCCTGAGGGGGGAATGACTTGCACATAATAACTCGGGCCGCAGAGCAAAGGCGCTGAATCAAAGGTGCTGCTGACTGGTTGACATTCCTAGGAAGCTGACCGCTGAGCCCTAGGGTTACCTGAGGTCTTGTCTTCCAAGAATCCCAAATGCTTTGTTTTCTTTTCCTGCAGGCCTGATACTCTGGGTAAACACCCCCAGCCCCTGTCCCCATTGGATCTCTTTCTCCTCTCCCACCTCACTCATCCTCACCCTGACATTTTCTCACATCACCCCAGCAAATTGCTTTCCGGGTCCCAGTCCCAGGGCCCTGTCTTCTGTGGCTTCTCCAGTATGTTTTGGAAAAACCTCTATGGGTCTCCCTGAGGGCATTGGGCTGGCTGATCCCCAAGAACATGCCCTCTGTACCTCTGAGGTTCTAGGAATCTCAGACTCTATTTCTATATTCCACAGAGTGGTTTCTGTCTCCACCTGGACCCTGCTTGGACCCTGCAGGGAGCTGGGGTCTGCTCTCAGTTTCACAGCCAGGTTGGGAGAAAGTCAAGAATGGGGACAGGAAGGGTGGGGAGCTCGGAGAGGTGTATTCAAGAAGGGGTTCACTCATCACCACCCCCTAGTCTCCTAACCAGATTTCATCACTCCATCCCCACATGGCTTGCCAGCCTCCAAGGCCTGGGCTGGACCCCTAGGACCCCTCTGCTGGTGGGGGAAGAATTCTAAGAGAATGTAAGCTGAGATGGGGTGAGGTGGGGTCTGCGGCTCACTGACCTCAGAGGCTGACCTCCCCTCAAGGACGCTGAGGAGCCCTGGCTGGGGATGGGGCTGGGCCCCTCCAGCTCTGCCAAGGGCAGCGCCTTCTGCTCAGAAGGAAACACAGCCTGTGTGTGTGTGTGCCCTGGCCTGCCCCTCCCCAGGCTCGCCCTTGCCTCCCAGGTCGGTGACCTCTGGAACTCTGAGAATACTCAGGAAATCTCCCATCCTTCTGCTTGTCTTTAGGTCAGAATCACTGCACGAGATCCCCAAGCAGGGAGAAGCCTCCTGGGTGCTCGCCTCAGCTCTCACTGCCCACACGCCATTTGGGAAAAGGGCAGGGCAGCCCCCCAGAGCCCCACGCAGACCTGCAGGTGGCCCACGCTCACCCCAGCCCAGCTGGGGCCTCAGTCTGTGTGGCGGTGTAGAGTCCACATCTTGCAGGGGAGGCTCTCAAAGAGGCACCAGGCTCCCCACGTCCCCAGGACATGCATTCCCAGGCTCCAGGAGAGCCTGGAGGCAAGAAAGGATGAGGCACAGATACCTTCCAGGGACCAGGGACAAGCAGTCAGAGGAAAACCATCTAGTGTTGACACACTGAGCAGGCTGGGAACTAAGGAGGTATCTTGGGATGGGAAGTGGAAGCCAGGCCCAGAGCATAAGTGGGTGCTTCAGAACACAGAGGAATCCCTCCATTTCTTCTACCTGATGCAGATGAGCTGGGCTTGAGAACTCCCTAGGGCAGAGCTGTGTCTCCCCTCAGACCGGGGGTTGTCTGAGTTTTTTTCCTCATCAGACTAGAAGTTTCTAGAACATGGACTAGGAGCCAAGAATAGAAGTTAAAGAAGACCAATTCCAAGCCATGACCAGAAAGAACTCACTTTTTTTTTCTTTGTCATTTCAATTATCTTTATGGAAAATAAAGCCCACACACATGCTGGATATCAAAAAATTTTCAGTTTGGTCATCAAGCTCACCTACTCTGAGAAACACATCTTCATCTACCAGAAGGAAAAGAGGAACAGCTAAAATTTCATCTCACTTGCTTTTTAAATTAGACAATATATCCAGATGGTTCTAATATCGAAATAATACACAAGGATATGCCTTGAGAATTCTTACCCCAATACCTCCATTCCTCCCCATTCCAGCCACCATATGTCATCACTCACAGCAGCCTCTATGTGTCCTTCCAGTGTCTGTTAATGTAAATACAAGTGAATATTCTTGCTTTCCCCTCCCCAGAGAGAAATTTCTGGTAGCTAGAACTAATCCAGTCAATAGCTCAGGTGTGATGCTCAGGTGTGACGCTGACCAGACTGACCTTCAGGCCCCTCGCCTGGGTGGGGGTAACCACCCGTAGCCCCACTTGCTGTGAGGAAGGTGACAGCCTAGGTAATGGCCCAGCATACAGCAAGTGCTCAATAAGTGAGTGCTTATTGTTGGGGGGGGTGGTTAAAGGAGAAATCATCTGAATTCAATCTGTTCCCTTACATTGGGCTAAGCTGGGCTTGTGGGCAAGTGGATTTGGAGAGAAGAGCTCTCCAAGTAAAGAGGACGGGGAGGGAGGGGGGACTGAGAAGTGGGGTGAGGCCAGCACAGATGTGGAGCAAGCGGCACTTCTGAGGTCTGCGTGTTCTGAGAATCTCCCCACCAGGCATCCTGGTCCTGGAACAGAAGTCATGCCCGTGTTTCCCTGGTAGCTGGGGCCCAGCAGCCTCGGAGGCCGGGTCTAAAGCCCTATCTAAGGTACACAGCGTTATCTCCATTCCCCTCGCCCGGGGAGCCCAGGCCTCCCAGTGGTCCTGGCTCCCACTGCTTCGTTAACGTTTACCGTCACTGGAGATCGGCAGGCACGCACAGAGCGGGCGCCCCCCCCCCGCCCCCACCTGGAAACGAACGCATCCCTGTGAGCCCCTCCCACAGCCAGGCGGGCACCAACGGCAAGCCCTTGCACCCCCCGCTGGCAGCCCCGGCTCCTTCAAGCACAGGGAGGGACAGTGAGACAGATCACCCAGATCTCACCGTCCAGCCCCCACGTGGCTGGTGCAAATCAAGACGCGCTGTAATAGGTGTAGAATGCGTTCAGATTGTGAAGGCTTAGCCTGAAAAACTAACATTGATTATCTCAATTAGTTTTCATCTATTGATTACCTGTCGATAATATTTGGGGATATATGAGGTTCAATCAATACATATAAGTATATAAAAGCTATTATTAAAATTAATTTCACCTGTTCATTTTACTTTTTTAATGTGGCTACTAGAAAAATTCAAAACACAGACATGACTCATTACAATTCTATTAAACAGTGCTGACCAAGAGCATTACAGGAAATATATCTTGGAGGCTGTACCCTTTCCCTCCTGTCAGAACCGGCATAGGGTCACACCACCTCTTCCGGCCCCTAGAGCCTGTCCCGCCTCCTGCCATCAGATTGGGGTCCTCTGAGGTCAGGGGCCAGGTCTCTGCTCTCTCCTCCTAGCTGTGCCTAGACAGCTGGGAGGAGCGCAAGGTGGCAACGTGGGAGCCGGCCATCCACACCCTCGGCCAAGTCAGTGAGGGCGTGGCCCAGGGAAGGCCCTGCCCCCAGCCCTGTGGCCTGCCATAATCACAAGTCGCTCATCTCATTCCGCTGGTCTTAAGAGGAGGCATCATTTTCCCAAGACTTTGGATGCAGTCATTCAGCAAGTTGTGGAACACACCTGGCTTAGAAACGGCTTGGAATGTTCACAAATGGCAAAATGTCACGGGGAATCCACAGATAAATGTAGGAGAGGTCATGGCACACAGTCTGTCTCCTTTCAGCCTCATTCCACCATTTTTTGACACACAAACCCTTCCCAGGAGGGCTCTTCTCGGAATGGATGATGTCCCCATGTCCACTCTCTCCCAAGCTCAACAGTTTAGCTCTTTACCCTCACAAAGCCTCTTTTCCAGGTCCTCACCCTCTATGCGCCCCCTGCACACGCTCACCATGTCTCCCCCTCCACCCTCCCCAGCTGAACCTGATTCACTTCGTGTGCTGTGCTCAGCGGGTCAGTCACCTCCCTCGCGCTGAATATGTCCATTAACCCAACCTATAACTGCCTTGCTTTTCAATCACTACACGTTACTGTTGACACATCATGAGTTGTCAACAAGTCTCCAAGTCTTTTCCACTAAGTCCCTCTGCTGCCTCCCACTTAGACAGTTGGTGTTGGGGACCCCAGTACAGGGCCTGGAAGATGCCATCTTGTACCACTGGATGCCTCGTGGCCACCTGCTGCGGCCCTTCTGGGTCCTGATTCCCTCACTGGTGCTTCACTGCTCTGGTCAATTCTAAGGTGAATCCTTCAGCCCGGTTGACTTCTCAGTACCATTTGGCACAGTTGGTCACCCTCTTATGAAAACCTTTTTTTCACTTGATTTTCCAACCGTCACACTCTCCTGGTTTTCCTCCTTCTCCCCTGGCTGCACCTTCTCAGCCTCCTCCACTGGCTCTTTCTCAGCTTCCCAGCTCTGTAACGTTGGAATTCCCCACGGCTATTCTTTGAACCCCTTCTTGCTTCTCGTCCTTATTTTCACACACTCCCCTGGTGAACTCATCTGGATCAGAAGCTTTAAATATTATTTATAAATTAATGCCTCCCAAATTTAAATCTCCTGCCCAGACCTCTCCTCTGAATCCCAGACTCACACATCCATCTGTACATTGTCATCTCCACCCGATGTCTAAGGGGCATCTCAGACTTAGCATTCCATACCTGACCTTCTGATCGCCCCACTCCCACCAACATGGCCACCCACAGGCCGCACCATCTCAGAATTTCGGTCCCGTCAACTCCATCCTTCCAATGGCTCAGACCAAAATCCTTGCAGTTACATTCAACTCCTCTCTCTCTCTCCCATCCCTATCCAATTTGGCAGCAAATCCTGTTGGCTCTATATTGAAAACATATCCAAATCCAACCATTTCTCTGTCACTTCCAATCTGGTTCAACCCACTATCATTTCTCGCTCGGATTTTTGCAAGAGCCTCATGACTTTTGCCCCCGCTCTTTGGATTACTACAGTTTCCCTGCTCTGCCCTCCCCCACTACAGTCTGTTCTCAACCCAGCAGCCAGAATCATCCTATTAAAATCTAATTCAGGGCTTCCCTGGTGGCGCAGTGGTTGAGAGTCCGCCTGCCGATGCGGGGGACACGGGTTCGTGCCCCGGTCCGGGAAGATCCCACATGCCGCGGAGCGGCTGGGCCCGTGAGCCATGGCCACTGAGCCTGCGCGTCCGGAGCCTGTTCTCTGCAACGGGAGAGGCCACAACAGTGAGAGGCCCGCGTACCGCCAAAAAAAAAAAAAAAATCTAATTCAGATTCTAGCCCTCCTCTGCTCAGACACTTCAAGGGCTCCTGCCTCACTTGGAGTAGACGCTGAAGGTCTTCACAGGGGCCCCCAGGCCCTACAGGACCCAGCTTCCCTTTCCGTTTCCTCCCCATCCCCTCCACACTCCCCCTCATTCTCTCTGCTGCAGCCATGCTGGCTACTTGCAGCTCCTCCAACACCTGAGCTTGCTTCAGCTTCCAGGGCTTTGCGACCGCCTCCCTCTCTGGATAGCCTCGCGCTCCCTCCCTCCTTCAGCTCTCCGCTCAAATGTCACCTTCTGAGGCCTCCCCTGACCACCGCATCTGGAACTGCCACCCCAGCCTCTGGCACTGTTTATCGTTCCTTCTCACTTAATTTTTCTCCCTAGCACATTTTTTTCTTTCTAATATACTATATACATTTCTTATTTTGTTACTGTCAGTCTCCTACCACTAGAATATAAGCTTCAGTGGCGCAGGGGTTTTTGTCTGTTTTGTTCACAGCTGTATCCTTGACTCCTAAAAGAAAACCTGGCACATACTACATGTTCAATCAATATTTGTTGAATGAACAAGACAGGACTAATAACAGATTCCCCTGCCCCGGTTGGCATCCATTGGAAACTGAAAACTGTCCTCTTCTAGACCTATGTGGGTTCATTAAGCAATACCCTTGGCATAAGGCCTTCTAACACGCTACATAATTCACTTAATTTTTCTGGTTTTCATTTATTGTTCATCTTTCCCTGTTGAACATAATCTCCGTGAAGGATTTTTTTTTTTTTTTTGGTCTGTTTTCTTCATTGATGTATACCAGTGTCTTAGAGGAAAGCCCAGCAAATAGTAGGCCCTCCAAGAATGTCTGCTGAATGAATGGATGACCATTTATCCAGCCACTGATCTGTAAAACCACTTCAGGATCCAGCTCTACTTCCCCATCTTGACCCTCAAAGTACTTGAGAGGCTTTATCAAGAACTCTGCGGAGGGGCTTCCCTGGTGGCGCAGTGGTTGAGAGTCTGCCTGCCGATGCAGGGGACACGGGTTCGTGCCCCGGTCCGGGAAGATCCCACATGCCGCAGAGCGGCTGGGCCCGTGAGCCATGGTCACTGGGCCTGCGCGTCCGGAGCCGGTGCGCCGCAACAGTGAGAGGTCCGCGTACTGCAAAAAAAAAAAAAAAAAAAAAAAAAAAGAACTCTGTGGAGTTCCCATACTTCCCACAATTCCCACATCTTCCAGTCTCCAATCTTCCTGAGAGTCAGAAAGTCCATTAGTCAGAAATCTTAATATGAGAAAAGTCTATGAAAACTAGAGTTTTCTTCTCTCTGATTACCCAACACCAGTAAGACCTGAATGTTTGAAAACACACTGTTAGCCAAAACACGGGGAAATTGACCCTCTCATATGTTCAAGATGGGGACACAAATCGGCACAACTCCTATGGAATGTGACAACTTGATGATATCTATCAAAAGTAAACATGCACGTATTCTTTGACCCAGCAATTCTACCTCTGAGTGTTCATTCTATAGAAACACATACGTATCACATATATCAAACATTCAGGAAGTGACATATATGCAAGGTTATTTGTTGTAGAGATGTTGACGAGAGAGAAAGTCTGGGGACTGTGGGGGACTGACTGAATAGATGATGGGGCATTTGGACCATGGTTACCCCCAGGGCGTTAAAAAAATGAGGTAGCTCCGTATGCACGGCTGTGTAAAAATCTCCAAGATATATTGTTAGAGGAAGAGAAAGATTTAAAAATGACAAGTGAAATATGCTACAATTTGTCTTTTTAAAAGGTTAAGTAGATAGGTAGGTGGATGGATGGATACATACATGGATAGATAGATAGATAGGTGAATAGATAGATCGATAGATAGGTGAATAGATAGATAGATCGATAGATAGGTGAATAGATAGATAGATAGGTGATAGATGGATAGATAATATGTATCACCAATGGTAACACTGGTTGCCTTTGAGGATGGGAACTGGGAGGCTAGGAGTCGGGGGTAAGAGAGAGACTTTTCACTGTATACCCTTTGGTACTTTTTGTATTTTATTCCATTTTATTCTGATCTATTTCTCAACACTCTTGTGTGGTTTTTTAAAATTTATTTATTTATTTTTGGCTGCATTGGGTCCTTGCTGCTGTGCGCGGGCTCTCTCCAGTTGTCGCGAGCGAGGGCCACCCTGTGCTGCGGTGCGCGGGCCCCTCACCACGGTGGCCCCTCTTGCTGTAGAGCACGGGCTCCAGGCACGCGGGCCTCAGCAGTTGCGGCACGCGGTCCCAGCAGCTGTGCCTTGCGGGCTCTAGAGCGCAGGCTCAGTAGTTGTGGTGCATGGGCCCAGCCACTCCACCGCATGTGGGACCCTCCTGGACCAGGGCCCGAACCCGTGTCCCCTGCATCGACAGGCAGACTCCCAACCACTGCGCCACCAGGGAAGCCCAACACTCTTGTTTTTAATTGGCCTGACACACTAGTCACGGTGAGCCCATGCTGGCTCCTGGAGACCCCTTCCTTTTCTAAGTGCCCACAGACCATTTATTTCCCAGTCTACAAGGATCCTGGCCCAGGACTGCCCTCCGCTGTGTAGCTGCATGTTCTGACCTCCTCCTCTTTTTGAAACTCAGAACCACATTTCCTCTTTACTGCATACCCATGCCTTAAACTTCTTCCGAAGGGGCCAAATGGACCCAGCAGTCCCGTTCACAAGCTTCCTTTGTGCCTGAAATGACATTTTATGCGGGGAGACCTCCGACACATCCCAGGAGAAGCTGGTAGGAAGAGCTTGTCCTGCCTCCAGGGCCCGCTGGCCTTCTCTTTCCTCTCCCAGTGTGTGATCCTGTCCTCTGGGTCTGAAGGCAGGTCTCCTGGTCTCTGGAAGAGGAGCAAAGCCCAGGAGCGCCACCCTCTAGCCACACCCCGCCCACATTCTGCCACCAGGCCCAGCTGCAGCCTCTTTCTCTCTTGGTCTCCCCCAGGCTCTGGTCCTGGCCAAAAAAGCTTGAATGGCCCCTAGTATCTTTCACAAAGTTCTGCCAGTTCTTGTCTTCCAGGCACCAGCTTTACAGGCCTGCAGTCCTGTCTCATATGTGCCCTTGTCTTTTCTGCTCAAGCCTTCCCCAAACAGGAATGTGGCAAAGCCCGTGCTGCCCGCTTTCTCTTTGGCCACGTCTCCTCTTCCTTCATCAGTGGAACATAAACCAGCCTGTGTGTGATTGCACCGTCTGATGTACATTTTTGGGAGCTTCCAAGCCCTCTTGAGATATCTTTCCCTCCCAGAGATTCATGCCATGGGATCCTGCCTATCTCATCGCTGAAATATTGTCAGGCTGACTTTGGAAAGTCTTACTACAGGCCCTCAGCAGCTCTCATCAGGATGTTTGCAAGAACGTTCTTGTTTCAGTCTGAGCTCCTCCCAATGTCTCTCATCCATTCTCCGCACCGGCACTGGGTGACCTTTCTGATGCACAGCTAACCAAGTCCCTCCACTGCTGAAAGCCATTCAAGACCCTACGGGATAAAATCCAAGGTTGCCGCATGACTTACAAAGCCCAGCATGGTGTGGTTTCTGGTCACCTCTCCACCTGCACCTCCCACCTCTCTCTCTCTCTCTAACTCCATCCTTTAACTAAATATTTAATTGTGCACACTTTCCTGGACTCACTATGTTATTTCACATCTTTACGCTTCTTCTCCTGCTGTCCCTTCAAAAGAGGATGACCTTCCAACTGTTCTCGATAGGGGTGCTCAAGACCTCGCTCAGGGGCCACCTTTTCCAGGGAACTTTCCCTGACCCTCCCCTCTCCAGGTAGGGCTAATGCTGCTCCTCTGGTTTCTCTTTGCTTCCTGGGCTTGAACTTGGCTCTTGTTACACATAGAAGACACTGCTCATTCTCCCTAACAGCCATACCCCCTACCCCTTCCTCCTTGCCACCAGAGCCCATACCTTTTCAGGTGACGATGTATCCAGGCCCAGAGGATGAATCAAGCTTCATCTAAACTATCATGAGCATCTTGTTCCCAGCCACCTGACCTTCACTTTCCCCGCCTCCCTTGCAGCATCCCCTCTCACTCCCAGCCAATGAGTCATGAGAGGTCGTTTTCTAAGGGGGCTTCTGGGGAACACTTTTCTTCCCTGATAAGAATACAGCCTCATTACCTAGAGATTGTCATACTGAGTGAAGTAAGTCAGACAAAGACAAATATCATAAGATATCTCTTATATGTGGAATCTAAAAACAAAAAGGTACAAATGAACTTATTTACAAAACAGAAATAGAGTCACAGATGTAGAAAACAAACCTATGGTTACTGGGGGGGAAGCAGGGGGGTGGGGGGGAAGAGGGATAAATTGGGAGACTGGGATTGACATATACACACTACTATACAGAAAACAGATAACTGATAAGGACCTACTGTATAGCACAGGGAACTCTTCTCAATACTGTGTAATGACCTATATGGGAATAGAATCTAAAAAAGAGTGGATATGTGTATACACATAAATGATTCACTTTGCTGTACAGCAGAAACTAGCACAACATTGTAAATCAACTATACTCCAAAAACAAATTTTTTAAAGAAGAATAAACCCTATTTTCTCCTTGGTCTTTTTTTCTGCTTTGAATGTAAATGTAAGAGGCACCATAGCCACCAACTTGCAAACATGAAGCAACAAGCATGTGGACAAAAAGTTAACATGTTGAGGACGGCAGAGCAGAAAGAAAAAGACAGAGGTTTTTTTTGGTTTTTGTTTTATTTATTTATTTATTTTTGGCTACGTTGGGTCTTTGTTGCTGTGTGCGGGCTTTCTCTGGTTGCAGCGAGCGGGGGGCTACTCTTCGTTGTGGTGTGCGGGCTTCTCATTGCGGTGGCTTCTCTTGTTGCGGGGCATGGGCTCTAGGTGCTCGGGCTTCAGTAGTTGTGGCACACAGGTTCAGTAGTTGTGGCTCGTGGTCTCTAGAGCACAGGCTCAGTCGTTGTGGCGCACGGGCTTAGTTGCTCCGTGGCACGTGGGATCTTCCCGGACCAGGGCTCAAACCCGTGTCCCCTACACTGGCAGGCGGATTCTTAACCACTGCGCCACCAGAGAAGTCCAAAGCCAGAGTTTTTTATAACATGGTTGAGTCCTTCCATCATGCCTGAAGTCACCTGCCCCCAGACTTCCTGCTGTGTGAGACTGATAAATGTCTTTTTTGCTCAAGTCACTATCCATTGTGAATTCTATTACTTGAGATCAAATGCACTCCAAATTGCTATAACATGGTATATGAAAATGCTCTTGTTGGACCCTGTCTCCATGACTAGATGGTATGCTTTTTTTTTTTAACATCTTTATTGGAGTATAATTGCTTTACAAGATGGTATGATTTTGAGGGCAGGAATGGTGTCTTATTCCTCTTGGTGTTCCCAGAGCCTAACACAATGACTCAAGAAATGATGGTTCAACTAAACTGAACCAACTTCCCTTCCCTATTAGGAGTAAGGGACAGGCTCACCTTTATCCCACATTTCCCGTGTCGCTGTCACTATGCCAACCCACTCTGTCAACCAATCCTCCTGCCCCCATTCACCTCCCCCAACGCTCTGAGAGATGAAATGGTCCCCAACACCCGTTAAGAGCTAGTCAGATGCCTGGCGAGTCCTGGCAGATGAGGTCCCCCTACCCCTGTGTCCCGCCCTGGGCCAGGTGGGCGCTGTGCATCAAGAAAGCACCATCGGGGCTTCCCTGGTGGCGCAGTGGTTGAGAGTCCGCCTGCCGATGCAGGGGACGCGGGTTCGTGCCCCGGTCTGGGAGGATCCCACGTGCCGCGGAGCGGCTGGGCCCGTGAGCCATGGCCGCTGAGCCTGCGCGTCCGGAGCCTGTGCTCCGCAACGGGAGAAGCCACGGCAATGAGAGGCCCGGGTACCGCCAGAAAAAAAAAAAAAAAAAAAGAAAGCACCATCCCATCCCTGTCCTTCTGCTGCCCCAGAAGCCCCACGGGCAGAACACACCCTGTTAGCCCAACCAGAAGGTTCCTCCTTCCCAGTGTCTGGATCCAGATTCCTACTGCTTCGGGGTATCTCACCTTCACTCTCTTTAGGAATAGACGTTCCTCAAAGGCAGAAACTTGGCCTTCAGGATGGAGCCCAGCCTAGCCAAGTACAGTAGACACCTCAGTAAAAAAGAGGGCACTGCATCAGCCACTCCCAGCGGAACTACCTACTGCTGCCTTTCCCAGGGCTTGGCGCGGGAAGATGAGACGTTCCAGAACGAAATGCCAGCCTTGCCAGCTCACTATTAACAGAGGCGCAAAACATACCTTTTAAACCTAATCGTGCCGAGCATTTAAACCACTGATGGCATTTCATATGGATTTCCAAGGGCTCGAAATATGTGTATCCAATACTGAACACAGAATTTACCTTCCGGTTAAATGTAACAGAGTGTCACCCTGGGGACAGCTCTCCCCCTTGCCCACATTCTCACCTGGTGACCAACCTCACCTGGGGCCTCAGCCGATAACCCTGCACGGCCTCCGTGAAGCCTGCAGACTGATGATGCCCATGGCAGGGAGGGCCCGAGACAGCCCCCACGCCCCGACCCTGGGGGAGCTCTCCAACATGCCCATCCCTTTCTGCTCCCACCAGCCAAGCCACATGTGTCCCAAGAACCGTTTTGTTAGTCCCTAAATCTGTCTGCCAGTTGTGCTTGTTATTGTAATTATGTAATTTAATCAACTATGACACAAAACAATGAAATATGACTGTGAAAAGAAAGAGTTTTCTTTTTTTATTAAAAAAATACAAGTTGAATGCTTTGGAAGTTTTGGTAATAGCAAACCACTGAAAAAATAGCCATTGAGTCAAATGGGAAAAAGACAGACTGTAAAGAGTGGGACTGGCAGGCTGGGAGGGAGTGGGGGGGAGTGGGGGGGGTCCAAACATCTGGAAGAATCCTGCCCTTGATTGGTTCTTTTTTTTTTTTTTTTTTAAGATGTGGACCATTTTTCAAGTCTTTATTGAATTTGTTACAATACTGCTTCTGTTGTTTATGGTTTTTTTAAGTTTATTTCTGCCACAAGGCATGTGGGATCTTAATTCCCTGACCAGGGATCGAACCCACACCCCCTGCATTGGAAGGCAAAGTCTTAACCACTGGACCACCAGGGAAGTCCCCTTGATTGGTTCTTAAGAGGTATGAAGTTCTCGCTCTACTTTAAATAAACCAGAACTGGAGCTCAGAGAAGACAAGAGTGTCAGGGGTAGTTTATGCAAGAAAGGCCATTCAGCACTCAGGAGAGCCTGGGCCCAGGGGAGGGGGCCTCAGCGACACACCTAAACGCAGGCAAATGTTAGCGCATCCATGAGTCTCCAGTTAAAATGACATATTTACCCTTCATACATCTAATTATTTTATGATCCCCGTGCTAACCAGCCAACTGCAAGCCTTGATGTTATTAGATAGGAGGGCTTCATTGTTCCAAGTATAAACCCTACAGCAGAGGGCTTATCACTCTGCACCTCCATTTCCTCATGGATTATATTTGACCTGTCTCGGAGGGCTGTGAAGATTAATTGGGAGAGTGAAATAGTTAGCAAATCGCCCAACACATAGGAAGCACTCAACTCACCAGCCAACCAATTAAGCAAGTCAGAAACTTTGTAACCACTTCCAGCACCTCCCTCTCCCTCACCTCCCAACTCCTTCTACCCAGCCCATCGTCGTAACCCTGCCAAGTCCACTGCTAAAAATCTCCTGACTCTGTCCTAGGAGCTCCAGCCTCATGGCAACCACCCCAGGCCAAGTCACCACCTTGCTAGAGGACAGCACCAGGTCCCTACCTAGTCCCACTGCTTGACCTCTCATCCCAACCCAGAGTCCAGCCTCCTCCAGCAATGAGGGATGTTTTAAAAACACAAATCCGGGGCTTCCCCGGTGGCACAGTTGTTGAGAGTCCGCCTGCCGATGCAGGGGACACGGGTTCGTGCCCTGGTCCGGGAAGATCCCACGTGCCGCGGAGCGGCTGGGCCCGTGACCCATGGCCGCTGAGCCTGCGCGTCCAGAGCCTGTGCTCCACAACAGGAGAGGACACGACAGTGAGAGGACCGCGTACCGCAAAAAAAAAAAAAAAAAAAAAAAAAAATCCCACACATCCGATCATGTCATTCCTTTGCTTAAAACTCTTCAACAACTTTTCAAATTCCTTCAAATGGCTGAAAAAGCCCTACACACACACACACACACACACACACACACACACACACACACACACGCATGCATGCACTCAGAGCATTCCAACTGTGCAAGCCACCTGTCAGCTCCTCAGAATGCACTCTGCCCCGCCTGTCTCAGGACCTTTGTACATACTGTGCCTGCCACCTAGAACAGTCCTTACCCCTTCTTGGCCTGGTAAATGGCTCCTCACCCTTCAGGCCTCTTAAATGCCATTTTCTCAGTAATGCTTTCCCTTTCACTTATACAAAACTTATTTATTCGGTACCTTCTACATGCCAGGCACAGTTCTAGAAACTGGGAATACAACAGCAAGCAAGACAGACAAAATCCCTGCCCTCCTCAAGATTATATTCTAGTGGGAGAGAAAGATAATATACAATTAAATACTATTTTCAGTTGGTGGTAATAAAAGCATCTAATCAAAATACAATTCATTTTATTATTAGAAGAAATAAATGATTAGAAGACATGATTTACGTTTTTAATTGTTTAAGAAAATTGTTTCAATAAGGCATTTATTTTGATATATATCAAATATATGATACATACATGTATACATATATATAACAGGGACTGTTAAAATTTAGTTCTAGAATGTTTTTTGTTTGTGTAATTTGGAAAGTATATGACTCCAGCATGTTCCCTCAATCAAAAGATAAAGTAAAATACAATGGCACTGCTCATGGCTATACACACATGAACACACATTCCTAAAAACTGAGATACAGAGCCCGTTACAGGACACAGGGTCACACAGGTACATACACAAAGATACACCAGACTTGAAACAACACACACACACACAAACTGACAGTCATAAACACACAGAGACCAGCCCCCAAAAGCCAGCCCTGCCTGCTGGAGGTGTGATTACCAAGGGTGACAAATTTCCCCCCCTCCTAAGTCATCATCATTCAGATGTTAATCAGCAGCTGGGGTGGCAACGGGAGGCCCTAAATTCTACCCCCATTCCCAACAGTTACCCAGAAACCCGACTCCCAGGCAGAGGCTGAGGTTAAATTAAAATGAAGAGAGATCAAGGTACCTTGTAATTTTGTGGTCACTCTCTACACTGACCTCTGCTCAGCCCCCAAGCCCAGCATCAATACCAGTCCCGTTCCCAACACAGACCACCCCACTCAAGGCACAGGCACCCATGAGCACACACTCTACCCACACTTCACACCATCCCCGTCCTCACGTCCCTGCACACACACTTACAAACCACACACTCCTACACAAGCCCATCCCACTCACATGGAGATGCAGGTCAGCCACCAGGCTTCTCGGAAGATGGGAACATCTGGGGTGTGAACCCAGGCTCCACGCCCTCACATACCCGGTGCCCATGACCTGCCTTCTCTCCTCACCATTGCCTGAAAGTTGTGACTCACTGCTCTTACACCCAGAGCCACCCAGGCAGGGCCCAAGCCAGTCTCCAAGCCTCCCCATCGTCCACTGGCACCTGACCCACCAGCCACACTGCTCGCGAGCATCAGAGGAAAGGCCAAAGTCTTCAGGGACAAGGTCCCTCCTGAGTGGGTCGGGGCAAGTCACAGGATCTGAGGTGACGTCAGGGGATTCGGGACATCAGGAGCCCAGGGAGGGCTGATCCCTGGGCAGAGGGCACAGCTGACTGCCCAGGTCCAAGTGGGCCTGGCACCCTGGGGCTCAGCTGGCCGTGACAGCAGGGCCCAGTGAATAGACGGCAGTGGGGCAGCCCACAGAGAAGCCTGTCCGATTGCCACTGGAGAATCATCAGGGATGTCCCTCCACCCTCGCACTAGGGCTTGGCTCCCAGGTGCCTCTGGAAGTAACAACAGTGCCAAGGAGATGACCGCAAGAGTCACCTCTTAGAGTCTCTGGAAGGAGACAAGACCAACACCCTTTCAGAACGTCTTCTCTCTGATTCCCTGGTTCCAAGAGAGAACCAGGCAGCTGGGAAGCCATAAGGAGAACAGGCACAGAATGGTTCAGGCCCTTCCATGGGAATAGAACAGCCCTGAGACTCTGATTCCAGGACTTGGGGCAGGGGATACAGAGGAGAAAGAAAATGGGGAGAAGCAGCCCTCTTCCAGCTCCCACTCTCCTGAACTGTCACCTATCCCACCCAGCCCCTGTGCCAGCCCAGCCCCAGGCTCCCCTTTAGGAAGTACTGAGAACCAGTAGTTTTCCTTCCTAGGGGTCCTTTCCAGAGCGACAGGAGACCAAGACCCAGCTGTACAGCAGGACAATGGAGAACAGGACCAAAAGTGTCAGGAAGATGCAGCAGGAGAAACTAAGGTCGGAGTAAGGAAGGACTGCCTGGTTGACAAAAGACAATTTAATTCAGTTAATAAATACTATACGAGCAACAGCTCTGCATCGGGCACTGTGCGAGGTGCTGGGGCCACAGTGATGTAGGGAGTGTGTTCTCTGCCCTCAAAGAACTGAGACAATAGTGAAGTAATAAGAACATCCAGCACCTATATAATGTGTATGATAGGCTAAGCGCTATTCTCAGGGTTTTTACACATCATATGACTCTCATAACCAGTCTTCTAAACTAGATACTATTTTTACTCCCATTTCAAAGATGGCAAAGAGGGGATTCCCTGGTGGCGCAGTGGTTGAGAGTCCGCCTGCCGATGCAGGGGACACGGGTTCGTGCCCCGGTCTGGGAAGATCCCACATGCCGCAGAGCGGCTGGTCCCGTGAGCCATGGCCGCTGAGCCTGTGCGTCTGGAGCCTGTGCTCCGCAATGGGAGAGGTCACGACAGTGAGAGGCCCGCGTACCACCAAAAAAAAAAAAAAAAAAAAAAAAAGATGGCAAAGAAACTGAAGCATAGAAGGGTTAAGTAACTTGCCCAAGGCTGCACAGGATTCGAACTGGGCACCCTGGCTCCAGGGTCTGTGCTCCTCGCCGTCTTGCTCTCCTCCTCCTGTTGGCAGTAGCAGGCTGTCTTGTGCCCATTTCCCCATAGTACTGGGGCCCCTCATCTTTCCCAACCCCACCCCAGCCTGAATCATCTGTCATCACACTTAGGTCATCTTCACCCAATCACCAAACACACACTGAGCACCTGCTAGGTGCCAGGCCTCGTGCTGGTGCTGGGAATGCAGCCCTCAACCAGGCTGGAGTCTGGCCCCGGGGAGCTCTCTGTCCCTGGGTGAGGTCAGCCAGGTAAACAGAGCATCAATGTGGGAAGACAGGTCTAGAGGCAGCGTAGATATGGGCCACTCTGGAACCCCGTGTGAAGGAACCACAATGACAGCAGCAAGAACTACCAGCATTTGTGGAAGTTTAAAATCCTTTGTGTATCAAAAGATACTATCAACAGAGTAAAAAGGTGACCCACAGAATGGGAAAAGATATCTGCAAGTCATATATCTGAGAAGGGATTAATAACCAGAATATATATACAGAACTCCCAAAACTCAACAACAACAACAAAAACAAACAACGCAATTAAAAAATGAGCGAAGGACTTGAACAGATATTTTTCTTCAAAGAAGATATACAAATGGCCAATAAGCACATGAAAAAGTGCTCAACATCACAGATCATTAGAGAAACACAGATCAAAACTACAATAAGATACCACCTCATACCCATTAGGATGGCTGCTATCCAAAAACCCCAGATCATAAGTGTTGGGGAGGATGTGGAGAAACTGGAAATTTCGTGCACCGTTGGTGAGAATGTAATATGGTGTAGCTGCTGTGGAAAGCAGTTTGGCGGTTCCTCAAAATGTTTTAAAAAAAGAATTACCATACGATCCAGCAATCGCACTTCTGTGTATATACCCAAAAGAATTGAAAGCAGGGTCTTCAAGAGATATTTGTACACCCATGTTCATAGCAACACTATTCATAAGAGCTAAATCATGGAGGCAACCCAAGTGTACACGGATGGATGAATAGATAAGCAAAATGTGGTCTATACATACAATGGAATATTATTCAGCCTTAAAACGAAAGGAAGTTCTAACATATGCTACAACAGGGATACACCTTGAGGACATTTTATTAAGTGAAATAAGCTAGTCACAAAAAGACAAACGCTGTATGATTCTACTGACTTGAGGTATTCAGCATAGTAAAAATCATAGAGATAGAAGGTAGAATGGTAGTTGCCAGGGGCTGGGGGAGGGGTAATGGAGAGTCGTTCATAGGGTCCTGAGTTTCAGTTGGAACAGATGAAAAGTTCTATAGATAGATGGGGGTGATAGTTGCGCAGCAATATGAACGTTCTTCATACCACTGAACTGTACACTTGAAAATGGTTAAGACAGTAAATTTTATGTACGTGTATCTTACCACAATAAAAATAATTAAGTAAAAGAACTAGAGGCAAACCATAACTGCAATGCCAGCCGGTCCGAGGTAAGAAAGTTTGCCCGAGGCATGGACAAGAGAGAGGCCACGGAAAAAGCAGCCAGAGGGAAACCTGGGTGTGGGTTAGGGCAGAGCTGGCCTCTGCCACCAAACCTCATTATGTCCTGTCACTTACTCGCTCGAGGGCTGTTTCCTCATCTGTCTAATGGGATTGAAAGAAACCTGCTCTGCTGAACCCATAGGAGATCGCATGTGCAAAGGGCTTGGGAAAGGATAAACAGGCAGCTTGCTGTATTTGAGACAGGGGACAACCGTTGAAAGCCACAGCCGGGGATCTAGTGGAAGTCATTAGATTTATACACCTGGAGAAAGCATTCCTGAAGAACTCTGTGAATAAATGTAGGACAGGTGCGCGAGCTTGAGACAGAGCCTTCCCAGAGGCAGGGACAGGCCTTTGCACAGAGGGCTTTCCCGTGAGGGTCTTCTTGTCCATCCCTCTGCCTCCTCCAGGCCTGTCCTAATCTACAAGCCCCTCAGAGCCCCTGCCCCTGCCCCTGGGGAGCCCCCGGGGCTGCAAGGAGGCCACAGTCACTTGCAGCCATGGAGCCCAAGGCAGTGACAGGAGGATCCAGCCAGGCTGAGCGCAGAGTTCCCCCCCTCCCCCGCCCCGGGGAGGACAAGAAGGAGAGACATGAGCTGGATGGGTAAATCTCGAAAGCTTTCCGGAAGCCTGGCTGAGCCAGCCTGGCGAGGAAATAGCAGGGCCACAGCCCATCACCCACAGTGGCAAAAAGCATGGAACGTTGACACAACCCAGGCCAGGGGTCAAGCCCCACTCTGCTCCTTGCTCTCTGTGCTATCTTAAGCTTTCTAGTTTTCATTTTCTACTCTGGTAAAAACGGGGGTGACATTTGTACCCTTCTCACGGGATTGTTGTAAGGAATACAGATGAATCTATATACTGTCCCCAGGGCCCCATGAAGTTATCATTATTATTACTTGTACGCTGCTTCCCAAGGCTGGGGGGTGGGGTGGAACAGAGATGAGAACGGAAGGACTTAGGGTGTTGCTGGGTCAGGACTGGGCGATGCTGGGGCACCGTCAAGTGTCTGCGGGTGAGGGTGAGGGGACCAGGGGCCTGCTCAGCTAAGGCCTGACCTCCTAAGTCCCAGACATGCCCCTCCCACCTATGGGAATCCCAAGCCCGGCATGTTTTTTCCTCTCCCCAAAAATTGCTCTCCTGTCAGTGCCTAGGGGCAGCACCCTGGACTTTACCCTCCCTTCGGGGCTCACAAGTTCCCTGGGCTGTTTGCCCTTAAAGACCCAGGTCCCTCCTCATGGCCCATGGCCAGCCAGGAAAGGAAGCAGCCCCAAGAGGAGGCATTCAAAGGAGCCATCACCTTCCTCTTTGGGTCT
This sequence comes from Pseudorca crassidens, assembly GCF_039906515.1. Classification (NCBI taxonomy): domain Eukaryota; kingdom Metazoa; phylum Chordata; class Mammalia; order Artiodactyla; family Delphinidae; genus Pseudorca; species Pseudorca crassidens. The sequence goes on from NC_090305.1 coordinate 32,223,640, forward strand.
CTTCTTAGCCCCGCCCTGGGCCACCCCTCGGTCCCCACCTCCTACTCAACCCCACACATCTGGGTCTGTTGGTGACCCAACAGGTAATCATTAACCTCAGGGAGAAGTGCTGGCCCTTTAAGGCTGCCCTGGGAAGAGATGACAAAATCACCCCACTGGACTTTGTGCCCTGAGGCGGCTGTAGAAAACAAGGCCTGGGAGCTACGTGCAGCCTGCCCAGGCAGGCCCACAGCCGGGCAGTCCAGCCTGGAGAGCGGCTTTTCCTGGCCCCTTTCCCTTTCCCTCTCTCTCCCCCTGATAAGCTTGCCCTGCCAGTGAATAATGGAGCCAGGCTGTGCACTCGGGTCTCCAGGACTCATACTCTTGGAGATGGGCATCCCTCTGCCCGAATTGTGAGGCTTGGTTCATATCCCACCTTCTTCCAATAGGTGTCTCAGCCTGGATCACCCTTTTGATGTCCATCTGTCACTGTGCGAGAAGGGGAGCCCTGGTAAGGGCCACCCATCTGTGCCCAGCACCCAGCCCAGAGCCCAAGGTGCCGACCCAGCAAAGGCACCGGCCTAGCGAAGACAAGGGCAGGTGGTGATCGGTGGGGGAGGAGCCAGGACCCTTGGGTTCTGGACCCAGCTCTGCCCTGAGCCATCAGGGGCCTCGGGAGTGTCTCTGCCCATCTCTGAGCCCAGTGTGTCTGCCTGCAGGCGTTGGGACTTCTCATTGCCAGCCAGTGGCCGTGGCTCTGCAGCCCTCGGGTGGCGATGATGGAGCAGGTGGTGCTGATGCAGGGGGTGGCCTCCACCCTCCTCTTCCCTGTGAACCAGGACCACAGGTGGGTCACAGGCATATCTGGGGCTAAACAAGATGGGCAAAAGCTCTCTTAAATGGCTTACACCAGATGTATGGTTGTGTAAGAATCTTTCAGACTTCAGGGAAACTTTCTCTGACAGCCCCAGCATTCGGCCCCAACGCTGAGGCACTGCTCCGGTAAATATCTCACCTCCGTGAATGCTTTGTACCTCCTTGAGGCCGGGAACTGTATCACCTCTGACTCTGAGAGCCAGAGTAAGCCCAGCGCCTGGCACATCAAAGGCCCTGGGCAAATATCTTTTGAGTGAATAAATGAATAAGTGTCAATGGTTTTAAAATATAAGCACTGCATGCAGGGGGAGCCCCAGATCGGAGTGATGATGTGCAGGTTGGGCCAGGCTGGGCCCAAGCTCTTTCATCAAAAAGCTAGGTGAGCTTGAGAAATAATCTGAGCTTCCTGGCCCGACTTTGGCCCAGATTCTACAGGCCAGTTAGTTGGTGAGCATCCATTAGGGGCCACATGGGAGAATCCAAAGACATGGTCTCTGCCTTTGCAGAGCTCACTTGTGGTCGAATGCACCCCTCTGAAATAATCTGAGAGCAACAGCAAGGAGAAGGCAGGATGGGATAGATAGACCAAAGGTAGGAATGGGAGGGTGATAGAACAAGGTGGAAGCAATCCCAGGAGGCTTCCCAGAGGAAGTGAGTTTGGAACTACCGTACAGACCCAGGACATGAGTCTCATTCATCCATTCATCCAACCATTGAAACAGACATAGTTAATAGCCAGGCCCTGATGATATAATAGCAAATGAGCATAGCCCTTACCTCAAGGAGCTTACAGCCTCACTGGGAAGCTGGCATCTAAACTCAGATGACCACACAGTCTGAGATGTGACCTGAGATATAGAGACCATGTACCCGAAACTGGAGGAAGGGGGAGCCTCTTGGGAAGGTCAACTGTGAAGAAATCCCCACCAGTGGATCTGAGCTTCAAAGGGAGCAGGAGACGCAGGTAATGAGAAGGGGCAGGAGGAACCTCGTAAGGCAAGAGGTACCTGGCAGGTAAATGAGGTTAATGAGGACCTCCTGTTTCTCCAGGTTCTTGGCGACCCCACCTTTGACCAACAATTTCCTGGCACTGGCTCAGGCTGCCAAGGGGGACAGAGGGGGAGGAAGAGGATGGTAAACAGCAGGTGAGGTCAAAGGTGGCTCTGGAAGGCAAGGGGCACATTCCGAAAAGTCTCCCCAGCCTCAGGCCTGCAGCGGAGCCCAAAGTCCGATAGCAAACCCACACCTGCATTCCAGACATCCAAAGAGGCCATAAATACCTGAGAACCCACCAGAAAGGATGCTTTTGGCTGCCCGGGCATTCCTCCCTTTCCCCACTCCACAGCTCAGTTCCCCTAAGCCCCACTTTCTCCAGGAGGCCCTCTGGACTCACTGGAAGGAGCTGAGGATTCCCCCCCTCCCCGAGCATGACCACCGCCTCCTCTTCTCCCCTCTCTTCACTCCCCTTGGCCCAGACTGGCCGGTGGGAACCCTAGAGAGCTTACCGTATGCAACCCTCCTGGGCAGTGCAAGAAAGCCCTGACATTTCTCAGCCAGCAGCCAGATCTGGGGTCCACTTTGACCCTCACAGGCTGTGTGACCTTGGGCAAGTTACCAAACCTCACCAAACCTTGGTTTTATCATCCAGAAAATGGGGATGCTGACAGAAAACCCCTTCCCAGGGCTTTTGGAAAGAGTAAATGAGAGAAAGTATGTGAAATAAAATTAGGCATTATTGTTCTAAAGGCTGGATGTAACTAGAGTTCACCCAAACTTCTAATGTGACTGATGAAGAAACTGAGGTCCGGAAAAGACCTGAAAAAATGGAAGGACTGGGTATTCTCCCCTCCCCCTCTTTCTCCTATGATTCATCTTCTTAGTTCAGCCTGGCCTTCTAAACATGGGTTCCTAAACTTTAGGGGCACAAGTTCCTTAGAGAAAGCAACGAAAGCAAGGACTTTCTCTCCCCAAAAGGCATTCATCGACATACCCCCAACTCTGTGCAGGTAGTTACAGGGGATTCATTGCCCCAGATTGGAGATCCTTGCTCTATTACAGAGCAGAAAAAGAGAGGCTGTCACAGTCCCCAGGGAAGCAGGAAATGACAAGGGGCAAATCCTGAACTTTGGGGAGCAAACCTCACCCAAGGGTCCCCCAAAGCTGATCCTCAAGGCCCTGGGAAGAAAGTCCTGCCTGAGCCCCCCCTCCAAATCGCTCATCACCATGTCCCTTACCCCAACCCACTCATCCCCTCTCAATCCACTAAAACCTCCTGAACTGGTCAATTCTGGTCCTTGAAATTCAAGCCGAATCTCAGAGACCATCTGTGCAAACCTCTTTATCTCTCCAGTGAGGACTACAGACAACAAAATGTATACCCACTTGCTTGAAGTCACCCAGATAATCGGTACAGGGGCCAGGCTGCCTTAACCAACTCAGTCCCACAGGCAGGCGTCAAGGACCTACTCTGGGTTCTGTGCCCTGCTGGCAGGGGTGGGGCAGCCAAGAATTGATGAGTTGTGACTGGATTGGCCAAGCAGGCCTAAAATCCTTGGAATGAGAGGGCAAACAGGTTACCAGGCTCCTGATTGTGTAAGAGAGCTTGCAAAATCTCTAGCAGTTCAGCAGAGGCAGAGTTGGAGCATTCATCCATTCGACAAATATGTATTGGACCCCAAGCACTAGACATGAACGTACAGTGGTAAATCACCTGGACAACGTTCCTGTTTTCCTGGACTCCTAGAGAGGGACAAAGATGATAAACAAATAAACACATCAAATTAATTCAACTAGAGATAAATGCTATAGAGAAAGTAAATACAGTGAGAGTTGAACAGCTCAGCAATGTAATTTACATTGTGGGGGGAGAGGTGTTCAAGGAAGGCATCTTGGAGGAGGTGACATTGATCTGAGTCCCGAAAGGTGAGGAGAAGGCATCCACACAAAGGTGTGGAACCAGAATGTTCCAGAAGGAAGGAACAGCAAGAGCAAAGTCCCTAAGGCAGACATGAATCTGATATGTTCAGGAACAGAGAGGTCAGTGTGTGCAGGGGGTGAGGGGCCCTCTCGGGGAGGTTGTCAGGAGGCAGATGAGGAGGATAGACTTTATGGTGCACAGGGAGGGTTTAAGCAGAGACAGCATGATGCCATGTGTGTGGTGTCAAAGCTCATCCTGGCTGCTGGGAGGGACAAGAATTGGAGGGGCTGGAGGGGGACCAAGAAAGCCATGGAGCCAGGCCAGATGGTGGGAAAGGGGGAGCAAGGGATGGAAATATCTTTGAAGTAGAACAGGCCCCAGGGTTGCTGATGGATTTGGATGTGGGAGATAAAGCAAAAGCGCTGATCAAATATGAATGCCAGGCTTCAGGCCTGGGCAATGGCGGTGATGGAGACACCATTTACAGGTACAGAAAGACGTTCCAAGGGAACCAAGAGTTATGAGCTGTAGACCTGGGAAAAAGCTCAATGTCCTTTGCTCACAAAACCTGTCGTGTTTGCAGACGTAGAGAACAAACAAACGTATGGACACCAAGGAGGGAAAGTGGCAGGTGGGGTGGCGGTGGTGGGATGAATTGGGAGATTGGGATTAACATATATACACTAATATGTATAAAATAGCTAATAAGCACCTGCTGTATAAAAAATCAATAAAATTCAGAAAAAAACCTGTCCCGTTTGAATGTGCTTTATAACAGTGTGTCCACATGACAACAAAAGATAGAGCCTTTTAAAGGATTCAAAGGAGGTTGTGACAGATGGGGGAAGCAGAGGCCGGGCTCTGACAATGGCCAAAAATGTCCAGAAATGTATCAATCATGAGTAGAATTTCAAAATTCCTTTCCTTTTGGGTTTTCCACACAGCGAGGCAGACGGCCAGGCTTCTCCCCTGGGGCCAAAGGAGAGTGGTCAGGGACAGCGGGGCTGGCAGGGAGGCCTCGCACCCAGCGTTTGTGGTCCTTTAACTCTTGCTCACTCTCTCATCCCATCTTTATATTATGGGAACAGTGACATTGGATTGTGACTTTTTTTTTAAAATAAGAGTTCCTTTTTATTGGAAAAAAAAGTATCAGCTGGAATCATATACAAAACCACACTCTGTGTACCACGTTCTGAGGGAAACGTGGGCATGGACCCTGCAGCCAGAGCTCCCACTGGAAGCCTCCCGGACTACAGGGTTCCACTGACCACTGCCCCTGTGCCTATCACTGCAAACCCCAGAGAAAGACCCAGCAAATTCCTTCCTCCAGGGATTCTAGTTGGGAAACTCAGCCTCTTCCAACTGTGTATCCCGCAAGGCCCCACTGAACCCCAAACCCACAGTCTTACCCAGCCACAGTCTCAGGCCCAGGCTCATCCCGGCCTCTCTCCTGGGCCTCTGCTGACCTCGGCCACATCCTTCCTCTTTCTCCCCCATCCCAGTCCCTCCTCCATGTGGTCCTTCTTTCCTTCTGATGAAGCTGTCATATGTCTTCCCTCCTGGCTGGTCTAGCACCAGGCCACCTCCTCTAGAAAGCCCCCAGGGGTTAAGCCTGCTGCCACCACCATCCACCTAGATGTAGGGTTTCCAGCCTTCCTTTCCTTTCTGCTCTGTACGCTGGTGTGTGATGACCCTGGAGAGTGTGTGTGTGAGAGACAAGCCTGGAAGAACACATCCCCTACTCAGGATGGGGGATCTTAAGGGGTCTTGAAGCGACCAGTGAACCCCCTACCACTCTCTTCCTCCAGAATCCCCCCTTTATGAGCCTGCTCCTGGCCCTGCCTCTCACTCTCCCTAGGCTCTGCCTCAGGTCCCTTCCATCGAGCTGACAAATATTTACCAAGTGCCTATTCTTTGCCAAGCACGTGCTGGGAGGGCACCAATGCGTGGGGGCATGGGGAGTAGGTACGTAGTCGAGATGGAGAAAGACAAAATCTCTCCAACAGGGATGGGTGCTGTTCACTCACTCGACAAATTGAACACCTATGATGTTTTGGGTGCTGTTCCAGAAACTTAAGATATAGCAGTGATCAAAACAAAGATAACTGTCCTTGTGGAGCTTAAACCCTAGCGGGGGAGAGAGACAATAGACAAGGCACCTAACGAATAAATACCATTTTATACTGTGAGAAAATTAGAAAGTGGTTGTGCTTAGAAGAAAGAGAGTAGGGTAAGAGAGATGAGCGTGTGGGAAGCATGTTGCCCTTTTAAATAAGACACTCAGGGTAGGCCTCCGTGAGAAGGTGATGTCTGAGCAAAAACTTGAAGAATGTGAGGTAGGGAGTCCTGCAGATATCTGGAGAAAGACTATTCCAGGCAGAGGAGAAAAGCTGTGCAAGGTCCTGGGCAAGGAGCAGGCCTGATATGTTTGAAGAACAGCAAGGAGGCCAGTGGGGTTAAAGCAGTGAGGAGGAGAGGAGCTGAAGGTGGGGCCAGGGAGGAAACCAGACTGGAAAGGGATCCTGTAGCACCTTGAAGGCCATGGTGAGGAATTTGGTTTTTACTCTGAGGAAAATGAAGAGCCATTGCAGGGGTTTGACTCACACTTTCCACATTAAATGGTGTGATTGACAGACAGTGATTGGGGCGGGTGTGTGTGTGCTATTTATTTATTTATTTATTACCTAATGAGGTCAGGGAGTTCTCTCTGAGGAGCAGCATCTAAGCTGGGGGCTGAAGGGTAGAGCGTGGACACGCCCACCCTTCTATTCCCCTCCTCTTCCTCAGTCTGTCAACCAGGGAAAAGCCTTCTGTGGTCCAACTACCCCTCCCTCATCCTCTTTCCCTCCCTCCCTCTCCTCTCCCATCCCGTTGCTGACCCTCCTTCCCCTCACCTCTTTTTGTTTTCAGCTTCACCCCAAGGAGATAAGGGCCTCTTCCTTCCCACAGTTCTTAGAAGACAGTTGTAAAAAGCAGAAGGAAAGCCTGCAGCAGGCCCTTGGCAGAAGGGAGGGCAGCAGATTACAGTGTCTGGTGCTGGCCGCTCACCCTGTAATCATCAGGGTGTCTCGGGTGCACAGGGACCCTGGGGCATGCGCCTGCCCGGCCAGGACTCCCCAGCCTCAGCCAGCCCCTCCCCAGGCCCCCACCTCAAGCATGGGGGGGGGCATCTTTTGGGCCCTGGCCTCAGTCCAGCCTTCAAGCCCTGACAGGGCAGAAGCTAAGAGGAACCACCAAGCTTTCAAACAAAACCCCTCATGGTACAGAGGGTGAGAAGGAGGCCCTGAGAAAAAATTGTGCAGCTCTATGTCACATAGTAAGAGTCAAACCCAGGACACTGTCCACACCCCAGACTGTCTCATCCTGCAGCCCAGGCCTTGGGCTCAAGAAGCCAGTCTTTGGCACTCCCTGTCTCAGACAAAGAAGGGAGGGCTGTCATGGGCAGACATCGTGATCTAAGGGCAGGGCAGGGAGGCGCACTGCCGGACACCAGCTCCAAGTGGCTGGGAAAACTCTTTCCCATTGAGAGTGATGCTAACCCCGCAGTTCTGGGAGAACAGGGATGGCTCTGCCCAGCTCTGCTCCCACCCCACTGGAGGAACATGGCCAGCCAGTGGGTTAAAGGCTCAGGAGGAAAAGAAAGCCAATTGGCCCTCTTGTCATCCCCAGCACAGGGGCCTGGGTTCAAGGCCTGAATGAGAGCCTTCTGTCGTCTAGGAAAGGGGACTCGCAGTGTCAGCCTCCTGGGTCATCTGTCTGTCTGAGAACAGGCCCGGCTCTTCTTGGTTGTCACGTGCCACGCGTGGCTGTGGCCTCCAGCACCTGAGTCATCTGTAACTCATTGCCCTCTGCTCTTGGTCTCAAGAGGTCTGGGCCAAGTGGACTTGGCATGGGGATGGTAAGACCTGTCTGGTATCCCTGGTCCAGGCCTGTCCCTCCCCCTCCCTCCACCCTGTTCGGAGATACAGGAAGGGCCAGACCACAGGCAGAGGACACAGTGTGAACACACCTCTGCTCACAGAGGACCCAGAGTGGCTCCTACCAGATCCCTCCCCAGTTCACACACACAGACACACACGCGCACACACACACACGCGCGCGCGCGCGCACACACACACACACACACACACACACACACACACACACACACTCACGCACTCATGCTGGGTGGCCCCACATGCCCCAGAGCCTCCCTCTGGCTCAGAGCCTGGGCCTGGGACTTGGGCTCTGCTGTTACTCCCTAGGTGAACTCAGGAAGGATTCCTCCCCTTTCTAGGCCTCAGTTGCCTCCTTTGATTCTGGAACTCCCCGATCTCCAAGATCTCTTCCAGTCTGTAATCTAAGAAGGGACTTTCATGAAGTGATTTCAGACCTGTGGTCAGCCAGCAAAGGGAGAGCTGGGAGGGTGATGGTGGCCACCGCTAAGGGGGGGACTCCTTCCTGGTACCTTCCAGATCCCACCACACCTAAGGCTACAGGCAAGCAAGGGAAGGGATGGTAATGCCCTGGCAGACTCTTCCCGAACAAGCTGGCTGACGGCCTCCAGGGCCCCTCTGCAGCCGCCATCCCCAGGCCTGGGAAGGAGCCTTTCACAGGGCTCCCCCTCAGACCGGGGCTCCCTGAGGGCGGGGCCGCGCCTCCCCTCAGATCGGAGGCTCCCCGAGGGCGGGGCCGCGCCTCCCCTCAGACCGGGGCTCCCTGAAGAAAGTAAGGCTGTGTCTCCCCCTCAGTTGAGAGCCCCATAGGTCAAGAGCTTTTGGTTCCACTTTTTTTTTCCAAATCAAATCTTCCCCTTCTTGCGTGATCCTGACCCAACACCAGAGCCAGTTCCCCTTTCTGCCGGTTTTACGATACGTGACCTGGATCCCAGGGTGACAGCTCCCACAGGAACAGAGATGAGCAGTGATGTAGCAAATCTGAAGAGCGATCTACCAGGTCTTTTGCATCTTCCACCTGTTTTACCTCAAATCATCCCAGGAATGTGGGTCACACCTAGATCGCATTCCCCAGAGGAAAGACAGGGCAGAGTTTCAGAAAGCCAGGGATTTTCCAGGTCACACATGGGGTCCCTAGCTCCTCACCCTCTATCTGTGGTGTCCACGCACCCAGACCCTGCAACTCCTGCTGACGGCCACCTCTCCCACCCCCAGGAAGGGGTTAATGAGCACTAGGCCTCGCAGGGTGGAGGGCAGTTGGGAAAGTTAGGGAGGGAGCAGTGTTTCTCCACTTGGCCAGAGCTTCAGTTTCCCAACCCAGTGTTACTGTGGGGCAGAGACAGGAGCCAGGCAGGCGGGGCACCATCAGGCTGCAGATCCCAGCACTGTCTCCTGTCTGAGTGGCAGAGGAACCAGACTAGCCCCTGAGGGCTCTTGGCCCGGAGAGGCCTGGCCTCTGGGGATGGGGACCCAGGCCCAGCTGAGGCTTCTACTTAAGAGAGCAAAAAGGAGCCCCAGAGAGGAGGCTGCTGGCAGGGCTGGTATCCATGAGGTGGAGAAGTAGCGGACACCCTCTTCTGGGTCTCCAGTTGCCCATCCCACAGCCTCTAAGAAATTGCCTTCCCGACATTTTTGTTTTACCATAACCCATGTGAAAAAAGTACATCCTTCATGGGACTCCCTGAACACCTATGCACACACACATACCCCAAGAGTTTCAAGAAACAGTACTTAGCCTTATTACGTGCAAGCTTCTCTGAATATTTTCTACCCTGTTCTCTCTCATATTTTAGAAAAAGCATCCTGCTGGTTGCAAACCATCCCACTGACCTCATGACCCATTGATAGATGACAATTTGCAGTTTGGAAAACACTTCTGTAAGCTCACCAAGCTAGATCCATCGCCATTGCACAGATGGGGACACTGAGGCCCAGAGGGGAACCAAAGCCTTCCCAAGGTCACTGGGCTGGTCAATGACGGAGCCCCAGCTGGAGTTCAGGTGACTCCCAGGGAAAATTTTCCTCTGTAAGTTTCCAGAGCCTGGGGGACTTCTTGAGATAGCTGCCTGCAGAAACAAGGCCGGGGGCAGGCAGGATTCCCGCTGGCAGACCATCAGAAAAGATGAGATAGACGTTTGCTAACCAGCAGGCTCCCCTAGACCTCCCCCAGGTCACAGCGCTCAAGGCCATATTGAGCCTATGTAAAGGTCAGGCTTGCCGGGTTGAGGGGTGGGTGGCGGTGGGCAGAATTCAGTGCCTCCAGAAAGGTCCCGGCGATGAGGGAGAGGGGAAAGGGAGGCTCCCAGTCTGAGGAGGGAGACACAAAGCCCCTCCCTCTGGGAGCCCCCACCTGAGCGGGGAGACCCTATCTCTGCTGCGGGCAGAGACTGAGGACATATCCAGAATGAGGGCCCGAATTCCATGTCTACACTGGGAACCTCTCTGGCAAAGCAGCGAGAAGGGTGAGGAGGAAGAAGGGAAGCATCGAGGCACCTGAAGGAATCACCTGAATGCAAAGGCCAGCCACTCCCTCCAGGCAGCGTTGCCAGATTAAGTATAGGATGCCCAGTTACATCTGAATTTCAGATAAACAATGAAAGTGAAAATTTAACCTGTATTTTCATTTGCTGTATCTGGCAACCCGCCTCCAGGACTGTCCCTCCTCAGACCCAACGGATCAGGTTGACCAGGGGCCATGAGGCCCACCTGGGACTCACGGCAGGAGAAACTCAGGGTTCTAGGTACCCGGTACTGATCAGGGGATCCCGTCAGCCTCCGGCAGGCAGTCCTCGAAACCCACAGACACTCCCGGCCCGAGCAGCTGCCTCTCCCCGAGCACCCGCGCCCGGAAGTGTGGCTGGGATGGGGAAGGCCCTGGACAGCCTCTGGGGTGGGCATGTGGTGGTGGCCAAGCGAGAGCCAGCAGCTCCCTTTGCCCCTTCTCTGCAGCCCCACCAGGCCAGTCGAGATAAGACGGTCTTCAGGGAAACTTCCTGTTAGGCAAACGCCAACGGCCGGGCCTGGCACACCACCGGCATCTGGAGGCCGTTTCTCTGAAGTCATGGGCCCTGGGGTGCGGGGAGGGTTTTAGCAGCCCTGAGTCAAGTTCTCTCCCCCACCCTCCTTCCTCCCTGCACCCCCCAACACGCCACCCACACTTGTGGCTGTCAGTGTGGCCACTGGGGGCAGGCAGTGCCAAGGGTATGGCTGCGGTGGTCCCACTGGCCTCACCGGGAGGGCTTTCCCTGAGCTCCCATAGCCTTTGTGGCCAAAAACGTCCCTTTCCCCAGACCTAGGAGGGGAGCTAAGTGCTGGGTCCCAGGCCCTGCCTGCACCTTATTACTAGGAGGAAAGGAAAAGTTGTTTCTATTTCCCTGTGGGTTTTTACACTGGCTGTTTCCACATTCCACACCAACCAAGGGAATAAACTATCTAAACTGCTGAGCCTTCTTTGGGTACTATAGATCAGCCTCAAGAAAGCAAGCCCAGAGTGGCACCCCAGTCCTCAGGGAGCACCCAGGCTGAAAAGAGACAATCCATCCCTGCCCTTGGGGACACTGACAGAGTGACATGACTAATATCCCCTCATTCACTCATTCAACAAGCACTCTATTGATTGAGCCCCTCTTAAGTAGAAATTACTTTATATTCATTACGTAATTTAATCCACAGTAACACCTGGGAGATAGATTTTACCACGCCCACGTGACAGACCACGACAATGAGGCCCAGAGAGGTCAAGCAACTTGCACAGGGTCACAGAGCCAGAGAACACTATCGATGTCAAAAGTACAGCCCAGCTCTGTCTGATCCCAAATCCTCTTCTCCTACACCCTGTGGCCAGTCACAACAGCGACAATAGCTGACCCTTTGGGAGAACTCGCTACATGCCAGTCACCGCCCTCAGTCCGTCCACATTTCTCCAGGCCTCAGGTATCATGGTACCTGTTTAATAGACAACAGCTGAGTCTCAAAAAAGTAATTTTGCCCCAAAACACGTCTAGAAGTTGTCAGGGTTGGGCCTGTGTTTAGGGTTTGGGTTTTGGACATCAGGGACCCAGAATTACCCGTCGGGATTTGAACCCAGGCAGTCAGGCCAGGCTAGGCCAGAAGTGACCCAGTGTTATCATTTCTGTGGCTGCCAGATAGCAGGTTATTAATAGCTGCGAGGTGTTTATTATTGCTGAACAGTCAGCAGCTCCCGGAGGGGAGCGCAGGGTCATGGGACTCCAGCCAGGTCAGCCCCCCTCCCACCAGCCCCATGGGGGCTCATCCTGAGAAGCCGGATCGCTCAGCTGGGTCCCACAGCCCCGGGAGACCTTACCCAACCAGGCGGCCACCCCGTGACTGGGAATGGTGACCCCTGTCACACTTGTGAGTGTGCGAGCTGTGTGGATGGTTCGTGCGGAAGGAGACCTGTGACCTGGCGTCTTGCTCCGGGTGAGAGGAGGCGGCGAGGGTGTCTGCCAGGGGCTGGCCTCCCCACGGTTCCCAGCCTCAGGGGCCCAGCAGGCCCTGAATCCAAGCCCAGCATCCTCTCTCTTTCTCGAGCTGGACAGAGAGGAGCAAGGGTGGAGCAGCTGGGAGGGAAACCATGGGGAAGGAAGCAGAGACACCTGGGGTGGGGTTGGAGATTCTTCTGGAAGCCAAAAGCAAACAGATATGCAAACACCCTCTCTGAATTATTTCCCCGGAAGCCATCTTCCTGCTGCCTCCCTGGGAGATGGCAGCTCCCAGCTCTCAAAGTCCCAGGGAAAGCATTCTTCTCCCTGCCCCATCCCAGAGCCCCGCTCCCACCCCACCTGTACCACAAACCTTTCCCCCAGAGATCCTGGAGCCCTCCTGGGAGGGCTTCTGCGATGGACACTCCTGAGGGCCTGGGTTACCTGAGTCCTCAGCAGGGGAGCAAGGATGTACACTTGCAAAGATGGGTATAAAACCCAGTCATGGTATTTTCGTTTAAAAATTAAAAAGTGAGGAGGGAGAAAAACAACCAAATTATACTAAAGTAAGAGAAGAAAAAGGCATTGACGTGGGCACTAGAAATAACAACATAATTATAGTGACCATTGTGAGCACACCCTACATACCAGGCACTGTACTGGGTACCTTCACACGTCAACATCACTTCCTTCCCTCAAGCTCAAGGGCAGGTATGATTGTCCCCATTTTGGAGGTGAGAAAGTCGAGGCCCAGAGAAGTAATTTGGCCAGCGGCAGACCCAGGATTCCAACCTAGATCTGTCAGAAGTCCTGGTGGGGCTTAGGGCAGCCCAGATCAGGCTCTGCAGAGGCAGCAGGCAGGGTGTTTGAGGAGAAGTCCCTAAGGGCTGGCCTCAAAGGCTATCACCCCACCTCCTGGGGACTTCTGGCCTCCGGATGGCTGCACCCGCCGCAAATGGGGTGGGAAGTGGGGACACAGTATCCCCACAGGGAGCCCAAGGAGGTGATAGAATGGGGTTCTCAGAGGAGACAGGCAGAGCCCCAGGAGGGAGGTACGTGCTGGCATCTGCCCCACTTGGAGCCAGACCTATGGAGCACCAGGGGATGCGTGGGGAAACATCACGGCCCAGCCACCCTTGGCTCATAACACATAGAGAGAAAAGTCGGGCAGGGACTGCAAACGTGCACTGGGAGGTGAGGGAAGCTTGCAGGCCCCCAAAGGGCTCACCAGGCGCCAATATTCCACGATTCCAAACATCTACAGCAGCCGAGTGAAGGCGAGGGGGCGCCTTCCTGAGAATGGCGTCCGTCTTAATCAACAGAGAAATGTCTGGTGGCAGGGATTCTGTCTCCTCCCTCAAACGAGAAACTCTGGGAAGGCAGGAAGCACCCTGAAAGCAAGGACCATGTCAGCCGCCTCAGACTGTGAGCTCCCTGAGGGTAGTACTTATACTTTCTTCACTAACAGACTCACCACCCAAAGACAAATGCAACCTTTGAAAATCTGTTTCAGCTCTCGGTCCTCTGGTCCGGAGGGGACCCAGGCCCGGCCTTCCTCCTATAGGCCCCTAGGCCTGACGGGTCCTTTTCCTTTGAATCCCTGTTCCCCTCGGTTCTAGCTCATCCACCTTTGGAGTCACTCCCATCTCCTCCTCTGCAGATGCTCAGCCAGGCCCTATCTTTGCCTTGCATTTTCCCTTTCCAGGAAGATTATGAATATTCACTGATTCCTTCCCTGCCCTCCCCTGTTCCCCATGTCCTGATGGATAATGTCCTGTGGATGCAGCTGAATTATCTTCCTCCCAAGAACTCCGAGGCCAACCTGGTGGGGCCTCCCAGAGGTCATCTCGTCTGACCCCCATCTTTAGGCTAAAGCCAGCCCCGGTAAGTGAGAGCCCATTCTGCACCAGGGCATAGCCCATATGGCTGCTAGTCCATAAATTCTGGAGGTTGCGAGGGCGGAAGGAAGGAAGGAGAGGACAAGATTCCATAGCCCTTTCCTCCAAATCCCTTGTGCTTCTCTCTCTGCCAGCTCTTCTCAGCCTCTAGCCTCTCTCCCTCATGCTATAGATGAGGCCCACTTTCTTTTGGTGAGACTTCAATAAAACTGACTGGCTCTCCTCATTCTAGAAATTTGGACAATACTTTGTCCTGCCTGGGTCAGCCCTTGCCCTGAGTCTTCCCACCAAGGCAGACTGCTGCTGGTCTCTGACTGCTTTATAAATATCCTTCCTTCCTGGAACCTCCCTCCACCCGCTGAGACCATCATGCTAAGACTTATGGATGGGAAGGGACAAAGGTCCTAGCCCCAAAGAAATGGCCATTTAGTTAGATGGTTCAGATATGATTGGTGAGTAACAACTACCCCAAAACATCATAGTCTGAAACAACAACAGCCATATATTTACTCACAACCTTGTACATCTGGGCAGGAGATTGCTTCCCTCCTTTTTGTGTTGTGCAAGAGTGGCTCACCTGGGGCTAGAGAATCCAAAATGATCTCACTCACACGTCTGGGGCCTCAGCTTGGGGTGGTTGGAACAGTTGGGGGCAGCCTGAGCCCCTCTCTTTCTCTCTACATGGCCTCTCTCTCCAGCAGGGTAGTTGAACTTCCTTACAGCATGGCAGCCGCCGGCTAAGAGGGAAAAAATGGAAACTGCAAACTCCCTCAAGGCCGAGGCCCGAAAGTCCCAGAACATCTGTTCTGCCACATCCTCTTAGTCAAAGCAAGTCATAAGGCCAGCCCAGACTCAACAGAGGAAAAGTAGACTCTTTTTCTTGCAGCACGCAGACGTAGGGGTGGAAAGCGCTGCTGGCAGCCATATTTGGACCCAGGCCACCACAACGGCACTAACACGTGAAACTGATCCAGAATCACCAAGTTCTGTACGGATCCACCCAGCCTCCTTACAGGAGGAAAGAGTAGGCTGTCAGCTTCCTTGGAGAAGAAGTATACACAGACCTTTGGGGCTGTGGCCAGGGTAGGTTGCCCCTTAGGAAAAGGGGAAAGGGGCTCAGGCTGGGCAGAGCAGAGTTGAGAAGGAGCGCTATGTGTCCAGGGAAAACAGTGGCCAGACCAGAGGGGAGGGTGTGAGTCCCACAGAGGGGAAAAAGGCTGGGACAGCTTGGCACTGAGCCTTGAGAGGTCCTTTGGGAAGGCTGCAGGGGGTGTATGAGCAGGTCCTATACAACTGGGGGATGCAGCACGTTCGTTTTATCCTTCTTTTTCTCCAGAGTCTATTTAAAGACTGTTTCTGTCTTCCAAGGCTGCGTGTTGCAATCTCTTCCATCTTAGGTTTCAGATCTTCTACTGACGAGCCCAGGCCCTAGAGACATCTCTTGCCTCGCTGCGCTTGGGGAAATATGGATTTCAGCCCTGGGTTTGGCCACCACCACATCCTCCCCCGTCCCACTTTTCTTCTGCCTGTTTGTATTCAGTCTAGACGATTCATTTTTAGTTGTTGATGTTCTGCCCTAGCCTGGGGCAACTGTGGTGAGGTGGGAAGAGCACTGGAATCGGAGTCAGGAAAGCTGGTTTAAATTCTGGCTTGGCCATTTTACTGGCTGTGAGTCGATTCGGGCAAGTTATTTACCCTCTCTGACCCTCATCTACCAAGTAGAAATAATGAGCCCCGTCCCCAGGGTGGCTAAAAGGAGGAGACAGGGCCTGGCACAGGGGAAGAGGCCTCTCTGTCCCTCATCCCCACCACCGACTCTGAGTTCCCCTCTCCTCACCCAGCCCTGCTCGAGTCCCCACCTGTCAAAAAGCCTGTCTACCCACCACTCCCGCCAGTGCCAGCCATCACCTACCTCCATAGTCTTGGGATAAAACAAACCCTCAGTCACCAGGCTTCAGTTTCAACAATGTCAGTCAGATAACAAATGTTTATTGAGCATGTCCCAGGCACGTTCTAGGAGCTGGAGATACAATGTACAACATTGAACAAAACAGATAAAAATCTCTGCCCTCACATTGCTTGCATTCTAGTAGTGGGGGAAATAAGAGGAGGGGTAAATTTTAAAGCAACACGGTCCAAAACGGTAGGCACCAGCCTCATATGTATACTGCATACTTGACATGTTGCTACTCCCAATTGAGAAGTTTGATAAAAGCAAAATACACATCAGATTCGAAGACTTAATACCGAAAAACATAAACTCTCTCATTAATCATTTTTATATTGATTCGATGATATTTTAGATATGTTGGGGTTAAGTAAAATATATGATTAAATTAAACGTCACCTGTTTCTTTTTACCTTTCAACATCTGGCTCAGAGAACACTTTAAACTACATACATGGTTCATTCACATCATAGTTCTATTGGACAGACCTGTTCTAGGGTATGTTAGATGGTGGCATGTGCTATGGGAAAAAAAGGATGGTGAAAAGAGGACCCCAAGTGCAGAGGAGCCCGAGGGCAGGGTGTTGATTGTAAATGCAATAGTCAAGCAGCCTTGCTGAGATGGTAACAAAACTTAAAGGTGAGAGAGCCACGCATGCCACATCTGGGCGAAGAGGACTCTAGGAAGAGAGGACCGCACGTGCAAAGGCCCTGAGGCGGGAGCGCACCCGCGAGGAACAGAGAAGCCAGTGTGGCTGGAGCTGAGTGGTCAAGGTGGGGTCAGAGGTCATTGAGTTGGGGAGATCAAGGCAACACAGATGGTGCAGGGCCTTTTAAGGCCACCGTATGGACTTTGGCTTCTTTCGCCGAATAAAACGGAGTCTGCAGGGTTTTGAGCCAAAAGGTAATATGATTCAGCTCACATTTTAACAGGCTCACTCTGGCTGATGAGAATGCAGGGGAGAGAAGAATCTGGAAGGCCAGTTGGAGGCTCAGGCAAATATTCCCTTGGGATGACAAGAGCCCCGACCTCACAGGTCTTGTGGATCGTGTTAACCAGCGGAAGAGCCACAGGTGGAAAGCGCTTGGAAAATGAGCACTTAACTAGAACCAAAGCTGCACGAGGGCAGGAACCTCGCCTCCCTAGTCCCCCCTCACCCAGTGTGGCCAGGAGAGGCAGGGGGTGCCCTCCCTTTTCAGCCACCGAAGTCACCTCTACCCTCCTCAGGGTGTCTCCCACGGGAGGATTACAACCACCTCCCTGCAGAGGTGCTCCCTGTTTAAAACCCCTCATGTGCTGCTCATCCCCAGGTCATAGGCTCTTGGCACCATGGGTGCGGCAGGCAAGGGCTATTCCTGCCTCTCTCTCCCACCTTCATCCCCTCACCCACTCCCTGCCTGAGTCCTCCCTCCATGCCTTTGCCCACACTGCCCCTTCTGCCTGGGATGTCGGCTTCAACCCTTCCACCCGCCCCTCCATGTTCTGTCTTCTCCTTCACACTCTTTAAGGGGCAGCCTAAGGGTAACATAATGAGCAGACCTCCCAGACTCCACCACCCGCAATCCATCCCCACTCCCAAGCTGGATCAAATGCCCCCATCGTAATTTATGTATTTTTCTATTTGTGGATTTATAGTTCTGTGTCTCCTCACCCACCCTCACCAGATCCTTGAGGGGTGGAATTGTGTCTTATTCATAATGGCATCCCTTGCCCTGGCACGATGGCTGGTGGCCCAATAAATACGGTTTGAAGGAATAAAAGAGGCTAGAGAAGTGGATTTGGAAGCACTGTTCAAAAACGCCAAAGACCCAGACAGCTTCCACCTTCCCCGGGCCTGCAGGAGAGCTGGGCCTACGCAGCAAGGCAGGGCAGGGAGTCCCCTCAGGGGCAAGTGGAACCGTGGGCCCACCTTCCAGAGGCTCAAGGAACTCCAGGACTACTACGTAAAACTAATTTATACCCTGGGGGTACACGCCCCACACAAGCACCCCCTTCCCATTCCCAGCCCCCTCCTGTCCTCTGGGAAACAAGCTCAGAGACATGGCCAGTTCCTTCTCTGACGAGGGCCATTGCCTGGATCACACGACTCCTGAAGGCAGCTCTACTCATTGCAGGGCCCTTGGCTCCTATCTAAGGAGCTGTCTCTCCCTCCCCCACTTCCACAGATGGCAGAAGATGAACGAGCTCCCCCAGGACGGGCCCAGCCAGAATGGAAAGACTCTGGCCCCCGGCACAATGAGGTGGGTCACCCCGTATCCTACACGCTTGGAATCCCTTTCCCAGACCTCAGGCAAATGCCATGTTTCCCATGGGAGGAGGGAAAGGGGGCAGGAGGAAGTCTGGAACAAAGATTCAATGGAGAAGGAGAAACCAGGAGGAGCTTTGAGATCAGAATTAAATTCTTTAATACAAAATGCTTTTTTTTAAGATATATCTGTATTTCTTTGTTGTTGTTTAAAAATAAATATGTACTACGGAATATCTCGAAAAACTGCACTAGAGACAAAGATGTGATGTTAATATCTTTTTCCCCCACAATTATTACGGATAAACAGTAGCACCAATAAATAAATGATAACAAATATTAAAATTAAAAAAGGAGAGAGATTTAGTATGTAGAATTCTCTATTTTTTCTTGTTTTGTTTTTACATATAAAAAAACAGAATAGCAATGTCTATCAGAATCATATATACATAAACATATATATATATATTATATATATATACACAAACACAAGTTACCAAATATATATATAGTATGTAGATGTATATTGAAACCTTATTTCAAAGGAATGTGTGGTGGGGAGCCAAGGGAAAGGGGAGGGCAGAACTGAGTGTTAGCAAAATTAAATATCTGCTCAGGACAAGCTGGTGACTGTCACCGATCAGAGCAAGAGAGATTGGAAACAGGAATTTTATACACAAAGACCAGTACAAATAAGAGAGAGCGAGACAGCAAGAGATGGATCTCATAAATAGTTGAAATTAAATATTAACCAAGAATACTGAAAAAAACCCTACTCTTTAATTAAATTAACTGTTTTAATTTCTAATTAAAAGGGCATATTAAATAACTACCATATATAAAACACTTCTCTTTTCTCTGCCTCCAGGGTGGGCACCGGGACCCTGCCCTGTCTCTCTATGCCGCAGGAAGGGTCGGGTTGGGGGACGGAGGTGGGTTAACCACTCACACACACACAGCCAGGTCTCCTGGGGGGACAGAACTAGTGGTTTCAATGGTCTGAGGACATCGGGCCCTCCTGGGCTGCGCCCCGGGAAGCGAAGCTGGGAGAGGGCCAAGGCAGGAGGCCCTTCCCTCGGAGGATGAGCTGCCACTGGGCGGCCCTTCCTCCACCAACGTCTCTCTTCTCTTCGCCAAGGCATGTCAGTGGCCTCCTGGGCATCTCGGAAGCGGGTGAGAGGAGGTGAAGGCTGCCCAGACTCCTGAATCTTCCAGGCAAGTGCCCCTGGGGGCAAGATGCCCGTGCAGCACGTGGAGGGGTTCTCCAAAGCACAGCAGTGTCCCGAGGCTCCCCCAAACTCCTGGTCAGAGCCAGCGTCCTCGTGCCCTGCACCTGTTGCCTGTCTTTCTGTCCGTTTGACTCGGGATAGAGGCTCGGGGCCAGGGCTGGGTTTGTCGGTGTTTCCAAAAGCAGGCCAAATTTGCCCCCGTGCCCTGGCCTTGCGCGTCCCCCGGCAGGTGAGGGGACCCCGGCTTCCCTAAGAGGGATAAAAAGATGATGCCAGAGTCTCTGCTTCCATCCTCTTCCCTGTCAGGATCTGGGTGGGGGCGTTCTCCTCCCAACTCAAGTCCACAGCAGTCAAATACATCCAGTGAAGACACCAATAACATTAGCAATGTTAATTTAAAAAAAAAGAATATATATATTTTATATATATATATAAAATATATATATTTATTTTTATATATTTTATATATATATATAAACGCATGTATGTGGGTGGGTGTGTCTACAGGAATCCCAGAAATAAAACTCTCTAATCTTCCGGGCTCGGTGATTTAGCAGCAAGAGAAATAAAATGGCGATCCAATTCCAAGAGGGACCGTGCTGGGTCACCCGCCCGGGAATGCTTCTGCCGGAGTCTTGTGCTCCGGACCCAAAGTGCTCTGCGCACAGCCTCCTCTTCCTTCATGTCAGGTTTCTGGATTCAGGACTGTTCTGTTGATGGTGGTGGTGGTGCGGGGGCAGCGGCTATGGGTCATTCTGTGTCAGTCTTTCCTGGTGAGACGTCTCGTTCCTGAAACTCTGAGGGAGGCTCCTTCCTCCCACCCAGCTCACCGCCTTGGCTTGTCACATCTGCAGAGAACGGGAAACAGAGGCTGGGGGTTAGGGCCAGGGGAGGAGCCCCGGTGGGGAGGCCGCAGCCTCCCCTTCCTGCAGCCCGAGGCCAGCAGGGGAGAGGACAGAGAAAGCGCAGTCCTGCCTCTGGGAGAGTGGCAGCTACGTCCGGGGCTCCCAGTCTGCCCTCTGGAGATTACAATCTAGCTGAGACAAGACAAAGGCAGAATGACATCTCATCACAAGCAACAAATGAACACGTCCCAAAGAACAGTCCCTAGTTGACATTTAAGAGCTGATAGGTGAGCAAAGTTGGACCAAGTTAATCAGCAAAGCCTCCCTGCAGAAGGAGATGTTTCAGTGCAGTCCCTATGGTGCTGGTTTGGGGGAGTGAGTTGGGAGAGCAAAGGATAGGGCCTGTACAGAGGCCAAGCAGGCCAGGAAGCTGGGGAAGTGAGGCTCCCAAGAGAGGCGGAGCCAGCAGGGCTTGGGGCCCTGGGAAGGTGAGAGACACACCTCCCCTCACCATGCCCACCGTCCTGGCCTCAGCTGCAGGCCCCAGGTACCAGGCTGCCTTACCTTTCCAATATGCTATTTAACTTAGGGTCGGGGAGGCAGAGGGGACTCCTAGAACTTTCCCATCATGCCCCTGCACCTGGGCTGCTTGCCTTTTACCCTCCCCACTTGAAGAGAGGTCAGAGCAGGCCCTGCCCTTCTGAGAGCTTAGGAATGGGGATCCTAAGCCTCCTGTTTGAGGACTGAAATTCCCCCATACAGCCAGGTGAGAGGATGGGTTCGGGTAACTTCAGTTAGCCCCCAGGTCACTGCAGACATCCCCCTATCCCATCACTGCAGAATGATCACCGTGGTAACCCTAAAATGGCAAATCCCTTATCTTCTCGGAGGTCCCTGGGAGATGTGGAGACCCCTCAGCCAGCCCTGGGGTGAGGCAGAGCCCCCACCCCAGCACTAGTGTACACTTCCTGCCTTCACGTACCGCCAAGACAGACAGAACCCACAGTAACACCCCCAGGGCCTGGTCCCCAGCCTCCCTGACACGCACAAGCCACAGGAACACGGGAGACGGGGGAGAGAGCTACACTCCAAGGACCCTGTTAACCAATGAGGCATCTGGACTAGCCGGGGGCACCCTGGCCCTGCCCGGGAATCCCCATAAAAGCCTCTCCTTCCTGGGTGAAGCTTACGCTGGCCCAGAGGGCTCCCTGCCTTTGAGCACAGGCCAGATGAGTATAAACACCAGCGAGGCATCAAAAGATTGCCAGCCACCTGTCACGGCCCCGTGCTCTTGCCCTCACCCCTGAACTCGGTCATGTATTCACTCACGCACTTGACACTTCCTTGGTCCCTGGTGTGAACAAGGGACAGAGGCACAGATGCCTGGGGTGGGAGTGGGGGGTCACACAGATGAATAAAACCTAGGCCCAGGTGTGAGGAGCTCACGGCCTGACATTAGGAGAATGGGTGTGGCTCCACCCATCCCAGGGGCATCTGGAAATAGGTGGGCTGTTCGGGGTTGTCGCCATGATGACTGGAGTATTAAGCTATCTAGCGTCTCCTGATGTTAAATCTCCTATCTGCCCTAAACCAACAGGCAGAGCCCACGCCCTCCAGGACCCCAAGTCTGAGGATGAACTCAAGCCCTGTCCCCAAGGAGAGACACTGAGGGGATGAGAAACCCAGCGGTGCAGACCTCAGAGGCGGTGGCGAGGCCCCCAAGTGTTTGCGCTTTGTAGAGGCGCATCCCCCCACGCCGGGAAGGGCCCTTCCTATTAGCAGCAGAGGTAGGAATCACGACGTCAGAACCAACAGCCACTACGAGCAGGACCACAGGACACAACACTCAGCCTGCGTCCACACCACCACGGGAAGCCACACTGGCCTGCCCACTCACGCAACCAGGGCAAGCTCTGAACTGGCCCTGGCGGGCCGGCCAGCACCCGCTGCCCAGCGCAGGGGCCCCGCGAGCAGAGAAGGCGGCAGTCACCAGGCAAGCAGCTAGAAGCTGAGCAAGCAGCTGGCCCCTTTCAGGTGCACGTTCGCTCGCTCTCGCTCGCTCGCTCGCGCGCTCTCTCTCTCTCTCTCTCTCTCCCCATCTCTGTGCAAAGCCCCTCTCTGACTTGCTCGCCCTCTGGGAACCAACCTGCAAGTACGTTCGTTTAACTCAAGCTGCCTCGCCTTGCAACGCGAGTCTGTGTTTTTGCAGGAACATTTACACGTCTGCGGATCTTGTACAAACAAATGCTTTCTCCGCTCTGAGCAAGGCCCACAGGGACTGCAAAAGGCAAAAGGAAAGACATCTAAGCTAGAGCGTCAGCAGAGAGAGAGAAAAAAATCCATGCAACACCCCCGACCACGTCAGCAGCTGCACCCCACCCAGCTCACGGGCCCCACACCCTTCCACGCCCTGGAAGGGTCCGACGCCACAGCGGAAGACAAGAGAGAGCGGCGGAAAGAGGCAGCACTGGCTAGGAAGCCTGCCCGCAGGAAGAGGCGGACGTACACGGGCAGAATGCAAGGACGGGGTGCTGTAAGGGGCAGCGCTGTCCCACGGGCACAAGTGCAAGTCTCGGGCCACAGGGCCCCAACGGCTACCACCCCCGGAAAAGCACACCTTCACTCTCCACCTGCTGGGGATGGCAATCGGGGCCACCTCCTCCCTGTGTGAAGGCTCATGCCCAGGCCCCTCCACCAAAGTGGGGGCTGAAGCAGGGAGTGACGGCAGGCTAGGCCCAGAGGCAGGGTCCACAGGCCAGGCCGCTGTGGCCAAAGGGTCGCCCACAGCCTCAAACCCAGAGGAAGAGGCCACCCTACGGGAAGGCTTCTGTGGGTGCCATGGGTTGGGCTGGAATAGGGGGCTCTCCTCCAGAGGCCCCAAGTCCACAAGGAGGGGCCGCAGTGGTGTTTGACGCCACATCCTCCTTCAGCCAACAACGAGCTGCCCCACCTCATCCACGCCCCTTCCTCACGCCACATCTGCCCTCCCCACCCCCACCCCCCAGCTTCCAGAGAAGTGCGGAAGCCTAGAGCAGTGGAAACCAGTTGGGTGAGCAGGCATCAGCGCCCGGCACCCGTGCCAACATGGGCCCGCCACCAGTGCCCAGTGGGTGAGGGAAAGGCGGTGGGTGCCCAGCCAAGCCAGAGGCCCCTCCCTGAATCCTCCAGGCCCACTCTGCGCACCCGCCCACCCCCAGCCCTGGACCAGCAATGCCACCACCACATCTACCCATCGGTGCCAATTAGTGGAGTGAGAGTGAGAGAGAGTCACTAGGGGAGAAGGAGGATAGGAGCCAGGGAAGGGGAGCAGGAGGGAGGCAGGGTTCCAGGGTCCTGCAGGCGGGAGTTTGATTGGGGGCTGGGAGGCTCCAGGAAACGAGACAGCGGTGGCACCACGTACGCGCTCCAGGATTTATACCGGGATTTCTTGCGCTTTCTTTTTTGCCCCTTTCCCTTTCCTCGAACTGATTTTCTGGAAAATAAAAAAACAGAGACAGACAGAGAGAAAGCAAGGGGGTAGGGGAGAGGAAAGGAAGCAGTGAGGAGGGCAGGACACAGGACACGCTCCGAGGCACGAGGGAGAGCTTGCACACGTGCACGCACACGGGATGGGCCGGGGCGGCAGGCACTCAATGGCGCCTTCTTCTCACTTTACCCTTGGGCGGAGCGGGGGGTGGGGGGGGCAGCAAACCCAGCTCCTAGCAAGGCTGTGTGTGTGGCGGGGGGAGCAGAGGCTGGGTGGAGGGCACTGGACCCACAGGCCTCCACGCTCATGGTGTCTCCTGGTTCCAGGCAGGGGGCAAAGCCTAGGGGGCAGGCTCTCTGCCCAGCATCCCTGAACAAGTCTGACCCTGAAGGTCAGGGGCCATAAGAGGTAGGCCAGAGTTTGGGGAGAAGGTCAGAGACTTGACTCGATGGGGGGCGAGGGAAGGGGGTGCAGGCTGTACTCCAGGCACCTTCTGCCTTCATTTCCAAGTACCAGAGCGAGGGGTCCCTCCAGGGGCCCTGCCTCTGTGAATCTCAGTGTAGGGGAGCAGCTATCTTGGGAGCTGGCGCAAAACCAAGGGTGGCATACGAAAGGCGCCAGCCAGCCCGGCCATAACCTGGGCTGAGAGGCGGGGCCCCAGGCAGGCGGCAGGGTGGGGTGGGAGTTAGGGAGGCGTGGGGAGGGGGGCCTGGGCGGCATTTGGCGAAGCGTCCTCTCCCCAGCCTGTCAAAGCCTGCTACACCACCTCACCAGACTCTCTTCGGAGACCAGGCGAAAGCCCACTCTCCCTGTGGGCAAGGCAGGCATTTGGGGAACAGGCAAGGGCGGCAAGCTGAAGCCTGTCCCCCTCCAGGGAACCAGCCCTCTCCACACCCGCCCGGCCCCAGAGAATGCCCCTCAGGATGGCTGCCACGTGGGACAAATGAAGGGGAGGGGATGGAGGAGAGGGGCAAGTCTGTTCCCTCTCGGGAGAAAGCTCTGGAGGAAGGAAGGTCTTCATTCACACGCGCACAGACACACTCTCTCTCTCTCTGAGCCTCCTGTCCCCAGTCACTGCTTAGCAATCCTGAAGTTGGGGACTTAGGGAAGAGGCAAGGGGTTGAGGCCTAGGGGCTTCAATGTCACCAGAGCGTTGGGGGCAGACAGGACGATGGGTGGGGGAAGGGCAGAGGTGCTCTCTCTCAGTCTCTTCCCCTGCAGGCTCTCTCCCGTGCCAGCCGCTCGCCCTGTCTTGAAGGATCACCGCTGCCAGACCTCACCCCCTGCTCCATCCTGACCTGACCCTCCACACTGAGCAACTGAAAGCCTCAGGAAATGGCCAACATTCACCTCTTTCTCCCCGGCCGAGGCGGCTGAGCGTCTCTGGCCTGCCTCACTCCCGCAGGAGGGCACGCACCAAGAAAACACCCCAGCTGGCCCCAAATCCAACTGCACCACCACTGCAGCCACCAACGAGGCCATTTCCTCTAACACACAAAAGCTGGCCTCTCTGCCACCCACTCCCTCTCCCTGCCATGGGTGACAGGAGGCTAGAGCAGGCCCGGGAGCCAGCTTCCACGACAGCCCCCGACACGCCAAGACCGCAAGTCCTGGCCGGGAATGGCCCGGAGATGCATCGTCTCTTCCAAAGGAAGTTCCAGGCACCAGGCTGGGTTTTGTCAGTTGTTCTAGAGCCATAATCCTGGAGTTTGCTCCATCCCACTGCTGCCACCACAAGTCCCCATGAAACCAACTCTCAGACCCAGTGAAGCCATCAGATCCCCCTGAGAGAGGAAGCCAAGAGCCCCAAACCAAGACAACCACCAAGTAGAGGGAGAAGAGGGAAAGTCACGGCCACTTACTTTTCTTGCCTTGCTCTATCTTTCTTTGGTCTGCAGTGGGTAGAGAAAGAGAAAAGAACAAAACAGAGAGGAGTTCAGATGGTGATGGTAACGAGAATAATAATAATAATAATAAAAACTTAACATAGTATTTATGATACATCACTACAGTTTTAAACTCTTGACATATAAGGACTCATTTAATCCTTATAACAATGCTAAGCAGTACATACTATTACTGTGCCCATTTTACAGATGTGGAAACCGAGGCACATTGAAGTAATATCGAAATGCCCACAGTTACACAGCTGGAAGGTGGAAACGGGCTAACAAGTGGAACGTACTTAACCCTGGCCTAGAGTGGGCCCCCTGAATTCGTTCAGCAGCCATTCACTGAACAAATGACTCCGTGACTCCATCCTTACCTGCATTCACATTTGTTGTGCTGTAGGAAGCTCATCTCTCCTATGTGCTGGCCTTGGTGAGGTTTGATCCGCATAATCTGGAGGAAAAGGAAGCAGATCACAGCGGTTAGTGACCCAGCCAGCCATACCCAGGCGGGAGACCCCATGGCTCCTGCCACTCAGCACCCAGGGGTTCTACAGAGCAGGGAAGGGTGGCGGAAGTACGGGGGGACCAGGGGCTCTACCAGAAAGAGCCTCAGGCCCCCCCCAACTCCCCCCACCCCGCTGACCTCGAGGAGCCCCTGCTTCTCTTGAGGGCAGACATGGCTGCAGGGTTGGCCAGGCTGGGAATTTGGGTCCTGGGTTCTTGCCACTCCCCATCCCTCCCCTCCTCTTACCCCTCCAGGCCTCACCCTACCCCCAGTAACTACCCAAGAGCCACCCACCCCTCCCTGGGGTCTCAGAGTTCCCTCCAGCCCCATCCAGGCTGAGATGTGCCCCATCACCAGGCAGTACCAAACGACTGGCTTTTTAAACTCTCCACAGACCAGGCTCATCCAGCTTCCCAAACAGAGCCCCCAGGGAGGGAGGGCTCTCTCCCTCCTAGAGAGGAAGGGAGGGGCTCCTGTCACAGGTGTCATCCCCCTCCTGAGCTCAGGGGACAGAGGTCAGGGAGGAGGAGGAGGTGGTCGGGGCTTGCTGGAAACCTGGGCTCAGAAATGCGAGCATCTTTTTCTCCAAAGAGGGTAAGACCTCCACATCTCCCCTTGACTGACTCAGGGGCGAGAGGTGGGCAAGGCAAGCCTGGCTCCTCCCTTCAAGAGCTGCCCAGGAGAGGGCCGGGGACCACCTGTTGGCAAAGCCTAATGCCCCACCCACCCACGCGGCCCCTCCCCCGCTCCCCACAGGTGCCCACCTGCATGGTGATGTTGAACTCTTCGGTGGGCACACACTCCAGACCCTCGTCATTGCAGCAGCCCCCACACCGCATCAGGGGCACACAGGACGGCTTGAAGATGTACTCGATCTCATCGGGGTACTCCTGGAAGATGTCCACCAGGGTCTCAATTGGACGGCAGTAGCTGCGCTGGTAGACGTCCATGAACTTCACCACTGCATGGCAGGGGGTGACACATGAGCCTAGCAGGTCACGTTAGAGGTGGCCGGCCCCTCTCTCCACCCGCTCCTGTCTGGAAGAGGTACCCACTACCGTCCTTCTGAAAATCTAACTTAAGTCTCTTGGCTGTGGCTGAAGTCCTCTCCTAGCTTTCCACCACCAACACTGAGAAAGGCCTGTTTTTATTCCAAAGATCACATGGCACTGTCAGGTTCGAAGGGAGTCAGCCTGCACATCTGATCCCCTAGCCTCGCCAGGACAGCCAAGCCAATCCCTAGGTCAACCGTGATGCCAGAGGACAGTCTGAGTATGAGTATACCTGTTGGGGGTCTCTAAGCTTCCCGTGAAAGGAGGAGCAGCCAGCTTGGCAAGCCCACTCTCCATTTCCCTCCAACTCCCCACAGCGGCTGCCCTGCCGTTAACCGACAACCACTTACTGAGCACTTCTTACGTGCTGGGCACTGTGTACAGGAGTCCACAGATGCCACCCCAAACAATTCTCCCGTCCATGGTACTCTGAGGTTCTAGTAGGACCCCCCGTTTTACAAATGGGGAACTAGAGGCTTACAGAGGCTGAGTAACTGGCCCCAAGGCCACACTGCCAGTAAGTAACAGAGTTAAAGTCAACTCTGACATCAAAGCCTTCCCAAGCCAACATCCTGTGAAACAGAGGGGAAGCATCAGGGGGCACTTTGCCACCTGCCAGACCCCCTCCCCAGACTCGGGCTGAGGAGGTGGTGGGCACTGGCACAGGGGCTGGGTCTGCCTGGAAACAGCAGGTGGCTATGGGCGGGAACACTGTGCTGGCCCTGCCAGCCACCGATAACCCCACCCAGGAGGGCAAACTGCTTGCATCATGGAAAAAACGGTGCCGCCACTGCGGTCACGGAGCATTTCTAGAAGCTGATCTGGAGGGAGACCAGGGTAAAGACAACTTCCCAGGCTGGCCGTGGAGCCTGGGGTGCACCGGAGCATGAAGGGGTAATTCTGGGCCACAGAGGTAGGGCCCCTGAGAATAAATAAAGTCAGGACTCTGAATGACTACTCCAAATTGTGGCCTGGCCTGCCACTCCCCATCAGCCCTCCACCACCACCACAGAGCAATCCTGTCCCTGAAATGAGTTTCCCCTGAACAGAAGGGAAGCAGCAGCATCCAGCCAGCGAGGAAGCCTGGGCTCTGGCCAGGACTTGGTGTGACCTTGGGACAGTTCCTCCCTCTCTAGGCCTCAGACTCTGCACATCTGTGTAAGTGGGTTGGGCTGATCTCTAAAGACACTGAAACAGAGGTTGAAGTATAGGGTTCTGCCTTCCATCTCCAGCCCTAAGAACAAGCGCCCTTTTCTCAGCCCAGGAGACACAAGGTTAGAGCCCCACCAAGACATCTGAAGGGCATACCCCCAGCTGCCTCTTCCCAGAGGCCACAGCTGAGCCTCTCCTCACTCCTCCCTCCAGAAGGGTGAAGGAAGATGAGCCTGGGTGCTGGGGAGGGGGGTATATATAGTGGATTAGGGAGAATGTGAGGAGCTGAGGGGAAGTGGGGAGGCTGTACGTGTGAAAACAGGAAGGAAAACACTGGGGGCTCCCAAGCCAGTCCTTGGCCTTGCCTGAGGTCTCTGCTTCCCCATCCAGACAATGGGCACAGAATTCCCCACCGCTACAAGGGTTAGGACCAAGCATCACCAAAAAGAGTATAAACAAGACCAGGGATCTGAAGAAGTCCTTTTGTAAGCCAGGTCTATATTGAAGAAGATGACTAATCAAGAATTCTTGCCCTGACACTGCGTCCTGGCTGGGGCTAGAGGTGGCCAAGCCTTCAGGGCCACAAGGACAGGACGGCAGAACAGTCTGGCCTGGGTCATGGCAGTTGGTAGCTGATGGTAAAAAGATCCAGGGTGGGAATTCCTTGGAAAAGCTCCCTGGCATCCTCAGGGCCCACAGGAGGTAGAGGGGGGTGACTTCACCGCACCCTTCGCACCCCAGCCAACACCTCCAAGGAAAGCAGTCCTGCTTTTGCTCAGGCGTGGGTGCACATACACTCCAACTTCAGGCTTCGTGGTTTTCCTTATTTCTCTAAGACAACCTTTACCCCAGCAAACAAAGACCATTTGTCTTGCCTCTCCCAGACCTCAGAGAGAGACCAGTGGAGGCTGAGGCAGGGTGGGTGCACCCTGGGAGCGGAGGCCTGTCAGTGGCACAGGTGGGGAAGCCAGGCCCTGGGTCAAGGAAAGGGCTCCTGAGTGAGGAAGGAGGCAGAACTGGCCAGGCGTCACCACCAGCCTGGGGAGTAGAAACACTGCCCCTGGCCACCATCCGGGCCACTGGATTTGGGTCAGGGAAACTCGCCTGGAGGAAGACCCCAGGGTCGTCCCTTCTCAGAGGTGGGGAGCTGGGGGAGTGGCACATCGGGCTGGAGCAGAGGCCACATTCAGTAGTGGGGAGAGCCAGGGCATCCCTAGAGAAATGGGAGGATCTGTACTCCAAACCGCGGCAAACAAAAGGCAGGCAGACTCAGGCTGGGCAGAGGGGCGGGGCTCCTGGGAGCTACAGCCAGCCCTCTGCTGGACCAAGAGGGAAGTTCACAAGCACCCAAACCTACTCCCCAGGAGGGCAGCGGGAGGCTGTAGGGCTTTCTCTCTCCACCCACAAAGGAATGCCAAGTGGGGTGAGGGAGTTCCATGAGCCTGGGCCCTCTGCACCTCCAGCTCATACACAGCCAGCAATCTAGACAGCAGGGGTCACAGCCTCTGCCACACAGACCCCACAGGTGGAATCTGGCTGGGTTGGAAGTGACATGGAGTATCCATCCTCCCCTGGGAGCAGGGGCGACAAGGGACACCTCCCCTGACACCTGGGATCCTTGAACACTATTCGTCTTCCTGGTCTGTGCTCGCAACTCCCTCTCCAAACAAAATTTTACTGGAAAGAGCAGAAAAAAAAGACCGCAAGTCCTATTTCTAGCCGTGGTCTGAGTAGTACAGACAGAGTGCTCCAGAATGGAAGGGTTAATCTCCCGGAGCTCACCTTTTCCTTTCTAGATCCCCAGATTCCTGTGCCCCTTCCCCACCCAAACCCCAACAGACCTGAGAAGGAACTAGGCCTTCCCACCCATCCCCTGGGGGATCAAGGGACCCCCCCCATCCATGTGCAGGGGTGGGCGTGGGGGGGGACTTACCTTCGTGAGGTTTCTGCTCTCCTTCTGCCATGGGTGCAGCCTGGGACCACTGAAGACAAAACAAAGAACGAAGAATGGGCATGGGCAGAAGCAGGGATGCACAGACCCAGCCACCCCGCCCCTGCTCCCTCCTTAAGTCCCTCCCAACCCGCAGCCTCTGGCTTCCCCGGGGCTTCTCAATGGTGCAGGGCACCTCCGGGGGCTCTCCACAGCACAAAGCACCACCCCTGGACTGCTCCCGTTCTGAAGCCAAGGAAGATAAAGACTGACCAGATATTGGTGGGGGA
The DNA here is from genome assembly GCF_039906515.1 of Pseudorca crassidens. Classification (NCBI taxonomy): domain Eukaryota; kingdom Metazoa; phylum Chordata; class Mammalia; order Artiodactyla; family Delphinidae; genus Pseudorca; species Pseudorca crassidens. Next base: position 32,254,241 of record NC_090305.1, read on the forward strand.
GCTCAAAACACAGGAGGAAAACACCAGAATGCTGTGCTGCCCAGGTCCCCGCCCCTCCCCCACATTTCCCTTTCCCAGCCCTCACTGGCCCCTTGCTGAGCTAAAAGAAGTGAAGTCTCTCAGCCCCCCTGACTCCCTGGTCCAAAGCCACGGGTAAGTATTAAGGTCAAACAGGAGGACAAATTTGGACTGGGGCAGGAAGGAAGGACTGGGGGCGAGAAAAACAACATGGTGACCTTCTCCTGCTGACATAACAAATACCAGGGTGCGCTGTTGCTGTGGGGGGGGGCGGTACAGAGGACCGAAGGGCACCGAGCACCCTCCCCCATCCAAACACTTCTATCCTCAGGAATACTTAGCAAAGCCACAGGTTGCCTAGAGGGGAAAACATGGGAGGAAACCCTGGGGGAGGGGAGGGCCCCATTTTTCCCTGCGCACCCATCTCCCTAGAGCCTGAATTTATCTCCAAAGCCCCGAGCCTCGGGCTCCCACCTTGTTCCCTGGTTTCTTCTCCCTCCCGGATTGAGGGGGTTCCCAAGTCCCTCTCACCTGCTGGACACCTTCCTCAAAGGCAACCAGGGAAGCCTTTTATGCCTTAGCACTGCCCAACCCCTAGGGGGCCCCCTGCACTACCTAGGCCTGAGGCCTCTCATCCCTCCCCACCCCCACCAGATCATTCCTCCCCTCCCCAGAAGCTGTGAAGGTCAACTAGCCCAACCATGTGGACCTGACAGCACCCCGCAGGCAGAGGCTTCTCCCAGCCCTTCCAGAGGGTCTCCAGTTGTCACCAACTGCCCACCCCACCTCCCCTCTTTTGGGGCAGATCCCGAGCAGCAGAGCTGCGCTCTAGCCCACAGAACTGCAGACTCCGCAGAGACTCTGCCTGTCTGTCTGTCTCTCTCTTTCCCACACCCCCCCAATACACCCCAGATCCCCAGCCTTGCCTCCAGGGCCAAGTTTCCAGGATCCCAGCTGGAGCCTCCCCCTACAGTTCCCTCAGGGACCCCCCTGGAGTCTCTGCCTCAGCCCCTCACCCATCTCCATGGCACCCCCTGGCTTCCCTCTGCCAACATTCTGCCTATGCCCTCCACTCCTCCTGGGCCCCAAAGAGCAAAGGGATCAGAAACTTCATACCCCCTCCAAGTCCAGGGGGCACTGGGAGGGGCAGTTCTGGGCGGGGAGGGGCCAGGTGCCCTTCTCTGGGGGCCTCTGAAGGTCACACTGTGGCCAGGCGGCCTCTCCTCCCCCTCCCCCCCCCTTGGAGGCCTGGAGCCAAGGCCTTTGTGCCAGGGTCTGAGGAACTCCGGGTGGCAGCAGGGACCCCAGCCCATTTTCTTCCTTCTGCCACTCTCTAAGGGGATTCTGTAGCTAAAGGAAGAGCGGAAAAGGATCCCTTAGGTGGTTTTGGGAGGCAAGGTGGGTGGGCAAGTTTGGAGTTCCGAAAAAACCACCTGCTCCTGCTCCAACGCCCATTTCACCAGAACAAAGTGTGTTTGCACGGCTGGCAGGAGCTCCCTCCAAAGGTTCGGGGAGGGCTAGTCCCACACGGCCCATGTCACAGCAAATTTCAAACCATTTTTCCAAAAAGTGTAAAGTGGTCTGAGGACCCTCTTTAAACCCTCCCTTAGGCCACCCCCATAAAAGCTAAAGCACAGCTCACTCGGAAGTGTGGGGGAGGGGAGGGAAGCAGACTGTCACGAAGTCGGGACTTTAGGTTGAGTCTCGACAAAGCACCCGGCTGGGCCCAGGCAGCCCGACTCCTGACAGCGATCATTCTTTCCCGGACTCTGGGGCCGGAGAGAGGTTAGATGGGTCTTCTCAGCAGAGGGGAATAAAAAATAAAGAGGTGGCAGGGGCTTCTCTTCGAGCAGAGAGGAAATGGGGAAGGGACGTTAGGAAATTCCTCCTAGGAGGGAGTTAAGGGCTGGGGACAGCGGGAAGGAATAGGGGTGGTTCTCCGGGTCCTCTGCAAGGGACTACCTCGAGAGGTCACCTTCCCGCGGAGGGCAGGCGGGGGGAGGGGCGCCGCTCGCCACCCCGGGTTCCCCGCTCGGGCCGCCGCGGCTCCGGGAACACGCGGCCGGCCAGGCCCGGGCTGATGTAATCGGCTCCGCGCCGCGCGCGCCCGGCCGGGCGGGGGAGGGCGGGCACCGAGCGGGACGCGAGCTGGGACGGGCGGGGGTGTTGCGGCGCAGGTGGCCCGGCGGAGAGGGGGGGTCCCAGCAGCAATCCACCCCAAAACTTTTCCCCAACTCGAGGCGAGGGCCGCAGAGATCGAGCGGCAGTGACAGCAAGCCCCTCTCTCGCCTGCACCCTGCCGTCTCCACGCTCTCTGCCCTCCCCCGGTCCAAGGTCCGAGCACCCCCACCCCCGCCCGCTGGGCTCCGGCTCCCGCCCCCGCTGCCCGGACTTCCAGTTCGTCGGGGACCAGCGGCCGGGAGCAAACTTCAGCCGCCAGCGGCAGCGCAAGCCCAGCCCCCTCAGCTGCCTCCTCCGGCTCCCGCCCTCCGCTGGTCGGCCCAGATCCTACGTGCGGTAACTCTGGTGGGTGGGCAGGGCCCGCGTGGGCGGTGAGACTCTGTCCCGGTGTCCTCCCACCTAGCGCGCGCCCCCTCCCCCTACACGTATGAAGATAGAGGCGAAGCCGCGCGCCTGGTGCCCAAGGACCCGCGTGGGGCACTGAGCCCCCACGCGCGCACTCGCATGCACGTCCCCAGCCGGGAGAGGCGCTCGCAGCGGCCCGCGGCGCCAGGCGGGCACGGCGGCTTACCTTGGCATGGTGGAGGTAGAGCAGCAAGGCAAGGCTCCAATGCACCCAAGAGAGCAGAAAGTTCATGGTTTCGGAGGCCCGGCCGGGGCCGGCGCGGCTCGCGCTCCCTCTCCGGCTCGGGCTGCGGGGCGGCCCGCTCTCCTCGGCGCCCAGGCGGGCGCCTCTTCCTCCCGGAGCCGAGGCCCGGGCCAGGGCCTGAGGCGCGCGCGCGGCTGGAGCACTGTCTGTGCACACAGCCGCGTCACCCGTCCATGAGCCCGGCTTCCGAGAGCCGAGTCGCCACCGCGGCCCCCTCTCCTCTTCCTTCTCTTCTTCCTCCTCCCCCTCCTCGGACTGCGGCTCCTCCCGGCCCGAGCTAGCACTTCTCCCGGTTCCGCTCGGCTCGGCTGCCCCGGCGCGGACCACGGCTCCTCCGGAGCGAGAACAGCCCAGAAGTTGGACGAAAAGTTTCAGTGCAACGCCGCGAGCCCCGACCCCCTCCACCCCGCCTCCGGGCGCGGGCTCCGGCTCCTGCCCGCGGCTAGCCGCCGCGTCCACCGTCGGCCGCCGGCCGGGGAGGAGGTGGGCGCTGGGGCAGGGGGCGGTGTCTGTCTGTCTGTCCGTCAGCGCGGCTGGTCCGACGTGGGATCCTGAGGGGGAGGGCTCGCGCCGCGCTCTGGCGGTCACCCCCAAAATCAGGTCACTCACTTTGCCCCTGTCCCTCTCGTTTCTCGCTCGGCAGCGCGCGCTCTCTGACCCGGTCTCTCTATCTTCCTCCACTTCTCTTTGGAGCTCTTGCTATACCTCTGGCTTCTCTGCTGGTTTCCAAAATCCGAAGTGATTTGGGGGAGTAAAGGAGTAATCTCCCCAAACGGTCGGCCCGATTTAGCGGGGAATGGGAAGCAAAAATAAATTAAAAGGGGGAAAGAATACGGTTTTTTCCAAAAAAAATGTTTCAGAATAAAAGGAGGAGGGTAAACCCTGGATAAATGAATATCAAATTCCAGTGCGGAGACTCCTGGCTGGTGACCCCGCTGGTTCGTCCGCCTCGCCGATGCGTCTCCCGACCGAGCGCCGCTGCCGCCGGCTCCACTCGCCCCCCGCGCCGCGGCCTCCTTGCAGCCCGGCTGCCCCAAGCCTCTGCGCTCCTCACCGCTATGAGCAGACTAAAAAGAAGGCCTGGCCCCGCCCCGACACGCCCAGGGGCGGGAACAGGCCCTGCCTCGGCTCCTTGAGTCCGTCCCCTCCGCGCGTCTTCGGCCCCTGGCGCTGCCTTCGCCTGGGGACCCCAAGCTAAGCCTGGACCCCCACCCACACCAGCGAAGCGAAACCTCGACCCCCCCACCGAGGTTCACAGCCTGAAAATTACCTATGCGACCCCCTTTGCCCGGAGACACACACGCCCGCGCGGTATTTGGGGGGAGGGTACAGGAAAGTGAGGTTATGTGCGGACAGGACTCGAGAGCTATTCCCTCTATGCTGGGAATATTGGAGTGGGCAGGGGTTTGGGGGAGTCGGAAGGGGACTGGTGGAAAGAGGGACACACAGATCTACTGGAATCCTGGGGTGACCCCTGGCCTTCTCCCCCGCTCCAACACTCTCAGCTACCCCCCCAACACACTCACACGCGTCCTCACTCTCACGCAGATGCTGCTCTCCCTCTCCCAAGTTCACCCAGCTTCCCTGTGGTGGCTGAGCGCCCCCTAGTGACTACCATCTGCACACCCCAGCTCCGGTTCAAGAGGCCTCAGGAAGAGGGTTGAGGGAGATTACCCCTGGTATCCCCATTTGTGACCTCTCAAACAGTGGCATGTTTGGGACTCAAATGGCCCCATGTGCACAGAGCCCAGTGCTAGGCACAGAGGGCATGATGTATCCATCTGGACACTGTGCCCTTCTGGAGCCCTCATCTGGCCTGCTGCAGCCCACAGGCTGGGGTGACTGGGGTCCTTTGGGAAGTGTTCAGGGAGTCTCCCCTGGGGAGAAGTATTTGGCACCGTGTTCGTGGGGCTGAGAACAGGAAGCCGTGTGGTTCTGGGGTTAGTCAGTGGCCCAGAGGGAAGAGGACCTGTTGGAGCCCACGTATGCACTGTGGAGTCTGGCAGAGCCCAAAGGGAGAGGCAGCTGGGCAGACAGAGGCCCTTGTTCCTGCTTCCCGCCCCCCCCCTCCGAGATGCTGCCAGGGAACTGAGGCCAGGGGGCTGGTGGGGGCGGATGGAGGCCAGGGCCTCAGTGATGATTCAAACCTACTCACCAGCACTAAGGAACGTCTGTAGGCCAGCTGCCCAGAGCTCCCACCAGGCCGGAGGCCAAGGCCTCTATCAGCCCCAGAGTCCAGGCTCACAGCTCATCTTCCGAACAGAATTGGGGAGTCCTCCTCAGCAGCCCCCAGACCTCCGGGATCCCTTGCCCACTTCTCGCAGCTGGCAGTCTCTTCTCCCTTTACCTCAGTCACCCCCGTTCCTTCAAAGCCTCCCTCTCCCCCAACTCCTCATGTCTTCCCTAAGTGCTCCCCAAGGCCCCCCAACTCACCCTTGCATACAGGAACCAGCCTGGAAAAATTCCTGGTTGGGCTTTGACCCAGCAGCTCCCAGGCTCCCCCAGGGAACAAGGAGTGGGGGTGATACCTGTGGGAAGAGAGGGACTAACCGGTCTTATTATTCATCCAGATCTGGCCAGGGCCTGGCCTGGGGCTGATGTAGCCTCTGTGAAGGCCTGGGCTGAGAACGGGAGCTAGGCTGAGAACAGAACACAGCAACTCCTCAGCTCATGGCGCTGTGGTTTGGTGGGGGTGACAGGTTATCCCTTTAGTACCCCGGTTCCACAGGAGTGGTGTCCTGAGGCCCTAGCGAGCAGAGGGGCTGGCTCAGCCGCCACCCTATCGCACCCTCTCCATCGTTCATGCCTCCAGTCCCGTCTCCACCACCTGGCAGGCTCCCCAGCAGCAGGGACAAGGTCTTTTTACAGTTAGTCTCCACCTCCCAGGCAGGCCTCCTCACCAAGGCTCCACCCTCCAAGATGCCACGTGGGACATGGAAGCGAAGCCACTAGACTTCCTCCTTGCCCAACCTGGTCCTCGTCTAGCACCCCCAGAACACAAGATGTGGGCACCTTGGCAGGGATCCCCTGCCTTATCCCTACCCTGGGGCCGGCAGAGCCCAGGACAGAGGCTCCCCGCTTCACCACCGGGGGTCACTCTGGCCCCCTCCTCTGCATCCCTTCTCATCCCAGCCTTCCTTGGCCCCCGGAGAGGCCTGAAGAGGTCTTAATAAAGGACCCTGAAGTTGGGAGGAAGACGGAGGCGTTCCAAGGAGGGATGGCCATCAGTTGTCACTTAATAGCCACAAGTCTCTCCCCTACCTGAGCCAACCACTCCCCATTCAGCAAAGTGTGTTACAGCAACCTCTGTGAGCTCTGCTCAGGAAACCAGGGGGATGAGGGAGCAGAACTGCAGCCTTGCCTGAAGGGTCCTGAGCACCCTTCACTAGGGTGAGGAGGGGTCTCCCATCTCCACCCTTCATTTCACAGCCACAACCTGGTGGTGACTTGGGGGTGGGGGGTTGACTCTGGGTCCCATCCCCCAATATGATGTCACCAGCTTTCACATTAATACGCTGTCATGGATCCAACCCCATGGGTGATCATCAAACTGAGAGCCCCACGCTCCTGGGTCTTCAAAAATGGGGGCCAGAAACACACAGAACAAGAACACAAGTCAACAGCCATAAGACCACATCACATCTCTATAGCATCTTCTCCTTCCATGGACTTAATCCCCTCCAACAAACTTGATTCCACTTATCCTCCCTCTGCAGGCTGCTTCAGGACAGGGACTATCAGGGCAGACTTTCCCCCAGAGAATTCCAAGGGTACAGAGGGACCCAAGGTCACCCAGCAACATGGCAAGGAGGGGTGGGGGCGTGTGGAGCAGCGAGCAGCCCAGACAGAGGTCACGCTGGGCCCCCTCAGCAGCAACCTCAGCCCCACTCAGAGGGCCCCACCTCACAGCCAGGGCAGCCTCGGCCTGCGGCTCTGTAGTAGTTCAGAAGGAGCCAAAGAGGAAGGGGAAGGTGTTCCAGGTGAGGGTGAAGGGGAGAGAAGGGCAGAGGTGGGTGGAGAAGAGCATGAAAGGTGTCCAGAAGCCAGCAGTGGCCCCAGACAAAGGGAGTAGTGATCAGGCCCAAGGCACAACAGCTGTACTTTGTCCTGATGTCCTGACACCTCTGATGTTCAGGGTCGCTCTCCCTGTGTGGGTGGAGGCTGTTCCCTGCTTGGGTAAAGAGGCAGAGCCTCTCTGAAGCTAGAAGGGAGATGGGGGAGAGAGGCGCTGAGTCTCACTGTTGTCTAAACATTTCTCCAAGTGGTTTCTCTGTGATGGAAGAAAGGTGTCTCACTCACGCCATCCCCCAACCCCCAGGTGCCTAGCAGGACACAGAGCTGATCCACAGCAAGGGTAGGAATAGAATCTGTTGAATGGAAGGAGAGAGAATTGGTTTGGTTTCCCTCAATTCTCTCTCTCTCTCTGTCTCTCTCTCTCTGTCTCTCTCTCTCTCTGTCTCTCTCTCTCTGTCTCTCTGTCTCTCTCTCTCTCTCTCTCACTAGGTCTTTACAATAAAGCAATGGGAAGATGAAGCGAAAGCAAGGAAGAAGGCCCTCTTTCTCCAGTGCCAGTATCATGTTCCCATCTGGTTTTGGAGGTCTGACTTGGAGTAATGATGCCAACTGGGGAACAAGATTAGGGCAGAGGAAGCCCAGGAAGAGGAGCCAGTCAGGAAAAGGGGAGGGAAGAGGGAGAGGAAGCAGAAGGGGCAGGGTAGGGTCACTGTCTGAGGGAGCACCCCTACCCACAGCAGCCCCAGACCCATCAGCCACGTCTCTGCCCCTCCTTCACGGGCCTCAGTTTCATCCCCGAACACCAGGCTGTCTCTCTGGATCGCTTCTCCCCAACAGCCCCAGGCATGTCCACTTCCTGACACCCCAAATTTACCATCCCTCAAAGTCTGACCCCCATCCTGCCCACTGCTGCGTCTGTTCACACCCTCACCCAGTCTTGGAGGGAATCCCTCTGCTGGGAAGAAGGTGGTGGCAGAGGTGGCAGCTAAGGACCTAAAGCTGCATTCTCCCTCCCCACCTGGGCCATGCCTGGGAGCCGAGCTTTGTTCCAATTTGTGGATCCTTCCCAAAGCCTGACAGGCACCAGGCACTGTGCTAATATTATAGAAGATACAGGGGCACCTAAGTAGAGCAGTGGAAAGCACAAGGACTCTGGATCCAAATGGACCCAAGTGGTACTGCCACTCCTTAACTGTGTGACCTTAGGCAAGTTAATCAACCTCTCTAACCCACAGTTCCCCTCATCTGTAAAACAAGAGTGAAAATACCCGCCTTAGGGAGTTGTTGCACACAGACAGCTGCCCACAGCTACCCAAGAAGGTAGGATGGGAAGGAGACCCTGAGAGAGGACAAAGTGTCAGGAAGGTACTGAGGCGGAGCAGTCAGACCGGCTGGAATGGGCATCAGGAAGGGCTTTCTGTGGGCGGTAGCTCCGGACATTTATTCCACAAGCAAAAAAAAAAAAATTTTGGCCACACCTTGCAGCTTGCGGGATCTCAATTCCCCAACTAGTGGTCGAACTCAGGGCCCTGGCAGTGAGAGCGCCGAGTCCTAACCAGTGGACTGCCAGAGAGCTCCCTCCACAAGCAAATATTAAACTCAGCCTATGAGCCCTGTTTTGGGCTGGGCCCTGGGGCTACAACAATGTAGAAGGGGCTTCCTGTGTGCGGGAGAACCAAAGAGTACACTGAAAATAGAAACTCTCTGAAGGGGCACATGATTGCTGGGAGTGGGAGAAGGCTTCCTGGAGGAGGTGACACTAAAGTCTTGCAGGAAGAGCAGGAGCCTAGTTCACTGAGCGGAGTGGGGATTGGGAACGGCAGGGAAGTGAGGTCTGGGAAACGCTGCTGGCTCACCCAGCTCTCCCACTGCTCCTCTGGGTGACAGAGACTTTGAGGCTAGGCAGAGTAGGGAATTAGGGCTTCTTCAGAAACATTCCCAGCCGAAGTGCAAAGGGACAATGCTGCTCCCTCAGGGGGGTGAGCCCCACACTGGTTTCCCCGCCTTCTGGGACAGCACGCCTCTGCCAGAGTATTTAAACAAACAAGCAGACACTAGAGGTAGGTCCAGCTCGCACGCTGAGCACTGCTGTTGATGGCCCCGGGGGCGAGAGGAAGAGGGCAGAGGACACCAGCCTGTGACAAGCTCAGGGCCACTCAACTGGGGCAGAGCTCTAAGCACAAAGACCTTTCCTCCAGCTCTGCCCCCTTCCTATCCCCACCTGGTGCCCAGAGCTCTCCTGTCTGCCTGCCGCACACATGTGGAGACTGGAAACAGCCCTGGGCAAAAAACTCAAATGTGCTGCATGCTGTGTGACCTTGACCAAGTCAGTCCCCACTTCTGGACCTCAGGCTTCTCCTAGGTGAAAGAGTGAGGTTGCACTCCCTAAGCTTTAGGGCTCTGCAACAGCTCCATCAGACACTCCAACTGAGATCACTGATACAAAATGTCATATCTTCCAGGGGTCTGTGTGTTTTTAAAGGCTCCCAGGGAGGGCAATGCTTAACTCAAAGAAATCCAGCACGAATGGTGAAATCTGGAGCGCAGCACCAAGTGGTGGAGGGGAGATGTGATTCCAAGGACCCCCTCAAATCCTAGCAGGTAGGGAACTGCTTCCTCTCTCACCTGGCAGGCCAGGACCTCTGTCCTTTTGGAAAAGGCTTGGTGAACCCTCACTGTGAAACGCCCCCACCAGCTCCCCTGCCCCACCCTCCTCCCCCGTAGCATGCAGTGGAAAAAGCCAGACAGGCTGGGCTCAATCTTCATTCACCACATCCAAGCCATGAGACTTTGGACAAGTCACTTCATCTGCCTGAGCCGCAGTTTCCTCATCTGTAAAATGAGAGTTACTGCGCTTACCTCCCAGGGTTGTAGGGAGATATATGGAGACAGTGGATAGAAGCAAAGCTCCTGGCCTAGAGTTAAGCGTCACATAATGTTACTTCCCTTCCCCTTCTCCCGTCCCTACCCCCATGTGTGAGCAAACTCTCAGAGAATGCAAACCTACTATCATTTGGCTAAAGTCAAGCAGAAAGGAATAGGGAAAACGGGTTTATCCCATCCCTCTGTGGGGAGAGAGGGGGAAGAAAAGAAAGAAAGAAAGGAAAGAAAGAAATCACACAGTGCATGCCAAAGATGACTAGGGGTGGGGGATATGTTGGCTTAGTTCCTGCTCTAGCCTTTCTTTGGAGCAACTGTGTCACTAGGTTGTCACTGAGTTGGCCACAATGTAGGTTCCTTCAGGGAAATCCTAGGGAGAAAAAAAAAAAAACGAAAGCAAGGACTCAAGGTGGCCCCCACCTCTTAGCAAGAAGGGTCCCTTCTCTCCTCCCCCAGTGACCCCCTGGGCCTGGGCCGGAAGTCTGGCCCATGACCCAGGCCCCCCAGGACGGTTCACAAAGATAAAGCCGGTTAATGATTGGCCCCCTGAGAGGAGCCGCCCCACCATCCTGCCTGCCTTTGCAGACCCAGAAGTGCAGGGCGGGCCGTGGGGAGTGGGGGAGACTTCCCCTCAGCTTCCAGGAGCAGCCTGCCCTAGCATCCTCGAGATAATCAGTGAAACGCACAATTAGTCAAGGGGTATCCATGTCAGGAGAACATCGGACCGATTCCTGGAAGCCCTGGGCGTCCTTAGAGGTGGGGCAGCTGCGGGAGGGTGTGGGAGTGGGCAGATACAGCACACCCAGTTTTATCTGCCTCGTTGATTGGAATTTCGTTTGGGATTTCGTTTGAAGAAAAGGCTTCTCTGCTGAAGAAGTATGAAAATCCCTTCATTGGCCAGATGAGCAGGAGGCCAGGGCTGTCTGAAGCCAGCCAGATCTCTTGACTCATAGCTCAGCCTCATGGCTGCCTCTCCAAGGGCCACTTAAGCACTTAATCAGGACCCAGCCTTGAGCCAGGCACCTTTGGGATACATAGGGCTTCAGCCCTCTGGGGAGCCAGGCAGTGCCAGGGAAGGGTGCTGGCACTAGGTGTCTCGTGCATCTGCAGCAGGTCAGCTTCCGGGCCCAGGACTCCATCGTTTGCTCCCCCTTCCCACGTAGAGGGACTCGGCACTTCCTCATTCCATGTAGGGCCCTCCAGAGAGCACAGCCTGCGTGAACCATGCCCCACTGGGGTCCCCTGGAGAGATGGCTCTTTCCACATTTCCCCATATGCCAGCACACTCATTCAGACCCATCTCCTTCCAGAACACAGCTGGAAGCATCAGGAAAAGTAAAGTAGGGCAGCTCCAGGCTGCTGGGCCTGCCGCCAGTTTCCCCAGGTCCTAGGACCTGGCCCGGGTCTGCTCCAGCTTTGGGACACAAGCCCCCTCAGTTGAGGGTGATGGCCAAAATATTTAACACCCATTATGGCCCAGGCACAGTTTACATGGAGCTGGGGGCATATGCTGAGCCAGACATAAACCCCTCATTTCTGGATTGTGGGGAGGGGCAGGGGACTTAGGAAGGGACTAGGGTGGCCAGAGAGGCATATGGGGGACCCAGGGGCTGGAACAGCAGCTATTTACCAGTCAGGTGACCGTGCCGGGCTGTACCAGCTGAGCGCCTGCCCTGCCCCAGTCTCCTCTCAACTCTAGGCTGGAATGTGCAGTTCCCAGCCTAGAATGAGGACTGTCTGGGGCCCTGATCTGCATGCCTCCATATCTCCTCCGCTCCTGGGAAGATCAGGGCGCGGTTCCCCCCATGCTCCATCCACAAGTGTAGCCCACACGCAACATAGCAGGGACCTCACCATTCATGGGTTCCAGCCACTATCGAAAAAGGGCAGGTACGCCAGCCAGAATTCCCAAGTGCCCAGATTATGGACAGTTATGAGTAATCAGAGCATTTTCCTTTCCCTCCTTGTCTCTCTTTGCTTGCATAGCTCATCTCTCCTCATCTCCTTCTCTCTCCACCCTTTCCGCTCCCATTGTCCCAGGGGACCTCCTGGCCAGTTCTGTTAGCTGAGTGCTCCTCTGGTCTGTCAGAAGCCTCAGCTTCTCAGAGCCCCCTGGGAGGTGACCGTCCCCCACTTCCCATTCACTGTTGGGGGGCAGGCTGGGCAGTGGGGGACAAGCTAGGGGAAAGGATGGTCTTCACATCTCCCCAATTCCCACTGGCCCTCCAGGGACTATGGGAGAACTGCAGAAGGGACATTTCTGAGGAGATAGGATGTGCCCCTGCCCATCAGGCACCAGGGTTGGTGGGGTGGCAACTGTAGGGGCCAGACCCGCTCCGCCAAGCCCCCGGTGTGACCTGAGTCTTTAAAGAGGACAGCTGTAGGCACGGTGAGTCTGCCCTTCACCAGCCCCTGGCCATTGCCCTGGGGGAGCCGCCCCACCCCTCCCCCACCACGTGACCCTCTCCCCACCACTCATCTGCCAACCTCCTCCTCTCCATCTCCTCGGATCTCCAGGCTGAAGGCTGCAGGGACTAATAAACCGCGTGCAGGCACGCGCGTGCGTGCACACACACACACACACACACCCCACCGCCCATGACAGAGCCCCACAGAGAAGAGAGGAGTATTCCCGGAAATTCAGCTGTTCCAGGCAAGCCAACCTGGGTCACGGCGCCCTTCCTACAGGGGCTGTGGGGAGAGACTGGGCGTCCCCTGAGCAGCCCCTCTCAATACCACCGCAGGAATTACCTTGAAAGCCCCTCACACAGACAGTGTCTCTGAGGCCCTGCCAATAAATACCGCTGCTTTTCCAGAGCAGTTCCTCAGAGACCAGGTGTGGGGCTGCGACTGGAGGTCAGGACACCTGAGTTGAAAACCAGGAACGGTTGCTGCCTGGCTGGGTGACCTGGAGCAAGGCCCTGCCCACCCGTGACCTCAGTGTGTTCTCTGTAGAGTGAAGGCAAAGACTGATCTCTAAAGCCCGTTAGGGATCCCACGCCATGGCTGTGGGGAATGGAGAGGAAGCAGTAAGGATGAGAGCTGTGTACGCACTGGCGTGCGGCCTGGCAGACTGAAAGAGGGGGAGGGAGGGCCGGGGTCACCATGCCAGCGCCACCTCTTAGAGATGCCGTGCAGATCACAGGAGCATAGGCGGACGGGAGGAAGAGAAGGGCTTACTCTCTTCAGTCCACTGTCTGACCAGCAGCTGGGTTTGCCTGTTGCCATCAACCAGAGCAGGTGGTACTGCAGCCAGAAGGATTTGAGTTAGATACGCAGAAGCCTAGCACACTCATCTTCTCTGCAGGGACTTATGGGGTGATGGCAGCGGGATGTTTATCTAGAGACTTCTAGGCCCATTCGTGGCCTGGATGAAATGTCAGGGAGTGGGAGAGAAGGGGAGAGAAAGGAGAGGGAAAGACAAGGTGTTACCTCCCCCCCCACCCCCTTTTAGGGGAGGAGGTGGGTGGGGTGCCTGTGCCTCCAGTCTGGGAGCTGAAGTGGAGGAAGGAATTTGTCAGGGGTGTGGTGGGCCCGAGAGCGGGGCAGCAGGGGAATGGAATGAGAAGGCTGTCAAGTGGCGGAGCAAGTGTTTGCGGGAAATGGAGAGAAAGACCCTTCCCGGGTTGGAGGGGGTGAGACGGAGCCTCAGCCCAGGGCTCCCTGCCCTGGGCACCCCAGCCCCACTCTAGGCTCAACAGAACCTCACTGGGGCAGGGTCTGCGCCTCTGCTGTGACTTCAGCTTGGGCACGGGAGCCCAGAGCCACTGTCTGAGAGGTAGAGTGACACCTACCCAGCCTGGGCCCAGGCACTGGGGAGGGTAAGACTGGCAGTGCCCACAGGGCAGACTGAGGATAAGGGGCCTTCCCTCCCCCAAGACTGCAGGACACTCAGGCCAGTTCTGCTTTTCCTCTGGGTATCACCCCCACCTCTCACCTGGGGCCAGCTGGTAAGGCTCTAGGAGAGGGTCTGCCCTTGCTCTACTCCTGGCCTAGCCCTTGGGCAGGTGGGAAAATTCTGAGACTCATTCCATAGTCCCTCCTCCTCCTCTGTCCCAAACCCAGGAATCTCTGGTCTTCTGAGTGAACTGAGGCTGAAAAACCACCCAAGAAGTCCCTCTTTCCCTCTATCCACCTTCCTTTTTGCTGCAGTGAGGACCAGGTAAGGAGGAGTTTGAGCAAGAGAATGGGCCAAGCCCTGCAAATACCTCAGCCAAATAATGAGCAATCTGAGGTGAGGCCCGGGTACCTGGATGGGGGCCAGGCGAGCAGATGTGCTGCTATGCGTGTGTGTTACAAGGAAGCTGGTCGGCCACCCAGTTCCCTCTAGAAGCCCAGGTCCCCAGCTCCCAATCTTCCAGCCTGGAAAGAGTTATGAAGTGATTCCACGCCTCTGTCCGCTCTGCCCCATCCTCCCAGGCTCTCTCCGCATCACCATCCTCCTTCTTCTCTGTCTGTCCTACCTAAGCAGGAGTTGAAGGTTTCTCTCACTACCTTCCCGGGTCTGTCCTCACAAAGCCACCTTGGGACACATCCCTCACCTCTCCTCCTCTCCTGGCCTAAAGCTCTTCCAGAGATTCCTGGCTGTCAGAGGACAGGGCCGCAGTTGTCCCCACCCCAGGGCTGACAGGCGCAGCCTCCAACCTCCTTGAAGCCGCCCAAGGGCAAGGTGAGGAGCGGAGAGGAGCTGTCCTGCTGCGCTGGCTGGGTGCAGGCTAGGGAGCCTCATCGCTGACTGGCTGTAACCCAGGCAGAGGTGAAGGGCCTGGAACCCCCTTCTATCTGAAACTACAGCACAGCCTCACCGGGCACTTCCAGCAGCAGGGTTCAGATGAAGCTGTTGTCTGACTATGGACACCTTCTGGACATTCTTGGAAGCCCAGGGCCCCCTCCTCAATCAGGACCCCTCCTGGGTGTCTCACCCAGTGCCACCCCAAGCCTCTAGAGGGCGCGGGAGAGCAGTGCTTGACTTCCCTGCCCCTGGGGCATACCCCGGTGGCCCTCAGCACAGGCCCCTGCAACCAACCAGCTGCCCTACAGCCTGCCCCTGGGGGAAGGGCCCCATGCTGAAGGCTGCACAGCCAGACGCACTGTCTAGGGGCAGGAGTGTATGGGCCAGGCCTGGGAAGGGGACTGTTCAGAGGATGCAGGGACAAGTGGGCTACGGGCGATGCTAACAACCGGCGAGTGTGAACGGTGGAAAGATGATCTGAGACCAATCTGAGATTATTCTCCTGTTCATCTGGGAACAAAAAGGAGGGCTGTGGCCTGGGCCCTTGGAATTTCTGGCTGACCTGGGAGTAACGAGGGGCTTCTTGGCCCACAGAGCAAAGCTGCAAAGCTCCCCACCCCCATGCAGGATCAGAACTAGGGTGAGGCAAGTGAAGCAGCAGTTAGGGTACACAGTTTAAGGAGGTGCTCACGCTCAAGTGCAGGGTTGGCCCTGTCAGTGAGCGCCTCCATAAATACTGTACCCTCTCACCTCGTTCCCCTCATCTTAGTCCCAGCCCTGCGCTCTGGGCTGCCTGTCCTGGGGACTAAAGCCAAAGGCATATGGGAGGCAGAAGTGGGGTGGGGGAGCAGAACGGTCGCTTTTTCACACTGGACCCCTCAAAGGGAAGGACTAACCCCTAACTCAGCGAGAGGGGAGGGAATGAGGAGGGACACAGCTGTCTGTTGCCTAAGCCTAAGCCTCTGTGTCTGTCTGTCTGGTCAGTGTCTGCATGTGTATTTGTGCATCCAGATTGTGGGTCTGCCAGTTTCTAGCTCTGAGTCCTTGGGCAAGTTACCCAACCTCTCTGAGCCTCAGTTTCCTTGAAAACTTGTAATAATAATCCCTACACCACAGGGTTGTAGTGAGGATTGTAGTGAGATAATATACGGAAAGGATGTAGCGTAAGCACGTGGCCTGCACACGGTAGAAGCTAAATTAACACTGATCACTATTCCCATCGTTAATAATATAATTATTGTGTGTGGCTTCAGCTGACTTTGCAGCCTTATTTCCCACTGCCTCCCTACATATACGTCCCACTCCAGCCTGACAGGTCTCCTGATAGCCCCAGACACACATATTACTTGTTTCTTCCTCCTGGTTTATGCCCCATCAGCCATGAAGGTACAGCTCTTAAAACAAGACTCCCTGAACCGCTTCTGCTCAGTGGTCTCCCCCAAACTCCTACAGCATGAGCTGTCTATATCCCTCATGCCAGCCTCAGTTTGCTATTCCATGCATTTAGCTTTCTGAGGGTGTGTGTGTATGTGTGTTCTCTCTTCAAGCACGCTTACATAGGAAGGACTGTATTTTTCCGTGGTCTGTATCCCTCCACCCCAGCCTAAGGACTAACACAAGCCTGCAGGTGCAGAGAACCACATGTAGACTCTTCGTGGATGATGATGATAATAATGGTAAATACTGCCTTTGACTGTATTCCTCCTGTGTGCCTTTCATTATCTCATTAATCCCTTAGTATCTAATTGTAAAACTACAGTTGGGAGAGTTTAAGTAACTTGCCCAAGGTCATACCACAAGTAAACAGAGCTGGGATTTCAACTGTCTGGCCCCCAAACCTGTACTCTTAACCACTATGATTTGAATAAAAGAATAAACTGAAAACCAGAATTTCCTTTTCGTACTCTAAGAAGGAAATAACAAGAAAGCAAAGTGAACTTCAGTCCAATGCTTTCAGGGCTTCAAATCAGAGTCCATTGCCGAGGGCGGGGGGGGGGGGGGAGCGGGGGGGGGGGTGGGGGAGCGGGGGGGGGTGTGTGGTTCGCGATCCCACACGGTTCAGAGTGAGGCCAGAAACCTCAGTCGCTGCAGAAAGAGGCACCCAGGTAGTCTTTCCTTACTCATTAGGGTTCTAGAAAAAAATTAGCAAATGAAGTTGAAAAAATACTCATCCCAGAGTCAGAAAAATCACTTACCTTGATTGTTCAGTCACCAGAGTGTTCGAGTTGATCCTAGCTGTCTCTTAACTGTCTGTAGGAGAACCTTCTTTCCCTTTGCTGATCACCAATTTAGCTACTTTTTGATCATTAAATGGGCAACATTGGTCAGTCAGCAAATATTACATGGAGTGATCACCAGAAAACCCCTCGCTGACTGATTTTCACACGTACCCCCATCAATCCCCAGCTGTTATAGTAAAATTTGGCCATTGGGAATGTATCCCCTTCATGCCTCTGTCCTCCTTTGCTATCGTCCTTTTGTCATTCCAGGGCTGAACCACTTGGAATGTCCACGCTACATTCCTCTCCCTGTGACTCAGTTTTCTTATCTGGAAAATGGGGATAATAACGGTACTGACTCCACAGAGCTATGGCAAGCACCTAATGAGGTGACCTGTGTAAATAAAGCACAGGGGTTGGCGTGGAGTGAGTGTGTTATCAACATCTGAGGCTGTGGCGTTGTCACTTCGAGCTGGGTAGATGTGCCCAGATGCTGACCCCACTCTGGCCGCAGAGAAACAGCTTCTCCCAGCGCCCCTCCCCTCCTGCCTACTAGGATGGGTGTCCCTGGAAATCAGCCTTCTGCACTCTCTTGCCCCTCCAGTCACACCTCAGCCCCCAAGAGACTTAGACCCATCATCGAACTCCACGGCTAAGAGGTAGTGGGAGCTTATCCAGTTTAACTGTACTTTTCCTGACGTGGAAGGCAAAACCTTCTGCAACCTACATGGCTTGCCCCAAATCATGTACCATTTTCTTCCAGACTACCTGCAAAATCCTATGTATTCAAAACATGGAGCTTTACACACCTTGGCCAACAAATCCAAGTTTGCTCAAAACACTTCGGGACTTTATTTCTCTTTGTGAATTGACCTCAGATTTCATTGCACACCAAACAAGGAAATCAATCTCATAATTTGGTGCCACACCTTGTTTTGGACCAAAAACAAAAACAAAAAAAGAGGTGTTGTTATTACCTGCTCAGTTTGCTTACTCTTCTGGGTCACACATCTTGGCATTAAATAGCTTTTGGCTATTTCCACATACTATTCAGTTCCCAAGGATGAAATCTTGATATCGCTGAGGAAAAATTTGAATGTAATAAAGGTTCTGAAGGTAGTTCATTTGTTCATTTGCTGGTTCATAAAGTTAGTAAGTATTTCTTGATACTTTCTTATATACCAGCCCTTGTGCAGGAGGATGAAATACCATTGTAAACCAGACACACAATTTCTGCCCTTTTGGAATGGTCATGTTAGTTCCTGAGCAAAGCATACATGGTCTATGATTATGTGGAAGTGGTAATAATAAAAGCCTGTAATAATGGATTAAGGGACTTCCAGGAAAAGATGGCAGCCTGAACACCTGCATCCACTTTTGCTCTTTCCTGAAGCCACTAAAACAAAGTGAAAGGCTTTCTAAATTCTTCTTTCCTTTTGATTTTGTTTCTTAAGATATATACCCACGAGGACAGGGAGGATGGGAGAGGAGATAAAAGCAACAAAATGTTGGAAGCTGGAAAGCAGGTGGAAGAACAGTAAAGAACATGGAACAGGCGGTGGTGAAAGTCATTACCACCTAATCTATACCCCAGAATCCCCAAAAGGCTCAGGAATTGGTGACACCAGTTACCTCAGCAAGTGAGGGTAAAGGGAATTGAGTAAGTAAAGAGGACTGGGAAAGTGTTTTTAAAAAGCAGCCAGATCTGGACTTCCCTGGTGGTGCAGTGGTTAAGAATCTTCCTGCCAATGCAGGGGACATGGGTTCGAGCCTTGGTCTGGGAAGATCCTACGTGCCGCGAAGCGGCTGGGCCCGTGCGCCACAACTACTGACTGAGCCTGCACTCTAGAGCCTGCGAGCCACAACTGCTAAGCCCGCGTGCCACAACTACTGAAGCTCGTGAGCCTGGAGCCCGTGCTCCACAACAAGAGAAGCCACCACAATGAAGAGTACCGCGTACCACAATGAAGAGTAGCTCCCGCTCACCGCAACTAGAGAAAGCCCGCGTGCAGCAATGAAGACCCAACACAGCCATAAATAAATAAATAAATTTTATTTTAAAAAAAGCCATCAGATCCTCAGATTCTTCCCCTACCCCATACAGCCAGGCAAAAGCTAGAGGCTACTCGCTGGTGAGGGGAAAGCAGAGGGTCCCTGACAAGGAAACCCCAGGACACTGAAGGAAGGAGTATCTCATTGAAAATGTTCACATAGTGGATGCTGAGACCTGGGTCCTCTTACCCGCTGGAATCTCAGAACACTGGCCATTGTCCTCCAGGCTGGAACCTAGAGGGTGCATCTCTGAGGAATCTGACCAATCTGAAAGGAAGAAAAGACCAAAGATACTAATACTGGGGGCTTGAAAATGAAATATTCCAGCCAGATCACCGTCGCATGAGGCTCACAGACAAGGCACACACACTTGTGCACGCACGCACACACACACAGCTTCCCACCAGCTTTTCAGATCCCCACATTTAAAAATAAGCAAACAACCAAGGCTTATGAGACATCTGAGGCTTCTAACACAAAAGGCAGAGCAAAACAAAACAAAACAAAAATTGACTTGGGGGACTTCCCTGGTGGTGCTGTGGTTAAGAATCCGCCTGCCAATGCAGGGGACACGGGTTCAATCCCTGGTCTCGGAAGATCCCACATGCCACAAAGCAACTAAGCCCATGCACCACAACTACTGAGCCTGCGCTCTAGAGCCCATGCTCTGCAACAAGAGAAGCCACCGCAATGAGAAGCCCGCACACCATAATGGAAGAGTAGCCCCCGCTCGCCACACTAGAGAAAGTCTGCGTGCAGCAAAGAAGATCCAATGCCACCAAAAATAAACAAATAAATAAAATTGATTCTTTAAAAAAAAAAAGTGACTTGGAGGAAGCCATGATCACATACCAAGAAGAAAGCTTAAAAATGACAACATATTATTTTTATATCCTGAGCATGATAAGGAAAAATATTGCAAAAATGCAACAAAAGGGCTTCCCTGGTGGCGCAGTGGTTGAGAGTCTGCCTGCCGATGCAGGGGACATGGGTTCGTGCCCCGGTCTGGGAAGATCCCACATGCCGCGGAGCAGCTGGCTCCGTGAGCCATGGCCGCTGAGCCTGCGCGTCCGGAGCCTGTGCTCCGCAAAGGGAGAGGCCACAACAGTGAGAGGCCCGCGTACCGCAAAAAAAAAAAAAAAAAATGCAACAAAAGTCTAATAGTATTTTCTAAAAAGGGAACAAGAGAGAGCTTAAAAATCAAACATGTCAGCAGAAATAAAAACAACTCAGTAGAAGTTTGGAAGATAACGCTGAGGAAATGATCATAAAGCGGGGGGAAGATAACAAAAGGATGGAAATTTTTGAACGACTGTACAATAAAACTGGAAGACCAGTTCAGGCAATAGTAACCAAGTAGCAGGAGAACATCCAAATAGTTGGAGAAACAGAGAAACTAAGAGAAAGACACCATCAATGACATAATCTAAAAAAGAACTGAAGAACTTCTGAGATCCCAGTGCAATGGATAATTTTTTAAAATTTATTTATTTTTGGCTGCATTGGGTCTTCATTGCTGCGCGGGGCCTTTCTCTAGTTGCAGTGAGCAGGGGCTACTCTTCGTTGTGGTGCGCAGGCTTCTCATACCGGTGGCTTCTCTTGTTGCAGAGCATGGGCTCTAGGCACACGGGCTCAGTAGTTGTGGCTCGCAGGCTCAGCAGTTGTGGCGCACGGGCTTAGTTGCTCTGGGGCATGTGGGATCTTCCCGGACCAGGGCTCGAACCCGTGTCCCCTGCATTGGCAGGCAGATTCTTAACCACAGCGACATCAGGGAAGTCCCTGGATAATCATTTTTAAAAGTATTGTTTTTTCAATTTCTAATTGTTCATTACGAATATATAGGAATACAATTGATTTTTTAATATCTACCTTGCATCTTACAACCTTACTAAAACCATTTATTAGTTCTAGTAACTTCTTTGTATATTCCATCAGATTTTCTACATGGATAATAATGGTGTCAGCAAATAATGACAATTTTACTTCTTTCTTTTCCGTCTGAATGCTTTGTATTTTTTTTTCTTGCCTTGTTGCACTGTTAGAACCTCTGGTACAATGTTGAATAGAAACAGTAAGAATAAACGTCCTTGTCTTGTTCCTGATCTTAGAGAGAGAACATTCAATCTTTCACCATCACCGTTTTTTTGTAGAGGTTCTTTATCAGGTTGTGGAAGTTCCTTTCTACTCCTGATTTGTGGAAATTCTTTTATCAGGAATGGATATTGAATCTTGTCAAATGCTTCTTCTACATCTATTAAGATGAACATTTTTTTCTTTTTTAATTAGGTAGTATGATGAATTATGTTGATTGATCTTTTTTTTTTTAATGTTACCAACCTTCATTCCTAGGATAAATCCCACTTGGGCATGATGTGTCATCATAGAGATAGAGATAAAGATAGAGTTAGATTTGATTTACAAAAATTTTGTTGGGAATTTCTGCATCAACGCCCATGAGGGATATTGATCTATAGTTTTTCATTCTTGTAATATCTTTATCTGGTTTTGGTATCAGAGTAATGTTGGTCTCATACAATGAGTTGAGATTTCCCTCCTTTATAATTTTCTAGAAAATTTGTATAGAATTGATATTTTTTTCTTCCTTAAATGTTAAGCAAAGTTCATTAGTAAAGCTATCCAGGCCTGGAGTTTTCTTTGTGGGAAGGCTTTTAACTACAAATCCAATTTTTAAAAAATTGATATAGGTCTATTCAGGTTATCTATTTCTTTTCGAGTAAATTCCTACAGTTTGTGTCTTTCAAGGAATTTGTTTATTTCATCTAAGTTATGGGAATTATTAGAGTAAAATTATTTATAATAGTTTCTTATTATCTTTTAAGTATCTGTATAATCTATAGGGAAGTCACCACATTCATTCTTTTTTAAAAAATAAATTTATTTATTTATGGCTGCGTTGGGTCTTTGTTGCTGCATGTGGGCTTTCTCTAATTGTGTTGAGCGGGGGTGGGGGGCTACTCTTCACTGCAATGTGCGGGCTTCTTATTGCAGTGGCTTCTCTTGTTGTGGAGCATGGGTTCTAGGCGCACAGGCTTCAGTAGTTGTGGCACGTGGTCTCAGTAGTTGTGGCTCGCGGGCTCTAGAGCGCGCAGACTCAGTAGTTGTGGCACACAGGCTTAGTTGCTCTGCGGCATGTGGGATCTTCCTGGACCAGGGCTCAAACCCATGTCCCCTGCATTGGCAGGCGGGTTCTTAACCACTTCGCCACCCAGGAAGTCCCACCACTTTCATTCTTGATACTGGTAATTTGTGTCTTCTTTTTTTCCTGATCAATCTGGCTAGATGTTTATTAATTTTATTGATCTTAAAAGACAGTTTTTGGTTTCATTGATCTTCTCTAATATTTTTCTGTTTCTACTTCATTAATTTTTCTCTGATCTTTATTATTTCCTTTCTTCTGCTTACTTTGTGTTTAATTTGCTCCAGTTAAAAGTTTTTAGATTTGGGAATTCCCTGGCTGTCCAGTGGTTAGGACTCAGTGCTTTCACTACCGTGGCCCGGGTTCCATCCCTGGAGGTTCAATCCCTGGTCTGGGAACTAAGATCCCACAAGCTGTGAGTCACAGCCAAAAATAAAAATAAAAGTTTTTAAATTCATTAAAAAATTTTAAACTGTAAAACAAAAATAACACAGGAACAATTTTTCATCTATTTTGTGCTCTGGAATAAACTTTCCATTTCAAAAGCTCTCAGTAGGTACGAAAACACATCCAATCATTCATTCAGCAAATATTGAGCACCTGTAAGTGTTGGACACTATTCTAGGCACTGGAGGTAGAATAGCAAATAAAACAAAGTTAACGCCCTCACTGAGCTGACTTCTAGTTGAAGGACATAAGGCGATAAATAAGTAGGCAGATACATGTATAAGACGTCAGGTAGTAATAAATGCTATACAGAAAAATAAAGCAAGGTAAGAGGGGATAGAAACTGAGCAGGCTGGGTGGGACTATTTCTATTTCAAACGGGCTCAGCAAAGGGCTGGCTCTGAACAGAGACCTTGAGGAAATATGGGAGAAGGCCATAAAATGTCTGAGAGAGCAGCAAGCACAAAGTACCTAAAGTTGGAACATGCTTGTTTATCTGAGGAAAAGTGAGAATGTCTAAATGGCAGGTGAGAGAGGAAGCTAGGGGTCAGAACATGTAAAGTCTAATAGGTGCTGTAGAAACTTCGAAGGGCAGGCACCTTCATTCCAGGCACCTTTTCTGAGTGCGGCAGGGAGAATTCTGAGATGGCCTCCCAGGATTCCTCACCCGCTGTGTACACTCCCAAGACTGTGAATATGACAGCTTTCACTCCTGTGATTAGGTTATATTATATGGCACAGTTGATTCTAGAAATGAGAGACTGTCCCAATGGGTCAGACCTAGTCACGTGAACCTTTTTTTATTTTATTTTTTATTGGAGTACAGTTGTTTTAAAATGTTGTGTTAGTTTCTGCTGTACAGCAAAGTGAATCAGTTATACATATACATATATCCACTCTTTTTTATTCTTTTCCCATCTAGGTCATTACAGAGTATTGAGTAGAGTTCCCTGTGCTGTACAGTAGGTTCTTATTAGTTATCTATTTTATATATAGTAGTGTGCATATGTCAATCCAATTCTCCCAATTTATCCCTCCTCCCCCTTTCCCCCTTGGTAACCATACGTATATTTCTACATCTGTGGTTCTATTTCTGTTTTGCAAATAGGATCATTTGTAGCATTTTTTTTAGATCCCACATATAAGCGATATCATATGATATTTGTCTTTCTCTGTCTGACTTACTTCACTCAGTGTGAACATGAACCTTTTAAAAGTAGAGTTTTCTCAACAATGAAAAACATACAGCCAATTCAAAAATGGGCAAAGACCTAAAGAGACATTTCTCCAAAGATACACAAATGACCTATAAGCATATGAAAAGATGCTTAACACCACTATTCATTAGGGAAATGTAAATCAAAACTACAGTGAGATACCACTATACAGCCATTAGGATGGCTATTCAAAGAAAAAAAAAAAAACAGAAAATAAAAAGTGTTTGTGAGGGATGTAGAGAAATTGGAACACTTGTGCACTGTTGGTGGGAATGTAAAATGCTACAGCCACTGTGGAACACTGTATGGAGGTCTTCAAAAAATTAAAAAGAGAATTATTATATGATCCAGCAATTCTACTTCTGGGCATACACCCAAAAGAATTGAAAGCAGGATCTCAAAGAGATATTTGTACACCCATGGTTACAGCAGCATTATTCACAAGAGCTAAAACATGGAAGTAACCAAAGTGTCCATCAATAGATGAGTAAATAAGCAAAATGTGGTCTATACATACAACGCAATATCACTCAGCATATCAAAATTCTTTAATATGCTACAACATGGGTGCATCTTGAGGACATTATGCTAAGTGAAATAAGCATCAAAAAAGACAAGTACTATATGATTCCGCTTACATGAAGTACTTAGTGTAGTCAAAATCACAGAGACGAAAAGTAGAATGGTAGCGGCCAAGGGGCCAGGGTGACGGGAGGATGGGGAGTTATTGTTTAATGGGGATACAGTTTCAGTTTTACAAGATAAAAGAATTCTGGAACCGTATAGTGATGATGTTTGCACAACATTATGACTGTATTTAATACAGCTGAATTGTACACTTAAAAATGGTTAAGATGGTAAATTTTATGTTACGTGTCTTTTACCACAATAAAAAAAAATTGGAGGGCTTCCCTGGTGGCGCAGTGGTTGAGAGTCTGCCTGCTGATGCAGGGGACACGGGTTCGTGCCCTGGTCCGGGAAGATCCCACATGCCGCGGAGCGGCTGGGCCCGTGAGCCATGGCCGCTGAGCCTGTGCGTCCGGAGCCTGTGCTGCACAACGGGAGAGGCCACAGCAGTGAGAGGCCCGCGTACCGCAAAAAAAAAAAAAAAAGGAGAAAAAAACAGCAGAGTTTTCTTTGGCTGGTCAAAGAAGAACTCAGAGATTTAAAGCATGATGCGTTGATGTTCCACTGCTGGCTTCAGTATGGAGGGGACTGTGTGGCAAGGTATACAGGCAGCCTTTAGGAGCTGCAAGCAGCCAGCCCTGGCTGACAGCCAGCAAGGAAATGGAATCTCAATCCTACAGTCACAAAGAACCAAATTCTGCCAACAATAAGAATGAGCTTGGAAGTGGATTTTCCCCCCCAGAGCCTCCAGATAAAATCTCAGTCCGGCCAACACCTTGATTTCGAACTTGTGATACCCTAATCAGAGAACCCAGCCATCCATGCCAGACTTCTGACTTACAGAACTGTGAGCTAATAAATGGATGTTGCTTTGAGGTGCTAAATTGGTGGTCATTTATTATACCACAACAGACACCTAATACACTCAGTATGATGGGAAGCCATAGGTACACGTAGCCTTTTTTATGAGTCTTACTTTGTCGCCCCAATTAGATAATAAGCTCCCTGAAGGCAGAAACCCAACAGTCTCTGTGTGTCTCTGTGTCCTTCCACAAGACTGACCAGTTGCCACATGAACACCCAGGAACTATTCCACAAATGGGTAAAACATTTTGATCAAAGGCAAGCTACTTGGGAAAGCTGCCTAGGCTCTTGTACTAACCACTTTGGAGGACTGCTGATATATGTGTAAGCTCTTTAAGAAAAAGTTGCACATTGTAAACGTATGTTTTGCCCTCTTCTGGGGGGAATGACATCTTCAAATGCAACATGCTGAAATAGAACTCACCTACCGTCCAAACACAGCTCCACCAGACCTTCCCTTCCACTGCCAGTAACACCACCATCGCCCAGGTACCCAAGCTCTGAACCTTAAACTCACGCTCAATTCCTGCCTCTCCCATCCACCCCATAGTTGGAGTCCTAGAAATTCATTTTCCAAAATGCCTCTCCGTAAGTCCCAGCCATCATGTTCCCACCACTGTCAGCCTAACTGAGGCTTCTTCTGCTCTCACCAGCATGAGGGCAAGGGCTCCCAAAGAGCTTCACCATTCCCTCTTCCCTGCCTCAAATCCTCCTTGGTCCACCACCTGGCTAACCCCCTAAGATAACACTTGGCAATTTAAGCTCTTTCTCTAAGACGTCCATAGGCTCCTCACTGGTCACTTAGGTGAGCTGGTTGCCCCACACCAGGCTATGAGCATCTTGAGGGCAAGGGCCATGTGTTGAGCTTCTTTGTAGCATCATTGATATCCCATGCCTGTATGAAGCTATTGATGATAATGGTCATGACCATGGGAATTTGGAGGCTTCCTTTTCTTCTAGGTCAGAGAAGACCAGCCTGGGCTGTCATTCTCCCACGCTCTAAAGACTTAATCAGAAGCAGGAGAAAGCTGTGAAGCGTGTCTATTCTTCTCTATAAACCTACTACCCCCAACCCCTCCCCGCCCCTTGGAATCCTGGCCAGCATGCACCTCCCACCCCAGTTACTCCTTTATCTATATCAGCTGTCAGATCTTTTGTTCACAATAAAGGGGTTCCCTTCTGGAGGGTATATGCAATTTAACATGGAGATAGTCTTAAATGAAGCAAATGTTAATGGTAGGGGTTCAAGTATCAGCTGGTGGGTGGATTGAGATGTTTGGACCGGGACATAGAGTTTTACTCCAGCATCCAAAAACACACCCCCACCCGTGCAGCAGGACTGATGTCAATAAAAGAATAGCATTGAACACGCATATCCTCCCCCCACAGCTGGGAACAGAACAAGAATCCAGGAAATGGGCAGGATCCAGAGCAGGCTGCTGTTAAGAATCCCCAGTGAGGAGATGCAGAGAAAATTTGTGAGATGTCGAATGCCCAAAATAAAAAAATAGTTCCTCCCATCCACCCCACCTGAGACCCTTTTCCTACACCCCCAAAGGTCAGGCTGGGTTGGAGGGTTGGTCACTTAGTCAAGAAGTGCAGGGAAGGCTGCTATGACTTTGGTCATTTCCATGCCCCCAACCTTATTACCAACTCCAAAGAGAATGGACCCCCTTTCCACAAGTCCAACCCACCCCAGGAGTGAATGATGGAGAAGGCATCTTCTAGATCCATCACACTCTCCCTATTCCATCTGTCCCATTCCCCTGATTGAAGCCCAGAGAAGGGGACCCCTTTGCAATCCTTGCTTCCCTGTGATTATAGCCCACAGCTCAGGGCCTAGAGAGGGGCAGGCTCTATGTGTGTGCGCAGGCGCGGGGAGGGGTGGGCGGAGGGGAGACCCGGGAAGATGAGAGGCGCAACGCAAGAGGAGGAAGGGAGGAAGATGTGCACAGCTTTGGGGGGGTGCTGGCCCTCTGGCATCCTGGAGGAGTCTTCCTCCTTAATTGCTTGAGTTCTACAGCTGTCATGGCTAACGAGAAATTAAAAAGCACCCTGACCCCTGACCCCGCCCCTGCCCCCGTCCTCACAAGTGCTTTCTCAGCACGTTGCCCTGGGAGAAGCACCCAGCGGAGGATGCTACGGAGACCTGACCCGGGGATGGAGGCGGGAGGCAGGAGGCCACAGCAGGGAGGGGAGGTGGGAGTGGGTCCCCAGCTTCTCCACTCAGGCTCTGGTTTCCTGGACGGCCCTGATTATATCTCCTGCTTCATAATCTCCACAGCTCTTCTGGGACTTGTCAGACCTCAGGCCCAGATTTGGGGTTTGGGAAATAGGGTCCCTGGAACTGCAGTTTGAAGATCTAGACTCAGCTGGCCCGGGCACAGTGAGCAATTCTATAAAATGGAGGGAAATGAAGAAAAGATGGGTCAGAAACCACAGCAAGAAGGATCTCAGCTAGCACAGGGAAGAACTTCCCAGCTGTCTCTCACACCGCACCCAGAGAAACAGTCTCCTCTCTAAAGAGAAGAAGCCTCTGCTTAGCATCGCCCATGGGAGTCTGCATGATCTGGTGGGTGCCTGCCTCCTCTCCCCACCCCCATCCAGAACTAAAGGCCGGACACTAACTTATTTGCTCTCAGAATGGAATTCCAACACCTACAGATTTGAGACCATCAACGTAGCTCCTGCCACCCACCCTTCCCCCTGCTCCCCCCAAGGACCACTGAATTTTCACAAGCCAAACGCTATGTTCTAATGTCTTCCCTTCCCATTTTTCACCTGCACTGCCCCCCACAGTTCTGCACAGTACAGTTAAATAGTGGCATCGTGTACCCAGATTACCCGTCGTGTACCCAGTGGATCCTAGTTCTTTCACTTTAAATAGTAACACTGCAATCTGCAACGAACGTCTCCACATCTCACTTAATCAAGTGAATAGATTTCTGAATACATTTTTTTTGAATCAATGGGGTGACATTTTGCACTATTTTATTTTATTTTTTGACAAAGAGTTCTTTTTTCTTCTTTAAAAAAAATTTTTTTTATTTGGGTATAGTTGTCTTACAATGTTGTGTTAGTTTCTACTGTACAGCAAAGTGGAGTTCCCTGTGCTATACAGCAGGTTCTTACTAGTTATCGATTTTATACATGTTAGTGTATATATGTCAATCCCAATCTCCCAATTCATCCCACCCCCCCATACACTGATTCCCGAATACATCTGCTATTGTTCTTTCAAACTTGTGTAGATACTGTGGAGATTAATGACAGGCGATGTCATTTCAAATTGTTCCTAACTTCATCATAGATTGTTGCCGTCACAGATTTTCTCAAATGATGGATACCTTTCATACAGCAACTGTCCTTTGGAGTTCTGGGGTGTTTTGAAGGGTTTTTTTGGTGTTAAAATCGGGTTTTCCAGCTCAAGATGGTTGGGGATCTGCACACGAAGTCAACCAATGATCGCTGCACATGTGCGATCCCCAATCACATTAGTATTCCATTCTGGCAAACGTTACATAAGTCCGTTTTTACGTAAGTCAGAATCCGTTCAAATCAGGAGATAAATGAAGCAGGTATCTGCTTGGCAGCAATGTAAACACGGGAAAGGACGGAAACCTGCCTAGTGAGGGTGTCACAGCTCACCTTGCCCGTGAACAAGGGTTACTTCAGAGCGAAGGAGCAGAGAGCGTGACACACGTGTTTACACCCTGTCAGCCAGGGCTCTCTCTTGCCAAGGCTGCTGGAAAAGCTTGACTCAGGCTGAGTTTACATAAGTCAGCCTTACGTAAGTGTATACCTATAAAGACACTGGAAGGTACAAGGAGAAATGTAAATAGCCGGGATTATGGGTGTGAGTTTAGTTTGGGGGACCTGATATGACGAGACCACTTTAAAAATAATGCAAGCATGCTCAAGATGAAGCTTGGGCAGAATGCCTACTATGCGTCCAGCCCTGTGGAGGGGTTGTCAGGTAATTAAGAGATGTTATGAGACGGTCCCTGCCTTAATGAAGCCTATAATCAAGTTATGGAAAGCGCTAGAATCCACTAAAGCAGGCTTCCATCTCCCTCCCACTTGGCTGGCCCCGGGGCTCTGGCCACTGTCTGCTCACTCTTAATACCCCTTCCCCTCCCCCACATTACTCCCTAGCCAAGCTCTCCCCTCATCCTGTCCCCCAGCTTGTCCCCACAGAGGAGGAAACCTCTCCATGTACGGGACATTCCTTGGCATGTCACTGATATTCACAGCTATGACAATGTCAAAAGGCACGCCCCCCCCCCACGCCCGCCTCCCTCAGCTGCCTTTCTTGCCTCCCCAGTATCGTTGGGGGGACTCCAGTGTTCCTGCCTTCTCTCTGTCCCCAGCCTCCTCCCTAAACGCAGCTCAGGGGGACTCAGGATGGGGATGAGGGAGGGAGGGGCAGATAGGCCTCCACCATCTGCATGTTCTCAGCAATCAAATCGTCCTCCCCCGACGCCTGTCCGGGGCTGGAGTCGGGGGGTGGGCGAGTGCTGAGTCAGGATATTCCTCACATTCCCTCCCTTCTCCTGTGGCCCGCATGCCGCAAACCCTGCCTCCGAGTGACCAGCCTCAGCTGAGTGTCTGCTCCTGGGCACTGACCCCAGCCTCAGACCAGCCCTCGTCCCTCACACCCCGAGGGGGAGGCCACAGGAGGGAGATCATGCTGCCTACTCTCCTCTGGCCCCCTGCTGGGAAGAGGTTGGGGACCACGCTTCTGCCTCCTGCTGCTCCCATTTCCCTCCCTCACCCCTGGCTCCATCTCCCCCACCTGGCCCTACTCACAAAATCTGCTGCCACTGATCGGGAAAGGACAGCGAAGGTGGTGGAGAATGAGAAGCGGGATCCTCCACAAGGCACACAGCCAGTGGGGCACCACATGGGGCATGGTCCCCTCTTGAGTGCAATGTCTGGAGAGCCTCTGGTGTGCAGAAGCAAACCTGAGGGAAGCCCTGGGAAAGGCTTCCAACTCCAGGGAGCCCCCAGTCTGAAGGGAGGCCCTGCTTGTCCTCAGGGAGCCCAGAGTCTGATGAGGGAGACTCCCCACAAGGAGTGGGCAAGGGAGGAAGGAGGCTGTGCTCTCTAGCTAACTTATACTAACATATAAAGACTCAGAAGTTCAAGGGCAAAGCTATGTGAGTGAGCCTGGAAGGTGCAAGGAGCACAGGAACCATCAGCAGGTAAAACTGGTCTAGACAGGAAAGGAAGGCTTCCTGGAGGAAGAGACTTTATGGGACAGAGAACATTTCTGGAGGCTCAGAAATGAGCAAGGAGGACAAGGTGAGTGGGAGGGCCCAGGACAGAGAAAAGGCCTCCCTAGGGCAGCAGAGCCTGGGAATGGGCACTGGACAGGGATCAGGATCCCAGGCTCCTTTCAGGTGGCAGCGGCCAAGGCCCTGCCCCTCTCAGGCCACAGATGCCTCCTCAGCACAATGTGGAGCTCGGCCACAGGACTCCGAGGGCACCTCCAACAGGATGCGTGTCAGGCCCTCCTGCTCAGCTCAGTGCTCTGCTGTGAAACAAAGGACCTGCATTTTCATTTTCACTGGACCCACAGATTATATTCCCAGTCTTGCCCCCCAGCCCAGAAGGTCTATTTTCTTCCCTGTGTCTTCTCCTCTGGAGAAGCCCTGGTGGGGAGGAGAGCAGGAGGGCGGTCTGAGGGGCTTGGCTTCCTGGCTCCTAAAGGCTACGTGCAGGGAGGAGGTGGGCCCTGCTGAGGCTCCTGGCACATGCAGGCCCCAGGCCTGACCCTTGGCAGCCGGCAGCAGCCCATTCAGCCCACAAATGGCCTCATCCCTCGGAGGGCCCAGCAGGATCATTTCACAACATGTGTGCTCGATGGAGCCTGTTCTTGGAAAGCTGGGGACGGGACAGCTCAGTCCTGGGTGTGGGAAAGGCCTAGGCCCCTAGGGTCTGCGCTTGAACAATAAACAACCGAGGGCCCACTTGTGTAGGAGGGGGAGTGGGGACAGGGTTTAGCCAGTGCTCTGTGGCTGGGGGGAGACAAGGGTCCCTCCAAGAGCTTACCACACGGCCTTCCCCGCTCAAGGGGAATACTCCAATCAGAGGAGGGGCACGGGAGGAGGCTGGGATTCGAGGGTGTGAGGCAGAGGCATGCAGGGTGGCAGGGGAGGATGTCATAGCCCAGCAGGCTGAGAGGGCTCAGGGCAGGGCCCGTCACAGTGCCCGGTTCCCATGGACACGCCATATGGGTTTGGGAGGTGAGGATTCAGAATTACAGTCAGAGGCAGTATGTGCCCCGTCCTTGCACAGCTGGCATCTGGCCACCTGAGCTGGGACAGAGAAGCAAGAGAAAAGCCCAGACCATAGGAGGGTTCAATTTGCAGGGTACAGACGATGTCCTGAGTCCACTAAGAAGTAGGGCACGGGGGCTTCCCTGGTGGCGCAGTGGTTAAGAATCCGCCTGCCAATGCACGGGACACGGGTTCGAGCCATGGTCCGGGAAGATCCCACACACCGCAGAGCAACTAAGCCCGTGCGCCACAACTACTGAGCCTGCGCTCTAGAGCCCACGAGCCACAACTACTGAAGCCCGCACGCCTAGAGCCCGTGCTCTGCAACAAGAGAAGCGACCGCAATGAGAAGCTCGTGCACCACAACAAAGAGTAGCCCCCGCCCGCCACAACCAGAGAAAGCCCGCGCGCAGCAACAAAGACCCAACACAGCCATAAATAAATAAATAAATTTATCTTAAAAAGAAAAGAAAGAAAAAAGAAATAGGGCACAGAAGCTGAGCAGGACGGGGTGGGGGGCAGGGGCAGGCATTTTCAGAGAAGGCTTCCTGGAGAGGGGACTTGAAACAAACCTCTTTATGACAAAGGAGAAAGAGTGAGGCTTTGCACGGAACAGGGCTGAGGGTGTCCTGACGGAGAGAACAGCCTCTACAAAGGCCTAGAAGTGCCTGGGAAATGAAGATTACCCCACCTCACCCCCTTTGGGTGAAAGAGGGGGAGGAGCTGTGCTGATCCATGGGAAAAATCCCCAGATGACGGGTCAGGGCCAATCCGCCTTTGATGTGCCAGTTCAAATAACTGAGGCCTGGATGCTTCTAATAGGCAGGGGCCAGGCCAGCCGTGTGGGGGGGCTGCTGGAGGAGGGGACTTAGCACTGTGACTGTCATAGCTCAATGAACGTCTTAATGAATGCACTGATTGAATGATTGATTGATTGATAGGGCGGTGCTCTTCTGAGAGACTGGCAAATGCGGCCTCTGGGCTCAGCCCCCGTCTGATGCCTCCATGGGGTTTATAAATACACCGCAGATTTCACCCATGGACTAGTGCCCCCTCCAGGCTGCCTCCTCGGCTCTCCTGGCTCCTCTGCCTCTACTCAAAGACCTTAGCCTCTAAAACAATACAAAATTATCAAAAAGGATTTTCATGTGCAGATAAAATTCAAGTACGTATAATAGCAACTGCAATAATAATTAACATTTAGTGATCATTTACTGCATGCCAGGCTCTGTGCCAGTTGCTTTATATGTCTAATCTCATAAATCTCAGAACAGCCCTTCTAAGTAAACACTACTAGACGCACAAAAATTGTGTGTTCAAGAGAAATGTTTTTAACTTCGTTTTGGTTCTCTGGCACACATTTTAACATCTCTGAAATCAGGATGCGCCTTGCAGTCAATAACAAGAAGTCACTGTGTCAGAGTTTAATTAGCAGTATTCTTTCTTCTTAATAGTACGTCATTTGTTTGTTTTGCTTTTGATGAAATATAGTTGACTACGTCCATGGCCTACATAACTGACCACCTGCACCTTTTAATCAATAGTGGATGAGAGACAGTTCTTGTTTCTCTGTTTCCAGGTCTGTTCCTGGGGGTGGAGGTTGTGTCTCAACCCATCAGCCTGGGGGCTGCCTGAGAACAGGCTGTCTTCTCTCCCCAGAGCTCCCAGCAGCCCCCAGCCCAGCACCCCCAGCTAGGGAGGCCCACTAGACACGAGGGGATGAGGGGGCACGGAGTACCCTGGACCTTCCAAACAAACCCTTTTTAGGGAGCACAGAAAGAAGAGTGCTGGGAAGCTGATCTCAGCAGATCCCCAGAGGAATGGAGGTCAAAGGGAAGGAACAGGATTGCCCCACACTTCTCCAGGAAGCTCTAGGCCATTGGAAACAGCGTAGGCCAGCACTAGGCCAGCCAGACCAGGAGCCACTTGCAAACGCTGGGCCTGGCCTCCTCCAGCACTTGCTACGCTTACCTGCCAAAGTGTGTTCCCCTTGGCCTGCCCCTCTGCCCTCAGGCCGGGCCCAGGAGACAGGCAAGAGCAAGTGAGGGAGGAACCAGCCTCATCGGAGAGCCGAGGAAACTGAGACCCGAGGGCCCCCGACCTGGCTCTGCCCCAGCAGAGGTGCTGAGCTGGGTGCCCATGCCCACCCTCCAGGCTCCCCTCAGTGGGGGATCTCCGGGAGTCAAGGGGCGAGGGGAAGGGAGAAGTGTCTCTTGCCAGGGACTCTCCCACTTGGTCAGAACATTGCCACCACCTCCTCCTCCTTCCCTCTTTTCCCAGGACTCCTCCCCTCAGCGGCCCGTTCCTCTCCGTCCTCCACTTCCCGGAAGCGCCATCCTGGGATGCTGGTGGCCCCCAGAGGCCCACTGACCACTCAGTCAGGTGCCCAAGCCCCGCCTGGTTAGTGGGGGAGGGGGAAAGGGTTAGAGAAACCATTACTTGTTCCCTCCCCTCCAGACCTGGGGGCGGAGGCGTCTGAATCTGCAGCAGGGCTGGAGGATTAGGTCTTTAATGAGGACCAGGGACTTACGGGGTTAGGGAGGGGGCTTTCATCCTGGCCTGGGTCAGGGAGGGAGCCCAGTGTCCCGTGCTGGGCTTCCCAAGGCCCCTCTTTCAGCACCGCCTCCCTACTCCCCTGTCTTTGGAGGCTCACGGTTGGGTCCTGCTGGGGTGCATGTGGGAGGCCAAATAATGGCTGCCCCTCCTGTCCATGGCCCACCAGGACTCTGCAGTCAGAGCCTACCAGAGCCACACACGCTCAGAATCCCCGCTCACAGCTGTGGGCCTTCAGGACAGAGCCCATGCCTCCTGCCTGTCTCCTACCACGCACCCCTACAGGTGGATGTCAGAGGCTCCTTCCCTTCTCTCTGCGTCTCCTGGCCGTGGGCCATGGACCCAGTAAATGACCTCTGGAAAAGGGGTGGGGGTGGGAGGTGCATAGACACCGAGACCCACTGTGACTACTGCCTGGGGTGACACTGAGCTGAGCCCCACGTGCAAGTGGAGGTGGTAAAAGGGGAGCAGGTGGGGGGTTAGGCCGGGGACTGAGCAGTCGGGTCCCAAGACTAAAGCTTGGGGAACTGGGGCTGGGATCCCTCGGACTGAGTGCATAGTGACCCCATTTCTCAGGGAGAAAATGGCCCCCGGGGATGGAGAGGGCAAGGCCTACTTACCGGGGCTGGACCCCAGGGAGAGAATCTCAAGGCCCTTAGGGATGCGAGGAGCCTCGGAGCTCAGTACACACCCCTGCTTTCTTTTTTTTTTTACAATTTGAAAATTTTTTATTTATTTTTTTATTTTTATTTTTTTTACATCTTTATTGGAGTATAATTGCTTTACAATGGTGTGTTAGTTTCTGCTTTATAACAAAGTGAATCAGTTATACATATGTTCCCATATCTCTTCCCTCTTGCGTCTCCCTGCCTCCCACCCTCCCTATCCCACCCCTCTAGGTGGTCACAAAGCACCGAGCTGATCTCCCTGTGCTATGCGTCTGCTTCCCACTAGCTATCTATTTTACGTTTGGAAGTGTATGTATGTCCATGACACTGAGCCGGGAGCCTCAGACCCAGAAAGGGCAAAGGGCTAGTCCAAGGTCCCACAGGGAGTTAGGAGTGAGTCTGGAATCAACCCAGTGCTCCCACCAACCAGCCTAGTGCAACCAACCCACACTAGTGCTGAGACCTAGAAAGGTATTAACTCACCTAATTCCTCTTATGAAGAAACTGAGACTCAGAGAAGCCAAGTAACTTGCTGAAAGTCACACGAGGAGTCTGACTCTAAGGCTCGTAAATGTCTGGTTCACAGTGATCTCTCCAGATCGCTTCTTGGGCATGAGGCCTGAATCCTGAAGCTGAAGCAGAGTGTCTCTAGGGATGCAGGGGTGCAGGAACTGGGGGCTGACCCAGGAGGTGGGGGCTCTCTACTTGGCTGGGGCACAGAGCTCGTCCCTACCCTTCTAGGACCATCCCAGTCCCCGCCTGGAGGACCCAGGGCAGGCAGGGAGACCAGGTGCCCCCATGCCCAGCCTGCTCACTGTGTCTTTAGTGCCAGCTCAGCCCTGCCCTCCCAGCACACCGTGAGGAGAGCTGCCCCTCAGTGGTCAGCTGAGCCTGGGCTCTGCTGGGCCCCCACCCTTCCACCCCATTCCAGACCACTCCACAGTGATGCCAGGAGACACTGGGTAGCAAGAAGAAGGGGGCCTCTGCAAACACGAACACTAACCCAGGCATGGCGCCAAGTGTTATACGGGACATATCTTTTCACCAGCATATTTCCAGCCCCTTAGCACGGTGCCTGGCTTTTGAAAACACTCCGTAACTGCTGCATGAATGACTGACAAACACAAAGATCACTGAGGCGTGGACTTGCCCTCCAAGAGGTGACAAGCTGATGGAGGAATCAGTTATGTAGACTACTAATTATAACACGAGGCAAACAAAATACAGCAGGAACTCAGTGGAGGGAGAGGTTAATTCCAACTGCAGGACTGGAGGAGGCAGCATTTGAGCTATGTAATAATAACAATAATAGTGACGATGATGACGATGGCTTAGATTTATTGGATTTGTCTGGCACACTTCTCAGTACTTTTTATGCATTAACTTATTTATTCTTCATACTACCACCAGATGTAGATACTATTAATATGCCCATTTTACAGATGGTGAAACCAAGGCTCAAAGTAAGTTGCAGTAAGTCACACAGCTATAATAAATGAGCAGAGCCATGATTTGAGCCCAATTTTCACTGAAAAGGATGTTTGGTTTTTACATTTGTCCATTTGACATTCAACAATTATTTATTAACTACTGCTCTGTACCAGACAGTCAGAGGCTAACTGACCACAGAACTGACCTCTACGGGTGATCCAGCAGGACTATAAATAACCTTAACATAAAACAGGAAGTAATTTGGTTCAAAAAGATGTACAGACAGAGGATGGAGAAAGTACAAGGCAATGGTGACAGAGGCTTCATGGGGGAGGTGGCCTGTGAGCTGGACTTAGAAGGCTGGATAGAGTTTGGACACCTGGAGGTGGCAGGGGGTATTCTAGGCCAAGGGAACAGCTTAAGCAAAGGCACAGGGGCAGGAATGGGAGGGACCTATATAAGAAACAGTGAAAGGTGCAATTTGACCAGATAGGGAGGTTGCAAACGAGCACCCATGGGCCACATCCGGGCCTCAGACGTGTTCTGTTTGGCCCACCCGCACTGGCCTGCACAGTGTCCTTGAAAAAGGCGCAGTCCATCGCCAGAGCCAGAAGGTAAACAATGAGGTTGGGGGTGGAGGAAGGCGGGCTTTGTAGTCTTAAATTCCAGAAATGCAACAACCATTGAGAAGCGGAGTAGTACACCTCCCCCCTCAGTCCAGTCCACTTCCCTTGTCCCCAGCTACCTGTCTGGCCCCTGTAGGCATTTGAGTTTGAGGACCTGGATGAGAGCCCAGGGCACCGAAGAGAGCAACAGTGGATAACCATGGGAAGATACCTTGAGGTCTAGACACAAAGGGCCTTGAACACTGGGCTAAAGAATATGGGCTTTATGTTGGCAATAGCTGTGTAATTATAGCCCCTCCACCACCCGCAGCTGGGTGAGAAGGACATGCACGCGCACGGGCGCACACACACACACACACACACACACACACACACACACACACACACACACACACACGGGGTCTGGGGACAGTCTAAATTGATGTCAACCGAACCTGGGAAGCCCCAAGAGAAATCTTTACACACATTGTCCTGGCCTCAGCCTCAGATTTCACAGCTCTCCTGTCCCCATGCCCAGCCCCGAAGTTGTCCCAGCTGTGCCCTCAGCAAGCTTCTCTCTTCTTTATGCAGAAGGGAGTCCCAGAGGTGTCTCCTGACCCCAGAAGCTCCCAACCCCCAGTGCGGAGTTTGCTGGCCAGACTGAGAATTCCGGACAGGATTTAAAACTGGAATTTCCCTCTGGGTGGGTGGGGCTGATCAGGTGAGCTGTGTTACAGGGCTGGGGGCTGAGTGGAAAAATTTGGCCTGTCCCAGCCCCTTCTCCCAGTGACTCAGGCCCTGGGTGGTGGTGAGTCTGGGGAGGGGATGAGACAGGAACCCATAGAAAAAAGTTCTCTTGTCTCTGGCTCTGCCACTGCCCAGTTCCCCCTCCCCCATTCCACACACACCCAGCCTCGCTGCTCACCACAGCCACTGGCTGTATCTGTGGGCACAGACACAGCCAGCTCATCCCAGGGCCTTCCCAGCCTGGTTAGGAGCAGGGTGACCAGCCCACCGGAACTTGGGCCTAGCCCACTTCCGGGCAGCCTTGGGGAGACAGGTGTCCCCATGGTGGATATGGAGGCAGGCTTGCCAGGTTTAGCAAATAAAAATACAGGACATTCATTGTCCCATGCAATATACTGAAAATTATTTGTTATATTTTCTCTCTTCTTTATGCAAAAGGGAGTCCTGGAGCCAAGCACTCTGAAATTCAAATTTAACTGGGAATCTTCCATTTTATCTGGTGACTTTCTGTGAGGGACAGGGGTGAGGATAGCGAATAGAATACCCAAGGCACCTCCACCGCTCAGGCCCACCGACGGTCCAAGATCTCCTCTGCCCCACCCCCCCTTACCATGTGCCCCTGCTAGACCCCTTGGTCCCCTGCTAGACCTCAGGGAGCCCCACTTTGGCCTCAAGGCCTCTCTCAGATCTCCTAAGTCCCCAAGCACCAGGCCTTTTCTCCCAGAGAGTCCCAGGACCTCAACCCTCATGCCAGACAGGGAGCCTGCAAGGATGTAGGGGGTAGTTTTCTGGACAGGACTGTGTCTGAGGACACCCCATCTCCACAGCATTTTCTTCAAGTTAGGAGGATTGGAGGGAGGAGGGGGTCTGCAGCTCCAGGGGACCTCAGACACCCTGCCTTCCTCCCTCTTCTGACTTTCTCCCCTTCACCCAGGGTCTGGTTGAAACAGGGTTTCTTGTCCCCTCTCTTCTTCTGGACCCCACACCCCTCCCAAAACACACTTGCCCATGAACCTGTAATAGTCCCCATCACTGTAGAATTCAAGCCCAGGCCAGGGGTCTTGTACAGAGAACGGGGCAGCAGGTGGGGATTGGATTCCACCAGCATCCCTGCCTGCGTGGAATAAGCACCTCCGATGTGTGGGCACTGCACTAGGCCCCAGGACAGCAGTGGCCGAGGGCCTCAAGCCACTGCCAGCCCACTGGGAGACAGAGGACACTCATCAGACAGTGAGGGAGGGGCAGAGAGAGGTAAGGACAGAGGACATGGCTGCCTTGAGAACATCAGGAAGACCTTTTAGGTTTCATAAGGCAGACACACCTGGGCAGCCACTGCATCTAGGCTGTGGCTGTGGAGACTCCTCCTCCCACTCCTCCTCAGGTTTAAATCGGGCTTCTCTCTGCCCCCGCCTCTACGGGCTGACTGGCTCTGACAGTAAGCTCCCTGAGGGCAGGGCCACGTTGCTGTGTCAGATGTTCTCTGGAGATGGCGGTGTTTTGACTCAGGATTGGTTGACAGTTGTTTTTTTGGCAGCAGCTGCCTCAGGCCATGGGGTGAGGGATGCTGTAGATGCTGAAGGACTATCTTGTCCCAGAGACGCACCCTCTCTTTCCTGGAGATTCCCACACCCACCTGCGGTACAGAGAGGGTAGGGCAGGGACCCATTGTCCAGATGGAGAAGCCAAGTCCCAGTGACTCACCTAAAGTCACGCAGCCCATGGGAGGAGGGTGGAGCCGGGAGAAGAGCCCCAGGGGTCCCAGAGCATACCCCAGGACTCCCAACACCTCCCTCCCCGCATCCACCCACGACTTTGGTGATGCTGGCCAAAAGGGAAGACACTGGCTGTTATCATAGTGAAGCCCTCTCACTCCTTCACGCAGAGCCATCAGAAGTCAGAGGGGGAAGAGAAGCATTTCTCTCACCTTTGGGACCCCTGCACAGTCGGCCTAGGTCCTGAGCCTCAGAGGGGCTGGGGCAGGCCAGCACCAAATTCTGGATCCCCAGATGCCTGGTTCAGAATTAGGCTGAGCCAGCCTTCCCCTACCCACTCCGTTGGGGATCCTGACTCCCGACCCCCAGGGGTCCTGCCCCCGGTCGTTGCCTCCATATCCATCCACACCCTCCCCACACCTTGGGCTTGCCTTGAATAATCACATCCTGGCAGAAATCAACCATCAGGCATCTGTCAGTCTCCAGGCTAGATAGCACAGTGGGCAGAGCTCTGACTGAGCTGTGAACCCAGCAGAGCCAATCTGGCCACCACCCAAACCAGACACTCCCCATACAATAGCCTCTGATCTCTTAGTTGGCAGAGATGTTATGTTGTTGAAAACAGAGACTGAGTGGATCTTACAAGTTCTCATCACAAGAAAAAACATTGTAACTATGCATGGTGAGGAATATTAATTACACTTATTGTGGTGATCATTTCACAATATAGACAAATATCAGATCATTATGTTGTATATATGACTAATATAATGTTATGTGTCAATTATACATCAATAAAAATAATTTTCTGTTTAAAAAAAAAGAAAGAAAAAAGAAGACAGAGGCTGAATCTCCTGGAAGGGCCCCCTTCCCCCACCCCACCCCACCCCGTCCACCTCCACTAACAAACCTCGGCACCTCAACAGGGAGAAACAAGGAGGGGAAGAGGAAGGACCCTGAGAGGCCCACAGTGTCGGAGCCAGAAGGGAGTCAGGAGACCCACCAGGCAGTCCCTCAATACACAGATAGGGAAACTGAGGCTGTGGGATAAAGGAAAGAAAAATGGGCTTCCAAAGCTCTGGGTTCTAGTATTGGCTGAGCCACTGTATGACCCTGGGCGAGTGTCTTCCCCACTCTGTGCTCTGGGATCCCCCCACCCCCACCTTGCTGTTCCAGGGTTCTGGTTAAAGCATCTTGCCCAAGGAACTCAGGTCCAACCACGGTCAGCCTCTTGTGGACTCCTCTCCTGACTAGCGCTCCAGCCCCTACCCCAGCCAGGTCCTAGAGACTTAGGGCAGATGGGGTGGAGGGAGGGGGGGAGGGGGGTATCACCCTAGGGAGGGGCAGCAGGGAAGGGAAACTAAGTGTGTCCCTGGCTTGCCCCAGCCTGTCCCCTGCATCCGGGGAAGGGTGAGAGTGACTGTCAGCTGGGGAAGGGGGGCAAGAGGGGCAGGCTGGGGAAGGGCAGGGAACCCCCGTCTGGACTTGCTGGGGCAGCCGGGTGCAGCTGTTTCCAGCTAATGAAAGGGCCCTGATTGATATGGCAGCAGGGACTGACTCTAACCCTAACATTGGAGCCCTTCCCATCCTCCCCAACCTGGGCACACCCAGGGGCCCTCTTTAAGGATAGGCAAAAGCCAGGGAGAAGAGAAGAGAGGGGCTCCTGCTGCCACTGGGGACAATACCCCAAGGACCAGGAGAGGGAAGCTTGTCTAATCTTCCTGCCCCAGCCCAGCAGGGAGGGGAGTCTAGGGCTGGGCCGTGGGAGGTGGACCAAGCCAGAGCCCAGGAGGACAGGCGAGGGAAGAGGGGCAAGGGGTTTGCTCCCTCCTCTCCGCATCCTGGGGTGCATACACACATGTTTGAACATTCAAATATATACACACAGAAATAGATTTTATCTATCTAGCCCCCAGGGATGGCAGAGAGGAGAGCAGGGATTGTTGCTGAGCATTCATTTTACAAAGTGTATAGCCATCTACCTTTCGCCAGGCCCACATAATAATAGCTAACATTTATTGAGCATGTCCTGTGTATGGCTGGGCATCCTTCTAAGACCTCGAGGGGTATGAGCCCATTGACTCCTCACCACAGCCCTATGAGGTAGGTGCTATCATCACCCTTATTTTATAGATGAGGACATAGAAGCCCAGAGTGGTTAAGAACTTTCCAGTGGTCACACAGCGGTCACAGGCAGAGTCAAGATGTGAACTCAGTCTCCAGGGCTCGAGGCCTTAAACACTGTGCTACTGCCTGCAGGGAACTCATGGTGGGGTCAGGAAGACATGCCAAATTGTAAGCAATTTGTAAATAAATAATGACCTTATAAATGGGAAATAGAGATGTACAAGGTACAATGAGGGGCACTGTGGATGGGGGTAGGGGGGAAAGGGAGAACCATACAGTAAACTTTTGAATTGAAATTGAAGGGGTTTTTTCTACTTTAGTTGTTTTTTTTTTTAACTTTTTGTTTTTATGGTAAAATATACATAACATAAAATTTACCATTTTAACCATTTGAAGTGTACAATCTAGTGACAGTTTTTAGTTTTAATGAAGTTCAATTAATCTTTTCTTTTGTTCCCTGTGTTTTGGTGTCATTACTAAAGAAATCATTGCCAAATCCAAGGTCTTGAAGATTTTCCCCTATTTTCTTCTAAGAGTTTTAAAGTTTTAGCTGTTAAATTTAGATCACTAATCCATTTTGAAGCAATTTTTATATATAGTATAAGGTAAGGTAACATTATGAAATCTGCACACGGATCATTTTGGTTCTTCCATTCCAGCTGGATGTCTTTTCTTTTTCTTGCCTGGTTGCTCCAGCTAGAACTTCTGTTACTGTGTTGAATAGAAGTGACAAAAAGCAGGCATCCTTGTCTTGGTTCTGACTGTAGGGGAAAAGCTTTCTGTCTTTCACCATTAAAAATGAGGTTAGCTGTGGACTTTTCATGTATGGCCTCTGTCATGTTGAGGAAGTTCCCTTCTATGCCAGTTTTTTGAGAGATTTAATTATGAAATTTTTTGTATTTTGTCAAATGCTTTTTCCACATCAATTGTGATGATTTTCTATCTTTTTTTCCTTTGTTCTATTAATGTGCATTACATTGACTGATTTTCATATATTGAACCATCATTGAACCATCCCTCATATAGTAGACTATCCTTAGTCATGATGTATAATTCTTTCTAAACACTGCTGAATTTGGTTTGCTAGTATTTTGTTGAGGATTTTTGCATCTATGTGTATAAGGGATTTTGGCCTGTAATTTTCTTTCCTTGTAGTGTTTTTGTCTGGTTTTGGTATCAGGGTAATTCTCACCTCATAGAATGAGTTGGAAATGTTCCCTCCTCTTCAATGTTTTGGAAGATTTTGAGAAGGATTGGTGTTAATTCTTTACATGTTTGGTAGAATTCACCAGTGAAAGGTCCTTGACTTTTCTTTGCCCTGTTGAGAAAATTCCCTTCTGTAGGGGTTTCGTTACTGATTCAACCTTTTCCATTGTTATAGGTCTATTCAGAGCTTCCATTTCTGTTTCAGTCAGTTTTGGAATTCTGTGTGTTTCTAGGAATTGATTCATTTTATCTAAGCTATCCAATTTGTTGGCATATTATTGGTTGTAATATTCTCTTATAATCTATTTTATTTCTGTAAAATCAGTAGCCATGTACACACTTTCATTTCTGATTTTAGCAATTTGAGCATTTTCTCTTTTTTTCTTAGTCAGTCTAGTTAAAGATTGTGAATTTTGTTCATCTTTGCAAAGAATTTTTGGTTTTGTTTATTTTTCATGTTGCTTCTCTATTCTCTGTTTATCTCTGCTCGCATTTATTTGCCTTCTTCTGTTAGCTTTGGGATTACTTTGCTCCTCTTTTTCTAGTTCTTTAAGGTGCACACTTAGGTTATTGATTAGAGATCTTTCCTTTTTTTAATGTAGGAATTTACAGCTATAAAATTCTCTCTGAGCACTGCTTTCTCTGCGTCTCATAAGTTTTGGCATGTTGTGTTTTTATTTTCATTCATCTCTATGTATTTTCTAATTTTCCTTATGATTTCTTCTTTGACTCAATGGTTGTTTAAGAGTATATTGTTTGATTTCCACATTTTTGTGAATTTTTCGGTTTTCCTTCTGTTACTGATTTCTAGTTACATCTCACTGTGATCAGAAAAGACACTTTGTATGATTTCAATATTTTAAAATGTATTAAGACTTACTTTGTGGCTAAGATACAGTTGATCCTAGAGAATGTTTCCTGTGAACTTGAGAAGAATGTGTATTCTGTATATGTCTGTTATGTCTAATTGGTTCATAGTGTTGTTCAGTTACCCTATTTCTTTATTGATCTTCTGTCTAATTGTCCTATCCATTATTGGATGTGGTGTATTGAAGTGTCCAACTATTATTGTAGACTTGTCTATTTCTCCTTTCAGTCATGTCAATTTTTGCTTCATATATTTTGGGCCTCTGTTTTTAGG
Organism: Pseudorca crassidens; assembly: GCF_039906515.1. Classification (NCBI taxonomy): domain Eukaryota; kingdom Metazoa; phylum Chordata; class Mammalia; order Artiodactyla; family Delphinidae; genus Pseudorca; species Pseudorca crassidens. Next base: position 32,297,769 of record NC_090305.1, read on the forward strand.
TATTTATAGATTTATAATTGTTATATCTTCTTGCTGAATTGAATCTTTCATTAATATATAATGGCCTTCTTTGTCTCTTTTTTTTTTTTTTTTTTTTTTTTGCGGTAGCGGGCCTCTCACTGCTGTGGCCTCTCCCGTTGTGGCACACAGGCTCCGGACGCGCAGGCTCAGCGGCCATGGCTCACGGGCCCAGCTGCTCTGCGGCATGTGGGATCCTCCCGGACAGGGGCACGAACCCGTCTCCCCTGCATCGGCAGGCGGACTCTCAACCACTGCGCCACCAGGGAAGCCCCTTTGTCTCTTTTAATATTTTTTGACTTACAGTCTATTTTGTATGACAATAATTTAACCGCTCCAGCTCTCTTTTGACTACTATTTGCATGGGATATCTTTTTCCATCCTTTTACTTTCAATCTCTTTATGCCATTATATCTAAAGTAAGCCTCTTGTAGACAGCAGATTGTGTGTTTTTTTAATCCAATCTTTGCCTTTTAATAGGAGAGTTTAATCCATTTACATTTACTGTGATTACTAATTAAAAATGATTTATTTCTGCCATTTAGCTGTTTTCTGTATGTCTTATCTGTTTGTTTGTTTTTTCCCAATTCCTTCATTACTGCCTATTTTGGTATTTAGTTGACTTTTTGTAATGTATCATTTGACACCCTTCTTTTTTCCTTTTTTGTATATTTTTTATAATTTTCTTAATTATTATCTTGGGATTATAATTAACATCTTAAACTTATAAGAACCTAGTTTTAATAATACCACCTTAGTTTCAATATATAAACATTCTGCTCCTTTACATCTCCATCTCTCCCCCTTTATATTATCATCACAGAAGATATCTTTATACATCATGTGCCCATTAACATAGATTTAGGGCTTCCCTGGAGGTACAGTGGTTAAGAATCCACCTGCCAATACAGGGGACATGGGTTCAAGCCCTGGTCCAGGAAGATCCCACATGCCGCGGAGCAACTGAGCTCATGTGCCACAACTACTGAGCCTGTGCTCTAGAGCCCATGAGCCACAACTACTGAGCCTGCATGCTGCAACTACTGAAGTCCACATGCCTAGAACCTGTGCTCCACAATGAGAGAAGCCACCACAATGAGAAGCCCACGCACTGCAACAAAGAGTAGCCCCCACTCGCCACAACTAGAGAAACCCCGCGCACAGCAACGAAGATCCAACACAGCCAAAAATAAATAAATAAAATAAATTTTTTACAAAATTAAAATAAAATAAACAAACCCCCCCACAGATTTATAATTATTGTTTTATGCATTTGCTTTTTAAATCAAATAATGATCTTACAAGAGGGAAAGGTTTCAAAGAAAGAAGTACAAGGTATGATGAGCCCTCAAAGGATGGGCACTGTGTATGGGGACTGGAGGAAAAGTAAAGAACCAGCAGAGCCTTCCAGGACAGTACACATTTGAATTAAAACTGAGTTTTAAAGAATAATAAAAAAAAAATTACTATGTAGAGCTGCTCACTCACAGGAAAAGATGTCCAAAATATTTCACTTAGTGCAAAAAGTTGGTTATCAAACAGCATGAATGGTTTCATTTTTGTCAGTATGTGTGTATTTATACATATTTCAAGATATATGTGTACATATGCATAGAAAAAATTCATGATTATACTCATAGTACTTTAACAGTGGTTATCTCCAATTGTTGGAACTATGGGAAGAGGAAACATTTCCTTTTTTTTTTTTCTAGTGCATTCTATATTGTTTGAATTATTTATAATGAGCATGCATCACTTTTATAACCAGGAAAAGCAACAATGTCTTTTTTGTTCTGAAGGGTAAAAAGAGTAAGTAGGCATTCATTGTGGAGACAAAGTGGGGAAGGACCTGTTAGGCAGAAGGAACAGCAAAGAGGCATGAAAACCATGCTCTATTACAGGAACTGCCAGCCATAGGCATGGCTGTAGGGCATTGGAGATGGCTGGAAAAGAAGTATTTCCAGGGACCATATTACCAAGGCCCTTTCATTTCATTTAAAAAAAAAAAAAAAGAGGGCTTCCCTGGTGGCGCAGTGGTTGAGGGTCCGCCTGCCGATGCAGGGGACATGGGTTCGTGCCCCGGTCCAGGAAGATCCCACACGCCACGGAGCGGCTGGGCCCGTGAGCCGTGGCCGCTGAGCCTGCGCGTCCGGAGCCTGTGCTCCGCAACGGGAGAGGCCACAGCAGTGAGAGGCCCGCATACCGCAAAAAAAAAAAAAAAAAAGAGGACTTCCCAGGTGGCGCAGTGGTTAAGAATCCACCTGCCAATGCAGGGGATATGGTTTCGAGCCCTGGTCCAGGAAGATCCCACATGCCGCAGAGCAACTAAACCCGTGTGCCACAACTACTGAGCCCACGTGCTGCAACTACTGAAGCCCACGCGCCTGGAGCCTGAGCTCCGCAGCAAGAGAAGCCACTGCAATGAGAAGCCCACGCACCGCAACGAAGGGTAGCCCCCGCTCACTGCAACTAGGGAAAGCCTCTGCACAGCAATGAAGACCCAACGCAGCCAAAGATAAATAAATAAATAAAATATATATTTTTTCAAAAAGAGTATGGAATTAGTTCTTGGCATGAGGGCAGGAGATAACAGGTTTTGATTTACATGTTAAGCAAATTAGTGAATGGGGATGGGGAAGAACCCAGAGGCTGGAAGGCCAGTGTGAAAGCTGTTGCACTAATTAAGGGAAAAGAAGATGGGACTGGAGGTGAGTCACGGCTTAGAGGGTAGAGAATAAAAATGGAAATACAAGGTAAGAGGAGGCCAAATCAGACAACAATTACCCATGGATGGGAAGTGGATTAGTCTGTCTCACCAGACCCCCCAGTGCTGTAGCCTAGCCTGGCATACTAATGGCAGGAGGCCAGGTCTAGAGGTGATCATGAAGGAGGGGGAGGAAAATTCCCATTAAAAGAATCCTGTAGCCCCTTTACAGCTGGCAAAGTCCTCTGACTTCCATCTCTTAGCACATCAGAATGTTGTTCCCATTCCACAGATGAAGAAACGGAGGCCTGGAGAGGTGATGCAGCCAGAGCAAGACCCAGAGAACATCATTTATTAGCCACATGGGCGGGAGCACAGCTATCCCCAGCAGAGCCTGAGCAATGACTGTGTGTTCACTTTCTAGTTGTGTGACGTTCACATTCACATAACCTCTCTGTGCCTCAGTCTCCTGCTCTATGAAATAGGGGAAATAGTACACTACCTCATATGGTTGCTGAAAGAATTCAATTACTTAGAGCTTAGAGCCTGGCACATAGTCAGTGCTCAGTAAATATGTGCTCTGATTATTTTTTATAATTATTATTAGTATCTACATAGTATCCCAGGCAGATCACCTGAAAAGAATGAATGGGTGGGAGCCAGGCTCCTAGCATTCACCAGACCCCTTCCTTACTTCTCAGACCCTGACTCCTATGATAAAGACCCAGGGGTTGGAATCTGCATCTGTGGTCTGGTCCACTAGGGCTCTGGGGCTCTCTGCAGCACCAACCCTTTCTGTTCATTCCCATGCTCCTTGGTACTAACGTTCATTCATTCATTTAGCAAATGTACCAAACTCTGGGCCTGTACTGGAGGCTGGGGCTACAAAGAAAATTATGGCCTGGGCCTGCCTTCAGGGAGTTCACTGTGTAGTCAGCTCAGCTTACCCACTCACTCACTCACCCACTCACTCATTTATTTATCATTTACTAGGAGCCTCCTCTGGGCCACACACATACACTCTGTTTATATCTCCTCCTGCCTTTGGACATTAAGCAATTATCCCAGGAGTCATTTCCCAGGGATTGTTTTGTTTCCAGTCTTTTTCTTATACTTTCCCCCCTGTGTACCCAGTCTGTGCCCACAAACAAAATCACACAGAAAACCAAAACAGAGATCCAGGAAGAATACATTCTTCCCCCACATTTCCTGTGGCTGAAGATCTTCCACTAGTTCTTGGAGTCTGGAGGGGACAGCAGCAACAACTGAATCTTCTGGATTTTCTTCCTTTCATTCATTCATTCATTTATTCATTTAACAAACTGCTTACTGAGCACTGTGTCTGGGCCAAGCCCCGTACTGGGCAGAGCAGGGAAAACAGAAATGAACAACCACAGAGCACACCCTCAAGGTGTCTCCACTGAGGTGGGTCAGTGGCTCCTTCTTTCCAGGAATATTTATTGAGCATCTTCCATGCGTCAGGCACCAGTCAAGGCTTTGGGATTGTGAATAAGAAAGATGAAATCCCTGCCCTCATGGAGCTTACCTTCTAGACAGAAAGACAGACAATGGGCAAACCAATGCATACATAGATGGGCAACTATCCATGATCAAGGCTCTAAAGAAAATAAAACAGATTGATATGGTAGTGACTGAGGTTGGACAGCGCAATCTATTCGAATCTCAGCGGGGCCTTCTCTGAGATAGCAATTACACCTACCTCTGCTGTGAGGAGGAAATGAGTTAACACACGTGAAGCCTAGCACATAGTAAGCACTATAAGTTATCTTTAAAAAAAAAAATAAATGCACAAACAGATCATCAAAACACCAGGCAGTCAGTGTAGGATAAAGTGATATAGACGTGAGGCATTCTGAGAGCACTGCGGAGGAGCTCCAGGGGGCCAGGCGTGGCCCAAACAGGGATGGAGGTGAGGACGCTGAACACAGATGCTCCTCTTCCCCACCCCACCCACAGCCCTGCAGCCCACTGGCCACCCCCAAGGATGTTGCTTCTCTAAGGGACTGGAGCGGGTGGGGTGGGGCAGAAGAAACACACATGCCTCACCTCCCTCTAGGACAAGAGAGGAGGGAGGGTTCACAGGTGTCCACTGAGGCCCTCGCCAGGCCCAGGGCAAGTGGGAGAGTGCCTGCTTTCACGGCCATCCCCTTCCAGGGCCCCTGGCTCTCCAAAGTGCCCATTGCCCCATTTGGTGATGGAGATGCAGGGTGTGAGGGTCCCCAGATGCTCAATCCATGTGAGATTGAATGAAAGAGCAACTTCCATTCCTGGAGTCCCTCCCTAGATCCTAGGATCCCTTCCAACAGCTCTGTGGTAGAAGTATCACTGCCCCCATCTTTCAGATGAGCACACAGAGGCTAAGGGAGAATACAGATCATTCTCGGTCACTCAGTTCAGAAATGGCAGAGGAATTTAAAATCTGGCCTGGCCACAAAGCGGCTGTTCTTTTTATCCTCCCCCACTCTGCTTCCCCTCAACAGCAGCAGGGAGTGTGCAGGAAAGACCATGGGGGTGGGTGGGGAGGGCTGGGAGACTCAGGAGGGTGGAGGGAGTGAGGCAGATGTTGCTGTGCAGAATGACCTGACGCTGAAGTGAGGGCTCCAGGACTGGGGGGTCGCGGGGGGTTTACAACCAGGAAGACATGGAAGAGATGGAACCACAGGGAGAAATCCCACCCGCCCCACCCCCAGCACAATAGGCATTCCGGCAAACAGGATGAGGATGGAGCAAGGCCCTCTGCTCCGCACCAACACCCCCTTGAGCATCAGCTGACCAGGCAGCCCCATTTCAAGCCTCATGCCCACAGGGACCAGGATGTGGGCACCCAGGGACAGACAAGCCCTGACGTAGACAAGTCTGCGACTCCCCATGCGCGGCCTCCGCAGCCAAAAGCCAAATACTCCTTGTGGTTTGGGTCCCAGCCAAGCGCCCACACCCCAGCTCACGGGACCACAACTTCCCTGTTGCATCAGGTTACCAAGCGCGTGCACACAGCCCAGAGCTGGTTACACAACTGTGGTGCGCGCATACGGCACCCACACACCCCGGGTGGCCGGGGTCCACAGCGGAAACCGCAGCCTTGCACGGAGGGCACAGGGCCCTCTACAAGCTCCTGGCGTGGAGAGCCGGGCGAGCAGTGGGGAGGACGCCTGGCCAGGAGCCAGGATTCTGCGGGCTCCGCCACCAGCTCACTGTGAAACCCCAGTAAGTCATGTCCCCAGAGCCTGTTTCCCCACCTATAAAGGAAGATCTCCTTCTACCTTCATGATCCAGATACCCCTTTCCCTCCATGCCACTCAGCACCCTCTGAACCACCACCAACATCCTCCTTTCCCCTAGGAAAGTCTACGAGAAGGGGAGGCGGGAATTATGCAGCGTGGAGACAGAGGGTTGGATGAGATGACCTCTAAAAGGGCCCTTCTCAGATGCGGCTTCTCCCCCAACAGAAGTGGGTGTGCCTTAGGCGGAATGCCATGGTCACCTCCTCCCTAGAAGAGGCAGGGCTGTGGCCAGAGCTTTTTGAGGTGGCTCTAAGGAGCAGGAGATAGGGGAGGTAACTTTCTTCTCTGCACTTGTTTTTTTCCATTGCTCTACAACAAACATGTGTTACATATTACTTTGCAATAGAAGGCGGGGATGAGCTTGACACATTAACCTTCCCTGGGGGCATTTGCCCTCCGCCCAGGATGATGCCTTAAGCCAGTGTTTCCTTAAGCGCCTTGTGGTGAAAGGAATCAGCGTAGGAAACCTGGGCTAAACAAAGTCTGACAGGTTTTCTTGCTCGAAGGACTGCTCGGAGCCTCCAACGTCTCTGGGCCGAGACCTTCCGTGAGGAAGAGTGAGACGAGGAAACACATTTGTTCTCAGGGCTCTTTATAGGGAAGCACCTCGAGAGACACTTTCTAGGTACTGTGGGAACTCAGGGTCCAGTGAGGCGGAGAGCCAGGCACACACCCAACCATGAAGGGCCGCCATGGGAGAAGAGATGGCAGGCCTCGGAGGGCAGCAAGGGCAGACGCCCTAGGCGGCCTCCTGGGACTGCATGAGTCAAACGCCAACCCCTTTGCCCAGAGCTGGCCAGAGCTCCGCATCCCGGTGAAGGCAGGTGGTAATGTGAGAGGGACCTTGGGTGGCCCGGCCACCTGCCTGAGGTTACTTAGATCTGCAGTGACCCCTGCTGGCTCTGCCCAAAATCACCCCTCGCCTTGTCCTCACCTTCCTGGTCTACCTCACCCTCCTCACCCACCTTCTCCTCCTCAACCCCTGACCCTCCAGCATCTTCCCCAATGCCTCCACGCAGCCCTATGGGGATCCACCCCTGACCACACCCTGCCACCAGGACCCCACTCATTTCCCCATCGCTGGGACTGGAATCTGGCTGGGCTGTGACAGAGCCCATTGGTGAATTCTGGGGCCTGAACTGGGGAGATTCTGATGGCACGAGGAAGGGGGCTCCAAAGATGGCCTGCCCGCCTCTCAAGGGCATGGGACACCCACAAGACCCCTCTAATAATAGCAGACATTCGCTGAGCACTATCTCCCAGGAACACAGCTAAACTTTTATATAGGTTATTCCATCTGATTCCCATAAGAATCCTAAGAAGTAGGCACTATTTCTACCTCTGTTATTAATCCAGTTTTCAGAAATGAAACTGAGACTCAGAAGTAAAAAAGTTAGGAAATGGCAAAGCTTGGATTCAAATCCAGCTCTCTGACTTCACAGCCCATCCACTTACCCACTAAGCTATTTCATTATTCTTGCATCTGCCCACCACCAGGGCCACCTTCATGTTCGATGCCTGCCCAGTACCCACTGCTTTGGGGAAATGTGCCTCCATGGGCCTTGCCCCCTGCCCTCCAGGGATGGCCCAGGGATCCAAATCTAGCCAGCTCTTGTACCCTTCCTCCTGGTAAACTGGGTTGCAGATTTGATTTCCATGCCCAGGACCCACTCCCTCTTCTGATCATTGCGTCTCGATTTCTTTGGGGCAATACCCAGGCCCTCCACAGAAATGGCTTGCATGGAGATGACTCACCCCACCCCCATCTCCAGGGGGAGACATGTGATTCAGGCCTGGCCACTCAAGCACCAAAACGTCCTGATTGGTTCAGGAAGTTACATATGACCGAAACCAGGCCAACAGAGCCAATGCCAGGATTTTACTAAAGCCAGTGGGAAGGAGAATAGTTTTCTGCTCTGGAGTTGCTAACTGGATGTGTGTCTGTCAGAAGCTGCCTGAGAAGGAAGCTGACACAGGGGAGCAGAGGCCAGTCCTGATGACTTTACGCATGCTGTGCCAAAGACAGGTCCATCCCTGGACTTTTCAGTGACCATAAGCCAATAAGTTACTTCTTTGTTGTTCTTGTCTTAAGCAAGTATAAGCTAGGTTCCTTCCTTCAAAACAAAGATCTATCAGAGCCTCCCCACCCCCATTGTTAATCATTGTTAACAGCTGTGTCTCCTTCTTGCCTGTTCCTCCTATGCTTACTTAGACATACTGGACATTTTTTAAATAAAAATTGACACCACTGGCTACTCCTTCCTTCAAAATATACCCTTTTGCTTATTTTTGTGAAAACTTCACTCCCCTAGTTTTCCTCTGGCCCTTTCAAAGTCCCTTCCGGCTCTTCTTCCTTTGCAGGTACCTCTTCATTTGCAAGTCACAGAAACCAACTCTGGCATTTGTTAAGCCCCCCAAAAATAGCATCTATTGGGAAAATATTGAGGAAGTAGCTCAGGGAATGGACTAGGAGGCTGGAGTACCTAGCTTGGAAATGAGATATAAATTACTTGGCTGAATTCCAAAGGCCTCTTCCACGCTAGTGTCAGGACTCTCAAGATACTCAGTCCCAAGGAAGAGTCTGGCCCAGCTGAGCCCAGTTCACATGGCCAGCCCTGGGCCATCCCATGCAGGTGAGAGGGAGGGGCTGATGGAACAGGTCTCTAGGGATCCTTCTAAACGCTAGAGCGGGTGAGCAGATCATCTGATTTATCGCCCCACGAGATGGCAGAAAGACCACGCTCCAAAGGGGAAACAAGGACCAGGAGGCCACACAATGAGGGTGAACATCTTCCCAGGGTTCTCAGTGCTGTGCCTTTAGTGTTTTCTCTTCGCACTTTTTACTGCTCCCACTCACATGCCTACAAGTCCCAACATAAACCTCCAGCCCAGACCTGTCTCCTGAGTCCATATCCGTATCTCCGTGAGCCTCGCTACATAGATGGCTCATAGGCCCTTCGACTCAATTAGTCCAACACTGAACTTGTGCTGATCACCAAACCTGCTCCTTCTTCAGGGTCCCTTAGCTCAAAACATGCAACCACCAGTCACTCAGCTGATCAGACTGAAAACTGGGAGTCATTGAGTCATTCTCAGTGTCCTGCCTGCCCGAGGGCCTCCACACATGCCAGTCCCTCTCCGGCACTCTCTCCAGTCTTCGCCACCCCGCCTCTCCCCCAGCTAAGTCCTTGTGTCATAGACTTCTATCCATCTCCTCTTCTTCTTTAGTAGTAGAAAGTGCTGATCTGTAGCTCAACCCATGGCAGTCTAGAAGAAAGACAAATTCCTCAGCCCAGCCAAGTTAGCCTTAACGGGTCTCAGAATTCCAGCTCAGCAAACAGGTTATTATCTTGTTGGGCATCTCCTCCAGCAAGGAGGAAGATGGTGCTCGCCATCCTCTTCCCACTCAGGCATTGGCTCAGGCAGCCACAAGAAGAAAGGGGTCCCAGGGCCAGATGTGCCCCTCCCGGGGCCTGCTGTCTCCAACTCCTGCAGCTTGCTCTGGTGCCCCAGATTTCCTCTGACCTCCAAACCCTAGAGAATCCCTCTCTCCACCTCTGTCCTCCACCTTTGGTGATCCCCCAAAAGCATGAGGATGTGCCTAAGAGATGAAGTATGGAGGGTAAGAGATGGGGGACTCGTTTGGCCTAAACCTCACCAGGCTGTGATCTCCTTAGGGCAGGGATCAAGCTCTTTCCGTCCCTGTCTTCCTATACCTGGCATGGTGCCTGGCACAGAGTGGGCACTTAGTAAATGTCTACTGGATAAATAGAAAGGCTGTCTAGGGGGTGGTTTGCTGGGGTGAGGAGGATAATTTGAGATGCTGCCCACTGGGTGCTCTGAGGACCAGAGGAGAAAATGAGATGGGAAGGTGGTGAGAGCCAATGGTCTGCCCCAACCCCTCCACTGCCTTTGATGGGGGAGGCGACACAGCTGGGGGAGACCAGGGGGAATCCAGAGCTGGTGGGAACCGGATTCCAGCAGACCCTCCTCTCGCCCCTACTCCCACACCCAGACGGGGTCTGTGTGTGAGCAAGCACCTTTGGCTATTGTCTCTGATCTGTGACACCCCTGCTCCTCTTGATAGAGCAGAATCAAAGAGGTATTGCCACAGGGCCACACAAGAGCTGTCCAGACACACAGGGGTCTTCCAGGCCAATGTCTTCCCCGCACCCCCAGCCACTCCCAGGAGCCAGGCTGATCCCAGGGAGACCCGAGAAACAGGAGTAGTTCCAAACGGGTAGCTCGACTACAAATGTCACCTGGAAAAGCCTTCGGGGTGCAGCCGGTTCAGTCTGATGCCTGCAAAGGGCAGATGAGGAAACAAAGGCCAGAGCGCAAGGGTTTGCCCCCAGCCACAGAGGATGCTATCTGTAAAATACGGATAGCAGTGATTGGACTAATCTTACAGTGATATTGAGGGAACTCAATCAGTTGACACATATAAAGTGCCTGGAAGGGGCCTGATATGTAGTAAGTGCTCAATAAACACCGGCTGTCACTACTGAATCAACATCAAAAGGTCTCCATGTACTGCCAAAGTTTTTCCTAACCCGGCAAAAGGCCTTCCCCTGAGGAGTGATTTGCAGGGGGCAAGTGGGAGGCAGCTCCGTCACACCCATTTCCCAGGGTGTGGGAAGAGCCTGGGCCCTTCCCCGAGCTCTCACTGACCTCACCCTCCAATCCCCGGCCTCTGGGATTCAGTGGCCCCTCAGCCTCTCCAGTCGCCAGCCTGTCTGGCGGGCTCTCACGCCTGATGCAGAGATAAACACATCCCGCGATAGTATTGTTTCCCACTTCCAGAAGCTCTCAAGTGCAATCCTAGAGGGTGGGATTAGCCAGGCATTTGAGCTGTTTAGGGGTTTGGAAGGATCGAGAGAGGCTGTTCCCAGAACTGGCCAGTCCCATCCTTGAGGCAGTTGGGGTGGCTGGGCCTGCAGGCAAGGGGTAAGGGGAGCAGCTGTGATCTGAGCTTCTGGAACACTCTGCTGTCCTCCCCTACCACCATACACACTCACTTGGCCTCATGTGGCAGGAGGGGCTGCCCAGCTGAGTGGAAAAATGGGATAACTCTCTCCGATAGTCAATTCTCTCCCTGCCCCCAGAACAGAGCCTTCCGGTCCCTGTATTCCCTCAAGTGGCTGAACCAGGTGACTAGCCAGGTGTCTCCTGGGAAAGCGAAACTCTGAGCCCATGGCAGAGAGTGCCCATAGCACCCAGAGCCAGTGAGGGGCAGGCAGAGGCACGGGGAGTCTGGAGGAATGGAGTGTCAAGGCTGCTTACATCATCATCTCTGGTAGGGTCAGCCCAGGGAGAGAGGCCTTCCTCTCCCAACCAGGGCGGGCCCTCCTTCCCTCCCCACCCCCCAGTACTCAGGGTACCGCTACTCGCATGACCTCACTGCTACGGCCAGGCCAGGCATGTGGCCAGGAGCCAGGCACCCGCCAAAACTCACATCCCCTAGAGACTAGCACGAGCCAGGCAGGGCCAGGACATGTCGCTCAGATAACCTCCACCTGCCCGAACACATGCCTGCAAAGACAGCCTGTCCCACTAAGTGTTTTCACCAGCCAGGCAGGCTCACCTCCCGTCTCAACAAGGCTGAACTTCGGGCACCCTCCTCTACTGCTCCCATCTGTCAGCCAGATACATCCCAACTCCGACTTCTCCCCTGCTAAGTTCTGCTCAGCTGTCCTGTCACAGGAAATCTCCCGAGTCCCCTTCCCGCCTCTGACCTGTCCGTTATTTCACACAGTGATGTCCATTGTGGTAGTGATGACGGAAGGGGCAGAGGGGAAGTGATGGAGGTGATGACGTGGACGTGGCTGTTGCACTCATTCTCGCAGTTTCGGTGGTGGTGATGGTGATGGAGGTGGTGTTCATGGTGGTAATGGTGAGGGTACTCACGGTGGTGGAGGTGACAGTGGTGGTGACAGAGGGCTGGCAGTGATAGCAGAGGTGGTGGCATTGCTGGGATGGTGACAACAGTGGAGGTAGCAACGGTGGTTGAAGCAGCGGGAATGAGGTGAACAGGGGGTGTCTCTCTCCCCTCCCTAAAGCTCAGGGACAAGACTAGACCCTCAGACATGTCCCTGAGGACTCCAGGAAGAGTGGGGAGTAAAAAGTAAGCAGGGCATTTAGTCACAGGAAGCCCCAGAGCAATGAGGTAATGACCCCTTGCCCAGTTCCCCAGTGAGGCATGATATGTTCCCCTCCCTGATCTTCAGTGACCTTCCCTCCGACTTGAAGCACGAATCATCTGGCCCAGAAACTGCTGAGGCTTCCCTTGAGAGAAGGTGGGAAGAGGCCAGGCTTAGGAGACGGAGGATCCAATATTGGAATCGCAACTAAATGGAACAAACTTAGGTCTGAATCTCCCTGTAGAATGGGAATCATAATTCTTACCGGCAGGGTCATTGTAAAGACTGAGATGCGTATCTTTAAAAGTGTCTGGCACAGAAGAGTAGCACGATGAATAATACATCTTTTTCATTCTGTTTTCCAAGGCTTTCTTATCAAGCCGTGGCCTCACCAACCCCTTTTGCCACATGCCTCCCTGTATTAGCTTTCTAGAAGCGCCATAACAAGTTACCACAAACTAGGTGGCTTAAAACCACAGAAATGTATTATCTTGCCGTTTTGGAGGCCAGAAGGTGTCAGCAGGGTCATGCTCCCTCCAAAGGCTCTAGGGAAGAATCTTCCCTTGTCTTTTCCAGTTTCCAGTGGCTTGAGGCGTTCCCTGGCTTGGGGCTCCCATCTGTGCCACCGTCTTCACATGGATCTTCACATGGCTTTCTCCCGTGGGTTTCTGTATGTTCTTTTCTGCTTCTAAAAGTACTCTCATCGGATTTAAGGCCCAGCCTAATCCAGCACTACCTCATCTCAATCCTCACCTTAATTACATCTGCAAAGACCCCATTTCCAAAGATCACACGGTGAGGTCTCAGGTGGATATAAATTTGCGGAGAAAACTATTCAAACCACCAGACCCCTCGCCAGCCTCTGAGTACGCCAAACCTAATTTGCTAACCCGCACACCACCTGGCACGGTCACGGGCCCTGTCCCTCTGAGCCTCCCAGGCCTGCTCCCAGACACCCCGCCCCATCCCCTCCTCCCACAGACTGCCAGGCCCTCAGCCCTGGACCCGGGCTCCCTGGTGCCATGCGTGCATGCCTGTGTGCATGTGCACAGACTCCCCTTTTCACTTGGCGGTGAGAAAGGGGGATTCTAGGCTTGAGTTGGAGCCCACAGGGGCCTCTCTGCTCGGAAATGCTTCTTCCTCTCCCCCTGGCAGCTGTTTGGCTTGGCAGGGTCCCAGCTGGTAGGCTCGCCGCCAAGGAGCCCTGGGGGGCAGGGGGAGGGAATGGCGAGGGGCAGGCAGTTCCCTCCTCGGGCCCAGGCCCTGGGAGCTGGGCCAATGGCAGGCCTCCCTGCTGGCCCGCTCCAGCCCCCTTGCTCTTGGTCCTCCTCCTCCTCCTGTCCTCCTCTCCATCCCACAAAGGGGAATTCTGGAGACCCCACCACCACCCCACCCCGGCCAAAGAGAAGACGTGCAGAAGGGGAGCAGCATTGGCAAAGCAAGAAACACACACCGGGAGAAAGAGCAGTTGGCAGACCCTGGGTCTTTGCTCAGGAGGCTTTGGGCACTCTGAGGGCACCCCAGGACAACCTAGACTCCTCCAACCTCTGGATCCCCTGTCCCCACCCTCCCACCCCGTCCACCCCGCTCCTCCCACATTCCTGAAATCTCCTGTTCTTAGCACCCCCTCTAGGGCACTTGGCTTCTCCTTCCAGGGCCCCTCTGAACCCCCAAGCTGTTGCCCATTTTTCTGAATCAGTCCTCCCTTCAGATAAGTAGGATTGAAAATCATGCCCCCCAGCCCCCAGCAGGTCTGGGACCTTTTACTACTGATGGAAAAATAGTAAAGAAACATGCAGGGAGGGGCCCAGTATAATGAGCCTGGGTTTTAGGGTCTAATAGGTCTGGGTTTATGTCACAGCCCTGCCACTTAAACACCCGTGTGACCCTGGACAGGTGATTTAGCCTCTCTGACCCTCAATTTCCTCTCATAAAAGTGGGGGTATTCATAGTTAATTTCCAGATTGCAAGGATAAAACGGCACAGCTTCTGAAACAAGGTAGGTGTTCTCTGAATAGTAAGAATGTACTACATGCCAAGTACTGCGTTAAGTGCTTTGTATAGATTAACTCATTCAACCCTAATAATAACGTCATGAAACAGAAACCGTTGCTTGGCCAAGAGAGCTGAGCAGTGTCCCATAGCTGGTAAGTGGCTGAGTTGGGATTTGATTCCAGGTGCTTTGAATGCAGCCCCTGCTCTGTGCCTACACCACTGGCAGTGTAGCCAAGGTCTATAGTATTAGGATTAATATTAATAGAGAAAAAGTGTGCTTACGTAAATTTTGGAAGGAAAAGGTATCAAGTATAGTTTTAAACTTACTTGGGCTTCATTTTAAAACTTTTTTTTTAACCCAGTTATTTTACTCGATTTGCCAGCTTTAGGGAAGAGATCCAAATTTGGGAGCAACCCTAAAGGTTCCATGTTCGTATTGCTTGTGCTGCCCATCACGGCAGTCTTGCTGGAGATGAACCACAGCACCAGAGCCCATGCTTCATTGTCAGTCTTGACCCAAAGATGTCACCAGTTCTAGTTATCTGTCACCACATAATTGGTGTTGATTGGAAACTTTTCCCAAAATGGGGTAGAACTTCTCAATTATCTCTTCCATGTAACTTAAGCATAGTAATATAAATAAAGTAATAGTTGGATGTTAATTAAAAGAAGAAAGGCATAGAGAGCAGATGGGCTGCAAGGGTTTTCCCAGGGGCCCCTGCAGGTGCAGCACGGAAGTCTCCCTTGCCCTGCACATATGGATTTGCATGCGGTTCTTGAGTAGGGATCTGCCCAGCTGCCTTGGCAGTTCTGGAAGTCCCAGACACGGGAGCCAGCTCATCCCAGCCTCCCAGCCACGGCAGGAGACCACTGGACCGGAGGCTCCTTCGGCTCTCTCATGCCCTGGCACATCTGGAAGCTGTTAGCCTCCATCCCCTCCCCCACCTCCGCCTCCGTGCTCCAGCTGTTCTTGGTGGCTAATTCTGGGAAGGACCCCTCAGCCATGGATGCTTGCAGAGGATGGGGTGGGGGAGGGGGTCCTCCCCACTGTGCTGGTGGGGGGGGGGATGGAGGCGGGCAGGCTGCAGAGGGTTCATATGCGTCACCCAGAAGAGCTGGTCTCCTCCTCCTCCAGCCTTGCAGACCGTCTGCCTGCCCTTGGGGTTACTAGGGGTTGAGTAATGAGGAGGGAAGAGAGAGGGAGGAGGCAGGGGAGAGTGTGAAGGGAGACCAGGGAACAGAGACTGAGAGAATGTTTCTGCTGGAAGAGATCTGCAAAAAGTCATCTGATATTGTCCATCCCCCTGTTGCCTGGGGGTCACGACAACAACCACATAGTGTAGTGGACAGAGGGTAGCCTTTGTGGTTGAGCAGAGCTGGGTCACAATCCTGGCTCCATTACTGTTGGTCTGTGTGACCTTGAACAAGGTCCTTACCCTCTCCAGGTCTGAGCAGCCTCATCTGTGCAATGGGAAGATGGTACCTCCCCTGCCAGAGGGTTCCCTGATTTGGTTCACACCCCAAATCATTGGCTTCCTCCTCTCTAAGAGCTGCAGGAAGCTGCGTGGGATGCCTTCCCCTCACTCCACACCCTGCCCCACTTTCTGGGGTCTCACTCACTAGTGACTGCATCCAGTTCATTCACCCCACACCTGGACCTGCTCTGAAAGCCATGCCCTACCCAGATGGAGCCTGACTCTCCCTCCTCTTTGCCCAGCTCTGCCCTCCTCACTTTCTAAACTTGCTGAAGACCCCCTGCTGAGGGAGACTGCCTCAAATCTCCCTCCACCTCATAGTAACTGTGGCCTTGGGGAGGTTATTGAACATCTCTGAGACTCAGTTTTCCCGGGGGTTCAATGTCATCACTGCTGCAAAGATGCTTACGTGCTGTCGCATGTCATCATCACAGCAATTCTGGAAAATATGGTTTCTTAGCCACCATTTTATAGCTATGGAGGGAAGGACAGATGCTTACATTCATTGAAGACTTGCTACACACCAAGCCCTGTGCTGGGCCTGAAAGAAAAGCTGAGAAAATCCT
Source organism: Pseudorca crassidens (assembly GCF_039906515.1). NCBI lineage: Eukaryota > Metazoa > Chordata > Mammalia > Artiodactyla > Delphinidae > Pseudorca > Pseudorca crassidens. Next base: position 32,313,969 of record NC_090305.1, read on the forward strand.
GGATTCTCCCCCTTAGAAGACGTAGGCTTTAAAAAGCCAAGGACTGGCTAATATCTCCTATGGGTACTACTGCAAAAGGGCGGTGTCCCCAGGCCACCACACAGCCTGCCCTGCCTGTTATCATCCTGGTTGGGACACTCAAAGCACTGGCTGCTCAGTCCCAAGCCAAGGAGCTGATCCAGCACCTGTACTTGGATGGCGCTACGCCCACACTTTCCTGCCGGTCAACAAGCTCCTGTCCCTCTGGAACAATGAAATCACGTCCCCCCTTCCCCCCTCCCCCCACCCCCCCTCCGGGCTCTGACCCCATTCTCAGCCTCTCCTCTCCCCACCCCTCATTCCACACCCCCTTAACCCATTTGATGACTGGTCCGCAGTAGCCAATCCAGGTTGACTCCTCGTTATTTTTTCACAACCATTCGAGGGCTCCTTTTATGCCAGGCACTGTGCTAAGTGCTTTACGTCTACTGTCTCATTTGACACACCCCCACAACAAGCCCCCAAATGAGTATTATTATACCAATCTTGCACAAGAGGAAACCAAGCCTCAGAAACAGGGCCACCCCATGCACTGGGCAGACCTAGTCTATGGGACCAGCACTCTCGGTGCTTGTCAGCAGCCTTGCGCTGGTGTTAAAGAGCCAAGTCCACGCAGAGCAAAGGATTCTAGACCTGAGCAATCAACTGCCTATGCGTCAGCGCTCCCTAGGTGCCCACTAGGGTCTCAAACTCAACGTGTCCAAAACCAAACCCCTGATTTTTCCCTCCAAATGCACTTCACTCACAGGTTCCCCATCACAGCTAATAGCAACTCCATCCTTCCAACAAATGGCTCAGGACATATATCTCAGTGCCACCATCAACACCTCTCCCCTACCTCTTGCTTTCAATCATCAGGAGGTCTTGTTGGCTCTACCTTCAAAATATATTCAAACCCCACGACTCCCAACCGCCAAGCTGCCATCTCCTCTCTCCTGGTTTAGTTCAGGGGCCTCTCACAGGTCTCTCTCCTCCTGCTTTTGGACCCTACAATCTACTCTCTACACAGTCACCAGAGTTAGAGTTGACCCTTTTCAAGCCAACCCCTTGCCTCCTCTGCTCAACACACCCCAGTGTTACTTCCCACTCGGCATAAAAGGCAGGCCCGTACCATGGCCTCCAGCACCCACACATCTGACCTCTGCCCCCTCCCTCCCCTCTTACCACCTTCCCTGTGCCCTCTGCTCCAGCCACACTAGCCTCAAACATTCAAGGCACTTTCCTGCCTCAGGGCCTTTGCTCCTGATGTTTTCTTTACCTGGAATGCTTTGCCCCCCAACATCCTCATGGCTCATTCCCTTACCTCCTTCAGGTTTTGATCCTAAATCTCACCTCTCAATTAGGCCTACTCTGACCAAACTATTTGTTTCTGTACCAACCTTTCCATCAACACTCTCAATCTTCTCCCCTTATCCTATTCAACTCTTAATTTCCAAAGCCCTTATAGGTCTCTTATATACCCTATAATTTACTTACTTTTGTTTCTTCTTTATCATCTCTCTCAACCACTAGAGTGCCAACTCCATGTGGGCAGGCAAATGTCTCTGTTTTGTTCACTGCCATATACCAAGGACCTAGAACTATGCTTGGCACATAGTAGGTGCTTAATAAATATTTCTTGAATGAATGAGATGACTGAGCTGGTATATATCCCAAAGACACCTATGGGACAGCACATCTTGGGGGATTCAGGTGAGCTATTTGAAAGGTAAATTCACTTTTTTGCTAAGCATTTTTGGAGGTCTGCCATGTATCAGGCCCTGTGCTGAGTCCGGGAAAGTGATCAGGGACAGACATGGTCCCTGCTCTGGAGACTCCTTACCCAGAGGAGGACACAAGTACCATGTCCAGGAGCGGGGTCACAGTGGAGGTCATTCAGCTTAATACAAACAGTAATCACGGAGCACATAGCATATATGAGGCCCCTTGCTAGGACACCAGTTTTATTTTGCCCTTAAAATAGGTTTCACGGTTGAAAACACCTTCCCATCCATATCTCCTGAGACTCCCACCATCACTGCCACCATATCACCTCCAAACCCTCCCTCCTTTCCTCCCTTCATCCCTCCCTCCCTCCCTTTCTTCTCTCCCTCTTTTCTTTCTTCTAGAACACTTACTGAGCATCTGTTCCTTTCATAACACAGCAAGCTGTGGGTTGTAGGGTACCAATGTGGTTTCAGAGTCCCAGGAAATTTAAAACTATTTCAGTAAAAAGACCAAGCTGTTAGATAAGGAACAAACAAGCCATAGCCCTCAGGAGAAGGTAGGCTCAACCAAAGATATAGGGAGTTCTCAGGAAGAGAGGAGATCTGAGCCAGATCTAAGACCAAAAGAAAAAAAAGAATTTTCAGATATTCCAAGGTAGAAAGGAAGAAGGAAAAGGATGCCAGGTGGAAGGAACAGCTTGAACAAAGGCTCAGAGAAGAGAATGAGCTGGCATGAAGGGCATCAATCTGGTTGGCACAGCAAGGTCATCTGAGGGGTGGTAGGATGTGCAGAGCGCCCAGCCCATGTGATGCGTGAGAAGGTCAGCAGTTGGACTGTGCAGCTGGACTTGACCACAGGCAGTAGAGCAAAGCACCAACTCTGGATTCACATGGACCTGGAACCAGATCCCGGCCAAGCCCCTTGGGCAAGTCACTTCCTCTCTGCCTTGGATTTCTCACATTTAAAATAGAGATAATTCCCAGCTCACAAAATGTTTATGAGGATTAAATGAGATGATGTATATGAAAACTTCTGGCATAGTACCTTGTAGATGCTTTTTAAAAAATGTTTATTGAATCTGAGAAAATGAAGGCAGAGGGTGTGAACCACTCATTCAGGTTTAGTCACAGAAAGAGGGAAACATATTGCACAATGGCCGGAGAGTGCAGAGCAGGGTCAAGGGAGACTTTTTTTTTTAATTGTGGAAGACTGTGGGTATTTGAAAGCTGAGGAGGATGGGTGCAGCCAAAAGAGAGGCAGACTAGTGATGAAAATGTTGTAAAACTGACTGTGGGGATGGTTGCACAACTCTGTGACTAGACTAAACCATTGAATTCTCACTTAAAGTGGGTGAATTGTATGGTATGTGAATTACACCTCAAGAAAGCTGCTTTTAAAAAAAAAAAAAGCAGGCTGGATAGAACTACAAGCTCCCAGGAAGGGGGTACTCAGCGAGGGCCAGACTTAGAGAAGAGACGAGGATACGGCGTTCCTCCAAGACAGCCTGGTGGGCTGGTGGGCTCACTCCTCTGTGCCATGGGCTTTAATAGGTGCCTACCAAGTACCAGGCACTGTACCAGGGACTGGGAGGCTGAGATGCCCTCGAGGTGCGCACAGTGCCTGGGCGAGGCCAACAGGAGCAGAGCCATGGGAGGGCATGCAGAGTGTGGTGGAAGCAGGGAGGACACTGCCCTGCTCCCAGTCTTCAGCTGGAGGGGGCTTGATGTCTCGATCTGAGATAGACCCACCTCAGTGGACTCAGTGCTGAGGCAGACAGACACCTGGGCTGTGACTGGGGGTCGAGGCATAGCAAGGTAGGGTGCTCCCTAGTCTAACTGGGACAGTTGTTGAAAGTGCCCCATCCTGGAAGAAGTCAGAGAGTCCTGAAGCCATCACCCTTGATCTCCAAATCGCTTCCATGAGACCTTGACAGGGGACCACCAGGAACATTTATGGAGTCCTCACTGCATACACAGCTCTAACCTGCATGTGGTGTCTTTGTTTTCTTGAGTAAATGCCTCCCACCCCAAAACACGGTGGGTCCTGCTCATGTGGTAAAGCCATGCTTTTGATGACAGGTGGAGGGAGAGACCTGGTGGGCTTGGGGACAGGGCAAGGAGTTCGTTTGGGCCACTTTCTGTGGACAAACCACAGCTGGAAGAGCACCAAGAGTCAGATAGATCTCGAGTCGACAGTACATGTCTTTGGGACACAGCCCAGACCAACCTGTAATGTCAGGCGTCCAGCATGTCCCCAGGCACCAGGCTGTCCCCACCACCACCACCACCACCGCCACCCAGAGCTAACCACAGCCTTGTCTTCGCCTCCCCCACCCCCAGAGCCACACCCCTGCTGGCCCCTCCCCCTACACCACCCCGCCCCACTCTGGGCTCATCAGGCAAACTGAGGCAGTGTGCTGGAGGGAGGGTCCTAAATGGGGTCCTGGCTTCTAGCCCCCCGGTTCTGCCATCAACCTGCTGTGTGACTGCCCCTCTGGACTCCGTCTCCTCACCTGTGAAGCGGGGGGACATGGCAAGGTTCAGAGCATAGGTTCCAGACCAGAAACTCCAGACTCCTGGGTTTTGATTCCCAGCTCTTCACCCAGCTGCTCTGTGAACCTGGGAAAATTATGTGTCCTCTTTGTGTCTCAACATCTTTAACTGACGTGGGGGTAGTGGTAGCATCCCCCTCAAATGTTAGTGTGAGGAGCAAACAGGTGGATCGATATAAAGCACTCAGGATGCTGCCTGGCTCATAACTGTTAACTGTCTGTATTATTACGACTATGAGGTAGGAGTGCCCAGTGGTCTCTGGGGTCCCTTCCGGCTCTGGCTGGAGTTCTGCCGGCACCATCATATTTGTCTGCGTTTCTAATTATGCACAATATGTTGCTGTTATTTGTAACCTGGGCATCGCAAATCTGATGACTCCTTGACCATGGACCTCGTTGACTTACCCTTTCCTGTAACATCCAATGCAAGGCTTGAGCCCCACCCGCAGAGCCCTTCCCCGAATCTCTGAGGGCTGGGGGATGGGGGGCTTCTCCCAAGTCTTTCCTCATGAAGCTCTCTGACATTTGGTGAGCTGCTCCTAAGCTTCACCAGGCCTACATCTATGTGGCAGACTTAAGTGAAGGTTCAAGTGTACGGTGGAAAAGTACAGCACAGAGCGGGAAGCACCTTCAACATTGAGGTGAAACAATGGGCATCTGGGTAAATAAGCCCCAGTACACACACAATGGAACACTGTGCAGCTGTCAAAAAATAATAATAATGCAAAAGCCCCTGCTGCCCAGAGAAGGATCACTAAGTAAATACCAAGCTGGGTGCAGGATACTGTGAAGGACACATTTGTGAAAGAAAGGGAAAGGACCATAGATTTATGTACATTTGCTGTGTGTGCACAGACTATCTCTGGGAAGCCACGTAAGAAACTGGTGGTCACCTTCGTGGCTGGGGGCAAGGCAGAGGGAGACTTTTCATTGTTTACACCTTCGTACACTTAAAATTTTGATATATGCAAATATATTACTTACTAAGAAAAAAATAATAATTTTTTAAAATCAAGATGAAACTTCATTGGGAGTTCCCTGGCGGTCCTGTGGTTAGGACTCGGTGCTCTCACTGCCGTGGCCTGGGTTCAATCCCTGGTTGGGGAACTGAGATCCCACAAGCCTCATGACACAGCTAAAATTAAAAATAAAAAATAGGGGCTTCCCTGGTGGCGCAGTGGTTGAGAGTCCGCCTGCTGATGCAGGGGACGTGGGTTCGTGCCCCGGTCCGGGAAGGTCCCACATGCCGCGGAGCGGCTGGGCCCGTGAGCCATGGCCGCTGAGCCTGCGCGTCCGGAGCCTGTGCTCCGCAACGGGAGAGGCCACAACAGTGAGAGGCCCGCATAACGCAAAAAATAATAATAATAAAATAAAATAAATAAATATATAATAAATAAATAAAAGATGAGACTTCATTCTGCCTAGAGATGTCTTTGCTGGTCCCCACCAACTGGCCCTCTTTAGAGGGCCCTACCCGCACCTCTCTCTGCCCAGCTGCCTCAGACATGCCAGTTTCCTCAACATCTTGTAATATGCAAAACTTTCTCTCTTGACCTCATCTTCACCTATTCAAGGCCAGGCCTGTCTCTCCCAAAGGGCCCATTGCTGTATCTTCCCCACAAAAGAACCACTTCCTCAAGACAAAACACAGTACATTCCTAGAAAGCAGAAAAAGTGGCAGCAGCTTCTGTATTAAATGGCCCTTTCGTTTTTCTGCCAGGTCTGTTTCCAAACCAGCCTCCCGTCTGGACTGTGAGTTTCTTGGGGGCAGAAACTTGTCTTATTCATCCTTTATCTCCAGCCTCATAGGTGCTTGCCGTGCACACCACGTCATTTGTCCAGGGGATTCACAGCATCCTAAGGGCAGGAACTCCAAATTATCACATCTGTTCCTCCCTCAATGCCTAGCACAGGACAGCTCAGACCTCACACATAGAGCACGGCTAGGAAATGTCTGTCTGAATTGGTTTGGTAAGGTAAGTGTGTGGATGTGGAAAGATAGACAGGGAGGGTGGAACTTGGGCCAGATCTGGAGCAGGAAAGGAGCTGCTGTATAATAATAACAGCTCATGTTAACTGAGCATTTTACTACCTGCCAGGTGCTCCTCTAAAAGCTTTTCATGTGTTACCTCATTTAATCTTCACAACAACCTTACCAACTAGCAACAACCCTGTATTATCCCCATTGTACCGATAAGGAAACTGAGGCATGGAGCGATGAAGGAACTTGGCCAACATCACTGCAAACAAGTGTCAAAGCTGGGATTTGAACACACTGTGAACCCAGAGCATATGTTCCCAACTTTATCTCACATGACCACAGTATAAAGCATATGCTCTCCAGAGAGAGCCTGGCCTGGCCACAGCACAAATGAGATGGAAGGGCTCAGCCCAGCCAGAGCCTGGGGCTGAGAGGTGGAGAAAAAGCCTTATAGCAGGGGTCTCCAATCCCCGGGGCCATGGAGTGGTCCGCGGCCTGTTAGGAGCTGGGCTGCACAGCAGGAGGTGAGCAGCAGCGGGAGAGCCAGCGAAGCTTCATCTGCAGCTCCCCATCGCTCTCATTACTGCCTGAACCACCCCCAGCACCCCACCCAGCCCCGTCCGTGGAAAAATTGTCTTCCACAAAACCGGTGCCAAAAAGGTGGGGGACCGCTGCCTTATAGAATCTCCCTCTGCAGAGATTTTTCCAGGAAAGGGAGGACCACTCTCGGTCCAGGCCTGCTTGGAGGGTGGGGGGCTGGACACAATCACCTTCCAAGGTGTTCAGCATCTTCTGACTCGCACCTGAGCTGAGAGCCCTAAGGGCAGAAGACTACGTTTGGGGGGTCCCTCATGGCTACAGCTTGGAGCGGCCACCCATGCCAGAGATTAAAGGTGGGAACAACACAGCTCCTGAAGAGAGACAAATGTCGATCTGACCCCAAATCCCTGCCTGGCAGGCAGAGGCCCCAGCAAGGCCACCAGGAAACAGTCAAGAGACAAGAAGGTTGGGCTTTCCAGCTCCCAGACTGCTAATCCCAGCCCAGAGTGGCCTGACCCCTCCCACTAACCGCCCGTGCTCCCAAGTGTGTCCCAGCCCACCAGAGGGGCCCTACACCCTCCCGGGGTACAACAACCCTCAGCTTTGATGTGTACCAGTAAATACACACCCAAAGAAATCCATTCATTCTTCTCCCATAAGTTTTCCCCGAGCTCACTACACTGGAAGCCCTGTGTTAGGCACCAGGGACGCTGGCCCACTCAGAAGTTACCCATCCATTGGGGAAAAGCGGTGCCTGAACAAGGAAGTACACTGAGGGTCCTCATCGGTTAGACGCTGGGAAGGACATATGTGAGCCCGATGGATGCAGAAGTCAGTCAAGGCTACTTAAAGGAGTTAGTTAATGTTCGAGCTGAACTTTGAAAAAAGTAATAAATGAGGTCAGGGGGAGCAGGGAAGGGGATGAGCTTTCCAGGCAGTGCTGAGGCCATCGCATTTGTGTGGCGGCCAGGCCAGCCTGTCTCTGGAGAGCATATGCTTTATATTTTGGGAGACTGCAGGCCAGCTGGGGAGGGTAGGTCGTCTGGGGTGACCGGCTTGCGGAGCCCAAGAGTATCAACCACAGGCAAGATGGAGAGGGGAGGGAAGCAGAGGGCTGGGAGCCACTCGGGCCCCTGCAGGGTCCTGGATTTATGCTGCAGGAGACAGAGAACCACGGAGGGGCAGTAAGCAAGGGCGTGACATGCTAGGGGGGAACCCTGGGCCTTGATGGTCAGCCTCATGGTCTGCGGGCCCCTGCTGCCCTTCACACAAAGCAGGATCCTGTCTATGTGTGTTTGAACCGTGTTTCACCCACAGGCATGTTAAGGGAAGAGAAAGGAAGAGAACGTCACACATGGCTGGTCTGGACGCTGTCCTAGGCCCCAAAGGTGGCTAATGCCAGGTCCAGCTGGTCCCCATTGCTATCGACCGTAACTCCAGCAGGGGCTCAGAGGAGAGCAAAGAGAGCCTTTCATGGGGGAGGAGAGACTGGAAATAAGGTGAGAGATTTAAGATGACAGCAAACACTTATTGAGTGTTTAGCATATACTGGGCACTGTCTCAAGGCTTTTTACATATTAATCCTATGAAGTAGATTCTATTACTGTCCTCGTTTTACAGAATGAAGCAAGTAAAGCACAGAGAAGTCCCACGGTATCTACCAAGGGGATTCAAATCCAGAGTCAGGCTCCTTTTGCTTATACTATAAATACTTACTGAACACCTACTATGTGCCAGGCACTGTCTGGGCACTTAGGACACAATGGTGAATAAACAGTGAAGTTACAAATAGTCCATGTTGTCAACAAGTACGCCGCACTACCTCCCTGAGGTGGGATGAACAGAAGCAAGGGTCAGTCCTCATGCCTGGAGAGGATGCTCAGTGCCCCAGGGCATTATTGGCCCAGTTGCCAAGGAGAAAGAGCAGCCCCTCTGCTAAGAAGCTGGTGGCATCTGGGGCTCATGACCCCCTCTCTGATAGCCAGGCTACTGGACGGAGGACCTAGGGCTCAGGCCCTGCAGCACCCACCCTCACCACTGGGAAGAGTGTCCCTCTCTCCGTCTCTCTGGGCTGTGCCCAATCTCTCGGCAGCCACTGAGGGGGGGGAGGGCAGTCTGCCAGGCAGACTTCACAGGAGAAACAGAGGAGACTCAGTTTCTCCTTCCCCAAGTCTCTTCTCGACCCTGCGGCACCGAGGGCTTCTGTCAGGCCTGGGGACTAGAGCCAATAGGTAGGAGGAAATAGTAGGGCACTGGGGCAACTGGGCTGCTCTCCTGCCTGGGTGGTCAGCAGCTACCTCTGCAATATGACTCAGCAGCAGCCACTGAAGCCAGGCAAGGGAGAGAGGGCTTTGGTGTTGCAATCTTGCGCCAGCTACTCCAGGCAGGCGGTCTGAGGGCCAGGTCAGCCTCAAGGGTGTGGACTAGGGTAGGAGTGTGTATTGGAGGGATCTTTGGGGAATTTTTAAAATTCATAGGCCAAGGGCAAGAAAGGCATTATCTGAGCTTATATTCCTGCTGCAAGCTCTACAGAGCCCTGCCATGCCCTTCTTCCAACCAGTTCCTTTCTTCCTCCCCTTTCCCCAAGAACCTCCCTGAAATTCTACCTCCTCCAGATAGCCTTCCTGAACTGTCAGAACTTAATGCTTCTCCTCGCCTCTGATTCATGTACCAATGCACAGACTGACTCAAGGCTTCTCCAGTGTTTTCCTCAAACTGTCATCCAAGTCAGGGAGTACAGCGCCCCCATGCCTCCTGACACAATGGTCAAATTCTTTTGACATCTGATCTTTTAGCTTCAAATATATGTGAGTTTTGCATTCTACTCCAGGATATAGCCATATATATCTGTTATTATATTGTGTTATTTTATTTTTTTACATCTTCATCGGATTATAATTGCTTTACAATGTTGTGTTAGTTTCTGCTGTACGATAAAGTGAATCAGCTATAAGTATACCTATATCCCCTCCCTCTTGAACCTGTATTTTTTTTTAATGTCTTAAGTTACTTACAAGGTGAATCATAATTTTTCTCCTAATATCTTCTAGGAAATTGATGCTGCAAGAAGATGCCCCACGTGTAACCTATAACTTTGTAAAGTGCCTGGGACTTCAGCACGAATATCATGTATGCCTCGATTGGAGGACCAATGAGGCAATAAACTTCAGCTGGAAGGACACAAGAGCTTCTTGTTGATACAGAGACACTGAGCCCTGCAGTCCTTAGGGACAGCCAGGCACGTGGGCAGCTGGAGCACCCTCTGTGATCACCTCTGGTAACATAGAACAAATACTACCTTGTTCTATGGATGCCATGATGGGGCCGTGGTCAGGAAGCAGTTATCTAGAGCAATGGTTCTCAAACTTGGCTATAAATTAGAATCCCCTGAGGATTTTCTAAAAATCCCAATGCTCAGACCACAACCTATACGAATTAAATCAGTGTCTCTGAGGATGAAATCTAGTCAAGGGTAGTTTTCAAGCCTCCCCCAAAGGATTCCAATGTGCAGTGAGTTTGAGAACCAAGGATCTGGGCCAACCCCTTTATAATGCAGATGGAGGTGCTGAAACCCAGGGAAGAGAACTGACTGCCCAAGGTCATGAAGCATGGCAGTGGCCGGACCCAAGTGTTCTAGTGCCCAAGGCAGCCCTCCTTCTGCTGTGCCCCTGCCCCCATCCTCCACGTTGTTGTGGGAACTGAGCTGGCCAACTGCTACTCCCACATGGACCTTGGGGTTCTTGGCTCAAAAGAAGAAATCCAGGACAGGCTGACAGATCCCCCTCACCCCAATATGCCCCCACCAAGCAGCCCCTGAGGCTGGACACCTTAGGGCAGAGCCCAACCCAGAAATTCTCCGGGCCCCGGACACCACCCTGGATTTAACAGGAGCTCAGGGAGACTGGGGGGACAGGTGGGTCTTGCTGCAGGGACACCAAAGGGAGATGTGCTACAGCCATGGTGAAAGGGCTGGGGGCAGGAATGGATGATGACTTCCCTGGCCCTGCCCTGTGAGGCCCCGTACTCCCCACTCCCTCCATTCCCCACCCTAATGATGTACTGACCCCTGCCCTCCACTTCACCACCCTCTCCCCCACCCCCCATGGGAGGTAACAAAAATGCCAGCAGCCTGCAGAGTGTCAGCAACTGTTTTCATTCTGGGGTCTGGATGGGCTTTATAGGTCCATCTGGGGCCCTGCAGGGCCCTGTATCCAGGCTATCCTGTCTGTGAGGCACACACACACTAAACAGAATTTCTGGAGGCAGAGGAGGAGGCATCTCAGGAGTTCTGAGCCATTGGACTTGGGTGGGTGGGCGGGGCCGCAGGGGAAGACAAAGAGGCTGAATTGTGGGGGGAGGGTGTCAATACTTCTGTCCCCTTCCTCTCCTATCTTCTAACCCAGTGCTTCTCAACCCTGGGAGCACCAAGAAGCATGTGGGGGGGGGGGGGTTTAAAATACTGATGCCTAGGTATTTGAAAGTTGCTAAGAGAACAGATCTTAAAAGTCTTCATTACAAGAAAAAAAATTTTTGTAACTATCTGTGGAGATGGATGTTAACTAGGCATATTGCGGCGATCATTTCACAATGTATACAAATATCAAATCATTATGTTGTACACCCGAAACTAATATAGTGTTATATGTCAATTATACCATAAAAAAATTTTTTTTCAATTAAAAAAGAAAAAACGACTGATGCCTGGGAACTTCCCCGGCGGTCCAGTAGTTAGGACTTGGTACTTTCAAAGCATGGGCCGAGGTTCGATCCCTGGTAGGGGAACTAAGATCCTGCTAAGCCCTGCGGTGTAGCCAAAAAATTTTTAAAAATAATAAAAAATAAAAACGACTGATGCCTGGGCTCCGGCCCTAGGGGCCGTCTGCTTTTAAATCTCCACACGTGATTCTTTTTTTTTTTAAATAACATTGAAACTTTTATTTTTTAATTAAAATTCAAGTTGCTAAAAGTGGATAGAGTAGACAGTTGGACAGCCTATTTGGCAGAGCTATGTCTGAATAAAAAAAAAAAAAAAAAAGATGTGCAGCCCGGGGGGAGACCCCTGCCTGACAGAATCATGCAGACAGGAGGATGGATTCTCAAACTGAGCAGTGGATCAGGGAAAGTGTCTGCCCTTTCTGGGGGGTGCAGGGCAGGTAATATACCCTGGCCTCCTTCTTCAAGTCCATCATCAACACGATGCAATAAAATGTCATGGCTGGAGCACACAGAGATGCTGGTCCTCTCACTCCCCTTTCCTCGCCTTGGGCAAATTACTTGGCTTCTCAGAGCCTCGTGGAGAGAATATTTGCCACCTGGGAGGTACCTGTGATAACTAAGTGATTAGGTCTACACGGTTCTGAGCACATAGTAAGCAATCAGGAATAGGTAACTTTTATTGTAAAAAAAATAATAAAAGCTAATTTGTACACCCATGCTCAAAGCAGTATTATTCACAAGAGCTAAAACATGGAAGTAACCCAAGTGTCCGTCGATAGAAGAATGGCTAAGCAAAATGTGGTCTATACATACAACGGAATATCATTCAGCCTTAAAAAGGAAGAAAATTCTGCAATATGCTACAATACGGATGCACATTAAGGACGTTATACTAAGTGAAATAAGACAAATGTTGTATGATTCCACTTACATGAGGTACTTGAAGTCAACATCAGAGAGACAGAAAGTAGAATGGTGGCTGCCAGGGGCTGGGGAGAGAGGGGGATGGGCAGTTAGTGTTTAATGCGTACAGAGTTTCAGCTTTACAAGACGAAGACAGTTCTGGGAAGGATGGTGGTGAAAGTTGCACATTACGAATGTATTTTACACAGCTGAGCTGTACACTTAAAAAATGGTTAGGATGGGGACTCCCCTGGTGGTCCAGTGGTTAAGACTCCGTGCTCCCAATGCAGGGGGCCCTGGTTCGATCCCTGGTCAGAGAACTAGATCCCGCACATGGCAATGAAGATCTTGCGTGCCGCAAGTAAGACCCGGAGCAGCCAAATAAATTTTTTAAAAAATGGTTAGGATGAGAAATTGTACATTATGCATATTTTACCACAGTTTTTTAAATGTGGAGAAAGTGAAACCACAGCCGGAATTGGTGATACAGCTGACCACAGGCCTGAGCAAGGCTGTTCCAGGGAAGGGTGGACACAGGCCCTGCCTTCAGGCCTTTCCTTCTGAGATGCTACAGGGAGACAGATGCACAATAAATGAACTCAGCATTTACACGGCTAATAAACAGGAAATAATAGATGGGTTTAAATATTTACACGGTATGCAGGCTTCAGGGTGAGGACATTACTGGGGAGGGCCAAGAGGAAGAGGGGAAGAAGGGGCAGGAGACAGACGGAGAATGTAAACCCTGATAGAAAATGCGGGGGTTGAAGCCACTCAAATACATGTTTCAGGCGTACCCAGGAGGAGGGGTAACCCCTGTCTAGGCCCCAGGGAGTGTGCCACAGCCTAAGCCGCGTGTCCCTTCCTTCCATGGGAGATCCTTGTTTACCCTTTGAGACTGGAAGAGAATGTAATCAAATTATGACTCGTTATTCTAAATTACCATCTCCAGTGGGGAAGGCAGGCAGGCAGGGAGCCTGGAAAGGGGAAGCAAGCTGTTTTCTAGGACATTGTTTGTTTGCTCATTCTCCAGCTCCCTCTGTCCCCAAGCCCTTTCCTCCCTTTCTGCCTTCTCCATCCTGGCTTCTCTCTCCCTCCTTCCTGGATTCTGCTCCCTCCCTCCACCAGCTCCCAGGGCAGATTTGGGGGGAAGAGGGGGAAAGGGCAAAGCAGGCACTTCTTAGGTGACCATGGGAACAACCACAAGGAATATTCTGCCCCACAGAACTACCTGACCAGCCAAAAAGAATTTTTCCAGCCCCTCCCCTCTCCCAGCAAGATAGAGCAAATATTGACACAATGTCTCTATTTCTAGATGTAGGGTCACTTGATTGACTAGGACTCTTTCTCTAACTTGCTGTGTCACTTTGGGCAAGTCACTAGTCCTCTCTTGAGCTGGGAGGTCATTCCAGAAAGAAGAACTTCCTCTGCTTGCCCTTTCCTGCTTCCCAGGACTGGTGTGAGAACAAGGGGTGAGTCCACTGGTCAGAGACCCTCAGATCTGGGAGCCTGGAGGCCTGAGGCAGGTGACATGCACAGGCCTTCAGGGACAGGGGCAGCTGGGCTTGTGGTATGGTCCCCATAGAGATCCCAGGACCAACCTGGCCTGGAAGTCTTGAGCTAGATGCCCCCCTAAGAGCATCCCATCCGTCCCCTGGCCTCCACTCAAGCCCACATGCAGCTTCTCAGAGAGGAGGGAAAGGTCAGATGGGCTAGATAGGGGAGAGCAAAGAAGGCCTCTTCCCTCACCCTGTGCCCGGGTACCTTCCAACCACCCACAGGACTGAGCAGAGGCTGGCTCCACTTCCTCGCCTGGGTTCTCATGCTCCAAGGCTTGGTAGCTTGTGGTGATAAATACAACCGAAAATCTTTCTCAGGGGTCAAAAGGAAACTGAGAAAAGGGAAAAGGTGGCATTTTTCCAAACATGACAGACATTCCCCCCTCCCCACAAACACACACACACACACACACACACACGAGCTGTGCATAGAGCACATACCACGTGGTCATGAGACCCGTGTCACTGAGAAAATCTAGTTTACATTCTTTTATTATTAATATCCTTAACTTTAATCAATTCACCCAGAAACTGTCAGATCCAAAGCTCACCCAGAGACTGCCACCAGCCCGGAAGGACAGTGCTGAGGGGATGCTGTGACTGCCCTTTCCTGGCCCTGCAGTCTTCTCACTGCCCACAGCACCTTCCAACCTCACTCCATTCCCCTCCACCCAAGGGCAGGCTTCCTGAGGGGCCTGCAGTGGCTTCTGTAGGGACAGCAGGGCCAACATGAAGGAAGAGAGGAGGAAGCTTAGCTCCCCTGGCTCCCAGCCTCTCCCCCGACCCATCGTAGCCCCGGGACGGAGGTGCAAAGGATGTACTTCATCTCTAGAAGGATGGGGCCATCAAGTCAGATATGACCTCAGAGACTCACACCCCACCTTTCACTCTCCAGTGAGGTCACTGGAGTCCAGAGCAGCTCAGGGACACGCCCCAGGTCCCACAGCCAGTCAGTAGTGGACCCAGCGCTGAGACCCAGGTCTCCTGACTCTCCTATCAGCAGTGACTCCCCAGGCTTTCTCAGCCGTCGCCCCCCCACCCCACTACCACTGTCCTACTCAGTGGGGGTTGCTGTGGCAAAATACTGTATACTGCTGTGTGGCTTAAAAACCAGACATTTAGTTCTCACGGTTCTGGAGGCTGGGCAGTCCAAGATCCAGGTGCCAACAGATTTGGTTCTTGGTGAGGGTCCACTTCCTGGTTGCAGATGGTCCTGCTCTCACAGTAGCCTCACAAGGCAGACGGAGGAAGCTCTGGTGTCTCCTCCTCTTCTTATAAAGCCACTAATTCCATCGCTGGGGCTTCACCCTCAGGACTCATCTAAATCTAATCAGCTCCCAAAGGCCTATCCTCCTAATACAATCACACTGGGGGTTAGGGCACACATGTGGGGTGGGGGGCACACAAACATTCAGTCTCTGACAACCACTGTGTGGCTTTTGCCCACCCCCCTACCAGTCCTCTCCAGGACTCTGAGGAAAATCATTCCAAATAGTAGAGCTCCCCAGGGGCCCCTGCCAGCTGTTCCTTAAAGTAGCCCCCTTCTCACCTAGATGCCCATCCCTGGCCTGGGACCCAAGTGATTCCCTGACCCTCTGATAATGTCCACAGCAAAAAAGATAAGGTCAGGGATTTACGTGGGACCTGAGGATCGCCTCTGGATTCAGATCAGGCTTTGAACAGAGCTCCTACCAACTCCGATCACTCTCAGCCCATCGCACCTGGTGACTCCCCAGACATCATTTTGTACAAGAGGAGAAACTGAGGCTCAGTGAGGTGAATGGACTGACCCCAGCTGACCCAGCTGGTTAGTGGCAACTTAGAGCCCCCAGGTCTTCCACTCTGTGGCAGACTCCATGAGGCACTGTTCAGACCCCCACTTCAGGAATAAAGGGCGTATTTTTCCAGTTGCTGAGTGTGCTGCAGGCAGAAGGCCTGAGCGGCCAACCCCTGTGGAGACTGCCTGGCTGAAGTGGGGGTGACCTGCCCACATCCTATGGCTGATTGTCATGTGGATATAAAGATCTGACCCTCCTGTCCCTGCTTGAGTCAACCCTGAAGGATCATCCTAGCATCAGAACTCCCTGTGAGAGGCTGCGGCAGCTCACTGAGCCCCACTGCAGCCTGACCCCTCCCTCTTCCCGATCCCCCTTCCTTCCCTTTAGCAGACTCCGATCCTGGAGCTCTCCTAGAACACCCACTGCATGCTAACCTCTGCCTCCGAGTCTACTTCTCAGGAGCCCAATCTGTGACATACTCTGAATCCAGGGTGTGGGTTTCCATTGCTCTGAGAGATCTGGCACCTTACTTAGGGAAATAAATTTACCCAAAGGAAGACAAAAAATAAACAGCTGCATGGGGCACATGGAAGATGAAGAGGGCATGGCCCCTGATGCTCACAGAAGTCGGAAGGGAAAACAGATCCACCAGCTGACAGTCAAGATATTAAATGAAGGGCCCGCAAGAGCAAGATGGCAATTGGCACAGATGCTTGTAAAGTCCCGCTTTGGGGTCAGTCTGGAAGAGGAGCAGATTACAGAGTGTGCGCTCTTTAGCACCAGGATGAGTGTGAGGTTAGAGGACAAGCCCATTGGGCCAGGCACATTCTCTCTCAATCTGGGGACCTTAACAGACGTAGGGTGTTGAAATGGGGGTGCCAAGAGCCCAAATTATATCCTGTACTGATCATACAACATCTGGGACACTGGGCCCAGCTTAGAGCATCACATTTTAAGGAGGATACTGACCAGCCCCAGCTGCACACCAGGGCGCTGAGGTCTGGAACTTATAAGAGAAAGACAGAAGTTAAGGATGATCAGACCAAAGACTTGGGTGCCAGTGTTGTCTTCCAACCATTTAAACACCATGGCGTAGAAAAGGGTCAGAGGGCAGAGCAAGGACCAGCAGGTATAAGCCACAGAGGGGCATGTTTGGGCTGTCCACAAACGGAGCAGGCCACCTTGATAGCACTATGTCCCCATTAGCGGGAAATGCCCCCTCAAAGCACCTCATGGATTAGGGTCATGGCACATCTACTGTCCTCCAACATCCATTCTTTCCTTCTTCCTTAGTGTGTAACAGCACCTCTGATTCTTAGCTGTGCACATGGCTGTCCAGAATTAAGACATTTCCCAGAAGCCCTTTCAGTTAGGGATAGCTATATAACTCAGTTCTGGCAATATAAGGGATATAAGCTAAAGCATGGACGACTTCCAGAAGGCGTCTTTCAAGGACGGCAGGTTGGGCCATTCTATTTTTTTTTCTCTTTATTTATTTTTGGCTGCACCATGCAGCTTGTGACATCTTAGTTCCCTAACCAGGGATTGAATCCGGGCCCTCGGCAGTGAGAGCTCAGAGTCTTAAACACTGGATTACCAGAGAGTTCCAGGGCCATTCTTTGTGTCTTTCTCCTTTCTCTTCCCTAGACCATAAGGGCAGAATGACTGGAGCTCAAGCCATCATCTAGGACTAAGAGATAGCACAGCAACCAGCTGAAAGGAGCTTGGGTCTCAGAGTCCTTTGACGTCTTATTGAAGTCGCTGCTGTTTGGAGTTTTCTGCCATGAAGAGTTGACATGACTCCTAACTAATACGGTGGTGGCCATTTGTTGGCTTTTCTGTCCAGCACTTTCTCTTTCTCTTGAAACAGTACTTCCCTTCTTTGGGGAAACTGCTCTTCTTTTTGCCTTTCCTGCAGCTTCTCCATCAAGTTCCACTGGGGACTGCCAATCTTAGTGACTCAGCCCCTGCCTCAAGGCTGGGAACTGCTGGCAGTCTCCTGAGGAGAGAACAAGGGAATAAAGGCAAAGTGCAGAGAGAAACAGAGACAAGAGGAGGAGGGGAAGAGCCCGGTGGTGGTTGAGTCTCTGGCTCCAGGTGTCCGGAGGCCCCACTGAACCCTGCCCATCCTAGGTTGGTTCTAAAAGGTAGCAAATGTCCTTCTACAAACTGGATGACTGTCAAAACTGAGAGAGTCCTGGCTAATGTGGAATAGCATGTAACTAAGGAGCCAGAGATAGAAGGCAGACAAGCACTGAAGTGGCAGGAAGGAAAGAGAGAGAGAGAATGCAGAAAGAGACAAAGGAGGTAAGGGATGGGCCAGGCCTTGAAAGAAGTGGGGGATTCCGACTAGGAGATGAGGGAGGGCACCCCTGAAGAGGAACATGATGGAGGTGGAGGAGGGAAGGAAAATGAGCAGGGGTGGGTTTTGAGAGTCTGTGCGGGAGAAGAGGGAGGAAAAGAGTAGGAAGGGTAGTGGGAGGCACGTCACGTCACTCACGTCAGGCCGCAGAGTTGGGACTTTATTCCCCTTAGTCAGCAGTTCTCAGACTTTAGTCTTCCAGTTCCTTAAAAATGCAAATTCAGACTCCAGCTGTGGGCGATGAGATGCCATGGAGCAGGAAAGTGATTGGGGTGTTTAGGAAAATCAGACAGAGACAGTAGAGTAGATTGGAGATGGGGAAACTGAAGACGATGGACAAATTGAGGTATTAGAAGATGGTGGAAATTTAAATGATAAGGAAGAGGGGGAAATCATGAGATAACTTTGAAATTCATGAAACTTATGAAAACTTTGGAAATTGGACGAGGGCAGTCAATGGTGACTCTGTAAGTGAGAGGGAGACCGACAACGCTGACAGCATTTATCAGGAAGGTGGTGGTGGCCTTACTTAGACATGGTGTGTACTTAAGCTCCTTCAGAAGAACCAAACAGAAACTTCTGTAGGTAGTCGGAGCCAGAGGCTGGAGCTCACAGAAGCACTGCTGTGGATGCTGCTCTTATCAGCCTGAAGGTGAAAGCTGAAGGGCAAGAGTGGCTGAGACCCTGAAAGAGAGCAGAGTGGGGAGGTGGGAGCTGAAGACTGAACTCTGCCATTCCAGGTTACAAGGATGGGAATGTTCACAGAACCAGAATTCTAGAACCACACAGAACTCCTCACAGATGGAGAAACTGAGGCCCAGAGAGCGTGAGTATCTGACTTCAGGTCGCCAGTTGGTTAAAGCAGAGCCTGATTTTCAGTCTGCAGCTCCTTCCTTTTGCTTTTGTAGGTGTCCCCATGTGCATGCAGGAGACAGCATCTCCCTAGGTGCCATTTTATACCCAGTAGCAAAAGTGTGCCAGCAATTCCAAAGTGTTCTAAAGGGTTAAAAACCTTCTCCTTATACAATAACTGAATTGAGGCACTGGGAAAAAGAAATCTGATGAGTTTCTCAGCCTGACAGGGACATGAAGGCCTTTTCTGAAAGGTCATCCAGCCCTCTGCAGAAATGCCCAGTCACAACCAGGGCTTGCCTGGTTTGGGAGGAAACTGAGTGGAGTGGGTCTCACTGGCCCCCACCACTGGGTGAAGCTGGGGTGAGGCAAATCCAGCCAAGCACTGGGGGGTCTGGACTAGGGTGCACTCACTTGGAGAGGCTTCTGGCCTGGGCCTGGGGAGTGCACACAAAGGGCACTGCAGGCTTTCTGTCCTCTGGCAGTTTTGTTTGGGGCCTCCTGCCTCTGGCCTCACTTTCCAGAAAGGTTCTGGGGTGCTGAAGGCCCCTAAAGCTGCTTCTCACCAATCCCACTTCTCTTTTGTATTTTCCCCCCTTATCCGTATCAGGGCAGCAGCATGCTGTAGTGATCCAGCATAGAAATGAATCACTTTTGCTTTACAATTAATCTGTTATATGGTACATTTAAACTTTATGTACTTTTCCTGATGTGTGGTTTTTTTTTTTAGTTTTCGAAGGGAAGAGCAGGGAGGGGAGAGAAAGCAAATAAACCCCAGGCTAATCATCTAGTTTACAAAATGTTTCTTTATCAACACCCTGGAGAGTGTTCCCCCAATACATGTAATCATTTGTTCACAAAAGGCACATAGTAGCTGCTCGATTGAAACGTGCTTTCAAAATGGATCAATGAAGAAATAAGGGGATAAGATGAGTAATTTGGACAGAGTAAAGTCCTGGTGAGGAAAAGAAACAACACTGAAAAGTTGCTGGAAAACACTGAATGAGCAAGGACTCTGGACACACCCTGATTGTTTCCAGGCCCATTGCATCAAACAGGGCACACATGTAGGTAGAAAGGCCCCCGCTGAGCAAGGGGTTCTTTGTCAAGGTCTCCTCACCCACCCCCACTCAAAGCTGTTTGGAGGCAGCAGCCCAAACAAGCAGGGAACTGCCCCTTTTTTAAAGGTCATGGGAAACCCAGGTGAGCAGCCAGGCAAGCCCAAAACCAGCAGTCCCTGGCTGTCACCTCAACCCTGACTGAAGTGCTGTCCCTTCCCTCATCTGCACAAAGCCAGTTGGGGAGGAGGGGCAGTGGGGGCAGAGGAAACCGGACCCTTGTTGGGAGGCGCCCAGCCTCAGCTCCTGGCCCTGGCCATCAGGCCACGTGTTGTTATGGTTTGAGTTGACCAGCTGGAATCAGCAGGAGGGTTGTAAGGAAACCACATTAATTAGGAGAAAGCAAACAGGACTGTCACTGGCTCTGCCAGCCCTTTCTCCCAGTTCTCCCGCAGCCCCCTCCCACCCTTGTCTCTACCCCATCAGCTCTCTCCTTCCCGTGCCTTTTTGCTGCCTCTGCTCATTCACAGCGAACATCTGAACATCTGTGTGGCTCTTGGCTCTGACCCACTCTTCCTGGGCGAGGTGGGAGGAAGGCTGGAAGAGCACACTCACCCACAGCTGGGACCAGAACTTCCTCAGCCCCGAAGCCACAGACAGGCTGATCCACCCATGGCTTCCTAACTCTTGCTTTTGCTCTGACCTGAGACGGCTGTCCTGTTGGCCAGCAGCAAGTCACTTAGACCAGATCATCTCTGCTGCGAGTTTAAGTTTTTCTTGGCTAAATGAACACTTCTGGGTTCATCTGTTATGAATGTTTCCCTGAACGTCTTCATTAGGACGGTTTACTTGGGACTTGAGTTCTCTCAAGGGTCCAGGACAAGGGGTGGGGAAAAGAAGGAAGATTTCCTTGGAAAATGGGGTGGAAACAAGGGGGCTGGGCTCCTGGGAGGAGGAGGTGGACAGAAGATTGTGTCAGGATAAGAAATGGTTCATCAGCCTCCCTTCTCTCATACATGTTCACACAGTGTCATTGCTGCCCTTCAAGGCCCAGGATTACTATTGCAGCTGGAAATAGTTCTTCCCGTGCATGAGAGTGACTCTGCCAACAGTCCCAGAAACTCTGGCTCCTGAAAAGACCTCTCCTTTGGGTGGCAACTACCACTTTGCAGCCCCCCAGAGAAGGGCCCTCACTCCCTTATATCCCACAGTACAGTTGTACTTGAAAATACAACAACAAAAACCACAACATACCCAACTGGGGACAGCGGTATATAAGACTCACTAATGAAAAGATGCTGTTTTGGGAGTAGGAAGATAGGTCTTAGAAAATGTTTGAATTAAAAGCAACCTAAATGCCTAGTAATTGGGGATTGGTTAAGTAAGTTAGGGCACTTGCAGACAATCAAATAGTATACAGCCATTTAAAACAGTGCTAAAGGGGATGTTGTGCTTCCACTGCAGGGGGTGCAGGTTTGATCCCTGGTCAGGGAACTAAGACCTTGCATGCTGCATGGCTCGGCCAAAATTTTTTAAATAAAAAACAAAAACAGTGCTAAAGAACAGAAAACGAGATCAAACAGAGATTCCAGAAATAGATCTATACCAGATAAAATGCAATGGGTGGAAGTATGACATTTTGTTTTTGTCTTTGTTTTGTGTGGTACGCGGGCCTCTCACCGCTGCGGCCTCTCCTGCCGTGGAGCACAGGCTCCGGATGCGCAGGCCCAGCAGCCATGGCCCATGGGCCCAGCCGCTCCGCAGCATGCGGGATCCTCCCGGACTGGGGCACGAACCCGCGTCCCCTGCATCAGCAGGCGGACTCCCAACCACTGCGCCACCAGGGAAGCCCATGGAAGTATGACATTTTTAATAAATGATGCTGGGTCAGTTAAATTTCGCTATGGGGGAAAAAAATGAATCTTAATCCCAATCTCAGACCACATAATAAAACAATTCCAGATGAGTTCAGATCTAATGTGAAAGTTAAACAATAAAGTTTTTGGAAGAAAACAGAGGAGAACATCTTCATGACCCTGACAAGGAAAAAACTTTAAATAAGAAACCAAACAAGCCAACCAAAAAGGAAAGAAACCTGATAAATTACACTATGTTAAAATTAAAAACAATGCTTATCGAAAAATATACAGTTGACCCTTGAATGACACAGGCTTGAATTGCACGGGTCCATTCATATGTAGATTTTTTTTCAATAGTAAATACTACAGTACCATTTGATCCTTGGTTGGTTGGTTCCCCGATTGTGGAACCATGAATACAAAAGAACCCTGGATATGGGGGAACCCTGTACACAGAGGGCTGACTACAAGTTATACTCGGATTTCTGACTACGTGGAGATCAGTGCCTTGACCCCCACGTTGTTCAAGGGTCAACTGTAATACAGAAGAATGAAAAGGCAACCCACAGAGAGGCAGATGACATTTGCCATACACACATCCAATGAAGGACAAGTATCCAGAATATATAAAGAACTTCTACAAATCAATAAGAAAGGCAACCCAATATAAAATGGGTCAGAACTTGAAAAGGCATTTTACAAAAGAGGAGATCGAGATGGCTTATAAACATATGAAAAGTGACTCATCCTCATTTAGGCATCAGAGAAATCTAAATTAAAAACACAATGAGATCCTACTAGGTACTCACCAGAATGGCCAAGATGAAAAATCACAAAAAATATCAATTATTGATAAGGAGGTGGAACACTGGGAACTGGTACAACTACTATGGAAAACTGTTTGGCAGAATCTACTTAAGCTGAGTATATACATACCCTATAACCGAACGGTTTCACTCCTAGATATAGTCCCAAGAGAAGTTTGCTCTTGTCTTCACAAAAATCATGTAGAAGAATGTACATCACAGCACTATTTGTAACAGTCCCAACTGGACATTATCTAAATCCTATCAACAAAAGAAAGGATAAGTAAATTGTAGTATAATCACAATGGAACATTATACGACAATGAGAATGACTGATGACAACAATATGTAACAATACGGGTGAATCTCACAAACATGATGTTGGTGAGCAGATGAAAGCAGACAGAAAAGAGTACATGCTACATGAGATTCTGTTTATATAACATTCAAATGCAGGAAAAAGTAATTTATGGTGCTAAAAGTCAGGATAATGATTACCCTTGAGGGGGTAGTGTCTGGAAGGGGACACCAGGGGGTGTTCTGGTGTGCTAGGAATGTTCTACTTGTTGGTGTGAGTAATGTGTTCCCTTTGTGAAATTTTATCAAGTTGTATACTGATAATGTGTATACTTTCTTATATAGGTTATTCTTCAATAACAAGTTTATTTTTAAAGTAAAGGCTAGTCTCTGGAGCAAAATCTGGCCTCAGAGAGTTCTTTTTTCATGTAAGGGCTAATTACGCAAGGATTCAGAAAAATAAGATATTACAAAACAAAGAATATACACAGTATTATTTCATGTTGCTGAATGCAAATAATGCTTATCTATGGATTATGGATATTTCTTTTCTCTTTATTGTCATATTTTTTCTACTATGATCACGTTACTTGTCATTGTAGAAAATATAAGTTGCTTTTTAAAATAAAATTTGATTAAATTAGGATATAACAAAGGGAGGGTTAGCACTCAAATACTTTGGCTCACTATGTCCAAAACAAACCCCGGGTGGGGCTCTGTTACTGCCGTGGTCCCAGTCATCCCCAGAAGTTGGGGACTTGTAAAGAAACAAGGGGTATGGCACAAGCAGGAAGGGCTCAAGGTCAACTGTACAAAAGGAAAGTATATAGAAGCTACAAGAACAGCCAAGGATTTCCTTATCCTGGCCAGAACACCTGGACCTATATACCACCAAAACCCTCTGCTCCACTCCTAATCCATGTGTCCATCTCACTCACTGAGATTGACCTTTCTCTGGGTTTCCCCTTCCCAGGACCTGGTAAGTTTCCCCTTCCCAGGACCTGTTTTTGCTGAATTTGATGTTTTAAGGAAAACCAATGCCACGTTTCTCCCACTCTCCTCACCTCTGGTGACACCACTCAAGCTCCCCATGCAGCAGCTGCTCTGCATCCTCTTAGTCCACAAGCGTGGCAGTCCCAACTGTCAGATGGACTCCTTCCCTCCCCTTCATCAGGGAATGTGCTCTGCCATTTAATGAGCCTGATTTTCCCATCCTTGAATTAGAGTA
The DNA here is from genome assembly GCF_039906515.1 of Pseudorca crassidens. NCBI lineage: Eukaryota > Metazoa > Chordata > Mammalia > Artiodactyla > Delphinidae > Pseudorca > Pseudorca crassidens. Next base: position 32,338,205 of record NC_090305.1, read on the forward strand.
GGATAACTAGAAAATCCCCCTTCCGGTGTGGAAAAGAACATCCTAACCACAATGTGGAAGAATTGAGCTGTGAATGGCTTTCCTTTCTTATGCAGCTCTAGGGGAATATCCTATACACCCCGCAAATCCAAAAGACAGAAAACTGGGCAGCTGTGTTTTCTTTCTGGTACTACAAGCTTCTTTATTAGGCAAGTATGTCAAACTTATGAAAAGCACCTAGCACAAAGGCCATTTCAGTAACTGTGCTATTAATAAATTACGTTTATTGAGCACTTATGTTTTATCCCATCTAATCTTCACAAAAACGGTAATAAAATAGGTTCTACCCATTCACTCAACAAGTATATAACGCACTCATTATGTGTCAAGCGCATAATGGATGCTGGAGCTATGAGAGTCAACCAAAAAAAACAATGTCCTTGCCGTCAAGGAGCTTACAGTCTGGTGAGGAGACACATACTACACAAACAGATGCAAAATTGCAGTTGAGTGGGGCACTAAGATGGAGAGGTATCTGGTGCTGAGAACAAGTAACAGGGAGGTTAAGGAAGACTCTAATGTGGAAGTGAAGTTTGAGCTGAGCCCTGAGAAATAAGTTTACCAGTAGCCACAGAGCAGGCAAATAGCTGAGCAAAGGCCCTGGGGCCAAAGGGAAGCGCCAAGTTATGAGAATGAAAGACGCGCGGGGGTTGGGGTGGGGGTGGTATTAACTCTATCCCAGGTCTGCGGGATACCTGATGTTCCAGAACCATTGTTTCTAACCATTTCAACTGCTCTGGTACAGACTTAAGCCCAGCCTCAAGAAGCTGAAAATCCACATCTCACTTGAAGAGAAGAAAAAGTTTTAAAGAAATAGGAGCAGTGCATGTGATTTTACCGAAGAAGCCCGCCAGGGAACGAAAGCGACCTTGGGAACTTCGAGGACTGGCAGACAGGAGCTAAAGATCCCCCTAGACTCTCGGAACAAAGCACAGGCTTCACACAACGCCGCACCGTTTTGCTCAAAGCGGGAGAGGTGAGGAAATGGAAGTAACGGACAAGAATAACGGAGCTAGAAGCCCACAGGGCGCAAGCTTCCGGCCCACCACTGCGGCTGCGCGCGCGCCGTTCCGGAAGCGGAAGTGCACAAGAGGTCAGCGTTGGTTTTCAAGATGGTGGCCCTCAATGTGCTGGTGTCCGGCTGCGGACGGGTGCTCAGAGGGCTCCTGGCAGGCCAGGCCGCGACCAGCCGGGCCCGGCCTCCAGCTCGCGGGTTCAGGGAAGGTGAGTCCTGGGTCCTGGTGACCTCCCAGCGTTGAAGAGGAGAAGCAAAGGTTGCTTCCTTCTGCCCCCGTGCTCCCCTCCCTCCCTTTCCTTCAGGCGGTTCCGAAACGCCGGAGATGCTTGGGCTCCGAGAGTGCTTGCAGTTCCCTTCCAGACCCTGATGCTGTTACTTTGACCTCCCACCCATCGTGATTGTCCTCATGCGTGGGGACGGGGGAGGGGGATGGAGATCGGAGAGAAAAGCCTACTTAGTTAGCAGGGGCAGAAGAGAAACCTGTCTCAGGGTTCAGGAAAGTTTTTGGTTAGGGTCTGCGTGTTAATTCTCCGTTCCGTATTCGCCGAATCGCCGCCTCCTTCATTAAAGAATTCCTGCGCCATCGGGGAAGGACATCTGGATAACCTCCCCCGGGCCTCCCTTTCCAGTTTCTCATCTGAAAATGCTGTAATCTGATGGCAGCTTTTTCTGCCTGGGCCGCTAGTCTGAGAAGTGGAAGCTAAGGTGGAAAGACCATTGAACAGTTGAAACAGAGGCATATGCTGGATGGTGGTTTTGCTTTTCATTAATCTTAAGTATGGAAAAGCAGTCTGATTCTAGTATTGCACCGAGAGCTTACTGAAGGCCAAGTGCTGTACTTCAAGCTGTTAAGGGATTCTGGAGAAAAAAAAATACAACCCTTTTCCTGAGAATTTAGGTTCTAATAAGATGATATGATACACTCCAATAAATGCAAGTTAGGTATTAGGTATTTACATGCGGAAGTACAGGGAGATTAGGTTACCGGCAACAGCAAACCGAATTGGAAGTTTTCATGAAGGGGGCGTGTCTTTAACAGGCTCATAAAAGGATGGAATCTGGCAGAGTGAAGAGGTCTTTCAGGACATAGTCTTTGTGCACTGCTGGAAGCAGGAAAGGATGAGTGATGTGCAATAGAAGTGAAGTGGTTTTGTGTGTGTGTGAGTGTGTGTTTTTAAGATCTGGTGCAGTATTGACCAGCATATCCTTTAACTAAAGCTGAGAAGAATCCAGAGGAAAATAGAGATCATTTTTGCCAGGGGGACCATAAAAGTCCAAAAAGAAGAGCCTAATGAAGAGAGCATTGGATTTGTCTCAGAAAAGGTGTCTTTTTTTAGCTTTCAAACAGCAATTTCAATAGAGTGGCATACAAGGAACCCAGTTTGGGAAAATGAGAGAGATGGTTCATGAAGAAATGAATAGGTGTGTTTGAAAAATTTAGCTATGAAGGGAAGATGGAACATTTGCTAGAAAGAACAACAAAATCCAGATACTGCCTGGTTAGCATAAGATAAACTAATTCATTGATAAAGAAAGACAACAAAGAGGTGTCTTGGATAAGGTGTTCCATCTGTTCCCATGCTGCAAAACAGGCATACGCCCATAACATTTTTGAGGGCGTCTACCAAGTGTCAAACACTAACGGCTGCAATTTACTTATCCTTTATGAAATCAAAAGTTGAAAACAGTTTTTTGCTATGTCCCCAGAGGATAAGCAAGCGGAAGAGTTTTGATTTTTTACAAAGGAATATTTGAGATTAGAATTTTTCAGTTGGAGAGTTTGTGAAATGCTGGGCTGTATGATGAGATGGGTGTTTGAAGTCTTCCTTGCCATAAATACCTGGTAGCTTCTCTGTGTTACTGTCAGACCTAAAGGCTAAATAATTGAATTTATGTGATCTTACATGAAGGCATTACCATATTTTATATTTTTCTTGAGAACCATCTATCTCCAAAGCCTTTAAATGAAAAAAAAAAACAAAAAAAACTTGATATTCTATCCATTATGTGTAAGGCATAAAGAATTACACATAAAGCTAATTTTGACTGGTCCCAGCTGGTATATTTGACACACAAATAATATTGTACACATAGAATTTAAAGTCATGGAGAGGAAAGTGGGTGTCTTGCTGAAAATATTCAAGCATTCTACTTTTCAGAGTATCAGATAGTACTTCCTTAATTTTAGTCAGAGTTCATGGGCACTCAGCACCACTCCTCCTGCCTATAGAATCTCTCTGTCTGAAGCAGTGATTCTCAATTGGGGGCAGTTTTGTCCCTCAGGGAACATTTGGCAATGTCCAGAGACATTTTTGGTTGTCACAGCTGGTGCTCATGGCATGTGGTGGGTAGAAGCCAGGGGTGCTGCTAAGCATCTTCCAGTGCACAGGATAGCCCTCCACCACAAAGAACCACCTGGCCTGAAATACTGATCCTGCTGCTGTTGAGAAAGCCTGGTCTGAAGTTTGACAGAGGGACACACAAAACCAAAAAAGATAATTACAGAAGAAGCAAGACTAAAGGAAGACAAAAAATGGAAGTTGTGGTTTACTAAGTGCCTGCTGCAAACACTGCTAGGTTTCCCACGTACACTTATTCAGTCTTCTCAACAATCCTTAAAGGTGAATATTACAGGCATTTTTACAAATGAGGAAATCCGGTCCAGAGGTGTTGGGTAGCTGCCCAATATCACACAACTAGTAAGTAGTAGAGTTGGAAGAACAGCCAGCACTTTTCCCTCCAATACCATCACCTTGGTATTCCATAGCAGGGCTTCTGCATGGTTCCCTCCCTTCCCTGAAAGCTCTTGTCAGTTAACTTGCTGGAGACCATTTAGTTTCATGATTGACACTGTCAGACCTAGCAAAGGTTAGACCTTGTTCCTGCCTTGTCACTCTTAGAGCCCTTGTGAAGGAATGCATTTAAAACAAGAAAAATAAACACATATGACTATCTGAATTAACAGTAATGATCTATCAGACCCTCAGAGCAGAGTGTGTTGAAAAGGAATAAAGGCTGAAGGGAATTTTCTTCATCTTTTCCTAAGGGAGGTTTCTGGAGGACTTAGCATTTCAGACAAGGATATGCCTGGCAGGATGGGCATTCTTATAGGTAAAAGCTTTGAGAGAGGAGTGAACAAATTGGGGCCTTTAAAGAATTCAAAAGACGTAGTCCAGGGACTTCCCTGGTGGCGCAGTGGTTAGGACTGTTCCAAGTGCAGGGGGCCCGGGTTCGATCCCTGGCCAGGGAACTAGATCTCACATGCATGCTGCAACCAAGAGTTCACATGCCACAACTAAGGTGCCCACGTGCCGCAACTAAGGAGCTGGTGAGCCGCAACTAAGGAGCCCACCTGCCGCAACTAAGACCCAGTGCAACCAAATAAATAAATAAATATTTAAAAAAAAAAAAAGACATAGTCCAGAGTAACCTCTAGTGGAAGGAGATTTTTATGTAGCAGTAAGACTCCTCATTTGAAGGATAGTGCAGAGAGACATTCCCTCAGAGGTCCAAGGGAAAAGGAAGGGGTAGGTGATGAGAGAATCAGAAAACTTTAGTGGCAGAATTAAAGATGAACAGAAGGGAGCAGAGCTTGAGCGAGGAAGGAGTTTGAGAGAAGTAGTCAATGGCCATACTTCCCAAACATGCGCTCTACTCCCTGACCCTACATAAGATTGTTGAAGATTGTTGGTGCTACCGTTTAGCCACGTTGCCATTCGGTTACTCCGTCCCTTCATACTCTACTTGGGACTTGGTTTCCATGGATCCTTTCCAAGAAGGACCTTGGTCTCTGGGCACTTCCTGCAGCAGTGCCCTCCACTCCTCGTCATTCTGCTCTCCTCACTTCCTCCTTTACTAAACAGCTGGGTCTTTATCCTGCTGCAGTTCACTGTGTCTGTGTTTATGTGGCCATTGAGGTCTTTTTGCGTTCACTGCAATCTCACCTCGATGCTGTTTGCTCTAGACACACTTCAGTTATCTTGGACTCCATCCTAGGTGAGTATTTACTGAAGTACTCAAAGGACCTCTTTATGAGGCATGGACTTTGTTAGAGTGAGATTCCCTTGCTTGGTTTAGTTCTCTTTTCTCCTCTAGGGCAAAGACTGTGTCTCCTAGTAGGCTGGAGCTCTCCATAGTGGGTGGAGCCCGGCTGTACACTCCATGGGTACTCAGCAAATGTGTTGCCTCCTATGGCACAGATTATTTGATGTGTATGAGAAGTGCCTATCTTAGAAGATTTTGGCCCTTAATTCTAGTTTAGGAAACTGCTTCGTATCTTTCCTTAGTTTACTTGATACAGCCATATCTCAGAACACAAGAGCAATTCCATCTTTTCCTAAACAAGTTTTCAGTTAGTGACTAACAGTTTTTTAGTCCAGCTTTTCTTAGCCACCCCCACTTCTGTTGAATGGAGAGGAGGCCAGGAACAAATGGATATCAGGTTTTGTTTGGTTTTGACATGTTTTTGTATGCATGCTGAAAAGCAATACTATTTTGATTCCTAACTCCTGTTTTCAGAGACTTGAAATCTCCTAGGGCCTCTTCAGGCTCCTGTGGGCCCTCTGCCCCTGCACTGAGACACCGCCCTGACCAATCTCTGTCCTGTATGAGTTCTCCAGTCATTCCTTCTCATTTGACGAATTGTCTCTATTAGATAAGCATCTGCCTATTGTTTTACCCACTGACTTATAGTGAGATGATTCACTGGCTCAGAGTTGCTGTGTGGGGAGCTCATTAACAGTGGAGCTTGCTACGGGCTTTGATCTCTCTTCCAGGGGCCAGTGGAATGACTTCAGGGTTTGGTTCTTTGCCGGGAGTGATGTGTGTTTTGCTAGACTTGTTTACTTGATGGTTAGGACCCAAGTGCCTCCACCTAGAGGGGAAGCACATGTTTGTCCGCTTCGTTTCAGGGCACTGTTCTCACGCTGACTTGAGTGGTACCAGAGTGGGTCTCTCCTTTTGTTTCCTATCCGGATTCTTAAAAACTCGCCCCCCACCTGTTGTTGCTCAGATTGGGTCACCCTCCGTCCCTCTTCCAACTTGGTTTTTGCAAATTTGCAAAGTTTCCGGGGTGCCTGGCAGCCCTGCTGGGCTAGGGCTGCGTCCTTCTGCCTCCCTACTTTTGTAGCTGACACAGTGCAGTGACCATCTCCCTGCAGCTGTGCTGGCCACCAGACTGAGTACCAGTTTGAGTCTCACCCACATCCCATTTAGGCTGGTCTCTCTTCGAAGCAAGTTGATCTTTGCGGTGACACATTTTCTCTTAGGGAGAGAAACCTAGTTTGTCTTTGAATTGATTAGTATACAGTGTTCTCTGGAGAAAGCCTCGGGGCCTTTCTGGCCATTGTTACTCCTTTGTGTGTGTGGAGTTGAAGTTGAGAGGCTCTCAGGTTGGTTGGTTGAAGTAATGAGTCTTTATGAATGGCCTTGCCCAGAAAACAAACGGGGGACAATTCCAGGCAATCTGTGTCCAGTTTGGTGTCAGTCACAAAGCTCAGTGATCACAGATGCTGCTGTGGGCCTCCGGGTGGGTTAGAATTGCCTCACTTTTTTTTCTTAGACATTTTCGTTCTCTCTTTTTACTGTTTATTTTTTATTGCAAAGGCAGTACATGTTTATTTTAGAAACTTCAGAAAATCACCTCCTCCCATCCCTGAGGGAAAACCAGTATTACCATTTAGGTGTGTAGCTGTAGGGGTGTGTGAGCTTCCTGTAATCCATGTCTAATTGTGTGTACACTTATGGAAGCGTTTCCAGGGCAAGGTCCGTAACTTTCATTAGATTCACAAAGTTAACCTTAGGCTCTTTCTAATCTGGCTAGGGCTGAGTAGAACGAATTGTGGTAGCCAAGCTACTGTTAAAATATGGTTTTACTATTTGGGGAGACAGTTTGCAGCCTAGTATGTGCACTCATGTTTTCTGTTACAGTAGTTAGCAGTCAGAAGGGCATTATGAGAAGTATTTTGCTCCCTAGCCTTTATGGAGCATCTGTGGTATGCGTTCCTATGCTAAAAGCCATGGCTTCTTTCTCTAAAGAAACTGGGAGACCAGGGAGAATCTCCAAGAACTTTCTATTTGATTCTATTTGCCGAATGTGGGTTATTAGCTTGGTTCTTCCTTTGGATATTGTTGAAGTTGTCTTTCTGCATCCTGGTTAAGTAAGAGGAAATATGTACAGCCTGGCTTGCGTGCCTGTGTGCGTGCGGCTTAATTGTCTTGCCCTCGGGTTCTCTTCTGACTGCCTCAGCGAAGAGCTGAGGGAGGCCCTCTCAGTGCGGAACTGCAGCACTCTCTGCAGTTCTGCCTGGACCCCATATCTGCAGGCCCCTCATTCCCACCTCTCCCATCACCCCTCTCCGGTGTGGATAACAAAATGCACCCCTACAGGGAGAGGATTTGACTCGCACAGCTGCCCTTGTACAGCTTGTACACAAGGCTCTCAGGATGTTTTAGGAGTGAACTGGTCTCATTACCTAGCCACCGTGGGACCCCTGGAGCAGTGTTAGCTCAGTGCTGTATCTTAGATTGCAAACTCGTCAAGGTCAGGAACCATATTTGTCTGGTTCTCCTAATGAAAGAACATATGCGATGGGTATTTTTGAAGGTCTTTTAGCGGCTTCTGCCCACTTCCCACCCCCCACCTTCAACCCTCATCTCTTAGGCCATTGTTGCTAGCCACAGTAGGGCAAGGTCTTGCCAAGTACCTTGGATGGAACCAAGATTAATCTCAGAAAGGCAGAAACAGTGTGGAGACCCTTAATCCCAGACAGATAATATGATGTGGGCATCTGGGCTTGCCCCCGCCCATCCTCCAGGGCACAGAGCCTTGGCACTGGGAGGTGAACCCTGCATACTTCCTTTTCCAGGTCAGGGCTGTGGGAGAGTGCAGAGAGAGGGCTCCGTTTTTCTGCATGTGTAAAGTTTGGGCTGTTACTTGAAACTCCCTGTTCCTTATTAAATGGCTGACCTAGTTTTTCCCCTTTATCTCTGTAGTGGTGGAGATCCAAGCAGGGAAGACAACTATAGTAAGTATCGTCGAGTTGGCCACTTCTAACATCTTTAATGCTTGGAGCTGCCTGGCTGCTCCTCTGAGGGAGGGTGGGAGGCCCCAACTGGACTCCTGGCTTCAGGATCTGCTCCCTCTGTGACCATAAATCCCACAGTCTACTATTTTCAACCTGTGTGTGAGAGTGTGGTTAATCAGGAACAGTTGCTGTGCCTGGACTAAGACATCTGTTACTTGGTTAAAGTGGCCCTTTGTATGACAAGAGCTCATAGGTATTTGCTGATATGTTCTTTGGCGGGTGATAAGTCAGTTTTCCAAAGGGGAAAACTAAGGTAATGACAAGACTAGAGAGAGTAGACCCCGGGCGAGGAGCCTGGATCTTTCCTTTCTGCCTAGAATGACTAAGCTACTACTCCTTAAGTGATGTAGTTAGAAGGTGACACTCTCTGGGCCCTGGGCTCATAGCTGGCACCCTGTCTTCTCTGTTGGTGAGAAAGCTAGCACAGTTCTTCACCCACCTACTCCCCCCTCCCTCACTGGGCCTATCTCACCTCCCTTCCTCTGGGAGTCATGGGGCCTAGATTATCCTATAATCCCTAAAAGACAACGTTGTTTTCACACGGCCTTCCACGCCTCCAAGAAATCCTCAACCACTCCACCGAGTTCCCAGAAGCCTCTGTAGCTTCCATGTCAAGCAGGGATTTAACCCTCTGGCGGCCAGTCAAGACCAGTCCTCCCTAAGGCCTTCTTATCCCCAGGACAAGCCTTAGGGTTCCGTCTTTGGGTCTTCCCCAGAACACGCCCTCAGCCTTTTTACTGCTTAGCCCCAAAACAGTTCTTTCTAGGGGGATCCCATTCCCTTAGGGCACCTTTTTTGGTTCCCTTATCTAAAGCCAAAACAAGTATTCACCCTTTAAACTCCATGCTGGTGGACAGAAGCACGTCTGGCTTTTGCGTGTGAAGAGTGTTTTTCCTGTGGGGCATGAATTTGCTATTTGTGGAATGAACACAGAAGTATGTGGCCCCATGAGAGCCCTTGGGGGAGGTAACCCAGCCATGCCTGGAGAGGCGCTGCCATGGCTGACTTTGGGTATTACTCTCCGGGGTCTCACTTTCTTCATCAGTAAAATAAGATCATGATTCTGCCCTCACTAGGTTGTGGGGTTAAATGAGATGATACATGTGGACCATTATTAGCACAGAGCCAGGCCTATAGTGGGGAGTCAATAAGTGTTAGCTCTCCCCCACCAGGCCCACCTTGACCCCCTCCCAAGTCCTTCCATGTACCTGCACATTTTCCCTAGCGCACTTTCCCCTTTCTGGCATAGCTGTGTAGTAACAGCACCCTGCACGGCCAAGCCTTGCTTCTGGCCCCCTTTGCCTTCTGCCAGTTCTTCCCTGGGAGACAGTGTTGCTTCCCTCCCAGAGTCTCTCAGACCTGTCCCAACATCACACAATCTGTGGCCTCAATCAGCAAGGCTTTCTAAACTCCCCTTCTTGCAATTGGAGCTGATGCCCAGATCATTGGTTTATTGAGCTTAGTAATTCCAAGGCTGTGTCACAGGATACAGCAGCCATGGAGGAGGTCACTTCACATGTGGCCTCAGCACGGTTTGAGAGGTGGAATCCAGAGTGATAAGAGGAGGAGGGCAGGGGAATGTATCCTCCCCTCTGTGTTTTTAGAGAGAGGGGGGAGGAGGAGAGCGCACACAGTTGTCTGCTTGTATAGGCCTAGACCAGCTTTCTCAGCCTGGTGCTGCTGGCGTTTTAGACTGGCTGGTTCTGTGTTGTGAGTGAGGGCTGTCCTGTGCATGTAGGGTGGTGAGCACCTTCCCTGCTAGAGGCCAGTAGCACTCCATCCCCCCGTGGGGATGATCAGAAATGTCTCAGACATTGTCCAGTGTCCCCTGGACCCTGTTTTTAGGCAACCCTGCCTGGTTGAGAACCACTGGCAAAAACTTACCTCTGTCAGATAAAACTGGAAACTGCAGTTTCCTCTGAGAAGGACACGCAGGATGGGAGGGAGACTTCCTTTCGACTCCACATCCCTGCACAGTTTGAAACTTTCTACCATGTGCATTTATTGCTTTTTCCCAAAGGAGAGAGAGGGAAGCATAATGTTCTGGAGTTTTTGTCTTTTTGAGGAAGGAAAGGTAGCATTCAGCTGATAGAGCAAACCCCTCCCTCTTGCCACCAGCATTAAGTTCAGTTTCTACTACCCTTGCAGACCATCAAACCCATCTCTGTGGCTACTCCAAGGTCCATTGTCCAGCAGCTATGGAATCAGCACCACAATTCAGGCAGAGAGACCCATTAGCTACTCGCCTGAGGCCCCCAGAGATGAAGTCTCACCAGCACTCCTACCACTCGGGGGGTTGTTTGAGGATGAGAGGCTCTGCACAGCCCTCTCCCTCACAGGCTCTCTTTCTCTGCCTTCTAGATTGAAGGCCGAATCACAGGGACTCCCAAGGAAAGTCCAAATCCCCCCAACCCCTCCGGCCAGTGCCCTATCTGCCGCTGGAACCTGAAACACAAGTATAACTACGAGGTGAGTCTGGGCACAGACACACATGTCTGCGCGTCTTGGAGCTCGTGTTCCCTGTGGGCTTAAGCAGCATCTCATGGAACCACCAAGACAGAAGCATTTTGTCCAGTTTTAAAAATGCTCAGGCTCCACCTCCAGATGTTTCTGTTGGCCTGGGGTGGAGCCCAGCCATCATTATATTTTAAAGCTCCCCAGGTGATTCTAATGTGCAGCGAGGGTGGAGAGTCACTGACTTAGTTCATGGTCTGGTTGCGGTCGATTCAGACCACCAGGGCCCTGGAGCCCAGTCTCGTAGGGCTGTGTTCCCAGGGGGGTGGAATCAGAATCTGAGCTTGGCTTTCCTCCTTTTATAATGAGGACATCTCTGGAGAGTCCTTACTATGATCTGGGGATATATCATTCTCTTTCCATATTGGAGCTACAGAGACCCCTGTTTGCTGTAGGTCTTCTAGAGCTGTTGTTTCACAGAGAGATGACAAGAGTGAACAACAATAGGTGAGTTGTACGGGGTGCTGCTCTGTGTGTAAGCACCTATGGGGCATAATTCACTTAGTTTTCCCAATATCCCTGTGAAGTAGGTACTATTTTCATCCTTGTTTTACAGATGAGGAAATTTGAGGCATGACCTTGTTAATGAACAAGTTAATGAACTTGCCTCAGATCACCCACCCAGCTAGTAAGTATCAGAGCTGGGATGCACACTCTGGGGCTACAAAACCCAGGCAGAGCCTATGATCCCAGCTACTACTCTATATCATGTCTAGAGATGGGGCGGGCCTGGGGGAAAGGACGCAGCCCTAGAGAAATCCATACTTGTCCTTTAGCATTCTATTGGTGACATTAAGCAACCCTGTTTTTAGGTTTCAGGTGATTCAGACTCTGGGCCAGTTTGACCTGCAGGTTGTCCCTATGCCCCTCTGTGGAATGGGATGACTAAGGGCAGAGATCCCGGTCAGGTGGTCAGAGCAGGAGAGGCCACATGTCCACGGGATCTGAACAGAATGACCCAACTAATCTCCTGGGCTGGGAGCCTTGGCTTCAGGCCACCCCGGGGTGGGGGTGGGGGTATTCTTTTGACCTGTCCCGGCCCTTCCGCTGATGGCCACCTGGAGTAACAGGGAACTTGCAGGCCACGGGGCACTGCTCTCAGCTTCTTGTGACATGGAAGTTAGTGGGGTCCTGGCCATACTTAGAATCCCAGCTGTGAATAGAGAGGTGAACCCCACACCTGCCTGATCACCATGGGGCACTCTTCCTACGAGCCATTTCCAGGAAATGGACTTGGCTCTGTTTATCAAGCAGAAGAAATCCAGTCCCCTCCAAGGTAAAGGCTGAAGAAGTTGTTTTCCTTTTACCCCTTTCCGCTCAGGGCACTGCCACTTTGAGCTGCACAAAGCTGTCAGCCTTTTTGGCAGCCTGCAGTGGGGGCACTGGGGCTGTGAGACCAGTGTATTATCCCTGGATAATCCAATCCAAGTTCTTTTCATCAGAGTCTGGAGATTACAGGGGTGGCATTTGGGGGCCTGGGTCCCCCGGGAGCTTTCCAGTGATTAAAACAAACCTGCCGTTATACAGCGAGGTACCTGCCAGGGCAGCGAGTCAGTTTGAGGACCAGGACCATGGAGATAGGCATGCCAGGCCCCTCCGGGTCAGGTGGGCGACTTTTCTTTAACCCTCTCAGCCATGCTGTGAGAGTTGGGAGGGGACGTGGTCTCTCTTGATTCTGATTCTTAATTCTTGACTCTCTCCTTGACTCATCCAAAGCGGTCTGATGGTTCAAAGGAAGCCCAAGAATCCATTTACATCTGGTCACAGGGGGCTTAGAAGATGTGGGATTTAACCTTGCAACCTGGCCCCATCCTCAGCTCGTTGCTGCCTGGGGCTTCAGAGGGCATGGCACAAGGTCGAGGGGCTCTCTGTGGGTCTTCTGGGCTGTGGCATGTAGACTCTGGGGGCGGAAATGGTACAGGTTTTCCCTGTTGTGCAGAAGTACATGACATACCCCCTACGCCACCCAAGGAGGAGAACACACCTTTCATCACCAGGAAAGATACCGTGGGTGCATGAAATCTTGTTAACCTTCTTGAAGAGTTCCTGTTCTCTAACCTAGTCTATCGGAAGACTTATCTCATGGAGGAGCTGAGAGGACTCTTGGGGTTGGTAATGGGGTCAGGAAATCTTGCTAAGTTGGGATTGAACCTTTGTTAGGGTGGAGATAGCAGGCCCGCGTGCAGAGCTCTGTGGGGAGGGAGTGGCCTCAGGTCTGTTCCGGGGGAGCCTCAGCCTCTGGCAGTGCCAGGGTACAGCAGCCTCCCCTGGAGGCCACTTAGCCCTGGCTCCCCAGCAGCAAGTGCCTGTCCAGAGGACCCTCATGTCCTGTTTTCCGTTTCCACTAGGATGTTCTGCTGCTCAGTCAGTTCATCCGGCCACACGGGGGCATGCTGCCCCGAAGGGTCACGGGCCTGTGCCAGGAAGAGCACCGCAAGATTGAGGAGTGTGTGAAGATGGCCCACCGAGCAGGTAGAAAGCACCTTGGGCTAAGAGGGGCAGAAGCGGGCTGTGGGCACCATTTCCACCCTCCAGCTGCCCCGTGTTCCAGCCCCTCCTGAAAGGGCAATGGGTATCCAGAGGCTTCATTATACTCACCCCCTAGTGCCAACCTCCCACCCCCTTGGGCTTTCCCTCCAGCCCCCAAGAGCTACACAGGGAGCTGCAGAGACCATCCCCTTAAATGCTTTTCTCTCCACTCAGGTCTGCTCCCAAATCACAGACCTAAGCTTCCAGAAGGATTTGTTCCAAAGAGCAAACCCCGACTCAACAGGTAAGCAGGTAACCTGGGCTGGGGAGGCTCTCTCCTGGAGTTCGTTCCACAGTTCAGGAAAGCTGGAGCATTCCATCCCTTCCAGCCTAAGCACCCACCCCATCAGTCCGACCACTGTGTACGCTTCTGTTACTCTCCCCTGCCGGCCTCAGCCTCTTTCCTTGTCCCTCCCCAGTAGGGCACTTAGCACAGGGGTAAGAAGGGTAAGAAGGTCGTTGTTGGGCATTAGAATGTGCTAATCTTCTGTTTATGACATCATACTGAGTTGCTATGGGAATGTCAGAGCACTTCTGCAAACTTTCTGTAATAGCACTGGGGTTATTAAAGGGCAAAATGAGGCCTTAGAAATAGAAATGGGAAGGCTGTCTGGGGCAGGGCCACTGTACATAGCTGCGCAAATCGTACACTGCAAAACTTTAAGGCAGCATCCAGGTAGACTAGATTGTGAATGGTGCTCCCTAGAGTTGTGCAGTTAACGACCTGCACAGCTGCACATGGTATCCCATGAGGTCCTGAGGTTTTATAGAGGAGGAGAGGAAGTCCCCTAGGTCCTAGAATCAGTCAGTCTGCCTTTCAGCCTAAGCAGGGTGGCCCCCTCTGGTGTAGAAATAGATTCCTGTCTAACACTTAAACAGCTGTCTCTGACATTACCACACTCACATACTCCTAGAACTATAATACCCCCTGGTTGAGAGTAGATCCAGGTCTGTAAAATCGATGTTGGTATTTCTTCTTGTTCTCCCGTATCGTATCAATAAACCCCCTGCCTTCAGCCTGTCCCGCTGCCACTGGAATTGCACTCTGTGGTTAAAGCAAAGCAAGATCCCCCACCCCCAGCAAATCTCCTAGGCTGATCCCCAACAGAACCCAGGCATGGAGGATGAGAGGCCAGGCAAATACTAGCCATGGATTGCTGGGCTGGGGGTGCAGGGCCAGAGCTGGGTCTTCACTGACGCCTCGCCAACACCCTGGCCCCTTGCCCATCTCCACCTGCACCTCCCACACTGCTAGCTGGGCCATCTGCCAGCAGCCCCGGAGGAACGGGACATATTAACCTCTTCCTGTCTTTCCCAAATGTGCTGCGGACCTTTTGGGGGTTGAGCCGCCCCCTACCCTGACTCGTTAAGAGACAAGCAGCAGGCCTAAGGACACAATCCATCCTTCCCTCAGGCCTTTGAAGCAAAGCCAGGCTCCCTCCCGTATATCCGGTGTCCTTTAACGTGACACCGGATTGATGATGCGTGGGGGCTCTTGGGTTGCAAAGGCCACCCTGGGGAGGAGAGGGAGTCCTGGCTACATGGGAGGCTGATTCCTTACAAGGGACTTTATGATTCCATCCAGAGGTCCTTGAGCTGCCATGCACCGGCCGGGCCCGGGGGAGCCATGCGTCCTCCTTCCCCACTCCTTCAGGAGAGGTAGGAGGAAGGAGCCTTGGTTCTTAGAGCTGGAGTGTTCCCAGAGAGCCATCCGGAGGCCCTCAGCCCCCTCCCCTGCCAGGTGGCTGCTCCTTGTGGCACAAGCATCAGGCCCAGGGCCAGCTGAATCCCAGCTTCCCTGGGGTCTCTCCAGGGTGGGAGGGGCAGGGAGCCTTTAGGGCAGCAACTATGGAGAGCCTGGTGAGCCTCGGGATCTGGGGTCTTCAAACCCAAGGAGCAACCCTTTGGGGGAGGCTGCTTCCACACCCCACCTCTTCACCCACCCTTCTGAAGCCTGGGAAATGCCAGCACAGGGGCCTGCCAGGTCCCAGCACCACCAAAGGCATCCCTGGGGCCAGCCTACTGCACAGAGGCCTCCCTGCTGGGGCACTGACAGCCACAGTGGACATGGGGAAGCCCTCTCCTGCTGGCCCACCTCGCACGTGGCATGGAGGCCAATACCACCCACAGCTTTTACCTCCTCTCAAAGCTCAGAGCAGAAGACACAGGTCCAGGGGAGCTCAGTTGAAGTGTATAAATCAGCAGTCATTTTTTCACTCTTAGCTAAAAATTTTCAGCCATGGTTATTAATTTTTTTAATTAAAACCTCTCATTTGAGGGTCTCTAGAGGCGGCTGGGTTGAGCCCTAACCTCGTGTGGAAGCAGGGGAGGATCCTGGCCTCTGCCATGGCTGAGCTTTCAGGACGAAGGGTGGGCCTCTCTGGACAGGATCCAAGTTTCGTTCTGGACGGAGTAAACCCCAGTCCCAGCCGGCATGAGCCACTTTTCCGGGAACTATCAGGGCCCTGCTGCCATCCCCAAAGGAGGCAAAAGGACTATGGGTGGCAGCCATCTTTCCCCACCCCACCCCCTCCTACTTACAAGAATCTTCCTGGCCCCCATCATGGGTTGGGTGAGGGGCAGGGATCCTCTACGAGTTATGGCTGCCTAGGCTTGTTCCCTGAAGGCTGGGGTGGCAGAGTGAGCCAAGTGGGGGAGAGGGAAGGATTCCTCCAGGCCCTTACATCAGCCTCTCCTCTCCCCGTGACTGGGCCACAGAGGGATGATCTGCTCTCTGAGCAGCCTCTTCCTCCACCTCCTCCCCCAGCAAATACACACAAACACTGACGACTCATAAAGATCTAGGAAGCGTGTGGCCTTGTGCTGCCTGACCCTGGCCACACACACCTGCGGCAGCAGGAGCCCAGCCCATCTGTTTACAGCATATTCAGCAGTTGCTCCCAGGAAAAGCCCTTCTCAAGAAAGGAAAACTGGTGAAAGGGTTTGGTTGGCCAAGCGCGGCTTGGGCCTGAGGAGGCCATGCCCACGGTCCCACAGCCACCTCTCATCCTCGCTCCACAGGTACCTCACCCGCTGGTCTCCCCGCTCCGTCAAGCCCATCTACAACAAAGGCCACCGCTGGAACAAGGTGCGCATGGCTGTGGGGTCCCCCCTCCTGAAGGACAACGTCTCCTACACGAGCAGGCCTTTGGTGCTGTATCACTGACTGAGAGCACGGCCTCCCGAGAGCCGGCCGTGAGCTCATCCTGCACTCCCGCCCCATCCCACCAGGGTGGCCCGGCTCCTCCAACGTGGATGGCACGAGGGCTAGCAGGTCCAACACTAGTGCCCTGGGCCTGCTCTGCAACAGAGCTGGGCGCTGGGTGCAGGTGGGGCAGTCAAGTCCCCAGGCAGCTGCTGTGGTCTTGTGACTGGCCTGGGCTCATTGCTGGTGGACAGGAGCTTTGCCCACAGGAATGTTATAAACCAGGCTTGTACTCACCCACTGGGTGTGCGCCCACTGCTTGGGAAGTGCGGGGGGCTCAACCCGTTTCCGGCCAGTTACTGAGCATTAAGTCACTGATCTCTTGTGATGGGCCACGTGAATGCAACAGGGGAGTTCACGGGCCAGACAGGTTCCCTTCCTCTCTATTGACAGCTGTTAGCTTTTTGGCCAGGGGGGCTGCAAGGAGGAGGTAAGTTAGGCTGCCTGGCCCATGTGCAGCTCTCATCTGAGTCCAGGAAGCTGCCCTCCTCAGAGGGCTCCTGGCTGTCACCTCCCCCCTGCCATTTCCTCCCACCTTTCTCTCTCGTTAGCACATTCCAACCCTCTGCCACTTGCTCTATTTGAGCTGGGCCTCTCCTCAGCCTGGACACCAGATGGAGGTGGAGATGAGGGGAGGCAGCAGCGCAGAACAAACAGACCAAATTCACTGGACTTTATGAAAATGCTGTTTAGACTCTCCAGACTCCCCAGGCAGCCCTCCTACAGCATGAACGGCAGGTCGATGTTCTTCTCGCCAGTGCCCACGTAGATGTAGCCATAGTTCTTGGTGCGAGGAGCGTGGTAGAAGGTGAGACCTGGCCAGAGCAGGCTGCGCAGCACCACCAGGGTGTTGCCTCTCTCCATCTGGATGCTCCAGGACCCTGAGGAGGAGCAGGAGGCAAGGCCTGGGCACTGTGGAGGCAGAGCCCTGCCGGCCATGCAGAGGCCCCAGGCTCCGGGCAGCCAGGCCCGAGCATTAAGGTCCAATGGGAAAAGGGAAGACAGTTTAATTATCCCGACACTTTACTCCTTCTGATTGCTTTTGAGCCGTTTCACTGCTCATTAAAACCACTTCCAGAGGGAGGGCAAAGGAAATGAAAAGAGGTAAAACTCAAAGCAGTCAGTTTTGTTCCTGTCAGCAAGTCTAGTGAAAGGTTGCGTGGGGGAGGAAGCTGAATCCACAGTGCACAGGCAGAGGGGAGCTGGGGCTGGGCTAGGAGAGGCTCCAGGCTCCCTCTCACCCTGCGCTAGGGGTGCTCACTGGTGGCCTTCAGTCCTGGTGCGCTTCACTGCTGTTTGCCATTTGCGCTCTCTTCCCCAGCCCAGAAGCCTCTGCTCTGAGATGGATGAGACCTGACCAGGCTCACATAGAAGTGGGGCCGTTTCAGGCCTCCCAGCTCAGTAGCCCTTTCTAGCAGCCGGTAGACTGGGAGCCATCCTTGGCTGCAGGGTACTTGAGCTGCAACTAATAAGCCTTTGTCTGTCCTGGGTTCTGCCCGGGTTTCTGCTCCCCAGACGGGAGCAGCCCAGCCTGGGGCTGAGCTGTGCAGCCGTGAGGACTTGGCGGGAAGGGCCTGATCCAGCTCCAGAACCAAGGGAGGGAGCCGTTGTGTGGGAGGAAGGAGCCTGGGAAAATCGCCTCTGGATGCAGATCTGGAACTTCTATTCCCCTGCGCACTGAGGCCTCTCCCGGCCCAGCCGCAGCTCTGCCCCAGGCCCTGCCAGAAAGGCAAATGCTTTGACGGTTTTGGTGCTGGACCAGCCAGTGATGCGCTGAGAACTGCGCCTAGGCCTTCATCAGCTGCCAGGTCAGCCCGGCTGCCTAGCTTCCACTGCCCCTCTGCCCCCAGGCCTCCTCCAGCCACAGCCCACCATGGTCACTCCACACCCAGCAGCCTCGGAGCTCAGGTCCCACCCTCCCACCCTGAATCCAAGAGACCTGACCACCAGGCACCCCTGGCTCTGATGGCAGCTCAGCCCTACTCAGGGTGCCAGCGCCTGCCCAGGTCAAAGCCAGAGCTTTTGGGGGGTGTGTAGGTCAGCTGGCCTTGGGCTGCTTAGGGAGAGGCCACCTGGAGGCCACCTCAGCACTGTGCAGTGGCCTGCACCGAGTGCCACCACCCATGCAGTGAGATGATGAAGCAGAAAGCAGTGTGGGCTTGACCCCGCTCCCCCAGGCCCGCTCAGTGCTGGCCAGACAGCATTAAGAAGAAAGGTGTTCCTGGGTTCCCAGAGCTCTGGGTGGGGCACTGCCTAGGTTGGGAATGGGGGCAGTATCTTTCCTGGTCAGAGAAGTGGAGAGTATTTCCCCTAGCTCGCAGCTTTCCTCTGCATATCTCCAACTCATAGACCTGCCCACAGAGTTCTAGAGGCCTTAAAGGCCTGTTGCTTTCCCAGTCACTCGTTTCAGAAAACAGATGGCCTAGGGGTAACCGGAGAGGGGGTGTGACAGAACAAAGTGTTCCCAGTGCACTGCATTCAGCGTCTGGCCAGAAGCACAGGCCCCCCCCCCCCAGAAGACAGCCCCTGTTAGCCCCCCCTGCCAGTTCCCAGAGCATCGTCTGGGGTGTCCCTCCCCACCCTTGGAGACCAGGGCCACACAGCCCCCCTTGAACTGAAAAAGGTCAGGCTCTGCCCACCTGGGGAGGGCAGCTTGCAGCCAGATGCTGCCCTGGAGAAAGAACTGGAATCCTGGAGTCCCCCGGCCCAGACCACTGTCAGCAGTTCCCTGTTGCTGGCGCCTTGGCACACCCTGGGCAAGGGCTGGGTCCTGGCCTCCCCTGGCACCAGCCTGCCCACCTAGGGTTTGGCCACCGGGGGGCCCAGGCTCATCAGCAGGGGCTCTCCCCACCCCACCCAAGAGCAAAGAGAAACTGATGGGGATGCTAGAGAAATACATTGCTGCCTCCAGGGTGGGGGCCGGTGCTGAGCAGGCCCAGGGTGCCGGCCGAGTACAGGAGCGGCATGGGAAGTGGCCGGCCAGCCAATGACACTACCTCCTCCCTCCCTTGCATTCCTGTCACACTCCTTTCCTTGTCCCTGGCGCAGCTTGTCGCCCAGGAAACACACACTCAACATGCCAGGAGTCACGTAGTGTCTACCTGGGAAGCCAGGTGCTTGCTGTCACCTTCACCCACTTTTCTCACTGCAACTGCTGGAAAGGCTGGGCCCAGCCAGCCACCACTTGTGGGACTCCAGGGAAAGCAGCCTCCTGCGGCCCTGGTGTTTCCATTCACAGCCCCTGGTCTCTCCCAAGTCTCCCCAGACCTCCCCTCCGGTCCCCTGGCAACCACTCTTCTCCACAAGCGCTCTTCTTCGAGGGTGTGGTGGGAGGGATATAAGCTGGTAAATCAGGAATGGGCCCTCCTGCACCAGCAGGAAGTTCCAGGGCCTCACCCGCCTTGCCAATATGGAAACCTCCGGCTGGGGTAGGCTCCTCATAGTTACATTCTCCTGCCTGCCAGGAAGGAAGGCAGCAAAGCTCTGAGATTAAGTTTGAGGAGTAGAGTGGACCAGGCTGGGGTTCAGGGCTGTCCAGGGGCAGCAGATGGCTTAAACCGGTCCTCAGACCAGCACCACACAACTTGTCACACACACAGAAATGGCCATGGGCCCCTTCTCAGAGCAGCCACTCCCGTGACACCAGGGCCACAGTGCATGGGAAGGGGGTGGGGGCGGGGTGGGGAACCAGGCGGAAGAGTTCCCAGTCTTATTGATGAGCAAGGCCAGGCCCCCCGGTCCAGAAGACCGAGCACCTGTCACCCAGGCTTCCACAGGGCTGGAAGGGAGGTGCCACCTGCACACACCCCAAGAGAAGGCTGATCCCGGACACCGTGTTCCCCGGCCCTCTTCGATGCTGTCCCCCTGGTCCCCCGCTGCTTTCCAGGGAAGCAGGCCCCTTGCTGCCCTCTGCTGCCTGAACTGGGCATTGTGCTGGAGCCTCAGCGGCCCTGTGCTGAGCAGTTCCTGAGATCTGTCAGCTCCGGCCCAGAGTGGAGCAAGGAGAGGCGCTCTGCCCTCTACCCAGCTCGCTCTGCTTCCCAGGACACCTGCGACTTCGCTTGTGAGGCACCTTGTATTTTACTTTTCTGTTTCATTTGATCTTTCCAAACCTCTGTGAGGCAAAGATGGTGTCGTGTTCCCGGCGGCGTCTCTGGTGCCTGGTACATAGTAGCTGCTCAGTGGCTATTCTTTGCTGATAGAGTGGAAGATTAAGGAGCATTGAATGGCAAGAGTACTGCCTAGAAATCTGGCGTCCTGACCTGGTACTTCATGTGTCATCTGGCAAGAGCCCAAGCTCAGAGAACTCTTAGCTGTTGCCCTGTATCCACCAGGAGGATGGTTCCGCTCCCAAAGCCCTACTCCCACACAACTCCGCAGACCCCAAGGCACAGTTAGGAGGGCATTAGTGGCCCCAGGCAGGGCCAATCTAAGCCATACCTGCTCACAGATGACATGAAGTTCCCCTGAACAATTGCCTCAGACCCAGAAAGGAAACTGATCCTACCTGGGCAGAAAACACGGCTCCCAAATTCCACCCCTCCAGCCAGTGCTGGTGTCCCGGGGAACTCGGGGTTTTGGCCTCACTTAGCAGCCCAGCCATTCTGGCTGCTGTCTGCCTGATGGGGCAGCCTCCCAGCCGCTCCTTTTGCTCTTTCACTGGAAGATAAGGAAGGGAGTCTGGGAGCAAAGTCAGAGTGTCTGCTCTCCCCCGACCATCCACACTTTTACCCCCACACCATGGCCCCCATCAAGACATCATGAGAAAAAGCTGGGCCCGAATTCCTGGAGGCTTTCTGGTGTTGGCTCTGGGAGGAAGGGAGCTGGAGGCCCAGAAGCTGTGGAGTTTCCCAAGGTCAGGTCAGGAGCATCCCTCCCCTCAGGCCCACACACACAGGAGATGTCAGGAGCCCTCAGCCCCTAAGGCTCCAGGACTATGGCAAAGTGCGGGGGTGGACTGGGGTGTTGAATCATTGGTTGACGCTTCAGCCCTAAGGCCCACCATTAGGGCAAGAAGTCTAGGCGCAAGGGGGAGGAGGCGCTCTTGTGTTACACCCCCCCCCCCCCCCCCCCCCGCCAGTCACCCAGCGCTGTGGAGGGAGTGCCTCATCCGCTGGCCCTGGAGCAGTCTGCTGCAGGTGAGAAGGCTGAGAAGTCAGCACCAGACAGAGCTTTCCAGCCACATACTGAATCAGGAAGGAGGGGCTGCTGCCGCCAGATTAGGGGCTCTAAGAGGACTTTTCTCCATCCACCATTCAGCCCATGGCGCCAGGTCCCACCACCAGTGTTCCTGGCTCCCTGTATCAACCAGGGATGTGCAGCCCCCTCCGGCCTTGCCAGGCGGGGAGCAAAGAATTGGAGGAGGGAGTCTGGGAAGTATGTCTGGTGGTTGAGAAATGCCCATCCCCAGTAAACCTTTTTCATCTCCCCCAGAGTTCCAGGACCCCCTTTTCCATGCTCAAGGAGGGTTCACTCTGGAGCCCCCATGTGGTAGAGGCCAGAGTAGCCACTCTTTGCTGGCAGTCCTTACCCACCTGGGACCCACGGCCCAGCCCCTGGGGCACTGCAGTACCCCTGAAACAGCCTCCAGATCCCTGGCTTGCCCCTTTCCATCCATCCATGCACCACTGCCTTGTTATCACAGACCTGCTCACAAGCCACCAGCAGCTCCTACTGCCTTGGTCTACGTCTCCTACCCCTTGGCCTTCTAGGCTCTCCTAGGCCTGCCCAACCCACCTCTAAGGCCTTTTTGCTACCGACAACAAGATCAGTAATAATTATTAATTTTTACTTGAGTCCTTAATGTGTTAAGCACTATTATAAATGTTTTCTATATGTGTTAACTCATTTAATTCTCATAACAACCCAATGAGGTAGGAAGTATTATTCCCCTTTTACAAATTGAGGCACAAGGAAATTGAGGGACTTGCCTGAGGTCACCCAGCTAGTATGCAGTAGATTCAGGATTCCAACGCAGGCTTTCTGGTTCTAAAGCCCTTTCCTTTAACAACTACTGCCGTCCCACCCCTACCCTGAGTTCCAGCCCGACTGGGTTGCTCATTGCTCCTCAGAAGCGTTTCCCCTTAGTGGTGGGGGTGACTATTGTCCTGCCATTCCCAATGTCCACTTAAAATGAAACACCATCTACTTGACACCATAGTTAAGGCCAGAGCCTTGGAGTCTAATGCTCTAACACTTAACTATGTCCTTGGGTTTAACTCTCTGAGCCTCTGTTTCTTCATCTATAAAATGGGGGTAATAGTATCTACCTCATAGGTCAGCTGTGAAGATTAAAATGAGATAACGCATGGGAAGGACAGTACAATGTCTGGCACACGGTAAGCAGTGTCATTGCTTTTATGAGTAGTTACTAGTATCATTATCTTTGCCATCATCAACAACAGATCCCTCCAGTTCTCAGAACACCAAGCATGGGGAGGGAAAGAAGCAGGGGTGCTGAGTCAGTGCCTTGGGTCTGGCCCCCGAATGCCCAGAGCCTGGCACCTGTCCTGGGATGCAGCATCCAAGCAAGAACATCTTCCAAGGACATGCCCGTCTCTACTGGTGGACCCCAGGAAGGAAATGGGGTCTCTGTGACTCCACCAACTGCTGGCTGTATGCCTGGGCCAGGTGGGACCTGAAGCACAATAAGGCCTCTGGAGACCTCCCTGGTGGCACGGTGGTTAAGAATCCACCTACCAATGCAGGGGACAAGGGTTCAATCCCTGGACCGAGAAGATCCCACGTGCCGTGGAGCAACTAAACTCGTGCACCACAACTCCTAAGCCTGCGCTCTAGAGCCCACGAGCCACAACTACTGAGCCCGCGCACCTAGAGCCTGTGCTCTGCAGCAAGAGAAGCCACCGCAATGAGAAGCCCACGCACCGCAACGGAGAGTAGCCCCCGCTCGCTGCAACTAGAGAAAGACCACACGCAGCAATGAAGACCCAACACAGCCAAATACTTTTTTTAAAAAGGCCTCTGAAGTTGTATGTTTTATGATTAAAAAGTACAACCACTTAACAGGAGGCAAATGTATAGAACTCATTTCCTTAGCAGGTGACCTCAGCAGGTCGGTCAGCACCCACTCACTGAGCACCAGCTGTGTGCCAAGCATTGGATCTAACCCTGAAACTAACCATTGCGATGTATGTATGGCTAGTATTTTCAGGGGTGTTTTCAGAGATGTTTTGGGTCGGGGGGAGATTCCCAATTTGCCTCCATTCAAGATTGGTATGAAAATCAAAAGAAACACTGAGAGACTTCCTGTCTGTGGAAGCACATGGAAGACAATCCTTTCATCTGCAAACACTTACCAGCTGTTTACTAGGAGCTGAGCCCTGTATTGAGCCCTGGGGAAGCCCCATCCTCAAGGCCCCACAGTGAACCCCCAGTTCCCACCCAGGCCCTAGGTCCCACTCTTAGGGGAGAATTGCAGGTGGCACGGCCCACTGCTCTGACCTGGGGCAAATCCAATGTCCTCCAAGTAACAGGCTGTTACCTTTGGGGATGTCATGCTCCAAGGAGTCCATGAAGTCCAGGGAGGGGTCCAGGTCAGCCTTCTCAAGCAAGGTCTTGTTCTTCAGCTCAGCAGGCTCCCTGAAGTGGAAGTAGGAACTGAGCTTCTTGGCTTCAGACAAGGACAGTCCTACAAAAGGGGCAGCAGGTAGGAAGTGAAGGTCATTCCCAAACCCCACAGCCCCCTTCCTCTATGATTGGGGACCACGTGGAGGGGGTTGCAGAGGAGTCAGTCAGCTACTGACGGGGGACTGAAGGGTGAAAAGGGAGCAGGGTTCTCTCAGCCCGAACTTGGCTCAGATCCTGCAATGAGGACAGACCATGGAGGAGGAGGGTAGGAAAAAGCGGGGAGCCCAGCACCACACAAAGCCCCAGACCCAGGTGGCCAGATGCTCCCCCACCCTCAGGCATAAAAGAGTCAGGGTCCAGTGACTGGGTACCCCTGCCAGGCACAGATACCAGGTCATTGGGCACATCCTCCCAAGTGATGTGGCCACAGCTATTCTTTCTCTGAGAAAGTGGGCAGTCTCCCCTGGACTCCCAGGCACGTGTCCAACTATGCTCAAGAAGAGATGCCTTCTGGCCCTAAGAGATGCCTGAGAATTCACCTTCAAAGGTCCGATTGACACGGATGGGTCCAAAAGGGGTCTTAAAGAGGGCACCTCGGGGGATGACAGCCACAGCCTTGTCGATCTGGTCAATGATGGACACCAAGCGGGTCTCTTCCTTGATCTGGACCTGAGGAGACAGGAGACAAGCCACCCTGCCAGGGCGCTGTGCCCAGTCACCCCTGGTGCAAGGGCCTCAGCATGACCATCTGATCTGGGTCACCACAGTGTAGATGCCAGGGCCATGGAAAATCACGATGGTGAGTCCTCGCCTTCCCGCCCTCCGTTCCTTTCTTAAATTGGTGATGAGTGCAATATTTAAAACTTAAAAAAAAAAAAAAAAAGCAGTCTCTCTCATTTCATCCTTGGCCCCCTAATTGCCCTCACTGGGGGCAGACATCGTTAATGGTTTTTTATGTACCTTTGCAGAAACAAACCATTCTATCATATTTTAATGTTGCTTATTTTGCCTTTTTAAAATATAAAAGCTATCATGCTCACTGTAGACTATCTGGGTAATAGAGAAATATTTTATAATATACCTAAGAAAATGAAAACCACTCATAATCCCACCTTCTAAAGGTAATCGCTGATAACATATTGGTATACTTCCTTCTATTCTTTTTTTCTATGCCTATATTCAAAGGAAAATTAGAGTTACAGTTTATATAGTTTCATGCCCTGCCCTTTGACTTAACATTATTTCTCAAGCATCACCCCATACTATTTTTACGCAGATGAAATTTGGTTATAATCAATATCAAGGGCAGCCCTGAACAAAAGGACTTCATAGAGATGTTTGGGAAAAAGCAGCACTTGACAGGGAAAACATGTCACTGGGAGCCCCCAAAGTCACTCAACCACCTGTTTCCCACGGGCTGCTGACTAGAATTGATTACGAAGGAGGAGACTGAAACTAAATAAGTGTCTAGGCCAGGGGCTTTAAATATGTCACCTCATTTAATCTGCACAAGCCTGCAAAGTAAACATAATGATCCCAACTCTACAGAAAATAAAACTGAGGGGAGGTTAAGTTTGTCAGGCGGGCACGGGGTTGCAGCTGAAGCATCATAGACCTAGACCCAGAGTTTCGGCATCACCTGGGTTCCAGTGCAGAGGCTGGGTTTTGAATCCCAGGTTTCTCTAGTTTCAGAACTTGGGCTGGTTATTTTTTTACTGCACAATCCCATTTCTAGGAGTTGATCCTTCAAATCGAGTGCACGCATGGGAAATGACGCATGCACAAGCTTATTCACTGTGGCATCGCTTGTCAGAGTGAAAACTTGGAAACCGACATTTCCATGAATGAGACGCCGGTTAAATATGGTACGTTCACACAATGGTAAAAAGAATGGAGAGGTTCTTCAAGGCACTGATGTAGAAAAATCTCCAAAATATATTGTTAGGAGAAAAAAGCAAGGTGCAGAACTGTGTGCATAACATGTTGCCATTTGTTTTGTTTTGTTTTTTAAGATAAAAAGAGAATATGTCGGGGTGAGGTATTGGCTGAGGTTTGTACTTGCATAAAATGTCTCTGGAAGCAGAGCTTCTCAAACTTAAATGCATATTTAAATCCCCTTGGAGGGACTTCCCTGGCGGCACAGTGGTTAAGAATCCGCCTGCCAATGCAGGGGACACAGGTTCGAGCCCTGGTCCAGGAAGATCCCCCATGCCGAGGAGCAACTAAGCCCGTGCTCCACAACTACCGATCCTGTGTGCTAGAGCCCACGAGCCACAACTACTGAGCCTGCACGCCTAGTGCCCATGCTCTACAGCAAGAGAAGCCACCGCAATGAGAAGCCCCCAATTGCCGCAACTAGAGAAAGCCCGCTTGCATTAACGAAGACCCAATGCGGCCAAAAATAAATAAATAAACTTATTTTAAAAATAATAAAAATTAAAAATAAATCCCCTTGGAACATGTTAAAATTCAGATCCTGATGCCAGCCCAAGAGTCTGCATTTCTAACTCCCAGGGCATGGTGATGCTTCTGATACAGACTGCACTTTGAGTGGCAAGACTTGGACACACACACACACACACACACACACACACACACACACACGCAACACGGTTATATTAATGACCCCCAGAAAGACGACCTGAGTGACTGGTGAATAGGGTAGGAGGGAAACTTTACTATATTCCTTTTTGTGAATTGTGAACCAAGTGAATGTATTACCTAGTACAATACACATTTATACAAAAATATAAGCACCTGCGCACACCCCTTGCCCCAGAGCAAAGCACACACCCCTTCTTCCCAGCCCCAGCCCCATAGCACGGCTCCCTCGAGAGCAGCCCAGCCACTTTAACACCCTGTCATCACTCAGGAGTGGTGTTACCCTGGGCAAGTCACTTAACCTCTCTATGTTTCAGTTTCCTCCTCTCTACCACCTGGAAAGTAAGGTACCAACTTCCCAGAGCTGTGAGGATGAAGCAATGGGACTGATACAGTGGCACAGGGCCTTACACACCCAGCACCCCAGGCCCAGCTCGCCCCAGTGGCAGTGACTATAAACGTTGTTTCTGCCGCAGTGTGCATTGGGCTGGGGTTTGGATGGCCCAGGTCCCTTTCATTTGGGTCCTCCTCCTCCTCTTGTCTTCACTCACCACTACTTCTTCTTCAAAGACCTTTTCGCCCTCATTCACCTTCTGCAGCTCGGTGTGTTCATACGCATGTGAGGGGTCCCCCATGAAGCGGCCCTTCACCACAGACGTCTGCATCTCCATCTCCTCTGTGGCAGGGGGCAGGAGGCTCCACTCCATGCAGTTCAGGCTGCCAACAACATCTCCATCACCCCGATTCTAACTCCCCTCTCACTCCAGCTTCCTGCCCCCGCCCCTTCTCAAGAGAGGTGAGGCCCAAGAAGAGCTGTTGGGAGTCATATCTTTCCCCTATGAAGCACTAAGTGCCTGTGGTGCACCCCACCCCACACGTGATGAAATTCAGCATGCCAAGATTCCAAGAGCTTCTTCCTAGATAGATATCTGGACTGTGAGGTCCTGAATGAGTTTCTGGAAGCTGAACTTTCCTCAGTTGCAGGTGCCTCTGCTCCTGTAGGCCCCAAATTCATGCTCAGCCTGCCTGCTGAGCTGACAGCATGGCCATCTCCCCCCACTTCTCAGGAAAGCCCAGCCCAGGCCCAAGAAGCTCTCCTCCTCCGAGGTCTTCCCTTCTTTCTCACATCCTGCCAGGAGGGGATATCCTCCCACTCCTCCCTCATCCATGTAAGGCCTGCGTCCCCAGCCTGCTCTCTGATCACGTTTCCTCCCTTCACTCTCCACTGGCTCCTTCACAACGTGAAAATGCCCCAGCTTTATAAAACAACAGCCCTCAAATCCATGCCCCTCTAGAAAATTCCCCTTTCCTGTCCCGCCCACTTCTTCCCCAATTCTGAATCATAAGCGAGAACAATTTGCTCTGTGGCAGCCCTTGCTCTCCCTCACTTTCACTCTCTGACCACTGCACCATGATTCTGCCCCTGGCACCCCAAGAAACTGCTCCAAAGAAGGTCATCCATGGGACCTAAAAGCCAACAAACGCGGGCTTCCCTGGTGGCGCAGTGGTTGAGAGTCCGCCTGCTGATGCAGGGGACACGGGTTCGTGCCCCGGTCCGGGAAGATTCCACATGCCACGGAGCGGCTGGGCCCGTGAGCCATGGCCGCTGAGCCTGCGCGTCCAGAGCCTGTGCTCCGCAACGGGAGAGGCCACAACAGTGAGAGGCCCGCGTATAGAAAAAAAAAAAAAGCCAACAAACGCATCTCCATTTCTATCTCCTTTGACATCTCCCTTCTCCCTCCTCCAGTGCCTTAAGTACTTCCAAGGATCTATTCTCACTGCTCTTTTCTCTCCACAGTCTCACCTACCTGACCCCTAGAACGCCAGCTACTCCCTAGTTGACATCCAGGATCCAGCCACCTCTCACCACCTCCACTGCTTCCACCCTTGTCCAAGCCACCATCTACTCTTGCCCAGATATTGCAGTAGCTTCCTAACTGGTCTCCCCATGTCCATACCTGCTCCCCTTTCAGTCTAGTCCCCACCCCGCTGTTAAAATCTAAGCCAGATCGTGTCTCTGTGCAGAACCTTCCAGTGACTTCCCATTTAGCCAAGTCCTTACAGTGTCCCACAGGGCCCTGCACAATTGTCTCGGCCCCTCTCTGACCTCATGTCCTGCAATGGTCCCCCTCACTCACTCCTCTCTAGCCACACTAGCCTCTTCAGGGTTCCACACTACACTAAGCACACACCTGCCTCAGGGCCTTTGCACTTGCCTGGAATGCTTTTCCCTGAGATAAACACACAGCTTACTCTCTCAAGTTGCTTCAGGTCTCTTCTCAAATGTTACTATTTATAATAGTACCCCATCCTGTATTCTCTGTCTCCTTTAGCACCAATGCTAAGTGTATGCAGTATATGTGTATGTTTATTTATCGTCTGTCTCCCCTCCCCCACATACACACTAAAATGTAAACTCCATGAAGACAAGGACTTTGTCTCTTTTCGCAGTGGATTCCCCATGCCTAGATCAATGCCTGGCACATACTACGTGCCAAAGAAATAAAAACTGATTGGAATAGGGTGAGTCTCAAATCTCTATCTTCAGTCCAAATTTTTCTTCTGTACTCCAGATCTGTACTTTAATATGCCTCCTTACCACCCTGCCCCATAGGCACGTCACACCAAATTCACTAGGCCTTCCCTAGTACCTCCTGAATTCTCTCCCAGTGGGGGGCACCAGCACTTACCCAGCTGCCTAAGCTGAAAGGAAGGGTCAACCTTGACCTCCTCTTCACCTTTCCCCATTTAGTCACAAGTCCTGCCACTTCTACCACTTAAATCTTTCCAATCCCTCCCCTCTATTCCCTCAGCTACCTCCTCCTTTCAGTCCCCCTTCATCTGGACACTGCAACACACTTCCAAATGCTCACCCACTTCCAGACCATTCTACCCACTCAGGTCTGAGCAGGCTCTTCTTGACTAAAGGCCCTCAGTGGCTCCCCATAGCCTGTGGACAAAGTTCAAACCGCTTGGCCTCTCCATCCAGTTCAACATAACACCCTAGGCTGCCACTGCCATGTTGGTCTTCCCACTATTCTCCCAAAAAACCCAAAGCCAGCCCAAGCCAATAAGCTTGCAGTTGTTCCCTCTAACTGGCATGCCTGTCCCCGACACTTTCCTAGAGAACTCCAGATCATCTCTCAGATCTCAGTAATCTTATCTAATTACTCTCTAGGAGAATGTCCCACCCTGGCACCCCTTTGTGTACACCTCTGTCCCAGGTTTAAGACACTTTGTTGTACTTGCTGGGTTACCCATTGGTCTCCCTTCCTAGGATGTGAATAACTTGGAGATAGGGGTGAGTCTTAGCCATCTTTTTAACCCCAAGTCTAGCACAGGATACATCCAATCAATGTTGGATTGATGCATGGATAGATAAATGAAGTCTCCAACTTCCTGCAGCCTCAACGGAATGCTTGTAAGATGATGAGCTCCCCATCGTCGGGGGTAGTCAAAAAGAGGCTGGATGGTCCTGTATGGCACTGTCCAGGGAAATTTCTTCAGTTCTAAATCCCTTCTCTCCCATTCCACATTCGTTCACTACTTCCTAGAGTGCCTCCTGTGAGCCAACACCTCCACCAAAGATGCTTCAGGACCCACTTCCAAACAGCTCCCCACCCCCCTCAAGGCTTCTGACCCTTCTCCAAACTGGACTCTTTGAAAACGCAGGTCCACCACCTGACGTCTACTCTGGGTCTTCATTCTCCAGAAACTTTCACCTTGCCCAGCCTCCGTTCTTGCCACACGTCCATTGTAAACCCACCAAGTCTCTAAGTTTCTCTGGCGCCCCTCCCCACGTATCCTCCCAGGGAGGACCTCGCCCACTCGCTTCCTGGACCTCTCCCCTTTCGATCCTACCTCGCACCCACCCCTTCCTGGCCCTCGCTAGCCCCCGGCTCCTCAGTATCCCCCTGTGGCCTCAGCCAGCCCGGGCGCCGCCTCCACCTGTACAGGGTCTTGCGCGGTGCGAGCTGGTCCTCGCTCAGGCCCTGCGCGATGTAGTAATCGTCGACGAGGCCGAGGATGCGGCCCCAGAAAAGGACCCGATCGAAACGGTAGTCGCGTTTAACCAGCATAAGGGAAGTGAGCAGTGAGGCCCGACGGTCCGGGCTGAGGCCCTGCCCACTACCGGACGCCAGCTCCAGAGACAATAGGAGGCTCTCTTCGTCCATTCCTCCGGCGGCTCTGCTCAACGCCTGCCCCGTTGCTAGGAGAAGCCGGTGTCCACTGAGACCCAAAGCTCCGCCCTTCCATCCGACCGGAAGCGGGATTTCACGCACGCGACCTCCTGCAGCTCAACCTTCTAGGGCCTCCTGCCAGCCCTTCTTCCCATGGAGCCCTTCCGAAAAGCCTGGGGGTACACTAGCTCCCTCCCGCTTCCTTTCCCGAGTAAGTGTCTGGAGGTGTTCACTTGTCAGGGCAACGGCGTGGTTTTCCCCCCAAATAGGCAGGATACAGTCGATAGGTTGGAGGTCCCAATAAGCCAAATTCTGGGGATATTTTTGTTTTCCCTAAGCCCTTTCACACGGTCGACATTTACTGAGTCCTCACTGTATATGCAGTGGGGGTTTGGGAAGAAAAATGCAACAGCGACACTAGCTATATTATTTCACTCCAGTCGTGTCCTTTCTTGGCCTCAGAATTATCTATGCAGAAAAGAATTTGAGATCCTCTTGGCTCTAGGATACCAAGGCAATTAATCCCCCGCAAAGCCAGGTCTTACAAAGACCTAGGCAAGGTGATGGGGGGGGCGGTGAAGTTCCCCAGTGGCCCAGTGGTTGGTTAGGACTCCCCGCTTTCACTGCCTGAACACCTGAGCCAATCCCTGGTGGGGGAATTAAGATCCCACTAGCCCTGCGGCACGGGTAGCTGGGGCCTAGGCAATGGGGCAAGGTATAGGGCCATACCTTGGGAAAGGAGGGTGCGAAGAGGGGTACAAAATGGGTGATTTTATAGACTACACTCTCCCATCAACATTTTCATTTACATTAACAACTACATGTTCCCTACCACCTACATTTACCTACCTCAAGCCCCACAACTGTTGCTTTTAGGCAAAAGTGGTGGCAACAGATGGAAGGCCAGAACCCCACTGAAGCTGGGGCTCTTCACTCCCTGGGCCAGATACTATTTCTTCACATCCATCTCTGGAGTGCCCAGCCAAGGTTAAGAGGTAAACAGGGACTTGCATAGTGGCGCAGTGGTTAAGGATCCGCCTGTCAATGCAGGGTACACGGGTTTGATCCCTGGTCCAGGAGGATCCCACATGCCAGAGAGCAACTAAGCCCGTGCGCCACAACTACTGAGCCTGCGCAATAGAGCCCGTGAGCCACAACTACTGAAGCCCGTGTGCCACAACTACTGAAGCCCGTGCACCTAGAGCCCATGCTCTGCAACAGAGAAGGCCCCGCGATGAGAAGCCCGCACACCACAACGAGGAGTAGCCCTGCTTGCCACAACTAGAGAAAACCCGTGCTCAGCAACGAAGACCCAATGCAGCCAAAAATAAATAAATTTTTAAAAAGAGATAAACAGGTGCCTCAGCAGGCCTGTTGTCAGAGAAGGAGATGGGATTTATTGATAAAATTATTAACTGATATTTTAATTTCTGGATTCCTTTGGAGGACTCATGAAATCAGAATGACCTGTCCCCAATGCCAACCCGACAGAGAACTGTCTAAATTACCTGAATAATTACTTTGTTTTGATTGCCTAGACATTGTTTATGAAGGCTTTTAAAAGTAGTACTTGAGGGATCTGACTTGGCTTAATGTGTCTTACATCTCAAAACAATTTATAACTTGTTCAAAACTCTCCCTCCCTTTAGGCAGACCCCTTAGCCTGTCCCTTCCCAAGTGGGAGATATGGCCCTGCTCCTCTTCTGTAAGGTAATATCAGACACAAAACCAGCAAAGTCCAGCTGGTGGAATATGCTTCAAGTGGACACAGCACAGAAAAGATCTCAAACCTTTTGTTTGCATTGATTCCATACTTACTCCGCACCAATAAATGGCAGGTTCCATGTCACGAAACACAATCTGAAGCCAGAGACGGAAGTCCTGCTGCTTTCCAATTCTACCACCTTCAGTAGGGCAAACCCTGTTTAATTAGCTCAGAGTAAAATCACACAGGGTGTACAGCAGTGTAAAGCAGTGAGCCTCGAGCCAGCTGGACTGGGTTTGAATCCAGGTTTTGACACTTATGCAAGATATTCAAACTCATGAATCCAGGTTTCGACACTTATCTTATGCAAGTTATTCAACCTCCCCAATCTCCCCAAGCATCATCTATAAAACGGGGACTATAATATGAACTTTTCAAGGTTATTAGATTAGATAATGTATGTAAAGTGCTTAAAATCTACTATAAAATATAAACTATTTTCTTAAAATATAAAACATAAAACATTCTTCTTAAAACGTAAAAAATAGTATATATTGCCCCCATTTACACATACATACACACACACACACACTCTCAAACACACACCCCTATCTCCAACACCAGCAGGATGAGGATTCTGTCTTCAACTTGCTTCCAAGAAATAAGCAGGTGTTCGCAGAGACAAAGGGCCTCAGTGCTTAGTGGACAGGACAGCATCAGGCTGGAGAGGATAACAGTAAGGCTCAGGATGGCCAAGCCAGAAATGTAGCCGAGGAAGGACAGCCACAGGCAGGAGAGCAGGGTTTGCCTGAGGACAATACTGCCAACAGTAACTGCCGGCAGCCACCACGCAACTGCAATGGAGAGAGGCAGGGCAGAATTCCAGAAGGGACATCTGGCCTCAGGGAAGTGAGCCTGCAGGGCAGCCTTGGTGCCTTAGCCTACGGTTCAATCAGGCTTTGCAAAGACTCTCTCGGTTTTCTTTTCTCAGCTCCCTTCCCCCATGTGACCTCTGCTCTGGGTACACATACTCACGTGGCAAGCAAAGAACATCGGGCTAGGAGTTAGCTGATGAGAACTCTTGCCCCAGCTCTGATATCGAACTGTTATAGAACCTTGGCCAAGTCACTTAACTTCCCAGATTGGCCTGGGGCTGATGAAGAGAAAGAATCATTAGTAAAAAAAAAAATCATGGAAGCCCAAAGCACAAGAGGCCAAGGGGGAAGATAAAATACTCTAACCTCAAGCCTGGAAAGTCTCTTTAAGCTAAAAGAGTTTCAGGAAAATGTAACATTAATCCATACATTTTATATTTAAGTTCATGAGTCATATCCACATTATGTCCCTGGTAAAAATTCTGAAAGGCCACAGCAAAAAGCAGAAAAGGGTGACCTCCATAGGGGTGTCCGTCTATGGGCCCATGTTTGCTTTCCAACCCCCAAAAGAAACACCTGACCCAGAACCCTCTGGGAAAATCAGCCTTTGATTCAAAGAGATGCTTGTTCAGTGATGATTATTACAGCCCTAACCATACCATCAGCCCCCCGGGAAGTCTAAGGGAGGCAGGCAGCCAGAAGGAGAGAACCTTCCTCTCGCCAGGAATTAACTAGCTCCAAGCAAGAGATGGGTGACTTGGTGCCACAGGGGGAAAGATAATTTAGCCATTGTGTTCACGATGAGCATTCCCATTCACTCGTGGAAGCCCTTCAGTGTCACTGGTGCCTGGAACCAAATGTAATCCTCCCAGGCTGTAGCTGGGATGGCGGGTCGGCCACAGGACAGGGTCACAGTCAATTTGTGGCCCCGGCTGGGCACTCTATAGTTGAGCTTGGGTCGAAACCAGTCTTCTCCACAGTCGCGGTGACCCTGTGCCATGACAATGGTGCCCATGAGTGGAGGAACCTGCAGCTCACTGAAGGCATCAGCCATGAAAATGGCTCGGAAGAGGCGGCGCAAACAAGCTGCTGTGCTCAGGCTCGGGTCCATGCTGTTGGGGACCAAGCGGGACAAGTCAAGTTCATAGAACTCCTTGGGACTGAGGGCATTGCCCCCAAGGAGGATCAGCACTCGTGGTACTAGTGTCCTGGCAAAGAGACCCTCCAGGTGGCTGAGGACGCTCTCCAGTTCTGCCAGGGTTTGTTGGCATTTCCTGCTGCTCACCTCGGCAGTGGCCCGAGGTTTCTTCTTCACCACTTCCTCTGCCTGTGAGGACAAAGAATGGTGACAGAGAAGTTCTGCAAGGTAGGGGAAAGCTAATGACCTTTGAAGAACCCTCTGGGATGGAGCAGATTTATGGGACTGGATTTCCAGTTCAGTGAACTGCCACAGGCAAGACACTGGGTTTTATCAGAGGGTAATGTATCAAAAAGGAAACTACGTTCTTTGTACAAAATCATAATTCTTCCACACTTAGAACAGCAAAGACAGTGTTCTGAAGCAGGAGGCATCCAGAAATTAGCAACTAAAATACTCAAGGAGATGTGGTGGCAAATTTTTGCTGTGCTGAGAGTGATAACAAGACTGAGGATTATTTGGTCTAATAAATTCTGGAGTTCATCCTCCAGTTAAACATGGCAAATGGAAGGAAGGGAGGGATGGAGGGAGGGAGGGAGGAAGGAAGGAAGGCAGGAAGGAAAGAGGGAATGGAGGGAGACAGGAAGGGAGGGAAGGAGGGGAGAGAAAGAGGACTCCCAAGGGCAAAAAGAACTGGAAGGGACTTCCCTGGTGGCACAGTGGTTAAGAATCTGCCTGCCAACGCAGGGAACACGGGTTCAAGCCCTGGCCCAGGAAGATCCCACATGCCGCGGAGCAACTAAGCCTGTGCACCACAACTACTGGGCCTGCACTCTAGAGCCCAAAGCCACAACTACTGAGACCGCGTGCCACAACTACTGAAGTCTTCACGCCTAGAGTCAGTGCTCCGCAAAAAGAGAAGCCACTGCAATGAGAAGCCCGCGCACCGCAACAAACAGCAGCCCCCACTCGCCGCAACTAGAGAAAGCCGGCGCACAGCAACAAAGACTCAACACAGCCAAAAATAAATAAATAAATAAATTGCAAAAAAAAGAACTGGAAAATAGACAACAGTGTCCAAAGGCAGCAACAAATTTCTGGAAGAGAGAAAGCAGACGGAAGAGTTCGAAAGAGCTGAATACCAAGTACTGACAGAGGGGACTCCCCTGAGAAGTTTGAAATGATTCACAATGCAGAAGCCCATAAAGGCCCAGGAATTGTCCACTTAAGCACCACAGAAGACAAAAGTGAACACATGGGGACTGAGGGAACACCTGTGCAAGGACCCTTAGATCACCTGCCAATTTCCTCCACCCAGACAGAATGTTTTGGAAGTCCTCTTTCTCTCTTTCTTTCCTTCCTTCCTATTTCTCTGATTTAGTAGTATTTCAGATGGGAGCACAGATAAGCATGTGTTCAATTTGCCATGTTTATCTGGAAGACCACTCCAGAATCACCTTTATTAGACCAATCTTCTTTCCTGTTATCACTACCATTACTTTCTCACCCAATATCCTTCAAGGCTATCAGCTAGCTCAGAGGCCCAGCCATGCACACAGAACTTTCAATGACTTATTCTTAAATATTTATCAGACACCAAATAAAAGCCTCTAACATGAAAGAGACAAAAACAAATAAATAGGAAAAGGAATCTGGAAGAAACGGAGACACTGCAAGCGACAGAGAAAAGCTTCAAAAATACAATTAACGTCCACAGGTAAGAGAAGTTCATACAGACAGGAAACAACAGGATGCAATTTAAAAGGAACATGTAAAAATTAAGAAAAAGCTCTTAAGACTATGACTGCCAAAAAAGAAAAAAAAACTGATATAAGTGTTAGAATATAAACTCAAGGAAGTTTATATAAATTTATATAAACATAATATAAACCCACAGAAAATATAACATAGAAACAAAGAGATGAGGATATGGACAGAAAAGACACTAAAATTAAAGGATCAGGGCTTCCCTGGTGGTGCAGTGGTTGAGTCCACCTGCCGATGCAAGGGACACGGGTTTGTGCCCCGGTCCGGGAAGATCCCACATGCCGCGGAGCGGCTGGGCCCGTGAGCCATGGCCGCTGAGCCTGCGCGTCCGGAGCCTGTGCTCCGCAACGGGAGAGGCCACAACAGTGAGAGGCCCGCATACCGCAAAAAAATAAATTAATTAATTAATTTAATTAAATTAAAGGACCAGTTCATTAAGTCCAAATGCAACACACAATAGAAGTTTCAGAAAAAGAAAACAAGAGGAAAAGCAGGAAGGGTTAGACTATCAAGACTAGAGTGGGTAGAAAGGGGGCTTCCCTGGTGGCGCAGTGGTTGAGAGTCTGCCTGCCGATGCAGGGGACATGGGTTCGTGCCCCGGTCCGGGAGGATCCCATATGCCGCGGAGCGGCTAGGCCCGTTAGCCATGGCCGCTGGGCCTGCGCGTCTGGAGCCTGTGCTCTGCAACGGGAGAGGCCACAACAGTGAGAGGCCGGCGCACCGCAAAAAAAAAAAAAAAAAAAAAAGACCAGAGTGGGTAGAAAGGGACAGAAGCCATAGGGCTGAAACATCCCTTACAGCTGCTTAGGCTGACAGGCCTGAAGATTCCTTAGACGCCCTTTTTACCTGCCCACCATCTAATAGCCACAAAGTCTCCCCACCAATTTTCTCCCAAAGCCTGTGCCCACCTGGGGAGGTTTTCGGTAGAAGTGCTTAAGCTGTTCGTAGGGCAGAGGGAGTTGCTGGCGTTGGTACATGATATGCTTCAGAAGTTCACAAGTAAACCGACAGCACCCTTCCTGGCTGACAGGCCCGGGAAACACCACTGGCACCACGCAGACTCTGGGGCGAAGGGGCTCCGAAGGGTTGGGAGGTTCCTGGGGGGAGGTGGTCTCAAGTTCTATCTGGGGGTCGTGGGTTTCCTCCGACTTCTCACACCACTCCAAATCTGGTAGGTGCACAGGGGGACAAGAGAGAAAAATGAAAAACTTAAAAGGCCAAAGCCAGTCTTCTCATTCCCTTGTGGCGACATCGGCCACCACTGCGGAGGCGACACCCCGACACATGCAGATTCCCTCCGCAAACTCCCCTGTGGGCGGTGGCGCGGAGGTTCCGGATCCCAGTTGCCTAAGGTGAAGTGACGGCGGGATTTGTGGGGAACGGGTGGAGGATTTCGGAGGCAGCGACTGGGGCTCTGCTCAGAAAGTGGAGGCCCTGATCTGGGAAAACGAGTTGAGAGAAAGTGTAGTCAAGCAGGGCCCAGAACCCGTCGCGAAAAGGGGGGTGAACCAATGGAATCCAGGGCCTTGGGGGCGATGGAGTCAACGGCGCCGAGTCAGAACTGGGAGGGACGCCGGGAAATGGGGACAAGGAAGACAGGCCAGAGAAGGGGCCAGGGGCTAAGTGACTGGAAGGAGCAGCGGTAGGGAGGAAACAGACTCCTCGAGCTCCGGACCCCACGCCTTACCAGAGACTGCGGCCGGGGCCTGCACTTCCCGCTCTGGGGCCGCCATCATGACCTCCTCCCCACTCTCCGTGCGGTTTGAATAGGCGCCCCGCGCAGCCTCATGGGAAACCCGGCCTCCACTTCCGGTTCCGTTGCCGGAAAGTGGGCGGGGCGCCGCGTCAGTGTGGCGGAGGCTGGGCTGGGTGGGGAATTGAGCTCTGCGCTCTCCTTCTTAACACCGTCCGGCAAGTCCGCTGAACCCTTCTCCTACAGGGAAACCATGGGTTCTCAGCCACTTAGCGCTGCCTTCCAAAGGACACCCGCCCGCATGCATCCGTTCTCTACTGCGTTCCGTATTCGCTGCGCACCTACTTCGTGCCAGGCCCTGTCCTAGGTGCTGGAGACTCTGCAGCGAAGAAGCCAGAGGCAGGCGCTGTCCGCAAAGTGTTCAATGCCTAATGGATTCAATGCAATGTGATGAATTATATAGTAAGGCATACATGGGCAGCGGACGCGAAGAACAGGAGCGCCTAACCTAGAGGGGGTGGGAGTGAGGGGTGGTCCCGGAGGAAACTGAGACCTGTAGGATGAGTAAAGGTAAAGAGGAGGGCCTGGTGGTCCTGGAGACTGTTAGAAAGAAACAACCCCCAAACGGATTCACTTGTGCTAAATCTCACCAAGACTCATTTCCTAACCTAGTAGCAGTTTCAACTTCTCCTGGAGTGGAATTTTAAACTAACCAGTCTGGAATTTCCTAGTCAGCGCTAGTGAGGTAATCTGCAAGATAAGTCCCCCAACATTCCCCCTAATCCTTTCTTTCCTTTTGCTTACAACCTCCTTATCCTACCCCCCCTTCTATAAAAGTCTTGCATTTTGAACAGCCCCTCAGAGTGCCTTCGTAGTTACTAGATAGGATGCTGCCTGATTCATGAACTGTTAAATAAAGCCAATTAGATCTTCAAATCTTCAGTTGAACTTTGTTTTTTAACAAGACCTTGAGATACAAGAGCATCCTCTATTCAAGGAATTAAAAAGAGTTCAGCTTATGGAGAGTTAAGGCTGTGATGGACAAACAGGAGCCAGATCATGGCAGGGCTTTATAAGCCACATTAAAGCGTTTGAACTTGATCCCGTAGGGGAGTGGGGGAAACTTTGAAAGATTTAAGTAGGGGAGTGACATAATTACATTTACATTTTATAAATTTAATCTCTACACTGGGTCTAGATTACAGACAGGATAAAGGAGGAGGCAGGGATACCAGTTAGAGCTAGCAACTGGAATTACCCAACGATTGGGTTGGCCAAAAAGTTCGTTCGGGTTTTTTCCATAATATCTCACAGAAAAGATGGTGAAAGAGGCCTGAACTAGGGTAGTCACAGTGGGTTGGAGAGAACTGGGTGAACCCCAGAGATATTTAGGAGGTCCAGTGAGCATGGTGGTTGAGCCCAGGAAGAGGAGGAGGGGTAGAGAGAGACTGTCAAGAAGACAAGCAGGTTTTTTACTTCAGCAACTCTATGACCAGTTGTGCCATTCAGTGAAGGAGGGAACACCAGAGAAGGACCAGCTTTACTGGGGTATAGGTAAGGAGAAAAGATGAGTTCAGTTTTTGATAGGTTTGCTGTTCCATTGGACAGTGAAGAGATATTTAGGAACACCATTGGGAACAGAAATATGTATTTGAGAGTCATCAGCATGGGAGTGGATAAGATCACCCAGGGAAGCTGTATAGAATGAAAATGAGCAAGGATCCTGAAGACACTAATGTTTAGGGGATGAGCAGAAAGAGAGAATCTGTGGAGGAGACTGAGGAGTAGCCAGAGAAGTAGAAAGAAAAATAGACAAGTATTAGGTGATAGAGGCCAAGAAAAAAGTGTGCTTCAGGAAGCAGGGACCAGAGATCAAAACATACCATAAAAGTATAATGATTAAAATACTGTGGTGTTGGCTCAGGAATAAACAGATAATAAAACAGAAGACAGTCCAGAAACAGATCAATGTATATGTAGATCTTAGTATGTGATGAGGGTGACTTCTCAAAGCAAATAACTTGAAACAACTCCCTATCCATTCAGGAGGGGAAAAAAATCAAGTTAGTTCCTATTACACATCCTACATAAAGATACATTCCAAATCGATTAAACATCTACTGGAGAATAATCCATAATTTAGGAGTGGGGTTGGCTTAGACATGACAAAAACCAAGAAAATATAAAGGGGAATATTGCTAAGTCTAAC
The DNA here is from genome assembly GCF_039906515.1 of Pseudorca crassidens. Lineage (NCBI taxonomy): Eukaryota > Metazoa > Chordata > Mammalia > Artiodactyla > Delphinidae > Pseudorca > Pseudorca crassidens. The sequence continues at coordinate 32,378,351 of NC_090305.1, forward strand.
TTTAAAACGTATGTAAATGTACTATACACAAAGAATGAATGACTAATAATTACATACCAGGAAAAAAGTCTGTATGTATACATCCATTATTTACCTCACAGGCAACCACATCATAAACACCTCATAAGCAACCCCTCCAGGAAACTAAACACATATAACACCTTCCATCTCCCAGGACCCTGATCTCCTCCTGGACAGACATCCCTGTTCAGCCTACTCCTCTGCCAGCCTTCACTCCTGTCTGTGGTAAGCCAGGTTGTTTAAGAATGGATATCAGAATGGGTTATCCCTTCCCTTCTCTTAAAAGTTCTCCACTTAGGAGACAAGGGAATTGGAAAGAATGAAGTGAAATTGTGTGTGTTGGGGTGGTTGAAAGATCTATGATGATGAGAGGACAAGTGTTATCAGGCAAGTGCAGCAGGCCCTGGTTATCAAGAAACCCCAGAGTTGGTGGTGGTGATAATGTTGGGGGAATAGTCTTAGCTCTCGCTTCCAATCCCCAACCTTCTTGAGATCTCTCACTCAGCCCCTAAGTAGCAGCTTCTTTGGTGGGGTTGTGTCCCTGGCTACGGTTGACCTCTGCAGCAAAACCTTCCTTTAGCTGAACAGGGTTGAGAAGTCACGTGTGCTTTCAACCACTGAAGACCACATAATTGGCCAGGTCTGCTAGGCCCTTTTACAGATTTTGGTCCTTCTGCTCTCACCAGTTTCGGGAGCTATATGTGGACAGCAACTACGTGATCAGTAACTTGCCTTTCTCCTTGTGGTCCTGGGGGGAAGCCATGGACTCCACCAAGTCTGAACCCCTGAAAGGATCACCAGAGGTAAGCCACTGTTGCTGCTTCTAGTTTTCCAAGGAAAACTGAGGTCTGGCGGGAAAGGCTGTTTTATTTCTGGGCCGGGTATGAGGATCTCGCTGTTTGTGAAGAGAGCGGAAGTGGACATACAATGGGTGAGTGGTGCGTAAGAGACAGCCGCGGGGCTGGGAATTGAACTCCGCGTCCTGAATCCCAGGTCAGCAACACTAACTGCTTCTCCACTCTGCCTTTCTAGTGTCTCGTACACTGGTTTACGTCACTGAATGTGTTTACTCTTTGCTGACTGCAAGAGCCCTAAAGAGCAAGAGAGACGACAGCTTGGCAATAAAGTCAGAAGTCAGCAGTCCCCTGGGCCCTTGGCCAAGTTTCTATTCCAGGCAACTTCTCCCTCCCTCGCCTTGGTTGACGTAACCTGAGCCCCAGCCCCGCCCACAGCCCTGGCGGTTTTAAAGCCAAACTCGGTTCTCCCGGATTGGTTCCGCTTCAAAACAAAGGGGAGGGGTAATACTCGCTGTGGGCCCTCGCTGCAAGGCTGGTTTATGGGCTCGGGCCTCGTGTCGGGACCACCGCGGTATCTCGGGCTGCTAAAACCAGCCCGCGGAGAGTGCCAGCCTGGTAATAAACCAGTGACTACTGTGTAAAGGTGGCATAATCATCGTAAAAATAAAAGCCGTAATTAGGCTAACCACCATCCGCCTCCGCCCTGGCATTGGTCCTGACTCACCCAAACGGCACCCCGGCCGTCGAGGGAGAAACTGAGGCACGGGCGGAGCCAGTAGGCTGGAGGGACCAGTCGCCCTGAGTTCTGCAGCTCTCCAATCCAAAACCCGTTGTCTGGGATCGCGGTAAGGGGCTAAACCCAGAAGCGCCTACAAAGTTTGATTCTGATATAAGCCCCCCCGCCTCTGATGACTGCCCCACAACCAGGCCCCAGGAAAAGACCCGCTCAGCGCTTGGAGACTGGGAACTGGACTACAGCTCCCTTAGGCCTTTGCGGGCAAAGGCGCGCTCCTTGCCTACGCCCCGAAGCCACCCGCGGCTCCTTGCGCCGCGATGCCGCCCGGGAGTTGTAGGGCGGCGTCGAGCTCTTTCCAGGGAGCTCGCAGGCTTGAGGACTCTATATCCCTTGGTGCCCTGCGGCTGTTTCTGACGCGACCCGGTGGCCAGGGAAGGTGGGGGTGTGGCCTGCGCAGGGCCCCACCCAGCCCTCCTCTGGCTGGCTCGACTCGGCCGTGGCAGTAGGCGCGGCGGCGGCGGCGGCGGCGGCGGCGGCGGCGGCGGCGGCAGCGGCGGGGGGGAGGGGCCGGGCGGGGGGCTGGCGGCAGCGGCGGATGGACTCGCGGGTATCGGAGCTGTTCGGCGGCTGCTGCCGGCCCGGAGGGGGCCCGGCCGTGGGCGGAACCCTCAAGGCTAGGGGCGCCGGCGGCAGCAGTAGCTGCGGTGGCCCGAAGGGGAAGAAGAAGAACGGAAGGAACAGAGGGAGCAAAGCCAACAACCCCCCGTACCTGCCCCCCGAGGTAAGCACATGAGAAGTGGCGGGGTGAGAGGAAACCACTCTTTCCGGTCCCAGGACTACAGGAAGGCGGGTCAGAGAGAATTAGTACCCCCTTCCGGTGTCAAGACCCCCAGGAGAGGAGAACCCTTCTTTCCGGTCCTAGGACCCTAGGGAGGAGGGACAGAGAGACTGGGCCTCCCCCTCCGGTGTTAGGACCCCAGGGAGGAAGAGTGGGGAAAGGGGATCCCACCTGCATCCCTTTGGGAAGAGCAGAGTAAAATGCCCCGGTCCCCTCCCTGCTGCAACAGGAGAAGGGAGACTGCATCCTGGGATGAGGAGTTAGAGTTTTCTGAACTTGTTCCACGGGGAGGAGGGGAGTACCCGGGAAAAGAGCAATATGTTCCGTCCTTACACACACACACACACACACACACACACACACACGCGCGCGCGCGCGACAGTCAGGCTTAGTCCTCCCGCCCTTTCCCTGTCCTATGAGGGAGTGGGGACAGCCTCCACCTTCCTGCTCCATCTGTCCCTAAGGCAGATAATAACTGCTACTTTGTCCCTCTTAGAAAAGGAGGACCCAGGGGAAAAGCCTCATCAAGTGGTTATAAAACTTTAGCATGTATGAGAACCACCTGGATTGCTGCTCCACCCCTAGAATTTCTGATTCAGTAGGTCAAAGGTGGCCCTGATAGTCTGCGTTTCTTATAAGTTCCCAGGTGATATGAATGCTGCTGGCCCTGGGACCACACTTTGATAACCATTAGCCTAGACCATTATCTTGTACCACTTTTTGAAACCATCCTAATTCTTCATCTCCAGCAAAATGACAAAAAGGAAGGTCTTTACTGATGGGAAAAGATCTCCTTTATACTCCATGAGGTGGAGATTATGGGTGAAGACCTGTAAGAGCCTGGGAGTCAAAGGGCCTTGAAGAGATGGAATCATGACAGGAAGGGGAAAAGAAAAATAAAATGGTCAGGGAGGAGGAGTGCAGAAATGCAGGACAGGCAGAACAGGCAAATCTCATATCCTTTTGTACCCAAGAGGTGCAGGCTCAGGCAACAGGATCCTTCTGTGTTGGGTCACCTGATGTAGGGAAGAGGAGGAGATTGTGGGATGGACTCAAGATTTCACCTCAACTGAGGCATGAGAGTTAGGGGACAGGAGGGGAAAAGCCACAGTGAGTCTAGTTTGTGGCCTCTGTCTTCTTCATTATATTTTGAGTTTCTTCTCTTCATCTCAACCCCAACTTTGGAGCCCTGCCTCTCTTTCACCTGGACTCCTTTCTTATCAGGCTTGTAGTGACCAGTGCTGAGCTCACCCTTTGGCCGTGCTCCAGAACCTCTTGCAACCTCTTATTCTTGATGTCATCAGCTGAGAGGGGCGGGCAGGAAGGAAATGGTGTCTCTCAGATGAGTGGCAAAGAATGGCCTCAGCAGCCTGGACACGGAGAAGACATAGACTTGTGGGGACAACAGTTTGAGGCCCTGGGGGAAGGGAGGGGGAGAATCTTGCATCCAGGAAGAGCGTGCTGCCAGTGATCAAAAAAGGAGGGAATCCGGGTTCTGTTCCTGGCTTAGATGGGTGACTGACTGTGTTCTCAGAGGCCTTTCCTTCAGAGGGGTCACACTGGGACTGAGTATAGGGCTGGTCTGCCATGACCTTTGACAGACACCTGCCTAAGCAGGTGCAGCCGAGGCTTCCTGCTCTCTTAAGTTAGCTGCCTGGACCGCAGGGGGAATCAAGGGGAAGTAGGGGTTAGGTCTGGACAGTGTGTGGTAACTGCTCCCTGTTTCTTTTCAGGCTGAAGATGGAAACATCGAATATAAAGTGAGTCTTAGGTTGGGGAGGGTCAGGCTGTCCTTGCTGGCGTGGGATGATTTCTTTGAGATCCTTCTAACTTCATAATCTGTAGTAATTTAAAGATGTGGTACAGGGTAAGGGCTCTGTACCTCATTCTGTTGGAAGAGGACTCACTGTTAGAGGAGGTCAGGGATGAGGGTAGTTAAGAGGGAAGGGAAGGTCCTGGTCCTTTCGGCAGGACAGATGGGGAGCATGTGGGTTCAGGAGGAGCATCTCTGACTTTACCTTCTCATGATACCTCACCTGCCCTAAGCTGAAGCTGGTGAATCCATCCCAGTATCGTTTTGAGCACCTGGTGACACAGATGAAGTGGCGGCTCCAGGAGGGCCGCGGTGAGGCTGTCTACCAGATTGGAGTAGAAGACAATGGGCTGCTGGTGGGGCTGGCTGAGGAGGAGATGCGGGCCTCCCTCAAGACCCTGCACCGGATGGCGGAGAAGTATGCTTCCCCTTCCCCTTGGTTCTCCTTTCCCTAAATCTGGACCCACGCATGCCCAGTCACCTAGGGCCTGCCTCCTCTTGACAAAGGGCTGAAGTGGGGAGGGTTAGTTTTCTGGGATCCTCTGCATTGGATCCAGGCTTTTTTGCTCCTTTACTTAAGGTTTGTTTGTGTAAAGGGAGCTGTGTATATGGGATAGACTGGAGGGTGGGTAGGAAGTGAAGAAAGGTGTTGGGAGCTCTGTGGGAGGTATGAGAAGGCCATTGGTCCAGAGCAGGGATGGAAGGGGGAAGGGGAGTACAGGTGAGATGTGGCAGCTGTGGCCTTGCTGTGACAGGGTCGGGGCAGACATCACTGTTCTCCGGGAGCGAGAAGTGGACTATGATAGTGACATGCCCCGGAAGATCACCGAGGTGCTGGTACGAAAGGTCCCTGACAACCAACAGGTGGGCCCACACCCTTCCCTGCCTCTCACGCCTATGCTCCCTGGGAGGACCCCGTGGTGGCAGACTCTCCCCTGGCCTGGGACCCTGGGGTGGGGGTGGGGTCCAGTTCATCGTTTGGTCCCCAGAAAGTGCCACTGCCTTTGACCTTAACTCTCAGTGGAGAGAGGTGAAGGGTTGGAGCCCTGACCTCTGACAATTCATCCACAGTTCCTGGACCTCCGTGTGGCTGTCCTGGGGAATGTGGACTCAGGGAAGTCGACTCTGCTTGGAGTCCTGACCCAAGGAGAGCTGGACAATGGGCGGGGCCGGGCTCGGCTGAACCTTTTCCGCCACCTGCATGAGATTCAGTCCGGCCGAACCTCCAGCATCAGCTTCGAGATCCTGGGCTTTAACAGCAAGGGAGAGGTGCATGCAATCAACGGGACCCAGTGGGACCAGACTCTAAGGATGGGATGGTAGTGGTGAAGGACAGAGTCTGAGGTCAGAGTGTGGAGCCTTTCTGGAATAGTGTAGACGAAGGCCCTGAGGGCACTGAACCAGCTCTGACCTCCTTAGAAAACAAATGGGGAATGAACTGAACTAGATCTGAAATGGGGCTCAGGGTTAACAGGCAGGGTCACCCAGGGACTGGTTTAGGTCCTGGCAACTCTTGAAGGGTTGGGGAGGCTGGCAGGGGGCACTGAGAGCCCTGGGCTCTGGGCCAGGTGGTGAATTACAGTGACTCACGGACGGCAGAAGAGATCTGTGAGAGCAGCTCCAAGATGATCACCTTCATCGACCTGGCAGGCCACCACAAGTACCTGCACACCACCATCTTTGGCCTAACGTCCTACTGCCCTGACTGTGCCCTGCTCCTCGTCAGTGCTAACACTGGGATTGGTACGAGGCATTGGGGCAGGGATGGGGCTGGAGGGGGGTGCTGACTCTCCTACCCTGGGCCTCCTTAAATCTGGGAGCCAGACTAACTCCCCTCTTGCTCTCTCCTCCTTCCCTCATTCTAACTCTTCTTTTGCTGCCTGCCTGCTTCTCTGAGCAGCCGGCACCACAAGGGAACATCTGGGGCTGGCACTGGCCCTGAAAGTGCCCTTCTTCATCGTGGTCAGCAAGGTGGACCTGTGTGCCAAGACCACAGTGGAGAGGACGGTACGCCAGCTAGAGCGGGTCCTCAAGCAGCCTGGCTGCCACAAGGTCCCCATGCTGGTCACCTCTGAGGACGATGCCGTCACTGCTGCCCAGCAGTTTGCCCAGTCCCCCAAGTAAGCCTTTCTCACTCCAGAGCCCTGATCCACAGGGATGGCTCCACAGGGCCCCAGAGCATGGGGTACCCCTCCCTCTAGGGCCAGACCAGTTCTGGTTCAGTTCTGTGGTTTTTCAGGTTGGGATTGTAGGAGGGAGTCTTTGCTGAAGGCTGGACCCTTCCCCCAAGCCGGCTTTGCTGATGCCTGGGAGCCTGGAGACGAAGTGCTGTGCCAGGCATTTCGATCTCCCTGGGCTCTGGGATGGGCCTCACGTGCCACACTCCATGGCTCACAGAGAGAGGGCCCCAAGCTCCTGAGAACCTTAGCAGACAACAGAGAGGAGCCCCTCGCCACTCCAGGAGAAGCTCACCTTTCCATGTATAGGGCTCCAGCCTCTGCTTCCTGTTGGAACTTTCCTCATCTGCCCATTCCGTGCCTCCCTCTACAGTGTCACCCCCATCTTCACACTGTCCAGCGTGTCTGGAGAGAGTCTGGACCTGCTCAAAGTCTTTCTGAATATTCTGCCGCCACTCACCAACAGCAAAGAGCAGGAGGAACTCATGCAGCAGCTGACGGAGTTCCAGGTAACTGGCCATCTGAACAGGCAGTGAGCTGGGGATCTGGGAGGGACAAATTCCAAGCCCCGAGTCTGTTTAGAGGTTTTGGACCTGCCAGCCCTTGATAGAATCTTCTTTGGCTTCAGGTGGATGAAATCTACACAGTACCAGAGGTGGGGACAGTTGTTGGAGGGACACTTTCCAGGTGAATTGCCTTTCTTACTACCCACCCTACTCAGCCCTCACATACCCAAACTCTGGAAGACATCATAGCCCAAAGGAGACCCTGGAGTTGAACAGAGCCCATCTAAAGGATGTGCTTGTTTGTAAATTAGGCTTTCACCATCAGAGGAGCTGGAGAAAGCTTGTGTATTGGCTTATAAGGGAAGAAACAGTATTGCTGCTTATTAGGACTCTCCAGGCCCCTGGGGGAGAAGTGTGGGTCTTGGCCCCAGGAAGAAAACTAGAGTGCATCAACTGACTTCATCTCCAACTAGGGAAATGAGAGGTCCCTTAAGACTCTTTCCAAAGCAGAGGATGAAACCCAAGGGGATAACTGCTTTTTCAGGGATCAGGTGCTCAGTGTCGAATCAACAGGTACCTGTCTGCCAGCGTCACTGCCAGCCTTTCCTGGTGTTAGCCTTCAGTCTGAATTCTGGACTGGGGCAAGGCAGTCATCTCCCCTACCTTCCAGTTGGAATTTAGGGTCTCTTTCTCCCACCCGAGGGACTCAGTCTTAGAAGGGAAGGACCTAGTAGAGAAGCAGGTAGGGGGGCTTAGGCTGACGCTGTGCCACCTGCCCTGTGGGCTGCAGTGGGATTTGCCGTGAGGGGGACCAGCTGGTGGTGGGCCCCACGGACGATGGCTGCTTCCTGGAGCTGAGAGTATGCAGCATCCAACGCAACCGCTCTGCCTGTCGTGTGCTGCGAGCTGGTCAGGCCGCTACGCTGGCCCTCGGGGACTTTGACCGAGCACTCCTTCGCAAGGTGAGGTGGGAGGGGGGGTTGGAGAACACAAAGAGAAATGCCTGGGAGGCTGGCTCCTTGAATGAGAAGCATCTGTCTAAGGTGCTTCAGGGGAACTTGAAGAGAACCTAGTCCCTAAGCCAAGAAGCTGGTTACACAGACTGTCTGTGTATGGAAAAGGCTTAGGGTACTCACAAAGCGCAGATCACGAAATGTGAATTACTGTGGTGCAACCCGAATGTCCAGGACTCTGAAAGCACTAAGCGTTAGAAGGGTTAGAGGACATGAAAGGTGGGTAAGGAAGGGCTCCCTCAAAAAGAATAGTTTTCCGTATTGTCTTCTGAGGTCTTTGTGTTGGAAGTCCTAGAGGAGGAGGAAGTTGAGGAGCTGTAAGGGGTGTGAGGGTGGCCGGGGAGGAGAGGCTAATGTGAGGTCTGCCCTTCCTGGGTCTGGGGGCTATGCCTCCCCAGGGCATGGTGATGGTGAGCCCAGAGATGAATCCCACCATCTGCTCAGTGTTCGAGGCAGAGATAGTCCTGCTGTTCCACGCCACCACCTTCCGGCGAGGCTTCCAGGTGACAGTACACGTGGGCAACGTACGTCAGACAGCAGTGGTAGAAAAGATCCATGCCAAGGTGAGAGGGGCCCAGCCATGCCCCTGTTTTCCTAGGGAAAAGTCAGAATTCTGCTTCCAGAAAGGAGGAAAGCCTGTCCCCATATTCGTAGAGAGCTCCCTTATCCCACAAAGAGGACAAAGCCCCACTTGGGGGGTGGGGCAGACACCTGCTAGGCCCCCGAGGGTGGAGAGCCAAGGCTGGTAGAGACAGGAGGTGCTTTCCAGGGCCAGTGACCATGTATCTGCTGCAGGACAAGCTGCGGACAGGGGAGAAAGCAGTGGTACGTTTCCGCTTCCTGAAACACCCAGAGTACCTGAAGGTGGGCGCCAAGCTGCTGTTCCGGGAGGGTGTCACCAAGGGCATCGGCCATGTCACCGATGTGCAAGCCATTGCAGCGGGAGAGGCCCAGGCCAACATGGGCTTCTGAACTCCTCCAGGCAGGCACAGCTCTACTGCTGTCTCTACAGTACATAAGGTGACTTCCGGCCATGCTGCCCCCTGTTAGCGGCTCTGCGTGTTAGTAGGCTAGGGAGTGAGGGGTGCTTTCTACTGCTTGCTCCCTGCCAGCTCTTCTGGAGAGACGCCAAGCTTGGTGTGACCAGGGAGGGGCAGTCCTGAGGGAGAGGACAGGAGAATTCAGGGCAGTGCTCAGCAGCCGTGTGTCCGCCTGGTTGGCTCATCAAGCCTGGCATCCCTAACGGCCTGTCTACCGGAGGGAGCTGATCACCGCCACGTTGGCCCCACTGTCAGGACTGGGCATGATTCGCCGGTGTGGTCCCTGCACGTCAGGAATTGTCACAACAACTGGGGGTGGTCCTCGAAAGCACTCCTTTTTTCTATACCTCTTCTCAAGGTCATGTAAGTTGCCCATCTCTACTTGACTGTGGACAAAAGACATCTGCTCCTGGCCCTCTGGTGGCCCAGGGTCTGAAGAAGTGGCACAGGGACAGTGAATGGCAGTGCTCCCGCCCTGTGCTGAGACATGAGGTCTGCTCTTCAGCTTTGTCTCCCTTCCCTTCTTCAGTCAAGGGCCATGTCCCCAGTTCCTCCTCTCAAAGGCCCCACAGGTGCTATTTGTTGTGCTGGCCCAGGTGTGGGGCCGCCAAGCTAAGACTTGGCGTACCGAAGGTCAGCTGCATGTCAATCAGTCTTGTCCCCTCCTCTGCAGCGATCTGCTAGTTTTAATGCTGGATCAAACAGGTTGTTTTGCCACAGTCCCCAGACTGGTGGCTGGGGACCTGACTCACAGCTCCCCATCCTGCCCCCATGTAAGTCCTCTCTTATTTTAGTAATTTGTAGTGATCATCCCTTTCCCACTGTTGCAGGGAACCTGGAGGAAAGGGAAAGATGTTGCCATACTTGCTATTCTTTAGAGCATGGATTCCCTCTTTCCCTTTGTTAGTGTCCTGGGTTCCCATGGACTCAGGGATTTGGTTGAGGTTTCTCTGCATATATATATACATATATATTATATATATATATATATATATTTAAATACACATATATATATTGTACAGAATAAAAATGTTTTATTGAACACACTGTGCTTATGCTTAAGACCCAGGCGCATCTTCCAGAGCTGGATTCCTCTCCAGGATCAGAGACGAGTGAAACCCTTACACTGCTGAGCCCTGAATGGGGGAAGAACACATTTGGTATCTCATTCACCCTGCCTCCTTTCCTCTCCCCCACTTGGCTATCAGTATTCCAGTGCTGTGACTCAAGGATTCTGGCCTGTTTTGCATAGTTCTTTGAGTGAGCAGAATAGAAAGTGAAACTGCCGCCTTTTCAGCTAAGATAGGTGTCCACCCTGTACTTGAGGAGTTGGCCACTTGCTAATGGTCACAGGGGTAAGGAGGCTGATGACTATGCCCTGTCAGAGATTTGGAGATAAGCGTGCCAGCTACTTAATGACAAGTAGAACTTAGAGACATGGCAGTCTGGTCCTCACGCTTTTCCTAGCAATGCAAGGTAGCCTGAAGTGAGGTTTATATAATCTAAACTGGCTTTTTGGAGCCGAAAGCCAGCTGGCGAAACCTTTGTCCCTTCCTCCTGTTTGTGTTCAGAGTACCTGACTACCACATTTTATGGGTGAAGAAATACGGCCCAAGGTTAAAGTCAACTGTAAAAAGCAGGGACTACAGGGACTTCCCTGGCAGCCAGTGGTTAAGACTCCACGCTTCCACTGCAGCGGGGCGAGGGTTTGATCCTGGTAGGGGAACTGAGATCCCGCATGCTGCGCAGTGTGGCCAAAAAAAAAATAAAAAAAAGCAGGGACTACATTTTCAGTACTGATCCTTGCAAAAGAAATTTAATGATAAATGTGGGCCATGGTCCCACGGGTATTCTGCCTCCAGGGTATTAAAGTGATAGCCTCCCCACCATTCAGGCTCAGCTGCTTTTTATATATCACTGGTTTAACTTGCTACTAAGAAGCCTGTGGTTGAAGAACTTCCTCTTGGTGTTGGGAACTAAGAACCATTTACTTCCTTCTGTACAGTTGCTGATAAACCGCTATGAGGGAAGGTTATAGTCAGCAAAAAGGTACTATAGCCTTCTCCCAACACTGACGTTTGCATGTCTGTCTGCTGCCCCCTCCACAGGCTCACTGCCAGTATGCTGGGGCAGGGCTGGCATTCCCAAGAAAACAACGTGTGCTGCTGGTATTGTCTTTATTGGTTATTCACTAGTGCTCCCCCTACCTCCCCCCACTACCTGTCTTGGCCTCTAGAAGGTCAATGAAACCAAGGTTTCTACCACATTACTTTTCTATTTGACTCCTTCCAGTCAACTGAAGTGCTAAAAATTTGTTCAACTTGATCTGTACAGCACCCAGAGGAGATTTTTTTTTTAAACTTCTCCCTAGATTAGGAAAGGAAGTTTTGGAAAATGATACCCAGACATCTCCACAAACTAATGAGGCACTTTGCTACGTTAATGCAACATTGAGGAGTATAAAAAGGTGTATAAGTAGTATGTACATTTTTATTGTTACAGTTCTGGTGATCTTAAAATTTTCAGTATATACATTTCATCCAGTGACTATCAAGCACCTGTTGTGTGCAAGGCACTGTGAATTCTTGCCTTTAAGAAATCTACAAATCTAGTAGGGAAAGAGCCATATATACAGTAAGCACTATCTTTTATTAGATATTTAACTGCCACAAAAGTGGAAGGTCTTTCTGGAAGAAGAAATAATTTGCTAGACACAGTGGTTTTCAAATGTTCCCCCTTCAAATTACAGACCCCCAATTTATAAATAAGCTAAAATAAGCCTAAAAGTACTGGTTTGAGTACATGTATGGGAAGGGGGACTATGTATTCCGTTCTCCCTACCCTCTTATCTCCCCCCTCCACTGCCACCACTCAGTTCATCTTTGATTGGGTTCTCTGTGTAATCAACATTTCCCATATCAGAAAAGCCAAAACTGACTTTCCACACATAAGAATGGAGATTAAGAATACAGTACTATAAACATGGACTAGTGCAAAAAGCTACAGTAATTCATTTAAAACTCTAAACTAAAGATTCACACTTCAGTAGGGAAGAGATGAACGTGCCAGTGACCCTGAAGGCCCAAGCATTTACCTCTTACATTTGTCTTTAGGGTTTAAGGAAATGACCTTGCCCTCTACAAACCTGGTGGGCTGTTATTATCTTCTAGATGGGTATTTCTCAAATTTGTTAATATACAAATTCAGTAGGGGTGGGGGTAAGGCTGAGACTATTTCTAACAAGTTCTCTGGTGGTGGAGCTGCTGCCCCTCAAAATCACACTTGGAGTAACAAGGTCCTAGAGATGATCTAGTTCTGATCATGACTTAGCCAATCTAAACAGAGTTCCTGAGCTGGTCCAGTAACAGTCTCACTGCAAGAGGTAGAAGGGCCAATGGCTAAAATTGTGGCTATGATAGGGTTTACTTGAATGAAATTCAGTATTTATTGAGTAGCTTCTCTGTACACAGTCCTGCCCTAAATTAGTTACCACTTTAGGGTTTCAGGTCTTCACCTCACATAAAAAAATTTTTTTAACTTTTTTTCACTCAGTTCCTTTTATGTGCCAATGTTAAGCTACATACTTTAAGTACATTTTTCTTAATCTTCAGTAATCTAAGGCATTATCTCAGTTTTACACATGAGGAAAGTGACTTGCTCAAGGCCGTATTCCAAGAGGCAAAGCCAGGTTTGGAACCAGATCTCTTAACTTCCGAGGCCCAGGCATTTTAAACTGTATGACACTGCTTCCCTAAAGACTAACAATTAAAGATTCAATACAGTTGTATCTCTGGAAGATGAGTTTTTACATCCCTGTCAACAATAGAATTAGAATCCCTGAGGTGGAAGCCTTAACTCAGCATCTAACCAGATTATTTTCCTTATTAAAAATTTTATAAAGTTATAAATTTCCTTGAGAAGTGAACATATTTCCATCTCCCAGTTACAAATAAAAAAACCCTGCGGCAAGCCTGAGGGCAGCACTAGTGTGTTAATGGCTTAAAAAATGATTCCAATGTCTGCATGCCCTCAGGCCTAGGGCGTTTATTCCTGGAGGCCAAAGGGCTCTTGGGATTTCTTTTGCCTTGAGGAGAACTGGCAGGAGCAACCCGGGGGTTGGAGTGGGGCTGCAAAAAGGATTTCTGCAAGTCCAACGCAAAGTGATAGTCTGTATGCTCTGGCATCTCCCATACAGGTACCAGAGAGCCACACTTCTCACAGGGCACTTGGTCCTCAGCAGCCAGAAGACTGGAGGTAGTAGGTGCCTTCTGAGCCACCTCCAGAGCAGACTTGGAAGTTAAAGAAGCAAGGCTGCTTAGGCTGTTCTGGGCCAAATCCATCTCTGCAGGAGTTGCTTTGAAGGATCCTAGCTTCAACACCTTTTCACAGACAGGGGCACAATCTGGACACTCTGTTGGAAAACAATTTGGTAACTCTTTAGGACTGGACTGTGGTTTTTGTGGAGGGAAGAAAACATTAGTAAGCTGTTTCTGCTTTAGAAGCAGACTCTTCTGTTTAAAGAAGGGCTCAGTTCCTGAAGTACGACTGGTTTGGAAAGGTAATGAGGGCTTGGAGGGTGAATTGCTTATGGGGGCCTGCGTAGTGGCAGTAAGAGAAGAAAGTGAAGCTTCTTTGACTTTCTGCTTTTCTGCAGCTTTCTGGAAGAATGATTCCAGAGAAGTGGTTGCTTTCTTAGTGGTTGTCACCGCTGGGCCATTTTCCTGGGTCTTATCTTCTGAACGGGTAATTGGCACCTTTGACGGAGAACTTGGGTCACTGCTCAAGAAGATGGTGATGTCTGTGCCAGGTGAAGGGGCAGAGGCAGAGAATTTGGTAGCACAGAGGAAAACCATTGTAAGGGGAGGGGACCTGAATAGAAAGTAAAAGAATAAGATTAGCACCAGGTCACAGGTTCAGTTTGTAAATGATTGGGATTCTGGTTCTGCCACAAAAGGAAACTGTTACTGCAGTGGTTCTCAGACTTTAGGGTATATTGGATTAATAGATTCAATAGACCTGGGATGGGCAGAGAATTTGCCATTCTAACAAGTTCTCGGGTGATGCTGATGTTGCTGGTCTAGGACCACACCTTGAGAACCACTGACTTTGGTGAACACCTACCAAGTCAGATGTGTAAGTTGGATCCCCTGACAGCTGGGTTTATTGTTTTCATAAGATAACTTCTGCAGAGCTGCTGAAATTCAGGGTTGAGGCAAGAAACCATTCAGGGCAATAAAAAAGCTTTAGAATATTTAGAGTGGAAAGACTTTTGAAAAAATCCTCTTACGCACTCTTCTGTTTTTAAACAGAACCGGAACTCTGACAGACTTTGAACTCTGGAATTTTTAGAGAATGAAATTTCACAGCTGCTTTGGTTATCTGGTCTCAGAAATATTTCGAGAAATTCCTGTCATAAAGTTCCTCATGTCTAATTACCCAAATAAATTTTCACATGAGTTGAATTTTGGAAGATGAAATGTGCTTTTATATACAGATTAGTCCCTTGATGAGGTAAATTTAAAAGTTATCATGACAGTATCTCACTATTCTCCTCTTTCATGCTCAGGGACAGTCTTATAATCAGACAACGTTATGCTTCCCTGTCAATATTTGACACTCTTGGTGAGTAGTATTTGTTATAGTCTGTCAATTTACAAGGTTTAATGTGAACATAGTATCACAATTATCATTTGGTTCAGTAAAACCATTCAATATTTGAAAATAAATATACCAGGAAGTAAAAGTAAATTATTCTAAGAACAAAGACTCTAACTTTAGAGACCCATACATGTAGTACCCTTATATTCAGATATGCAGTAACTTAGGTGCCTAACTAAACTTTTTTTTATAATCTCCAATGTAGATCTATAAATAAGCAACCAATTTATCTTCCTCACATAATTATATTTACATTGTGAATCTGGAATACTTTTTTCAATTTAAGAGGCTATGTTAAATAAATAATTATGGTATTCCAATACTGAAATCATTAATATCTGGACAGTAAATGAACATACTCCAGTATACACTTGGTTATCTTTAATGGCCAGATGAAGTGAAGTTTATTATTATGACATTTGGTATTACACCAGTGGAGCTTGTAACTGAGTTGGGATGTGAGAGAGAGATTACTGGTGAATAGGTCACTTTCATTATCAAGGAAGATGATTTTAAGATAGAACCATCAAGCAGTTGAGAGAAAAGTTCCCTGAAACTTGAGTTCTGTACTCCTAAGTACAATTGGTCATTCCCCTGACTATAGCAAATTGATATAGGCAGGGATAGTATTGGTTCACTCTGCCTCTCAAACCAAATGTAGGCAAAGAGGCTGCAACTGAGCTGCCTTGTTTCTGGTGCTTCTACTGTGTCCTACCCCAGCTGGAATGCTTATATACCCACTAATTTTAAATAAAGACAGGGTTTAAGTCTCAAAAGAAGGTGAGTTAGAAGGAAACTCACCATTCAGTTTGGGTTCCTGAAGTGTTACAGTTCCTGATGAGAGCAAATGCATCATGGCTCATCTTGTGAGCATCATAGCGAGGAAGGGCACAGCAGCGGCGCAGGCTGCTGAGACGTCTGTCTCCTTGGACGCGAATGCTCACGACCAACTGAGTGGCCACCCTGTCATTCTGTGGGTGTAAATGGATTGAGACAGAACTGAAGTTACCTTGAGCATGTGGATTCTATATAGTGATGTCTGTGAGAGGAAAAAACCAGGGTGACAGAATGGTTTGGGAATAGGTTTAATTTTTTAAAATTTTGTTCTGTTTCTGAGTATAAATAATTGGAGAAGACATAATTTAGATGATGGAATATTAGAATATCTAGGATATTTTGACAGGTAATGGGAACAGGACAGAATAAATGAAAATGGATTCTCCTGAATGTTTTGTTTTCTTTTTGGTGGTGTCCGTGCAGGAAGATTATACTAAATACTTGTAATACTATATTCTAGTTTATGACTGAAGGAGGGTTCATGTAAGTCATTGAAAGGGTGTCAGGATTGAGTAGTGGATCTATTCTTTAATCTGCTCTGATGCTCTTATGCTTAAGAGCAGAAGTGGACTTACCTGGTGGCACAAGTGGTTAAGAATCCGCCTGCCAATGCAGGGGACACAGATTCGATCCCTGGTCCGGGAAGATTCCACATGCCACAGAGCAACTAAGCCCATGTGCCACAACTACTGAGCCTGCGCTCTAGAGCCCGTGAGCCACAACTACTGAGCCCGTGTTCCACAACTACTGAAGCCCATGCACCTAGAGCCCGTGCTCCTCAACAAGAGAAGCCACCGCAATGAGAAGCCCACACACTGCTATGAAGAGTAGCCCCTGCTCGATGCAACTAGAGAAAGCCCATGCGCAGTAACGAAGATCCAACGCAGCCAAAAATTAATTAATTAATTAAAAAATACGTGTTTGTTAAATGCATAAATATTTCAATCTTAACAACAACAAAAAAACAGCAGTAGTTTCCACTAGCGCCTCCTTACAGCCCATCTATAGAAGATAAAGTGTAGTGAGCCTGCCTCTAGAGAGCATGATCATTGATACACTTTTCAGTGACGTCTAAGCACCTGAATACTGTTGATGCAAAGCAAACTAAGAAATAAAGGTCGAGGCAAGAAGGTAAAAAGTATACATAGGGATCCCCTCAAAATCGAAAGATTCTAGTGAGAAGAAACACCCCTAAGACAAACCAAGAGCAGCAACCAACTTCTAGGTAAAAATACATTTTGTATTTTTGTGCATTTTGTAAATACAGTTTATACAGATTTGTATATCTCGAGAGAATACAAATAGGCAATTACAAACAAGTCCTTGTTGACTAAAACCGTTCAACTATAACTGACTGCCTACTATGTATCAGGCACTATCTAGAGATACAGGAGAGAACAAAAAGTCCAGGCCCTTCTGGATCTTACCTTGTAGTAGGAGCTGCATATAATAAACAAGTAGGCATGTAATAGGAATGACCACAAAGTGCCATGGAAAAAAGCAGAGTAAGGCAGGGAGTGATGGAGGCTGCTGATATGACAGGGGAGTTGGGGAGAAGGGGAAGGTGAAATTTACTTGGTGTGTTAAATAAATGGGGAGGAGGCCAGCAAGTGGAGTCTAGAGGGGAGTGAGCTAGGGGGAGATGATAGGACATAAGGTCATTGACTGTTAGAGAATAAAGAGATGAGAACGGAGCGACACCTAGTGGGAAAAGTCAAATAGACCCATAACACAACCTCTTTACGATGCCTCCCAAAGAACATTTACCACCACCTCAGCTAAAAAGGGGCAAACAGGTAATTATAGATGATTCCTGATAGTATACAGTTGATGTCTCAACTGGAGAGGACACATCAAAAAATACCATCAGGAAAATGGAAATAAAATCCACAGAATGGGAGAAAATATTTGCAAATTATATATTTGACAAGGGACTTATACCCAGAATACACACAGAACTTTTAAAACTCAATATAAAGAGACAACCCACTTCAAAAATGGGCAAAGGATCTTGACAGACATTTCTCCAAAGAAAATAAAATAGCCAATAAGCACCTGAAAACCATGAGATACCACTTCACACCCACTAAAAATTTTTTAAAAGACAATAACAAAGATATAGAGAAATTAGAACCCTCTTACATTGCTGGGAGTGTAAAATAGTGCAGCAACAGTCTGGTATGCTAACATAGAGTTGCCATGTGACTCAGCAATTCTACTCCTAGGTATATATACAAGGGAAATGAAAACATGACTACACAAAAATCTGTACATGAATGTTCACAGCAACATTATTCATAATAGCCAAAAAGTGGAAATATCCATTCACTGATGAATTGATAAATAAAATATGGTATATCCATTCAATAGAATGTTGTGATAAAAAGGAATAAAGTACTGATAGATGCTACAATATGGGTAAACCTTGAAAATATTATGTTAATTGAAAGATTTAAAGCCAGTCACACAAAAAGCCACATATTATATTATTCCATAGATATGAAATGTCCAGAATAATTAAGTCTATAGAGACAGAAAGCAGACTAGTGGTTGCGTAGGGCTGGGGGAGTAACTATTAGTGGGTATAGGATTTCTTTTCTGGGTTATGAAATGTTCTTAAATTGATTATGGAATAGTTGAACAACTCTGAAATATACTAAAACTACTGAACTGTATACTATAAATGGGTGAATTTCATGGTATGTAAATATATATATATATGTATCAATAGAGCTTTTTTTTTGAAAGAGAGAAGATAAACCAATCAGATGTTTCATCTTTGACCTACGACTCTGTCTCTAAAACTGAGTACTTCTTTGTCACATGGACTATGTTAAAGCCGAATAATTTACAGTCCAAACCCTAAATGTCCTGCTTAATGGTTCTGTACTCTGATGAAGATCCACTGTATATTCAGAGTTGCAGTAACATTTAGATAATATACAAAAAAGTAAAAGCAAATGGTAATGAGGGAGACAGGGGTAGTCAGGTCTTACGTTCACAGATCCAGGCTTTTGAGAATCATACTGAGTTTTATGGCAGTTTTATGGGAAAAGATAAAAGATTTCTTAAAATTTTCCAGCTGGTATCTTTTTGTATCTTTGTTTCTACTCCATAAGGTAAGGAGCAACTTGTATTTAAATCCCAAACCTCACCCCAGGAATAAAGAAAGAAAATCTTACATCATTTCGGTCCTTGATTAGTCTCTCCTCTAGTTCCTGGGCTAATTGCAAAAGCCACCATTGTACCTAAAAAAAGTATTGAGACTTTAATCTTTCATTTAAAGACTCTAGGTTTATTATAGAACTAAATGGTGGTTTTGTTCAGTTCTCCCCAAAATGGAAGTGTGTAACAAAGTCTCCCCTGTAACAATCCCCAGATCATAGAAATCTTCAGTACTCTGACCTGCCCTAGCTCAAGAGCTTTCATTCTTTTCCTGCTGGCATGCCATCAGGTGAATTTCAGGCATGTTCCAGCTCTGAGAAAAAAAGACACAGTGGGCTTCCCTGGTGGCGCAGTGGTTGAGAGTCTGCCTGCCGATGCAGGGGATACGGGTTCGTGCCCCGGTCTGGGAAGATCCAACATGCTGCGAAGCGGCTGGGCCCGTGAGCCATGGCCGCTGAGCCTCTGCGTCCGGAGCCTGTGCTCTGCGACGGGAGAAGCCACCACAGTGAGAGGCCCGCGTACCACACACACACACAAAAAAAAGACACAAACTTGAGGCACAATATCCTGGCCTCCTAAGATTTCACCTAACAAAAAATGAGTAATTCCATTTCAAACTTCAATCAGCTCCATTCTATTTCTTTTCAGATGGAAGAAAGGGAAAAAATAATAATAAAAAAAAAAATCCCAAGTTAAACTAATCAATTTTCAGCACACAAAAAACCTTCTATTTCCTTCATATTTTACAGCATAAAGGTCCCATCTAACTTTCCACAGCTACCAAAACCTACCCACCAACTCCCTTAAAAGAGTCAATGTTCTGTCAAGAATGTCTGCCTACCTGTTCCCGAGCAGCCAGAGCTGTTTTTCCTGGGAAGTTCTTGCTGCAGGCAATGGTTTTGGGTATTTGCCTGGGTCTAACTGGATCATGTTCAATCCCCCGGCACATGGCATATAGCCAAGATCTAATGAAACCAGCAAAAGAGTTTAAGGTGAAAGCAAATGATTATTCTTGTTAAAACAAAATACCTATATTATACTACCTTTTATCCCTTTCATGAAAAAGGAAAAATTTGTTCAAAATTAAGTACACCTCACCCGTAACAGAATCCTTGCCCTTCCCAATGAATTCCAGTAATGATAAATTGCCGAGGAGAACACATTATGCTTTCTAAAGCCAAGTCATCATTTGTGTTTTGGGAAAAGTGCCAACTAAGCCACATATTTCATATCCCCAAGTATTTTTGGTACTTAGTAAGCAAAAATACAAGGATTTTTAAGAGAACAACAGCATCTTAGCACACATAAATATTGTGCATGTGTATATCAGAGCTTCAGAATAACAGCTCCTATCTACCAACCTATTTAGGCACGTGAAAAAAACTAGACTAATAGGTTATAATGATTTAATATTTTAAAGCAAAAGGACGAATGCAATTACCTCGAGGAGCAAATATTAACCTAAAGATAGGTCTAGATTTTACCTGATGCTCTTGTCTACATTTGAATTTAGCATATCCATAAAGGTTATGATTGAAAAGTATTAGGAATCACTTACCCATTCTTCTCCCCAAAATGACTCTGGAGCTGGGATTCAGTGAACTGGGTCAGTTCTCCCATGTATTCTACCCCCAGGGTTTCAATGACAGAAGCCCCTAGCTTTCCTCCAAGATTACGGCTAACAACAACCAAAAAAAGACAAAAGATTTATAGGTCACATCATAAATATCTAGTTAGCAGGGAAAATGAGAACACACATTGGTCCTGTAAACTATTGATTTTCTAGCATAAGACTAGACGACTCTGGGAATTCAGTACTCTGGAAGTTAGGGCCTGGGAAGAAGACTAACCATAGCATAAACACAAGGGTAAAGTCATTAATTAGTTATCAAGTCAACTGTGTATAAAACTTTCAATTGTACAGGATCTACTGTCCCATTTAGGGATTAAAATTCCACCTCCAAAACAAACCCCTTCCATAGCTAAAACATTTTATATTTAAGAATATAGTAAAAAAAAAAAAAAAAAACAACTCTTCAGCTTGGCCTTTGAGATGTCTAATAATCTGTCCTCAACCTCTCTGTTCAGTCCTTTTTCCATCACTTATCTTCCTCAATATGGTCCCAGTTCACTGGAAATATATTTTCTCCCTCTTGGTGCTCAAAACAGTCTCCAAATTGGTATTTCTCTTCTATTCTCATCTGACTCTCCCATGCCTTTTTCATAAGTCCTTCTCAGATGACTTTTATGAACTTTGGTAACTACCTGTACAATTCATTTAGCAGTTACTCACATATAGTCTTGATGATAGCACTTTCACTATTGCTTTGAACAGATATATCTTGTCCCTTCAACAATATTATAAGCCCTTGTCAAGGACACACTATTGGTATGCACAACCTAGTTATTAATTTTATTTGGGAGCAATTCAGTAGCCCTGAACAGCTTGATACGCTACTAGAACAAAGAAAAGAAGTAAAATTCCTATTTGTTATTTAGTAACAGGCTTGAGTAAAAAACCTAGAAGGAAGTTAAACATATAGCTAAAAAACAGTTCATTCTTTTAAAATTCAGGATTAAGTATCTTCCACAGATAATCCGGAATTGAAAGTTCATTAAGAAAAAAATCTCAGCATGTTTGTAAAATTTTCTGTGTCATCTCCCTCCTGTCCCCATGGTACCTATTTTCCCTGGCTCCAATCCTTAAGGAACAGAAGAAACTACAACCAGAGAGGGCCTTCACATATATAGAAGTGAAATTTAAGGTGCTCCCTGAATACTTACATTTTGCTAATAGGCACTTGGCTGAAGAGCTGTGGGACTGACCCATGTGAGACCAGGGTCTGCCGGTTGGGCTTGTTTAGTCCACAGGCCAGCTTTGCCAGAACCTGGAGCATGGAAAGTATAAAAACCCCATGACTGTCAACACCCACACACAGAGTTGGTGAATATTAACACACACATATACACGCATACACACGGCACAGCTTAAGGGCTGTAACTAATGGTTTCCACGTTAAAAACAAAACCAAAACCAGAAACTCAAGACATCTCCAAAGCTTGGTGTCCCACAATATCCACAGTGGAAAACATGACCCACTATCATTATCCTCATTGTCCTTTCCACATCTTCCATTCTCAGTCTTTCTTTAGTCATTTATTCCACCCTCATCTATTCCTTAAGGTTTTCCTATTTCAAGAGGGTGAAAAAGTAGAGAAGCTACAGAAGAGACTTAAGATGCATTTCTTAGTATGTCCATGTGAAAATGCTAAAACAAACTCATTTTACCCTACTCCATTTATATACATTTCCTGATTAATGGTTAGTCCATTTTGAGTCCCGGATTTAATACAGATTACCATCATTTAGCATCTGTGATAAAGACTGGGCTCGAAGTCATTGTCCAATAGCAAACATCTTCTTATATTAAATAAGACTTCAAAATGAAAAAACCCTTGAGAAGTCTTTTCAAAGAATAAGGTACTTCAGTGGTATCATTTAACAACTTATAATTGGTAGGAAAAATATAAAATCACTCTTCAGATTCATTGGAGATTCCCTGAAACTTCTACTAGGCCACATTTAGTCTAGTTTAAATTATTACATTAAGACTTTTGTTTCCCCTCCCTCCACCTAACCAGAAAAAAAAAAACCCCAAAACTCTACTGAGTAGTTTGGCAACTTTCCTCTTCTTGGGAGTTCCCTGGTGCTCCAGTGGTTAGGACTCGGTGCTCTCACTGCCGTGGGCTGGGGTTTAATCCCTGGTTGGGGAACTAAGATCCCACAAGCTGAGCAGTGCAGAACTTTCCTCTTCTTGAGTGAGGGAGAGAAGGTAGTAACTAGAAATAATCAGCCACTGCCCAACTACTGAGTCTACACCAAAGGGGATGAAGATCCCAGGGCCACACTGCAGTTTAATCAAAAAGCACAGAACAAAAGCATAGAACACCCAGAACTCCACATAAGAAGTGAGATAATACTAGAAAATTCAGCAACGGAAAAGGAAAGAAATAGGTTCCTACTGGCCTCCTCCTTTCTTTGTTTGCTTGCAGGATCTTAGTCCCCTGACCAGGGATTGAACCCAGGGCCCCTGGCAGTGAAAGCGCCGAGTCCTAACCACTGGACCACCAGGGAAGTCCTGCCTCCTCCTTTCTTTGGATAGTTCAGTCATTAAGGAAATACTGTGGATACAACTATGTAAATAACCATTTCCAGCAAAATTTTCAGCCTGCTTCTTAGGAAAGTACATGTGTAATGTCAATCCCCATGATAAAGAATTACTTAGGTTTTTATTTGGTCTTCACCATGAAGTTTAAGTAGAAACCCATTTCAAAGTATATGTGTAATGATTTAAATGCCCCACTCATACCTATCCTGGCTGTTTGTTTTTTGTTTTGTTTTTGTTTTTCTTTTTTTTTTGTTTGTTTCTATGCCCGCTGTGTTTAACTACAGATATCTGTGTTTCTCTTTGAAATCTACTATTAGCCTTCACCTTATTGTGTGAAATCCCGGCTGAACACTGAAAACCAGTCTGCCTCTCTATGGCTGCTCTCATTTCCTCCACGATCACTGCTCCCACAGTGAGCTGTAGGTCTGGAGAGGTGGTGTTATCAGTCTGAAGAGAATCAAGCCATTGCAATAAGCCTTGTTTTCGCATTTCCTCTGAAAAGTTGAGAGGTAACAGTTAGACTTCTTTTTTAAAAAATCAGGGTTTTATTTGTGTTATCTAATGCAGAAATGCTTAGATTTCAGGTACTTTACATATGTAGGTTTTCACCAAAAATGGCAGCCATTTTAGAAGACTATTCAGTATCACAACAGAGATAAATTTCTCCTTCATACCAATTCTAGCAGCCTTATCTCCCAGCATAGGCTGAACCTTATAAGCTCTAATAAGCAACAAATATTTTGTATTGTCTTTCATGAGTAATGATTTAAAAGTACATCTGTTTTCTCTCTCCAGTTTTTGAACTTTCTTCTTCCAACTTCCCTTGCACATCACCAAAAATTCTATTAAGTTACTCAATTAGAAAATATTCAGAATTATCGCACGCTTCAGTATAAACTTAAGTTAGCATTTATGTATTTTTAGAGACTGGTTCCAGTTGAATACCTTAAGTCCAATCAGAGGCACTAGAAGATTTATTCTCTTGACAAACTATTTAAATTAGAAGTAGCTTTGTACCTTAGGGCTTTGAAAATACCTTACTATCCAATTTAGAACTAGTCATAGTTTTGAAAAACATTTTAAAAGTATTATATAACAAGGAAGTTAGGAAATATACATGCTGTTTTAAAGAGGCTGTAATGAGGTATGAACAAGGCAAGAAAATTCAAAATATCTTGGAGAGGCAGAGTGAAGGGTCACATATATGGAGAAGAGGAGGAAGATGAGCACATAAAAGGAAGTATTTTCCAGCTATTGAGGGCTGCTGTTTCTCTCCTTTGCTGGTCTATCTCCCTCCTCTAACACTGTAACTGCAGATACAGAGCAACGTTCTCCTCTTCTCTGTATATATGCTTTTTCTCTTGGTGAACTGGTACTGACTTATGTTTCAATTTGTTTATGCTAAGTACATGCAAATCTTAATCTCTATCCCCAAACTCTTAACTTTAATCCCTTATTTCTACCTCCCTACAGAAAAAGTCTTCTTGAATTTTTCATTACAGTATCAAACAAAATACTACTAAAGTCAACCTTTATTATATCTTCCTCCCCAAAGGTTCTCTTTCCCAAACAACTCCCTATTTCTCTTAAAGGTTTAAAATCTAATATTGGCTTCTTTTTTTTAAAAATTAATTAATTTATTTATTTTTATTTTTGGCTGCCTTGGGTCTTCGTTGCTGCCCACGGTCTTTCTCTAGTTACAGCAAGCGGGTGCTACTCTTCGTTGCGGTGTGCGGGCTTCTCATTGCGGTGGCTTCTCTTGTTGCAGAGCGCGGGCTCTAGTAGTTGCAGTACGCAGGCTTAGTTGCTCCTTGGCATGTGGGATCTTCATGGACCAGGGCTCGAACCCATGTCCTCATCGATGGCAGGAGGATTCTTAACCACTGCACCACCAGGTAAGTCCCTTGGCTTCTTTTCTTTTATTCCCCTTTATTATAGTTACTTAGTTACCAAAGCCCACTTCAAAATATTTCACATATCCATTGCAACCCACTGTATTTTATTCAGCTTTTCTTCATTCTTGCCTAGGCCACCTCAAACTTCTTTGTTTGTGGTTTTTGTTTGTTTGTTTTTGGCTGCACCGTGCGGCACGTAGGATCTTAGTTCCCCTACCAGGGATCAAACCCATGCCCCTAGCAGTGGAAGCGCAAAATCTTAACCACTGGACCACCAGGGAAGTCCCCATAAATTTATAGTTAACTCTTAAAAATCACGTAGTGTTAAGTCTTCCAACTTAGTTCGTTTTCAAAATTGTTTGCCTATTCCACATCCTTTGCATTCCCATACAAATTTTAGAATCCGTTTATCAATTTCTATAAAATCCTGCTGGGATTTTGGAGAGAATGCAATGAATCTGTAGGTCAATTTGGGGAGATTTGAACTCTAATATTATTTAATCTTTCAGTCCATGAGCATGGTCTCTTCATTGATTTCATCTTTAATTTGTCAGTGATGTTTTGTAGTTTTCACTGAACTAGTTTTTCCATATATATTGTTAAATATATCTCTAATAATTTTATGGTTTTAATGCTATTCCTTTTTAAATGTCAACTTCCCATTTTAAATTTTAATATATAGAAATACAATCAATTTTTGCATATTGACTTTGTCCCCTGCAACCTTGCTAATCTCACTTATTCTAGGTTCTTTTTTTTGGGGGGGGAGTAGATTCCCTAGGATTTTCTATAAACATGGGCATGTCACCTGCATTTGACTAGAACTGTTCTAAGAGTGAGCACTGGTAATTTATGCCAAAACTTCGGAATTAAACTGATAAACCTCTAGCTATGGCCCACAACTCTAGGGACCATAACTACAAAAGAGAAGTCCCTATACTGGTAACAGGTGTACCTTCCTCTGTGCTATGAGCTGATTAGTGCCTTCCAAGCTCCCTCTGGTTGTTGGCAGAATTTATCATCTTGGGGACTTCCCTGGTGGCAAAGTGGTTAAGAGTCCACCTGCCAAGGCAGGGGATGTGGGTTTGATCCCTGGTCCGGGAAGATCCCACATGCCACAGAGCAGCTAAGTCTGTGCGCTACAGCTACTGAGCCTACGCTCTAGAGCCGGTGAGCCACAACTACTGAGCCCGTGAGCCACAACTACTGAGCCCGTGAGCCACAACAACTACTGAGCCCACGCCCCAGAGCCCGTGCTCCACAGCAAGAGAAGCCACCGCAATGAGAAGCCCACGCACAGCAACAAAGAGTAGACCCATTCGCCACATCTAGAGAAAGCCCGTGCACAGCAACGAAGGCCCAATGCAGCCAAAAATAAATAAATTAATTAAAATAAATAAATTTATCATCTTGTGGCTGTAGGATTGAGGTCCCCATTTTCTTGCTGGCTGTCAGCAGAGGGCAGCTCTCAGAGCATAGCCATGGGGGCTTCTCCAAAGGCCCTCTTACAATATGGCGGCTTACTTCGTCAAAGCCTGCAAGCAGTCTAGCCAACTCTTACAGCTCTCAACTTTGGCAGTTAATTGATTTATTTTTTTAATTTTTAATTTTATTTTTATTATTATTATCATCTTTTTTTTGGCTGCTCCGGGTGGTATGTGGGGATCTTAGTTCCCTGACCAGGGATCAAATTCATGCCCACTGCAGTATAAGTGCGGAGTCTTAACCACTGGACCTCCAGGGAAATCCCTGATAGTTGATTTATATTTTTTTATACCACTACACAACTGTTTCTTATTATATGCATTCACATGTTTAATACTTGCTTAGAAATAAATGAATTAAGAGGAAGCAAACGGAGAACAAATGAATTCTTTAGCTAACACAAACCAGTTACAAAATGGCCCCGAAGGGTAAGTTTTCACTCTGACAATTTTTGAGTTATTTTTAATTAATCTTACTACTTAAACTTTCCACACACATAACTATTTCAGAAACAGAAAAAACGAAGTTGCAAATGCAGCATGGCTGAGTAGGACCCATTAAGAGGCACCATGGTAAAGTTGAATGGGAACTTCAGTATAAAAACATCACAAATACCTCGACCCTTTTCCCTAGCTTTGAAATATGTCACATCCACGAAAAACAATTTCTGGGAGGGTATATGCACTTAGATCAGCTAATTTCTGTTATGAGGTTTTTTTTTTTTATATTACACACATCATATGAAGACTCAGGAGTATGATATATCATCATAAATCATTTCCTAGACATTGTACTGTTCTGAGCACTCTAAATAATAAGATATCACTGCATCTCGAAGCTTAATATTTAAACTAGACACAATAAAGCAACTTTTTCCTTCATATATGAATACCTTTTATTTCCTCATACAGAAATAAGATTTCTTTAAAACACTGGCATTTTATATAAAAATGTAAGAAAGATAGGTATAGAAGAGGCGCATGTCCATTTGAAGTAACATTTGACCTCCAACAAAGGTATGTACCATCATCTTCACCAGAGAGCTCTTCAACAATGAGTTGCCCTCCAAAACCAACGTAACGTGTAATAATAGTTCTTATATGAGGTGTGTAGGTTTCAGTGGGTCTGTGAATCTCCTGAAAACTACATGCAAAACTGTTTTACATGTAGATATGTATTTTTCTGAGGCAAGCAAGGGTCCACAGCTTTCAACAGATTTTCAAAAGGGCATATAGCCTTCAAAAAACCCTTAAACAGCAAATAATTTAATGTACTATAAAACCAAACACAACCACACAAAATCTATGGGATGCAGCAAAAGCAGTCCTAAGAGGGAAGTCCATAGAGATACAGGCCTTCCTCAAAAAAACAAGAAAAATCTCAGGGACTTGCCTGGCGGTCCAGTGGTTAAGATTCTGCGCTTCCACTGCAGGGGGCATGGATTCAATCCCTGGTTGGGAACGAAGATTCCATATACTGTGTGGCGCAGCCAAAAAAAAAAAAAAAACCAAAGAAAAACCCAGAAAAATCTCAAATAAACAATCTAACCTACTACCTATGAGAATTAGAAAAAGAAGAACAAACAAAACCTAAAGTCAGCAGAAGGAAGGAAATAATAAAGTATTATAAAACCAATTCCAAATGTTTATTTAAAAAAATTAGCTACACAGTAAAATGTAGTACACAAAACTAAGCCCCCTGACAAAAAAGAAAGAAAAAAAACAATAACAGGACTTCCCTGGTGGTGCAGTGGTTAAGAATCCACCTGCCAGTGCAGGGGACACGGGTTCGTGCCCTGGTCTGGGAAGATCCCACATGCTGCGGAGCAACTAAGCCCGTGAGCCACAACTACTAAGCCTGCGCATCTGGAGCCTGTGCTCCACAACGGGAGAGGCCGTGACAGTGAAAGGCCCGCGCACCGCGATGAAGAGTGGCCCCCGCTCGCCGCAACTGGAGAAAGCCCTCGCACAGCAACGAAGACCCAACACAGCCAAAAAAAACAAACAACAACCCCCCCCAAAACCCAACAACAACAAAAACACAACACAAAAAACAAAACCAAAAAACCCTTCCTTACTCTGATCCCAGAATAATAATAATAAATCAATAAAGGCAAATGTACCATAACTTTGCCTCCTTTAAGTGGCACATTACATTGTCCATTGTATTCTCCCTAAAGAACTAAAAGCTCTGCAGCCTCCACCTTGATAAACTCAGCTATCAGGATCAGAGAATAAAATAATTCCTCAATGGTCCTTCCCGTAAGTTTCCCTGGGTAGTTCCACCTCTACCCTTCAATACAACATATTAAAAGGCATCATACAACTGTTGACAGCAAAACTAAACTTTAATATCTTACATCTTACTTTAAAACATGGAACCCATGGAAAATTCACCACTGTAACTAGAAATAAACTAAACACTCTTGGAGCTTTTTCTGAACAAATCTGTATAGTTTCTACAAGTAATAACATATGCCCTGACAAGTCCCCCAAGAAGTTAACTTGCTATAGATTTGTATCCTTTTGGTTAACGTCCAACATTCAAAGATTTTCACTAAAAGAGCTCTTCTAAATAAGAATAATGTTGGGATTTCCCTGGTGGCATAATGGTCAAGAATCTGCCTGCCAGAGAAGGGGACACGGGTTCGATCCCTGGTCTGGGAAGATTCCACATGCCGCGGAGCAACTAAGCCCATGTGCCACAACTACTGAGCCTGTGCTCTACAGCCCATGTGCCTAGAGCCTGTGCTCCGTAACGAGAAGCCTGCGCACTGCAATGAAGAGTCGCCCCTGCTCACCCCAGCTAGACAAACCCCATGCACAGCAATGAAGACCCAGTGTAGCCAAAAGTAAATAAATAAAAAATAAATTAATTTTAAAAATAAATAAATAAGAATAATGTTACAAAATAAAGCTAAAGTACATGTTACAAGTGAAGGGGAGAATAGATACA
Source organism: Pseudorca crassidens (assembly GCF_039906515.1). Taxonomy (NCBI): domain Eukaryota; kingdom Metazoa; phylum Chordata; class Mammalia; order Artiodactyla; family Delphinidae; genus Pseudorca; species Pseudorca crassidens. Next base: position 32,407,456 of record NC_090305.1, read on the forward strand.
TTGTTTTGAATATAGCCATTATCATAAGTACTAGAAAATGTGTATGAAAAGGTGTTAAAAAGCTTCTAGATGCAGAATCTTTGCTCTGTGAACTCCAGCTGAATTCCACTTTTGTAATATTTTGATTAAAAAAAATAATAAGACCCGGATTAAAAGCAAGTTTTAATTGCCCTAATTTAATTCTAGTCTAAGAAAAATTTTTGTTTTGGCCACACCACACAGCATGCAGAACTTCCCCCACCAGAGATTGAACCCGTGACCCCTGCAGTAGTCTTAACCACTGAACTGCCAGGGAAATCCCTAAGAAAATATTTTTAACCATCAAGTACATTTTATTAAAGCACTTTCATGAGATTATATCTCAAGTTTTTATCAGGCAGATAAAGTAAACAAAGATAAGCTTACCAAAAAAAAATCACTTATCATTCTCCTACACATCAATAACCAAGTGGAGAATATAATAGAAAAAAACACAAAATCGTAATGGCAATTAAAAAAAATTAAAGCATCTAGGAACTAACATAATGAATGCACAAGACCTTTATAGAAAAAAGTAAAGCTTTAATAAGGATATTATAATTGGATACTCATGTAATAAAAAAAGGAATCTTGATCCCTACCTCACATCCTGCAGACACACACATAATGGATAGTAAATCTAAATGTAAAAGGCAAAACAATAAAGCTTCTAAAACAATATAGGAGAGTTTCTTCATGATCTTGAATAGGTAAAGAAGACCTTAAAAAATACTATCCATAAAGAAAAAAAAAGACAAACTGGACCAAATTAAAATTAAGAGCCTCTATTCATCAAAATCCACCATTAAGAGAGTAAAAAACAAGGGAATTCCCTGGCTGCCCAATGGTTAGGGCTCCACGCTTCCACTGCAGGGGGCACAGGTTCAATCCCTGGTTGGGGAACTGGAACCCCACATGCCGCACGGCGTGGCCAAAAAATTTTAAAAAAAAGAGTGAAATACAAGCCACAAACCAGAAGATGCTGCAATACATATAGTTGATAATGACTCATATCCAGAATACATAAAGAAGTCCTATAGATGAATAAGACAATTAAACCAAAAAAATGGGCAAATACTTAAACAGGCACTTCATGAAAGAAGAATGGTCATCAACTTACAAAAAGGTGCTCAATTTCATTAACACCAGGAACATGCAGACTAAAACCATAATATGATATCACTATACACTCATCAAAATGGCTAAAAAGCAAAAGAGAAAAAAGCAAGTGTTGAAAAAGATGTGGAACAACTAGAACTCTCATATACCGCTAGTGGAATTATAAATCAGTATACCCTTTTTGGAAACCTTTCGGTAGTATCTACTAACGCTGAGTACAGGCAAACTAAAGCTGAATACAGACAAACCACATAACTGAGCACTTCTAGTCATATGCTCAACAGAAATGCACACACTAAAAGATATTTACAAAAATGTTCATAGCAGCACTATTCTTAGTGGTCCAAAACTGGAAGAAACCCAAATATCCATGAAGAGTAGAATGGGTAAATTGTAGTATATTCATACAATGGAATACTACAGAAACTCAACTATATACAACAGAATGGATGAATCTCACAAAGACAATGTTGAGTGAATGAAGCCAGACTCAAGTATATACTGCATAATTTCAATTTTATAAAGTTCAAAAATAAGCTAAATAGAAATCAGGACAGTGGTTATATAGGAGAGAGGGGAGAGGAATAGATAACGACTGGGAGGGTAGGCAAGGGTGGCTTCTAGAATTCTGACATTTTTTGATCTGGGTGCTGCTTACAGAAGTGGGTTTACTTTGTGAAATCACTCAAGGTGTACACGTACAATTTATATACTTTATGTATATTACATCAGTTAAAAGTTTAGAGGAGAAAGAAAAAGGAAAACATACTGGATTCTAGATTTCAGAAGAAGCAGAAAATATAAATCAAAAATTTTAATTTAAAAAGTCACTAGAGCTTCCCTGGTGGCGCAGTGGTTGAGAGTCCGCCTGCCGATGCAGGGGGCACAGGTTCGTGCCCCGGTCCGGGAAGATCCCACATGCCGCGGAGTGACTAGGCCCGTGAGCCATGGACACTGAGCCTGCGCGTCCGGAGCCTGTTGCTCCGCAACGGGAGAGGCCACAACAGTGAAAGGCCCGCGTACCGCAAAAAAAAAAAAAAAAAAAAAAAGTTAATGGATGACAGACTTGGGAAAAGATATTTGAAGAGTCAAAAATAGACAAGGGACCAACAACTAGGATACACAAGGAGCTCTTCCAAAAAAAAAAAAAAAAAACAACGGCAGAAATCCAATGGAAAATTGAATGAAGATTATAAATAAACAATTCACAAAAGTAGAAACTCAATAGGCTAACAAGTATATGAAGAGAAGCTCAACCTCAATTAGTAAAGAGAAGTATAAATTAAAACAAACCCCAAAATATAAAATACCCCTTTATAGCCATCACATTGGCAGGTACTTTAAAATATTAGATAATACCAATTGCTGGTGAGGATATGGAGGAAACAGGAATTCTTGTGTACTGTCAGAGGTAGGGCAAATTGTTACAGTTATTCTGGGGAGCAATTTGGCAGTATTTAGTGAAACTAAGTATATGTGTATACCCTATAATCTAGCAGTCCACTCCTGAAGATACTTCCCAGAGAAACCCTTGCATATGTCCAAGAGGATTAATGAGGACATTCATCATATAAACAGAAGGACGTGAGAAGCAACCAATGAGCTCATCAGTAGGAAAAGGGTCTGTAAACATGGTAGATCCATACCACGGATTATGCTGCAATTAAAAGAAATCAATTACATATAAATACAGCTACATGAATAGATGTATAAAATCAGCAATGAAAGAAAATTAAGAATGAGACCTATAATAACAGTGCTATCATGTAATTAAAAAGCACAATTTTTTTTAAACATTGTTTCACAGCAAATTAATGCAGTTTATACTCAACTGCATCTTTTTTTTTTTAATTTTTATTGGAGTATAGTTAATTTACAATGTTGTATCAGTTTCAGGTGTACAGCAAAGTGAATCAGTCACACATATACATACAACCACTCTTTTTTTTAGATTCTTTTCCCATGTCATTACAGAGTATTGAGTAGAGTTCCCTGTGCTATACAGCAGGTTCTTATTAGTTATCTATTTCATATATAGTAGTGTGTATATGTCAGTCCCAATCTCCCAATTTATCCCTCCCCCACCACCTTATCCCCTGGTAACCATAAGTTTGTTTTCTACATTCGTGATGCTACTTCTGTTTTGTACATAAGTTCATTTGTACCTTTTTTTTTTCAGATTCCACATATAAGCGATATCATATGTTTGTCTTTCTGTGTCTTACTTCACAGAGTATGACAATCTCTAGGTCCATCCATGTTGCTACAAACGGCATTATTTTTGTTCTTTATGGCTGAGTTATATTCCATTGTATATATGTAACACATCTTCTTTACCCATTCCTCTGTCGATGGACATTTAGGTTGCTTCCATGTCCTGGCTATTGTAAATAGTGCTGCAATGAACACTAGGGTGCATGTATATTTTTGAATTATGGTTTTCTCTGGGTATATGCCCAGGAGTGAGATTACTGGGTCATATGGTAGTTCTTTTTTTTTTAACAACTTTTTTTTTTTTTTAAAGATGTTGGGGGTAGGAGTTTATTAATTAATTTATTTATTTTTGCTGTGTTGGGTCTTCGTTTCTGTGCGAGGGCTTTCTCTAGTTGTGGCAAGCGGGGGCCACTCTTCATCACGGTGTGCGGGCCTCTTACTATTGCGGCCTCTCTTGTTGTGGCTCACAGGCTCCAGACGCGCAGGCTCAGTAGCTGTAGCGCACAGGCTTAGTTGCTCCGCGGCATGTGGGATCCTTCCAGACCAGGGCTCGAACCCGTGTCCCCTGCATTAGCAGGCAGATTCTCAACCACTGCGCCACCAGGGAAGCCCAACAACTTTTTTTTTTTTTAACTTTATTTATTTTATTTATTTTTGGCTGTGTTGGGTCTTCATTGCTGCACATGGGCTTTCTCTAGTTGCAGCGAGCGGGGACTACTCTTCGTTGTGGTGCACAGCTTCTTACTGTGGTGGCTTCTCTTGTTGTGGAGCATGGGCTCTAGGTGCATGGGCTTCAGTAGTTGCAGCGCGCAGGATCAGTAATTGTGGCTCGTGGGCTCCAGAGCACAGGCTCAGTAGTTGTGGCACACAGGCTTAGTTGCTCCAGGGTATGTGGGATCTTCCCCGACCAGGGATCAAACCCGTGTCCCCTGCATTGGCAGGCGGATTCTCAACCACTGCACCACCAGGGAAGCCCCGATATCGTAGCTCTATTTTTAGTTTTTTAAGAAACCTCCATACTGTTCTCCATAGTGGTTGTACCAATTTACATTCCCACCAACAGTGTAGGAGGGTTCCCTTTTCTCCACACCCTCTCCAGCATTTGTTGTTTGTAGATTTTTTTTTTTTTGCGGTAGGTGGGCCTCTCACCGCTGTTGTCTCTCCCGTTGTGGAGCACAGCCTCCGGACGCACAGCCTCAGCGGCCATGGCTCACAGGCCTAGCCGCTCCGTGGCGTGTGGGATCCTCCCGGACTGGGGCACGAACCCGTGTCCCCTGCATCGGCAGGCGGACTCCAAACCACTGAGCCACCAGGGAAGCCCTGTTTGTAGATTTTTTGATGATGGCCATTCTGACCAGTGTGAGGTGATACCTCATTGTAGTTTTGATTTGCATTTCTCTAATAATTAGTGATGTTGAGTACCTTTTCACGTGCTTAAAAAGCACAAGTTTTAAAAGCACACGTTATATAAGTCAGAGAAAGACAAATACTGTGTTATCACTTATATGTGGAATCTAAAAAATAAATAAATTAATACAACAAAACCGGAACAGACTCACAGATAGAGAGAACAAACTAGTGGTTACCAGTGAGGAGAGGGGAGGGGAAGGGGCAAGATAGGGGTAGGCGTTTTAGAGATACAAAATACTGTGCATAAAATAAATAAGCAATAAGGATACATTATGCAGCAATTATTTTATAGTAACTTTAAATGGAGTATAATCTATAAAAATAATGAATCACTATGTTGTACCCCTGAAAGTAATATAATAGTAAATCAACTATATTTCAATAAATAAATAAAAAATAAATGAAAAATGATAACAGCAGACAAATAAAAATAATTAAAAGCACATGTACAAAGCAACACTGTACAATTTATAAAGACATATACATATTTAAGAAGATATACATCAGTGAGTGCCAGAGGGTTTGTGGGGTAGGAAGGGAGAAGGGGGAATCACTATGAAGGGGAAAAGAAGTAAAATAAGTAAAGTAAAATGAGAGAGGCCTTGAACAGCCCATCGATGACATTATCCTGATAACTGATTAGAAATTTTGAGTAATTCAACTCCCTGTTGTTTAGGTCCCCTTAAAAAAAGCTCACTCTTCGGGCTTCCCTGGTGGCGCAGTGGTTGAGAGTCCGCCTGCCAATGCAGGGGACATGGGTTCGTGCCCCCGTCCAGGAAGATCCCACAGGCCGCGGAGCAGCTGGGCTCGTGAGCCGTGGCTGCTGAGCCTGCGCGTCCGGAGCGTCTGCTCCGCAACAGGAGAGGCCACAACAGTGAGAGGCCCGCGTAACGCAAAAAAAAAAAAAAAAGCTCACTCTTCTTATGAACCAAGTTACAATAATATAAATTAACCTACAAATAATGGAAGTGTGCAGTCAGCCTTCTACTGATAACTTTAACCTGCCCTAGTTATGTCTCAAGAGAAACTTGATGTTAATACAGATTTTACAGCTTCTCAACATCTCAACCTGGAAAGATAAAAGAATTTGTATATCCTTCCATGTGAGTCCTTGTGATTCATTCATGTTGTAGTTTAAGTTTCCTTTCAATCAATCCAAGAAGGAGCAGTGTGACCAAGCAAAGCAGGTTCCAAAGGCAGGAAGCAGAAGCAATATGATGCTATGCAAGTACCTTTCCGAACAGTCCCTTCTGCTGTTGTAGGGCTTTGGGGCAACCCTTCAATGTAGGTGGTTGGCAATAAGTCTGCTGAGAGAGGCTGACCTTGGAGCTTTTGCAGTCTCTCTTGTACAGCACTGGTCAGGTCTACATAAGCCTCATCAATGCTGGCACGTTCAATCACAGCAAAACGAGACATTACCTCCATCACTTCCACACTGGCTTCCCGGTACCTAAGAGCATGAGAGCACAATATACTCACACACATACAGAGCAAGGAAAGGATGCTCTATTGCAGTAGTTGGTGTTCTTTCACAGACTCTTAAGTATAATCACTCCAAGGTATTTTTAAGAATAGTTGATAAACTAAGTATATATATGTTTTTGCAAATCATATTTTTATTTTTATAACCTGGCATCTCAGGTTAATTATTAAAATAATAATTTTAAATTACCAGGTCTTTATTAATAACTCTCTGGTCTACAAACTTATTCCTAAATTTTCTAAAACTGCCTTTGTTCATTATTTGATGAAGATTTTAAGAGTAAAATAAATGATCCAGTTTTAAGTTGGTGGCATGTGGCTTTTCAAAATCACACTCTGAAGTCAACTATATTTCTGGGAAGTTACACTGTCTTTCCCAGCATAAAATTCTATTCAATGCAACGTAGCATATGTCCATTAGCTGAATTAATTCTACTTTAGGGTTACAGTATTAATCTTCAGTCAAATCTGTCTTCTTTTCTGGCAATAATCCCAATGTGAGGTTGGCTATGACACTCCACCTTTAGACTTCTAATTGATAGGTGAATTCAGGGGTATCTCAAGTCCCAAGTCAAAGCATGATCCCTACACACACCACCCCACACAGTATAGTGTACTGTGAGAACGTGGAGATCTGAAAATGAATCCTCAGTCTTCCACTTCCTAACTGTGCGAACTTAAATTATTTAACCTCTCTAAATTGGTCCCTCATTTGTGTGTGCGGGTGGGGGTGGGGGGGATAATACTAGAACCTTCCTTATAACAATGTGAGATTTAAGAGACACTGCCAATGAAGAATTTAACACAGTGCCTGGCATATGACATATGTTCACTATACACTAGCTATTAGGATTATTATAATGACTGGGGCTTGTATCTACCTCTAACTTGGCTATGCCTATACTAATGCCTCCCATTCCAAGGCTAACTTTCTAAAATCTGGGCAGAGATCGCTCAGTTCAAAAACAGAAAAATTAAGCTTCTTTGGGACTGTTCAGTTCTGGCAAATAATTCTAGATATTGCACTAGAATGTGAGTTTGACTCAGTCTTCTCTGGAAAAACTCTTATTAGTTTCACAGTCAATTTAATTACTTCAAACACTTCAGACTTTTGGCCTGAGAACATGGGAAGTGGAATTAAGTTTTAATTATAACAACCAATTGTTAAATAATTAAGGAACTGAAAGGGTATTAAGGGTGGCAATTATTATAGGTAATAATGATTCCGAACTGTTCCTAAAACGCAATATTAAAATCTGTTTTCATTCCACACTGAAAATTTAGCTGACTAAAGGGAATTTTTTCAGATGTTATTTACATAAAACGAATTAGAAACATGAGTTCCTAGCCTCATGAAATGCTTCCAACTCTTCCATTCCCCTTAAACAAGCTTTTCTTCTTACTTGGTGAGGTTAGCTTTTCCATGGGACTCACGAACTTGTGCCAGTAGAAGATCTGGACATAACTTCTTAGCATCTTCTGCCCACATGTATCTAGTGACCCCAAATGCACGAGCTTCATAACTTACTGAAATGATTCTAAGGTTAGGAAAAAAAGGGGAACAGAAAAATATTACATGATCACAAGCAAAAATAATTAAAATTTAACATGATGAATAGGTTATAAACATAATAGTATAAACTTTTTGGTCACTGATGCTACTATTCATTCTCAAACATAGCAGTTCAGAATCCCCCAAAACAGGACCTAGCATAGTGCCACGTATTCTTTTTTTTTTTTTGCCATGTATTCTTATAGATTAAAACAGTAGTTGAGAGTTACAACAATAACTATGATACATACCCACCACCCTTCCATGATTTGTACTGTGCAACTGCACAAGGTTTATTCTTCAAATGAGGATTTTGCCGCTGTTCCACTTGAACAAAAAAACAGTCCATGTCCACTAGAGTAATTACCCGGTCTTGTCCATTAGCCATTTTTCTGTAAGACAATATTTTATGGACAGTTAGAAAGGATATTGAATAAAAAGTGCCAAAGAAAATTATACTTCCATTCTTCCATTGTTGAATTACCATAAGCATGGGAACATGGAAACTAACAATAATGAAACAGGCATTTTCATATACTGCTGGCAGGAAAATAATAAACTGATACAACTTTAGAAAGGTAATAAATATTGAAAGCTTTAAAGAATACCCATCCCCCCAAAGAATTGAACACTTCACAAAAGAAGATATACAAATAGTCAACAGTCACATGAAAATGGCTCAACATCATTAGTCATAGGGAAATGCAAATCAAAACCACAATGCAGGCTTCCCTGGTGGCGCAGTGGTTGAGAGTCCGCCTGCCGATGCAGGGGACACGGGTTCGTGCCCCGGTCCGGGAAGATCCCACATGCCGTGGAGCGGCTGGGCCCGTGAGCCATGGCCGCTGAGCCTGCGCGTCCAGAGCCTGTGCTCCGCAACGGGAGAGGCCACAACAGTGAGAGGCCCACGTACCGCAAAAAAAAAAAAAAACCACAATGCACGTCAATGGAGGGATAAAGTCAACAGTTAATCTAGTTGACAGACAAATCTCAAATATAAGTTCAGGGAAAAGAGAAGCAGAAAATGATATATAACATCAAAGCATTCATGTGAATTTTTAAAACTTTTTATTTTGAAATACTTTTACACTTACAGAAAAGTTGCAAATATAGTAGGGTTCTCCTATACCCAGTTTCCCCTAAAGCTAACATTTTATACAGCACAATTATCAAAACTAAAGAATGAACATTAGTATAATATTCACACTACAAACTTTACTTGAATTTTACCAGTTATTCCACTAATGTTCATTTTTGGTTCCAGGATCCAGCTTAGGATCCAGTCTTAGTCTTCACGTCTCCTTAGTCTTCTCCAATCTGTGACATTTCATGTTTTTCATGACCTTGACACTTTTGAAGGGAACTACTCAGTTGCTTTGAGAATGTCTCTCAGTTTAGGTTTGTCTGATGTTTTCTCTTGATTAGACTGAGGTTATGCATTTTTAGCAAGAATATTATGGAAGGGTTCTGCTTTTCTCAGTGTATCATGTTGGGAGGTACATGATGTCACTGTGTGTTAATACTGGTGATGTTAAGCATATCATTTAGTTGAGATAGTGTTTGCTAGGTTTCTCACTGTAAAGTTACTATTTTTTCCTTTCTTAGGAGAGATACTTTGAGACTATGCAAATACCCTGTTTCTCCTCAAACTTTCAACCACTAAGCACCCATCAGTGGATCTGGCCTGTCACAATTTGTGATGTTCTAAAGGTGATTTTCTACCCATTCATGTAAATTTTTGAAGACAAAAAGAAAACAATACTACATACTATTTGTAGACAGACATATATAAAGGTATGGATGCTAGACTGAAAGAACAAACCTTATACACAATGAATACAGACTAACGTTTTCATTTAACATTGTTAGAAATCTAAAAGGATTCAGTAAACTAAAGCAGTGGCTCTGCAAACTTTGCTACAGATTAGAATCACCTAGGAACCTTTAATACTATTGATTTCTGGCTTCTACCACCAGACATGTAACTTAATTGGTATGGGTGTGACCTGGCCATCATGATTTCTAAAAGCTCTCTCTAATAAGCTCTCTCTTATGATTTTTATTTTTATTTATTTATTTAATTTTGAAAGAAGGCATCAGGGATTAGAAGTTGGGTGCAGAATGGCTTCATTTAAAGAAAAAGAGAAAAAGGAAGACAATAATCTTTGGTTTATTATTAAAGAAAGAATTCGTGTGTGTGTGTGTGTGTGTGTGTGTGTGTGTGTGTGTGTGTGTGTGTGTGTGTGTGTGTGTGTGTGTGTGTGGTACGCGGGCCTCTCACTGTTGTGGCCTCTCCCGTTGCCCAGCACAGGATCCGGATGCGCAGGCTCAGCGGCCATGGCTCACGGGCCCAGCCGCTCCGCGGCATATGGGATCTTCCCGGACCGGGGCCACGAACTTGTGTCCCCTGCATGGGCAGGCGGACTCTCAACCACTATGCCACCAGGGAAGCCCTCTCTCATGATTTTTAAAAGCAGAGATTGAAAACCACTGACTTAAAGTAAATAAGATATTTGTGGAAACACAGTAATTCATGATTTAAATATGAGAGAACACAGGTTATACAGTTGAGTAAGCACTCAACTGTATTCTTTTTTTTTTTTTTTTTTTTTGCGGTACGCGGGCCTCTCACCGCTGTGGCCTCTCCCGTTGCGGAGCACAGGCTCCAGACAAGCAGGCTCAGCGGCCATGGCTCACGGGCCCAGCCGCTCCACGGCATGTGGGATCTTCCCGGACCGGGGCACGAACCCGTGTCCCCTGCATCAGCAGGCGGACTCTCAACCACTGAGCCACCAGGGAAGCCCAACTGTATTCTTTTTTTAAAAAAGTATCAAAAATTAACATTCACCTTGAAAAAAGTGTCATGCAACTACAAAGCTGGAAGATTAGGGAAAAGAAAATGATGAATTCAAAAAATCAGAGTATTCAAGGCATTAATTCCTTACAAATTCCACTCACCTAAAACAGGCAGAAAGTAATACTTTAAACATTTATAAGTTAAAACCATAACATGCCAGAAATCACTTTACCTTGAAGTGGCTTTTGTACAGTCCTGGAACAGATAACGCCAAAGTAAAAATAGTAAATGCATTGTCACACACACACACCCAGGTAAGTACATTAGATGCAAACACTAGAAGTGGAGTATGAACAGGGAGCAGTGATTTAAGTAGAGCAAACATTTCCTAAATATACAACACCAAAACGGATATTCAGATTTTAACTGTTTTAGTTTTCAGTTTATGTATTTTGCTGGAGAAAGCAAGAGTTTTTTAAAGATGAAAAATGAAACATACTCTCTGCCAAAACCCTCCTTTGGGAATAAGGATTACACTATTTTGAAGTCATATAAATATTATATACATATATGATATACATATATATTTCATATATATGATATATGTAGCACTTCAAATGATCAAAACTGTACAAACCTTCGGTATTTGCAATTATTCATCATTAACGATCTCGATTTACCCCAATCTTTAAAAACAAGTTTGGTGCCAATCAGGTGATAACACACCCAAGGAAAATACGTACAGGTGAAGAGGGAGGTTTAAGAGCTACCATTTTCTTTCCACAAGAAAAATCCTCTTAAGAGGCAATACCAGGGCCTTTTCTCTCTGTGAGCAAGTATTTCTATTTCATGTAATTTCGGCCCAATGTTGTCCCCAGTCACTGCTATATTATACAACCAATAGCCAAGGCAACATGAAAAGTCTAAAAACAGAGATACAGAACTGTTCTAAATTCTCTTACCAATGTGACAACACTTGGCAAAACCGCCACCAGCGGACGCCACCGATGCTGGACTCGGTGTCCACTGGAAGGACGATGAAGTGGTCTTGAATATCCGTCTCCTTTCCGGGAACGGATCAGTCGGTTTCGAGAGAGATTTATTCCCGGCAACGACGGAGAAAAGGACCTAAGCGCGCTGACGATCCTCGCCCTGGCAGCAGCCGGCACAGCCGGGCGGGTCCAGCCTTAGCCACCGAGATCTGCTCACAGCCTTTCCGACAGTTATTCGCCGCGCGCGCCGCCGAGGGCCGTTGACGCGCCTGCGCACCGTGGCCCCTAAGTCTCTCGCTCCGCCCACCAAGGAGCAACAGTCAAAAGGAAGTCGCCACTTCCGCGGGCGCATGCGTACTGGAGGGTCGGGCGCGTGCGCAGCGCTGGCTTTTTCCCGGCTGGGTCTTGCTCGCGCTCCTCCTCCCGCTCCCCACCGTCCCCCTTAAGCCCGCCGCGGCCGGGTACCAGCGTGTGGTCCCGCCAACGGAGCGATCCGTGCCTCGTGCTTCCGGGACGTCCGTTGTGCGCGCTTGCGGCGCGTGGCACTAGTCATGTCGGTGGATCAAGTGAACGCGCTGTGCGAGCAGCTGGTGAAAGCGGTGACGATCATGATGGACCCCAGCTCCACCCAGCGCTACCGGCTAGAAGCCCTCAAGGTAGCTGGAGTCTGTCGCCCCGGGCCTGCTCCGAGACCCTCCCCCAGCCCCAGCAGTACCGGCGCAGCCCAAGACCCTGGCCGTCTCCCGCCCACGCGGCCCCTGGACCTCGGTCCCCAACCCCCGGGGGCCCTCCCCTCGCCGCTTTCCGCGCCTCTTCCCACTCCCCGCCTTCTGTGCTCGCCGCTCCTGCCCTTCTCCCGGGACGCTGTCGTCCCTAGCTCTCTGTGGCCGTCTCATCTCACCACCACTTCCCACTGCCCTCTCCTCCCCCCTCGCCACTTCTGTTTGCTCTTCTCCGTACCACGACTCCCTCCACAGCCTGCTGCACCCACTTTATTCCCTCAAACCCCACATCCCTGCATCCCCTCGCTTTCCCGTGGCGCACGTGTCCAGCCCATGTCCAACCCGTCCCCAACACCGGCCACATTCTTTATAGTCTCCGCTGCACTAAACGTTTCCTTGCTGACCCACTCCTGACCCGCCCTAACCGAGCTCCAGCCCCTCTAGTGCCCCTTAACACCCTTACACCTCTCCATAACCCACTTCTGTGTCTTGGGTATTTCTGGCCTAATTCTCACCCCACCCCTCCATGTTTTTTATTGTGTGATATTCTTAGGCTTTGCGCAAAGATGAACTTCTACCACTTACTTTGCATTTTCACAAGGGTCTTTTGGTTTCCTGAAAGTAGTTTTCTTGAGTGTCGGATGCTCTGCTACCGGGACTGACTCTTGTAGTGTAATTTGGGAATGCTAATACAAAACCAATGGGGATGCTAATACAATTCGAGTTTATTCCCCCATCAAACAATGTATGTGGGCTGTGAGAAATGACCTCTAGGAAGAAATATTTGTGCCGTGTGTATTTTAAGAGATGTAACTTCATAAAGTGGAGTGAGCATCACTTGGAGGAAACTTTACAATATATAGATGTATGCCACAGGATTTGGAATCAGAAATATTTGGGTTCTATTAGTTTCTCTTTTACTATGAAATATTAAAGATAGACACAAAAGTAGAATACTGCAACGGTCTTGTGTATACCCATCACCTGAACTCAGCAGCTGTAAAGATTTTACCACATTTGCTTTATCCCTCCCCCCACCAAAGGTTTTTAAAGCAAATCCTAGAAATTGTCATTTTACCTGTGTACTTCAGGGGTATATCTCTAACAATTTTTTACTCATTTATGTCAAATTTATTTTTTCTAACACTAATTGGCCATTGCATGGGAAATCTGGAACTATCAAAGTGAAAGGAATGTTTATCAGTTCTTTATTCATATAATATTGATATAGATTTTGCAGCTTAAAAATATAGCTCAGGGGCTTCCCTGGTGGCGCAGTGGTTGAGAGTCCGCCTGCCGATGCAGGGGACACGGGTTCGTGCCCCGGTCCGGGAAGATCCCACATGCCGCGGAGCGGCTAGGCCCGTGAGCCATGGCCACTGAGCCTGCGCTTCCGGAGCCTGTGCTCCGCAATGGGAGAGGCCACAACAGTGAGACGCCCGCGTACCGCAAAAATATATATATATATATATATATAGCTCAGGTTGGAGTTGAAGATGAAGTTTTCTGTTTTTAGTCCACACTCTCTCTTGGCTCCTAAGGGAAACGCTAACTTTTCTTCTTTTCAGTTTTGTGAGGAGTTTAAAGAAAAGTGCCCTATATGTGTCCCTTGTGGCTTGCGGTTGGCTGAGAAAACACAAATTGCCATCGTCAGACATTTTGGCCTTCAGATCCTGGAACACGTTGTCAAGTAAGGAGCTTTTGGACCTTACCACTGAAGTGTGTGAGAGAGCAAATCTTTATTTAGTGTATAACTCATAGAGGTACTGTTTAGGTGAGTAGAAAAGAGCAATCCCCAGGGAGAAAGGAATGATTCCTGAGAGGTTATCACAACCTCACGGGAGCTCTCATTCAGAACTTAACCTTTCTCAAGTTTCTTCATCTGTGTAAAGTGCATAGTACATACTAAGCATTCTGCAAGTATTAGCTCATAGTCATTTAGCATTTATTGAGCTCCTAATATATGCCAGCAGACCTCAGATTTTTTTAGAATAATGCAGTGTATAGGTAAATGAATCTCTGATTAGGCAACACGCCTTTAATTTCTTTTCTTTTCTTCTTTTCTTTTTTAAGTTTGAGTGTGAATGGCAAATTCTAAGCAAGATTATATGAGAATAACTGAAAACCCTTCCTAACTTGAGTCTCCTACTCCCAGTGCCTATCAGAAGCATCAGCTTTTAAGATTTAGCCACAGTTTTTCTGGAATTGTGCTATTACTTTCCAGTAATTTGGGAATTACTGAACTGAAACCAGTTCAGAAAGGAAGTTAGTGTTTTCAAATTCTATTTTCTTCTGAAAATCAGCTACATTTTCGCAGTTGTCCCAGGTACATATTTGCTTTTGGTCTGTCAATAAAATCAAGGAGAAAAGCTCATCTGTGCACAGATCCTGTGTGGATTCTAATTAATGGACTGCTGCGTATATAAAACTCTTTTTTTCTGTTAGCATTTTGGTTAAATGTGGACTGTTTCTGTCCATTCTTTGAAGGATACCAAAATCCAAAGTATAGTTTCTTAGTGAAATCACCAGCATTATTTTAACACAGGAATCAAAGCTAATCTGTTCTGAAGAGAAGACTTCTAATTTAGTTCTGTTGACTTTATGCATTTTGGTGGCCAGGTTTCGGTGGAACAGCATGTCTCGATTGGAGAAGGTCTATCTGAAGAACAGTGTCATGGAGCTGATTGCAAATGTAAGGAATGGTTGGTTGGAAGTCCTGTGTTTCCGAGGTAGTTTAGACAAACTGTAACTTTTCCAATGTAGCATTTGTGTAAAAATTCACTGCTTCTACATAGGTCAAACAGCATGCTTTATATACTATTAAATGTTACCTTCAAGATAAAAAGAACCACCGTCACTAGAAATCACAGTTCATCACGTTTCTCTTACTGGATTTAATTAATCCCTTATGTGTTGACTTCTGTTTTTAAAATTATGAAGACAGGGCAGAGAGATTAAACATTTTCAGCAAATGAGTAAGAGTCTTAGATTAATCAATTCTAAATTAGATTACACTTTGCTATTTGTTTCCTTTTATTCTAAAGTGAATTACTTTATGATATTAGCAATAAAAAATATGCTGAATGAGTTTGACTCAGGAGTTAGAATATGACTTTGAACATGTTTAGAATCCATAGCCTTTTATGTTCTGTTTCACAAAGGGCATGAAAATGGGAATTCACACCCCTTTACGTCCCCAAAGTCTAGTGTTGTTAATAGAAAAAAAAAATTCCCTTCAAAATTATTAACTTAGCTAGCTAAGGATTTGTATTTTATTAATTCTGGGGAAACTTGATAGAAGTCATAATTCATTAGTCTTGATATCAAACTTCAGAAGAGAGTCCCAGTAATGGTCTTTCTGTATCTTCTAATACTAGAACTATTGGTAAAATATTCAGTTACTCCTTATTGTCCCACTTTATCAGCCTTTCCATGTGTTCCTTATTTCCATACTTTTCCACCCTGGCCCTCTTACAAAATGAAAACAATCAATATGAGAGTCTCTTCAGTTTGTAAAGGAGAAGAGCAGTGATGTCTTCCTTGCTCCATGAGACAGCCATTTTATTAGCTGATGCAACCCTCTGTTAAGCTTTAAGTGGGAAGGATGATTAGTGAGAATTCAGGACAGGTGACTCAGATATGGAGAACAGGTTTGTTTATTCTGTTTAGTTTAAAAGTAGGCCTGCTCATGAGTTTCAGACACTTTTACAGCCCAATTTTTTCCCTTGAATTCAGTCTTGCAGACCTCTTAATATCTCTTATTCTTTTTCAGGGAACACTGAACATTTTGGAAGAGGAGAACCATATTAAAGATGTTCTGTCTCGAATTGTAGTAGAAATGATCAAGCGGGAGTGGCCACAGCACTGGCCTGACATGCTAATAGAATTGGACATTCTTTCCAAACAAGGGGTATGTAGTACAGCTGTATCAATTCAGGGTTTTTTTTATTTTTTTTTTGTTTTTTTTTTGCGGTACGCGGGCCTCTCACTGTTGTGGCCTCTGCCGTTGCGGAGCACAGGCTCCGGACGCGCAGGCTCAGCGGCCATGGCTCACGGGCCCAGCCACTCCGCAGCATGTGGGATCTTCCCGGACCAGGGCACGAACCCGTGTCCCCTGCATCAGCAGGTGGACTTTCAACCACTGCGCCACCAGGGAAGCCCCAATTCAGGTTTTTGTTTTTGTTTGCTCTTCAGGATGTTTTTGGTTGGTTTGTTTGTCTTGTCAGCAGAAAAGAGCCTTTGGTCATATTTATAATGAAAAACATATTTCAGTTTCATTTAACTACCTTCTCTCTATTGGTATAGGAAACACAGACAGAATTAGTGATGTTCATCCTTTTGCGACTGGCAGAGGACGTAGTGACCTTTCAGACTCTACCCCCTCAAAGACGAAGGGATATCCAGCAAACGTTAACCCAGAACATGGAAAGAATCTTCACTTTTCTACTTAACACACTTCAAGAAAATGTAAACAAGTACCAACAAGTGGTAAGGGATAAATACCACCTCCCTAAAGTTCTGTTTTCTAATATGAGTGGGTTTGTTTGTTTTTTAAAGTTAATCCTTTAGCAAGAAACTAGGGTGTTCAGTTTAGTAAACGGAACGGCTATTTTATAAGCAAAAAAGAAACAAAGATGACAGGAAAAACTGGAATTAATTTTCTAAGAAGCTCAATTCAGTGAGTTTCCATACCTACCAGAAAAAAATAATTCCTTTTATAGTAAGAAAATTCCTAAGAAAATAGTATAAAAATGAAGATTAATTTCTTTTTTTGTTGTTTAATTTATTTTTAAAATTTTGGCCATGCCGTGCAGCTTGTGCGATCTCAGTTCCCTGACCAAGGATTGAACCCGGGTCATGGCAGTGAAAGCACCGAATCCTAACCACTAGACCACCAAGGAACTCCCTGTAGGTTAATTCTTAATATTTGAAACCCAGATTCCTGATAGGTCAGGATAGTATCCCTGTTAAATTTCGATGTCCCATTTAGTCTTGGTCCCTTTTGCAGTGGAAACTGTGCCAAGTTTTATTAATCTTGATTACATGATTCCTGGTATTTCTTCCTGATGAGGTTTTTCTTCTGCAGAAAAAGGCAAACCAGATACTGTCTTTCCAATCATTGTCAGTTTTAGCAGAGAGCCTTTAGAAGAAGGCTGTGTGAAAGTTAATCTAGTACCATGGTTCTCAAAAGGAGGGGCGATTTTGCCCCCCAGGTTGTCACAACTAGGGGTTGCTACTGGCCTCTAATGGGTAGCCAGGCACGATGCTAAACATTCTATAATGCCCAGAACAGTCTTCCAAAATAATTTTCTGACCCAAAATGTCAATAGCATTGAGGTTTCAGAACCCTAATCTGGAATCCTCATACATGCTTATTTCACACAAAAAAAATCATTAAAATTTGGGTTGCCAGGGGTTTTCTGCCCCTGACATCTTCCTTAAGTCTATTTTCAGGGAAGCACTAGATACTAACACAAATGATGACAAGGTACTATTGGTGTCAGGGTAGGGAGAAACTCACAATGAATACCTAATATATGCTATATACTTTTTTTTTTTTAACATCTTTATTGGAGTATAATTGCTTTACAATGGTTATATACTTTTTCTTGCTTTACATGTTATTTAATCCTCAAAACAACCCTAAGAGAAAGTATTATCTCCATATTATGGATGAGGAAACTGAATTTCAGAGAATAATTATTGAAGATCCTCTAATAAATGATTATAGTGGAATTCACACCCCATTCTTTTTAGCAGAATGGACTCTTTCCCCCCACATATCTCCCTGGGATTTTACAAAAGAAAATATCAAAGTATTTGCATTTAAAAACCTATGTGTATTGAGGGTGAAAGAAGTTGGGTTTTTTTTTTGGCCGCGTTGGGTCTTCGTTGCTGCACGGGCTTTCTCTAGTGGCGGCGAGTGGGGGCTACTCTTTGTTGCGGTGCTCGGGCTTCTTATTGCGGTGGCTTCTCTTGTTGCAAAGCATGGGCTCTAGGCGTGCGGACCTCAGTAGTTGTGGCTTGCGGGCTCTAGAGTGCAGGTTCAGTAGCTGTGGCGCCCAGGCTTAGTTGCTCCGCGGCATGTGGGATCTTCCCGGACCAGGGCTTGAACCCGTGTCCCCTGCACTGGCAGGCAGATTCTTAACCACTGTGCCACCAGGGAAGTCCAAAGAGGTATTCTTTCCATTTTCCCCTAGGAGATTTAATCCCTAAGAGACATGAACAAATTATGAATGCTTCAGTGCCCTAGAAATCTAGCCAACATGCCAGAGCAGGGCCGATTGATGATGGTCTGACACAAGTTAGAAATACATCCGCTGGTGTTTTTCTTTAGCCTTGGTGTCCATTATCTCCATCTATTAAACCAGGCTACCAGGACCAGAGCACACCAAGGGACATCTCTTGTACCTGAAACTTCTCAGTTTCCTCATAGTTCCTTCTCTGCTTCCATCCCTTCACCTTCCCACCTAGGGAGTAGGCTGAATGGTAAACAAGGATGGGATGAGTAGGCTTACTCTCCCTGTCCATCACCTGGCGCCTGTACTGGTCCCAGGGGGCAGGAGGATAGGATCCGGATGGGAATGCAGGATTTGTTGGAGGAGATGGTGAAGGCTGGACTTGGCTGTTGTTGCCTGGATCCCTTTCCTTCTTGGGCAGCATCAGTAGATGCTGGTGAGAGGGTTCTACTCATCTCTGCCCCATTAACACCGCTCTTTGACCACTGATGGTGAGGGCTTAATACTTGTTCTTTGTTAGAAAAATTACTTTTTGAAAGTTGAGAAAAGGAATTATAAAACAAATCCTTTATGATGCTAATGGTGGTAAGTTTTTAAGTACGTCAGGAGTTGTTATTCCTGCTTGTAAAATTATAAATTGTATAATTTACTGAACAGACATTATTTTGGTCTACTTAGCATTTAATATTTTTGTGTTTGTGGTTTTCCTACAGTTATGTCCCTGCATACACGGTCATAAATTGTACTCATTTTAATTTTGTTTCTTTTTTCCATTAACATTACATCATTTCAGTATACCTTTGCTAGTTATAATTTGTCTCTATTTTAATATAGAAAAAATACTAATACTTTGATTTAAACTATATTTCTTTCATCACTAGCAATGTTGAGCCTGCTTCATTGTTCATCTGTTAGTTGTATTTCTTTGTAAACTGTGTGCGTTGAAACTGTCTTTGTGGATCTTAATGTTCTAGTAGATTTTGTCATATTGCTGAAACTAAAATAACCTGTCCTTCTTTGGGAGAATATCAGTTTTGTATTCTTAGTAAAGTTGTATTCTTTTCCAAGATTAAAAGTTGAGTATTGGAAAATCATTGTTCAAGGGCCTAGATTATGGGGGTGGAAAGTTATTACATAGCCTTTTGCTCTTTAAAAACATTTAGATCCTTATACTTCTTTTCTTTCAGAAGACAGATAATTCTCAGGAGTCAAAGGTAAGAGCTCTTGGTGGAGTTGGAAGGAGGCTTCTTTGAGGCTTTCAGGTACAGGGATGCATATATCTAGTGGAGGGTGACCTCGGCCTTGGTTTTTTTTCGTTTTGCTTCTTTTTTTGGCTGTGCCGTGCGGCTTGTAGGAGCTTTAGTTCCCCGACCAGGGATCAGACCCATGCTCTCAGCAGTGAAAGCAAGAAGTCCTGTCACAGGACCGCCAGGGAATTCCCTCAGCCTTGGTTTATTTGATCACTGAGCTATGGTGGAAGGGAGTTAAAATGATAATATCTGAGATTTGTTGAAGGATGTAAAATGGCCACACATGCCAATATAGTTGTACTGATGGGCATCAAGAATGCCATCATTTGATAAGTGTGTGTATCAGAAGAAAACCTTTGAGTTGCCTATCAGTAACAGTTGCATGAGTACATTTTATTGTTTGTTTTTCTTTTTAGAATTAGAAAGTAGAAGGAGCTTGGGTATAATCACAGCTTTCTTGTCTGTTAGTGAGGACTTAATGGCTAAAAGTTACTTCTTTTCATGCAGGCCCAAGCAAACTGTCGAGTAGGAATTGCAGCACTGAATACTCTAGCGGGCTACATTGACTGGGTGTCCATGAGTCACATTACTGCTGAAAACTGTAAACTCCTGGAGATGCTGTGCCTGCTTCTGAACGAACAGGAACTTCAGCTGGGAGCAGCTGAGTGTCTTCTCATTGCAGTCAGCAGGAAAGTAAGTTACCACTTCACACTGACTTTGACAGTCTCTGAGTGACGCATATGTGTGTTTAATTCTATGTTGTGGTGAAAGACATTTAAAGGTTTGGGTTTTTTTGTTTGTTTTTTTGTTTTACTTGACACCAACTTAATTACCTGCCTCCAATCTTTTGGACAACAGTTTGCCGATATCCTAGGAATCCATTGTCAGGATATATAGAGATTTGTAGGGCTACTTGGTTCTTGAAAGAGCTGTGAATCTTGGTACTTCATGCTTAAGAAACTATATAAGCGTAATGTTAAAGTTTAAAACTCACATCGTGTTACGTCAAAGCATTGTAGAAGGTGACTCTACTGGCTTTATAGCTGTCTTGGCTAACAAATGGGATTGTGACTCTTCTCCATAAGAGTGTTATTTTCAGATGTAATTTATTTTGCTTTCATATCATCATTATTGCCCAACACATTTTAAAATATAAGTCTTATCCAGGTTTGGATTTAAAGAGTTTTTTTTCAGTGTTCAGTTAGCCCCAGGGCTATGTGAGAAATTAGGAAGTCAGTATATTTGATTTTATAGGTATAGAAATTGTTAGTACTTGGAGGTTTTTAATAACATAGTTATTACCTGTGTTTCCCTAAAATCGGGTCTAGGGCAAGTTGGAAGACCGGAAGCCCTTGATGGTCTTATTTGGAGATGTTGCCATGCATTATATACTCTCCGCTGCGCAGTGAGTACCTTCTTTTCTATGTGTTTTCTAATTTCTTTGTCATTTTTGTATCTCATTTGGATGTATCTGAAGTTCCTGTTTGACTGTTAGCAGTCAGTTGACTGTGTTTTTAATAGGAAAATCAGGCACTCTTAAAGGGACTTTTTCACCTTTTTGAAGATCTTATGCTGGAAGTAAGTTGTGGCTGTTGACTCAGCATCCACTCACATTCACAGTTTTCCACATTCTCCCCAGACAGCTCATCTCCTTGGTTCTCTTTGTGTGCTTTTGATGATCCCTGAGCCTCCTAGTAGCCTTGGTGACTAGGCCAGAGAATGCTCTGATCTGACCAGAGTATGTCCCAGGGCCTTCCTTGATTGCAGAACTCGAGACACTCCTCCCTCTCTCCTTGTCAAAGTAATCAATGCCTGAAGTGCTGAGGCTCTAGGAAGCAGCAGGAACAATGTGGTCAGTGTGGAATATGTGTATAAATCCTGTAAAAACATTCTATGTCCTGAAATAGTGGCTTCTGCTTATTTTCTTCTAATCGCTCTGAAAAATGTTAAAGCATTTCCTGATATGTTTTTCTTACCAGGGAGTCAGGTAGAACTGTGTATTACAGTAGTTGAAACTGTCACAGCACCCATTTTTCTTCAATACTCTTTCTTCACTTTTGGTGCCAGGGACAAATGAAAAGATGTGAGACACAGATATATTACTTAAAATTTCTTACTGTCCATTCTAACATAGCTTTTATGATGGCTCTTTCCTATGGATACTACAGGTCTGTTTTTAAGGAGTCCTGTTAATTAAATTAATAACATATCTTTTGGGTGGCCACTGTAGTTACTGTTTTCAGGGCCCATTTCTTAGTTCCCTAGAGACTATGACATTCACACTGAGGTGGCCTATCTCCATTTGTGCTACTGGTACTGGTTAGTAAAGCTGTGATTCAAACTCAGACTTCAGAGCCTGCACTAGAAACCATGATGCCACTCTGTCCTTCAACATCACTAGAGCCTAGGTCTTTCTTACCCTGAGGCCCATGCTTTTTCTGTTATACTGCACGCCTCCAGAACACGCTAATATGGCTGCTGTCTACACCAGTCCTTATTAATTCTTTTTTTTTTTTTTTTTTTTTGCGGTACGTGGGCCTCTCACTGTTGTGGCCTCTCCCGCTGCGGAGCACAGGCTCCGGACGCGCAGGCTCAGCGGCCATGGCTCACGGGCCCAGCCGCTCCGCGGCATGTGGGATCTTCCTGGACCGGGGCACGAACCCGCGTCCCCTGCATCAGCAGGCGGACTCTCAACCACTGCGCCACCAGGGAAGCCCCCTTATTAATTCTTGTTAGTGCAAATCGTCCTACATCATTGTAGGTCAGGTTTTTCCACCAAATAATCTTTTTTTTTAATTTAAAGGGGTATTTGCATTCTAAAATAGCACATAGGTGATTACTGATCTGAACTAAATGACTTGGAGAAATGAGATACCAAGTTACGTTTTTAATACCATCTTTAAAAAAAGATTTTGTTTTTTTAGAGCACATTAAGGTTCACAGCAAAATTCAGGGGAAGGTACAGAGATTTCCCATATATTCCCTGCCCCCACACATGCATAGCCTCCCCCATTATAGCCATCCCCTGTCAGAGTGGTACATTTGTTAGAGCTGTTGAACTTACATTGACACATCATAATCATCCAAAGGCCATAGTTTACCTTAGGGTTAACCTTGCTGTTTTACATTTTATGGGTACGTTCTCTGAGTTTCAACAAACTTGTAATAACATATATTCATCATAATAGTATCTTACAGGTTTTTCACTGCCCTAAAAATGCTCTGTGCTCTGCCTGTTTATCCCTCCTCTCCCACCCAAACTCCTGGCAACCGCTGATCTTTTTACTTTCTCCATAGTTTTGCCTTTTCCAGAATGTTGTATAGTTGTAATCATATAGTATGTAACCTTTTCAGATTGTTTCCTTTCACTTAGTATCATGCATTTATAGTTCCTACACGTCTTTTCATGGCTTGGTTAGCTCATTCCTTTTTACCACTGAATAATATTCTGTTGTCTGGATGTACCAAAGTTTATTTATCCATTTACTTACTGAAGGACGTCTTGGTTGCTTCCAGATTTTTGCAGTTATGAATAAAACTGCTATAAACATCCGTGTGTAGGTTTTTGTATGTTCAGCTCCTTTGGGTAATTACCAAGGAGTGTGATTACTAAATCATATGGAAGAGTATGTTTAGTTTTGTAAGAAACTGTCAAACTGTCTTCCAGAGGGGCTGTACCATTTTGCATTCCCACCAACAATGAATGAGAGTTCCTGTTGCTCCACATCCTCACCAGCATTTGGTGTTGTCAGTGTTCTGGATTTTGGCTATTCTAATAGGTGTATAGTGCTATCTCGTTTTAATTTGCAATTCCCTGATGACATTTGATGTGGAGCTTGTTTTCATATGTTTATTTCCCATCTGTGTGTCTTCTTTAGTGAGGTGTCTATTAAGGTCTTTGGCCCATTTTTTTTTTTTTTTTTTTTTTTTTGCGGTACGCGGGCCTCTCACTGTTGTGGCCTCTCCCGTTGCGGAGACGCGCAGGCTCAGCGGCCATGGCTCACGGGCCCAGCCGCTCCGCGGCATGTGGGATCTTCCTGGACCGGGGCACAAACCCGTGTCCCCTGCATCGGCAGGCGGACTCTCAACCACTGCGCCACCAGGGAAGCCCTGGCCCATTTTTTAATCAGATTTTTTTCTTATTGAGTTTTAAGAGTTCTTGTATATTTTGGATAACGGTCTTTTATCAGATGTGTCTTTTGCAAATATTTTCTCCTAGTCTGCCACTTGTCTTTTCATTCTCTTGATTATAGTCCTTTTGATTTTGTCAGTGGTGTAAGGAATTACTGCATGCTCCCCTAGAGATCTCTCTAAGTCCTTCCTCAGTATCAACCAATGTCTTTTTGTGCAGTTTTTATGCATATAAGTGTATATATTGCTTTGTGGAGTCATGCTCAGAGTTTACAATATTATCCCAAAGTACTCAAGGACTGCATTACCCCAAATTAGTGTGTCTCTTGAAGGATGAGATGGCATTGAACCCTATTCCTCATCGATCTTTCAGTGTTTGGTTGGAGGTTTTTGGGTTGGTTTGTTTTTTGATTTTTTTTTTTAACTTTAATAATCAACTGAAATTTGAATGTTGGAGCACAGACCACATACAGCTCCATTCCAGGGGACTCTCTTTGGTGCTCTTGATGTGCTGCTAATCACACTGTTTTCTCCTCTTCAGGACTGCTGACGGAGGAGGCTTGGTAGAAAAACACTATGTCTTCCTGAAAAGACTCTGTCAGGTGTTGTGTGCGCTGGGCAATCAGCTGTGTGCATTGCTGGTGAGCACTTTCTGGAGAGTTTCAGGGCCATTTGAGGAGAGGATTTAGAAAGTTATATTTGTGGAAGGGGTGACACATGCCGTTGATTTTAGCCTGAGGGGGCATTTCCCTACAGATTATTTCTTATAATTCTATAGATTAAATTATTTTAATTGAGTTTGAATGATATAGATTTTTTTTAACAAATCAATTATTAATGTCAGTAGTAAACATTCACATCTGTTATTCCATCTGTTATAACATCTGACTAAAGTCAATGTTGCTACTCCTGTTCATTTTGGTACTTGTAAAACTTCAGTCTGCCGAGTGCATTACCCTTTAAAGTCCTATTAGGTCATGAAACATTATGGATTTGAATAAAGAACACTTTTCCCAAATCTAAAGGATGTATTATTAGATCATAAAAGAAAACTTTAGTCTGATTGACCTGGAATTAACTGTCTTTAGGGAAATGTTTAATACTCAGTCTTATGTGTTAAAAGGATATTGGTACAGACATCTGCGCTTGATGTTATGCCTTTTTGTGGTGGCTTGAATGGCTAGAGAGGATGGAGCTTCAGATATAAGATGTGTACCGTCAAGTGGTTATTTACTAGGTTAGGTCACAGAGATGTGATTAGAGTAGATCTGAAGAAATATACGGATTTCTGAAATCAATACTCTTGTTTTACTATTTGACCACAGAATAGGTTTTAATGATGATGGTTAGGGAGATAAAACAGCTTTCCTGTGTTTTAGCCCTTGAAAGGATGCCTTCCTTAGGCCACAAGGAAGTATAAAGTCCTTTCAAACCTGAAATTTTTGAGGGTATAAGTTGTCAGTATTTGTTACTCCACTCTCTACCCTGACCTCCCCATCAACATCGTTAATGTAGTGGTCTTTTTGTCCTACAGGGTGTGGATTCTGATGTAGAAACACCAGCAAACTTTGGAAAATACCTGGAATCTTTTCTGGCTTTCACAACTCATCCAAGTCAGGTAAACTTTATGGAGGTGACTTCTCAAAATTTTAGTTAGATAAATTAAAATCAAGCACTATGGCCTGAAGTAATTAGCAGCTGAAGTATAAAATGTGACTCTTAAGATCCTAGGGAATAACTGTAGTAGCATTTCATTTAGAAAATTGCTGAGTCTTCTTCCTGAGCTAAGCATTACAGTCTAGGTCAGCAGTTACCCCTCAGGTAGTGTCATTCTGATAAGGCTTAATCAGATATGAGGTATGTCCCAGGTGATTTACCACTAAAGACGTTTTAAATACAAAGTCTGATTAATTGTGTTATTATAAAATTAATTTTATCCAGTCCAAGATTTTCCTTGTAATATCATCCTGAGGTTCCTATATCATTTCTTGCATAAAACAGAAAGTGGTAGAATTCAGCTCATACTCCGGGAATTGCACGTGACCCAGTCTGTCTTATTAACGTACGGTCCATAGTGAGCAGTCATTACTGCTGTACTACAGTATGGGCAGTTTCAAAGTATTACAGATATTTATTTCCATGGAAAAATATAGTGGATAATTGCTGAGCTAAGTAATAGTCTTGGTATATAAAACCCAAATCCTTAAACTGAGTTTTTTCTTTTTTCCCTTTAGTTTTTGCGCTCTTCAACTCAGATGACTTGGGGAGCCCTCTTCCGCCATGAGATCCTATCCCGTGACCCTTTGCTATTAGCAATAATACCAAAATATCTTCGTGCTTCTATGACTAACTTGGTCAAGGTATGCAGTGGAATGTAAAACGTGGAATGTCGGTGAATACACATCATAAGACTTAGATGGCATCATTGACAGCCCTGTCTTGGTCACTAAGATCCTTTCCTTGGGCATATTAGTCTTTTATTCCTCAAGAAGAAATATCTACTCTTTCATATTTTGGAGCACTTATATGCCAAGCGTTGGGCTAAGTGCTAGGAAAAAGAGTGATAGGATGAGAGCAGTGACCATGACCATACAATATGATCATTGCTTTTCAGAGGTTAAAAATAGAAAGGATGGTGGAGTCAGGGAGATTCCAAGAGGAAGTAATGTCTGACTTTCTGAAGGCCAAGTGAGGGTCAGGAAGGTGAATGAGAAGGGGACAATGGAAGCAGATTGCTCATTACCTCAATAGAGAGTTGCTTATGAACACTGAGATCTGTTCAAGGCTCTTGCAGCTGACAGATGCTTCATCTTGATTTGTAAAATCAGAGAATAGGACCCATTCAAGGGTCCCCTTATTTCCTCAAGGAATTCACCTAGCACGTTGCACACCGTCCTCTAGTTCTCTGCCGTCATGGTCTTCAGTACTTTTTGAATGAAATATAAAAAGTTACATGCTTATTTCCAGGGTTCAGCATTTAAGAAGACAAATTGTTTCAATTCTTTTACTTATTGCAAGCTGTATCAGCACTTTGTTTTGGGACATCTTTATAATCAAAGACCTTAAACTAATTCCAGAATTTAATTTTTCCTGAGGAACCTGGAAGAGAGTATCAAATAAAAAACGTTGTCCTTCTACCACTCCCAGGATTATTCCTGCTGGAAGCAAATTGTAGACTTAGGGGTAGACCAGAAGCAGTTATTTATCATCATATATCTCATGAAAACCCTCACCCCCTACCCCAATTATGTTTCTCTTTCCAGATGGGCTTTCCTTCTAAAACAGACAGCCCTAGCTGTGAATACTCTCGATTTGATTTTGATAGCGACGAGGACTTCAATGCTTTCTTCAACTGTGAGTGAATTGGCCTGGAATTTCTTCCAGTCTCAGAATGGCATCTAGTGTTATGAGTCATGGTGCATGGCCCTTCAGGTTCTGTATTAAAGAGCCCCAAGTCTGGACAGCAGCCTGTTTAATCTCCATTTGCACATTGCAGAGAGTGCTGGGATTGTACTTATTCCATGCATTGTTTTATCTCTTACACACACACCCCCACAAACATATACACACATACACCGCCTTTGGACATTGAAGTTTAGAGATAGTAACTTAAGGTAAGGCACTCTCATTTTTTTTTATATTCATATATTAGAATTAAATACCATCTTACAATATGGGTCTTTTTTCTAAAAAAGAGAGGAAAACCCCACTATTCCTAATTCTGTTCTGGGTTTTCTGTAACTTGGTTCCCCCCCCCCCCTTTTTTAATAACAACTTTATTGATGTAATTTCTTTGTCATACAGTTCATTCATTTATAGCATATAATACAGTGGGGTTTTTTTGTATTTTCAGAGTTGTACAACCACAACCACAGTCAATGTTAGGATATTTTCATGACCCCAAGAAACCCTGTAACCATTAGCAGTCATCTCCCAATCCCCTTATCCCTCTCAGCCCTGGAAAAGCACTAATCTACTTTCTATTTCTATCTTTCACCTATTCCGAACATTTCATATAAATGGAATCATACAGTGTGTTGTCTTTGGTAACTGCCTTCTTTTTCTTAGCGTAGTGTTTTAAAAATTCGTCCATGTTGTAGTATGTATCAGTACTTCATTTCTTTTTATTGCCAATAATACTTCATTGTATGGATATACCACATTTTATTCATCTATTGATAAGTTGATAAATACTTGAGTTGTTTCCACATCTTGACTATTAAGAATAATGCTATTATAACATTTGGGTACAAGATTTTTTGTTATTTTTTTAAAATAAATTTATTTACTTATTATTTATTTTGGCTGTGTTGGGTCTTTGTTTCTGTTCACGGGCTTTCTCTAGTTGCAGCAAGCGGGGGCTACTCTTCATTGTGGTATGCGGGCTTCTCATTGCGGTGGCTTCTTTTGTTGTGGAGCGCAGGCTTCAGTAGTTGTGGTTCACGGGCTGTAGAGTGCAGGCTCAGTAGGTTTGGTGCACGGGCTTAGCCGCTCCGCAGCACGTGGGATCTTCCCGGAGCAGGGCTCGAACCCATGTCCCCTGCATCGGCAGGCGGACTCTCAACCACTGCGCCACCAGGGAAGCCCAGTACAAGTTTTTGAGTGGACATATGTTTTTATTTTTCTTGCGCATATGCGTAGGAAGAGAATTACTAGATCATATGGTAATTCCATGTTTAATGTTTTGAGGAGCTGCCAGACCATTTTCTTCAGCAGCCATACCATTTTACATCTGTACCAACCTGATCTCCTCTTAATTCCAACAGAAAGAGGAGACCACTTTTGGTTTGCCGCTTATAGCATCTAGCTGGTATGGTGGCTTCTTAGAATTTAGTTTTGAAAATTGCTAGATTTGTTAACAAAGCTTTACTGAACATTTGTTAGATTCAGAGCATAAGTCTGCAAAACAAAATCTCTTGAATGTTTTCCTCCTGGGATGGATAAATGAATAAACATTAACTAAGTATCTGTTATATGCGGTTATTGATTCATGTCTTTCTCTTGGCAGCCTCTCGGGCTCAACAAGGAGAAGTAATGAGGTTAGCATGTCGCTTGGATCCCAAGACTAGCTTCCAGATGGCTGGGGAGTGGCTAAAGTATCAACTCTCAACTTCTGTTGATACTGGATCCATGAACTGTAAGACTTCTTTTGTTCTTTTTCCAACTGAACATTAGTGAAGTATTTCTATGTATCAAAACTGTACATAGAAATAAACCTCTGAGCCACATTTCAAAACAGTATGCTAATAGTGTTCAAAAACAGCTTTGCTCACTGCCCCGTTCCATCCTAGAGAGTGAGCCTTTTCACTTGCACGTACAGGCAGAGAAAGCAGATATAATACCAGATTTTAACTCTGTTTAAATTAGGGTAAAACCATGACCCTATCGGTTTTGCCTTCATTTTTCTTTTCTAACAGAGTCAACAATTGTTTATTGTTGATTTTATTACTTCACCTCAGGCAACATCTAACAAACATGTCTAGACCTAACTTTTTAAAGCTGTTCAACCAAGTTCTTGCATGGCATTTCTCTTAAACTCGGAAAAAATGACTTGTTAGTCGGGCACAACAAGCAGTGCAGGGGTTTCCCATATCGCTCAGCCCCCTCAGAGCCTTTGGGAAATGCCACTTTATTTAAAATCAAAATAACCCCCCTCTACCCAAAAGCATAAGCTAGGTAACTTCTCAGTGCTCTGTATCTTCTGTCTGTCATCTTATTAACGCAGGCAGTGGGTGAGAGGATTGTAAGGAAAGGGTGTAAGTCACTGCTTTGGAAAAAGTCCACACTATGGTCAGTTACCAAGTACACTAGTTACTTGACATTCATGGGATTTAACATTCAGTTTTATGTGTTCACAGTTGACTGTAAAGGTCCCTGGTATCTAGTAACTTGAAGGTTTGCAGAGGCCCAAATATGTTGTACCAAGATGAAGCGAGTAAATGTGGGCACTGTATGGAAGCAAGAAAAGTAATTTGTAATTCGTTTCGCGGGGGCCTTGCTGTCTAAGCGACGGGCTTTGATGATACTTGTGGGGCTTTTTCTTTTCTTTGTTTTCATATTTTGGTCGCGCCATGTGGCTTGCGGGATCTCAGTTCCCTGACCAGGGATCGAACCTGGGTCATGGCAGTGACAGCACCAAATCCTAACCACTAGGCCACCAGGGAACTTGATGATACTTGTGAACTTGGAGGGTGGCACAGTTCTCTGCACAGGGCCCTTGCAGTTGTCATGAGGCTACTGGGTGTGAACAGCATTTTGTATCTTACAGCAATTCCTTGTTGGAAAGATTCTTTATGGTCTTAGATATCATAATTATTTAGATTCCCATGGACAGATTATGAAAGGGGGGGGAAATTAATTAATATTTCTCAATTGGCCAGGCACTGGTTTTGATGCTTACATGTATATTCTCATTCAGTACTTAAACTGGCTTTACAGACAAGGCTCACAAAGGTGAATTTAGACAGTTTGTTTTTAGAGGTAGAGGCAGGATAGGGATCCCTTTCTGCTTCCTTTTCTTTTCCCAGGCTGAGAAGGGTTAGATTACCTTGTTCCTTCAACTGTGAAATTACCTAGTGGTTTCTACAGCCCCGTGGTCTCTGTGTCTTCTGTGATCCTACAGTGTTTATAAGTGCGTGCGTGCGTGTGTGTGTGTGTGTGTGTGTGTGTGTGTTTTAAAACCCTGTTCCCCTGCAGCTGGAACTGGAGAAGGCAGCCTCTGCTCCATCTTCTCACCTTCATTTGTGCAGTGGGAAGCCATGACCTTTTTTTTGGAAAGTGTGATCAACCAGATGTTTCGAACATTAGATAAAGAAGTAAGTAATTGTTTATTGTGCTGATTGCATAACAATTTTGATCTTTTTAAAATTATTATTCATTTATTTATTTGGTTGCGCCAGGTCTTAGTTGCAGCAGGCGGGCTCCATAGTTGCGGCTCGCCGGTTTCTTAGTTGTGGCATGCGAACTCTTGGTAGCAGCATGCATCTGGGATCTAGTTCCCTGAACAGGGGTCGAACCTGGGCCCCCTGCATTGGGAGCGCAGAGTCTTAACCACTGTGCCACCAGGGAAGTCCCCAGTTTTGATCTTCTTAAAATTGGCAGTGGGATAGGAAAATATGTGAGTGTGCATCTTACAGAAGAGGAAACTGAGATTCAGAGAGGGTAAATAACATGCTCAAGGTCAAATAGCTAATAATTAGAGCTGGGACCCAAATTAGGTCTCTCTGACTTTAAGCCCCGCAGTGTTTAGTATTCGTTTTAGGGGATAATAAGATGAGCCTGATAGTACAGTGAACCACAGGTAGGGTAACTATTATAGGGAGGACAGTGATGGAAGCCTTGAATTGGAAAATCTAAAAGATACCTGCCAATTGATGGCAAATTGACCAGAATATTCATGATGGCTGATCTGTGTCCCTCTTTCCTGAATAATCTGATTAAACCAGATAACAGCATATACTATATTAACTGTGTTAATTAGATTAAAAATAATTGGATCACTTATTTTGGGGTAATTCGTCTTAACTCATTCTAGGTTAGTTGTAGAAAGAATCTAAGTCCCTTGAAGATAAGTGAAATACAGTGCTTTTTCTCATAAATGGCTTATTAACAAATTAGATCTTAGGATCATTAACTCCATCTGTTTTTATATTCACTTCAGTTTGAAATGATGGCATTCTGAGTTTGTTCAATTTCTAGTCGTAGGTAATGCTACATCCCTAATAATGCAGCATCATTTGTGAAAAATTTTAATAACATGGGGTAATGCTTAGAATTTTAAGGGTTAAGAAGCACTATATAAAACCATATGTGACAACCATATTTATATAGAGTGTGAAGGAAATTTAGCAAAAGTGGTTTTCAGTTATGTCAACCTCCTTTTCATGTCTGTATCACAGGAAATTCCTATTAATGATGGAGTAGAGCTATTGCAGATGGTCCTGAACTTTGACACCAAGGATCCCCTCATCCTGTCCTGTGTCCTCACTAATGTCTCAGCACTCTTTCCATTTGTCACCTACAGACCAGAGTTCCTGCCCCAGGTCTTCTCTAAGGTAAACTCCCTCTCCTTTGTAAACTTTATTTTGGCATTTCTAAGCTAATTATTTTTTGTAACTGTTCTTGTAAGTATATGAGACAAGCTAATAAACAGTTCTTTATTCATTTATCAGATATTTACTCAGTACTTAATGTGGAGCAGGCACCATGCTAGTAGGAATGCCTTGTCCTTTGCTACCTCTCTGTTTGGGGAGAAAGGCACATAGACAGATGCGGTACCTACGTGGCATTGCAGTTAGTAGACATGTACACTGAGATGGAAAAGAGTACCTGAAGGAGGAGGTATCAATGTGTGCTGTCAGGTTGGGAGGTGATTTGTAAGAGGAAAGGTTTTGGAGTCCAGTTGAGGTGACTAGTGAGAGGTGAAGCACCACCTGAGTGAGAATATTGGACCAGGAGGAGGGAAGGAGTAAGGCAGAGAAGGGGTGAGTTCTGTTTTGCAGGACTAGGTTTGAAGTATACATATAATATCTCAGTGGAGACATCTCGTGCTAAACTGGCTATTGGAGGTTAAAGGTCTAGATTCAGAAAATTACGAGAGAAAATTAAGGCATCGCCATCATAGAAATGCCAATAGTAGAGGTGAAGCCCTAGCAAAAAGGAGTTTTATGTAGCGTTGGACATGTAGCTCAAGCAGAGAAGCCCGACAGTCACCATAATTGAGGAAGAAGCCCTCAAAGAACAAGAAACGGGATGGCCAGAGAGATGGAGAAAATGTTGTGTTACAAAGTCCAGGAGAACTTCAAAAATGTGGACTCATTTGTTGCCACAGAAATTCTTTAAGAATTGGAGAGTGTCCATTGGGTTCCTCTAGACCTTTGTCAGCGTGTTATTCCATCATAGTGGCTAGGGCAGCAGTCACATTGCATTGGGTTAAGGAGTAAGTGGGAAGTTATGAAATGGAATCAGGGAGAGTAGACCACTCAACTTTTAACAAAAAGTGGGGAGATGTGACCATGGCTGAGTTCTTGGGTGATAGCCTAGATTGTTCTGGGATTCTGTGGCCTTTATCTTCGTAAAGTGTTTGCTGGTAAAATCGTGAATCTCAAGCCTCTTGCAGTTATCCGAGAAAATGAACATCTGAAACTTTGTAATGCCAGTTGAAAACCTTTTTGTTACCGTATTGTTTGCACTTTAGGGATTTTGTTAGAAACTTTGTAAAATACTTTATGCATTTGGTACTGATGAGTGACCTTTTTTCTTCCCCTTAGCTATTTTCATCTGTCACTTTTGAAACTGTTGAGGAAAGTAAGGTAAGATCATTAATTCAGCCTACCAATTCTAACTTCTTAAGAACAAAAATGTGAATACCCAACACTTAGTGTAGATTTTTCTAATACGCAAACGGGGTTAATAAAGGCAGGAGATAGTCATATGATGGGCTGTTTTGCACTAGAGATACTCTAGGACAAACAGTCAACATGTGGATTCTTGCTAACTATAAATATCACTTGATTATACTCCCCTAGCTGTGAAAATTGTGAATTTACCTCTGAAGGAGATATTTACATGATTCTCTGCAGCATCTGTTAGTTATATTAAAAGTAGCTTTAAGTTTATCGAATATCTCTTCCCAGGCACCCAGGACCCGGGCGGTGAGGAATGTGAGGAGACATGCTTGTTCCTCCATCATCAAGATGTGTCGTGACTACCCCCAGCTCGTGCTGGTAAGCCCTGGACTCTGTTCAGGTAGCCACTGAGACATGCCGAGTTTGGGTACATTTCTCTATAAATCCACACCTAATTATACCTCACATAAGGTTGGTCTTCCCCAACTCCAGAGTTACTCAGTGAAGTTTAGAAATGCAAATATATTGCCTCAGAATGAATTTTTCTCTTCCACGTGGATGACCACGTTTTCCCTGTCAGTGTACACCTCTTTACCGTGCTATGTGTGTTGTTCTTAACCACCACTGCCAAGTGATGTGCCTAGTCTTGAGAGAAGCCAGCTGCAAACCCCAACCTTTTTTGGAGGGTTTCTGTAAGAAGTTTAGCACTACTCCAGATAACAAATTAACCAAAGATTTCTTCTCTGAATACACAGCAGTTATTTGTGTGTGTCTGTCTGTCTCTCTCCCCATCTCCCTCCTTTTCTCTCTCTCTCTCTATAAAATATATATACATAAGTATATATGTATAGAAAACAAACTGATCTTTGTCCATGAAGATACTGTAAAAGTTGATATAGAAATAAAAGACAGATGTTTTTCACAGTTGGAGAGTCGGAAAGCGCAGTTACCCAAATACTCAAACCTAAATTGCCTTGCCTGTTCAGCCACAAGAAGAGTGTTGTAATTAAATTATTAAGTGACAGTCTTATTGGCCTGACTGTCCTGGAAGTGTCTTCATCCTCTTTTTTACCTTCCTTGAGTGACCCACCACGCCTTGAAGCTCAGACCTTCACCACCTCTGGGTTTTTTTCTTTGTGAAATGCAGCCCAATTTTGACATGCTGTATAACCATGTGAAGCAGCTCCTCTCCAATGAGCTGCTCCTGACACAGATGGAGAAGTGTGCCCTCATGGAAGCCCTGGTTCTCATTAGTAACCAGTTCAAGAACTACGAGCGTCAGAAGGTGTTTCTGGAGGAGCTGATGGCACCCGTGGCCAGCATCTGGCTTTCTGAAGACATGCACAGGTAGGGGAGATCCTCTGCCCTTGACCTTGACTGCACTTGAGTACCCATTCTCTTCTAAGACTATGTCCGGGGTCGGGGTGTAAGGATATCGAGGTGTAGTGGCACTATCAGTGATAGCTGAAGGCCTCTAAAGCAGGGGTCCCCACCCCCCCGGGCCACAGACCGGTACTGGTCCGCTGCCTGTTAGCAACTGGGCTGCACAGCAGGAGGTGAGCAGCAGAGGAGAGCTTCATCACCGCTCCCCATCGCTCGCATTACCGCCTGAACCATCCCCCATACGCCCCCGACCCCGGGTCTGTGGAAAAATTGTCTTCCACGAAACCAGTCCCTGTGGTGCCAAAGAGGTGGCACCGCTGCTCTAAAAGCAGTCTTGTAAGTGAAGTGCCGAAAACATCACCTTGCTCTGCAGAGGCGTAGGAACAGAGACGAAATGAGTAAGATGGATAGTGTGGGTTGGAACGCCAGAGTGAGGTCTGCTGTGGTGTCTAGTTGCAGCTTCAGCACATGTAAAGAAGTGAGAACAGCCAGTAGGGCCGTACAAAGTAGGAGCTGCACAGACACCCCTCTGTGCCCACACAGCCTTCTCAAGCTCGTACCCTTTTTGATTCTTAAAGTGTCACTAATAACATTTAGAAGTGGGAAGAGAAGTTAATAAATCTTCATATGACAGCTGACAGTTTGATTAGATTCCTCTCACTGTAACAACTGCTCTTTGGGGGTCAAATAATCACAGCTTATTAGCTCTTGAGGAAGAAACTATCCTTGCTTAAAATCATGCTGTAACTTGTCTTTCCCCCACCAACCTTTAGAGTGCTGTCAGATGTTGATGCTTTTATTGCCTATGTGGGTGCAGATCGGACAAGCTGTGACCCAGGCCTGGAGGATCCCTGTGGCTTAAACCGTGCACGAGTGAGTAAGCCTCTCCTGGGATAGGGAGGGTGCGTAGGCCACAGGTAGGAGTAGGGTGTTGTCATTTGTCCAGGTTCTCGTAGACTTACGTTTTTTTGTGTACGAGCAAGAAATCTGGGAGTCTCCACTTCTGTTAGTGTCTCCTTTCTTTTCTTCTTTAGTCTTAAATTCTTGAGTTAGTTCTCACAGCAGAGCAGGTGGTCTTTTCTATGAAATCATCATTTTGGCTTTAAGGATCTGTAAATAGCTTGGAGGACTGAAGGTGTAATGAGGAAGTAGGTCAGAACTTGGTCAGCAGGGTGGGTTCTCCCTGCCTTTGCTCTCTGGGAAGTAAAGTCCTAAATGGTGGCCTAACTTGCAAACCTGAGATTTTCCAGTTCTTTGCTTGCTATTCAAATAATCATTGTTCCTGGCTCCATAACGGCAAAAGTCTTATTAATTAACCTGGCAAGTAGTCAATTGGTAGAAAGTACTATGAGTGAGGATTAGGGCAAAATCTTTGAAGGCCCAAACAACTCAAAAACAAGATGAAATGTTGGCAGGGTGAATACTGTTTTGAAGTATGTCCAAGCCACCTTCTAATTGGGGTCCTGTAAGCCTCTGGAAGGATATCCTCATGAAAGGGAAGCTTTTAGAGCCTACCACTGGTCCTGAAGATGGCATTGAAAGGATCCCTTTTGGACTTGACCTTAAAGGAAGGGACAGGGATGGGGGTGGGGGGGGCGTCTTTTCCTTTTGTCCAACTTCTATGTCATCTTTGCCATAATCTTGCAAATATCTAATAGCACTTTTGTCTTTTCTTCCCCTTTTATATTTACCTTTCATTTTTATGTTTTTCTGTAGATGAGCTTTTGTGTGTATAGCATTCTGGGTGTTGTGAAACGAACTTGCTGGCCCACTGACCTAGAAGAGGCCAAAGCTGGGGGATTTGTGGTGGGTTATACATCGCCTGGAAATCCAATCTTCCGTAACCCCTGCACAGAACAGATTCTGAAACTTCTTGACAATTTGCTTGCCCTTATAAGGTGAGTCAGAATAATGGTTTTTCTCTGTTGTATTTTTGCCTTAAAAATCTCAAAAGCTTAATCTGTTTATACTTCTTCAGATCATATGGTGGTAAATAAGAGATTAGGTCTTGTTTCGTTCTAGAGGGACTCTCCTTTTTAAAAGTAACATGGACTCTCACTTTTTTTGTTGTTGTTGTTGTTATAATTTTATTTTATTTATTTTTGGCTGCGTTGGGTCTTCGTTTCTGTGCGCGGGCTTTCTCTAGTTGTGGCAAGCGGGGGCTACTCTTCGTTGCGGTGCGCAGGCTTCTCATTGCGGTGGCTTCTTGTTGCAGAGCATGGGCTCTAGGTGCACAGGCTTCAGTAGTTGTGGCTCACAGACTCTAGAGCATGGGCTCAGTAGTTGTGGCACATTGGCTTAGTTGCTTAGTGGGATATTCCCAGACAGGGCTCGAACCCGAGCCAATGTCCCCTGCATTGGCAGGCGGATTCTTAACCACTGTGCCACCAGGGAAGCACCGGCTCTCACTTTTATAAGTCTTGCATCCCAAGTGAGCACGTGGGGGCTAATCTCAAAATGGCTTTTCTCATTTTGAGCCTCCTCTGTGTTCTTTTACTTCTTTATACTTCATTTCTACTTTTTACTTTGTTTCATTTGGTCTAAAGTTTTGCCACTAAAGGAATTGTTCATTGGGAGCAGGGCAGTTGCTTTCTGTAGTGGTGCTTTTCTGGGTCAGGTATTCAGACGAGCTAATCTGAATTTATCGGTAGTGACTGTGTTCTCAAATGGACCAAACATCCAGTGGCTGAACATGCCAAAGGAAGGCATGATACGTGCTGCACATCAGAGTCCTAGGTTTTTACTTCTCAAAGCTGAGTCCTCAGACCAGCAGCATCAGCAGTCACCTGAGAGCTTGTTTAAAATGCAGTATTAGGGCTTCACCCCAGACATACTAAATCGGAATCTGCATTTTAACAAGATCCCCAGGTTGTTTGTGTGCACATTAAAGGTTCAGAACCACTGTTATACATCACATGAGCTAATATAATCAAGCGGAAGTAGGCCAAGTCTAGGCTTGTTGGTTACTCACTATATGTTTGATGATTCAGGGATAGATGCTGTCTACAGTGAAAGAAAGCCTTTGGAGAGAATCAGTTTTTTACTGGCCAAAGCAAAATTTGATTGCTTTTTACATCTCCTAGTGTTTCTGGGTTCAGGTTAGAGCTCTGCTCCACTGTTTTTTGGCCTCTTACCCAGGGTGTTAGAGCGGAGTCTCAACTGAGTAAACCAAATTTACTCAACATAAGTAAATCAAATTGCTCATGTCTCAGGGATGCTCTGCTGACAACAGACACCCTGGACCATATGCTTAAGAATCCAAGGTTTTAAGTTAATGTTGACCAAATTGGAGGGCTGGAGTGTCTGAACAAGTTGTCATTGTGGACATGTCTATGGAAATAGACAATACTTTGCTCTGATTTCAAAAGGAGGAAAAAGATTTGAAAAAGAAGTATGGGTTACATGTTGAGAGGGTAGTAAAATATTTAGTCAAGGAAAAGTTTGTCTCCATATTGATGTTTTTAAGACCAAAAGGATCTTCTGTAGTTTAGAGAAATGTGAAAGTGATGAAGTCAGATAGCAACAGACTCACTGACTTTTTAGGCCTGTGGCCAGAGTCCCTGTGGTGGGAACCTAGACCTGGAAACAAGGTTCATCCCTGGTTAGGTGAGGAGACAAGAGATTGTCATCTTGATATTTTCCTAAGAGTACAACACTTTTGGAAAATCCCAGAGTCAATCGAAAGGTATTTTGAAAAATGCTGACCGTAGTTAATGGAGTAGTTAGATTCCCTGAGTAGTGTGCAGCTGGAGCTGTTAGAGTTTTGTCTGGTTTTCGTAGTAAGTTTTATCTTGAAGTATAGTGTTAGGGGTACAAATATACATAAGAAAAGGACACAAATTGTGAGTGCAGGTAGATGAATTTTGACAAAGTGGACACCTCCATGTAATCAGCATCCAGGTCAAGAAACGACCTTGCCAGCACGTCTTTTCAGGCCTGCGCGCCCCCCAAGGGTAACCACTATTCTAACTTACCTTCCCAGCACCTCTTTTCAGTCCTGCGCACCCCTCAGGGGTAACCACTCTTCTAACTTTAACATTTTGCCTGGTTTTTTGAGCTTTAATAAATGGAGTCAAAAGCATGCACTCTTTTGTGCCTTGGCTTCTCTTGTGTAATATTATGTTTGTGAGCTCATCCGTGTTATTGCATGTAGTTGTGGCTTGTTCATTCTCATTGGTGGGATGGTATTCCGTTGTGTGAGTGTGCTGTAACTCATTTATCCATTTAGTGTTGATGGACTTTTGGTAGTTTCCAGCATTTTTTTATCACTGCGAGTGCTGCTGTTAACATTCTTACAAATGTTTTTTGGTGTATGCATGATTTCTGTTGGGTAGGAGCAGAATCCTACACGTAGAGGTAGAATTCCTGTTTATAAGGTATGCACACTTCCAGTTTTCATGGATGGAATCAAATAGTGTTCTAAAGTGGTGTACTAGTTTACATTCCTACCAGTTTGTGTATTAACTCCTTGTTATAAAACTCCTGTTTTAACTCCTTGTCAAACAAAGTCTGATAATCGAAGGTGTTAGAGCTGTACTGTCTAGTATGGTAGCCACTAGCCACATGTGGCTGGCTACTGAGCGCTTGAAATATGGCTAGTCTGAGTTGAGATAAACTGTAGGTGTAAAACACACACTATATTTTGAAAACTTAGTACGAAAAATGTAAAAATAGCTCTAATTTTTATATTGCTAACATACTGAAATGATTTTTTGATGTGTTGGGTTAAATAAAAAGATAATTTAACCTGTTTCTTTTCACTTTTTAAGTTTGGCTGGTTAGAAAATTTTAAATGGCTTATGTGGCTTACATTTTATTTCTATTGCACGGTGTGTTCTTAGTGGGTTAGGGTGGAAGATAGTTGTGGGGAGCAGAATTCTCTGGTTCTCAGAAGGTTCATTATTATCATTCATTATCTGTTTAGAATAACACCTTTTCTGTTAACTTAAAGTTTGTTACATTGTTTCCAGATATCTTCTATATGTTTTATTGAAATCTTTGTATGTGGGAAGTCTTGTTTAGCATAGCGATTATACTTTTTTTTTTTGGTTTGATATATGTATATATTGTGAAATGATTACCACAGTAGGTTTAGTTAACACCCATCAGGTCACATAGTTACACATATTTTTTCTTGTGATGAGAACTTTTAAGATCTCTCTTAGCAACTTTCAAATACACAATACAGTATTAACTATAGTCAGTGTGCTGTATATATTACATCTCCAGAACTTACTTACCTTTTTAACTGAAGTCTGTACCTTTGACCGCCTTCGCCCATTTCCCCCACCCTCATCTCCCTCCTCGGGCAACCATCAAACTGTTCTGTTTCTATGCGTTTGTTTTTTTTGATTCAACGTACAAGTAAGATCATACTGTATTTGTCTTTCAGTGTCTGATGTGTTTCACTTAGCATGATGCCCTCAAGGTCCATCACATTATCACAAATAGCAAGATTTTCTCCTCTGTTATGGCTGAATAATATAATATATACCTGTGTGTATGGCAATTACACTCTTAGTTTGTGATACTAAGAATATTTCAGATAGGTACAGACTGCAGAACTTAAAACTTTTATCACTTGATTGTCTTTTTCTTTGCCAATGCAATAACTAG
Source organism: Pseudorca crassidens (assembly GCF_039906515.1). Lineage (NCBI taxonomy): Eukaryota > Metazoa > Chordata > Mammalia > Artiodactyla > Delphinidae > Pseudorca > Pseudorca crassidens. The sequence continues at coordinate 32,447,728 of NC_090305.1, forward strand.
TTCCTCTTAATGTGGAATCATAGTGCTCTAACTTGCAAGTATGTCAGGAAAGGTGATATTTCAGGAACCTGAATGTTACTAGGGCTTGTAGGACTCCCTGGAGCCATAGATAGGAGAGCAGTATGTACTGAGTCCTTCCATTACTTGTGAGTTACAGGTGCAGCCACCATGGTGCCACCTCCTTGGCGAAGGGGAGGAGGAGGAGAGGAGACTATACAGAATACAAGATTTTGTTGTACCATCAGGGACATTTGACATATGATGTGTTATATTTTTTAAATTATATCTTGGGATCACAGTCACACTTAATTAAAGAATAAAAATAAAAAACATCTCATCTGTTCCCCATCAAATTTAAGACTATGAATTTCTTTTCAAGAAGAACTGATTTGGGGTTTCCCTGATGATGCAGTGGATAAGAATCTGCCTGCCAGTGCAGAGGACACGGGTTCGATCCCTGGTCCGGGAAGATCCCACATGCTGCGGAGCAACTAAGCCTGTGCACCACAACTACTGAGCCTGAGCTCTAGAGCCCATGAGCCACGACTACTGAAGCCTGCGTGCCTAGAGCCCGTGCTGCACAACAAGAGAGGCCACCGCAATGAGAAGCCCGCTCACCACAATGAAGAGTAGCCCCCGCTCGCAGCAACTAGATGAATCCTGCATGCAGCAACGAAGACCCAACACAGCCAGTAAATAAATAAATAAATAAATAGGAAAAAAGCTCTATTTTTAAAAAAAAGGACTGATTTTATCAGAGATCATTTCATAGTATTAGACATGTTCCCAAACAACCAAGAAAAACTTAATTCAGAAACTAAAAAGTTGGCAAATTGCAGTTTTTAAAAGTAAATGGCACCACTTACCAACCCTTGAGCTCCACACAGCAGGAGGTAAGGGCTAAGGCAGAGTTATGGATAGCCTCACAGAATACAAGCAGATTGAATCCAACAGCATGTTATAAGGATTATACACTATGACCAAGTGGGATTTATCTCAAGGATATAAGAGTGGTTCAACATACAAAAATAAATCAGCATAGTACACCGTATTAATAGAACAAAGGAAAAAAACCCACTTGACCATCTTAATTGACACAGAAAAAGCATTTGACAGAATCCAGCACCCTCTCATGATAAAAACACTCAGCAAACTAGGACTAGAAGGGAGTTCAAAAACTACTCCTGCTAATAAATAAATTCAACGAAGTTATAGGATACAAGATCATCATACAAAAATCAGTTGTGTTCTTATACACCAGCAATGAATGATCCCAAAAGGAAATTAAGAAAATAATTCCATATACAATAGCATTCAAAAGAATAAAGTACCCAGGAATAAATTTAACCAAGGATATGAAAGACTTATACACTGAAAACTAAAAAACACTCTGGAATTAAAGATGACCTAAATGAAAAGGCATCCTGTATTCATGAATTGAAAGACTTACGTTCGTTAAGATGGAAACATTACTCAAAGCAATCTACAGATTGAATGCAGCCCCTGTTAAAATTCCAACAGTGGGGATTCCCTAGTGGTCCAGTGGTTAGGATTCCAAGCATTTCCACTGCAGGGGGCACAGGTTCAATCCATGGTCAGGGAACTAAGATCCCTCATGCTGTGCAGCACAGCAGATACATACACACATACGTACATACATTTAAAAAAAACAATTTCCAACAGTGTTTTTTGCACAAAGCTTATCCTCAGATTCATATGGAATTGCAAGGGGCCCCTAAACAGTCTTGAAAAAGAAAGTTGGGAGACTCAAACTCCTTTTCAGAACTTACTGCAAAGCTACAGAAATCAAAATAGTTTGGTACTGAGAAGGATAGACATATAGAAAAAGATAATCTAATCAAAATAGGCAAAAGGCTTGAATAGATATACAAATGGCCAACAAGGCCATGAAAAGATGCTCAACATCTATAGTCATTAGGGAAATGCAAATCAAAACCATAATGAGATACCACTTCATACCCAATAGGATGGTTACAATAAAAAATGTTGAGGTAGCTTCAAGATGGCAGAGGAGTAAGACGTGGAGATCGCCTTCCTCCCCACAAATATATAAAAAATACATCGACATGAGGAACAGCTCCTACAGAACACCTACTGAACGCTAGCAGAAGACCTCAGACTTTCCAAAAGGCAAGAAACTCCCCACGTACCTGACCATGTGGGTGACAGGGTCTTGGTGCTCTGGCCAGGTGTCAGGCCTGAGTCTCTGAGGTGGGAGAGCTGAGTTCAGGACATTGGTCCACCAGAGACCTCCCGGCCCCACGTAATATTAAACGGCAAAAGCTCTCTCAGAGATCTCCGTCTAAACGCGAAGACCCAGCTCCACTCAACGACCAGCAAGCTACAGTGCTGGACACCTTATGCCAAACAACTAGCAAGACAGGAACACCACCCCACCCATTAGCAGAGAGGCTACCTAAAATCATAAGTTCACAGCACCCCAAAATACACCACCAAATGTGGTCCTGCCCACCAGAAAGACAAGATCCAGCCTCATCCACCAGAAAATAGGCACCAGTCCCCTCCACCAGGAACCCTACACAACCCACTGAACCAACCTGAGCCACTGGGGGCAGACACCAAAAACAACGGGAACTACGAACCTGCAGCCTGCAAAAAGGAGACCCCAAACACAGTAAGTTAAGCAAAATGAGAAGACAGAGAAATACACAGCAGATGAAGGAGCAAGGTAAAAACGCACCAGGCCAAACAAGTGAAGAGGAAATAGGCAGTCTACCTGAAAAAGAATTCAGAGTAATAAGTAAAGATGATCCAAAATCTTGGAAATAGAATGGAGAAAATACAAGAAACGTTTAACAAGGGCCTAGAAGAAGTAAAGAGCAAACAAACAATGATGAACAACACAGTAAACGAGATATAAAATTCTCTAGAAGGAATCAATAGCAGAATAACTGAGGCAGAAGAACGGATAAGTGACCTGGAAGATAAAATAGTGGAAATAACTACCACAGGGCAGAATAAAGAAAAAAGAACGAAAAGAATTGAGGGCAGTCTCAGAGACCTCTGGGACAACATTAAACGCACCAACATTTGAATTATAGGGGTCCCAGAAGAAGAAGAGGAAAAAAAAAGGGACTGAGAAAATATTTGAGGAAGTTGTAGTTGAAAACTTCCCTAATACGGGAAAGGATATAGTCAATCAAGTCCAGGAAGCACAGAGTGTCCCATACAGGATAAATCCAAGGAGAAACTCACCAAGACACATATTAATCAAACTATCAAAAGTTAAATACAGAGAAAAAATATTGAAAGCAGCAAGGGAAAAGCAACAAGTAACATACAAGGGAATCCCCATAAGGTTAACAGCTGATCTTTCAGCAGAAACTCTGCAAGCCAGAAGGGACTGGCAGGACATATTTAAAGTGATTAAAGAGAAAAACCTACAACCAACATTACTCTACACAGCAAGGATCTCATTGAGATTCGATGGAGAAATTAAAACCTTTACAGACAAGCAAAAGCTAAGAGAATTCAGCACCACCAAACCAGCTTTACAACAAATGCTAAAGGAACTTCTCTAGGCAAGAAACACAAGAGAAGGAAGACACCATCAATAACAAACCCAAAACAATTAAGAAAATGGTAATAGGAACACACATATCGATAACTGCCTTAAATGTAAATGGATTAAATGCTCCAACCAAAAGACATAGACTGGCTGAATGGATACAAAAACAAGACCTGTATATATGCTGTCTACGAGAGACCCACTTCAGACCTAGGGACACATACAGACTGAAAGTGAGGGGATGGAAAAAGATAACTCGATGCAAATTGAAATCAATAGAAAGCTGGAGTAGCAATTCTCGTATCAGACAAAATAGACTTTGTGGTCTATTTACAATATTGTGTTGGTTTCAAAATAGTTACAATATTGTGTTAGTTTCAAAATAGACTTTGCTGAGCCCCAGCAATCAGAGAAGAAAAAGAAAGGAATCCAAATCGGAAAAGAAGAAGTAAAACTGTCACTGTTTGCATTTGACATGATACTACACATAGAGAATCCCAAAGATGCTACCAGAAAACTACTAGAGCTAATCAATGGATTGGGTGAAGTAGCAGGGTATAAAATTAATGCACAGAAATCTCTTGCATTCCTGTACACTAATGATGAAAAATCTGAAGGAGAAATTAAGGAAACACTCCCATTTACCATTGCAACAAAAAGAATAAAATACCTAGGAATAAACCTACCTAAGGAGACAAAAGACCTGTATGCAGAAAACTATAAGACACTGGTGAAAGAAATTAAAGATGATACAGACAGATGGAGAGATGTACCATGTTCTTGGATTGGAAGAATCAACATTGTGAAAATGACTGTAGTACCCAAAGCAATCTACAGATTCAATGCAATCCCTATCAAACTACCAATGGCATTTTTCACAGAACTAGAATAAAAAATTTCACAATTTGTATGGAAACACAAAAGACCCCGAATAGCCATAGCAATCTTGAGAAAGAAAAACGGAGCTGGAGGAATCAGTCTCCCTGCCTTCAAACTATACTACAAAGCTACAGTAATCAAGACAGTGTGGTACTGACACAAAACAGAAATTAGATCAATGGAACAGGATAGAAAGCCCAGAGATAAACCCACACACATATGGTCACCTTATCTTTGATAAAGGAGGCAGGAATATACAATGGAGAAAAGACAGCCTCTTCAATAAGTGGTGCTGGGAAAACTGGACAGCTACATGTAAAAGAATGAAATTAGAACACTCCCTAACACCATACACAAAAATAAACTCAAATGGATTAAAGACCTAAATGTAAGGCTAGACACTATAAAACTCTTAGAGGAAAACATAGGCAGAACACTCTGTGACATACATCACAGCAAGATCCTTTTTGACCCACCTCCTAGAGAAATGGAAATAAAAACAAAAATAAACAAGTGGGACCTAATGAAATCTAAAAGCTTTTGCACAGCAAAGGAAACCATAAATGAGACAAAAAGACAACCCTCAGAATGGGAGAAAGTATTTTCAAACAAAGCAACTGACAAAGGATTAATCTCCAAAATATACAGGCAAGTCATGCAGCTTAATATCAAAAAAACAAAGAATCCAAAAATGGGCAGAAGACCTAAATAAGACATTTCTCCAAAGAAGATATACAGATTGCCAACAAACACATGAAAGGATGGTCAACATTACTAATCATTAGAGAAATGCAAATCAAAACTACAATGAGGTATCACCTCACACCAGTCAGAATGGCCATCATCAAAAAATCTACAAACAATAAATGCTGGAGAGGGTGTGGAGAAAAGGGAACCCTCTTGCACTGCTGGTGGGAATGTAAATTGATACACCCACTATGGAGAACAGTATGGAGGTTCCTTAAAAACCTAAAAATAGAACTACCGTATGACCCAGCAATCCCACTACTGGGCATATACCCTGAGAAAACCGTAATTCAAAAAGAGTCATGTACCACAATGTTCATTGCAGCTCTATTTACAATAGCCAAGACATGGAAGCAACCTAAATGTCCATCGACAGATGAATGGATAAAGAAGATGTGGCACGAATATACAATGGAATATTACTCAGCCATAAAATGAAATGGAGTTACTTGTAGTGAGGTGGATGGACCTAGAGTCTGTCATACAGAGTGAAGTAAGTCAGAAAGAGAAAAACAAATACCATATGCTAACACATATATATGGAATCTAAAATAAAAAAAAAAAGTGGTTCTGATGAACCTAGGGGCAGGACAGGAATAAAGACACAGAGGTAGAGAATGGACTTGAGGACATGGGGAAGGGAAAGGGTAAGCTGGGATTAAGTGAGAGAGTGGCATGGACATATATACACTACCAAATGTAAAATAGATAGATAGCTAGTGGGAAGCAGCCACATAGCACAGGGAGATCAGCTCGGTGCTTTGTGTCCACCTAGAGGGGTGGGATAGGGAGGGTGGGAGGGAGACGCAAGAGGGAGGAGTTATGGGGATGTATGTATATGTATAACTGATTCACTTTGTTATACAACAGAAACTAACACAATATTGTAAAGCAGTTATACTCCAATAAAGATGTTAAAAAAAGATATTATACATTAAAAAAATGTTGAAAAAAGAAAGTAATAGGTGTTAGCAAGGGTGTGGAGAAATTGGAACTCTGGTACACTGTTGGTAGGAATGTAAAATGGTACAGCCACTCTGGAAAACAGTTTGGCGGTTCCTCAAAAAATTAAAAATAGTGGGAATTCCCTGGTGGTCCAGTGGTTAGGACTCCGTGCTTCCACTGCAGGGGGCCCGGATTCTATCCCTGGTTGAGGAGCTAAGATCCTGCACGCCGTGCAGCACGGCCAAGAGCATAAAAATAAATTTAAAAATTAAAAGTAGAATTACCATGTTAAGCAGCAAGTCCAGCTTGAGGTACATACTCAAAAGAATTGAAAGTGGGTCTTAAAGAGGTATTTATACACCTGTGTTCATGGCAGCATTACTCACAATAGCTAAAACGTGGAAGCAACCAGTGTCCATCAGTGGATGAATGGATAAGCAAAATGTGGTCTATACAAACCGTGGAATATCATTCAGCCTTAAAAAGGAAGGAATTTCTGCAACATACTACAACATGGGTGAACCCTGACTATGCTAAGTGGAATAAGCCAGTCATAAAAAGGCAGCTTAAACGTGGGTACTAATGAATGCACATGGTTAGACTTAAAAAACATTATTGAGGGTTTTTAAAAAATAAGCATGGTCTAAAATGATCTTTTCATTGTTCATCTTAAATATTTAATCTTGCTGGTCCATGTTCTGTAATTTTCTATACATTTGAAATGTTTTATAGTTAACTTTTAAAAGAGAAATAGGTAGTTATGCCCTCTGGCTATAGATTGTTCCGTGGTGCCATTGCTGTGGAAGGCAGGTAGATCAGGTCTGTAGTCTTACAAAGGTAAGTCATTTTGGTGGGGAAGAGATGCTCATGCTGGGAATTGCAAATGTGCCTCTAGGAGACTAAACAGCTGCCAGAGCATTGTTGGGTCCATGCTCTTGATTCAGAGACAAAACATCCTAAAAATGGGGGCATGTTACTACCTGCTCTGTGTTCCTGCCTGTGAACCATGATGCCTCTGACATTTCATCCTCTATCACGGGCAGTCAGAAAACTGGGAGTGCCTTGGCATTGTCTCAGGTTTGAAAGAATTTTGCTTTCCAGCTTTAGACTGTGATGTTGTCCGGCTCTCTCAGAATTCAGTTCTTGTGGTTGATTGCTATTAGGTGTTGTATACTGTACAAATAAACTTAATAGCATCAAGTCTATCCCCTCCTCCAGGGAAACGTTTAAATTCCCCTGCCAAGAGTAGTGTTGACAGAGAGGTATCTATGTGGAAATGTAGTATCACTGAATTACAAGATGGAAACCCACTCTTTCCTTCTCCAGCAGACTAAGAAAAGTTCACATAGCATTCCTATTTTTTTCAGAACTCACAATACTTTATATGCACCAGAAATGCTAGCCAAAATGGCAGAACCTTTTACGAGGGTTCTAGATATGCTTGAAGTGGAAAAATCTGCTATTTTAGGTAAGAAATGTAACCTTTTTTTTTTCTTGAAGTTTTCTATACCTTTGTATGCCTTTATATTTCTATACCTTACGTCTAATGCAGCTTCAGTGTGCCTTGTGTCACCTTCTCCTCACCTGGCACTACCTTGACCACCTGTTTGTTCAGAAATGCATGTATGGAGTTCCTACAGGCTCTCTAGGAACAAGTTTGTTTACTTCATTATCTTATCATGCAGAGAAGGTCTTCAGAAGCACACACACCCCATGTTAACCCACTCCTTCACTTCAGCTGCCAGCTGGTAGTATGTGTTAGAGCCTTTAGATTATAAATAAACCATGCTTTTTGACCTGAAGGATATTAGCGTACTTTCCTGCCTTTTGTGTATGGGGGGGAAAGTATTCAAACAATTAAGCTTAAATAGGTTTAATCAGTAAAATATTATGTATGTTATCACTTTTCTAAGGAATAGTTTCTGAGCCAAGTTTCCCAGTTTTTACCTTGATCAGAATGTTGCTTTAACTCATTTCTCCCATTAGCAAATAATTCACGATCATAACTGTGATACGTGCTGTGAAGGCAAGTGACTGTGGGAGTGTTTATTGGGAGACCTGACCCAGTCTTGGAGTGGAGTCACAAGACTGCCTCCCAGTGGAGACTTGAAGGATGAACAGGGACCAGCCAGGCTGGGGGCAAAAGGAGATGCTGAGCATTCTAGGCAGACAGAATGGCAGGTGCAAGATTCCGAGGCATGCAGCAAAGAGCTTGATATGTCCAGGGAATAGGAAGGTGACTTGTGTGGCTGGAACACAGAGGGCAAGGCAGTTGGTTAGAAGTTAGAGCTAGAGGACTTCCCTGGTGGTGCAGCGGTTAAGAATCCGCCTGCCAATGCAGGGGACACAGGTTCGAGCCCTGGTCTGGGAAGATCCCACATGCCGCAGAGCAACGAAGCCCATGCACCACAACTACTGAGCCTGCACAGCACAACTACTGAGGCTGCGTGCCACAACAACTGAAGCCCGCACACCTAGAGCCTGTGCTCTACAACAAGAGAAGCCACAGCAACAAGAAGCCCGCGCACCACAAAGAGCAGCACCCGCTCACTGCAACTAGAGAAAGCCCGCGCGCAGCAACGAAGACCCAGCGCAGCCAAAAATAAAAAATAAATAAGTAAATAAATTTATTAAAAAAAAAAAAAAAAGAAGAAGAAGTTAGAGCTAGAGACACCAGAGATGTCTAAACCTTGTGCCTATCTCTGGATAGGCTGGCTTACCATCACAACCCTGACAGTGTGTTTTTGCCCCGGCTATCACCTCTGCCTGGGCCTGGCCATGGTTAAGCAATCTAGTGAGCATGCCTCAGCTATGACTTAATGAAAAGAAGACTGTTAGCTTGTCTTTCCAGGGCCCGTGGCCATCTCTCTTGGCCTAAATGGTCCTGGGCCATTTCCTTTGGCACCACTACACTTAAGCTCCCTTTTGGAGACACCAGTAAAAATGAAACGTCCAAAAAATGTCTTGTTATTAATATAAAAATCAGGTGTTGCTTCACCACCTGTTACCCTCCTGCCCCCCTTCAGTTATTCGTATTAAGCCAGGAACTGCTGCTATAGAAATGTATGACCAACCAAAATATACTAGAATGGACAAACAGTTCCTTCTGGCAGCTTCCGACCAGGAGCAAGATTGGAAACAAAATTGCCTCTGATTAGAAGTATAGATCTTTTAAGGCAATTGTTATACTGAGATAAGTGGGTTTCATTTTTATCTGCTATACACCTTGGGCTTTTGCATAAAATTTTGCTTGAAAAAGAGGTTCTGTGACTTTAAAAGGAAGGGGGGGACATTCCCAGTACTTTATGGAGAGATCATTTGGGGCTGTCATTGTGTGTTTTGGTACAAGTTCCATCTGGAGAAACCCAGGCAAAAGTTAGAGTACTCAAACCTGGACACTTAAATAGCTTTCGCCTTTCCCTGCAAGTACAGTGTAGCAGTCACTTTAGGGAAGCTGTTAGCACTTCCAGCTGGTAGAAGACTTGGTCAGCTGCTTTGCATTTATAGCACCCCGCCCCCCCCCGCCCCCCAAACCACCTCTGCCTACGGGAGGGTGTTGGCAGGTTGAGACCCTCAGCAGAGGAGCAGCAGGTTCCTGATCCATCTTTGTCTGTAGGATTACCTCAGCCTCTCTTGGAACTGAATGACTCTCCTGTCTACAAAACGGTCTTAGAAAGAATGCAGCGTTTCTTCTGCACCCTCTATGAAAACTGGTAAGGAACCAATGCTGCCTTTTCATATTCTCCTCCTAGACATGCATTGTATAGGATGGCCTTGGGTTGGACATCTGATCTAGAATTCTAGTGTACAGGTAATGTGAGGAAAGAATTTGACAGGAAACTAACGATTCTAGTGTCAAATCAAAATGAACAGGCTGGTTTCCTGCAATTTTTATTTTAATTGTCACATGTGCCTTTAAGTCCTAGCCATGACTTGATATTTTAACGCCCAACTTGTCTGTTTCCAGTGCATAAAGTGATGAGACCAAAGTAGACGTTACAGTGATGGGGATGCATTTTCTCAGACCCCTCACTCTCATAGCCCACTATTCATGGGCACTGGGAGATAGCTGGCCATATTTTGTCTTGGGGTCCTGGTTGTGGCGTGGGGGGGTGTAACTGGCCCTTCTGTACACCATCTTCCCCAGGGCGCTGATCTCGCTAACACAGTGCTCTAGTCAGCGAACTAACAAAAGATTCTCCATCGTAAATCCATATTACTTACAAAGTAATGAAAGCCTACTGTTGATCTTGGGTACCGACATCTGTCTTTTAAAAGATGCTGAATCTGGTTTCAAGATGTTTCCTTAAACGTTGGGGCGGGGGCGGGGGTGGCTGTTCTTTTCCCTTCTGAAAGAAGATTAAGTCCACATCTTCAAAGTATACTGATTAAGCTAAAGTTCTCTTAAAAAGAAAATACAATTAATTGCTTTTCTAGCTGAGAAGTCTTCTTGTAGACTAGAAATTCCCAAGGCAGTCAGGGCTGGCGATAACAGATAATGGATTTGATGTTGTTCATGATTTTCCCTTGCAGTTTCCATATCCTAGGGAAGGCAGGCCCTTCCATGCAGCAGGACTTCTACACCGTGGAGCACCTGGCCACCCAGCTCCTCAGCTCTGCCTTCGTCAACTTGAACAATATTCCTGACTACCGACTCAGACCCATGCTTCATATCCTTTCAAAACTCCCTAGATGGGCTTCCCTGGTGGCGCAGTGGTTGAGAGTCCACCTGCCGATGCAGGGGACGCGGGTTCGTGCCCCGGTCCGGGAGGATCCCACATGCCGCGGGGTGGCTGGGCCCATGAGCCATGGCCACTGAGCCTGCGCATCTGGAGCCTATGCTCCGCAACAGGAGAGGCCAAAACAGTGAGAGGCCCGCATACCGTAAAAAAAAAAAAAAAAAAAACTCCCTAGATAACCCAAAGGGCCAGAAGATTGAAGACAGGAATAGTTTAGAAGCACCAGAGGAGGCAGAGCTGAGCTATATGAAATAGATGGAAACATTTCTGACAGTATATAGTAGCCACATTAGAAGGACAAGAAGATTGAAGTAAATAAAAGGAAAAACCTGAAAGCAGTCCAGGGGGTGTTGAAAGCTCTTTCTCCTTAGGGGAAATTCTTACCATCCCATTTCTTGGAAAGATGAGAAATGAAGGTTTTATCCCTTTTCTGTACTTTGTCAGGTGCTTCTCTTGGAAGAAGCACTCCCATGCTGCATGTTCATTCAGACTCTTTGTTTTTGTTTGGGGGAGTATGGTTCTTCCCTGCGAGTTATATTGTAAGGAGAGTTTATTACAGTTCCAGCCTGGCAGGGGAGTGGTGCCTTAGAACGACGGGTGTGCGCTCGTGTGCTAAAGCTTCTTAACCTGCCGCGGCATGGGTCTTTGTGAAGCCTCTGGTGCTCTTCTGTCCCCCGGAGCACTACGAAGCCCTGGTGTCTCCCATCCTTGGACCTCTTTTCACCTACCTTCACATGGTAAGAGATTGGCCAGGAAGGGGTGGCAAAGAGGCCTCTTAGAGTGGGTGGCCTCTCGTGAGTCTCACAAGTCAAGAGCTCCTGAAAGCATCGTCTCCTGGCCCTGCCAGGCTGGCTGCACAGCCGCTCCACCCTTGCTGCCCAGGGTAGAGCAGCCCCTCTGAAGAACTAAACTGGTTCCATTGCCTGCAAAGCACCTGCAGACTCAGATTCTACTCCTGTCCTCCTGTTAACTGAGGAGAGGTGATCAGGGGAGTGCTCTTCCTGGGTCTGTTTCCCTGACTCTGGAATTAAGCAGGGAGACCAGCTGGGCAGAGAATAGGTGTGTCCAGAGAGACTCAGGAGTTCTGAAATGTCATTGATCCTTTCCAAGCAAAGAAGTGTTTGATATGCTGCCCTTGTCGTGGGTGTGGGAGAGGTTACAGAAACCGTATCTGGTTTTTTAACCTTGTGGAGTCTCCCAAGGCCCTGTCATTGTTACCTGGACTCATCTTCAGCTAATTCTAACCATGAAGTGGCCCTTAGATATTATCTTTTCTCCCTAGTGTAGCACTGATTTCTTTTTTTGTTTTCCCAGAGGCTTTCCCAAAAATGGCAAGTCATCAACCAGAGGAGCCTGCTGTGGTAAGGGACCTTCTCTTCTCCGTGACGGATGAGCTGGCAGCCAGGCTTGGGGTGGGAGAAGGTAGACATGGAGGAAGGACTCTGCCATCCCAGGGCTAGAACAGCAGTGGGTTATAGTCATCCTCAGCCCAGATGGTAGATCGCTTTTCTGTGACCATTAGGCAGACTCAGCTCAAGCCTTCATAGGGGGTACCTTCAGCTGCCTTAGGTGAATGCTGAGACATTCTTAGGATTTTGATCCATTCCCCTCAAGCCAACTGGGTACAGTCACAAGTAATAATGCCCCTCAGTGGATCACTGCTGCCCATTCCTAACTTTTGAGTGGAATGTAGACCAGAGGAAGTCAGGAGAAGGAAGTGGGCACAGAAGGTCTAGCTAGGGTCACTGCTTCTTTTGCATTCCCATGGAACTTGGCCCCTGGTTTTCTGCAGTGGAGAAGATGAGACAACAGATGAAAACCCAGAGTCTCAAGAGATGCTGGAGGAACAACTGGTGAGGATGTTAACCCGAGAAGTCATGGACCTGATCAGTAAGTGGCGTGGGAACCAGGGGTAGAAGACAAGCCTTTTTCTGGAAAAAAAGCTGGTCACTCACCTAACATGTTTGCAGCAACACTGACATGTTGATAAGAAATAATTAACTGAATAGAAACTGTGTAATTCTTAAGTCAATTTAAGGACGCTTTATGAATTGTGAACTGCATTGTAGTTGTTCATACTAAGGGCAGATTATGAGGAAATGGTTTAAAATAGCAGGAGGAAGTTGGATTAATGGTAGGAATAACTTCTAGCTTTGTCAAAATAGGGAAATTTTTTAATTCTTAGACATGAAGGTGGTTATATTTCATTTTTATTTTTTGGTCAGTTCATTTGTTTGAGATCCAAAGTAGACCAAGTATACATATCAGGCATCCTCTCCTGGTCATTTACTCTCAGATAATTCTGTAATTTCCCGCCAGTTGACTGAACTTGAAGAGGGACCAGAACACAGTCTGGTCAAATGCCTCTATTTCTGTTGGTGAAGCTGACTTTGTGCCTGGATGGTATCCCACCTTCCCCCACTCCTCACCTGCCCAGAGACAGTTTGGGATCCATTGGCCTGAGACGGCTGTCGTCTGGTGGTAATAAGCCTAGTAACCCTGCTTTCTTGCTTTAGCTGTGTGCTGTGTTTCAAAGAAAGGTGCTGACCATGGTACTGCTCCCGCTGCGGATGGAGACGGTAAGTGAGCCTGTTGCAGCCCTTGGAGGTCAGCCATTAAGCTCCTAAATATTGTTACTTCTGTAACCAGGTCAGTTCCCATAGAAACTGTGTCCCTAGCAGTCTGGTGTGGAGGAGACTTTGTACACCTAGCTTTCGTCCATGCTGGCCCCCTTGCTGTATTCCCCAGCAGTCCCTCCTCAGAGCCTCTGTGCTTGGTGATTCCTCTACCTAGAATGATTGTTCTCCCCACTATATACCTGGCCCATCCCCTTGCTTTTTATTCAGGTCTCTGCTCAGATGTCACTTCTGAGAGGTCTTCCATGACCAGCTTATCAAAAATAGCAACACCGGCCTCTGGGTTCTTCCTCTGCTCTGTCTTCCAGCACTGATCACTACCTGACGTGTTTTATTTGTGTTATTAATTACTTCTCTCCCTCACTAGAATTTAACTCCTAGCAGGGAAGGGACTTTGTCGTATTCCTCTTATATCCCCAGTAACTGCTGTAGTGGGTCCTCAAATATTTGTTTAACGACAAAAGATCCTCAGCATTTGCAGCTTTTTAGGTAACTGTCCAGAAAAATTCCTTGTTTTGCAAACGTATGGCTAGATGCATCTCTAGATCTGCCATGGGCAGAGGCTTCTACACCCTCTTATGAGGCTGGGGCGCTGTCCTAGTACCTTTAACCACCAGTCAGCCCAGGATACTCACCTCTCCTTTACTCTGTGGGCTTCTGTCAGAAAGGACGGTCTCTGTTCTGAAAGGATGGAGCTTAACATTTTGGTCTCTACTTACAGATGAAGAGATGATGGCCACAGAGGTAACCCCCTCGGCCATGGCAGAGCTTACAGACCTGGGAAAATGTCTAATGAAGCATGAGGTGGGTGGAGGGGCAGGCGAGATTTTTTTCCTTGCCCAGCCAGGGAGCTCGCTTCCACTTTTCTCATTTTCTGATGCCATCAGGAGGGTTTTTTGGTAATACGCCTTTATATGATTTAAAGAAAACAGTGGGAAAGGCACAAGGCCACTGTGTTCCCATGCTGGCATGGGCAAAGGCTCAGAAAAACACCCAGGCACATTGCCACCAGTCCCTGGTGTTCAGCCTCCCCCAGGCCTGAGCTCTCTTTCCTGCACGTAGGTTTTCTCTTCTGTATTGGTTAGTTTTTCTTTTTTGGATGGCCTGATAGACATAGAGGAAACAAACTCCCATCTCTTCAGTAGCTGCGTTTATCATTTTCCTGCTTACCTATTAAAACTCTAGCTCCTGATGCATCAGAATTCAGGGAACATTGTACTTGTCTTCCCATTGTAATTCTCCATCCTTTTCTGTTAGGATGTTTGTACAGCGCTGTTAATTACAGCCTTCAATTCCCTGGCCTGGAAGGATACTCTGTCGTGCCAGAGGACGACCACACAGCTCTGCTGGCCTCTCCTCAAACAAGTATGGTTACTCACCCTTTCTCCTCTCCCCTCATGAAACGTTTGGGTCATGAGGATTGACTGAATCAGTTGGAAGAACTAGGGTGCTGAGGCCTTCAGAGTCCCGCTTTGGCCCTGAGCACAGCTGTCTCCCCAGGTGCTGTCAGGGACACTGCTCGCAGATGCTGTTACATGGCTGTTCACCAGTGTGCTGAAGGGCTTACAGACGCATGGGCAGCACGATGGCTGCATGGCTTCCCTGGTCCACCTGGCCTTCCAGATATATGAGGCGCTGGTGAGTGGAGAAAGCCTGGGGGCAGGATGGCTGCGGCTTCATCCCTCACAGCCTGCCTGCTCCTGGTCACTTGGGCCTTAATCCTAAACGTAGGCAGCTGCCAAGTTGCTAGTGCTGCCCCTGAGGAGTGGGTGTGGCAAGGGATAGGGAAGGTGACGGGGCCCAAAACTGTGCCATTGAGTGGGTTTACCCCTACTTCTCAGCGTCCCAGGTACCTGGAGATAAGAGCTGTGATGGAGCAGATCCCTGAAATTCAGAAGGACTCACTGGACCAGTTTGATTGCAAGCTTTTGAACCCCTCTCTGCAGAAAGTGGCTGACAAGCGCCGGAAGGACCAATTCAAACGCCTCATTGCTGGGTGCATTGGGGTAGGTCACACCCTTCACACCCTTTCCTTAGTGCTCCCAACCACCTTTGCAGTCTTCTTGGACCATGTGTACAGGCAAACCAGAAACCAGCTGTAGCCACGACCATTATGGTGAGATGATCTTTAAAACAACCCACCACTCGAGACCCAGCATTAGTTCTTTCTCGTTTGTCTTCCACAGAAACCCTTGGGCGAGCAGTTCCGAAAAGAAGTTCACATTAAGAATCTCCCCTCACTTTTCAAAAAGACAAAGCCAATGCTGGAAGCGGAGGTGCTGGACAATGAGGAGGGAAGCCTGGCCGCCATCTTTGAACCCTGAGTCAAGCTTTTGGGCATTCTTCCTCGACCTTTATTGTCATCTCTTCTTCCCCTTTGTAGCTATTCTCTAGGCCCCTCTCCACTGCCACCTCACTTTACACCGTCGTCAGCCTGGAGAGAGATCCAGGTCTGGAGCTGGAGAGAGTGGGCCCTGTACAGGGCCGGAAGCCACGCTAAAGCATCAAGAATGGGAGTTAGGGCTTCACCGTTCTGTCTAGGTTACCCAGGCATCTCCCATCCTGCTTGGAGCTTTGCCTTTTCCAAGAGAGAAAAGCTAGAGCAGAGCGGCCCTTCTCCCCAGGCCCTCCCGCCCCCAGGCAGCCATACACCTGTGCAGAGTGGTAACTAGGGGCGCTACACCCAATGCTGCGACAAGCCAGGCTTGCGGCGGGGGCTCA
This sequence comes from Pseudorca crassidens, assembly GCF_039906515.1. Taxonomy (NCBI): domain Eukaryota; kingdom Metazoa; phylum Chordata; class Mammalia; order Artiodactyla; family Delphinidae; genus Pseudorca; species Pseudorca crassidens. Next base: position 32,463,945 of record NC_090305.1, read on the forward strand.
GCCCTGAACTACTTGTGCCAGAGTTTCTCCTGGATCGTTGAAAGTCCCACTGAGCCCCCTTGCTGCTGGGCTGACAGGGACCTTCCCCATCCCCCAGGGGCATATCTGGGTCAGGTGCTGAGTGCTGAACTGAATTTGGCCAGTTCCTGCTTTGTTTTGAGCAAGAATCTGGTCACCTGATGGGATCCATGGTACAGGCCACTGCTAAGCTCTGGGCACAGTATCAAATGTTAGTACCTTCAGGGGCCAGGGCTGGGCCAGGGTCTGCAGCGCTCTGTAACATCCCTTAGAGCTCACACATTTTGTCCCTCCATGAATGACCCCTCAGTGTGGTTTCCCCAGTCCCCAGGGTCCACTCAGGCACAAGAGCCACAGTACCCTATCTAGTGTCACATGATGTCATTGGCATTTAAGGATAACCCAGACCAACTAGGCTACATCTGTGACAAGCAGCTGGCAAAGCCACTGGTCTCTCCTAGGACTAGCTCAGTCCAGGTGCCTTCAAAAATCTCGTGGTCTTTCAGGTCCCTGGTCACTTCCCTCATGGGCCATTTCCAAAAGAAAAAAATATGCCTTCCCATCACAACCTGTGAGTCTCCAGTCTGTTCTGAACATCACTGGACGGCCCTATAAGCACAGGGGACGTGGATGCACGACTAGTTAATCTGTACAGAAGGACACACACTTAGAGTGTGTGTCCATGTGTTCCCCACAGAGGCCTGGCATTGATCCAGTCCCCTGAGCAGGGTTTTGGCGATGCTGAAGCTGCAGCTTTTAGCTGGTGTGGCCCCCCCAGGTAGGGTAAGGTCAGGAAGAGGCAAAGCTGGGGAAACGGACTTGGGAGCCCCACATTGCGCTTTCTATGGCACAGACTTGGTCCATCCCCTCTTCCTGGGTGGTGCTTTGGGCTTCTTGTCCACTGTGAAGGCCATCTCAGCATGTTTCCCTCCAAACTTGTTAGCTGCCTACTCTTCTCTGTGGTGGGGCTGTGGAGGGTATAGTTGTATTTATTGTGTTGTAATATTTTTAACATCCTGTGACTTCATGTTAGAAGTTTTCTATTGTTTATAGAACCTTTTTGTAGAAACATTAACTCTAAAGCACATCTGCATGTCAGTAAAAATCTCAATTTCATATAGAAAGGGCCCCATCTCCCTTTTTCAAACTAGTAACATACACCAGGGTCACTGTTCCTCATGAGCATCTTGCTTGCTAAGGGGGCTGGACAGGAAGAACTGTGACTGACAGCCCTGCTCTGTCAAACCCTCTGAAATAGCATGCCAGCCAGGAGCAGCTTTCTATTCCTGACACATAGACCAGGCGGCCCTTCCGTTCTCTCAGTGTCGTCATTGGTGGCCACTGGACCTAACCCAGAGGGGCTGCCCAAGGGGACTGTTACTCTTCCTTGTGTGGCTCTTGATGTGACTTGACTGCCATGGACCACCCTTTTTTCTCTCAGGAACTTCCTCTGGTATCCAGGAAATGGGTTAAGCAGCACACGGTGTTTTCCTGTGGTCTGGCTGTGCCCCCAGAAACCATCACACTTGGCATTTCTCAAGGGGCTTCAGAGGGACTTGGTCCTGACTTGCAGTGATGTCTGAGCCCAATGCTCTTAACTGCTAAATAACGCCAGATCTCTTCTGAGGTGCCCCATATTTTTGCACGAAAACTGAAAAAGTGGTCTCCAACAAAAGGATTTTTGTCTGGATGTGAATTTATTTACATTAAGACCTTACAAAGGCATAAAAGTCACATTTTGTGGCACATTTAACAAAGTGTATTGACTGAAAATAAAGCTGGAATTGTCCCCAGAAAACTCAGGACCCCTAGTCTCTGGGCTCTCTACAGCAGTCCTGTGGGGGCAGGTCAGAACCTAAAATCTTCAGCTTGCCTCAGGAGCATCCAGTCCCAGCCGTGCCAGGTCCAGCGCAGCCTCAATCCATCTGAACCGCATCCAGTTCATCCAAGAACCGCCGGCACTTCCCCATCAGTACCTTGATGGCTTCACTCACCAGCACGTCTGGTGGCAACACCCCTGTTGACTCCACAGAGACTGGGGACCAAAGAGACACTTTAGCCCAGGCAGGGCTTACAAAAGCTCCTTATACGTATTGCTAGATTCCACATCTGAGCTCTGCAAGGAAGCTGCAGCACCAAAGAACTCCACCCCCACCCCACCCTCCAACTTGAAACTCACAGATGTAATGGTTCCGAACACGAGCAAGCCGTACAACCTTCTTTAGCTTCTCATTCCGGAAGACTTCCCTGCTGAAGGTATCTAGCCGGGGATTGGCAACTCTGGCCACCTTTTTACCTAATGAAAACAAACCGTATTATAAATACATGAGCCCAGAGCTTTGATTTCTCTGCTACCTTCAAAGAAAATATACTTCAGGGCCTGGCATCCCAAATCCCACACCTTGGATTTCTTGCACCTCAATAACACCAGGTGAGAAGCACCGGCTCAGCTCCTCAGCCGCATCCCCTTCCACGGGCTCAAGCAGGGTGATGTCCGGCAGGAGCCGGTAACTGGCTGTTGCCACAGGTGAAAACTTGGCATGATCTTTGCCTGGAGGGAAGAGGGAACTCAGAGCCTGGGAGGAGACCCTTCCTCACATTCCCTAAGCTCCTGACATCAAAGGCCCATTGGCGCTCTGCCTGTCGGGGACATCTCAGCCGAGTCCCTTAGTCATACCTCACCCCAGGGTAATCAAAGGGTCTCACCAATGCCCTTGACGCAGTGCATGAGCAGGTCAATCTCCTGGCCAGGCCGCAGCTGAGCGATGAGGATATCATCGTGTACCGGTCGGATGGTGCCCTCCGGGAAGAGGTCAGCCTGGTTCCCCAGGGGGACCCATGTCATGTGCCTGGTGTACACTGCGGGAGGAAGCACATCAGACCGAAGTCCCTAAAACTGGCACCCACCAACAGGGGGCCCTCTTCCTCACCCCACCGGTACCTACCTTTGTGGTTGACATAGAGCTCATTGGGGTCAGAGGAATCTTTAGCGGCGTGGGGGTTCCGAGTGCACCTGACCTGCAGCCGAAACTGCAGGGTATCTATCTCTGTGCCTTCTTCATCTCCTACACAAAGGGAGGAGGTGGGGACTGTTAAAGAGCTAGTGGACGTCGGTGCCAGGCACTACGCTGAATGCCTTGCATGTTTCTCTCATCCTCTTGGCAACCCTGGTAAGGCAAGGGCAGGTGTCCTCACAGACAACAGCACTGATGTACCAAAAGATTGGTACCGGGCCCAAGGTCATACAGTAGCCAATCAAGGGTTCGAACACAGGCAGTCTGATTCCAGAATCAACTTCAGAGGAGAGCTGCCCACCTTCCCCCAAAATTTCATTTTCTCAAACCCTCACCTTGGTTCCGGTATTCAAAAAGGCGGGGATCAGCATGAATGGGGATGAGCCCCAAGCGGTGAGCGAGGATCTCATCCTGGACAATGGAAGTGTTGTTGTACACCAGGACCTTCTCCACAGCCATGGTTGGCACCTGCCCAAGAAAAGAAAGCCACTCATCTACAAAGACCCCTTAGATTCCCCATCTACTCCCTGCCTCCTGACATAGGGAGATGGAGACTTCCTCCTAGAAGAACGCTTGATGAAAAGTTTACAAAGAATGAGCAGGAGGAACGCTCAGCAAAACAGCAGGAAAAACACCACTTGAGACAATTCTACAAATGAGGATTCCCCACACGACTCCACCGTTGCCATCGTGCCCACCTATACCTCAGCTAATAGAATGCGTCGAAAAGCATTGGCGATGGCTGCGTCGATTCCCACCATGTCAAACTCCAATGAGTTTTCATCCGTGTGCACCACATCCACGCGGAAATCCTAAAGGAACAGGAAAAGCACAAAATGAAGCCTGCTCTCTGCACAGTCAATACCGCCCCCCAGATATTCCCCTCAAGAACCGCCCTTTGCCCAGATGCCCCTCTCGCTTCCAATCATTAGTTTCTAGAAAAGTCTTCATTTTTATCTTCATTCATTTAAAATCCTCTGCCATATGGCTTCCAGCCAGGCCATCCACAGAGGCTATTTTACTAAGAATAGGCTCACATATTGCTCAGTCCAGTTGATACTACTCAATCCTTATCTTACTAGACACCTCCCCTGGACCTGGCATTGAGAGAATCCCATTTCCAAACTACTGCCTTGATTTCTGAGCACCAATCTTCCTTGTCTGATCAGTCCTTCTACTAAACTCACAGTCTTCCACCTACCGTATACATGTTACCATTTCCCAAGTGTTTGTGTCTCTCCAGGGTGACCTCAACCCCACTCATGGTTTTAGCAACTATCTGTACGGACAACTCCCCAAATTGTATCTCACTTCTGATCTCATATATATCTCCTGCTAGCCTGCTAGACTTCTCCATCTACAGGAAACTGAATGCGTCAACATTCCCTTTCCCCAGACCCATTTCTCATCAGTAAATGACACCACCATCCATCAAAGTAGTTCCCCAACAAGCGAATTTTACACTCCCCCCTCACAGCCCATATCCAAGCAACCACCAAATTTACCTTCTGTCTCCCGTGCTCTGTTTCCATGATCACAATCTTAGTTTCTGCCTTCAGCCTCAGCTCCCCTATGCAATTCTGTCACAAATCTGCACACGCCACATGACAATCCTCAAATTCATTCTCTCCCAACCATTAAGCTTGCAGCTATGATAATATCTGCTTAAGAGCTCTTCAAAAGCTCCCTATCACCTACAGTGCCTAAAATGCACTTCAGTCTTGCCTAACACTCATGCTGACCCACTTCATATTCTAGCAACAATGAACTGCTTGGACACTCCTCACCCTTCGCTGTTCTCAGCTTCTGCTCATCGTTCAGGGCTGAACTGAGATGTCATCTCCTTCAGGAAATCTTCCATACTTCTGCCCCCCCTTCTCATTCTGGATTAAGTGCCTGTGCAGGATACACCCGCCCCAACCCCATCACCTTTTTTGCTTTCAACCGCCTTTACCGCATTACTCTGGACTCATTTGTCTACGCATGCTCTTCTACAACAAGACTGAACATCTTATTTGCAAAGCAGGGCAGAAGTTGTGTCTACCGAGCACCTAGCATGTTGCTCGATATACGGAGCAAACCCCAAGTGAGGCAGGAAAGACAGGGCCCAACCCAAGGACAGCCTCCTCATACACAGACATTAGGCAACAGGCAAAGCCACCTCTCCTTGTGTTGCACTTAATGAGATTATGAAGCATGGAGGAATGGCATCAGCAACAAGAACATACATTAAACCTTGATTAAACTTTGTGACACCTGAACAGGGAACCCTGCCCAGAAAACCCACAGAGCTCAGCCCAGCATGAGCAATAAACATGCACAGGCTGCAGCTGCCTGCTATACAGCCTTCCACACCTGGCGCTTGACTGCTAAGGGAAAAATGGCTCTTAGAGCACATGTGCAGTGGCTTCAGGAGACAGACTCACAAGAGAAGCGGATGTAACCAGGCGCAATTAAGATCCCACCAATGAATATTCTGCCCCTAATCAAAGAAACCTGCATCCATTCAAGGAATTGAAATAAAAGGTGGGGGGGGGGTCAGAAAACTCCTCAGATGCCCTCCTCACTGGCGAGGACGCCCGAGTTCTTTTCCAAGTGCGTTTGCTTCTGCCCCTTAATACACTGCTTCTTTGTTTCTCTCTACACCTCAGTCTGTGTGACTTTTTTTGCGTTCCCTGTCCGAATTCTTTTGGACAGGTAGAACAAGAACCTGGACCTTTAATTTAGCCTGTCTGGCATCAGTCTTTGGCAAGCAAGCCCGGAGATTTATTGGAAGTTAATTACCCTTCATCTTGGTCTCTGGTAAGTCTTAGCCTCCCACCTCCCTTGCACTTGAGTGGTGCTACCTGACTTCCTATCATTACTTTTCTCTTTCGCTCTTTGTCGCGCCTCTGCGGCCCATCTCACTCATATTTTCGTGTCTTGCTCTCCCGGAAGTGCAGGGAAGAGGAATTTGTCAGGTGCTTTCCAAGCTTGCTGCTAGGTCTTGCACTTCTCATTGTTGCAAGGCATGTCAGGCCAGCCTCTGCTCACAGGCAGTCAGGGACCTGAACCACAGGAGCTTTGCCCTCTGGGTTTATCTTATCCACCATTTGATTAACTATTGTCAGGTTCAAATTAGCAAAAATATAAAATACAGCCTTACTTGGACAGACTGTAAGTTGAAGAAAGCTGAGGTTTTCTTAGATTTTTTTTTAACATAATTACACATACTGCCTCCCTTAGTGGCTGGTACCCATTTTCAGATACTTACCACCCTTTCAGAGAATGAAAACTAGAACCTAAATAGGTCCTGGAACTATAAGGATGTCCATTTTAAGGGAATGCACCCCAGGAACACAAGAATTAATCACTGGCTATAGAATCTACAGAGAAGCCTTGAAGTCTTCAGGAAGGTCGCTCACCCTGGGTATCGCAGACACCAGGGGAGGACACGGGCCTCAGGACGGGCTGGCAGGGTTGCCATATGATGGGGTCGCTACCCTCACACAGGCTACAGTCAGCAGGAGTGAGAAAAACAGGGACACCCATAGCCAGACCTGACCGACAATGCTCCTCCTTTTGGCAGGAGCTTGGTTCCCCTGAAGGATCACAGGTAATCTTTACTCCCAGGGACATACCCTTTGGGAGTATTCAGAGACACCAAGGACATTTTCTCTTTTGGGCTTTTGTGCACCCCATGCTGCCTGGGGACCCTGACCATTGAGGGCTATATTTCAGAACTAGTTAAAGTCTAAAGGCACGTAAAACCAGTGAACTCATTAAGAGCAGTACTTACTTAATTTGGGACAAGTCCAGGCAGTTGAATTCCTTCTCTGACCAAATGAGCCTCATCTAGGATTAAACTTGTGAAAGTTTTTAGAGAATGCACTAACACAGACTCCTCCACCCCAAGAACTAGTCCCTACTGGGACAACATTTTTATCAGCTAGTCTGTCCCTGGTATTAGGTGAAAGCTCCAAAAGTTACAGTTGGGCCCTCAGGCTCTGATGCCTTAGCTGCTAGATATGGCCTATGGGGTATTTAATAACCGTGACCAGGCAGAAGAAGCCCTGAGGGACTGGCAGGAAGGGGAACAAACTAAGAAACAGGCTCAACTGACAGCTCTTGCTGTCAGCAGTGCCTTGCAACCTCAGGGACAAAGAGAAGACACGACACCAGAACAACAGAGACTCCACAAGGGGTCTGCTTCAAATGTGGTAAGCCAGGCCACTGCACCCGTTCCTGCTGAGGGCAAAAGGCGAAACTGCTTGCCCCATGTCCAAACTGTGGAAAGTCAGGCCATCAGACGTGAGAATGTCCCATGTCCGATTTGGACAAAGGGGTTTCGAAACTCCAAATGGTAGCTGCAGATAGCTGACAGGGCCGGGGGTCCTTGGCTCGCATGGAAAAATTCACCATCTCAACAGAAGAGCCCCAGGTGATCCTTAACAAGGCAGGTAAGAGGGTCTAATTTTTTAATCAATACAGGAGCCACTTGCTCTGTCTTTAAACAATTATGCTGGGCTCTCAAATGTTAAAAGCTGCCTGGTATTGATAAAAATCAAGTATTGATAAAAATCCCCACAGCTGGTATTTCATTAAGCCACTCAATTGCCAATCTGAACAATATTTGGTCTCACATGCCTTCTCGGTAGTCCCTGAATGCCCCCATCCTTTAACGGGACAATACGTTATAAAAGCTTGGGAGACACTTCAGCGACTAGGAACAGGCCCCAACTTTTAAATTGCTCTGGCTGAAACCTAACATTTGGGTGAAACCTAACACCCATAAATTTTCAAGCCTGAGACAGAGACATCCCAGGAAGGGCCCCCCAGGCCAAGCTGATTATTACCAGGTGCAGGTTACTAGTCTTTTGTCAGTCACACACAATACTCCTATTCTGCCTGTTATCAAACCCAACAGGACCAAATAAGTATTTTGGGGACACCAAGAATGGATGACCAACTATTAGCTAAGCGGGGAACCTGTCTAGAGTTAAACCTATCCCTCCTCCCAAGTCTTCACAGGACATCGAGGACCACAGACAACCAGAAGAGTACAGACAGGCGAGTGAGCCCCCTTCCAAACCTAAAGTTCTTATTAAAGAAGGACAAAAAAACTTCATAAATCCAAGGCTAAGTACCTCTGGCCGCTATTTTCCTTCTGCCCCGTTACACCAGTCCGCCCACGAACTAATTACTATGCTTTGGTGAACCTGGATGCCTGTTATCCTCCTCGTGCTCCTTCTCGCCGCTCTGGAAATCCTTTCCGAGTGCTGTCTTGATTCAGCACCTTTACCGGAGAGGGCTCTGCTCTGCCCATGCTGGGTTTAAAAAGGACTGTTTGTTTTTAGCTCACCACTGCCGCTGCCACCACAAAATCGTTATTCATCCTAACCTTTCTCTCCCTCCTTGGGGTGTCTGCATTAGGGGAATAGGAACTTAATGCAACTGTAAATTTTTCAAAAATTACTCATGGCTTAATTCCTTGGGTCTCACTTTTAGGAAAGATCTGCTTACTCTGGCAATATCCAAAGCTTCCAAGGCAGGCTTTCTCTCCGCCTCTCTCTCTCTCTCTCTCTGAGGAGTCCTCTTCCATTAATGTCTTTAAATATAGAAGTTTTATTTAAAATCTTAGATTCCCGAGCTAGGTGGCAATTCCACCACTATGAAGGATTCTTAGATTCATAAGAAAAGTGGATACATCTGGGCACCACAGGCAGACACATTACTGGTCATGCCCTATATCAAAAAGAAGGATAGAAAAAGAAAAGGCAATCCCCCTACCTGGCCAACGGGGACGAATGGGCAGGGTCCCAGACCCTCTCACCTTGGAGACATCCAAGGACTAGTAAGGTCACTGAGGGGGACGCCTCCAAGGCCTAGGAAGTAGGTAACTGGTAGAAGGCGACGCCCTTGCTGTTACCAAAGCCGAGAGCAAAACTCACAGGATGTCCTGATTTTTGTGCTGTTTTCTTTTCTGTCCACTTTAGGTATAAACACCATAGGAGGTGCCCCTTCAATACCCGAGCAGTCCCTCTTAGGACGCATCCTGAAAAACTGGAAGGAATTCAACGTTGATGAGCTAAAACACAAGAAACTCATCTTTTTCTGCAACACGTTTTGGCCTCAATACAAGTAAGGGTCAGGGAAACCTGGCTCCAAAATGGCTCTTCAAATTATGACACTATTTCACAACTGGATTTATTTTGCAGGAAACTAGAGAAATAGACTGAGGATCCTTACATGCAGGCTTTTATGATGCTATACCAAAACGCTTCATTGAAGGAATCATGTCAGATTTGTTTCACTGAACCAAAGAAAAGAGACCAAAATACCCCAGATATTTTAGATGACAACCCCAACTCCTCCTTCCCTTCCCTGGGATTGGCTAAGGCCTCTCCTTATCTAGATAATGCCCTGATAGTGGGACAATGCATGCTAGGCCAACTAAGTAATCACAGGGACCTCAGTATAACCATTTATAATCCCATTCCTGAAATAAGAGGACAACTGGACTCATCCTGGCAAAAAAAGGAGTTGCTATTGGTTTGGCAGCTCCACGGGGCAGGGGGGAGGGGGCTTTGCCTACCACGAGGCAACACTTTATAACCTGTCAGATACTCTGTCTACCCTGGCCAGGACCAGAGGGGACTCACTCTCTAGACTCTCAACATCTCTTAATTCCCTAGCTAATGTGGTGATGGATAATAGACTGGTCTTGGATTATCTCCTAGCTGAGCAGGTAAGGATATGTGCAGTTATCAACAAAACATGTTACACCTACATCAACACCCCTGGCCAGGTGTTACAGTTTTGGAAAGGATAACCCCAGTGCCCACTCCACATGGACTGCAGTCAAAAGGATAATAACCAAAGGCACCCTTGGACCTCTGGTTGCATTAATACTTTTGCTGATTTCTGGCCCCTGCCTTTTTACTTGCTTGTTAAATTTGTTTCCTCCAGGTTGCAACAATTTGACATAAACATGATGGTCATACAGGGACTCCAGCCACTGCCTACTGCTGAGGCCTCTATGGAAATCTTGGGACTCCTTGACCAGAAAGGAGGAAAGTTTCATTCCCAGGGTCAGACAAGGGAAGACTGCCCCTGCCAGCTTGAAGAAGTTACAGAAGAATGAGACTTTTGGCCCTGAATAACCCCAAAAGATTTTGGAAAGGAACTCTTTCAGGGTGGAATTGAGGCAGGAAAGACAGGGCTGGACCCAAGGACAGCCTCCTCAAACACAGACTTTAGGCAACAGGCAAAGCCACCTCTCCTTGTTTTGCACTTAATGAGACTGTGAAGCATGGAGGAATGGCCATCAGCAACAGGAACATAAATTAAACCTTGATTAAACTTCGTGATACCTAAACAGAGAACCCTAACCAGAAAACCCACAGAGCTAGAGCTTGGCGGAGCATGAGCAATAAAAATGCACAGGCTGCGGGTGGCTGCTACACAGCCTTCCACACCTGGCGCTACGGAAAAATTTAAGGGAAAACAGCTTTCAGAAGAGCGGTGGCTTTAAAAGACCAATGGGCAAGAGAAGCTGACGTAACCAGGTGCAATCAAGATCCCACCCCAGGGGTGGTGGTCACAAAACTCCTCGGGTGCGCCCCTCACTCGCGAGGACGCCCTCATTCTTCTCTGAGTACGTACTTTCCCTTCTGCCCCTTAATAAATTGCTTCTTTGTTTCTCTCTACGCCTTAGTCTCTGTGTGTGACCTTTCTTGCGTTCCCTGTCCAGATTCTTTTGGACAGGTAGAACAAGAACCTGGACCTTTAATTTAGCCTGAACAGCATCACAAGGACAGCTTCTGAGGCACAGGCTACTCAGACTACAAGGTCCGATCCCCGTACTCTCTCCGGGCACCTCCAGCTCCACCCACCTTTTCGAAGCGGTCCTGGTCCCAGGCATCATCGTAGCCCGAATAGTTACCGGGAAAGTCGGTTGTATGAACCTAGAGCAAAGAGAGACGAGCCTGTCCGCGAAGGGGCAGCGAGGCCAAGCCTGTCCCCACTCTGACCCCAAGTCATCCCTGTTCCGCTCCCATTTCTCCTCCCGAGCTCAAGGCCACAAGGCTTACATTGCGAACCCCGAACTCCCCTAAAACCACGCGCCTCCGCATTTCCTCCACTGCCTGGGCCGCCGCCATCTTCAACTCCTCCACGTGACTAGGGCACCTAACTGGTGCGTGCGTCCTAGCGGCCCTCCTCCGTCTCCGTGGCAACGCATCACCTCCTGGAATCTTAGCTATCGCGAGACTCTGCCCCGCCTCCGTCCACGTCTCCAGCTACCGGAAGTCAGTTTGGGCCAAACATCCGGGTTTCTCTTTTTTGCGTTCCGACGGATCCTCCTTTTTTTCTCGTCCGTGGACCTGTCCCTGCGTTAGGCCCACGTCTCTCCCACTCCTCTTCCGTGCGCGGGACTAGCGCGGGCTTCAGCGACGGGAGCCCTCGAGGGACATGGCAACTCCGGCGGCGCCGGCCGGCGGCGCCCGAAATGGGGCTGGCCCGGAATGGGGAGGGTTCGAAGAAAACATCCAGGTAATAATAGCCCCACGGCTCCGACCAGGGGCCTCAGATTTCTGGGCCCGCTTGCTCTTGCTTTCCTCACAAGTTAGAAGGTCGGTCGGGGTCAGGCATGGCACGGGGCTGGAGTGGGCTTGGGGGTGGGCGGGATTCACTGGCCAAAACCACACTGTGTGCGCACAGCCTTGTATTGGGGTTGGGAAAGACAAAGGAAATGGGCACTTTTGTAGCCCTTTGGGGGCTTTGGTAGGGAAGGTAGGAGAAAGACGTGTATGGAAGACAGGGAATAGGTTTCCCAGTCTAGAAAAGACAACCAAGGGTTCTGAGAGCAAATGAGGGGGAGAGAATGGCGTGATCTACGGTAATGCCAAGCCATATCCCCGGCAGTGTAAGAACAGAGACCCAAACTCTGTGGTGAACAGAGAAGGACTTAACGGATGGAGCAGAAAGGCACTGCACTTTAGGATCTGTTGTCTTCACAGGGTGGGGGCTCAGCTGTGATTGACATGGAGAACATGGATGATACCTCAGGCTCCAGCTTCGAGGACATGGGTGAGTTGCATCAGCGCCTGCGTGAGGAAGAAGTGGATGCTGATGCAGCTGCTGCTGAAGAAGAGGATGGGGAGTTCCTGGGCATGAAGGGCTTTAAGGGACAATTGAGCCGGCAGGTGGCTGATCAGGTAAGCAAGACTGGCTCCCTGACAGGTGGAAAAGTATACCTAGGAGGCCCCTGGTTCTGGAGTTGGTGTTGGTGAAGTTCATCCCGGGTTGTCCAGTTAGAACCATGTGGACATCCAACAAAAAAATAAGCAATAGAGCCAAGAGTCTCACAGTACCCTCTCACCCCACCCGTCTTCCTTGCTTCAGATGTGGCAGGCAGGGAAGAGACAAGCCTCCAGGGCCTTCAGCTTGTATGCCAACATCGACATCCTGAGACCCTACTTTGATGTGGAGCCTGCCCAGGTGCGAAGCAGGTGAGGATCCTCCTCCTGACAGAAGCTGCCCCCCTAACACCTAGTCCTTCATCCAAACTACAACCGGACACCAAACCCTTAGACTCCCCTCTTCATGACCCCAGCCACATTATACGTCTTACCAGTCACGGAACAGGGTATGGCGATAACACATTGCCTTCCTCCTCTTCTCCATCTAGCAAACTACTCATGTTCCCTCGAAGCTTAGCTCAGATGTCACTTCCTTGGCTCCTCATTGCCAGTTTGTCCTTTCCTGGTGCTCCAATAGAGCTCTGCGCTTTCCTCTAACAGATAACACTTCAGCAGTGCTGTACTTTCTTATTTCTGGGTCTGTCTCCCCAGAGACCTCCTTTTCAAAAGCAGGCACTGTTTCACATTTTTATTCCCAGCACCGGAACAGTCTCTGAACTAGAATATCGGTACCTAGTTGTTGAATGACTTTTCAAGAGCTGGATTTAACCTTGGTTTTGTTCTTTGCTCATCCTTTAATTCAACCAATGCTTATCAAATACCTGTACCACTCAGCAAGTATTTACTGAGCTTTTGCTCTGCGTCAGGCACTACAGTAGTTGTGTCTGATTCAGTGGTGAAGATAGATGGGAGCCTTACCCTGGAGTGCAGCCCTCGAGCACTCATTTGCCATGAAGGGACACGCAGGAGGGACACCTGCCCCAGGGTTGGTTGGAGGATTGGACAGGGCAGCTTTCTCAGAGGAAGTAAAATTTAGTCAAGATCCAGGGTATTATTTGGAGCTAGCTAGTCACTTAAGAAGTGGGGAAGTTATTGGTACTTTTATTCCTTCTGCCTGGAATTTTCATACCACTTCAAATATATTTTTCAAGAAAATGCTCAGTGGTGCCTGGAGGAATGATAAGCAGGACGAGGCAGGAGGCACGCTGGTTCCCTCAAGTAACAACTTTCCCTCTAAACCTTTCTCAGGGCTTTACTATCACAGCCTTGAATTTGGGGCATTCTCTGCTGAGGTTTAAAGGGGAGCAGGTCACATAGGTAATGGGGTCCAAGCCCTCTCCCAGGGCCCAGCAGGGCTTTCTAAATTCTCCATGTTGCTGCTGCATCAGTCAGCACAGCATCAGAAGGCTGTTGTTCTTCCTGGAAGCATTCAGGGGCAAAAAAGTGATTTCCTCATTCCTTGTCTGTCTTTACCACCCTCTTCTCCCTTTACCATCCAGCATGTTCTCTTCAGTTAGCAAGATGACTAAGATTCAGGCTTTCCAGAACCTCACAGCCTAGTGCTGCCTCTGCTCTCATCTCTCCTCTCCCCTCCCAGGCTCCTGGAGTCCATGATCCCTATCAAGATGGTCAACTTCCCCCAGGTGAATAGTGGGTAGCATGTCTGGAAGAGCCGGGGGAGGCACTAGGGCAGAGGGTGGGGCCACCACACAAAGCCTGGGAAGGCATAAACGGAAGAGCCACTGTACCCTCCAGCCTGAATGAGTTGGTATATTGACAGAAAATCGCAGGTGAGCTTTACGGACCTCTCATGCTTGTCTTCACGCTGGTGGCCATCCTTCTCCATGGGATGAAGACGTCTGACACCATTATCGTAAGCAGGACAGAGGACTTTGGGGGGTGGCTGATATGAGTTGAAAGCTGCCCAAGGAGACGATGGTGGAGTAAGATAGAAGCAGCCCCTGAGGAAGGCCCTGAGTGAGCTAAGAGGCCTCCCAGGACTAATTAAAGCCTTCATCCCACAGCGGGAGGGCACCCTGATGGGCACAGCCATTGGCACCTGCTTCGGCTACTGGCTGGGTGTCTCGTCCTTCATTTACTTCCTCGCCTACCTGTGCAATGCCCAGATCACCATGCTCCAGATGCTGGCACTGCTGGTAAGGAGTCCAGCATGCTGGTGGGCAAGGGTGATCTTAAAAGAGTAACCAGGCTTTGGTCTGCATCTGTCCTAGGGGCCCCAGGGCCTGGAATGGGGTGAGCTGGCCAATGGACCATTTATTTCTCAGGGTCCCCATGAGGGTCCAGAGGCCAGCCCAGCCTGAGTGATTTTCCTCTCCGCCATCCTCTTTCCTAGGGCTATGGCCTCTTTGGGCACTGCATTGTCCTGTTTATCACCTATAACATCCACCTCCATGCCCTCTTCTACCTCTTCTGGCTGCTGGTGGGTGGGCTGTCCACGCTGCGTATGGTAAGCTCGGCAGGAGGTTTCCAGGGGTGGGCTGTCCTCCGAAGGAGTAGGGAAAACAGCCCAGAGCTCAGGCCCAGTCCCACAAGGGGCTCTGAATGGGAGGGAAGAGCCCAAAGACGGTTCTGCTCTGGGTAAGAGTGGCTTCTCTACACTAGTCACTTGGATCAGGCCCTCTGAACTGTATTCCTGTTGCCCTAGGTGGCAGTGTTGGTGTCACGGACTGTGGGCCCCACACAGCGGCTGCTTCTCTGTGGCACCCTGGCTACCCTGCACATGCTTTTCCTGCTCTATCTGCATTTTGCCTACCACAAGGTGGTAGAGGGTAAGTGACAGGAGGGGTGCGGGGGAGAGGGAGGACAGCTGCCTAGGGCAGGGCCCTACCAACCCTCACTTACTTTCCATCCTCCTCCTTTCAGGGATCCTGGACACGCTGGAAGGCCCCAACATCCCACCCATGCAGAGGGTCCCCAGAGACATCCCCGCTGTGCTCCCTGCTGCTAGGCTTCCCACCACTGCGCTCAACGCCACAGCCAAGGCTGTCGCGGTGACCCTGCAGTCACACTGACCCCACCTGAGATCCTTGGCCGGCCCCCTTTCCCCCAGCTGCAACGTGGAGGAAGACTGAAGGACAGTACTGATGACATGTGTCTCTTTGAGGGGTCTGCAGCTGCCACAGAGCTATAGCCACTTAAGCACCTCCTTGATGCCTGTCGAGCTTCTGAAGGGCACAAGGCCAGGAAGTCCTGGCCGGGACTGCAGGGCTCTGCAGCCAGTGCAGAAAGTGGGTCAGCTCCTCCGAGGTCCTCTCACCACCTACCCCTTCCTTCCTCTTTATCTCTTCCACATTGTCTTGCTAAATATAGACTTGGTAATTAAAATGTTGATTGAAGTCTGGAACTACAGCTACCCGTTCCAGTGGTCCTCCCTGCCACCCTACTTCCTGTACACTTTCCTGTTCTGTCAGTGGTGGTAATGTCACATGCTCACTTCATTATACCCTTATCCAAGCAGAATGAAAGTGGGACAGCCCAGACTGCATTGAAAGACTGAATATGGAACCTGCCCCCAGGGCAGGGAGCACAAGATCCATGCAGCATCAGGGAGGCCTCAATCTCAAGAACCATAATAAGTCTGATGGAACAGTGCACCCGGCTTAGGTCTGGGCTCAGCCTCACTCTTGGGATCCCTGTGGAGCAGTGACAACTGGACAAAAACTTCCAGACTCAACACCATGTCATTACAAGGCCCTTATGCACCTGGGCCATTGTGTAGGGATACTTTTTCTGTGGAGGTGCACATTTGAAGCCAAAGTTGGCTTTGCCCTGGTTATGCTGGGGCCAGGGGAACAAAGCTTTCTTTAGGAGTTCCCTCAGTCCTTTCTCTTCAAGAGTGCTATTTACTCTTAAAAGCGATAACCACCCCAAGCACAGCACCATCCTCTCCCACTACCCATTTAATCTGTTCCACTTAAGTCAGGTGGTTAATGGAGGGAACAGAATCTTTGACCTCCCTTCACTATGTTTATATTATTCATTTTTTTAAAATTCATTACCCTAGTAAATCTGGGTTAGCGTTTTTCCCTTCTAATAAAGGGACTAAGAAAGATGTGCCCTTCATTCACGCTATGTGATCCTATGTGATGTGAGGCCCCTACACTATCACCAGTGGACAACGTTCTAAGGGCACTGCCTGTATTGTGCAGTGTGCCCTTACTGAAAGCTCCGGCCCACTTTTCACGGCCCCACAGCCACTGCAGCCTGCTCTCCTGGTGCCACCCCCCTTCATTTTGGCTACTCCAGTCCCACGGATACTGAGGACGTCAGAGCATCAGCAGTGCCCTAATCACCTGGGAAAGGAACGGCACCAGCGCGTTGCATCTACCTGCGGCTCACCTGCTTCAAGGACCTTTTGGGGTTCCACTGGGCCTGGCAGCTGAGGCCGCCTCCACGGGGCAGGGGTTCCCGCCGCCGCCACTGCGAGGCAGCCATCTTGGCGAGGGGCACGCGAGGAATTCCTCGCGCCTGGAATGCCCGCGCACGCGGCGCCTCTTGTCGCGGGGGCGGGGCGAGGCGCGAATTAAAGGGCCCTTGGGACTTCCAAACTGGACGGGGGTGGGGGGGTGGCGGGCGTCCCTGGGATCCAGGCGAAGGCACCGAGGGGTCTGGCCCTTAGGAACGGGGAACGACGAGAAAATGAGCAAAAGAACCGTGTAACTGTCTCAAATGCCGTCTCCACCTGATGTGTCTCTATTCTCCCCTCCCTACCCCCTGCCCGTCCCAGGCTTCCACCTGGCCACCTGTTGTCTGGCCCTACACCCAGGGGAAGAGCGCCCCCACTGCTCCTGAACATCGGGTGTGCGCAAACCTCGTGTGCCCGCGTGGTCTAGGCCGGGCAGGAGGCGGGGCGAGCGGCGATGACGATACCGTTGCCATGGGAACCCGCCGCCCGCTCCTGCGCAGCAGCCTGAGCCCGAGCTGCCGCCCGCCACCCGCTGCCCGCCTGCCGGCCCGCCCGCCTGCCCGCCTCGGGCTGTCCCTGCGGGGCGGTAGGGGGAGTGGGGCTGGAGGAAGGGAGGGAACAGATGCGGCCTCCGAGCGGAGACCGGTTCCGCGCGTCCTAAGCCGAGGCCCCTGAGCCGGCGCCGTAACCGCGAGGGACGAAGACCAGCGCGGAGCAGCGCCCGCCCGGCCCCGGAACGCGCGCCCCGGCTCGCCGCCCAGACACGGACGGCACGGTCCGCCCCGGCCCGGGTGCCGCGCGGTCTCAGCCCGGCCGGCGACCTCGGCGCCTCCGCAATCCCGGCCGGCTCCCGCGCGGGCCCCGGCGCTCCTCTCCGCCGCCGCCGCCGCTGCCTGTGCCTCTGCCTCCCCCTCTACTCCGCTGCGTCGGCGACCCCACCCCGGACCCCGGACCCGACCCCGCCCGCGGCCCCGCCAAACTCGGCCGCGGCCCGGGCCTTGGCCCCGGAGGCCCAGCCGTGGGTACGATGTTGCCCAGCTCCATCCAGATATCGGGGGAGCCGCTGTCAGGCGCCGAAGTGCGGGACATCTGCCGCGGCCTGCGCGACAACGCCGTGCGCCTGCTCTCACTGCGCGGCTGCCGTCTTTGCGACCGCGACTTCGGCCGCATCTGCCGGGCCCTGGCCGGGGCCACGTCCCTGGCGCAGCTCAACCTTAACCTGGGCGTCGTGTCTAGCCCCAGCCGCATCAAGCAGCTGGCGGAGGCGCTGCGGACCAACCGCTCCATCCAGTCCCTCTTGTGAGTGCGCTCCCTCTAAAAGGGGTCCCGGGCACCGCACCCCTCCTCGCACTCCCCCTGCCATCTCCTGTTCCTCCGCACACCTTCTGGTACCTGTGCTTGCACCAGCCTACCTTCTCACCCCTATTCACGCACCTCATTCCTCTGCCCATGCCTCCACAACACCCTCCAAGCCCCTGCCTCACCTCCAGACTTTGAACACCAGACCCACCCCAAATGATATAGGATACCCACCCCTTCCTGGCAGGACCCGTGTACCTCCCAACCTAATCACCCGCATTGACTTCTCCGGGGTAGCTTGCTCAGTACCCAAAAAGGAATACTCCCCTGAGGACTAGATCCCTGCCCCTATGTTCTGTCCAGAACACCACCCACACACCCTTTCTCTGTGTTCTCATCTGGATCCCAGTCCCTGCCCCAGAAAAGAAACCGAATTTTCCCCTTCTAACTGCATTTTTAAGAGTCTAGAATTTTCTTTTTTCCTTCCCAAGGCCTCTCCCAAGTGCTGTGACTGAATGTCCCCCTCAGCTCTACAGCTCACCATAAGGGAGGGCGCCCCTTCCCCCTTACAGTAAGGACTGATGATTGCAGTAACCTCTGCTCTCTGGTTTCACCCCCCAGCCTGCATGGGAGCCCTCTGACAGATGCGGGGCTGGCCTTGCTGAATCCAGCTCTGGCCCTCCACCCTGCCCTCGTGGCTCTGGACCTGGGGGACTGCATGCTGGGTGATGAAGCCATCAACCTCATCTGTGGCCTTCTCCCCCCTGATGGGGCCAAGTCTGGTGAGCAGGGCCCTGCTGAGGGCATGGGCTAGTGTGGCCTTCATGAAAAGCTCAGTGCAGAGGGCAGGGGGCATGGCCTAGAGATGAGGGCTCTGACTGTGTGGGTGAGAATGTTTTTCGAATCCTCTTAGGAGGGAGAAGGATTGGGAGCTGAGCAGGATGGAGGCTCAGGAATCCAGGCTGCAGCGGGCAGGAAAGGCATGGGTCGCTAATGTCTCTGGAGCTCTGTGGAGGAGGTGGGGTAGCTCTCAGTCACTAGGGATACCCCAGAGATCCCCAGGTGGGGAATGGGCTTGAGAAAGGCCTGACCCTCTCCATCCTGGCTTCTCGCTATGATGCTGCCCAGGCTTGAAGGAGCTGACGCTGAGCGCCAACCCTGGCATCACCCCTAAGGGCTGGAGCCGCCTCGCCATTGCCGTGGCCCACAGCTCCCAGGTCCGCGTCCTCAATCTGGACTACAACCCTCTGGGTGAGGCTCAAGAAAGCCCCCTTTGATTCTCACCACCCCTCACCCCTGTCCAAGAACCTGGGACCATCAGTTGCCATGGTAACCAGCACACTGGCGGAGGAAAGAAGGGAGGTTCTGGGTGGAAGTAGAGGAGCCGCCTGTGTTGAGGACCAGATGACCAACAGGTAGATCAGAGCATCCATCACCACCCCTGGGCCTGGCTTGCTTCATCCATTCACTCATCAGTCACAATGCTCCCCTCCTGGCCACCTACCAGTTGCCAGCGTTTCCTGGCCTGGGGGTGGATTCTGAGGTTGTCAGGGCAATGGGGATGCTGTGGGGAGAAAGGGTTAGCAGGCCTGTGAATGCCGGTGAGTGTGTGCACGTGTACTATCTCCCCAGGTGACCATGTGGCAGCGATGCTGGCTGTAGCTGTGGCCTCCAGCCGCACCTTAGAGGTCCTAGACTTGGAGGGTACAGGGCTCACCAACCAGTCAGCTCAGGTGAGAAGTCTTCATGTTTGGGGATGGGCCAGGGGTTGAGGTTAGCCAGTGTGTCTGTGGACATACTGAAGGGGTGGCAGGTTGGAGTCCGGAGCTGCCTTAACTGTGTTCATCATTTTCCATACTCTTCCCCACCGCAGACCCTGCTGGACATGGTGGAAAATTACCCCACAGCTTTGCGGAGTCTGGTGTTGGCTGAGAACAGCATTAGCCCGGAGCTGCAGCAGCAGATCTGTGACCTCCTCTCTGAGGGGGAGGAGGAGGAGGAGGTGGCAGGAGGGGCTGGCGACACCCAGGAACGAGAGAGAGGGCGGGAGCCTGCTGCCCACCAGAGGGGCAGTAGCTCCTGGATATGCCCCAGTGGTAAGAGCCGCAAGGGTTGATCAGAGTCAGGTCTGAAAGAGGCTTGGGACCAGGGAGAGTGGGTGTGAGAAACAGGCCACTTCTATTTGTGGTCCCCAGCGGAGGAATGCCTGGTGGTCTGAACACCTCTCTGCCCTTCCACAGATCCCAGCTCTCAGATGGTGCTAATGACGTCAGGACTAGGGGACAGTCTGTTGGCTGAGACGGAGATGTGACTCTCCATTCAGGCTTCTGCGCGTCATTACATTTGCATCTCCAGCACTTTGCCCCAGATGTCAGGGTCAGGCCCTGGGGCTTAGGAGGGTGGGGGGTTGGTGTGCCTGGGGCTCTGGCAGCTCCTGGCAGCATGGTGGGAGGCTCTGGAAGCTGTGACTAAACAAAATCGTTGGGGGCACTGGAACCCAAGGCAATGCTGGACTTGTTGGCAGCTTTGGCTGCAGCCCGCTGGCTCGGAAGAGATTTTATGAACTCGACAACCTGACGTGTGGCTCTGGTCACTGGGGGCTGGCAGCGAGGGAGGAATTGGAATTACCACTAGACATCACTAGGGGGCAGTGCCACCCCACGGCCCAAGCTCCAGGCAGCGTCCACTGGCCCCAAATGTCTCAAACAGGTCTGGCTCAGGTCTCTGACTTACAGGACCTGGGGTTCTGGGGTGACACCTTACACAGGCCCTGTAAGGATCGTAACTGAGGTAAAGAGCCCCCCCGAGCTGGGCTGGACCCTACCTCAAGGAGAGACTCAGGGGCCCTGCCAGGGTTACTTGAGGTACACCCTCTCCCTCCACCTGATGCTCTGTGCCCAGGGAAGCCCCAGGCAGAACAGTGGTAGGGGTCAGTCAGCAGCAAAAAGACTAGGACGTGATTAGGACTGGGAATACTCAAGAATGGGGAGAATAAGGGCAGAAGGAAGGTCATTAATAGACAAATTAGGCCATACCAGTAAAATAGTTTTATTTAATTTTAAAATAGTTATTGATGTGAAAATTTCCCAAAGCTGGGAGTTAACAGTCTAGAGCCAAGGTTGGGAGTGGGACCAGGATTCACCTAGAACCCAGCTTGAGGGCCCTGAATCCCACCCTCTACTCCCTTCCAGAGGGAGGAAGGAAACAGCTGAGGGGAGCCCTGAGTCAGTCCTCTCTATCATCCCCCCGAGGGCCTGCTGTGCCAGGCCCTTGAAGGCAACAGCTCGTGCAGAGGATTTGGGGGGAGAGGGCAACAGGTGAAAACTGAAATTAGAGGTTAATAATCCCAATGACCCTCCTCCCCCCAACCCCTGCCAGATAAAAATAGAAAACTGGAGAATATGAAGGGAGGATGGAGGATAAACACTGATGTAATAACCCCCTCAGCTCCCCAGAACAGACCAATTTGGGCTGACTGGAAGAAAGGTCATGAGCCCCAGCTGCATGTTACCTTTGGAGAATATTCCAGGAGGGAAAAACCATGAGGCAAGCTGGTACCAGTTACAGTCAGTGCAGCGAAAGGCCTGGTGTAGCCTGACCCTATCTGCACAGGGAGCAGAGGCCAAGGGCTTGGGCTAGGTGGGGACCCTGAGCTGCGAGGGTTGGGGCACCTTTGCAGTCCCCGTGCAGCAGTGGCAGGAAGGCAAGCAGGGCCCTAGTTGAGCAGGTTGCCCTGCTCCTGGGCCTGGGTCAGGCTGTCCTTGCGGTGCAGGTGGTGCACCCCCATCCTCTTCGGGCTGCGCTGGGGACGGCTGGAGCTGGGGAGTGCCCAGGCCCTGCCCTCAGTGCGAGGAGTGCCAGGCCCCTCCTCTGTGCCACCATCACTGGGCAGCAGGCTCTGGCGCTCTTCCTCGGGGCTGATGGGCAGGTTCAGCTGTTCCTCTTCCTCCTCTCTGGGAAAGCCAGGGTCAGCTTCTGTTGGCAGCAAAAGCCCACTTTCACCGGGTGGGGAAGAAGGTGCCTGCACCTCCTCATCTCCGCCAGCGGGACCAAAAGCAAAGTGGCGCTGCAGTTCAGGGAGCGCATCACGTCCAAAGGCTGTGCGCTGGGTCACAGCGGCTGGGGGCGGAGTGCGGTCCACAAATGCCCGCTGCCAGCTGGCCAGCAGGTCCTCCTCGGAGCTGGCGGAGCTGGCTGGGGCACTGAGCCCCGGGGGGGCGGGGCTGGGCTGGTGCTGCGGGGAGGCCTGGGCCGAGGCAGGGCTGCTGGGCACTGGGCTGGGGCGGGCTCGCTCACTGCCCTCCTCCACCAGGCTCAGGGAGATGGCCTGGCGGGTGGCGTAAGTGCAGTTGGGCAGGGGGCTGTTGCGGGGAATCCGCACCTTATCCTCAGAGAATTCTATCACCTTGCGGCCAGGATACAGCGGGTGGGGTGGAGACGGGGTGGGGTAGGGACTCAGCTTCTCAAAGGCCGGCAGGGACATCTCCTCCTCTGGGGAGCCCCCCACGGTGCCCAGAGAGCAGCACTCCCCATTGGGTTGGGGGACGGGGCTTCCCGGAGCTGGGCAGCTGGCTGGGTCACCTGGGTCACTCCCACTCATATCCACGTGCACAAAGACATCCTCAGCCAGGGGGTGCCCGGCGCTGCCTGACTGGGCCGAATTGAGCAGAAGAGACTCCGGCTTCTCCAACACGCGGGCAATGACCGAGGTGGGCACCACAGCCCCTGGGGCCAGGCTGGGGGCAGGCCCCGGGCTGGTAGCCTCCTGACCAGTGTGCAGATGTTTCCGAACCATGTCCTGTAGCTCACAGGGCAGCTGGGGTAAAGGAGCGAGAGAAGGAAAGAGAGACGTGAATGAGCCCAGCCTAAGACAGCTTGCTTCAGGGCAAATATGACGGCTGCCACATATAAGGTCCCCCGTGTGCTGGGCACTTTGCTATCACCTGTTCCGCAGCACACAAAGGTATATCCTCATTTCGCAGATAAATTGAGGCTCGGTAGTGATAAAATAAGTTGAAGCTTTTGATTAACACAGCCAGGATCTGAACCCAGAACTGGTGCTAAGGCCCACATGCTCTCAAACGTCTAACTTCCCCATCTCAGTGGTAGATTCTGCCCAAACCAGACACAAGCTTGAGAATCAGTATTGACCAGAAGCCTTAGAAATACCTCCACTCCTTCTGTAGGCCCCATCAACCTTGAGCCTGAGCGCTGGGGTCTAGGGTTTGCCCCTTGGAGCAAGGGCCCCTCTCAATTATTCTTATGGCCCATACCTCTGGCAACCCCCTCCTTCCTGCATGGGATCCGGAAATTGAGATCCTCTCTCCCTGTCTCTGTTCCAGAAATACCAACAGGGCCAGTCCCCACTCTGCCCCTAGTGACGGGCCCTTGACAGCATGCAGGACACCAACCAGCGGCTGAGCTGACTGGCTTCAGAGGACACAGGGAGGCGAGGAGAAGGCAAAGCAGAAAGCAGGGAGCTGAAGGTATGAGGAGAGGACAGAGAGAGGTGTAGAAACTGGAGTTGGAGGCATCCTAACAAGGGCAGACGGGCATTGGCAGGGAGAGTACCCCACTCACATCAGCGAACTTGTGGTTACGGAAGTGAGACTTGTTGCACTTCAGGAGCTGCACAGCCAGGTTGCAGTCCAGCCGGTACCGCTCCTGTGGACACAGACGCAGTTCAGAGCCCGGCATAGCCCAGGGGAGCAGGGCAGGGCCAGGACATGGCAGCACAGGCAGGGAGGCCCCCGAGGTGACCGTACATTGAGCTCCTCCAGCTTGTTGATGGTGTTCCTGGCATCCAGCAGCTTGTTGGTCAGCTCCACGATCTCCCAGTCCAGTGTCTTCCTGTCCATCTCAGCCTTCTTGATCTGAGGCACAAGACTCACAGTGAACCCAGCCCACACCCCAGCCAGCCCTTTCTCCCCTCCCCTCCCCCCTCTTCCCGGCCCAGAGACACAGGAAGCCACAGGTGCTAGGGCAGCCAAGGCACACAGAGACAGACGATGGACAGACAGAAGGAGACCAGACACCTCTCCTGTAGTCCAGGCTGGCTGTGGGGAGGGGGCTCTCTGAGCATGACTGACAGCTGCCCAGGCCGGGACAGAGCAGTCTAAGAGCTGCCCGGCCCTGGAGGGCACTCAAGGGGCTCTACACACCAGGCGAGGCAGCTGGTACCTGAGAGGCAAGAACTGTGCAAACCCAGGGGCTGAAGCCGATGCTGCCTGTGGCTGTTTCCAGGATCAGGTTGGGAAGCGGGAGGAGGTGGGGAGTGGGGCTGCGTGGCGGCTGGGGGTGCCTGTGAGATTATCTAGTTGAGAGGGAGGGAGCTGCAGGCTCAGAAGCAGTCTTCTGATCTTCAGCTCATGGACTGGGTCCACAGGCCCGCTTCCCGCAAATGGCCAGGGCTTGCTGCCCACTGCAGCCAAGAAGCTGTGAGCATTCAGTGGTGACATCAATCAGTAACTCTGCCCAAGCCAAGAACAGGCTCCCCAGCTGTCCCCCAGGAGGGAGGCACTGACTGCTGAACAGGCCTCACATGAGGAAGAGGAAAGGAGTGGCCAGAGGGCAATGGCCGGGCCCCAGCAATCCCAGATCTCAGCTGAGGAGGAGGCGAGGGCAAGGGAGAAAACACACAAACTCAGACGCAACTGCAAAAATCCAGCTGTGGCTAAGAGAGGCCTGAGAGGAGAGTGCGGCAGCAACGGTGGCAGCATGAGGGAAGACGAGGAGAGAAGAGAAACAGTGTGAGCATTAAGACAGTCCTGACTCTCACAGCACACTGCGGGCCCCTCCCCACTACGGCCCACCCCCTCCCCGAGCCCAGGGCAGGATGGCAGTCCCCTGGCAAGTCCCAGCCCCTGCTATCCTGTGAGCACAGCGCCAGCCAAGCTGCCCTCCTGGACAGATTACCAGCGTATGCAGCTTGTCCTCTAGCTCCTGGTTGGTCCTCTGGGAAGCTGTGTAACTGTGCTGCAGCCTGTAGAGGGACACAAGGCAGACCCCTGGATCAAGATCCTGTTCTTCAGACCCTGCTCATCCCCTCCTTCATAAGGGATCTTGGGCAAGTGCCCCTCCCAGAACTTCAGTTTTCGCATCAGAATCAGATGATCTCTGAAGCCTCTCCGGGCTCCCTCCTATGAACAGGGAGATGCGTGCATGTGTGTCCCGGCCCCTCGTTCCCACACCTGCGGAACTTGTCCTTAAATTTGTCCAGCTCCTCACGGCTCTGGCCCAGCTCCAGCTCCAGGCAGTCCTGCCCAATCTCCAGCTCGCGCTCCAGGGCCTCAGTGCGCCTGGTGGCCGAGGCCAGGCGCCGGCGAAGCTCCTCATTCTCCTGCTGCAAAAGCCTGGTAGGGTGAGGGGTCAAGGGCAGAGGGGCATCAGAGATAGAAGGGCCACCCTAGAGTTCCAGGATGGATTCAGGAAGGAAGGAGTAGGGGTGACGTGAGAACAGGTAGCTGTGGGCAGGGAACTCCTTGAGATTCAGCCTGAGTCTGGGGCAGCGTATCCCATAGGCCTGCTGGCCCTGAGATCACAGCTTGGCTGGGAGGGGCAGAGGGGATGGGAGAGGACAGTCTGCCCCCCTCACTGCAGAAGAACGAGAAGACAGAATTGCAGGGGCTACAGTTCCCAGTCTGTCTCTGGTTACAGCCCAAGCCAGCTGGCCAGCAAGCCACCAGCTCCAGTTTCCCCACTGCACAATCAGGCTGCTCCATTATTCATCTTTTAGAAACCCAGCCCAGTGCTGCCCTCCTCTGCAGAGGCCTCATGTAGCTGACAGAAAGGGCTGCGGGGAGGCAGCTGGCACAGGAGGGCCAGGAGCTGGGGAAGGGAGCTTTGGCAAGAGCAGGCCTCTCAGAGCCATCCACCTCCTTGATGCCAGGTCCTCTTGGAGCCCATGGAATAAACCTCTTTTTCCAGAAGGAATATCCCAAACTTCAAGCCTCCTCCCAGAGTCCCTAAAACACCCCACCCCAACCTTTACCTCTACCTAATCCAAGGAAAAGCCCAAATGAAACAACAGCCTCGCCTGCAGCTAAGAGAGGCAGAGTTGAGGCAGGGCAGGCTCTCGGGCAGCAGATACTCACTTCATCCTCTCCGTGTCAGTCAGGGGCTCCTGGGCACAAAAGAACAGAAGCTTGAGGCTCAGCTCTGGACCACTGGCCTCCTGCTTGTTCCCCACCCCCTCCAAATAGCCCTGGAAACGGCCATGTCTGAAGCCCAGAGACACTCACAGCAGAAGTGGGCTGCGGGGCCCCACAGATAGAGGCAATCCAGTAACACCTGGACCAGCCTACTCTCTCCCATGCCAACCAGATTCCAACCCTCACCCTTATCCATACTAGCTCCAACCCCTCTTAATACTAGAGCCAACTGCAAATGAGCCCTGGTACCCATGCTACCTCTCCCAGGGCTAAAGAGAGCCTCTCAGCTGTTCACTGGGCTCCTAGTGGGCCCTGCAGGCACAGCCAAGACTTTCCAGAGAAGTGATGAAGCCAGGTGAGCTAGAGTAGGGTTCTGAGCTCTGCCAAAGCCCTTCTGGTCCCCAGGGCAGAATCAGGCCCTCACAGAGGCTTGGGAAATACAAGCACGTGGGGGAAGGAGAGCCTCTGGGCTAAACCTGACTGAGACAAGTAAAGCGTCCTCTGCTTTCACCCTCCTGCCGCATCCTCCTCAAGCCTCCACGTTGGTCACGAGCCAGAGCTCCGCCAAGCGCAAAGCAGAGCAGACCCGTGCTATGACAGGAGGGAAACATCAAGCAGCATCTGATTGGCCTGACTGCCTCAGGATGCCAATCACAGGCAGGACAACGAGGTGGGTGGCCCAGACCATGGACTTGGGAGCTACTGACACCTGGATTGATCCTGTTGTACCATACCCTGGTTATGTTAATCTTGCTGAACCCTAGTGGCCTCATCTACAAAACCAGGGGAATGCCCAGTGGGTGGCACCTAGCACAATATCTGGCCTTTTAATTTAATGTTTCCTGAACTGAAAATGGGCAAGTCATGGGTGGCATTTCTGCCGTGAATGTGACCAGAGTGGGCCATGGTATGCCTGATGCTCGGCACGTGCTGGCCATCTCTCAAGTTCTTTAAATGTGTTTCACGCACTGCAACAGGATAGAGACATGGAAGCAAGATGAATAAACTGCAGCACTCGTTTCCTCCTGCAGTAAGCTGAACGAGGGAGGAAAACCGACCTGGAGAATGCTTTGCAGTTGCCTGAAGAAGCCCTCCTAAGAATCTAATGCAGTTCCGAGCAGGGAGCACGTATTTGATAAGTGTCAGCCAGAAAAAGGAAAGCTGGAGGAGGGCCTGACTTTCAGGGACAGCAAAGAACAGCTAGTCTTGGGGAAGTCGCTGGAGCACTGCTTCCTAATGGCCCCCAGAGGGGCTGCAGTGGAGGACCAGAGTCCTGGCCTCCGGGCAGGTTAGCACCCCTCTATCGGGTGGGCTGCCTCTTGCACGAAAAACAATACTGCATGGGATCACTTCTGCTGAGCTACATGTCCTGGACACATGGACGTGTGTCACAGCTGTCCCCTATGAGTCTACATGGCTGCCACCAGCACTGCTGCAACTGAGAGCCCAAGTGTGTACCAGGAATGCCACACCCTCACCCCAACTGGTGGGACCAGATGTGCCCTCAGGACAGCCAGAACCCCGCCTCAGGGGCCTGCATCTGCCAGCCAGGGCAGGGGCACCACTCTTGCTGACCTCCTGCTCGAGCTGGGAGCCAGGAACTTCCAGCCGCAGCTCCCGATGCTCAGGTGGTGCCTTCCGGTAGGGTTTCTTAGCAGGGGCTGCACTGGTCATTCTGGGAGGTGAGAGCTCCTCAACCTGCTGAGGGGAACAAGGAAGGAGGCTCAGAGATGTGGCAAGAGGCCTCTGAACTGAGAAAAAAAGAGGACATGTAGGAGCCACCAGGCAGGCAGACAGGCCTGGGCTGCTGCTGGGGTCATTCGAAGGGCTGGACTCTGGTGTGTCAGTGCCCATGGGTCAGGGGCGTGCTGGATGGGGGCCCAGGTCCAGGGGGAACAGATGAGAGGAAGCCAGGGTCCAGGGACTGGGTGCAGGGAGTATGGATTGGGCCCGAGGAGCAGCCGACCCCTCGCCCCTGTGGGCTCGGAAAGCAGCCTCAGAGAAAAAGCTGCTCTCCAAGCACCAGTTTCCTCAACTCTAAACTGGGTTGAGAATGCCACCAATTTCACAGGGTTGTTTTAACGATTATGTAAAGCACTAACAACGGTAGCTGGCACTCAGGAAATGTTCGATAAATGTTAGCTTTAAAAAAAATCGTAACCAGAAAGTAAGGGTTTGAGATGCGTTCCCAACCTGAGCTCCTCCAGGGGGTCACCAAGCTTAAGGGCCTTCAAGGTCAAGCCTCTCTGGCCTCCACCACTCTTTTCACCAGCCCCCACCAAGAAGGGCTGCCTGCTGCCGCCTCACCTGCCAGCCTCCCCAGGAGGGAACCCAGTGGGGGGTGCAGGCCTCAGCAGGAACATACCGTCCGTCTGTCAGCAGCTCTCTCTGTTCCGCTGTCCAGGAGTCAGCCCTCGGCTCTCCGCATCCCACAGCCCCGCCACTTCCTCTAGCCAATAGCTCCTGAAACCAGAGAAGGGAAGAAAGTGGAAACCAGGTGTCAGCCACCTGTCTGTCAGTACCCGCCAGGGAGAGCTGGACAAGAGTGGAAGCACTGGGCTCCCCATGAAAGCTCTGTCCAGGCCCAGAGGAGACACATGTGTGTCTGTGTGTGTGTTCATGGTCTCAGCTTATCACATGCCTGATTCCGGGATAGGTCTGGTCCTGTCTTGTCCCTATCCTACCTCACATCTGTCCTGTTCATCTCCCGGGCCTCTCAGAGTCTAGAAACAGCTAAGAGATTTGGGGGACAAGGGTTGCAGAAGAGAACACCAGGAAAAAGCCTAATAGAGGCTCAAGAAGATGCTGGGGGAAAAAGCTCCTGGCAATGTTTCCAGAAGGAGCCCAAACACCTAGTTCTGTGAACAATGGTGGCGAACAGACTGTGTGATGAGGAGGGGTAGGTCCAGGAGAAAAGCAGAAAAAGGAGCATTTTAGCGCAATGATGGTTCTCGACCAGGGTGATTTTGGTCTCCCCCGCCCCCTCCTCCCCCGACCCCTGATATCTGGCAAACGTCTGAAGACATTTTTGGTTGTCACACCAGGGGTGGGTGGTACTGGCATCTAGTGGGTAGAGGCCAGGGGTGCTCCTAAACATCCTATAAGGCACAATACAGCCTCCCACGACAAAGAATTTTCAGCACAAAATGTCAATAGTGCCTAGGCTGCAAAACCCTGTGTAGAAAGCCCCAGTCTGGGGAGCTGAGACGCCTGGCTTCCACTGGGCTCAGTGGTGTGTCTGACACACAGTGTGGCCCTGGGTAAGTCCTTTCCTCACTGGATAAATCTGTCATCTGCACAGAGGTGGCTGGACTGAGTGACCTCTGAGGTCCCCTCCAGGTTCTTGGGGTTCTGACCTCTCCCCCACCTGTAATGAGCTGGGCTGCAGCATGGGGGCAGCAGCCACCACAGGGACCAATGGAGGCAGTAACCTCAGGTGGCCTTCTGGGCATAAACAATCTCGTGGCCGCCATCCACCTCACCAGAGCTGGGGCTGAGGGAAGCCTTGCGGGCTAAAGCGTGTGTTCCTGCTGCTGGGACATGCCCTGGCCACGACTCCTGTCATATTCCAACAGGGCCTGAGGCAGGAAGCACCGTGAGGGGGCGGGGAGGGCGGGAAGCAGGAGTGGCCTCCCTCCTCTGTCTGGGCAGCCTGGCCTCTGGTGTGGGGTTGTGGGGCTTGGCAGCAGGCACGAGCCACCACCCCAGCCCTTTGATAGTGAGGCAGAGTGGGTCCCCACAGGGCACTTGCAGCAGGCCGTGTCGGGCTGACTCCACGCGCAGGAATCCGGGCAGGCCTGAAGGGACAGCACATTCCTGAGGTGTAGTCACCCCTACAGGTTCCCCAGGGCTACCCTTCCGGTGGGACCCTGGGTGGGAGCTCCTCCAGCCCAGGGGAAAGGCCCAAAAAGTCCCAAGCCAGCCTGGGCACCTGGGTTCTGATCGTCAGGGGGTCTCAGCGTGGGGGTGTATATGAGTTACAAAAGAGGAAAGAGCCAGAGCTGCAGGAGTAAGAGATACAGGTAGCCAAGAGCTCCCGGGAAATCCAGAGCTGGCTTCTGCCTTCTCCCCTTCTCTGCGGAGAAGTCAGGTCCCTCCTCCCTTCCCCACCTGCTCCCCACTCAGCTCAGTAGCCCTTTCTCCTTGCAGGCCCCTTTATATATACCCCCTCTATTCTCAGCTTCTTGTCTTCCCTATTCCTGCCAATGCCCACACTGTCCTCTAGGTACTGGGACACCTGTGTGGGCGGTGGGTGGGCAGGGAGGACACTGACAGGCCCAGGTAACTGGTCATTCTACCTGTGAGGAGAGAGCGGTCTCACTCCATACCCTACTGGCCCAGCTCTAACCATCACATGTCCTACAAGCTCATCCTGCCTCATCTTGACCTCACGGCCCCACAGCACATATTCCCAGGCTTTCACGGCAAGATAATCTGGCTTGCTGAGGGGACAGACAGTGTGGATGTGGCTGGCAGTGAGATGGATCGTTAAGTGCAGGCTCGGACTATGGGATGAATGATAGTGGTGATGCGAGGTTCTCTCTCCCAGCCAGAGAATACTCTTTTCGTATGTGTCAGAGTCACAGGGAGGGAAACGACTCCCAACTGGGGAAGCAGAAGACAATGCCCACTAGCGAGACAGTCGACCAGGGAGCCTGCAGTGACCCCAACACAAGTCCATGAGGAAAAGTCCGTGCCGCCCCCTGCCCCATGTCCATAAATTCCAGTGCTTGTTGGGGCCCTGGCTCCAACTCCTGAGATCTGCTAAGCACCCCAGATCCAGCCCATAGGGGACCACAATTCCAGTACTGAACAGGGACTCGATGCGCCTGGCAGGCTGTTGTCCCTGACTGGAAGCACTGCAGGGAAGGTCAGACCCAGGAGTGAGAGCAATGCCAGGTGCACTGCAGAACAAAGTAAGAAGCAGCTGAACAGCAGGTCCACAAGCTGGGAGAAGAGGAAAGATGAGCTGGAAGGCAGCAGAGTGGTCCCTCCAGGAAGACCCAGCTACTAGATGCAGCCTCCACTGGCCAGATCTCCTTCACCTCAAGATTCCCAGGTTGCTTTGGAGTGCTGCAGCCCAAGGAGGACTCCCAATGCCATGTCAAGAAGAAGAGGCCCCCAGGGAAAGCTGGACAACTCAGAATGTGCCATGCGCCACAAGGAGCAAACAAGGCCTTTTGGGTCCTCTTGGCCTCTGGATGCTGAGCTGGCTCCAGGGCACCTCCGAGAAAAGAGTCTTCTAGAAGTTCTAGAAATTGACAGGGAAGAATCCCACTCCCATCCCTCACCACAAACTACCTGAGCTTCAAGGAATTGGACGCAGATGACTCAGGATGTGGGGTACCAGATCACATGCTGGGTTTGTACTACAAGAACAGCTGTGCTCTGGGAGAAAGGCTGAAGCCTAAGTTAAAACCCCTGGCTGACCCAGTCTGGTCTGCAGCTCCTCGGGCTGGACCTGCAGGCACGACTGAGGAAGACACCCAGAGCAGCAGTAAACCCTCCCATCTCGTGGAGGTGAGGTGAGAAAGGAAAGCAGCTCTCCTCACTGCCCCCACCCCACCTAACTCCTCCTCCTCCTTCCTCTCCTGCATAGTATTCATTCTTCAGTTACTCAGAATCAGTTCAGAGGACAGACTCAACCCCCTATCTGCTGGGGCGGAGGCGTGGGGGGGTGTTGATAGCTTCGTAATTGTCATGTTGCAATCTGCCAGTCAGCTCAGGCCGCCTGTTACCGCCTGCCCTGCATGAAATACCTTCTCTCTGATTACAGCCCACGGGGCATGATTAGCTACCTCCAGAGAACAAAGTCTACTTTCATTAGAAATGGGACTCGGCTCGCACAGGGAACCTGCACTGTGAACCCACTGAACAGCTGAGCAGAGCATGTATCAGAGACAGATACAAGGAGCAATGTGTGCCAGGAGCTGGCTGAGCAGTGTCCTTTAATCAAAGGACAAAACATCTGCCAAGCATCTCTCTCAAACCAGGAGATGGGACTCCTACCCACTCCCCTTCGTGGATACGGAGAGTGTGGGTATGTGACCTGGGGCCTCCATCGAGGTCAGGGACGCTGCTGTAGGCGGAGTAGGATAAGGAGAAACCTCTTCAGAATTCAGATTATCTCCAAACCACTACCCTCTCTCCCATTCCCTGCAAACACCCACAGAGGCAACAGCAAAAGGTTCAATTCCAAGAGCCAAGGATGCCCTGTTACTTCCCTCTGCCATCCTTTCTGTGGGTCTGCCCAAGGGCAAAGTCACCAGTGCAGGAGAGGAAGGGAGGTCCCAGCATCCAGCTTTCTCTCTGCTCAGGGCTCAGAGGCTACCCCCTCAACACTGGCCCAGCAGAGGGAGACAGGATTGAATCCAAAATAGGTCTGGCTCTTTGGCTTTTCAAACTCTGCCCTCCCCCACTGGAGGTCTCCTCTAGCTCCCAAGCTCTGCACTACCCTGTCCACCGGCCCAGTTCAGCTGCCTGCCCAGAGACACCGCCTGCTTCCCCAGCTCCCCACATCACCCACACTCTCTTCAAGAAATTAGGGTCCCAACAGTTCCTCTGGGCTCAGACCATTTCTGAACTTACTAATGTCTCTCTGCTCCCAGCCGTCACTGAATCAAGCAAGTGAAGGACCTCAAGGGGCCAATGAACCCAACCTTCTGCATCAGGGAAGGCACACACCTCACCACAAAAACCATTAAAGCTCTTCTTTCGTAATTCACCCAAAGAAAGTCAAATGGACGTTAGCAATCACTGCTGCTTTTAAAATGAAAGGAAAACGGCCCCTTTTCTGAATACTCCAGCTGTGCTGTATGGTACCTTAACCCAGCAGGATATAAATAAATAATAAAAACAAATATGGGCCCTTCCTGAAGCCCCTAATCAACCGCTAAACAGGAACATCTGATCACAGGGACTAGCGCCTCCCCTGCGGAAATCGTCCTCAGCTGTGAGCCCTGATGTAGTCTCTGAACACTACAGGCCTGGAGGAAGTTGCACCTCTCAGGGCAGGACATACTCCTGCCATACATATCTAGCTGCTTCTCAAGCCTCTGAAATCCACGCTCTGCCTCCAGCTGAGGCCCAAGAAACACAAACCACCACCCTACAAGGGCCAGCCCTATAACCAGCAGGGGCCCCTGAGATTGCCCACAAGGACCACCCCCCCTCCCAGTCAGTATGGCTCCTCTCCACCTCGACTGTCAGTGAACAGCCGCACAGTGAGCCGATCCGACCAAAGCAGGCTAGGTTCAGCCTTCCCCACACCAGGCCCCCAGTTTCCGGCACAGCTGTTCCTGAGATACCTAAGCAAAGCCCTCAGCGATGCTGGGCGCGTGGCAGGCAAGCAGCCAGCAGAGCACAGGTGGGGCCCAGGCAGGCTCTGCTCTGGGCTGATGACAAGGCTGGAAGATGCCAGTCTGTGCCCAGACCAGCCCTGCTGCCCCTCCCCCAGGCAGGCCTGTCACCCCTCGGGGCAAGTTCAACCTCACCCTCTTGGGGCATGCTGCCTGCGGCCCTGACCTGGCCCCCCCGCCCGCTCTAAGCAGAACAGACTGACAGGTTTTTAAAAGCCAGAATGGGTGGGAATTATTGTGCCCCAAAGTCATCCTGAGGCCTCCGAACTAGTGCTGGTGACCTGTGAGAGCTCACCTGGATCCCCACCTGAGCAAATACCTCAAGTCTATCCACCTGGCCTCTCATTCAAGAAAACACTTGACAGGAACAAAGGGGCTGAAGACTACTGATGATGATGATCCAAGCAAACCAACCCCCACCCAAAGGGAGGGCCAAAAAATCCCCAGGATCATAAGCAGCACTTGACCTTAGTCCCCATGCCCTCTCCTAAGGAAGCGCAAAGCGAGGGTGGCCCTGAATCAGCCCTCCACTCCACGCTCCTTCTGCTCTCCTGGTCACAGCCAAGCCATAAAGCCCTCCAGCTTGCTCCCTCCCTACTCAGGGTCCCTACACATCCACGCAGCACCTACCCCCTCTCTCATTTACACACTTACACCTCATGGTCACAGGCAGCTCCCTGCCATCTCCCTCCTGGCTCAAGGGAAACAGAATCCACTTAGAGGACCTCCAGGTCTCAAGTTCCCCCATCCAGCCCACCCCACCCTGCACTGCCTCCAGAGGCTGGAGACGGTGTCTGTCTACAGAGTTACCCGTGCAGAACACCAGGGAGCCCCGAGCAATCAGCCTTCCTGCTACCTCTGGAACCCCCTTCTCCTTTCCAAGCCTGGAGGGAGGTGGGAGCTTGTCGGGGGCTTCTCCATGGCAAGCTGAGGCCAAGGCCTCTCCTAGGCCCACTGTGGAGTCCAAAGCCAGGTCCTTCCCCCTCTGGCTGAGCTGCCCTTCCCAGCTCTTTTAGGTTAAAGTCCCCGTGAAGCTCCAGACGTGGAAGGCGGTGGGCGGACTAACTCCACCCACTCCACCTCCCAGAGCCACGGTCACCAATGGGAGCTACATCTCTGGTTCTGGGCTCCAGCTTTCAGTTTAAGTAGTTTCACTCTTCTGCCCAGGCAATTTCCCACAGGCAGGCCAAGGTTTTTCTCAACTTCCCCACCCCCAAGAAGAACCTGCAATTGATCCTAAATTCAATTCGTACCCTGGGATGAGAATAATGGCGACAGCATCTTCCCCTCTTTTTTTTTTTTTGGCCCCGCCGCAGGCCTTGTAGGATCTTAGTCCCCGGACCAGGGAATAAACCCAGGCCACGGCAGGGAAAGCGCCGAGTCCTAACCACTGAACCACCAGGGAATCCCCACCATCTTCCCCTGTTGATAAAGGGAGGAAACTATCCGGTCTAGCAGAAAATTCCCTTCCTACTCTCGTTCCATCTGTCTCTGAGGCGTGAAACCAACAGTATGGTAACTGAGGGATGTTCTCAAACTCCACGGTGCTAAAAGCAGATTAAACAGAAATGCTAACCATTCTGTTTTAAGGGAGAACTGATAGCCATGGTACTAACTAAAGGGAGAAGGAGGGGCAGAGTCCAGCAGCAGATGGGCAGGTGCCCATGCACAGCCCCACCCACAGCAAGGAGACTGGGAAAATGGAGGGAACTCAGTAGTAAGGACAAGCGAGCAGAGGAGATGGCATGATGTAAGCAACGGGGAGAAGGCACAGGCCGGGGGAGGAAGGGAGAAGAGAGGCATGGCTGGCCCAGGTCAGACTCACAGGGTTAGTGTCTTCTCCCCAACCAGCCAGCTCTCCTGGTTAGCACGGTTAGCGACAGACTCATGGCAGACGCCCTCCAGGCACTCCATACAAACAGACAGCTTGGTTTGTGAGCAGCCCAACTCCGGAGCTGCAAAGAGAGAGCAGAAGGATTGCCAAGCTGCAGGATGCCTGAGAGTACACACTGCACTCTCCTGACAGGGACACTCCCCCAGACTTACCACCAGACCCTCAGGGGCTTTCTCCACTCTAGAAAGCATGCCTCCTGAAAGTATAGCAGTGAGCCCAGCTCATGACCCCAGGGATGGTCAACAGAAAGAGGACTGCCGTTTTGGAACGGGGCACTGCTACCAGGGGGAAGCTCCCCTGTCTCACCTATTCCCGGAACATTGCTGCCAGGCTGCACTAGAGCCCTGAAAGCTGCTTGTAAGAACAAAGCCACCCACAGCTGCAGCTGCCACCTAGCCCAGGCCTGTGCCAGTAGAGTTCACCCCACCACCTCCCACGGGCTCCAAGGAAAGGGGCTGGGAGAGAACTGGCCCAGGGACCGGAGGCTGCAACAAGAGCTGCATGGAAAGCCCAGTACAATGGGGCAGTGTGCACCCCAGCCAGCTGAGCCAGTCAAAGGAACGGGTGACACACTGCCACCTTTCAGTTTCTGAAAGGGCCAGGGAATGATGCTTCCCAGTGAGCTGGCGCCAGGGGGACCCAAAGAGCAAGGATAAGGGCTATGCTACAGCCAGGCTCCCCAGACCCCCAGAGGGACTACCTCACCCCCTCAGAATGAGCAATGCCCAGAAAGGCTAGCGTTCCCACACAGCTAGCCCAAGGAACACTCTTTCCTGAAAGCCTCCAGAACCACCTAGGGGAAGCGACACACCCCGGCTTTGAGATCTCAAGGCAAATGTGCCACAGCAGTGGAGTCCCAGAGACCCCCACCCAAGATGTGACCCCTGGGTCAGCAGGACAGGAAAGCCCTTCTGTCTGAAAGGCCTGCAGATGATGAGATGACTCGGGGAAGGAAGGGGAGAACAGAGACCACCCTGGCCCCACATATGGGCCTGGCCTTCTCCCAAGCCCAGGCCAACAATAAACACAGGCAGGAGAAGCCTCCGACAGGCTTCCCAACTGCCTCCTCACTGGGCTCCCCGCATCGCTCTGACAGCCCCAGAGGTCAAAAGGCCATGAAGGGAGAGATAACCATCTAGCAGAGAAGCAGAGAAGATGACAACTCTTCCTGTGGGCTCTGACCTCTTCGCTGGACTGGCAAGGAAGCATGGCCACGGGCAGGCTACCTTCCGAATCCTCACCACACACACACACAAATAAATAAATAAACACCAGCTGGGTCTGGTTTGCTTTTGAAAGGTAGAGCAGCAAGTGACCTGGCTAATCCAAGGTTTCAGGAACTAGAGGAGACTCTCTGCACTAAAACAGGGGTTGAGAAATCAGGTAATTCTACTCCCTTCCCAGCCAAAGATGAAAGAGGAGTGAAGGAGAGAAACACGTGAGGCGAGAGTGTTGATGCCCGCATCACGCTTGCACCCATCCTGGTTCCCACTCAAGGGCACTCCTGCCAGAAAATTTCATCCCAGAATAAAAGACAATCCCTCAGAGATAAGCAGGGTGCCCGCTGTGGCAAGAGCCTCCAGGAAAGTTGGTCCATCCTCCCAAGGAGCCAGCCCCCAGGAATGCACCAGGCTGGGCAGGAGGCTGCAACCAGGCTCCTCAAAGGCTCCAACAGGGAGGGACTCACTCCCACCCTCACCCCCCGGGGGTTAACTGTTAGGAGGGCAGAGCAAGCTAGAGAACAGTATGTATTACTATCGAGTTTTGTTTATTTTACAGGCGATACACGATGGGGAATGTCTGGAAGGACACAAAAATGATTAGAAAGATACATGATAAATGGTTAACAGTAGTTCCCTATCTTTGGGAAAAGGCTTAGACAGGAGCAGTGGGGGAAGAAAGGAAAGGTGTTTTTACTTTACTTTTAATTTTGTATACTTTTCTGTATGGTTGGTATTTTAAACGAGGACATACATTATGTTTATGATGAAAACATACAGCTCCTCAACAAACGGACAAAATCCCTCCATCTGTACTGTGCTTTACCATTCTGGAAGTGCTGTCCCTTCCATTATATTTCCTTTGATCCTTATAGCCTAGTGAGGCCCACGGAACAAGTGGAGTTCTCCCATTTTGAAGCGACAGAGAGGACAAGTGACCTGCCCAAGGCCACAGACACACTGGGACAGAACCCTCCATATCCAATTCCAGTGCAAAGCCTGGAAAGCTGTCTTCTCCAGGGAGCCACAGGAAAGCGACTACAATTCTGCCCTAATTAAAGACCCTCAAAGACTTCTGAGATTGAATTCCCCACTTGGCTTACCTGGGAAGGTGCAAAGAGGCCACTGCTCAGTACCCAAGGCGATAAGCACAGAGTTCTATCTCTCTGGTTGGCTGAGTGGAAGCACAGGGCTCTCGGGTCTAGGCTGACTTCCCAAAAAGCAGTCCCTACCCTCAGGGAGATCCCTGCCACAGTTTACTGTGAGAGCACAGAAGCTCTTCACAAATAGGAGGCCATGTCCTTTATAGATTCCAAATGTCACCTAGTAGACAGTTGGCACTTACGAGATAGACCAAGCAAAGTTCTCACTCTTCTACTCATGGACTCAGTCCCTCTGAAGCCTAAAAGCACACAACACAATCCAGTCCAGCTGGCTCACCCAATCTCCTCTCAAATCTGCTTAACATACAATGCAGCTTATTACTCCTGCCAAGATGCCATCAGGAAGATATGCCACATTGCAGTGTGCACCCCACACCGAGGGATGAGGGGTAGAGCCTGGGGAAAACTCCTTCAATCCACTTCTGCCTGCTGGTTTCATCCTTTTAGTTCATCTAGACACTAACAAGGCTGTAGTAAGTCCTGGTTGTGAGCATGGAGCCCACCAAGACAGGACCAGTGATACAACAGAAAAGCAAGCAGGTTACAGTGGGCACTAAAAGGAGCTTAATGAATAACAAAGAGGATGCCAGCAACCAAAGACCTTTTAGAAGATGCTAATTAAGCAAGAAAATACACCTGTGTGTACTTCGATTCCTCTTTTAACTCCTTCCTGCTGGCTTAGGGATGTGTGATTAGAACATAAGGCTGAAAAGGGAGACAGCTGAAGCCAAGCACCTGGAAGATCATTTAACCACATTAACTCAACCCTGGAAAATAATTAGTAATGCGATTGTTAATACTATCACCGTTTGTTTATGCAGGACCTTCCTTCCTGAGGGTTCAAAAAGCTTTGCCAGATAGATCTTATCTGCTTTAGTCTGAGGAAGGACTGGGTTGGGTCACACAGGAACCAGAGCTGCTCAGCACCTACTATGTACAGTCTAACTTAAACGCTCAGCCTTCAATAAATGACCTTGCCCCTAAGAAGCTTCAAAGAAAGATCTTGCCCCTAGATGGGGAGAGACAGGTTAACTGCCCCCCTGCATCATAGTGTGATGAGTGCTCTCAGAGCAAAGAGGAGAGGCACCTGGCTGGGGCAGGGGTTTTAGGACCAGACAAAAAGGTTGCCCTCCCGAGAACCCAGACAAATCTTCCTCTGATTGTAAACTCACACTGGAGCACCACCTGGCATTATACAATTAAGAGGTCTAGACTTCTGGAAACAAATTCCTTTGGTGTTTGTTCAGAACTGGTGCCCGAAGAACTACTCCCATCAACGATACCAAAAACAAAAAGGCAAAGAATGGACAGCGACCCTTAGCTTCCACCCCATTTCTGGGGAGCACCTGAGTTAAGCCTGTTCTGTGGCACAAGAAGATCATCGAAGCCGTAAGAAAACTGGGACAAGAAGTCTGGCTTCCTCAATGCCTAGATGTGTTCCATCAGCTTCACCCAACATTTTTCAGTCTACAAAACACCGGGGAATATGGATCATCAAACATGCCATCCAGTCATCCCCAGCCTTAACTATTGGATTGACCAAAAAGTGCGTTCGGGTTTTTCTGTACCATCTTACAAATCCACCACCTACCCACCCCCACCTGTACCCACCAAGGTCATCATCAATCTCGCATGCATGTCACAGTCCATCAAAGGAGTTGTTTCAACATAACAGATGGGGAGAAGGCTCAACAATCTTATTTTGCACACTGATGCTGTACCCAATCTCACCTCTTTTGTTGCTTCATCACAAAAAAGGAGACTCTCTCAATTTTACTCCCATCTCAGAAATGTTCCTGGCTACCTGGCAAAAATCAAAAGGCTTACTCTACCTTGAATAAAAACAAAGCCTTTTCTTATCCACTGAGTTTTCCAAAGTGGGATTCATTCATTTAACAAATATTTACTGAGTATCCTTCATATGCCAGGCACCTTGCTACAGGCTGTGTACTCATTATCTCTAATGCTCAATACTCTTGCAAAAAAGGTAATGTCACCTTCACTTTATAGGGGACAAGACCAGTGATCCTACTGGTTAAGCAACTTGCCCAAAGTCGCACAGCTGGTAAGGGGCAGAGTCGGGATTAAAACCCAGCTCCAAAATCAGACTCTATCTACCATATTGCTCACCCCACTTCCAACTCCCCTCACCCCCACCCTCCCAGTCTCCCCTATCTCCCCACCCCCACCCCATGATCAGGGAGGGTGCCTCCTCTACAGGGTCAGCTCAGTGAAAGAGACAGACAGGTAAACAGAGGACTCACCACACAACACGGTAAGTGCCAGGACAGAGGTTCAAAGTGCTGTGGGGACCAAGAGGCAGAAAGGAAAGCAGGGAAGTCTTCTCATCGGAGGAGACAGAGAAGCTGGGTCTCAGGGGATGAGCAGAGCTTCAGAGACAGAGGTGAGCATTATGGAGAGTGAAGTGCACAAGCAAGAAGAAAAAAGTAAGCGGATGTCTAGAAAAGGTTCAGGAGCAGTAGGAAACTCAGGAGCAAGGAAATACAGGACAAATGAAGCAGAGTGACAGCAACTCAGGCCAGAGGGTTGAATTTAATTTGGGCCAGAGTGCTTTTTGCATACCACGTTAAAGAGTGTGGACTTTATCCCAAACAAGGGAGAAACCATGGCCTTTCTAAGGGAAGAGACATTGGTTTTTTGTTGTGGGTTTTTTTTTTTTTTTTTTTTTTTGCAGTACGCGGGCCTCTCACTGTTGTGGCCTCTCCCGTTGCAGAGCACAGGCTCCGGATGCGCAGGCTCAGCGGCCATGGCTCACGGGCCCAGCTGCTCCGCGTCATGTGGGATCTTCCCGGACCGGGGCACGAACCCGCGTCCCCTGCATCGGCAGGTGGACTCTCAACCACTGCGCCACCAGGGAAGCCGCAGAGACATTGGTTTTTTTCCTAGGAAAATAATTTTTAGAGCAGTAGGGTAGAGTAGGGAGAGACTGCCCACATTTCATTCATCTGTATGCACCACAGCATTATAAAGCACCTCTTCTGTGCCCTGCACTATCCTAAATGCTAGAATACAATAGTAAGACAGTATCTGTTCTCAAGGCACTTAGAGTCTTGTGAGAGTCAGACAAGTAAACAGGCAATTACAATGCAGCCTAAGTGCCAAAATAGAAGTAAGCACAGAAGGACAGTAAAGGGCGGTGGGATCCCAAAGGAAGTGACATTTAAACTGAGACCACAAGAGCAATAAGGAAGGTAAAGGGAGTCTGGAATGTCTGCATTCCAGACAGCACGACCAGCTTGTGCAAAGGCCCAGAAGCTACAGAGAATGAGATAAATTTAGAGAGCTGTTAAGAGGCTGAATCCAGGTGAAGAAATGAAGGCCCAGTTTACCCACAGGTCCTCGGCACTCAAAATATGGTGGTGAGAAGGAGGTGAAGGGATTCGATTCAAAGATAATACATGAATATGGGGTGTTATGAGAAGAAACTGATTTAGACAACAACAAAAAGAAAATGCTAAAGGGAGAGAATCGGCTCAAAATCTATCAGGCTTCACCCTGAAGATCAATCATTTGCTAAAATGTGACCTGAATCTAGAAAGTCTGAGGACTTCTACCAAAACACAAAGGTGTACTCTATGGAGATAACACGTTTCAGCATGCTGACCGAAGCACGAGTCAAGATAAAGCACATTATCCTGAGATACGTGGCTCCTCTATTGATGGAGGAGGGGAGCAGAGACTCACAGATGCTAACTCTCAAAATCACACATGCCACAACAGACAGAAAAGCTCATCACAGGGCTGCGGCAGAATTCCCAGGGCAAGTCCTGAGCCCCCGACACCAGGCGCGTGCCAACCCTGATGGCAGAATGGAGAGTCATTTACTGAAGAAAAAGATGGACCCCGAGGGTGTGTTAAATAGACAGGACATGACTCAGAAGGAGGGGAAGAGTAAGTCATAAATACAGGGCAAAGGAAAGCCAGTCAATCAACCCTTGGGTACACCTCTGCCCCAAGGCTGCACACGGGTCTCCTGCCTGTTAAAAGGAAAGAGACTGGGCTCGGCAACAGGGCCTTCCTCAACAACATAAGCTTCAGCAGAAGCACATTTACTTTCCATTTTCCTCTCACGTTAGACGGAGGGAGCTGTCTAAAATGCCACATTTTCCCCCCTGTGTAGTTTGCTACTTTTTATTTTTAAAAGAAAGATGTACCCAGACCGTCTATGAGTTTAACACTATGGCTACTTCAACTGCTCATGTCAGTAATCATAGTCAGATTGAGCCTTATATTTACATCTACATTAACTAACACCCACACCCACACCTTTAATGCATGCTAAGAATGGATCCCAATGTAACTGTCTGCTCACCCAACCCAGCCCAAGGTTTTCCAAAGCACAGTCACCAAGTTGAATCACAAAGAGAGAGTCCAGATTTGGCTAACATGGCACAGGGCGCTCCCTCACCAATCCCTGCATCAGTTATTATCTCTGAGAGGAAGGAGAGAGCTGAGATGAAGAGCTCAGCTCCTAAAACATTTTTTAAACAAAAAATATTTTACTACAATATGGGTATACATCTAACCATCATTACAAGCAAACGAGACACACATTGCCAGTAGGCATATTTAAAAGTTAATTTCATACCAGATGCAAAAAAAAAGGCTCAACTGCTGAAGCCAGATTGCCTGGGTTCAAATCCCAGCTCTGCCACTTACTAGCTAGGTGACATTGAGCAAATTACTTAACCACTCTGCACCTCTATTTACTCATCTGTAAGATGGGGATACTAACAGTATTAAATTACTTCATACAGGTAAGGCACTTACAATAGTGCCAAGCACAAAGAATGTGCTCAATAAGCACTATTATTATTATTATCACTCAACTGCAAATTAGATAATTCTGCAGCCTCACAGCTTCAAACAGGAAATCACTGGCATTTAAACATCACTTTAAATAGCTTAACGAGGATATTCTCACTACACACAAAATCTATACTATCCAAAAGCTGTGCCTCTTCTCCTTAACATCAGGATAGCAGCTCAAACCAGTACAGGTCCTCCACAGAGAGACACCAAGTTCAATCATGAAGCAGAAATTAGTGCTGAGATCTGACTAGTATAACAACAACAAATACATATTGCGTGTCAGGCACTGTTCTAAATACATTAATATACTGACTTATTTGACCCTCACACAACCCTATGAGATAGGTAATCTTACCATCCCCATTTGATTGATAAGAAAGCTGAGGCATAGTGAGCTGGGCAATTTCTAAAGGTCACAGAGCTACACATGGCAAAGTGCAGATTTGAATAGGCAATCTGGCTCCAGAGTCAGTGCTCTTAATCTCTATGTGCGCTCACCACACTGTCCCTGCTGATCGCAATTTCCTAGGGACATCCACAAATTGTTCGCAGAAAGAGAAGTTTCTCAACCTTCTAGAAATGAAGTCACAGCTAAATAACACCAGTTCTTCAGATACTTGAAGGCACTGAAGCTAGTCTAGTGACAGTGATTCGGATTGGTCTGCCTGGAGTAAGCCTTTTGCAGGCAGGGATGGGGTGAGAGTGGGGAGCAGGAGATGGTTAGTGCGGAGTCCTAGATCAAACCAGACTTGCCAGTCCAATCATGGAGCAGATGCTGGCCCTGAAACAGGCTCCAGTAAGAAGCATGCTCCCAACTCTGGCTTGGGCATAACCACAGGGCATCAAAGGAAGTGAGGACCATACTCACAGCACTCTGTAGCTCCAGACCCCTTCTCTTTTCTCCAACCCTAAGTCCACTATCTCTCAAGCCATGCTTAGCTTTGCTAATGAAACTGATTTTTTTTAAATGTGGTTTGATGGGAAGAATATAAAGGAAGAGAAGAAAACTACCAGAGGAGAAAGGGGCAAGTTTTACAATCCTTTCCTTCCATCACCACACTGGTCCAGGTTGT
Organism: Pseudorca crassidens; assembly: GCF_039906515.1. NCBI lineage: Eukaryota > Metazoa > Chordata > Mammalia > Artiodactyla > Delphinidae > Pseudorca > Pseudorca crassidens. Next base: position 32,507,575 of record NC_090305.1, read on the forward strand.
AAAGCAGCTCTCCAAAATCAGGTGTCTCAGGGACAGAATCATGTGAAAAATGTTCGCAGAGCTTTACCCCAGTCAGCTTGACCTCTTACCATAAACTGACCTGGGTTTCTCCTCCCTAATCCCAACCTGCCTCCCGCCCTTCTCTGACCCCACCTACCCACCAAATCCACACTCCCAAAGAACACTAACAAGCCCTTCTTACCAAAAGAAACGATCAAAAGAGACAGACATGCTGCAAGAGTGAATTCAGGAACTGGTGACAGCAGGTACCTAAATGGTTAGCGAACACCACCAGAAATTTGTTTTCTTATGACTCCCCACCATCTGACACCCACAAGTCTCCACTTCCGGCAGGATACCAAACTGAAGATGTGATGGGGAGATCAAAGAAAATACAGTGAGCATGAATGCACTGCTTGTGACAGGGATGTGTTCAAATACTTTCAGCCTGATCTCTATGCTCTTGCCCACGTTCGCCTGCACAGGTGAAGGCATACACGGCTCAATTCTACACCCAACTCTCAAAAATCAGCGTGAGATCTAAGGAGAACATTAACTTAGGGACCACAGGCAAAGGGCAGCCTCTATAGAAGAGTGCCCTTCTCAGATTAAATAATTTTCAGCATCACTCGTAGCCCATGCATCCTGCTCCGCTCCCAGGGAGCATGCCAGCCTGTCACCGGAAGCCACCTTACCCGCTCTGGGGTTGAGCTGGGGCAAGTCGCTACCTCTTCTTCTTTCCAAGTATTGTGATTTCTTCCAGTCCCTGGGGCCCCTGAGTCTTCAGCTGAAATTGGGGCAGATGCTGCTATAAGAACTGTGAAAAGGCTGATCTAAGTCTAGAAGATGGTCATTTGATTGGCTTTAGTTCCCTCTTTACCAAACCTGCCCAACATCCTTAAGTCTCTCTTCCCCCCTTCCCTACTCTCCTCCTCCACGGAAAAGACCCCTTTCCGCTCCCACCGGCCTGGTACGGTCGGGCCTCCGCCCCACACTCCAGGCTTTTTACTCTCCGCTAAGAAGTTCCGCTCCAGTTCGTGACTCTGCTTCTCCGGGGCTGCGTACCTACTTCTGGTTAACCCGCCTCGGATCCCCTGCCCCAGGGCTACCACTGGAATCTAGGCCCCCTCCCGTCCATTCCTATCGCCTTTTTTTCTGTCCGCCTCCAACCTTCCACCACTCCATTTCCTCTTCTTAACCCCGGTGCTAGTCCTTCCTCCGTCCCAACTCCATGTTGGTGTCCCCATGATCTCCTACAAGTCTAAACTCCCGGCCCGACTACTCCAATCCCACAACAAACTTTCTGCCGCTGCCCACTCCCTTCAGACCGCCATCTTGCCGCAGGGCAGGCCGGGTAGTGGTCACGGCCGCGGGAATCCCCACGCACTAGGCGCCGTGCGTCATCGGGGGCGTGGTCATGGGGGCGTGGCTTCCAACTGGGGAATAGTGGGGCGCCAGACAAGGTGGAAAGACGGGGAACTCGTAAGAGCAGGCTTTGGTGGCCTGGCAGCAGAAGAAGGAAGGAGGTATCAGGAGCAGGGCGATAGCGAGAAAAGTGGGGAAAGATTCTGGTATTCAAAAAACAAAACCAAAAAAGACTGGGGGGAAACAGCACAAAAATATAGTGAGGGAGTTGCAGCACTGGTTCCCCATCACCCAAAGGATAAAAGGCAGTTTCTTAACTTGCCACATGGAAATCTCTAAGACCCAGCTTCTTTGCCCCTTCATCAGCCTCATTTTCCACCTCTCCGGGGGACTTCATGTTCCCCATTGTCCTCTTTTCAGGCCATTAGGCCTGAAAACGTCCAAGCCCTCTCCTCCCCTTGCATTATGAATTCCTACTCCTCCTTCAGCCCTCAACTCAAATTATCACCTCCTCCAGGAAGCCTTTCCCAATATCCTAGATTGGATTTGGTGCTCCTTTTGCTGGGTATCTCTAGCCACTTGCACATAACTTCATTGTAGCTACCTGTGCTGTAATTATTTATTTACATGTTGTGTCTCTCACTAAACTGCTGCTCCTTCAGGGCAAAAACTACATCTGATTACATCTTCATATTCCCTAGCAGGTGCCTGGCACACAATAAATACTTAAGAAATAAATAGCATAGCATTCTGCCACTCACTAAGAATACTCCTGCCTCAGGGCTTTTAGGTTTGCTCTTCCCTGTGCCTGGGATGTGCTTCCTCCAGATATTTCCTCTCATTGTGTCTCTGCTCAAATGTTACCACCTCAGAGAAGCCTTCCCTGGCCAAACTATCTAAAACAACATCCCCAATCACTCTCCCTTACCCTGCTTTAATGTTTTCTTTCACAGCACTTATCACTATCTGACATATTATTTTTGTTTGTTTGTTGACCATCTCCCACTATAATGCAAACTCCAGAGCTCTGGGACCTTTTCTCATTCATTACTGTATCTAAAGCAATGCCTGGTATAGTAGGTACTCAATAAATGTTTATTGAATGAATAAGTGGCATGGAGATAAGTGATAGAGGGATTTTGGAATGTAGTGATGGGGAGAAGAAATTGAAAATACTGTAAAATAGGGAAATGCATAAATGGAAGGTACAGGTCCCTAAGGCCAAACTTGGCCATATCAAGAATGGGAACAAAGACAGAAGCCAAATGCAGCAAGGGAGGGAGGGAGTAGGATGAGGGCCAGGTGGAACTCTGGAGCAGGGTCCTCAGGGAGCAGAGCTCTCCTGGGAAAGCCCCAGTTCAGGTAGAGGAAATGGGATGGGCAGGAGGCTGAGGAGTTTACTCAGATCTAAAGACGAAATCCACCCCGAGCCCAGGCCTCTTTTGGCCAGATGGTTCCGGAGGAGCCTTAGCATCTGTTCCTCTGTAAATTATCCAGTGCTCCCTCCTGCCTGTCTTCTCTGGTGACAGCCGGAACAATTGTCCAGGAATTCCATCTGCTCCCCTGTTCTTCTCCCCTCTACAGCTCATCAACATTTTAGAGTGGAGAGGTGTCCCATTTCCCTGGGCCGAGGGTTGGGAGCCCAGTTTGTCCCTTGGTGGAGCTGGCCTCAAGCACTCACTCCTCCAACAGCACAACAAATAAAACCTCAGCAAAGATCCCCAGGCCCTTGGAAGGAGGGGTCAGTCATCTTTATTTCTCATCCTGTCCACGTTTTTCAATCCCATTCAACTGTTTATTATTATTAATTTAATAAAATTATACTAAATGAATCAATTATATTGGTTCTTGCAGAGCTTTATCAAATAAGGGTTCCCGGTCATTGTACGTTTCCACATGGTTCCCTTTAAATTGTCCATACACTACTTTCAAAATGTGACATTCATTGCGATATAAGACCACAAACTCAGATTTTTTTGAGATGACTTTTACTCTTTGCTAAAGGAATCTGACTGAAAGAAGAAAGAGAAAAGAAAGATCGTCTCTCTACTTTTCCCTAAACTGTTTTGGGATCCAGAGGAGGAGGGAGGCCCATGAACTGTCAGGTAAACAAACTTAGGGTATATAAGTCTGCAAAACGATTTAAGTTTATATTTTGTAAACAGGGAAAGTGTCAGTAAACATAAATATACCTTTGAAAAGAAAGGGAGTCACAGTCCTCCAGAGTTTTTAACTTTTAGAATATGTAAGATAAAGTTCTTTTTACTGTGAGGAGGCTGGCTGACCTCATCACTCCTTTCTCCATGGACGTACAAATGCACACGTGCGTGTGTACCTATACATTCATTAGACCACAATTACATACTTGTTCGCTCTCACTGTAAAAGAACTATGAGGAAGGCGGTAAAGATTAAAGATCTCTTCTAGGCTTTCAGGGTTTTACGAAGTAGCTGCAATTTGTGGTAGAGTCAAGCTAACTACCTTTTGATGGTAGTTTTCATGACTGTACCTTGGTGTCCACAGGGCTACAGGGGCTGTAGGGCCCACCTGAGTAAGCATGGGCAAGTATTTCCCAGGTCACAATCCACCCAGGTCCGAGACAGTTCTTTCTCCTGATTTCACTCATGTAGATCCAGTCTCCCCATTGCAATGAATGTTTGTGTGGTGTCCACACTTAGCAGAAGAGAGCTTCGGAATGGAAGTGGGTCTTAGGATACATTCGCCCCTATGTTCATAGCAGCATTATTTACAATAGCCAAGACATGGAAACAACCTAAATGTCCATCAACAGATGAGTGGATAAAGAACCTATGGCATATATATATATATATTACTCAGCCATAAAAAGGAATGAAATAATGCCATTTGCAGCAACATGGATGGACCTAGAGATTATCATACGAAGTGAAGTAAGTCAGAAAGAGAAAGACAAATACCATATATCACTTATATATGGAATCTAAAATATGACACAAAGGAACATATCTACGAAACAGAAACATACAAACATAGAGAACAGACTTGTGGTTGCCAAGGGGTAGGGGGGTTAGGGGAGGGAAAGATTGGGAATTTGGGATTGGCAGGTGCAAACTATTATATATAGGATGGATAAACAACAAGGTCATATTGTATAGCACAGGGAACTATATTCAATATCCTGTGATTAACCATGATGGAAAAGAATATGAAGGAGAACATACATATATGTATAACTGAATCACTGTGCTGTGCAGCAGAAATTAACACAACATTGTAAATCAACTCTACTTCAATAAAAATTTTAAAAAGGAAGAAGAAGTGGGTCTTAGAATAAGACAGCAATTTGAGCTGCAGGTATTGGAGGAAACTGCTGGGAAAAGAGCTGAAACCATCCTGGGTTCAGCCCCATAGTCCTTTGAACTGTTCATCATGTTAGCTTGAAGGGCCTTAAACCATATTCAGCCATTCTGGTTGCAACTGACATTATCTACTAATAGTTTGAAGCCGAAAGGCTACCTATCTTCTCATTTATGACCTGATTAGACAAGCGGAACCCTATTTACCTGGTTGTTTTGACAATGTTTTCAAAACCTCAAGAGGTGAAAACTCAGTCTGCTTCCCTAGATTTAAGTTGTACACATTTCCTAATTCTTCTGTCTATTAATAGAAGTCCATGACTGCCACACTGCTGGATAAGCTTTTATTATGTATAAATGTCTTTTTCCTAACTTGGGATGTTGAATTTGATGGGAGTCTAAGAAATGTAATTTTTTAAATTTATTTATTTTTAGTTATTTATATTTTTGGCTGCATTGGGTCTTCATTGCTGTGCACAGGCTTTCTCTAGCTGCGGCAAGCAGGGGCTACTCTTCGTTGCAGTGCGTGGGCTTCTCATTGCGGCGGCTTCTCTTGTTGCCGAGCACAGGCTCTAGGCGCATGGGCTTCAGTAGTTGTGGCACACGGGCTCAGTAGTTGTGGCTCACAGGCTCTAGAGCTCAGGCTCAGTAGTTGTGGCACATGAGCTTAGCTGCTCCTCGGCATGTGAGATCTTCCCGGACCAGGGCTCAAACCCGTGTCTCCTGCATTGGCAGGCGGATTCTTAACCACTGGGCCACCAGGGAAGTCCCTAAGAAATGTAATTTTAAAGACCATAAATAAATAAATAAATAGGGACTTCCCTGGTGGTCCAGTGGTTAAGACTCTGCACTCCCAATGCATGGGGCCCAGATAAGAGCCCACATGCTGCAACTAAGACCCGACGCAGCCAAATAAATAAATATTTTTAAAAATAAATAAATCAAGACCTTGAATCTTTGCAGGATCTTGTATTCTTAAATATTCTTAAACCCACTTAACTCTTAACAGATACTTAATAAAGGCAGGAACTCAAATAAATATTTCTTCACTGATATATATGAAATAATGCTATGCACAGCAGCACTATTACAATAGCCAAAAGGTGGAAGCAACCCAACTGTAAAGCACAAATGGACTAACAAAATGTGGTATATACACATAATATAATATTTTTCAGCCGTAAAAAGGAAATTCTGACACATGCTACAGCATGGATGCACTTTGAAGGCACCATGCTATGTACATTAAGCCAGTCACAAATACTCCACGATTCCACTTATACGAGGTTCCTAGAGTAATCACATTCTTAGAGACAGAAAATAGAATGGTGGTTGCCAGGTGCTGGGGAATGGGGGATGGGGAGTTAGTATTTAATGGGTGTAGAGTTTCAGTTTGGGAAGATGAAAAATTCTGGAACCGGATACTGGTGATCGTTGTACAACAATGTGAATGTTGGCAATCAATGTTAATGCCACTGAATTGTACACTTAAAGTTGGCTACAATGGAAAATATTTATATATTTTACCACAATAAAAATATTTCCAGTAAAAAAAACCAACTTTAAAATATACATCCCACGTATCTTTTTATGATACTGAGTCTTGTCTTCTGGCTTCTGGTGGGCTCCCTGAGGGCAGGGCTTGTCTCCCCACTCAGACTTCGGGCAGGTGCCTCCCTTCTCCGACTTCAATTTTGAGTCCTGGGGAAGCTCAGAAAGTGCAGAAGCACCAGCTTACCTCCCTTTTCTGGACGGCACTGGGGCCTGTTTGGCAGGTCCAACTTCACTCTGACCCAGTAGCATCTGGGTTGTTCTGCCATCCCCTGTCTCTTTGCCGAATCAAGAGGGCTTCCCTCCATCCCAGGTCTGTACCTGAAACTTGGCCTTGAATGTTTGTGCTGTCCCATACACCAAGTAACTGTTCATACATGAAATGTTAAAAGAGGAGGCCCAGCTCCCAGAAGCTTCAGGTAAACCTCCTGGGATGGCTCCTTTAGCGGCTGCTGGAGAGGCTGGAGCAGGACCTGCCTGGGCTGTCTCCTCCACCACCCCCTCATGGGCACTGGTAGTGCTATGCTTTACACTCATAGTTCTGGATATGGGTGAACCTCTTGCCCTTTCAGACCTGTGCACAGGAATCTGCAAACTCTCATGATTCCAAATGGATGCATCCCCTCTCTTGACATTTGGACACTAACTGCGCGACTGCACACTTAGCACATCAGCGGGCAAAGTGTCCCCCTCTGCCACTTCTCAGCTAACCCAAGGCCCACAGTCAGCATCTACCCTCATCCAGCTTCCTTCCTTTCCCTGAGCAGGTATCTCCAGATACCCCAAGTGTGGCATCCAGGGCCTGAGACTTGCAACTCCTCAGGGAGCCCCTAAGGCACATAATAAGCCCTCTCCCCCCACAACACCCATAGTCACACAAAGCCAAAAGGAGGGGACAATAGTTGGTTTAGATTTCAGGCCTTGAGCAGCTGCCTCCAACTCCTGCTATGAGGGAGAGGTGGGGGTGGAGGACAGGAAACAACCAGTGGGGGAGGGCATTTGTGTCAGGGCCCTGTGCTGGCAGAAAGGCCCAGCGAAGTGTGGGATGACATGGATACACCTGACTCCCTCCCTGCACCAATTCAGTGCCCACCTGCAGCCCCTACTTGTTGGACTGGTCAGAACTGGCTTGGAGGGGCAGTGGCAGGACAAAACAAGCAGGCAGATGATTGTCCCTTACCTGGTGAGGACAAGGGCCAGGCCTGCATGCCCCTGGATCTCCGTGAGGTCCAGGCCCCACAGGTGCATCTGGTCCCCTGTTTACTTGGGGTGTGTGGGTAGTGAATGGGTGTGCCTGCCCTACTAGACTGTAAGCTGCTTGAGGTCAAGGCCCAGTACCTGTTTTCATTCGTATTAATTGTTGCACTCATTTGACTAATGCTTACTGAGCATCTGTGTTCCCTTCCCAGCTCCTGACCATACGTGAGGCTCTGATGGGGAGAAAGAGAAATATCTGTGGGTGGGTCAATGAATATGCAAATGAATGAGGAGCTCCTCTTGCTCCCTGTTCTCTTGTCTCTGCACCCTTATTTGGTGTTGGTAATACACAAAACTTTTGGTTTGAAAGGAGATTAGGGAGAGAGGAAGGGAACCTGGGAACCCGCCCCCAAGGTGATGGGTGGGAAGGCCAAAAGGATGAATCCACGTGGCTGGGGGCCCTGGAGGAAGGGTTGATTGGCAGGTACTCAGAAAGGAAATGCTCAGGGAAGTGGGAAATCCAGAGGGTTGGGAATCTGGGGTATTCTAGAGCAGTAGTTACTGGTAGGGTCTGGGATCAAAGCCAGAAATGAGTCTCAGATGTCTACTGGCACCCCTCCAAAAGAGGCCACTATTCAGGTAGGTTTAGAAGGATCCCAAAGTCATCAGGCTTCTAGCCCAACCTGTTCCCAAAGTCCTCCGAAGAGTAGCCACTAAGTTGTATTGTGAAGCAGAAATTAAAGACAAGAATTGATTAGCACCAGACAGCCCATACCAGTCACTTTTCCCAAGGATAAGAGCAGGGTCTTTGATGGACTTCCCTGGTGGTCCAGTGGTTAGGACTCCTTGCTTCCACTGCAGGGGGTGAGGGTGTGATCCCTGGTCAGGGAACTAAGATTCCACATGCAAGGCGCGGCAGGGTGTCTGAAACAGACTGCCTGGGTTGCTATCCTGCAGTTAACTAGCTGCAAAACATGGGCAAATGACTGAAGTGCTCTGTGCCTCAGTTTCCCCATCTGTAAAATAGGGTTAAGCATCGTACCTACCTCACAGAGTTGTAATGCTCAGATGAGTTCATGCATGTAAAGTGCTTAGAACAGTGCCTGGTACATAGGGTGTTCCTCTCTTTTATCAGCGAGGACCTTGAGGCTCAGAGAAGTTAGTTATCTCCTGAAGGTCAGTCAGCTGCGGATGATGGAGCCAGGATTTGAAGCAGCTTCTGGTACTCTTGCCTTGACATCACATGGCCTGAAGAGTAATAGGAGCAATCTCAGGCTGCTGAGCCAGGGAGGGAGGTGACAAGGATGGTGATGCGGAGTGTTTAACCTCAAGGCATGCTGCAGAACAGGTGCGTGGGAGGAAGAAGAAGTTCTGAAGCTGAGAGACCAGGTAGGAAATGCTTGTCTTGAGTCTGGTGTGGTGAGGAAGGTGGACAAGGACTGAGACAGTGAGACCGAATGGACCCAGGGTCCCAGGAGAAAGAGGACTGGACAACGTTTGGTGAGCATCCTGAACAAGGGAATAGAGGAGAGAGAGGAGGTGAGGATGGCTTTAAGGTTTGAAGCCTCAGTTACCCGGAGAATAGAAAGTTCTCTGCCAGAAATAGGTTTGTTTCAGGGGATTCTTGGAAATCCAAGCAGTGAGACAAGCCCTCTTTCCTGGGTGACTGTTAAATAGGCGAGGGGTGTGTGTGTTAGAAAGTTTTGCAGAGGCCGAAGCCTGGACTTAGTGGTGTCCTTTACGTCAACGTGCTTCCACCCCTAGTAGTGGATTCTCAAAGATACTGGAACGGGGGACTTCCGTGGTGGCACAGTGGTTAAGACTCCACGCTCCCAGTGCAGGGGGCCTGGGTTCGATCCCCGGTCAGGGAACTAGATCCCACATGCATGTCACAAATAAAGAGCTGGTGAGCCGCAATTAAGAAGCCCACGAGCCGCAACTAAGGAGCCCCCCTGCCACAACTAAGGAGGCTGCCTGCCACAACTAAGACCCAGTGCTACCAAAAAAAAAAAAAAAAGATAGTGGAACAGAAACAGATGCTGAGATAGAAGCCCCAGCACAGCCCAGAACAGCCCAGTTCAACTTCCCATTATTGCTCTCATCACTAACCCCTTCTCCTACTCCAGGGCAGGAAACTGACTTTACCAGGGACCACCCCCTCCCCAAAGCCTCAGCAACCACTCACCCCAGCCTCCACTCTCCCACCTCCTATACACATATCTTCGCTTGTACACACACTATCTCATCCTGCCCTCGCAGCAACCCCGTTAGAGAGGAAGGCTGGTACTATTCTCCCTATTTTACAAACGAGGAGACTGAGGCCCAAAAAGGTTATGAGACTTTCTCAGAGGTCACACAGCCAATGCCAATCAGTGGCCAGATTCCAAATCCTGTTCATTTTACTTCACTACACCACACCTCCACTTCAAGACATCTCAAGCAGATTAGGGCCAGAGGCGCCCATCTCCTTTCCCCAGCAGATCCACAGACATTCCTTGATGTTGGAGGGCATTCGTTTTCTCTCTGGGAATAATGGTGTGGTGGGATAATGACTGGGTATTAAGGAGGCAGCAAAAAATGGACAATGAGGGATGTGGCATCATTACGGATAAGCACCAACCATTAGGGCTGAAACCATCTTTAGAGGCCACTGAGTTAATGCCCACTGTTTACAAGGGAAACTTAGGGCCAGAAAGAAGGGACTTGCCCACTGAATGCTTCTGACATTTTGTTACTTCCTTTGTTCCAGGTATCTATCACCGAATATAACAAATCACCTCAAAACTTAGTGGCTTAAGACAACAATCATTGTATTATCTCTCAGATTCCTGTGGATGATTCAGGAAGGGCTCAGCTGGGCGGTTCTGACTTTGTCTCTCATGCAACTGTCAGTTGGAACTGAAACAGCAGGAGCTGGAGCAGCTGGGCTCTCCGGGCCTCTCTGTTTAGCCATGTGTCTCAGGTCCTCTCCATGTGGCCTCTCCACTGGGGCTAGTTTGGGTTCCTCACAGCATGGTGACCTCAGGGCAATCAGACTGATTATACAGCAACTCAGGTCTCCAAAGGCAAGTGTCCCAAGAGAATCAGGTCAAACCTGAATCATATTTTGTGATCTAACCTCAGAAGTCACATAGCATCACTTCCACCATAGCTACAAGCTTGTCTAAAGGCAAGGGGAGGGAACGTAGACCCTATCTCTCAATGGGAGGAATGTCAAAGTCACATAAGAAGAGCATGTGGGGTGGGAGATCTTGTGGCAGCAGCTTTTGGAGACCACAATCTGCTATACCCTTGTACAATTGCCTAGATCGGTAGCTTGGCACAGGGCAAAGGCCAGCCTGGGTCAAAGCCCTGGCTTCATCACTCACTAGCTCTGTGACCTTGGGGGAGTCACCTAACCCCTTGTATCTCCTCCTTCCTCATCCACGAAACCAGAATAATAGTAACGCCTGTCAAAAAAAAAGTAGTAATGCCTGTCTTGCAGGGTTGGGGTAAGGATTAAATGGAAGGGCCTAGCCCACAGAAAATTCATCTTTTTTTCTTCTTCCAACTTATGAGAAAGCAGTGAACACACCATCAACCTAATCTTGCACCCTGACCATGAAACAAACCCAAGTCTCAATAAAGACAGAAAAACAAATTCAGTGCTACACAGTACAAGATGTGATATGATAAATCAAGAGCTGGGTTACAGCAGTAAAGAAAAATAAAGTCCTTCCCCTCACGGAGTTTATAATCTAGTAGAGGCAGCAAGTCTATATATCAATATGCTAATACATACACATGTCAGGTGGAAAAAGTGTTCTGGGGAAAAATAAAGTAGGGTAATGGAAATATGCCAGGGGTGGGAATGGGGTTATTATATAGGATAACCAGGGAGGGCCTCTTTACTAAAATGAAATTTGAACAGAAGACTGAATGAAATGGGGGGAGTGAACTGCAAAAATATCTGAGTAAGAGCATTTCAGGAAGAGGGAACAGCTAGTGCAAAGTTCCTGAGGCAGGGAATATGCTTGATGTGTTCGAGGATCAACACAGAGGCCAATTTAGCTGGAGCAGAGCAAGGCAGGGGGAGTGTAGGGAACAAGGTCAGATGGGATCCACTGGAAGGTTTTGGGCAGAGATGTGACTTAATTATGACCTCTATCTCTTAAATAAACATTTTATTTTGAATAATTTTCCTTTTTAAAAAAATATTTATTTAGGCTCTGCCAGGTCTTAGTTGTGGCACACCGGATCTTCGTTGAGGCATGCGGGCTCTTTTAGTTGTGACATGCATGTGGGATCTAGTTCCCTGACCAGGGATCGAACCTGGGACTCCTGCATTGGGAGCGCCGAGTCTTACCCACTGGACCACCAGGGAAGTCCCCGAATAATTTTCAACTTACAGGAAGTTTGTAAAGATAGTAAAGACAGTTCCCATATACCATTCACCCAGTTTGCCCCAGTGTTAACATTATACATTACCGTGGTACATTTGTCAGAACTATGAAGCCAGTATTGGTACCTTGTGTAAACTAAACTCCAGACTTTACGCAGACTTCACCAGTTTTTCCGCTAATGATTTTTTTTTTTCTGTTTCAGGATTCAGTTTAGAATATCACATGGCATTTAGCTGCCTTCCACTTTATCAGGATCACCTCAGCTGCTTCATGATAATAGAAGATCCGTTAGGAAGCTGTTGCAGTAGTCCAGGAAGGAGATAGTGGGGCTTGGACCCAAGTGTTAGAGGTCAGATTGTGGAAAGTGGACAAATTGTCGGTTGGAGGCAGAGTCAACAGGATTTGCAGGACATGGGATGTGAGAGAAAGAGGAGAGTTAAGTATGATGCCAAGGATTTTAGCCTAAAACACTTGGCCGTTCACTGATATGGGTGAGGCTGACATAGGAAGACTACTGGGGGCTGGAAATCAGGAGTTTGCATTTGAACATGCTAGGTCTCAGTTGCTTATTGGTCAGTGGTTAAGTGGAGACGTCAAGCAGGCAGTTGGGTACACGAGGCTGGATTTCAAGGATACATCTTAGCTGGAAATATAAACTTGGGAGTCATTAGCTTAGAGGTAGTATTTAAAGTGATTAGGCTGGATGAGATCACGAAGGGAGTGGGTGAAGGTAGAAAAGAGAAGAGGGGGATTTCCCTGGTGGCGCAGTGGTTAAGAGTCCATGCCCCCAGTGCAGGGGGCCCGGGTTTGATCCCTGGTCAGGGAACTAGATCCCACATGCATGCTGCAACTAAGCGTTCACATGCCACAACTAAGGAGCCGGCAAGCTGCAACTAAGGGGCCTGCCTGCCACAACTAAGACCCAGTGCAACCAAATAAGTAAATAAATGAAAAGAGAAGAGGTCTGAGGATTGAGCCCTGGGGCTGTGAAAGAAATTGGAAGGATGAGGAGGAAGCAAAGGAGACTGAAGAGGGGCGGCCATTGTGGTAGGTAGAGAAGCTCCTGAGATTGAGCCTAGAAGCCCAGGGAACCACTGTGTCCAGTGCAGCTTACAGAGCCATCAAGATGAAGACTGAGAAGCAACTGTTGGATTTGGTAATGGTGAGGACACTGGTGACCTTGACAAGAGTAAATCTCGTGGAGTGGTGGGGCAAGAGTGGGTTCCACAGAAAATGAGAGGAGACGAGGCGAAGACAGCAGGTATAGACAAATGTTTCTGAAGAGTTTTCAGTAAAGAGAAGCAGAAAAATGTAGCTGGAAGAGAATACGGGATTGAGGGAAGTTATTTTAAGATGGGAGACAGGATGATGAAAATGATCTCATAGAGAGCAAACTGATGATGCAGAGGGGATGTGGAGAACCGCTGGGGCCCCATAGTAACACAGGTGAGAAGGGATGGGAACTAGTGCCCAGGAGGAGGGAGGGCTTCACCTGTGTAAGAACACTGGCATCGCATCAATGGTAACAGATGCGAGTGTATGGAGACAGATGTAGGTAGGCGGAGGAAGCACGTGGAAATTCTCTTCAGACTGCTTCTATTTTCTTCGTGAAGCTGGAAACAAGACCACCAGCAGAGGGAGGAGGAACAGGAGGGGCTGGAGGTTTGGAGGAGAGAGGAGGAAGCAAAAATAGCCGTCGAGGGGGCTGAGAGAGTGCACAGAACTGGGGAAAGGCAGGAGCATGGATGGTCAACACAAAGGGTGTTTGAGGGCATGAATTTAAGGGAGACCAGTCAGCCTAGGTATGTGTTATTTCCGGCCACGTTCAGCTGCTTGGGTGCAGGCTGGAGAAGTCACTGCAGTGGGGTCTTCCCAGATGAATATGATGGGAGAGAAGGGCCGGGGAGTTGGTATATGCAAGGAGCTGATGATAATGATAGATCATTGAATCAAAGCTGGGTAAGGAGGGAAGGGTGGATGTGATGGGGGTCGGTGTTGCTGAAAAGGGGGTAGGATCAATGGATGAGAGACAGGGCTGTCTCATCCCTGGAGGCATAGTGCCGAAGGCCCACAATAGTTTTAGGGGCCCACAAAATATTTTAATTTTAATGTTTAAAATCAAAAGAAAAAAGTGAATATAATAAAAATGAATATATAATAATGGATCCAGCCTGGATTATATTCATCCTGATACCAAGGTAATCATAAAATATAACTTTTAATATTCTCTCATAGAGGGAGGGGCCCATGAAGGCGAAGTGTCTGGTGAGCCTTATGAGTGATCCCAGTGGATCCAAGTTCAATATTTGTTGAATTCATTTATAATGGCAAAAAAGTAAACATACTTAAGTATCCAGAATTGTTTGAGTCCAGGTACGACGGGCTGAAAAGATAGGAGTTGGTAATAGGAAAGTGTGATACTTAAAACTGAGATTATGGACTGTGTGAAGCAATTGGTAGTAACAAGGTTTGGGTGGGAACATCCTTCTCATTGGTGGAGAAGAAACCAAGGCGATGGGAAGCTGGTTTTATTGGTTATCTACTGCCATATTAACAACATCCCAAAACATAGTGGCTTAAAACACTCACCATTTATCTGTTTACCGACGATTTATCTGCTCATCCACCGTTGATCTGGTAATATGGCTGCGCTCTGCTGAGCGGTTCTTCTCTTGGTCTTGCCAGGGCTCTCTCATGAGGCTGCAGTCAGCTGGAAGCTTGACTGGGGCTGGGTAACAGGACCTCATATGGGGTGGATGTTGCTCAGGGCATCTCAGCTCTCCTTCATGTGGCGTCTCATCTTCCAGCAGGCCAGACTGGACTTCTCTACATGATGTTGGAAGTTTTCTAAGAGGGCAAAGGGGAAGCTGCAAGAGCTCTTGAAGCCCAGACTCTGGGGACTTACACAGTGTCATTTCTGCCACATTCTGTTAGTCAAAACAAGTCCTAGGACCAGCCCAGATGCAAGGGGTTGAGAAACAGACTCCACCTCTTGTTGCAAGGAGCAGCAAAATCACTGCAAAGTGTCATGTGGGACAAGAGGAACTGGCGTGGTCATCTTTGCAAACAAACTATCGCACATGTTGGAAAAATTGTCTATGTGGTACCAAATCAGGCATCACCAAGAATTTGACAGAAGTGAGAGTGAAGAGAGTGACAAGCCAGGTGCTAAAATCTTCAAAGCATGAGGGAGTAGTAAGTGATACAATCTGATGGTATCAACTTCTAAAGCTTCAAGTATCTTTATTGTTTCATCAGTGAATGCGAGTGAATTTCATTAATGAAAAGGAACTCTTCATTTTTCACAACTTTGAGTCAGTCACTCATCAATTCAGACTCTATCTTAAGGAAGGAACCTAAAACATGGGGAAAAAATCTATATGCATGAAAATTTGTAGCACTTTTATTTATCTGGGAGCTGTAGCCCCAGTGCCTGCCCCAGTGCCTAGGATGATGTCTGGCATGGAGTAGTAACACATAGGTGCTCAGTAAATATTTGTTGAATGAATTTATAATGGCAAAAAGTAAATACAACCTAAGTATCCAATAATGAGGGCTAGGTTAAATTTGGGTGTATCTATTTCATAGACTATCATGCAGCCATAACAAAAATTATGATTTTAAGGACTATCAATATATGATGAGGAGTAAAAAAAAAGCAGGATATAACATTACAGGTTCTGTGTAAAAACAGCTGGATAGGAAAAGGAGTCAAACAACAGCAGTGGTTTTATGAAGCAAATAGAATCATGAGTGATTTTTAACATTTTACTTTTTTTTTTTTTTTTGGCCGCACCACGAGGCTTGTGGGATCTTAGTTCCCCAACCAGGGATTGAACCCGGGCCACGGCAGTGAAAGTGCCGAGTCCTAACCACTGGACCACCAGGGAACTCCCCAAATTTTTAGTTTATTCTAAAAGTTCTTTAATGTTACTGAATTTCTTTTATGGTAAGAAAAAGTTGAACACATTCATTTTGGAAGGATGAGAAATGTTGAAAAGCAGCAATAAGAAAAAATAACCTATAACTCCATCATCCAGGAAAAAAAAATCACTGCCAACATTGAGACACATTCTGTTTTGCTTCTTGCTTTTTTTTCCCTTCACCTGACGTATTCTTAGCTTTTAAAAAAATATATCTTTAGACTTCCAAGAGGTGACTTTTAATAGTCACATAGGGTTGATATACCATAATCTATTTGACTCACAGTAATTTTGGACATGATAGGTTCTTTGCAATTTTTCAGTGAAAAAAATTAAAATAAATGGTCAGAGCTGTGGCATTACTCAACTCAAATTTAGAAAGCTCTTGAGGAAAGAGGTGATCAGAGTTCCAGGGAAGGTGGCTAAGAAGATAGGGTGGGTGTGGCTGTTCTGTCCAATGGAGAATGCAAGAAAAATTAGTCCAGCGGCTCCAACTTGTTGGGGGGTGTCTGTGGGAAGCTGCTCTGCACGGGCTAGGACTCCTCCTTCCCATGTTTTGAACTTAAAGATCGTGAAATCTTTTTTTTAAATTATTTTTTACATTTTTGGCTGCGTTGGGCCTTCGTCGCTGCATGCGGGCTTTCTCTAGTTGTGGCGAGCAGGGACTACTCTTCGTTGCAGTGCGCAGGTGTCTCATTGCGGTGGCTTCCCTTGTGGAACATGGGCTCTAGGCGTGCGGGCTTCAGTAGTTGTGGCATGCGGGCTCAGTAGTTGTGGCTCGCAGGCTCTAGAGCGCAGGCTCAGTAGTTGTGGCACACGGGCTTAGTTGCTCCATGGCATGTGGGATCTTCCCGGACCAGGGTTTGAACCCGTGTCCCCCCGCACCGCCAGGCGGATTCTCAACCACTGAACCACCAGGGAAGTCCAAAGTTGGTGAAATCTTGATTTGAAGGACTAGAGATGGACAATGGTGGTCCTGATCTCTGCCCTCTTGCCTTGTGCAAACAAGAAACGGTTTCCTGCCCTTGCCTCTGCCTTGAACAGATATCTCTGAGCCATTAGCCTGGAGGGATAGAGCTCCCTCACTCCCCCTGCATAACTCTCTCAGTCTGAGCTCTGAGTTTGGGGCAGTCGACGATCAGCCTGAGGTCAAGAATGGATGTTTTCCGGGGCACACAGGTGGGAACTTGCGGGGGCACATTTACAAAGTCAGGGGCGTTCCCAGTTCAGAGAAGCTTCCCAGTAGTGGTCACGAAAGTAGTGGGGTAGGAAAGACAGACGTGACGGAAGGAGGGATGGAGGGGGTGGGTGAGTGGGCCAGGCTAATACTTAGGCACGGATCGATCCTGGAAGGTTGTGGTTGGCAATGAGGGCGGCAAGAAGCGGACGGGGCGGAGGAGGAGGGGAGCAGACAGATTAAGTAGGTGATGTAGGATTTACAAATGGAGGAGGCGTGGGCTGGTGACAGGAGGAGGGCCAGGAGCGGCAAGTGTGCCCTGAACGTGCATGGGATATATATGAGAAGCGTGATGGGAAGCGGGCTGGTGAGAGCAGAGGTGGGGCGTGGGGTGAGCAGTGCGGGTCACGAAAGCGGAGATGTGAGATGGAGAATAACGGCTGTGCACATTTGGCCGACCCTTTACAGTCCGCTCCCATTTAGACTCCCATAATTTCCTCCTCCCATCAGGGAGAGCGAGGTGCGGAGAGGTCGGGCGGCTGCGGAGGGTGGGGTCCCAGAAGAGCGCGCGGCCCAGAGGAAGGGTGAGCGCCGGGGCGGGGGTGCGCGGTGCGTCGCCGGGGGTGGGCGCCGGGCGCGGGCGGGTGTGGGGCGGGCCGGCTACGGGCCGGGAGGGGAGGGGGGAGGCGGGCTCCGCCGGCACACGCCGCGCCTGGCAGGCGGCCTGAGCGCGTGCGAAGAGCCGCCGCCGCCGCCGCCGCCGCCGCTCGGGGTCGCCTTGAGCCCCAGATTCCCCAGCGCTGGCTCGCATGGCAGCCGCCTGGGCGCCCGGCCCCGCGACCCGCTAAGGGCGGTCCAGCGCCCCGGCCCAGCCCTTCAGCTGAGTCCGTCGGATCCGGCCTCGCTCTGCGCCCCGGGGCGCACCGCCTCCCAGCCCGAGGTGAGGACCGCGAGGGCAGGGGCGCGCTGGGCTGGGGGCGTTCTGGGGTGCCCAGGCCCCGCGCCGCGGCCGAGCCGAGTGCCGTGGAGGTAGGAAGGGGATGCGGGAGCAAGTCCTGCGGGGAGTCGGAGGTGGGGGGCAGAGACTGCTCGCTGCCGGGAACCAGCCCCCTAGTCGCCCCCGTGCTCGAGGACGCCCCTCGGCGCTGTTCCCTGTCCCTCTCCGTCCGACTGCGTTCCCCGGCCCTTCCAGTGTCCTGACCTCGCTCTGCGCTGCCCATCTTTCAACTCCTTCCTACAGAGCCCCCTCCCGGTTCCTGTCTCCAATCCCCTCGTCCGCTCAGACCTTCCCAGCCCCCTCCCTCCGCTGCCCCCACCGCTTTTTTCTGTCTGGATGCCCCTCTCCCCTCTCGGCTCGTTATCACTCGGAACCGGAATCTGTGCCGCTATCTCCGCGTCCGGCCGCCTCCCAGCCTGTGCCGTCCCACAGGTGTCCGCACGTCTGGCGGTCCGTCTGTCCCTCCCGGGGCCGGGGCTGACCATGCCCAGCGGCTGCCGCTGCCTACATCTCGTGTGCCTGTTGTGCATCCTGGGGGCACCCGTAAAGCCTGCCCGAGGTGAGCGCTCCCCTGGGCTCAGGTCACGGCCCTGTCCGGCTGTCCCTCGCTTGCACGTTGACCTCTGCCGGCCAGAGATGGCACTGCAGGCGCTCCGACCCGCGGGGTTGGCGACACCCAGGACATCCCTTTGGAATGGGTTGAGTCTCTGTTCTGCCCTGTCCCAGAGCTGAGTCCACCCAATTACTGGGACCCTGCATCCTCTCCCTAGCCCCGCATCTCAGGCAGCTGAGCGCTGACCCCGGGCTCACCCCTCTCACATCAATCTCTTTCAGCTGATGACTGCAGCGCCCACTGTGACCTGGCCCACGGCTGCTGTGCGCCTGATGGCTCCTGCAGGTACCTCTCCGAGCACGTGCTCCCAAACGGTGTGCTCCACATTTCCCGGGCCTCCACACCCACAACCAGCTCAAGCCCCAGAGCAGAATGTCTAGGGGCTTAAGACTCTACTGCTCTCTCCCCATCCCCTCGTGCACATGGCACACAGGGCAGAAGGCCAGCCCTTCACCCTGTGCTTACTCCTCCCCAGTTCCCCTTTGCCTTGCCTCTCCTTTGCTTCTTCTAGCTCACGGCTCCCCACTTCACTCTCCCAGCCAGGCATTCTGCAACATTCCTCTTCAAGATACCAGGAGAAAGACCCGAAGCTTGAGGGAGTGTGGAGAGTGGGAGCCATAAGGAAAAGGGGAGATAAAGGAAAGACATAAATAGAATTGGTTTAGCCTGGAAAAGAAAGGCTGTTGCAAGCGTTGCTGCGGAGAAGCGCTTACAAGAGTCTTTTCTGATGAATTTGAGTAATTGACTCACTGGGGTGGGGCTGGGCAAATTCTGCAGCAGGAGGAAAAGAGTGTCTGGTCATAAGGAAATGAGCTGACAGGGCAAGGTCCTGAGGGTGCTTGGGACTCTCTGAAGTAGAGCAGGCCTTTGCCCTGGAATCAGGGTAGGAAGATAGTCCTGATGACCTTTCAAGGTCACTCTTTTTAGAAAAAAATGTTTCTAAGCACCTCAGACATGCCAGGAGTTGTGCTGGGGGCACTTAGACATCATCGTAATTTCCTCCTCCACACATCCCTGCCAGGTGTATCCCTAGTTTACAGGTGAAAAAAACTGAGGCTCAGAAAGGTTAGACAAAGTGCAGAACCAGGACTTGAATGCTGGTGTCCGATGGTCTGATACCATATATGTGTCCCGTGACCTTGCACAGCCCTATATCAACCCGGGATAGGCCTGCTTTCACTTGGGGGCTGTCATATTTGTTTCCTAGAAGCTCTGATCTTGCCTCCTCCATTTCTTCACATCCTTCTACCCAGAGCCCTGACCCTGTGCTTCTCCCCATCAGGTGTGACCCGGGCTGGGAGGGGCTGCACTGTGAGCGCTGTGTGAGGATGCCTGGCTGCCAGCATGGTACCTGCCACCAGCCCTGGCAGTGCATCTGTCACAGTGGCTGGGCAGGCAAGTTCTGTGACAAAGGTAGGGGAGTAGAGAGGGTAGCTGTTGTTTGGGGACCCCATGTGTCTTGGGAGAACGTCCATCCTTATTTATTGAGCGCCTCTTGTGTCTGGCTCAAACCCGAAAATACATGGTAGCTTATAATTTTAGACTTTATACCTATCTGTTGTCTGAACTGGTCCTAAACACAACCCTATGTGGTAGGCAAGACACCTGCGGAAAACTGTACTCATATCACAGATGAGGAAACTGAGATCTACAGGCAAGATACAACTTGCCCAAAGGCACTTTGAGACAGACTAACAGGGCCAGGGCTGAGTGCCTCCCGACTCCAAATTCAGTGTTGTTGTTTTCCCCCACTACACTGTACCAGCCCAGGCTGGGATTGTAGTATGAGCCACGCCCACAGAACTTTGGGTGGGGCCTGGGCAGGTCTGGGTGCCAGACATGAGGGGCTAACCCCGAGCCCTCCTGGTCTCCTCTCCAGATGAGCACATCTGTACCACACAGTCCCCCTGCCGGAACGGAGGCCAGTGCGTATATGACGGGGGCGGCAAGTACCACTGTGTGTGCCCACCGGGCTTCCACGGGCGTGACTGTGAGCGCAAGGCCGGACCCTGTGAGCAGGCAGGGTGAGTGCTGGCCCCAGGTTAGATGAGGATCTGGTGATGGAGGAGAGAGGACTGTTGAGAGGATGGTGGGGCAGCGTTAGGGCTGACGGTCAGAAGTCCCACACGGGGGTACTCGAAGATAAAACCCGGTCTGTCAGAGTATCTGTAGGGTTTCTCAACTTTTTTGGTACCATGTGAACCATTTCTCCAACAACAAAAATCTACAGGGGCTGGAGGTGTAACACATCAGTGTGTGACTCCCCTGGGTGGGGAGGCTGAGGGCCTAGGACTCCCCTCATCCTCCCAGGAAGGGTGGCACGCAGCCCCTAAAGTTGTTCCACACAGCAGCCTTATGCCTCGTGGTGAATGGGGAAATGGCCTACAGGTCTGGACTCTTCCTCATTTCCAGGTCAAGCCTGAGAGCCTGCGTGGATAATAACTGTACACTTGCCTTGAGCCTTGCTTTGGGGCCAGGCCCTCTGCTACTTGCTTGACCCTGGATTATCTCATCTAACCCTTACCATTTGGGAAGCTGGGTACTGCTCTTATCCCATTTTTATTTTTTTAAAAAACTTATTTAAAATTTCTTTAACACTTTTATTTATTTATTTGTTGGCCGTGCTGTGCAGCTTGTGGTATCTTAGTTCCTCAACCAGGGATCGAACGCAGGCCCTTGGCAGTGAAAGCACAGTCCTAACCACTGGATCGCCAGGGAATTCCCCTAATCCTAGTTTTAAAATGAGGCATTTGAGTCTCACAGAAAAGTGGCTCAAGGTGACATAGCTAGAAGGGGGGTGGTAGTGGTGGCAGTGATCAGGATGTCCACCCGGGCTACCCTGCAGATGGCCGTCGGTAAAATGCCCTCTCCCACCCCACTCAGCTCCCCGTGCCGGAATGGCGGGCAGTGCCAGGACGACCAGGGCTTCGCCCTCAACTTCACATGCCGCTGCTTGGCGGGCTTTGTGGGTGCCCGCTGTGAGGTGAACGTGGACGACTGTCTGATGCGGCCTTGTGCTAACGGCGCCACCTGCCTGGACGGCATCAACCGCTTCTCCTGCCTCTGCCCTGAGGGCTTTGCTGGGCGCTTCTGCACCATCAACCTGGATGACTGTGCCAGCCACCCATGCCAGAGAGGGGCCCGCTGTCGGGACCGGGTCCACGACTTTGACTGTCTCTGCCCAAGTGGCTATGGTGGCAAGACTTGTGAGCTAGTCTTACCCGTCCCAGATCCCGCCACCATAGCGGACATCCCCCCGGGGCCCACCTTGGCTGTGGTGGTACCTGCCACGGGGCCTGTTCCCCACAGCGGGGGCGCCGGTCTGCTGCGCATCTCCGTGAAGGAGGTAGTGCGGAGGCAAGAGGCCAGGCTGGGCGAATCCAGCCTGGTGGCCGTGGTGCTGTTTGGGGCTGTCACTGCCGCTCTGGTCCTGTCCACGGTGTTGCTGACCCTGAGGGCCTGGCGCCGGGGTGTCTGCCCCCCTGGACCCTGTTGCTACTCTGCCCCACACTATGCCCCGGCGCACCAGGACCAGGAGTGTCAGGTTAGCATGCTGTCGGCAGGGCTCCCCCTGCCGCCTGACTTGCCCCCTGAGCCTGGGAAGACCACAGCACTGTGATGGAGGTGGGGGTTTTCCTGCCCCCTCCTTCGTCTCCTCTGCCGCTCAGAGTGGATTGGCCCTTTCTCGCCACCCCTCAGCTGGGATACCCAACACTGAGGGACCTCAGCCTCATGCCAGAAATATTATTTTTTTAATACAGAGTGTAAGATGGAACTTTATCAAATAAAACTATGGAAGTGCACGTGGGCTCCTTTGTCAGAAAAAACCCGCCTGGAGTCCCAGATGCAAGAGGGCCAGAGCAGAGGCCTGCTTCTGGGGAAGCCGCGGGACTCTGCCCCCGAGAAGGAGTGGTTTGTAAAGAGGAGCCCAGGGTACCCTTTTCCCCTCTGCGGAGGTGAGAGAGAGGTAGAGCCACAGAAGGGTGTAAACAGCGGCAGGCCCCCCGTACCAGGCAGCAGTGGGTAGCACAGAGGGAGGCCCTGTGGGCAGGGACGCGGGGCCCTCAGGGAGAGGAGCGGGCTCCCTGCTGGCTGCTCTGCAGCAGCTGCTGGAACAGCGAGTGGGGCTGGCTGCGCAGGACGGCGGGGGAGTCCAGCTCCGCCACCCTCCCGGCTTGCAGCACCAACACCCGGTCTGAGTTCAGGATCGTGTTGAGCCTGCGTGGGAGAGGGTGGTCAGCGTGGGGATGGAGGACGACGCCCTAGAGAAAGTTGACCTGCTTTCCCTCCTCTTCTCCTCTGGACAGCACCAGCCTGCCCCACAGGCTTCAGCCCCTGGCTCTGTGCCAGGGGAGGGGCTGCAGGCTCCCTCAGACAATGCGCTACAAAGGGCCTGGGTTGGTGCCTGGAGAACACGGAGCTGAGATTCATGGAGGTGGGAATCTCTGGAGCCCTGACTCCTGGGGTTTCTGAAAGGAAGGGAGGCTATGGGTCCATGACACCTTAGCCCCTGGTTAGATTCTCACTCTGGATGCCTACACACCTGTGGGCGATGGTCAGCACTGTCTTGCTGGCAAAGCGTTTACAGATGGTCTGCTGGAGCAGCTGGTCTGTCTTCTGGTCCACGCTTGCTGTGGCCTCGTCGATACACAAGATCTGGACCATGTGGAGAGGATGAGCAGGGAGGAGGGAGAAGAGGGTCAGCCGTGGCTGCTACATAAGCCCCAGCCCCCGCCTCCCGGTCTGGCGCAGGCCAGCCCACAGCTCCCCACCTCCAGCTCTAAAAGAAACGCTAACTAGGTCCCTTGAGACCTCTCCCAGTGCACTTCCTCACCCCCCACCCCTCACAAGTCCCCTGCCTTCTTCCTGGCCCTCTCGAATGTCCCTTCCTCTTGTCTTACCTTGGCATCTGTGAGGAGAGCCCTGGCCAGACACAGCAGCTGCCTCTGCCCCAGAGATAAGCTCCGGCCCCCCTCGCCCAGCTCGCCATCCAGACCACCTGCAAAGCGCAGCATCTTCATCCCTGAGTTCTGAGCCTCCCTCAACCCCCTCCCTGCTCACTCCTGCCACCATGCAGGACAGGACCTAGAACTCACCCATAGACATGATCACCTCACTCAGGTGGCACTGCTCCAGGGCCTGCCACAGGGCCCTGTCCTCGTACAGACCCCGGGGGTCCAGGTTTTCCCGAACACTTCCACTGAACAAAAAGGGCTCCTGGGGGATGATTGCCAGCTGGGATCTGGGGGATGAGGACGGGACAGGACATGGGGGTCTTGGCTGGAGATGTGGCCACTTCTGCTCCCAGCACAGGTTTTAGCTATAGGTCCAGCCCTTCAGAAAAGCTTGCGGATAAGACCTGAACGTAACCCCCATCCTGTTCCCCGCTTGGTCAGCCATGTACCTAGAACTGTGCCAGTGCTATGAGGAATACCAAAGGAACCAAAGGCCTAGACTCTGCCCTTAAGGAGCTTACATCTCACTGAGGGGCAAAACAGAACAAGCACGAGCTAAACCGTATGGTACTGACTCCCATCATGGGACAGCAGTGGATGGCAAAGAATGACCAGAGGGGACCAAGGAATGACTGGATAGGGGATGCTTCAAGGTTGGAAGCGGGCCTGAAATCGGGTCCTGAGGAGCCATATGGTCAACCTATGGCCACCACAGGTTAGAAGAGAAGGCAGGAAGGCCAGGGCCAGGGCCTGGGATCAGTAATGGGCTTTAGGACAGAGCATCCCTACCTTTTTCCGCATCATGGAACTCAGAAAAAATGATACTAGGGCAACGTGGTTGGGAGGCGTGTTTAGCTCCAGGTGAGACCCCTTGTGGCCAGAGGAAACTGGCCCAGGTCTCCAGCTGTCCCAAGCACCGCCTGCCAAGCCCGAGGTCACAGCACCTGGGAGGCTCTGACTCAGGAGGCAGTGACTGGTGGTCTAGAGCGGAAGGTGTATGCTGGGAAGTACAAGGTGAACCTGGGAAGGTGAAAACCTTAGGACCACAGCTGTGAACCCCGACCTGAGCACTGGCAGCTCACTATCCTCGCCTGCTTGTCCCATCCTCCGTCTCACCTGATCAACCCTGTCTGCCCTGAGTTTATATAAAGCCTTCCTAACTGGGCCTTCCTCTAAGTGCCAGTAGTCTGGTCCCCTCTCCTCCCTCCCCCAGACCTGAGCTCGGCCAGCTCCAGCTGGCTGGTGTCCACGCCGTCCAGCAGCACTCGCCCAGAACTGGGTTCTAGCAGCCGAAAGAGCACCAACAACAGGGAAGACTTGCCAGAGCCCGTGCGGCCCACGATGCCCAGCTTCTCTCCAGGCTGCACGTAGAAGGTCACCCCATCCAGGGCATTGGGCAGCCCTGGCCGGTACACCAACACCACATCCTGGAACTCCACGCTCCCCTGGCTCAGCCAGCCAATGCCCAGCTGGTGGGGTCCGTGGGTGGGAGAGGGAGGGAGATGGGTGAGATGGGGAGGAATGAGGAGAGTGGAAGGGAGAGGAATGAGGGATGGATGCCCTGAGAGGAGAGGTGGGGGAAACGAGGAGTGATGGGGGGATGGACACAAAAATCAGGGAGATCACAGGGGACGGTACAGGAGCAGAGAAAAAATGGTGGGGGGCACAAGGAAAGGAACTGGGGGAGAGACTGGGGCCGTCAGGAGGATCCTTCAGGGTTCTAGCACCCAGGCTGGGGTGAGGGCGCAGGCTACCTGCGGCCGCTGGCCCTGGGGCTCCTGGGGCAGGTCACAGGAGTATTCCTCCAGCCGCTCGACGCTCACCATCATGGCTTCTGTCTGTGTGAAGCTGCTCACCAAGCCGGAGAGCAGGCCCGTCAGGGACAGGGCGTAGGACAGTGACAGGCCCACGAGTCCTGGGGGAAGGGAACACAATTGCCAGGGGAGGCTTGGACGCTGGGATGTGTGTGGGGATGGCTGGGAAGAACGGGCGAACCCTGAGCTGTGGACCGTGGGCATTTAGAGGAAGCTGGCATTGATGCAAGAAGATGCAGGAGCCAGCCCAGGCCCACAGGAGGCTGGCTGCAGCAGAGTGGAAAGGCTACGAGGGAGGACGGGTGGAAGGCAGGTGGGCTAGGGCCAGTTGCTAAGTACTGAGGACGGGTGAGCAGGGAGGGGCGGAGATCAGAAGACTTGACTAGTCCCAGATCCACGACCACCAGGGTGAGTGACTCCTCGAGACTCAGTTTCCTCAACTCTAAAATGCGCGGGTGATGAGAATGACAACATATCCTCACAGGGAACCCTGGCTGGGAGGTGAAAATGCTTGGGGCTGTAGGGGCAGTGCAGGGAGAGGTCTGGGGCAGGTGCTGGGAAGAACACACTTCTGCGGTGAGAGTGAAGGGTCCCGGGGCGGCACCTGGGTTGGCGAGGCCCTGCTGGTGCTGCACCAGGGCGATGCCTGCGATGGCGCTGACCACTGCAGCCCCCATTAACTGTAGCCGAATGTCCAGCCACTGCATCGTGGCGCTGGCAGCAAACTGGCACCTCTGGTTTAGCTCCAGGAGTCTCTGGTTCTCCTCCTCAAACCTGGGGGAAGCCACGCCACAGCTGCACGGACCTGCCCAGACGCCCTGCCCGTAGGATGCCTCCTGCTCGGAGCTGACCTGCACGCCCACAGGCTGCACCTCAGTGGTACGGAGGAGCCAATGTGCTCTCTCGTAGGGGTCTGCTCAGCGTCACTCTCCCCCTTTTCTGTTTCTTTCCTCTTCCCCCTATGCCCTCACCCACCCTTCCCTTCTCAGGAGACTGAGACCCGACCCCCTTCTTCTCAGGGGTGCCCCCTCCCCCAAGCACCTCACCCCCCTCGCACTGGTTGGAGGAGGCGGACCTCACACACCTGTAGGTGGTCCCAGTGGCCCGGAGCACAGGGAGGCCCGCCAAGGTGTCAGCCAGGTGGGTGTAGAGAGGAGACAGGGTGAGGCTGCCCAGGCGCCGCAGCTCCCTCGAGGAGGCCCTGTAGTGGCGCTGCACGCGATAGTGGATGAGGCTCAAAGGCGGCAGCAGCAGCAGCAGCCAGGGCAGGCCAGAGCCCAGCACAGCCAGGAGGCCCAGCAGGCCTGCCGCGTTGGCCAGGAGGATGTTGAGGATGAAGGGCAGGCTGTCATCCGCACAGGCCACGTCGGAGGAAAAGCGGTTGAGGACCCGGCCCGTGGGCGTGGAGTCGAAGAAAGTCACCGGTGCCTGGGAGGAGGGGTGTGGGTGGGCCAGGGCAGGGGTCAGCAGAGAAGCCATGGAGGCAGCCCCTGGGGGAGGTGGGCTGGGGGGAAAGGCCCAAGGTAGAGAAGAGGAAAGGAGTAAAGTGTCCCCAGAGTTTGGGGGCACTGAGGCGGGGCTGGAGGAGCTTAGAGGAAGAATACCCCAGGTGGGAAAGAGACAGTCTCTCCCATCCCTCTGGCTAGCGGGGGCCCTGAGAGGCCAGGCGGGCCACCCCTCTACTTCTGTGCTAGGCGTGCCTACCCCCCTTTCAAGGGCAGGTAGCTAATCTCTTTCCAGAAGATGGAGTCTTCAGGCCATGAGCGAGACTTAGTTAGACGTTAGGAGGAACATTCTGATTGCCTGTGGCGGGACAGAGTGGTGAGGGCGGCAGTCAAAGTCCACACTGTCCCATGGTCAAGCGCTCAGGCTCCGGAGTCAGACTGCTTCTTGGATTCCAGCCCTGCCACTTACCAGATGTGAGACCCCACGTAAGAGGGCTTCATCTCCTCAAGGCCCCTGTCCCTCATCTCAAAAAGGGGGATAGTAATGAAACTGTACCTCCCGGGGCTGACAGCAGGACTGAAGCCACAGACAGCAGTCAGGAGCTTAGGAGGGTCTGCCTGCCACAGAGCAGGTGCTTGGTAACTGCTAGCTATTCAGACTACTTACTACTGGGAGGTACGGTCTCAAAGACCCTTTCCCTTTCTCTACCTTCCCTGTCCCCCAACTCTCTGCCTTTACTTGGGGATCAGTCCTATCTTAAGGCAGGGCACTAGGTCAAAAGGCTTGCTGAGGGCTTCCCTGGTGGCGCAGTGGTTGAGAGTCTGCCTGTCGATGCAGGGGACATGGGTTCGTGCCCCGGTCTGGGAAGATCCCACATGCCGCGGAGCGGCTGGGCCCGTGAGCCATGGCCGCTGAGCCTGCGCATCCGGAGCCTGTGCTCCGCAACAGGAGAGAGACCACAACAGTGAGAGGCCCGAGTACCGCAAAAAAAAAAAAAAAAAAAAAAAAAAGGCTTGCTGAAGCATTTCCTAAAGCCAGCTTATGAGAAATTAATTCCTTCACAGCCTGAAGATGTGGGCAGACAGTGGGCAGCTGCTCCTGGAGAGGCAAGGGAAAGACCCACGTGTCCTGGGTTCACGGCCACAGAACTAGCCTTGCCCAGGTTGCACACACTCTCAGAGCCTGTTTCCTCATCTGTAAAATGAGGATAATAGTACCCACCTCACAGGGTTATAATGAGACCCTAATAAGATAACAGACAAAAAAAGAGCTTCGTAATAATAACAACATCGTTAATAATAATTGTAATTGGGCACTTAGTATATGCCAGGTACTATATCCTAAGCACTTTCGATGTACTGATTAATCCTCATGATGACCTATGGGGCAAGCAACAGACTATATATACACACAGCAACAGGGATGGACCTTAGAAAGACTCTAAATAAAAACTGTGAGAAAAGGAAAGTCATTTATGAAACTATGTGCACACAAAACACAGGCATTTTGCAAAAAGCCAAAAAGATACATATTAAACACACCTAGGACGGCTGCTTATCAAGGGAAGGAGAGGAAATGAAAACAGGGTTTGCAGATAAATAGGAATGGATTAATACATAAAATTAAAGAGGGATCTCACGTGAACTAAGGGGTCCTCTGCGCCGGAAGTAAATCTGAGGAAGATTCTCTTCTCCCCGCTTTATAGATGAGGAAGCTATAGGCCTAAGTAATTGGGTTTGAACCCAGGCAGCTGCTCTGCGCTTGGCCTCTCCAGGTCTCAAGTGCTGCACCCATCTGTGAGGGGCTGTTTTCTCCTGAGGACCAGGAGGGGGGACGGGCCCCTGATGGAGCCCAGGTACCGGAAGGGCCCCCCATGCCACCCCCACCCTCCCATCCCCTCACCATGAGGACTCGACTCAGCAGGCAGCGGTGCAGGGTGGCGGCTGCTCGGAGGGTACCCGCTGCAAAGAGCACTGCCCGGAGAAGGGTGCAGAGGGAGTTGACGCCAGCAATGGTCGCATACACGGTGAGGTAAAAACGGATGTCTGAGGAGCCATTGGGGGCAGCTTTGGGCAGTGGGAACACTGAGGTGCTGGGTGGTGGGGAGGGGGCTGTGGGTAACCAAAAGTGGGGCCACTCAGGGGTCCCTTCCCCACGGCCCCTCCCAACGCCACTGCTCCCCACCCTCCAGGAGACACAGGCCCTGGAACACCAGCCCCCCAACTCACTCCCTGCCTGGCAACCACTCTGAGAGCCCCAGGCCTGCTCCTGGCCCCAGCCACTCACTAGAGGCTTCCGGGGAAGAAGAAGAGCAACTGGGCAGACAGGGGCCCTGCGGAGCCCAGGCTGGTGGGAGCTGGCGCCTCCTGGGAGCTATTCTTGGCTGCCTTCAGCTGAGCGATCCAGTGGGCGAGCCACCAGTCAGCCGAATTCCTGGTTGCTGGGTGGGGATGGGAAGGAGAAAGCTGCCAGACAGCTCATCTTCTTCCTTCTATTCAGACAGCCCCGTTTCCACCCTCCTCCCCAGCCGTCCCCACCTTATGTCCTCCCCAGTGTCCACTTCTTTCCTGGGCCCATCACCCTTCAACTCTGGGGAGAGCGTGATCTTGAATCTGCAGAACGGGAGTCAGCCTTGGGGGCAGATCAGAAGAAGGCTACGGAGCATCCCCGCCCCCCCCCCCGGCTCCCGGTCCCTGGGACCCTCAGAACTGGGGACATGTCTCTAGTCCCAGCTGTCGCCCACACATGGTCGAGTGTCTGGGCTTTGTAGTGATTAGTACAAGGTGATGGATGTGATGGGGACCTAGGCGACAGGGCTGGGGGTGTGATGAAGGCCTGCAGGGTTTACTCCTACCTTGCATGAGGAGCAGAGAGAAGAGGATGGCGAGGGCCAGGCCCCAGCCCACGGCCCTCCAGTATGCACGGTACACGTGGAAGGCCACGGCGCCCTCCTTCTTGCTTTCTTCCTGCAGCAGGCGGCCAGACGTGCTCTCCTCCACCTCCAGCCCCTCCTTTGTTTTCTCTGGGTTCTGTACTGATTGGGCTGTGACTGTGAATCAGAGAGGTGGGCGGGGGGGTATTAAGCTTACAGGATGACAGTTGAAAACCTTAGTGTTTTCAGGGGCAGGCAAGCTTCCTAGAAACATCTCCCTACAAGTGTGGTGGCGAAGAGCAGGCTCTTTCCTCTCACCCCGGGCCGTACCTGGGTCAGACTCTTGTCCATCCTCAGCCCAGGCTTTGGGGGCAGCTTGTACCAATGGCAGGATCTCAGAAGGGGGCCCTGGAAGGCAGCAGGGGAGATTAGGAGGGGACTCTTCTGGGTATATTCTATGCCTTTCTAGACATGTGAGCCAATCCACCTCCCATGCTCTTTGGACCCCCTCCCTGACCTACCCTAGCAGGGCTGTGCCCTGGACCCGCAGACCCTGAGCAGGACCATCAAGTCCATCCCTCTCTGTCTGGAGTCCGATCAGCACAGACAGAAAATGTTCACCCCTGGGAGGAGAGTCACGGCCACCTGTGAGAACCCTGTCCAGAGGCACCTCTCACTACCGCTGGGCTTTCTCCTCATGCTTCCTGGAACTCCTAACCCGCTGGTGGAGCCTCATCTGCTCCTGTTTCTCTCCACTGAACGTGCCAATGGTCATGTCCCTCTGGATAATAATCCACCAGAGTTTCTGTTTATTTGTTTTTAAATAAAATGATTGTTCTAAACCTGACTGCTTGCCTTTCTCCGAGGACATCAAACTGTTTTCTGAGATCCTGGGCCTCTAAGTTCCCAAAGCTCCCAGTCACAAAGCCTGCGTCACAAAGCCACAGGCTCCTTTCCCTCCTGCTCTCTGTTCCTCACACCAGTTTTGTGAAGGCAGAAGAGGGTCTCCCATTAGACAGAAGTATGACGGGGCCCAGATCACACACAGAGGGGGTGGCAGAGTCTGCACTTGACAATCCATCTGTCGCACCCGAGCAGATGGCTCCCTCGCTCAGCCGGGCTCCCACCCTGGTGGCCCACATTACCAGCCTGGATGAGGCGCCCGGCCTCCATCAGCAGCACCACGTCAGCCCTCTCCAGGTACTCGGTGCGGTGGGTGCACAGCAGCCGCGTGGTGTGGCTCAGCACTCCCAGGATGCACCTGTGCAGCAGGTGGTTGGCCACGTCCGCATCCACGGCGGCCAGAGGGTCATCAAGGAGATAGAGCTCCTTCTCCTAGGGAGAGGTGGGGGCATCATGGATATCAAGTCCTCTGGCCAGAACCCAGACCTCTCCTAGGACGTGATCTTGAGGCCATCCCGGAATATGGTTGAGAGGAACTCTGGGGCTACAGCAGTAAAGAAGGTGGTGAGACCAGAGGGTGGACTTCCCTCCAGTTATGCAAGGCCAGTGCCCCAGGGCCAGTGTTCAGCTTTGCTGGGTCCCAGTGCCTCAAGCCACATAATGCTTTTTAAAGAGCCTTTAATTCTGCCTTCAATCTACAAAAGGGGGCTGGGATGGCCAAGGGACCAACACCTTAGGAGTATGCAGGGGAGAGGGAAGAAACCGGATGCCTATGAAAATATCCCCACACTGCCCCCTCCCCAGCAAAGCTCCCGAGGCTCCGGGCTCCCCCAACTTCAACTTACCTGGTAGACGGCACGAGCAAGGGCAATCCGGGCCCGCTGTCCTCCGCTGAGGGTCACACCCTTCTCCCCCACCTCTGTCTGGTCCCCAGCAGGCAGGATCTGACAGGACAGGCACCGCAGTGTTGGTCAGCGAGCCCCCCAATACTTTCCACCCCATTTCCTATCCCTCTGCAGGGAAGAGATGGAGGGGGTCAGAGAGCCAGGGAACTTGAGGAGACTGGACTTGACTTTGGGGTATGTGAGCCAGAGGGGACAAACCACAACTCCAACAAAAAGGAGCATTTGTTGAACACGTTTTTCTTCTTTTTTTTTCTTAAGGAATTTTTAATAAGCTTTCCTTTTTTTGTTTTTTGTTTTTCTGGCTGCGCCACGCAGCATGCTGAATCTTAGTTCCCCAACCTGGGATCGAACCCGTGGCTCCTGCAGTGGAAGCGCGGAGTCTTAACAACTGGACTGCCAGGGAAGTCCCCTGTTGAACACTTTCTATGTGCTGAGCACATTACAGGCATCATCTCATCTGACCCCCACGGAAACCTTATGAAGTTGACGTTATTTCATTTTCACAGATGAGACCAAAGTTCAGAGTAAGTACCCTGCCCAAGGTCATTCCACAGCTAGCAAAGGGCAGGACACGAATGTAGATCCTTAACCACTCTGTCACACTCACTACCCTGCCTTTTCAACAGGCAAGGATGAAGATGGCCAAATTCAAAGTGAAACTTTCCTAGGTTTTTAGAGAAGGAAGGTATCCCGAGCCTTGGAAGAGGTATCCTGTGGCCTTGGGAGAGGTCTCCTTAGCTAAGGGGTCCCCATACCAGAGGAAGCACCTGTGGTCGACCAGATGGTGGCTCCCCTGAGGGAAAAGCTTTGTGATTCATTTTTCTTAGTACCCAGAACAGCTCCCTGTACCCAGGAGGCATTTGGGAAATGCCTGATGTAGAAACAAATGATAAGTGGACATAAGATGCTCCATGGTTGGAGTCAAAGGTCCTCCTTTCCAGGGAAGTTCCACATCTACCTGGACAGGGTTGTGCTGATGACAGTCCTGCAGGGGATATGGGGGTTGGGTGGGAAAGTCACGGGAGAAAGCTGGACTCTCATCCCCCTTAAATTTAGCATTCTGGATGTGGGGGGTCTGATGGGCTTGCCAGACTTCTCTAGAATAACCTTGACTCTTCCAGTGGGAGGTGGGAGAAGGCCTCTTGAATCAGACCATTAGCCAGATGTACAGAGAGCTAAGCCTCATAGGAAACCCTCCCCTAGTCCCAAAGGCTGCAGGGTTCCCTCGGCTGCTGTGTGGAACACCCAGTCTCCCCCCCACCCCCACCCAGGCCCTGTGCAGAAGCTGGACACTCTGGGAGGATCAAAGCCTGATGGCCAGTCCTGGGTAAATGATGCCTGAGTACAAGCAACCCCTTCCCAGAGAAGCAAGTCTCTGACCTGCGGTGTTAGGGACGCGGGGAAGCGGGTGGCCAGGCACTCACGCTGAGGTCATCGTTGAGGGCGCAGGCTTCCAGCACTTCCTTATACAGCTGGGCATCAAACGTCTTCCCAAAGAGGATGTTGTCTCGGATGGTGGCAAACTGGATCCAGGGTTCCTGGGTGGCCAGGCCAAAGCCTTTGGACAGCCTCCACACTGCCACCCGCCCCCGCAGCCTGCAGAGAGCCAGGCCAGCAGCATGGGAGGCTGGCGCCCCGCTGGTCCCCTTTCTGCCCAGCCCCTGCCTCTCAGAAGCCTCTCCAGATTGCTGTCTTTTACACGGGGTCCCGCTCCATGTCACATGGCTCTCTAGATGGGCAGCCACTGAGGTCGAGGGATCCTAATGAGGCTGGAGGCTCACTCTGGACGGGGAAGGGAAGAAATTGCTCTTCGGCTGCAGCCAAGCAGCTGTCATATGTCGATGTGCTCAGAAGAGAGTGTAGCCACCACCCTGCACTCATTCATTCTCACCATGAAATAAGAAGGCCCTCCCTCACACCTCTGCTCCTCTCTGGATCCCTCCCGTGCACAAGCACACTTTCTGAAAGAGTAGCTGATGCCGGCTGTTTCCATTTATTTCTTCACTCACTATTACAGCACTTCTAACACTCTGTGGTGATGGTTTTGAGAACCCACTTTCACTTCCTTCCCCTTTACAGACTGAAAACTCTCCCAAGAAAGGGACCATGTCTTGCTCATCCTGGCATCCTGTGGCCTCTAAAAAGGTGTCCACCATGTAGCAGGGGCCAGGAAAGTGCTGACGAAGGGCAGAGCTGAGGACACGGGGCGCTGGAAGTTGCTTACCTGTGCAGCTCTCCCGCGATGGCAGCCAGCAGTGAGCTCTTCCCGCAGCCCACCTTCCCCACGATGCCCACCAGCATACCCTGCAAGGAAGCCACACAAGTGTCAGGTCTCCCTCCTGAGGCCCTGGGATAGCAATCATCCCATGGAGGCTTCTCTCTAGGCCCCAGTTAGCCTGGAGGGAAAGAATTCTCCACCCCACAGGCTGAGCTGTGCCTCAGTGACAGATGCCGTGTGGCCCCAGGGGAGTAGGGTGTTTTATTCTCCACTCAGAGAAGCATCAGTTTCACTGTGTGAAGGGCCTTTGGAGAGCAGCAGTGTGCCAGAGAGCACGGGAGGAAAACTGCCCGAGAACTTCCAAGGAAAGGTCTGAGGCAGGCGACCCAGGATGGGGTGAGGGGAAGGAAGGACTCCAGGCTTTGGGGCCCGGATGCTGGGCTGGCTAACTCCACCTGCAGCTAGATTTCTTTTTTTTTCTTTTTTATAATAAGTTTATTTATATATTTTGGCTGCGTTGGGTCTTCATCGCTGTGCTTGCGCCTTCTCTAGTTGCGGTGAGAGGGGGCTACTCTTCGTTGTGCTGTGCGGGCTTCTCATTGCGGTGTCTTCTCTTGTTGCGGAGCATGGGCTCTAGGCGTGCGGGCTTCTGTAGTTGTGGCTCACAGGCTCAGTAGTTGTGGCTCGCGGGCTGTAGAGAGCAGGCTCAGTAGTTGTGGCGCACGGGCTTAGTTGCTCCGCCACATGCGGGATCTTCCTGGACCAGGGCTCGAACCTGTGTCCCCTGCACTGGCAGGCAGAGTCTTAGCCACTGCGCCACCTGGGAAGTCCCTGCAGCTAGATTTCTAATAGCTCAGGGCAAAAACAATGTTTTGCACAGGTACCCATTTCTGTGATTTGCAGTTTAAAATTCTCTGTGCTCCCTTCCTTGCTTAGTTGTAACATACATTCATGGAGCTATACTCTTTGTACACAATGGAAAAAAATTCCTTCCACAGAAACAGGTGGGGGCTTCCCTGGTGGTGCAGTGGTTGAGAGTCTGCCTGCCGATGCAGGGGACGCGGGTTCGTACCCCGGTCCGGGAAGATCCCACGTGCCGTGGAGCGGCTGGGCCTGTGAGCCATGTGCCGCTGAGCCTACGCGTCCGGAGCTGTGCTCCGCAACCGGAGAGGCCACAACAGTGAGAGGCCCGTGTACCGCAAAAAAAAAAAAAGAAAGAAACAGGTGGGGCTCCTAGCAGCTCTGTCTGTGATGTCCCACACTGCCAGCCAGGGTTAGCCTATCTTCGAGTGGACACCAGACCAACCTGAGACCCTTCCCTGGGAAGCCTCCCTCTTTCTGGCTGTGGCCTGTAAGTGGAAGGGCTCTCTGCAGGCCTGTCTTCTGCTCGTGGAGAGCAGGTCCACAGAGAGAGAAGAATGAGGCAGATACAGAAAGAGAAGCAGACGGAAGGAGCTGCTCGGCGAGTCGAGGCCTGGCTCTGGGCTGCTGCTGAGATCTGCCCACGTGCTTGCCTGTGGATCCCGCAATTCATCTCTATATCCTTCTTACAAATTCTTGTTGGCTTAAGCTAGCTCCAGTGGGTTTCTATGACTTATATCCAAAAAAGCCCCAACTGACACATTAGTAAAATTCCTTTCAAAAATTCCAGCCTTGTCTTGCCTGAACTAAGAGGAAAAACAAAACATTCAGTGCAAGCCAGAAACATGAGCCAAATGCGGCAGAGGCAGTTCAGGCTCCACTGGAGGACGCTGGGTTGAGCTGTGGGGCAAAGGGTTGGACACGGGTCAGGGGAGAGTGAAAACTCAGGACTCGGTGAAGAGGAGTTGCCGTCCTGCCAGGAATGTTCTTTCAAGTGCTTCTTTGATGATGTATGCCAGAGTGTGAGTCACAGGGTGTGATTCCTTTTCACCAGGCTAAATAGAGGATTATCTATACCATTTTCAAAATCCTTCTGAGCAGATGCTGCTGGGCCTCTCCCGGAGGTCCCTACCCCAGGGAAGATGCTGGATAAGTTCTGGAGTCTGTTCTGAACTCAACAGCCCCTGAGGGACACGGAGAGAAAAATGCAATTGTTGGACTGGACTGGTGAATGGTCTGGTGACCAGGGAGAGATGTGACTGCTCTGAAGTGGTTGTGTGTTAGAAAACTGACATTCAGAGATAAGGTATCATCTCCTCTCCAATGAGAACCTGCTCACCAAAACCTCTCTGGTCCTTCCCTCAGTAATTAGAGCCACTGGGCCATCTTGCTATGATTGGCTCTGTCCTTGTTTATCCATCACTGAGCTTGCATGTCCCTCGTCAGTCCGGGGATTCTACTAGGGTGTCTGACCAACCAACCTTCTTCACTTCGAGGTGACTGATGAAGGTGTCCTGGCTGGTTCCAACTGGGTCCCAGGAGAAGAGGGCTTCATGTAGCTCCAAGGCTGTAGATGGCTCTGTCGGAGGATCTGAACAAGGAAGAAGCCACTCAGCTTGGGCTTCTAATCCACAATCTACCCGCCCAGGGCTAATTCAGCCTCAGTCTTGGTCTGAGGATTCTCCCCCAGGAAATGGCCACCTGTCCCGCCTAAATTCTGCTGCCTCTGGCTCCTCTTGGCAGCATCTGTGTACAGCAACCAAGGGGCTACAGTTCCCTCCTCCCCTGTGCCAGGTTCTGCCCTCCAGCTTCCCCTTACCTGGGCTGTAGCAGGCCTGGGGGTTGTGGTTGGGAAGGTCGAGGAAACGCTGGATCCGGTCCAGGGACACTTTGGCCTCCAGGAGGCCATTGATCACCCAAGGGAAGTTGTTGAGGGGAAGAATAAGCATGTGCACCAGTGCCAGGGCCGTGAACACCTAAGTGGGGTCGAAGGTAGGGGGAAGGGTTGGAGCATCACCTGAAGCTTGGGAATTATCTGAAGGCCTGCTCTATGGGTGGCCCTGCAGACAGGTCTGTGGAGGGGAAAACAGTGCAGCAGCAAAACTGAGGAGCTTGCTGGACAATCTTGGGTTAGAGGTGGCAGAGGTGGCCAGTCCAAGAATCCCAGAAATTCCAGATACTCCTCCAGGGATCCAGGTTGCTCCCTGATAAGCACACACACCTAGCTCACTCTGAGACCTTCTCAGAATTTCCAAGTACAACATCACCTGGCTATACCCAGCACTGGATCCACCCTGCACTGGATCATGAACTTTTCCTCCAAGGCCATCAGAATGAGGATAAGGGGACCTAACCAGAAGTAGGACAGAAAGAGGAGAGGAAAGAAAGGAATTCCTTCGCAGAGGGAAGGGTTATATATCCGAGGCTCCAGATGAAAGGTCCCTTCAGAGAATTTCTCCTTGGTTGGGAAAGGATAAGGCAGCCAGGGACCCTCCATCCCTCCTTCCCAGCCAGCACTGAGGGCCCCAGTCCACCCCTCACTCCACTGCAGTCTCCTTGCTGCTGCTTCTCTCCCATGCATTCCTACAGCCGTCCCCTCCCCTCCTGGTCCTCACCTTGGTGGCAGTGAGCTGGTGCCCCATGAGGACGTAGGTGATGAAGATGATGATGGAGATGACGACTGGCAGGGCAGCCCACAGGTACACACAGGCTGCATCCAGGTACTTGATGACCCAGAGTCGCCCCAGCTCTTGAGCTCGGCAGGCCTCTACACGGGCCCCCAGCGCCTGCTCCCACCCGAAGAACTTGATGACACGAATGCCACTCAGCAGCTCTGTCACGAGCTAGGGGTGGGGACAAGAGAGCAGTACAAAGTGGAGACACTGCTCACGTGTGTTCTCCTCTGCTCAGTCTCCCCCAGGATCCTGGCACAAGATGTCAGGTATTCTGAGCCCCCATATGCTCCAGCTGGGGGCAGGCTGGAGCTGGAATCCTCCCACCTTCCTAGATGAAGCGGCGGAAAGTAAAGGGGGGGTCGGGTGGTATGGGAACTATTTCTACCGGAGTATACAGGTGTAGGAGGGCACACCACAGCCCAGAGTCAGGCAGATGACAGGGCCAGGCAAGACAGGCAAGGGCCAGAGGAACTCCTTGAATCCTAACATTCAAACATCCCCAGCCTGCAAGCCAGGGAGGCACTGGGAGCCTTCCCAGGTGGCCCCGGAGACTAGTCAATAGCTGTCATGGGTAGGGGAAAAGGCCTCATGCCATAACCAGCTTTCAGAGACACCACCCTCCCCATTAGCACTCGGAGCTACAGCAGTAAGAGGTTGACAACCACGCTGTATGGATTCCCTAAGCCCATCATCCCCTCTGGAAAGGTACTACAATCACTGCACAACCCAGAACGACTCAGCCAGACCCTCACACCTAGAGTTGGCCCAGGCAGGAGAGAGGCCTACTCCTTTCCCCACAGCCCACCCCTAAGAGGTAGCTGGGGTGCTCCTAGGCCTCTTCACATGCGGTTGTGGGGTGCTCTGTGCCTGAGATGAGGAGGTGGGAGATTGGGTCCTGGCTCTAACACTAAAATCCCATTTGGCCCCAGACAGGTTACCTCCTACCTCCTAGGGTTGCTCTTAGGGCTGCACGAGCTAATACTATAATATTCCTAACAGGCTACACTTACTTAGTGCTTACTTTGGGACTGGTACTTGCCAAGCAGTATCTCATACGATCCTCCAACTATGTTATGAGGCAAGCTATTATTATCCTCGTTTTACAGATGAGGAAACGAAGTCCCAAAGAGGTTAAGTGACTTGTCTGAAGTGATTAAACTAGTAAGTGGTAGAGTTGGGATGTGAACCCATGTCTGTCTTTCTCCAGTCTGAGCTCTCAACTTCTAGATCACACTCACTCTCTCAGGCACAGTGCATGGGAGGACCTGGGGACTCTGGATAACTGAGGGACCCCAAACGGCCCCTCACCTTAACCCGTGCATCCTTGTGCTGTAGCATCTCCTGGTTGCTGGCCATGATTCGGGTGGCAATCACTTTGTTGACGGGAACCAGCAGCAGTGCCAGGATCAGACCACCCACGAAGGCCACATCCACCTGCTGATGCAGCAGGTAGAGGGTAATGGCCAGCTGCAGGGGCAGGCCCCAGGCCTCATGGAAGCTCCCAGCAAAGTTGAGCAGCCGCTCAGAGTCGGTGCCTAGTAGGTTCAGGATCTCCCCAGTGGGAGGGCGTCCGGGCCCCAGCTGTAAAGCCTTTCGGTACAAGATGTTCAGCACAGCCCCCCGTGCCTGAAGTGTCACCTTTCGCACCTCATACCCATACTGATTCTGCAGCACAGCGCCCAGAACGGCCCCACCGGCCAGCCCCAGGGCATAGAGCAGGCCATTGCTTAGTGGCTCCTGCCCCTCCTCCAGGAAGCCCACCAGTAGGGACAGTAGCAAGGGTCCTGAGAATCCCAGCATGGTTCCCACCAGCTTCAGCAGTCCAAGTGCCAGGTAGCGCTGCCCCAAGGCCCCATACAGGGCCCTCCACATTCGGGTCCCCTCCTGCCATTGTGCTTGGAAGACACGGGCTAGGTAGGTTGGGTGCAGCCTGTCGGGGAGGCGGCAAGTGTCCTGGGGCTGCCGGAGCTCTCCACGGGCCCCACGGGCCAGCAATGGTGCCAGCCAGGCATAGGAAAAGCGTGACAGCCAGCTCTCCCCATCTTCAGCTACCTCGGGTTCCTGTCCCTCGGAGAGAAGGGGCTCCTGGGCCCAGGGTTCCTGTGGCCGCCCAGGGACTGCCCAGCCCAGTCCATAGGCCAAGAGTGCAGCCAGCTGCAGGATGAGAAGGCATAGGCGGGAGAGGGGCCCTGGGAGAAGTGGAGGCAGAAGTGTGCCTCGCTGGCAGTGCCATAGCAGGGTCAGCACTAGGGCTGGGGCTGGCAGGAAGGCAGTCAGAGTCAAGGCCAAGGGCCCCCGGGAGCGGCCATGAGGGGAGTGAGCCAACACCCACAGGGCCAGGCTGTGGCTGATCCAGGCCACAGCTGCCACGCCCCCGGCCAGCACCTCTAGCCCTGTGGGCCCTGGGCCTGCCCCCGGTGGCAAAACGACTGGAAAGAGGTCTAGCAGTGGAAAAATGGAGAGCAGGAAGGAGGCTGCAAGTCGGACCCGCCAGCCAGGACTGCAGTGCGGGATGTAACCTGGATTCCTGGGGACAAGGGGGAAAAGAGAAAAGGAGGCATATCGCGGCTGACTCAGGGTCCAGACATACCTCCAGTAACTCACTTACCTAGAGGGAATCAACTCACTTTCCTGCCTGTGTACCTTATTTCCATCCCATTTTACTCTGGAACTCAGGGTCTTTTCTCCCAGGAAATCTTCCTGGATTAACCTAACCCATTTTTCTAATCTACCTAT
Organism: Pseudorca crassidens; assembly: GCF_039906515.1. Taxonomy (NCBI): domain Eukaryota; kingdom Metazoa; phylum Chordata; class Mammalia; order Artiodactyla; family Delphinidae; genus Pseudorca; species Pseudorca crassidens. The sequence continues at coordinate 32,547,500 of NC_090305.1, forward strand.
ACCGTTTCTTGTCATTCTTTTGCCACAGAAATAAAAAATTCTGAGTTAATGTTGTACGGAACATGAAGACCCTAATTACAAAAAACACCAAAGAACAAACAAAAAAACCCCAAAAAACCTGAATTTTCTTACAGATAACAACTAAGAGATGAGTTTTCATTTTTACAAAAGTACCTACATAAAATAACCCTTAAATTCATCCGAAGCACTATTAGATGGATAAAAATTTGACTTACATACAGCTTCTATACACTAACACTATAGCCTAAATTTTCTGAAGCCTCAGAATATTCTACTCTCTGTTTCTCCAATGGCTGTAGAAGATGGTGTGGATCATTTTTGTGACTCCATTAGCTGAAGAAAAACCTCTTTTCAGTTTTGTTTGTATCATCTTGGCTTGCAAAAAACGTTTTTAATAAACAAAAGGGTTATCTGCCTGCATTAAAAATCAAGTACAGGGGGGCTTCCCTGGTGGCGCAGTGGTTAAGAATCCACCTGCCCATGCAGGGGACACGGGTTCGAGCCCTGCTCTGGGAAGATCCCACATGCCACGGAGCAACTAAGCCCGTGCACCACAACTACTGAGCCTGTGTTCTAGAGCCCGCGAGCCACAACTACTGAGTCCGCGTGCCACAACTACTGAAGCCTGCGCGCCTAGAGCCTGTGCTCCGCAACAAGAGAAGCCACTGCAATGAGAAGCCCGCGCACCACAACAAAGAGTAGACCCTGCTCGCCGCAATTAGAGAAAGCCTGCGCACAGCAATGAAGACCCAATGCAGCCAATAATTAATTAATTAATTTTTAAAAAACTCAAGTGCAGGAAAACACACCTGCAACAGTACATATCAGAACACCTTGAAGGTTCATATAAGAAGAGGTTCATCTAAAAACATATAAATCTGTATTCCCTTTGTTGTTGGTAGGGCTGGGTTACTGAAAACTTTAATTGTAGGTTAAAATGTTTTGGGTTTCTTTTAAAAAATTCAGGGATCACAGTTATATGGAGGGGTTTATATTCAGATAAAAGTCAACCTTTAATAATTCTTTTTTCTAAGATGTGGGGACAGAAGAACATTGTGAGCCCTTGGAGGCTGGTACACTGGCTCCAAGCTGGCCATTAACCAGTCTTATGAACTCAGGCAAGATTCTTTCCTTCTCTGCATCTCATTTTCCTCATCAGCACAGTGAGCAGTGAGGAGTCTGGACCCAAAGCCCTCTGAGGTCCTTTCCTGTCTGAGATTCTGGATCTCTCTAAACCTTTTCAGCAACTTGCAAAAATCTGTTAAATGAAGTGAGATAACCACAATTTCTGTGGATTACATGTTGATCTTTCTTGCCTTCTCCTTACACTGTGGGTTCCCAAAGGACTAGGCCAACTTTTTTTTTTTCGGTACTCGGGCCTCTCACTGCTGTGGCCTCTCCCGTTGCGGAGCACAGGCTCTGGATGCGCTGGCTCAGCGGCCATGGCTCACGGGCCCAGCCGCTCCGTGGCATGTGGGATCCTCCCGGACTGGGGCACGAACCCGTGTCCCCTACATCGGCAGGCGGACTCTCAACCACTGCGCCACCAGGGAAGCCCTAGGCCAACTTTTAAAAGATACTCCTCTGAGCACAGATAATCCTTCTGAGTTAGTCAGTGTCACTCTGTGCTGACTGACTAATCCTCTCCAGACTTTTGTCTCTGCATAGGAGACAAATCAGGATTACTCCCAGACCAAGCAATTCTGAAGCCTCTCCTACACAAGGAAGGGATTCATCATCCTCTAACTCATCTTAGGTAAGGACATAGTCTGTCCATTGGACTAGGGACTCCCAAAGACAGACCAGACATCCCTCCTGCCTTATCAGTAGCCAGAGTGAGATTAACTTTAGCCATATCTAGACATACAGGAACTAAGTACAAAATCAAGGTGAGTTTAGCACCTACACCTTATAGCCCCAAATTCAGGAAGGATTAAGGTTCTGATTTTGCTCTTCTCTTCTACCGACTGCTTCCTCTCCAACGAGTACATATGCTTTTCTTAGCCTAGAAACACTGAGGTTTCCTAGATGGAAGTGGTGAGAAACTGGTCCAACATCTTCGGCACACGTTAACCTTTTTGACTTAAAAACATTGCTCACCCACTTTTGCCTCCAATTCATGACAACTGTGTTTGCGCATCTGAAAATCTACAAAAGTGATGATTTCTACCATGCATCAGGCCTTTAAAAATGTGCCAAGCACTGCACTATATGCTTAAATGCATTATCTAAGTTAAATCTCCCAACAATGTTAATGAGGCTCAGGGAAGCCAGGTAACTTGCCCCAAACAGCCACAATGCTGCAGAGTGGTTGTGCCCACGTTTTATTCTACTTTTGCCCCCTACTCCAGAGATCTCACTATTTCGGTTACACTTCCGCGGAGATGTGGGTTTCGAGTGAGGTCTGCAAGAACACAAGGACAGATCTCTTGCACCCGTCTCTACCCACCTCGGGTTGCCCCAGTGGCAGGCACTGAGCACAGCGAGGAGCGCGTGGGGCAGGGCGCTGAGCACCAGCTGGGTGAAGCAGTGGCCGGTGGTGTCTCCCTCCCACACAGGGAGCGGCTGCGACGCGCTGGTGCCGCACAACTGGGCCAGGAACCGCTCCATGGAGGCCTCACCTGAGAGGAAAGCAGAGGGTGGAGGGAGGGAAGGACCCTCCCAGAGAGAGAGGAATCCGCGTTCCCAAGTGCTAAGCGCAGGCAGGGAGCAGGCACCCGAGGGGGCGGGACGCTGACCAGGAAGCGGGGATGGAGCAGAGTGACAGCGCGTCCCCTGCCGGACCTCCCCGCCTTCAACCCCGCCCACAAAGCGGGACCTTCCCTTGCTGCCGCCCCGAAACCAGACACCGCCCGTTCTTGCGTTACCTCAGCGGTAGAAAGAGAGTTGGCTTGGCTCCCAGGAGCAGGCGGCTTTCTGGACTGGTCACCTGGCCGGGCTCCGCTTTTCCCACTCCCTGCGTCCCCGCCCCCAGAGATCTGGAACCTATCACCTGAAGGAGCTGTTTTTCCACCGGATCCCGAGATCCTCAGCACTGGTGGAAGCAAAAGAGCGTGCTGCCGGCTTGGGACCCTGACCAGGCTCGCATGGCACCCCCTAGAGGCGGGATGACCTCCCAAATTTTGCAGGGCTTCTGTGCGCCTGCGCATCTCTCCCTCCCCCCCACCTCCGCCTCCCCCTCCCCCTCCCCCTCCCCCTCCCTCTCTCTCTCTATGGAGGCGAGCCCCTTGTATTATGGCGCGCTTATGCTGCCTCTCAGGACACTTGCAAATGCACTGATCTCAGCTCCTCTAATGCAGCGTCAGCCATACACTCTCACGTAGAGTACTCGCTCCCATCTGTTTACTGTTTACTAGCAGGCACATGCATTGCACTCTAATTCTTACAGCTTAACAGCGATGGGAAGCCAAACATGCGAGCCTCGTGCCGCTTACGGACACTTGAACCATTTCCTTCCTTACTCCAAGGCTGTATGGCCTTGGGGAAGTTGCCTAACGTCTAGGAACCTTAGCTTCTTTGTCATTACAGAGGGGGCAATAACACCACTACCGAAGTAGTGTTGAGAGAGTTGAATAATTAATTTACAGTGCTAAGTGCAAGTGCCTTGCTTAGAGTAGTAACGCAATAAATAAATCTTTTAGGAAAGCAGTGGAAGAACATAAGCTTTTAGTTCAATGGACCTCAGTTTGAATCCTGACCCCACCAATTTTTAGCAGTGTGATCTTGGGCAAGTCACTTCTGCATCTTAGTTTTATTATTTGTTTAAGGGGCATGGTATTGGTATAGATCTGACACAAGTATGTGCAGCGCCCAAAGAAAATGGCTCAGCAAATAACTATGATAATCCCATTTAATCTCAGTAAGAAGCCTCTCATTATATTCTCTAATGTCAGAAGTTAATGTTCCTAACACAGCATTGTAAGTCAACTATACTTCAATAAAAATATTTAAATGAAATTAATGGTCCTATTTTTACAAATTTAGAAGTGTAGGTGTACATTTCACACCCCCTAATAATTAATGGATCATTTAGGCATTAATCATCAATGGCTGCTAACTCACAAAAAGAGAGACAACCAAAAGTTGTGTGCCTCCTTATGAAAAATAAAATATTCTTGCCAAAAAAATCTAACTTGAATTGATCGAGCCACTATATCTAATTATCTAGTTGCAAGAAACACAGGACACAGTTAAACAATACAGAGCTACTTGCAAGTTTATATTAGCCACTATAAACAAGTACATCGTCCTATACAAAGCTAAAATGTGTTTCACTGCATGTGTATGAGCAGGATGGGGTGAAGTTAATTGTGGGGAATCTAAGAACCAGAGGACAGGAGGGCTCTTTAGAGAGACCACTTCTGAAGAGAGGGTCAGTTAATGGTTCTGTTAAAGGTTACTCCTCCTTTACCACCTTCCACCCCCACCTATGGCCAACTTGGTGCTCAGGCACACCGGGAGGGCCCAAGTTCCCACTGACCACCTGAAGAAAGTGGTGCAGGGGGTGATCCCCTCATTTTCATAATAACCCAGTGTCCTAATTTTCAATAAGAATTTTGGCAAAGGAGTCATACTACCGATAGGATCCTTTCTGACAGCCACAAACAACCAATTTACATTTTCCCAGACAGAGGAGGAAACACAATTTGAAACAAATAATTCCTGCATTCAATATCATTTGGCCCCTTAGTTTCACCAAGTTTCCCGGAGAAATTTTATACCATGGTTTCGAAAAATGAAGCCAAAGCTACAAGTTTGTCTCCTTCCTTCCACTTTGGGGAACGGTTGGAGTAACAGCTAGGTAGCAAGAGGAGAGCGGAAGAGGGAGAGGAGGAAATCATTGGTCACTAGATGATTCACAATCCATAGAGCAGAAGGATGGCCAACCTCTCCAAAACCTGAATGTCCAAAGGAAGTTTCTACAACTTTGTAAACTTACTTCAGTTTTCAGACTGGTGTGAACTGAGCATATCAGGCACCCGTGGAGCTGGTGGGAGTGGGGGTGGGCACATTCAGCTGAGTGCCCAGGAGGGGGTGGGATCGAAGGGAGGGCAGTGGAGGTACCTCTGAAATGAAGAAGAACTCTCCTTGGTGGTGGTTTTCCAAGGCAGTAGGTTCTGTCTAGCTGCTCCCGTCTTGGCTTACTTCCCCCTTTCTGCCTGCACTTTACTCCATAATTATCAGCAAGGTGATTTGCTGGAGGGCAAGGGGGCAAGTGTGGCTAGGACTGAAACTGGGCAAAGCCCCTGCCACACCCAGGCTTCGTCCTGCCCACATCATCTCCCTGCCAGGTCACCGCAAGCTGCTGCACAGCGCATCTAAAAAAAAAAAAAAAAAAAAAGGAAAAGAAAGAAAAGAAACCCTGTACCTTAGCTATCCATCTTTTATTCCCCCTCGATCCCCTCCATCCCCAGCCTTAGTCTATCTGTCTCTATCGATTTCCCTATTTTAGACTTTTATGTGAATGGAATCATATAATATGTGGGCTTTGGGGGTTTTTTGGGCCATGTGGCTTGCGGGATCTTAGTTCCCAGAGCAGGGATTGAACCTGGGGCCACAGCAGTGAAAGCGCCAAGTGCTAACCACTGGACCGCCAGGGAACTCCCTATGTGGGCTTTTGTGATTGGCTTCTTTCACTTGGCATAATGTTTGCAAGTTTCACCCAAGTTGGAGCATGTGTCAGTACTTCATTCCTTTTTTCTTTTTATTGTGGTAACATAAAATTTACCATTTTAAACATTTAAAGTGCACAGTTCAGTGGTATTAAATACATTCACATTCATAACCACTACCCATCTACAGTACTTTTTCCATCTTCCCAAACTGAAACTCTAGACCCATTAAATACTACCTCTCCATTCCCCCCTCTCTCCAGACGCTGGCAACCACCATTCTGCTTTCTGTCTCTATGAATTTAACTCGTCTAGGTATTTCATGTAAGTGGAATCATACAATATTTGTCTTTTTGAGACTGGCTTATTTCACTGGCTTATATATTTACTTTCATTCTGGATTGTTTACAGGAGTATAAAAATAAAATAGATTTTTTATATTGATCTTGGGTCCTGTAACCTTGCTGAATTTGTTTATTAGTTGTAATAATTTCTAGTGGATTCCTTGGATTTCTTATATACAAGATCATGTCACCTATAAACAGAAATAGTTTTGCTTCTTCCTTTCCAACTTGGATGCCTTTTATTTCTTTTTCTTGCCTAACCAGCCTGGCTAGAACCTCCACTACGATATTAAATAGAAGTGGTGAGATTAGACATCTTGTCTTGTTCCTGATCTTCAAGGGAAAGCATCCAGTCTTTTTTTGAATTTTTTTATACAGCAGGCTCTTATTAGTTATCTATTTTATACATATTAGTGCATATATGTTGATCCCAATCTCTCAATTCATCCCACCACCACAATCCCCTGAGCATTCAGTCTTTCACCATTAAGTATGATGCTAGCCATTTGTTTTTCATAGATGACCTTTATCAGGTTGAGGAAGTTCCCTTCTACTCCTAATTTGTTGAGCGTTTTTATCGTGAAAGGGTATTGGGTTTTGTAAAATTATTCTTTGTCTACTGAGATGAACATGTAATTTTTGTTTTCTTTTCTATTGATAGAATGGATCACATTCATTGATTTTCAGATATTGAACCAATCTTGCATTCCATTTCTTTCCTTTGTATTCCTGAATAGTATTATACTGTATGAATACATCATATTTTGTATATCCATTCATCCACTGGTGGAAATCTGGGTTGTCTCCAGTTTTGGCTATTATGAATAATACTGATATAAACATTCCTGTAAAAGTCTTTGTGTGGACATAGGTTTTCATTTCTCTAAGGCAGATACCTAATTGTGAAATTGCTAGGTCTTATGGTAAATTTATGTTTATCTTTTTAAGAAACTGACAAACTGTTTTCCAAAGTTGCTGGTACCATTTTACCTTCCCAATGTGTAAGATTTCCTGTTTCTTCACATCCTGGCCAACATTTGTTATTGTCTATCTTTTTTATTTTAGCCATTCTAATGGGTGTCAGATGGTATCTCATTGTGGTTTTAATTTGCATTTCCCTGATGGATAATAATGTTGAACAGGAGGTAGGGCAAAGCATAGTCCATGGCCCTTATAGGGGTTTCCATGGGAAAGACAAGGAAGAGCAAGAGAAACAGTTTAGGATTGGCTACTTTGAATAACTATGGTGGGCTATAAGCTGTAGGGGTAGTCCCTAGTTAGCTGGCACGTAGACCTAGCATGATTTAGGGTAAGGGAAATATAGGTTTGGTGTGTGAGAGTTAGATAAGAAGGTAGCTGGGGATATAAACCCTGGATTGGTTGGTTTACATATGAAAGGTATGCTTGTAGATAAGTTATTATCTTTACGAATTACCTACCTTGGGAGGGGCAGTCTCTCCCCAGACAGAAAGGTTTTTTTAAAGATGTCAAACCATTATAATATATGGAAAATTTACAATGTGTTTATGATATATTTTTTTTCTTTTTATGGCCACGCCGCACAGCTTGTGGGATCTTAGTTCTCCAACCAGGGATCAAACCCGGGCCCTTGGCAGTGAAAGCATGATGAGTCCTAACCACTGGACCTCCAGGAAATTCCCTTATATATTTTAAATATACATTTCTAATCCAAATCTTGTGGTGTACTTTTTTTAAATAAATTTATTTATTTATATTTATTTATTATTTTTGGCTGCGTTGGATCCTTATTGCTGCGTGAGGGCTTTCTCTAGTTGCGGCGAGTGGGGGCTACTCTTCGTTGCAGTGCGTGGGCTTCTCTTGTTGCCGAGCACAGACTCTAGAGCGCACAGGCTTCAGTAGATGTGGCGCGTGGGCTCTAGGCGCGCAGGCTCAGTAGTTGTGGCACACGGGCTTAGTTGCTCCACGGCATGTGGGATCCTCCCAGACTAGGGCTCGAACCTGTGTCCCCTGCATTAGCAAGCAGATTCTTAACCACTGCACCACCAGGGAAGCCCCTTGTAGTGTCTTTTTAACTCATTCAAGAGTACTGGCAAAGTCAGTCCCTTTTGTCAAATACTTCATCTTTCAATTAAAATAAACAGGTTAATAATGGCCCTGTGATGACAACATCTCACTCTGAAGTTTAATGCTAAATAAATTGAGAATATATGGCATCTTGCCATGAATTTATCCTTGAATGAAATAAGGTGGCATCACCTGCTGTGTTTCTTACCTACATTCTCTTTGTTTTGTTCTCACAGGGCCTTCCCTCAGGAGAGTCTTTGATAGTAATCAGGGAGCATAAGAGGGGAGGTGGCTAGGTAAAAATTACCATCACTCCAGCCACACTCCACAACATATCTGAATTCAGGACACCCCATCATGGGCCAAAATACCCCATTCTTAATCATGCTTGCCCAAGACAGAAACATATACAGCCACCCCTCTCACCTGCAGGGCATTGGTTCCAGGAGCTCCATGGATACTAAAACTCGAGTATGCTCAAGTCCCTTGTATAAAATGGCATTGTGCAGTTGGCCCTCTGTATCTGTGGTTTGACATATGTGGATACATAGTGTCTGCTGTATAAGACAGAAAGAGACAGCAAGTCCTACCACAGAACCCTGAGGAAAGAGGACCCTTTTGCCCTTGTTCCACAAATTTTTACACACTAGGGAATTAATCCATGCTTTTTTGTTGAATTTTTTTCAACTTTTTATTTTGAAGTAATTATAGATTCACAGGAAGCTGCAAAGGTAGTACAGAGGACTCCTCTGTATCCTTCACTTCACCGCATCCCCGCATTGGTTACATTTTACATAACTGTAGTACATTATCAAAACCAGAAAACAGATTGGTGCAATATGTGTATAAAGTTTTATATCATTTTATCATGTATAGATTTGTGTAACCAGCTCTGCAATGAAGATACAAAACTATTCAATTACCACAAAGATCTCCTGATACCCTTTAGAGTCACAACACCCCTCCCCCAACTCCTGTCCTTAATCACCAGCAACCCCTCATCAGTTTTCTATCTCTGTAATTTTGTCATTTTGAGAATGTTATATAAATGAAATCGTGCGACATTTTGAGGCTTTTTTTTCACTCAGCATAACGCCCTTGAAATCCATCCAGGTTGTTGTATGTATCAAGTTTGTTCCTTTTTAATGCTGAGTAGTACTCCATGATGTGGATGTACCACAGTTTGTGTTACCATTCACCTACTGGGGGACATTTCAGTTTTTTTCAGTTTGGGGCTACTACAAATAAGCTGCTATGAACATTCATGCATCAGTTTTTATGTGGATGCAAATTGTTATTTGGTGGGGATAAATGTAGAGGAGTGGGACTGCTGTGTTACATGGTAAATGTATGCTTTGTTTTTTAAAATAACTGCCAAACTATTTTCCAGAGTGACTATACCATTTTACTTTCTCATCAACAATGCATGAGAGATCTAGAGATTCAGTTTCTCTGCATCCACACTAGCATTTGGTACTGTCACTTTTTTTTTTTTAATTTTAACTGATCTAATAGACCTAATATCTAATGGTAGTCTTAATTTGCATTTCCTTTTTTTTTTCTTTTCTTTTTGCCGTGCCTCACAGCTTGCAGGATCAACCCTGTGCCCCCTGCAGTGGAAGCTCAGAGCTCTAACCACTGGACCAGCCAAGGAACTCCCCTTAATTTGCATTTCCTTGATGGCTAGTGATGTTGAAAATTTTAATCATGTATTTATTTTCCATTTGTATCTTCTCTTTGGTGAAATGTCTCTTCATGCTTTTTGCCCATTTTCTAGTGGGTTATTTGTTTTTTTGTGTTTTTTTTGCGGTACGCGGGCCTCTCACTGTTGTGGCCTCTCCTGTTGCAGAGCACAGGCTCCGGACGTGCAGGCTCAGCGGCCATGGCTCACGGGCCTAGCCGCTCCTCGGCATGTGGGATCCTCCCGGACCGGGCACGAACCCGCGTCCCCTGCATCGGCAGGCGGACTCTCAACCACCGTGCCACCAGGGAAGCCCGGTTATTTGTTTTTTACTGTAGAGTTTTGAGAGTTAGTTATATATTCCAGATAGTAGTATTTGTCAGATATGTGGTTTGCAAATATTTCCTCCCAGTCTATATCATGTTTTTTCATTCTCTCAACAGTTTTTCACATAGCAAAAGTTTTTGAATTGATGGATTCCAATTTATGGGGTTTTTTTCTTTTATGGGTCATGTTTTTGGTATCAATTTTAAGAGCTCTTTGCCAGGCCCTAGGATCCAAAGATTTTCTCTTATGTTTTCTTCTAAAAGTTTATTAATTTTATGTTCTATATTTAAAACTGTGATTTAAATCTATTTCATTTTTCTGAGTGATTGTAAGTGGTATTGTATTTAAAATTTTTGTTTCCATGTGTGCGTTGCTAATGATAGAAGTACAACAGAATTTTGTGTATTTACCTTGTATCTTAAAACTCCACTGAATTCACTTTTTAGTTCTAGGAGTTTTTGTAGATTCCCTGAGATCTTCTATGTAGACTATCATGCCATCTGAAATTGGAACAGTTTTTATTTCTTCCTTTCCTATCTGTATAAATTTTATTTCCTTTTCTTGCCTTACTGCACTATCTAGATCTCCCAGTACAGTAGTGCTGTGTTGAATAGATCACATTTATTTTTATTTAACAAATTCATACTTTTTACTTTTCTTTTCTAAGCACTTTACAAATATTAACTCATTTAACCCTCATAACAATCCTGATTCAGGTACTATTGTGTTATCATTCTTATTTTACACATGAGGAAACTGAGGCTCAAAGAGGTTAAGCAATCTGCCCTACAGTTACCTACAGCTGTGTAAAAATTACCGCCAAGGACTTCCCTGGTGGTCCAGTAGTTAAGACTGTGCTTACACAGCAGGGGGTGTGGGCTTGATCCCTGGGCAGTGCGGCCAAAAAAAAAAAAAAAAAAAAATTACCACCAAATGTAGTGACTTAAAACAACAAGAACCGTTTATTATCTTTCACAGTTTCTATGAATCAGGAATTCAGGAATGGCTTGGCTGGGAGATTCTGGGAGATTCTGGCTAGGGGTCTTTCATGAGATATCAGGAAGATATCATCTGGGACTCTTGTCATTAAATGCTCTATTGGGATAGGAGAATCTGTTTGCAGGTGGTTCTGTTTGCAGGGCAGTTCACCCACATCATGGGTGAGTGGGTGCTGCCTGTTTGGGGAGGTCTCAGTTTGTCTCCATGTGGACCTCTCCTAGGGCTGCTTGAGTGACCTTATGACGTGGTAGTCGGCGTTCCCAAGAGCAAGCAATACAAAAGAGCAAGGTGGAGGATGCAATGCCCTTTATGGCATAGCCTCAATAGTCATACATTAATCACATAGACCAGACCTGATTCAGTGAGGTACAGGACAACTCAAGGATATGAATATCAGGAATCAAGCCATCTTGGAGACTGGCTACCATCATAATCACTGTGCTACACTGCCTAACTATAGTGAGATTTGGGCTGAGTGAGAGGTATGACTTATGTAAAGTGGGAGAAAGGCAATTGAGGAAGGGCAGCTGGCATCTATTTTGAGAAAATAGATCAATTTTAGGAAAAGAACATTTGGAAATTGAGTATCTGGAAACTGAGTCTCTTAAAATTATCTATACTGTGAACATCTTGGAAAGTTGCCTTATTCCCCAAACTGCTGTCCTGAATGACTGTTCTGTGCCTTCTCCAACCTCCTACACTTTCTCCCCTTCTCATTCTCTACTGATGACATTGCTTCCTAATCTACAGAGAAAATTAAGGCATCCACCACCACAGCTACCCACTGGTAGCATCTGTACCTAGCATCTGCCTGCCCTCCTCCTGCTATAGGTGGACTGTCTCTGCTCCCAAGGCCAACTCCTTGACTTGGGCACTAGATCTCTTTTTGGGAATTCCCTGGTAGTCCAGTGGTTAGGATTCTGTGCTTTCACTGCCAAGGGCATGGGTTCAATCCCTGGTCCGGGGCGGGGAGGGGGGAGGGGCGGGGCGACTAAGATCCCACAAGTCCCGAGGCACGGCCAGAAAAAAAAACAGATCTCCTTTCCTCTTAACGACTCAAGGACATTGGTCCTGTCAGCCGTTCACCCCTCTATCTTCAGTTTGTCCCATTCCCATCATTCCCATCAGCAAATATATAAGGCTATATTATCATCCTTTTTTTGTGTGTGTGTGTGTGTGTGTGTGGTATGCGGGCCTCTCACTGTCGTGGCTTCTCCCGTTGCGGAGCACAGGCTCCGGACCTGCAGGCTCAGCGGCCATGGCTCACGGGCCTAGCCGCTCCGCGGCATATGGGATCTTCCCGGACCGGGGCACGAACCCCTGTCTCCTGCATCGGCAGGCGGACTCTCAACCACTGCGCCACCAGGGAAGCCCTATCGTCTATTTTTAATTGTTTTCATGGTTCACGGTGTTGTTGGAGAGACAATTTACAGGCCCAACAAGGCCCATAAATAAACATAAACAACATATGAAAATGAAAATTTTAAGTATAAGGTAACAAATGATAATGTGCTAAGTTGCACCGATTCTTTATAATGCATTAGAGACTTAGAAAATATAGAGAAAAGTGTGGTTTTAGGTGGTATAGAGAGAGAGCTGAGGACAGCTTTCTAAAAAGCTATATTTGTCAGAGTTCTCAGTCTCAAGCAATGGAAATAGATTCTGATTTTAAGTTAAGCTAAAATAGCACACAGAATCACTGGGAAAGCTGGAGAACCAGGCTCAGAGCCTAAACAGCTACCACCATGGCCCAAACCACTCTATAAATAGTGTCTAGTGAGGACACTGTTGTCCACTAGATGTCACACCTCACACTGTTGACACCATCAGGCAGCGACCTGAGCTCGGCACTGCTGCCACAGCTGCCATGGAAACTGGAAGTTGCTGGTGCCAGAAACACTCTTCCATTGACTCTGCTTCTTTTCGCCAATAACTCCAGAGTCAAAGTCTAAAATAGCTGCATCAGATTGACCCAGCCTAGGTCAGTGCCAGCACCCAGCTTCAAAAGCGGGTCGGGAAAACAAATATCTGGCATTTTCAGCTTCTATAGTGAGAAGTGGGGTCTGCTTCATAAAATATTCATAAGGTGGGACATTCTTAGATGCTGAACAGCCTCCATCCCCCCGCCGCAAGAGAAGTGTCCACCTACAATTGGCCAAAGCTAGAGGGCAGGAAAAGAAAGGGAATGGTCAGTCAAGAGATCAAGTAGTGGTCCAAGGTAGTGGGAATGAGCCTTGAAGAGCCTGGAAGGAGCATTCGAGGAAGGAAAGGTTAGAGGTCAAGAGCCTTGGAGAGTTCCAGGGAGAGTAGGAGTGGTCTTCGTATTTGGATTGAGAGGGGTGTCTTGTGACCAAGGGCAATTTCAGGCAAGTGTGGAGGTAGAAGCCAATTACAGGGAATTATGGAGAAAATGAGTACAAAGACAGGAAGGAATCTGGTATTGAAAATATTGAAAGTGTTTGCCTCTTTTAATCATCACAAAACCACAATGTGATGTGTGTTGATTACTTTATGAAGATGATCATCTTTTAGTGGTTTAATTTATTTATTAGACATTTATATTCCTCTTTTGTGAACTGTCCGTTCATATATTTTGGTTATTTTTTTATTAAGGTCTTTGTTTTTCTCCCAACAAATTGTAGGTGCTTTTCATAGACTACAGGACTGGATTGAGGGTATGAATTTTGAGGAAAGGAACTTTTTCTTCTGTTCAGCAGTAAGAGTCAAAACAGGCAATTTTCCTTACAATCCTCTGTGAAAAAGGCAGATTTATTTCATTTTTAAAAATAACAGGGGGGCTTCCCTGGTGGCGCAGTGGTTAAGAATCTGCCTGCCAATGCAGGTGACACAGGTTTGAGCCCTGGTCCGGGAAGATACCACATGCTGCGAGCAACTAAGCCCATGCGCCACAACTACTGAGCCTGCACTCTAGAGCCTGCGAGCCAAAACTACTGAGCCCGTGTGCCACAACTACTGAAGCCCGCACGGCTAGAGCCTGTGCTCTGCAACGAGAGAAGCCACCGCAATGAGAAATCCACACACCACAATGAATAGTCCCCGCTTGCCGCAACTAGAGGAAGCCCAGGCGCAGCAATGAAGACCCAAAGCAGCCAAAAATAAATTAAAAATAATAATAACAGGGACTTCCCTGGTGGCCCAGTGGTTAAGAATCCATTTTCCAATGCAGAGGACGCAGGTTCGATCCCTCCCTGGTTGGGGAACTAAGGCCCCACATACCGCGGGGCAACTAAGCCCCTTGCGCCACAACTACTGAGGCTGCGTGCTACAACTACTGAAGCCCACGTGCTGCAACTACCAAAACCTGCATGCCTAGAGCCAGTGCTCTGCAACAAGAGAAGCCCCCGCTCACTACAACTAGAGAAGGCCCAGGCACAGCAACGAAGACCCAATGCAGCCCCCAAAAAATAAAATAAATAAATAAATTTATTTTAAATATATATATATAACTCACATACCATAAAATTCACCTGTTTTAAAGTTCGCAATCCAATGGTTTTAGTATATCCACCGGGTTGTGCAAACATCACCGCTATCTAATTCCAGACAATTTTCAGTCCCCTAAAAAGAAACCATAAACCTAACAGTGGTCACTCACAATTTCTCCTTCTCCCCAGCCTCTGGTGATCAGTAATCCTCTTTATGTTTCTGTTGATTAACTTACTCTGGACATTTAATATAAATGGAATCATACAATATGTGTCCTTTTGTGTCTGGGTTCTTTCACTTAAAATAATGTTTTCAAGGTTTATCCCTGTTGTGGCATGTATCGAAACTTCATTCCTGGGACTTCCCTGGTGGCGCAGTGGTTAAGAATCCGCCTGCCAATGCAGGGGACATGGGTTCCAGCCCTGGTCCAGGAAGATCTCACATGCTGCAGAGCAACTAAGCTCGCAAGGCACAACTATTGAGCCCACACGCCACAACTACTGAAGCCCGTGCACCTAGAGCCTGTTCTCCGCAGCAAGAGAAGCCACCGCAATGGGAAGTCCACCCACCGCAACGAAGAGTAGCCCCCCACTTGCCGCAACTGGAGAAAGCCCGCGCACAGAAAAGAAGACCCAAAGCAGTCAAAAATAAATAAATAAATTTATATATAAAAAAAAACTTCACTCCTTTTTATTGCCAAATAACATTCCACTGTATGGGTATACTACATTTTGTTTATCCATTCATGAGTTAATGGAGATAACGATAATTACTGATTACTATTCATTGACTAGAATAGGAAACCACAAGTCTATAGTGACATAAATGAATTGAATGTACAGTGAGGAATGAGATATTTACAATTTCATATACCTCCCACAAAATATTTATTAATTACTAAAGAAAAAAGTAACTTCACAGCCTGGCAGACACTACCTTCATCAAGTGACGAAAGTGGACATTATCAGTACTGGGAGGGAACGTTTGAAACCTTGCACCACCTGAGAGGATGCAATGAGAGTAAGGTATCATCCCTTCTATACTATTCCTATCAAAGCTGCATAATCTGAATCCAATCATGAGGAAACCCCAGCAAACCCAAGCTGAGGGACATGAAATAACTGGTCTGTAATCTTTAAAAATGTCAAGGTTATGAATGTCAAGCAAAGAGTGAAGAACTGTTCTTGATGAATAAGACTAAAGAGATATGACAATGAAATGCAATGTATGATTATTTATGATTACGATCTGGATCTTTTGGGGACGACTAGAGACTCTTGAAAGGAGTCTGAGAATTACATGGTAGTTATGTATCAATGTTGGTTTGTATTGTATTGGAGTTATGTAGGAGAATGTCCTTATTTTGGAAAATACCTGCTAAAGTACTCAGGAGCAGTGGGTAACAGGTAGCAATTTACTCTCAACTCAAAAACAGGAAAAGCTCTACAATTTGTACAATTTGCACTTTTTTTTCAAAATAAAAATATGTAAGAAATACAAAATAAAAAAATGAGAAGAAAAGAAGCACGTGCCTACAGCAACTTTGGATCAAGAGGAAATAAAAAATTGAAATGGGGATTAATTAGGAAACCAGGTTAGCCTCAGATAATACCTATCTGTTAATAGGCTAGATAGCTGGTCTATTATTGGGATAGATACCAACTGTACTAAGAAAGAGCTAGATTAGCTCAGGTGTACAGCCTTAAATTAAGGTTTATTTAAATCACCAAATAAAACTTTCAATTGGAATTTCTATAGGAAAATTATCTTTGTTATTGCAAGGGTGAAATCCTGTAGGCCTAGTTTCCCCCATTTATACAATTTTTTTAATGTTGCTGTTCTTAATAAATCAAGGTTTCTGAGGTATTACAGGAAAGATGGTTAGGTCTATAGATTATTTTGTGTGTGTGTGTGTGTGTGTGTGTATAAATCAAGTTAATTACTTTAGGGAAGAGCTAAAATTATAATGAGTGATTAATTTGTCTTGTTTTGAAATGAAATTATGTCAGAGTATAACTACTTAGAATTAAGGTTCCTGGTTCTTTTTAATTTAATAATTATTTTGTTTGTAAAACTTTTTAAAATGAAGTGATAAACCATCTAGAAAGGAATGAAGAAAAGCATTGTATGTAAAATCCTACAGGACACAGCGGAAGAAAATGCATAGCCTTAAATATTTCACTATGAAATAATTTTTTTTTAAGAATTCATTGCCCATTTTATGAAACTAAGAAAAGAATGACAAAATGAACCCCAAGTGGAGAGAAATAATATAGACAACAACAGAAAATAATGAATTAGAAAACAAAAACAATAGTAGAAAGGAAAAAAATAAGTTCAAGTGTTAATTATTTGAAAAGACCAATAAAATATATCAACATTTCATGAATCTGGTTAGGGAAAAAAGAGAGCAAAAATATCAAGGTTAGGGGCTTACCTGGTGGCGCAGTGGTTGGGAGTCCGCCTGCCGATGCAGGGGACACGGGTTCGTGCCCTGGTTCGGGAAGATCCTGCGTGCCACGGAGCGGCTGGGCCTGTGAGCCATGGCCGCTGGGCCTGCGCGTCCGGATCCTGTGCTCTGCAACCGGAGAGGCCGCAGCGGTGAGAGGCCTGTGTACAGCAAAAAAAAAAAAGAAAAATCAAGGTTAGGAATAAGAAAGGAGATACATTCACAGACACAAAAGAGGCTGAGAGAATTATGTGCAGCTCTACAGCAACAAATGTGAAAAACTAGAGGAAATGGATATTCTCAAAGGAAAAAAATTACCGAAACTGACCTATGAAGAAATAGAAAACTTGAAAAGACGAGTTATCACAAAAAAAGATCAGGAAGATGAATACAGATTTACCCTTAAAGAAAGCACCAGAACCACATGGTTTCACAGCTGTATTTTATTTCTTTTAGCAAACAGATGATTCCAATGGTGTTTAATTATGCTAGACTATAGGAAAAAAATAAGAATTTTCATGCTTTTTTAAAGTAGATCTTGTAACTACTTATTTGATTTCTTTAATGGTTATAGGTTTATTCAGGTTGTCTATGTCTCCTTGATATAGTTGGGTAAATTGTAGTTTTAAAGGGAACCAATCATTTGTGCAAATTATCAAATTAATTGGCACAAGGTTGTTCATATTGTCTCATAACTTTTTAAACTATGCTGATCCACGACTGCCAATATGGTGGTTTAAGCACAAGCTTGTCTGGACAAGGAGTGAGTGGGAGCAGCCTGTACCCGGCTTTCCAAGTAACAAGCCCTAGGTATTAGGGCTGTGGCCACCCACAGGGGAAACATTTTCCTAGTTCACACAAAGGTACTGTAAGGGCTAGTGGTAGCCTAGCTATAACTTATCTGTAGCCCTCTTTTCTAAGATTATTTATTTGCTCTCTCTCTTTTTTCTCTTGATCAATGAATTCTGCCAGAGTTTTGCTTATTTTATTAGTTTATTTCAAAGAATAAAATAAATATTTATTTTTATTTTATTTGTCTTTTTACCATCTCTGCATATCTCTGTCGTGGCCTCTCCCGTTGTGGAGCACAGCCTCCGGACGCGCAGGCTCAGCGGCCATGGCTCACGGGCCCAGCCGCTCTGCGGCACGTGGGATCTTCCCGGACCGGGGCACGAACCCTTGTCCCCTGCATCGGCAGGCGGACTCTCAACCACTGCGCCACCAGGGAAGCCCTCTGCTTTCATTTTTTATTACTGCCACTCTTCCTCTTTCTTCAAGATTACTGTGCTTGTTTTCTTCTTAAGTTTTTGAACTGGAAATTTAGATGAATAATTTTTAACTTTTCTTTTGTAATATAAGTATTTAGGACTACACATTTCTCTTTATGAATCACTTTATCTGCATCCAATGAAGGTTTTTTTTTGGGGGGGGTTGTTTCTACACTTATTTTTTTATTGAAGTATAGTTGATGTACAATATTATATAAGTACAATATAGTGATTCACAATCTGATGAGGTTTTTATTTAATTCTGAAAATGTTCACAAAGTTGCAAGAATTGTAGTGATGCCCAAATACCCAGCACCTAATTTCTACAGTTAAGATTTTACTATACTATATTTGCCTTATCACAGAACTTTCCATTTATCCATCCCTTCTTCTACCAATTTCAAGGATCTTATTTTTGATTCATTTCGAAGGAAGTTACAGACATTAGTACATTTGCTCTTAAACACTTCAGCACACATATCACTACCTGGAGTTCAATATTTTTTTAAAATTTAATTTATTTATTTTTGGCTGCATTTGGTCTTTGTTGCTGCGCACAGGTTTTCTCTAGTTGTGGCGAGCGGGGGTTGCTATTTGTTGTGGTGCGTGGGCTTCTCATTGTGGTGGATTCTCTTGCTGTGGAGCACAGGCTCTAGGCACGTGGGCTTCAGTAGTTGTGGCTCAAGAGCTCTAGAGTGCAGGCTCAGTAGTTGTGGCTCATGGGATTAGTCGCTTGGTGGCACGTGGGATCTTCCCAGACCAGGGCTCGAACCCGTGTCACCTGCATTGGCAGGTGGATTCTTAACCACTGTGCCACCAGGGAAGCCCCTGGAGTTCAATATTTTTATTTATTGATCGATTGATTGAAATGTTAAGGTCAGTTTATTAAATTTAATGATGAAAGCTGTCAGAAAATTGTTCTCCTGAAAATTATTTTTTCTTATGACTAAAGAAAAGAAAATCAACACACACTCTCAGCATAGACACAGATGCTGTGGCAGTCAAGCCTCTCTAAGATGAGGATAGTTCACTAGTTGGTCAAGTCGCTCTGTGGTCAGCAGGATGGTAGTCTGGATCATCCACCTCATCCTGTAGCTCCAAATGATTCATTTCCTGGACCAACGACTCATCTACCTCCACGCTGTATCCAGCATCCTCCAAGAACTGGATATTACATGTGTCAAGATTATGATCTGTTTCAAACAGCTGTTTCCCACTTAATTTAGCTTTTCCTGCTTGTTCTTTTTAATTCATTTCTTTTTAACTTCCAAGAGTTCTGCATCAAACTTGGCCTTCCAACTTAAGAAATTCTTAATGGTAACAGGAGTGTCTTCAAATAATTCCTTTTCTGCTTTGCTTCTTTTGTTTCTTTTCTCCTTCTCTTCCAGTTTTTAGTTGATCTACCATTTCACTTAAATTTTCTTGCACAGCTGTAACTAAAGTAAAGATCGTCACCATACCAAGGTTTTCTCTGTTTGTAATACTAATAATTTTTAAACGTCTGAGACATCATTATCTTCTAGGTTTTCCTGGGAGAGAATTTCCTAGAAGGGAGCTTCATCTGGGTGCTTTTCCCTATATGTAAACTTGAGGATAGTCTGGAAAGTTTCATCATTTTCTCCAGCCTCAGATGTCACAGTAATGGTGAAGCTGGTTGGGTTTTCTGATAATACTTAGCTAAAACACTACTGAAGGAGAAAGTGGTATCAGGAGAGTTCATTTCTATTTTGGAAGACCAGTTGTTAGGAGGGTTGGATCAATGTATAATCAAGCTCTGAAGGAGTCAGGATAGATGGACTCCAGAGCCTCCAGTTGCTCTGTTCCTCTTGATAATCTGTCACTGTGGCCCTCACTGCTGCCCATGGATTGTGCAGACACCCAGGTTGCCAGGCAGGGACAGGTGCAAAGTCCCTAGCTGGGAGGCCTGGGGCCCAAAGCCAGGCCAGGCCTGCTGAGCAATGTATGGTTATTTTTTAAGGTAAAATTTATATACAATGAAATAAACAAATCTTAAATGTACCATTTGATGAATTTTGACAAATGTCATCCCATGAGTTTCAATATATAGTATACTCTCTGTCATTCAGTTCTTGTGCTTTCTAATTTTCACTATGATTTCTTCTTTGATCTACCAGTTTTTATTTTGTTAATGACTGATTTCTTTATACGGCCAATACAATAGTAGGCTTATACTGATGAAAAAACAGATGCAATCACTACATGGGTCTTTGCATCTGAGTTTAGTTATTTGAAGGATAGAGGAGGATGTCAGCACAAGCAGGAAGCATAGCATATAGACCAATTCTAACAATTTCCTGGACAGAAGGAAGAGTGGGTTTCCAGACCCCCAAATCCTAATAGATAGGGTTGCCAGATTTAGTAAATAAAAATACAGTATTTTATCTGATAATCCTACAAACAAGAAACAACAATTCTAGATAATAACTCTTAAATGAGTGAACATCATATCATTCTTTCTGGATGGCTAACTGCCCCTCTCCTGGCCCAGCGTAATGTGTGCAAGGCTGGAGTCATTGCACACTGGAGCTAGTCTGGATATGCGCCAGCAATTCCGTCATCTATGCCAGTTGCCCTCGTTAATATCAGACTTAAAAAATATACAACAGGATTAAGCAGTTGAGTCAAGTATAGTATGTACACAGGCATGAACACAGATTAATATTAAAAATATAGTGGACATAATCAACCTTCACCTACATCTTCAGCTCCCTTTCTCACTTTTCTTCTTTTTCTCTGCCCTCCAGTCACACTGGCCTTCTGTGTGGTCCTTGAAATCACTATGGTTTCTCCTGCCACAGGGCCTTTGCATATGGCAGAGCTTCCCAAACCTTATGTCAGGAATGGGTTACAGGTGTGTCAAGAAATGATTCCTCTCAGCCCTGGAGCAAGGATGGGTGGAGACTGAGTAGGTGGTTGGAGTGGACAGAGCCAAAGACAATGAAAAAGGTAAATGTAGGGAAACACTGGATGGGGGTTCCCTGTGCCTAGAAGGCTTTACTCTCCACTTCTACCTCCTACTTACCTTCAGATCTCAGTCAAACATCACTTCTCGGGGAAGCCCCCCTAACCCCTCTGACCATGTCAGATCTCCTTACTATACGTTCTCAGGCCATCCTGTGCCCTTTCTTCATTGTACTTATCACAGTTGTAATTTTGTATTTATTTATGTCTTCTCAGCTTGACCTTAAGTTTTATGAGAGCAGGGACTGTGTTTTCATATAGTTGTTGCATCTAGCGATAGTCTATTCTTTTTCATTGTTATAAGGTATTCCACTGTATGAATCTACTATAATGTATTCATCCTACAGCTGAAATTTTTACTTTTATAAATAATGCCATGAGAACATTTTTGTATATCTTTTTTATCATGCTAAAACATACATAATATTTACCCTTTTAACCATTTTTAAGTGTACAATTCAGTGGCATTAAGTACATTCACGATGTTGTACAACTATCACCACTATCCATTTCCAGAACTTTTTCTGTACGTATCTTTTTGATGCACATATGGGCATATTTCTGATAAGCATACATTTAGGAAATGCTGGATCATAGTGCATATATTCAACTTTAAAAAATATTGCCAAACAGTTTTCCAGAGTGGTAGTAATAATTTACATGAGCCCTGTATGACAGTTCCCATGGCTCTATGCCCTTGCTTACACCTGGTACTAGCGATCATTTAAATTTTAATTATTCTAGTAAACGTGCAGCGTGTATTTTTCCATTTCTCTGATAACTAAGACAGTTTAGCATCTTATCACATACTTAATGATCATTTAGACAATAAAAAGGGCTAAAGAAACAGAAAGAAGACAACCTATAACTTATGAAATTTGAAGCTCAAGTAGTAGTATTTGTGTGCTAGCAAGCAATTTACGTTTCTAAACATATGTCTCTCATTGATCAAATTCCACCCCACAGGGCAATATCTCTCTCACACTTCCACATTGCACATATGAATTTATGTCTTAAAAGACAAACAAAACCCTTTACTGGCACTTTAGTGGGGTTTAGGGACTTAATAGTGACAAATGTATGGATCGAATCCACCATGTTTAACATAATATCATATTTTCTAATTGGTTATTACTGGTGTATAGGGTATCACACTATTGCCATTCCACTCACCGAGCAGGGAGTGCCTAGGCTCAATTCTCATCTACAGACTGTCAACATTTTTGTCCCACGCTCTTGGCACACAGCTTTCCATAAGGCTATAACCCCAAGCAGAAGGTTGACAATAGTTTTGTTCGAATGTATGTAGGGGCAGGGGTGTCCTTGGCTTCAAGCTGAAAACCTGGCCCTTGTCCCCACCTCCTAGGAGGCACTTATATCTCCATCTACAGGAGCCAAATCTCTGACTGCTACCCTTGCTTCCAGACTTCTTTCAAAGCCCGGGGGGTCTGTGGCTTCAGCAAATTCACAGGGGTGTTCATGTTTTAAAGCTTAGATATCTTTACCCTTTTCAAGTTTTATCTGTCATTGCTGTATGTCTGCTACATGGGGTGTGTGTGTGTGTGTGTGTGTGTGTGTGTGTGTGTCTGTGAGTGAAAGCCTTAAGCCATTTTACCATTTTCATCAGTCTAGTAAGAGTTTCTTGAATTGATGACAGACAAGAGTTGTGACAGGATGTTTAATTAGATTCTCCCTGTTTTCTGTGAGGTTTCTGCAAAGGCCTAAAAAGCAGAAAGCAAACAATAGATGCCAGGTAACCTCTTCCCCCATCCACCTCAAAGGGAGATGGGAAGAGATTGTGAACCAGTCTGCCAGTATTACTAATTATCCACACTGAGTCAATACAAGAGAATGAGAATTGTGTTGGGGAGTTAACTGTGAGCTCTATATTTCCTCTCTCGCCATTCTAGGGAGGGACAAGTGAGATAGAGGCCTCCACTAGCACCTCTCAGAATGTTTGGCTTATATCTCCTGGGGTTTGGAAGTCCATAGGGACTAATGTTCTAACTCTCACCTGAGGTAGTCCAGATGCAAGGTGCTGGCTGACCGGCTTCCCTGGGATGGTGAGTAAGGTGGGTGGCATGGAGAGCGAGCTGCACTGCCCTTGCCAGCAAGGCAAAGACGCATGAGTTGTCCTGTGGGCCAAGTGTACCTAGAAGGAAACCAACTTGGAGTCATTTAAAAAGGGTCCTTCCCATGAGGGATATCCAGAGAGGAAAGGGACCTCAGGAGAATATGTTTTACATGGGATGAGCCTCCAGAAGGCCAAGAAGTTGGGGGGAGAGGAGTCATAGGCAGTCAACCAGAGGAGCGGCATTGCCTAGTCCCCAGCAAGAGGGTCATAAAAAAGCCCACAGAGGTGACACACACAAGAGAGAAAGAGCCAACATTTGTGAGTCCTCCACGTCCATAGGGAACCAACTTCCAAAGATAATAGTATCCTGCACCAATTGGAAAAAACTGTACCCCTTTCCTTTAATCCCTTCTTCTCCTCACTAAACCCTGGGGGAGAGGGGTTCATAAATAGCAGCTGGCCAGCAGGAGAGGAGGAGTAAACTCTGAGCAGTAAAGGCAGGGATGTGGAGAAGCTCGGCACACCTTCCTTTATCACAGCAAGCATAACACCTGAAGCAGGCAAGAGATGGGCGAAGGGAGATCCTTTAGCCTGAATGAAGTTTAGAGTTGAGTTATGTTTAGGGCAGGTGTGAAGGGGAAGCAAGACAGTTTTCCAATTATATACCATGGAGTCCAGCTCCCTTGATAAAAATAGTTATTGAATATTAGAGAAGGATTGAGGAGGAAAAGTTGATACAGAGTATAACTAACCCTGATTTAGAATGTATGTACTCCAAGTATCTACACATACCTATTCACATTTTCTTCATATTTACTTAGATCCCACCAAAAGCATGGGTAACCAAAACTCATATACAGGTTAATAAAGACAGGGTATACACCTCTGGCAGAGTTTTAATTGGTACTCTGCTCTACACAGTCACTCAGGACCCAGGCTGATAGGCTGCACCATCTGGAACACGTAGCTTCCTCTGTTGCCACAGCAAGAGAAGAGCATCTTATAACTCGTCTTTCCTGATTGCCTGGAAGTGATACAAGGTGCTTCCATTCACAGCTTGTAGTGATTAGAAATAGTCATAAGACTCCCCTTTCTGAAATGGGGAAGGAAGCGTTGTCCTTGTGCCCAGCATGAGAGGAGCCCCAGATATCGGTGAGCCCTGGTAATGTCTCCTAGATCTCCTAATCCCACCAACCCAGAGATGACTAAAATCAACTTCCATGACATTTTACATGGCAGCTTCACTTACAGAGGCTGTCACCTTTCTCTGACAGACCTTTTATGCTGCTGAGCTGGTGTATCCGAATCTCTGATTGCAGGTCTCTGCTGCACAGGACACGTTATGAAATACGTTTTTAGACTGTTTGGAAACCTTGTACATAACTCATATTTTCTGGTTAAGAGCTATCACTTTCTCAGATTGTTTACTTTCTTCTACTTTTACCATCAATCCTGGTAGTTTTCTTTTCCCAAAGAAATCACATTAAACATTTTTTTCTTTACTGTCAAATTACACAGTCAAAAGAAAACAATGGAATTGGATTGAGATGTGGACAATGGGCATTTAGCAGTGTTCATTCATTAGCTGATAATTCATTTCCTCACGATGACTTCCCAGTATACAGATAATCCCAATTCATGTTTCAAATAAAATTGGCTATCCATCTGTAAAAAATAATCTCAGATCTTAATTTAATGGATTATGTGAGGATTCACACAAAGAACTCCTTGTAAACTGAATATGGGTTAACAAAATATATGGAAGAATATATTAAGAAACTTGACACGATGGCCTTCTTAAGCGACAAAATCCAAAAGTCAGGAATTCGTAATTCAAATGCCTGGAGGGAGCAAGCAAGTAATGTTGAGTGAAGAAAGCTGAGTGTGAGACCAATCAAATTGTAAAAAATTTATTTTTACTGAGCTATGACATAAGCAAAAGCCATTATACAAACATGTGACACTGGATACTTTTTAAATTTAATATGAAAAATGTAAATTAGGAAATGGAAATCTTGGGGAATTCCCTGGAGGTCCAGTGGTTAGGACTCCGTGCTTTCACTGCCAGGCCGGGGTTCAATCCCTGGTCTGGGAACTAAGATTCTGCAAGCTCAGGAGAGGCCAAAAAAAAAAAAAGAAAAACAAAATGGAAACTTTTTATAATTAATATTTTCTTTGTCCTGCCTTTGCTTTGCAATCCCAAACCTGATTTTCATACCAATTTTGGGTTTTGTGTTTCTAGTTGATACATGAAAACTGTCAAGCCATTACTTTATTTTGAAGTTTCACTTGGTCAGGGTCAGCATTTTTTTTTTTCAGGTTTTGACCATTGCTTTTCTTCTTTTACGTGTTATCTTTTTTTTTTTTTTTTTTTGACTTTTGTACTTAGCATGCAGGACCCTGAGACTGGGGACCACCACTACAGCCAGGCGTCCAGTAAAATTCTAGTCACAGACTGGGGGCTCCAAATCGCTCGCAAAAACTATCCAGGCCTCCTATCTGTCACGATGTGGACCCCTAGCGGTGAGTGACCTTCCCCGTAAGTACTCTGGGTTAGACAGCGACAATTCTACTCGGATGCCTGCTTTGAGTTTGATTCTCGCTCCCGAAACCGCCCCCATTCCGCACTTCCCCATCCTCAATTTCAGCCTCTAAGAAAACAGGCAAACTGGAAAGTAAACTGTTGGCCGTCGTGCGGCTTCTATGGGATCCGGGACTTCTTTGGTCGCTCTTGCCGAGGTGCGTAACTTCCAACATAACCTAACGCTTTGCGGGTTATTTATATTCCCATCATTTATAACCATTTATTGTCCCCACGTAAATTAATACCGTTGCGGGTAGGGAAAAGGCAAAGATGCTTCCGCTCCCTCGAAGCCCACAGCGTCCCAAGGCCTGGAGCATCCCCGGAAGACCCGGCTCCACTCCCGCTAATCCCTTCCCTTCCGCCAGGGCCAACCGGCGCGGAGCTCTCGGGGTCACGTGGTCGCCGGAGGAGGGGAAGTGGGCGGCTCGGCGGCCGCCATCTTGCCGCCTTGGAGGCGGAGCGTGAGGAGAGCAGGTCGCGCGCTTTCCCGCGCCTTCCCTCGCCCAGCCCCGCGCCGCCCTCCGTGCTCCTCCCCACTTCTGGCTCCTGTGGCCGCTCCCTGAGTGGAGGAGCGGGGAGCCCCGGAGGGCGGGGGGGGGTGTGTCGGGCGCGTGCTCGCGCCCTCCAACCGCCAGCCGCGGCCGCGGAGGCGCGCTTGGCCGGGCCCCAGGGGCGGCGCGGGGCGGCGGGGAGGGGGCTGCTCTGGGTGCGGGGGCGGTGCGCGGCGGCTGTGGCGGCCCGGGCTGCAGCTGCGGTGGCGCGCTGGGGGCCCGCGTCCAGCGCGCCCCCGGTCGGAGCTGCCGCCGTGGCCGCGGCTGCCGGAGCCATGTACCGCAGCGGCGCCCGCTCCTCCGTCTCTTCGCACCGGCCTAAAGAGAGCGGCGGGGGCGGCCCGCGCACCGGCCGCAGCTCCGGCTCCTCTTCAGGCCCGTCTCGCCGTACATCGCCGCCGTCCTCCGGCTCCTCCTCGTCGCGGACACCGGCTCGCCGACCCCGCTCGCCCTCAGGGCACCGCGGCCGCCGGGCCTCGCCGTCCCCTCCGCGGGGTCGCCGCGGCTCCCCGTCTCCGCCCCGCGGCCGCCGGGCCTCGCCGTCCCCGCCGCGGGGTCGTCGCCTCTCCCCGTCCCCGCCGCGGGCCCGTCGCGGCTCCCCGTCTCCGCCGCCGCCGCGGGGCCGACGACTCTTCCCGCCAGGCTCGGCCGGTTTCCGAGGGAGCAGCCGGGGGGAGTCTCGCGCCGATTTCGCCCGGGACGGCCGCGGAGACCATCCAGGCGACAGCGGCAGCCGGGTAATCCCACCCCCTCGACCCGGACTCCCTTTCTACTGCAGTCCTCTCGCCCGGGGTTCCCGCTTCCAGAAACGCCCTCAGCCCGGGCGACCCGAGGCCTCCAGGCCGGGGTCCCCACATCGAAGGCCATCCATCCCCCCCGGCCTCCTCAGCGACGCCCAAACCAGGAGGTTCCCGGTCAGCCCATGGAGCTTCATTTGCACAATAACGGACTCGGGACGCGCCCGGGCGCCGGGTCGGGAGGCAGTGCTGCATTTCCTGGCAATAGGTTGATTCTCTCACTCTGGGTGAGGTGTGGAAAAGTTTGCCGGGGCAAGGGGAATCTCCTCCAAGCCGTGTGCCTGATACTTTTTCAATAGTTGGTGTCCTCAGAGTTCCGTGGTTTTGTATCCCCTAGACCTGAGCTGCGCCCTGGACCTTGGAATGGCTGAAATGTCTTTGTGGCGAGTTAGGGTGGCTTACACAGTTCCAGGGTAGACACCGAGAGTGTAAACTGTTAGCTCTCTAAGTTAGAGCTGTGCCTCCGAAATCGAAGTGTGGGTACCCACAGTTATTGTAATAGCTGTTGCTGTAATAGCTACCTAGTTATGTGGCAGGAATGATGCTTAGCCCTTCACTTTACACGTTCTCTTTGAACATTAACGACCGTTTGAGGTGAGGGTTCCTCATCTAACAACTGAGGAACTCAGAGAGGTTTAAGTAACTTGATCAAGGCCACGCAGCTAAGAAGTGGTGGAGTGTGATTCAGTTCATCTCTGCCTGGTTCCCAACACCCTGATTTTAACTGTTATGTTTCCCTGCTAAAGGGACAGAGCATGAGGTTAAGAAGTTTAGTTTAGACGTAATATTGACTTCTCACCATAACCACCTTGCTAGTAGAGCCTCCTGGCAGAATCTGGTGTTTTGGAATTTGTTTTTATTATCAGTTCACCAATCTTTAAAAAACAAACCAAAAAAAACCCACCCCATGACAAAGTTTCTGTCTTACTGAGTGGCTTTCTAACAGTATCTGGGTACTCTGGTCATAGATGAGTTGACTTGTCACTGTGTTAAGATTTTCATAGCTGAGCATGTATAGTCTGAATGTTAGTCACTACAGAGAAAGTAAGGAAGACAGAAAACTACTAGTTTGTATAACCTCCCCTTTCTTCTCCAACGCAAAACCTATTTGCTCCAGTCTTTTCCGTCTCAGTAAATGACATCACCCATTGCTCAGCCAGAAACAGTGAACATCTCCCTTCTCCCAATCCGTAAGAATAACTTCATCTATCTAACCTGTCAGCTGTACCTCCAAAATACATCCTCCAAACTGTCCTGCTGCCATCACTCTAGTCTAAACCCTATGACCTCTTGCCCAGGTTATTACATTAGTCTCCTTTACACTCTTGTTACCATCCAGTTTTTTCTGTACCCAGCAATCAAAATGATTTTTAAAGACCTTCATTTTATACATTTGAGAAGTATTTATTGAACATTTACCATGCTGTTCTGGGCACTGGGGATACAATACTGAACAAACCTGTCAAAAACCCCTGCCCTCATAGAACTTATATTGTAACAGCAGGAGTCGGATAATAAATAAGAGAAGTAAAAAGTTTTGGCATGTTAAATATGATTAAGTGCTAAGAGAAAAAAAACA
The DNA here is from genome assembly GCF_039906515.1 of Pseudorca crassidens. Taxonomy (NCBI): domain Eukaryota; kingdom Metazoa; phylum Chordata; class Mammalia; order Artiodactyla; family Delphinidae; genus Pseudorca; species Pseudorca crassidens. The sequence continues at coordinate 32,576,261 of NC_090305.1, forward strand.
GAAGGGAGTTATAATTTTTGATAGGGTAGCCAGAGAAGGCCTTCTGGGAAGGTGACTTTTTAATAAAGACCTGAAGAAGATGAGGGTTATGGACAATATGAGCATCTGGAGGAAGTAATGTAGTTAGATCATATCACTCCCCTGCTTGAAACCCTTCTGTGGCTTGTTATACTAGGAATAAAAACCAAGTTCCCTAACTGTGACTTCTGACTCTCTTCTCCTATCACTTTGCTGCAGTCACACTGGCCACCTTTCTGTTGCCCAAAACATGCTAAGCTCATTACAGAGCATGTTCTTTTTGCCTGAAACATCTTCCATCTGTTCTTTGCAAGGCTGACATCTCATCATTCAGGCTTCAAATTAAGTAGTATCACCTCAGAAAGCCTCCTCTAACCAGCTTATCTGAAATAGCTCCTTTTCCCCAATCTCTTTCATGTTATTGTGTTTTAATGACTTTATACTGCTATCAGAAGTGCTTTATTTTTTTTTTAAACCTGTTTTTGGCTTGCCTCCTTTACTGGAAATGTATAGGTTCTGGCAGCAGGCTTAATTCACTCCTCTAGCCCCATGCCTGGTACCAGGAAATTAAAGAATAAGAGGTCACTGATTAGGAGGGTTGGAAGCATGGACTTTCATCTAAGAAAAATGATAATTTTTTTAAAGTCCTTTATTTTTGGAGTAGAATCTTACCGTAGCCATTTCACACCTTGTAGGACCACAACTTTGTGACTAGGGAGGAGAACATTTTTGAATGTAGAGATATCTTGACCTTATTGACTACTTATTGTGTTATTTTTTACTTTTGTAGAGACGCTCTCCTGGTCTGCGTTCTGACTCTTCTTTGGAACAGAGCTTAAGGATCACTGTTGGCAATGACCACTTCTGTGTTGGCATACCAGAACGGCGGCGGCTTAGTGATCGACTGGGGTCACCAGCGGATAATCTGGAGGATGTGGACAGGTAGGCTTCATCGGAGACAGGGCACACCATAGTAGTGCTTGAAGTTAGAAATGTTGCTGTTTTCTGAATGATGTATTTGAAAGGGTGGCGACAGCACTGAAGTTATACCCTGCATCCAGTACAAAGTATAACATTGGAAAAGGGTTTTTCAATGGGGTAGACTCTGAAAGAATTATGTAGGACTTCCCTGGTGGTGCAGAGGTTAAGAATCCGCCTACCAATGCAGGGGACACGGGTTCGAGCCCTGGCCCGGGAAGATTCCACATGCTGCGGAGCAACTAAGCCCATGTGCCACAACTACTGAGCCTGTGCTCTAGAGCTCGCAAGCCACAACTACTGAGCCCATGTGCTGCAACTGCTGAAGTCTGTGCGCCTAGAGCCCTGCTCCGCAACAAGAGAAGCCACTGCAATGAGAAGCCTGCACACCGCAACAAAGAGTAGCCCCCGCTCGACGCAACCGGAGAAAACCCGCATGTAGCAACAAAGACCCAACACAGCCAAAAATAAATAAATTAATGAATGAAAAAGAAAAGGTTTAGCTAAATTCATGATATATCTATATCTATCTATCTATATATGAAACATATACACATTAATAGAAAGTGAGAGATCTTTTAAAATGTGTGTTTTCTTTTTTATATTTTCTCGGCTGCGTCGTGTGGTATGTGGGATCTTAGTTTCCCCGACCAAGGATCGAACCCGTGCCCCTTGCATTGGAAACGCAGAGTCTTAACCACTGGACCTCCAGGGAAGTCCCTAAAATGTTTAATTTTAGTTACTACTTTACAACCACTGAGGGCTGAGGAAGGGCATTTAATACTCCATAGTATTAAATATAGATCTCAGGTACTAGGAACTTAGGTATATCTGGGAAGTAAATAATCACATTAGGTGTTTTTCACCTCATAAAAGAGTAAGGATGGGAGTACAGGGAAGGCACTCTTTCTGAGAGCTGAGAACCATGTCTATTAATGGTCTCTGCCCAGTACACTAGGAGTTTTCACAAATGTTTAGCAGTACCAATAAATCAATATAATGTTCTTTCAAACTGAGATTGTCCATGCAGTAGTGCACAGAGTATAGGCAGGCAGGTTGGGGACAGCTGGGCAGGAAATCTGAGGACCACTGCTGCCCTTTGGTAATATTTACTTCAAAGCTTCAGTGGCTATTCAATGTAGTGAAGCAAAGCGGGACAGTCACATAACAGTGAAACTTCTGAGTTTCAAGGTGTGTAACTATTAATTGAGGCAACAGCTCTTGCGTTTCTGGCTGCTTCTATTTTGGGAGATGATTGAGTAGGTGGTGCATGGTGTGATTCTCTTCCTTCCTTGCTGAGGTTTTGAGGTAACTTTAGCATTTCCTCTTGTTAGTTCTGGGTATCACCTCACTTTCCCATAAACTTTGTTATGCATGTGTGCTTCAGATAGCCAATTGTCTGTTTAAGTTATAAAAATTAAAAATTTCCTCTTAGGATGTTTGAGGTTGTAATCTTCTTTCACGAATACTGTTTCAGAGAGACAAATTTATTTTAGAGAAAGTGAGATTAAGACTCTAAAAGGAGGTCCCAGGCCATTCTTTGGACTTTTTGCCCCCAGCACTCTTGCTCAATATAGTTTGTGTGGATAATAACTGTCGGCTAAAACCAGGCCATAGGAATGTTGGCACTCTCAAGATGTCTTCTCGACTGTGAGTCCACTGTTCAGTTGATGAAATGAGCCATTTCCATCCTTTGTATGTAGGTGTGTGTTTATTTTTTTCCTGAGACCCTCTATTCTTTCTCTTCCCATATTGAATTTGTTAAATTTTAATACCTGGTTTGGGTTATAGCCAAATCAAGGGTTGTCAGTCTCCTCACCATGGCAGCTCTGTGTGTACGATTGTAACTTACTCTGAAAAGGGAACGTGAACATGTTGTATGAAGACTCTTAGCTTCTAAAAACTTGTGGATGTGAGGTTGATTTCCCTTGTTTATCAAAGTACTACGCACATTATACGTTCCATTCATGGAATTCTCATCTCCTAACTCCTCCTTGCCCTGACGTAGGTTGAGGGAGTAGAATTTTTTCCCTCTGATTTGCCTTAGGGAACAGACAGAAGCAAACAACTTTCTTCAGGCATTTTGGGGATTCAGCAGAGGAAAATAATGGGAAGTTTGGGTTCTGGAGGACCTTTTTTTTTCCTCATATACATTTTAAGCAGCTTTATTTAGCCATAATTCACGTACCATACAATTCACTCATTTAGAGTGTACAGTTCAGTGACTTTTAGTATATTCATAGAGTTGTACATCTACCACTGTGATCAGTTTTATTTTTATTACCTTATCCTTAGCTATTAGTCTCACCGCCCGCCCCAAGCCTATTACTAATCCACTTTCTATCTCTATAGATTTACCTATGCTGGCCATTTCATAGAAATAGAATCATACAACGTGTGGTCCTTTGGTGACTGGCTTCTTTCACTTAACATATGTTTTCAAGATTCACGTTTTTTCATATAACAGTGCGTCATTCCTTTTTTTCTTTCATATAACAGTGCGTCATTCCTTTTTTATTGCTGATAATAATTTCATTTTATGTGTTTTGTTTATTCATCAGTGATGGATGGATAACATTTTAGTTGTTTCTGCTTTTTAGCTATTATGAATAATGCTTCTATGAACATTGGTGTACAAACTTATGTGGATGTATATTATATGTTTTTTTAATTTCTTTAATGGAATTTGTAAACACAGAAAAAGTAGAATAGTACACTGAGCCTCCATGTACCCATCCCTACATTGAACAATCAATTTTTTAAGTAGATTTTATTTTAGAAAAGAGTTGGACTTAACCAAAGCTTTCAGAGAGAGTTTGTCAGTGGACTATTCTGAGCTGCAGGGGATCGGGGCCCTTTTTAGGACTTACTTTTATTGCAGCCAATTCTCTTTCTTATCCTTTGGGAGAACTGGGGAAGGAGGACGTGAGCTTCTAATCAACCTGATTTCTGCCTGTATTTACATGATAGCTCATTCTTTTAACTGTTTCTATTCCTTCTTTCATTGTTTTTTGCCTCCTTTTGCTGGAGATTGCAAGTTTAAAGTGAGTCTTTCTGAGAGCCATTTCATTATTTCTAGCTTCTTGATATTTAATGTTGGATTAGATCTTGGGCTAGTATGTTGCTTGGTGGAGACATGTAAGAGTTCTGGTGAGGAGCAGAATGTGGGAGCATGGATGCACTTTCCACTACCCATGGAGCCTGTGATTTTCCTCTACACTAATGTGATCAGAGACTATGTATGGTAGATGGTGTTTTGGCAGTGCAGTGACTCAACTCATGGATGTTCCTCCCTGGAAATAGATGTCTTCGTGGCTGACAAACCTACAGAGTAAAATGTTTTACTCTAGTTACGTTCGATTTTGGAGATCATCCTTGGTCATTCTCATTCTTTCCTATTATTTCATAGTACATTGGGACCTCAGAATTCCCCAAATTCTTAGGGAGGAGGTGAATAACAGGAACCTCAATTCCCATATGTGGCATGCTTATAGAGGAGGTGATAAAGTTTATCCTTTATAGTCTTTCATAAAGTTATTTATAGCTGTTACCCAGGTCTAAAACTGAACAAAGACTGGGCTGGCGAATGAGAAAAAGCAACTCTTTGATGTTCTACTTAGTCCCAGAAATAGGAAAACAACTATAAAAAAAAAGAAAAGTCATTTCTCAAAACTCACAAAAAAACAGAAGTAGCTACTAGCATGTAGAAGACAGCAATAATTACCATCCTCTGAACAGTAATTCACTCTGAAGTGTGAGTGACATGTAAGTTTTTCAAAGTGGTATGCTTAAAGTGCTAGGGGATCTTTATTTCTATCTGTGATTTAAGTCAGAAGCTTTTAGGGGGCAATAGAAACTCTGACCATAGTGCCCAAAAAGATTAGGATATTGTGTGTGATATAGAGATCTGCGCTAAAAGGACAGATGTCCAATCCTGTATTTTTACCTTCATGCCATGAAAGTCTAAGACCTTTTTATTTCTATAAAATAAAAATATATAGTGAGATAAACCATCACATACTCTTTCTGGGCCAAAGATTAGCAGAGTGCTTGTGGATATCCAGGCAAGGCAGGAAAGAGGGTAACAAACAGGCTGTGAGGGAGTTTTATGGTTTTTAATATATGAGCCAGCAAAACAAAGCATTGGAGAACCTTCTAAAACTTATGAGAAAATCATGCCAATTGGATAGATCAATGGTTAAAAAAAATTTTTTCCCCACAGTGAAACTCTTTTTTCCCAAAGGAAATATTATATAGAACTTTATTATATAAACAGATAAAGTTGGGACCAGTATGATTTCAGTGAGGTGGAAGGCCCAGAGCCATGCAGGCTCTTAACCTCCTTCCTTTAGGCAGCTCCTGAGCACTCTTCAGAATCTCTGTGGAACACAGCTTGAAAATCATTGATCTGAACTGGTGTTTCTCAAATTTTAAAGTGCATACAGATCACCGGGAGGGCTTGTTAAAATGCAGATTCTGATTCAGTAGGCCTGAGTGGAACCTGAGAACCTGCATTTCTAAAAACTTCCTGGGTAATACTGATGTTGCTGATTCAGACCACAGTTTCAGTAGCAAAGAGCTAGAATTTAGCTAGTGTGAAGTTGGGTAACCCATGTCTCTTTGTAGTCTGGTAGTGGTGTTTTTGCGTCTCCCAGACCCTAGCATGATACTATGCATCCCCAAAGTCTAATCAGAGAGATTAGCCTAAGAATTCTGTCTAGATACATTAGTAGTATCTTTGGTTAGAGGCTCCAGCTGCTTGTGCCCTGGGGAAAGGGAGAAGAAGTATTCCATGTATATACATAGATTTGTTCTTGGACTTCATGATTATTGTCTTTTGTTCTAAGCATTCTACAGCCCCCTTGCCAGATGTCAGTCTCTTAGCCTTGTCTGGTCTTGCTCTTTCCAAGTCCATTATATTCAGTGATGCTTGTCTCTTTTCTCAGGGATGACCTGACTGATGATTCTGTCTTCACTCGAAGCTCCCAGTGCTCTCGAGGTCTTGAACGATATATTTCCCGGGAGGAGGCACCTCTCAGTCCCTTCTTGGGACAACTTGACGAGGACTACCGAGCAAGAGAAACTTTCCTGCATCGGTCTGATTATAGTCCCCATGTCAGTTGTCATGATGAGCTGTTGCGGGGAACAGAACGGAATAGAGACAAACTCAAAGGCTCCTACTCTATACGACCTGAGGAAAGGAGCCGGGAGGCCAAACGGCCCCGTTATGATGACACAGAGAAGATACACAGCATGGGAGGTGATCACACAAGTTTTACATCGGGGGCCCGCAACTATCGACAGCGTAGACGGAGCCCGAGTCCTAGGTTTTTAGACCCTGAGTTTCGAGAGCTGGACCTTGCCAGGCGAAAACGAGAGGAAGAGGAGGAACGAAGTAGGAGCTTGAGTCAGGAACTGGTGGGAGTTGATGGTGGTGGCACTAGCTGTCCCATCCCTGGATTGTCAGGTGTCCTAACAGCATCGGAGCCAGGATATTCTTTACATCGGCCAGAGGAAGTATCTGTGATGCCCAAGAAGTCAATTCTGAAAAAGCGGATTGAGGTGGACATGGAGCCTTCCATGCAGGTCTATGCTGCATTTCTTCTAGGGTCTCTTGCTAGTCCCTGTAATATTTTAAAGCCTAGTTACTTTCCTGGGGGCTGTGTCCCTAAGGTATCTTTGGAATATGTGTTGGACCAACATTGTTATGCCTATGAGCCGTACCTTCCAGGACTCTCCAAAGGAAACTGTAGGCTTCATAATGCAACAGTAGAGGGCTTCTACTGTCATGTATTAGGCTTTCTAAACAGACATTTTGGAGAGTATCTATTAAAGGTTTTTTTTTTCCGCCTCTAAATTGGATAGTCCTTTAGGATCTTTGAATATGGGTTTCTTGGAAATGAAGCTTGAAGAGCAAAGGGAGGAGCTGATCTGAATTTTCCTCATCTCTCTTTAAAGAGAAGAAAAAATGTATGAGTGGTAGGACAGTAGACCAGAAATCAGATGATTCTGATTCTGGACCCGTCTCTACCACCAACTTGCTGTGTGATTTTTAAATAAGTCACCTAACCATTCTGGACCTTGATATTTTTTTCTCACTTATGAAAAGATGGTCAGGCATGAGCACTTGTTTTTACCTGTCCTTTTAGGAGCTAAATGTTTCTGAAGAAGTGCCTGAGGGCACTTAGGGAAGTAAGGGAAGGCGATCAGTTAGGGTTAACAGAGTTTCCTGACCCTACTTCAACCAAAGTAGCTCTGCTTTTATGTTTTTTTCAGGGATCCATAAAAAAGAAAGCAAGTAAGCTAGGGCATCTCTAAAGTCCTTTTGAATTCAAATTCCTTGATAAAGACTACAACAAATGGGCAAAAATGCAGACTCAATCTGCCTTCTTTTCTGTTTCCCCCTGCTATGGCAGAACCATCTGGAGAAACGGGAACCCAAATCTTGAACCTGGCTAAGGACCTCCCTTTCATCCACATTTATCTTTTCCCTATTAATTCAAGAAGAGCAAAGTATTTATGCATTTATCTCAATTACTAGTTTTCTGAGATTCTGCATAGAGGCTAATTCAGTTATGTTTGTCTTTGCAGCTTGAGAGTTTTTCCAGCAGTACCAGCTCCAGCCAGGATCACTCCCTTTACTCTGGACACTCATCTCTTCCACTAAGTGGTGCTATTGCTGCTTTTGCCTCAGAGGTTGAAAACAACAAGGGAACTGTGGTAGAGACTACCCTGAAGGAATCTCAGGGCAACCTCTACCAATGGGGCCCCCTCTCTGGGATACCCAAAGACAGCAGTCCCCTCAGAGAGCAGTTTGGAAGTTTTCTGTGCCACAAGGAAAAATTGGATATGAAGGCTGAGGGACCAGAGCGACACACAGACTTCTTGCTTCCTCATGAGAGAGCTAGCCAGGATGGCAGTGGTTTCTCCTGCATTCTGAGCATGTTAGCAGATTCTACCAGTACACAGGAAAAGAGGCGACGTAGCTTCCCTGACATTGAGGATGAGGAGAAATTTCTCTATGGGGATGAAGAAGAGGATTTAAAGGCAGAATCTCCACCAAAGCCCCTTGGGGGCTCTGAAAGTGAAGTTATGAGGCAGAAGGGAAGCTCCCTACCCTCTTCAGCTCCAGCTGTAAAGCTAGAATCAATAGAAGAGACCAGTCCAGAATATGCAAAGATTCATGACTTGCTCAAGACCATAGGGCTGGATATTGGAGTAGCAGAGATTAGTAAACTGGCTGCACGCACCCAGGAACGACTTCATGGCAAGAAGCCATCACGTTCCTCTGCTGACCGCCGTTCCTCTGTTGACCGGCACTTTTCAGCAGACCGCTGTTCCTCAGTTGACCGCCGTTTCTCAGCTGATCGGCGCTCTGCAGATCCTCACAGACTGGAGAGTGGAGAGGCACACCATAGCAATACCCACTCCCCAGAGGTATCCCATCCACACCCAGTCTCCCCTGTGGATCCTTACCTGCTCACAAAAAACAGCCCCCCGTTCCTAAAGTCTGACCATCCAATGGGTCATATTGCAGGACCTGAGGTGGTTGGCAGTGGGTTTCAGTCATCTGTTGCAGTCAGGTGCATGTTGCCATCAGCCCCATCTGCCCCAATTAGACTTCCACACCCTGCTTCTTTATCTCAGTTTCATATGCCAAGGGCCTCTCAGTTTGCTGCAGCTCGGATACCTCCAAACTACCAGGGACCTGCCATTCCCCCTGCTTCCTTTGATGCCTATAGGCACTACATGGCATATGCAGCCTCTAGGTGGCCCATGTACCCTGCCTCCCAACCTTCAAACCACCCTCTACCTGAACCACACAGGATAATGCCAGTTACCAAACAAGCTACCCGTAGCCGTCCCAATCTCCGTGTGATCCCCACTGTGACTCCTGATGAGCCCAAGCAGGAGGAGTCAGTGCTGGGCTCAATTCCTCCTGCCCAAGTGCCTGTCCATGTGTCCATCCCATCACTCATAAGATATAATCCAGAGAAGATCTCGGATGAGAAGAACCGTGCTTCCCAGAAACAGAAGGTGAATATTAGCTTTGGGCATCCTGTGCCTGAATCTTCTATTTTAACATAAATTTTTATCTTTTAGAGGGAGCTGAAAATTTGCAAGGCCCAAGGCAGTCTTTAGAGACTGCTGTCTTACCATAATTTTTTCTTTTATGTTTTCTCATTTGGACTAAAGTCTGGCCGTAGGTCCCACTGTGATTGCTAGACTTCTTTTTTAAGTTTATTTCTCTATTGGAATTATCAGCCTTAGGACTCTATGGGTAGGAGCTGGGAACCTTGAAGTCTTTAATATGACCTCATCAGGGAGAGAGGAACCAAAATTGGGCTGGGTGAAAGAGAAATCAGGAAATCTATGTTTCATCCCAGTGAGTTTTGGATCTTTTTCCTGTAGTGATTATGGGGTTTAAAAACTAATAACTAGTTGTTGCTTGGTAATTAAACCAAGAAGTAAGCTTTGCTTATTCTGGTTTAACTTAGAGTCCAGGAATAATAATATTTTTTGATACTTTTTTTTTAAAGTAGTTTTTATAGTGTCAAAAATAGTTTTTATACTTTTTTTTAAAAAAGTAGTTTTTATACTGTTCATCGGGTTCCCAGGCTATAGAAAGGGAGCAGTGGCTGGGGTAAAGATATAATAATTCTAGATGCTTTAGAGCAGTAGGTAAAAATTATGTAGGGATGAGGAATACAGAATAGAAGAATTTTGAATAGAAAAATTAATATGTACTGTTAATTTTACAGGTCCTTAATAACTAAAAACTCATTTTGTTAAACAAGGTGACCTAAGGATGATAAAATTGTAATATGTGTAAATTTGGTTTGCTAATAAAATTAGAAGAATTTCGAATAGAAAAATTAATATGTACTGTTAATTTTACAGGTCCTTAATAACTAAAAACTCATTTTGTTAAACAAGGTGACCTAAGGATGATAAAATTGTAATATGTGTAAATTTGGTTTGCTAATAAAATAATTAAGACCTGAGGAGAAAAGGCAAAATTGTAGGCCTAATCTCATTTTTTTTCCAGTTGAACAGAAATTTAGCTAATCCTTGAGAAGACAAAAAACACCTCTTAATTTTCCATGGTACTTGGGTGCCCTGAACCTCAGTCTTTTGGTTTTTTTTTTTTTAAGTCTTTTGGTAAATAGGAAGATACGTTCCATACAACAAAACCTAAGACTGCAGAAACACTGTCTGGAGACTAGTGCTTTCCCTTTACGTTTAAAAACCTAGTACTTAAGTCAGGGCTGACAATACACAGATTTTTCACATGAGCTCCTTATATAGACAAGCCATATTTGTTTTTCCATTTGGTGATAGTAATACAGTTGAAAGATCAGGGCTTTAGGGCATGCGTAGCTGGATTTTAAATCATCTTACTATATGATCTTTTGGTATGTTACTTAGTCTTTTGCAACCTCAATTTTCTTACCGTGAAACAGATAGTTTCATGACTAAATAAGATGATATATGTAATGCAGCTAACACAGTGCTTCATCCGGTAACACATATTAGTTCCCTTCTTGATGGCTCCTTTTGGGCTCAGAACTACTATCTAATAGTGTAGTGCTTCCTGTATGAAAAAAGTACTTTCCGGTCAGTACAGTTCTGGAAAGGATAATTCTATTCTGGCACTTGGATTGGAATGAAATATCACCTTCACTATAAAGTCAGCCTCTGTGTGCAGGCATTTGGATTCTTGCATTCAGATATTATCTAGTGTGAAGGTTTATGGAAAAGAACAATAGAAAAGGGATGTTGGAGGCTAAAGGATCTCTTACCATTTTGTACTTTGCAGGTTATTGAAGAGAGGGAAAAGCTGAAGAGTGACCGGGAAGCTCGCCAGAAGAAGATGTACTATCTCAGGACCGAGTTGGAGCGGCTTCATAAACAACAAGGTATCAGACACTTCTTTGCATGACTGCCTTTTGTAACTTTAGTAGGAGACCCAAATGGAGAGCTTTGGGGATTCTCAGACAGTTCATTGACACTGAAGCTTCACTTTCAAACAATTTTTGATATAATTAGACTTATAGAAAAGTTGCGTTAATGGTGTAAAGAATTCTCAGGTTCCATGATTATTAACATTTTACTATATTTGCCTTATCCATTTTTCTCTCTCAGTTGTGTTTGTGCATATGTGTATATTTTTCCTGAACTGTTTAAGAGTAAGTTGTAGATATGTATTCCTTTACTCCTAAACACTTAAGTGTGTGTCTTCTAACAACAAAGAATTCCCTTGGATAACCACAGTATGCTTATCAAAATTAGAAAATTAACAGTAATATACTAGTCTACTGATCTTACTCATATTTCATCAGTTGTCCCAATGATGTCCTGAAGCAAAAGAAAATGAAAGATTACACATTGCATTCAGTTGTCATGTTCTTTTAGTCTCCTTTAATCTGTAGTAGTTCGCGAATCTCCAGAAGAGGTCACATGTTTTGTAGAATGTCCTTTAATTTTGGTTTGTCTGATGTGTCCTTATGATTAAATTCAGGTTATGCATTTTTGGCAGGAACATCACAGAAGTGATGCTAAGTTCATATCAGGTGTTGATTTGTCCCATACTGGTGTTGTCAACTTTGATCATTTGGTTAAGGTGGCGTCTGCCAAGTTTCTCCACTGTAAGGTTACTATTTTACCCTTTTCAGTTAATAAGTATCTTATAGGGAAGATACTTTGAGACTATGTAAATATTCAGTTACTCCTCAAATTTTGGCCCACTAGTTTTAGCATTCATTGATGATCCTTGCCCAAATCAGTTATTATTATGATGGTTGTTAAATAGTAATTTTCTAATTTCATCATTCCATCTTTGTTAATTAGTTGGCTTTCTACTATGAGGAGGAGCTTTCCACCCACACCTCCTCCCCCATTTATCTGTCCATTTATAACAGTATGAACTCATGGATTCTTAATAGGTAATAATATTTTACTATTATTATTTATCTTCATGCTCAAATTGCCCCAGATTTGGTCAGTAAGACCCCCTTTAAGTTGACTCCTGTGTCCATCATTTTTTGAGTACTTCCTTTTTGGCACAAGAAGATGCCCCATGATGCCTCTGTTGATTCCACCTCTTCATCTATGCTTTTAGGAATTCACATACACTAAGAACATAGCAAGGCTTCTATATTACAGCTTGGTGATAGCATGGAAGAGTAGAAGTGGGAGAATATATAATTTCTTCTGTTTGGGTTTGGGCTGTTTAGGGATGAGAAACTTAGTTATTAATCCTGTGAGGATTAATTCATGAGGACCTGCAATTTGTAATAGGAGATAACATTAGGTGAGCTTGAGGCAAAACCTAAAACTCAATGGAGGTATTGGTGAAGGGTCGTTAAATCAGATAAAGTCAAATATGTGACTGAATGTTTTTTGCCCTCTGAGTAATTCTTTAGTTCTCTGAAGAGGACAGCCACAGGATTCATAGTCACACATGCACACAAACTTGTATATACCCTTTTAGGGATTCATGCAGTGCCTCCCTGAAACCTATCCATAGGTGCTTAGTTAATAACCCTTACATAAGAAATAATGTAATCACTCAATCACTTTACCTCCATAGGAGCTTCAACTAAACCAGCCCATGTGGAAGGCAAGTCTCACCTGCTTTTAGAATGTTTTATGGAGAAAGATTTTGTGACCATAAAGTCTTGAGAATTAGTACTTATGACTGAAATATGACTTGTTAACTTTCCTTGTGCTTCTTTCTGTTGACATTTGACTACTCAGGGGAAATGCTGCGTAAGAAACGAAGGGAGAAGGATGGTCACAAAGACCCACTCCTGGTAGAGGTGAGTCGGCTTCAGGATAACATTATGAAGGACATTGCAGAACTTCGACAAGAAGCAGAAGAGGCAGAAAAAAAGCAGTCTGAACTGGACAAAGTGGCTCAGATCTTGGGAATTAACATTTTGGATAAATCTCAGAAGTCTTCAAATGACAGTAGGGATCCTACAGAGAAGACTGGGAAAGCAGAAAAATCCAGGAGCCCAGAAAAAGTGTCATCATCCTCAAACTCCTTTTCCAACAGCAAGGTAACAACTCAACTTTTCCTTTTTTATTGTATCTTTTATTTCCATGGACTCCTAAAGAAGCCTTCTAACTAACCATTTTCTTAGCATCCTTTTCCAATCTGTTCTTAGTCTTGCTAGAGTTATCTTTGTAAAGCATAGTTCAGATCATGGTATTCTCCTTCAGAATTTTCGCAGTTCCCCATTGCCCACAAAGTAGAATCCTGGGCCCTCCATGTTCTAGTTCTAGCATTTACTCCTTAACTCACTCCAGTTTGGCTTCTAGTTTTCTCATAACTCGTAATGCCATTTTGTAGGTTCATATTTAGCAACAAGGTCACCACTATGTTGTACAGCCTCAAATTCAGTTCTCAAATCAGTATTTGATATAGGGAACCACTGTCCCCTAAAAAAATGTTTTCTTCCCTTGGCTCCTATCACATTTCTTTTCCTCCTATATGCTGGTTGCTCCTGTTTAATCTCCTGATCTTTAAATATTTTAGTTCTTCAGGGCTCAGTTCTAGCCTAATTCTCTAGAATTCTGCTTTCTCCCTAGGTCATTTCATTCAGTCCTATGCTGAAATACCATACTGACAACTTTCAGTTTTATACTCTAGCTCAGGTGATTCTTCTAAGGTTCAAATCTGAGTGTCCAACAGACTACTCACTATTTCCACTTCATTGTCTATAAACACCTCAAAATCAATATATCCTAAAGTAAACTAAGATTGTGCTCAACCTCCCTCTAACCTTTTCTTCCTCTGTTGTTACCCATCTCAGTGAATGATACTACTATCCAACAGTTTTCATGCCAACAACCTGAAGAGCATGCTTAGTGCTTCCCCCCCGCAAACTGCTCCACACACCAAGTCAATTACAGATTCTGCCAATTTTCCCTCCAAAGTAAATCTCAATTCCGTTCATCTCATCATCTCTATTGCCATCCAAGTTCAAGCCACCTTCAGTTCTTGCTTGTGCTGCTACACTCTTAATTCTTTCTCCATATTCAGCTGGTGATTGAGATACTTCCTTGCCTACCTCTTCAGCCTCATTTCACGCCTCTTTTTTCCTTTGCTCTCTGTAATTTCGTTACTGGCATTTTCATTCCTTAAATGTTTCATCATTAATGTCTTTGTGTCTTCTCCTCCTTCTGGTTACCATGTGAAACCCACTCTTCTTATCCTGTCTTCTAACTAACTCATATTCATCTTCAGATCACAGATTAAATTATTTCCCTGACTCCCTTCCTTCATTTTCCAGGTTGTTAAATTTGCCTGATATACACTATCATAATACCTGACATTTTCCTTCTTAGCATTTATGGCAGTTGTAATTATATAATTACATGTGTCCCCCAATTAGATTTTAAGGTTCAAGGGATCAGGGACCATATCTGTCTCATTCTCCTATATAGTCCCCAGTACATAGCTCAGTGCCTGGCATGTAGCAAATGGGTAGTGCTCAAGAAATATGACACTACACTTTATACTCCTGCCACCTTAGAATGCTTGCACTTTTCCAGATGTGCCTCTCTAATTTTGCATTAATAATCTTCTTAGCCTGTCTCCCAACCCTACTCATCCACTAAGGTCCAACTTGAATACTACCACCTCCGTGAAGAATTCCTGAATTCCATACAGATTGAGTCAGCCCTTTTTTAGCACTCCCGTAGTATGTTACTTTGTTTCTTTATAAGATTTATTTCATTCTGTCTTATTGAAAACATGATTAAGGTCATGCCTGGGGGCTTCCCTGGTGGCGCAGTGGTTGAGCGTCCGCCTGCAGATGCAGGGGACACGGGTTCGTGCCCCGGTCCGGGAAAATCCCACATGATGGGCCCGTGAGCCATGGCCACTGAGCCTGCACGTCCAGAGCCTGTGCTCCGCAACAGGAGAGGCCACAACAGTGAGAGGCCTGCGTAGCGCAAAAAAAAAAATAAAAAAAAAATAATGCCTGTTCTCATGCCTGTGTCTTCCACTAAATGAGAGCTTCTTGAGAATAACAGAATATAACTTATTTATTTTTGTGTGTCCCATGGCATCTGGTATATCTAGTACATAGTAGATGGTCAGTTAATGTTGGGGGTTAGAGAAGAAGATATTCTGTATTCTCTGTCAGCCAAGCTCTAATTTTTTCATGTCTTCCTGGGAGAGTTCTTTTTCTCAACCAGGTAAGACTGTATTCTTATATCAGGATCACTGAGTTCAGGGCCTTTGATGGGAGAAGAGCTTGAAAGTTCTGACCCTTTGTAGCTGACTTACACGTTGTTTGGGGTTCCATTTATGCACCAACCCCATGATAATCTATCATCTTGACTTGAGTGAGCCTTCATGCTCTCTGAAGCTAACAAGGATATGTTGCAATTGGATTTTCATTTCAGCAGTAAGGAATATTCTCTTTACAAGCTCTGTTTCCTACCTGTCCTTGGTATTTCTTCTTTCTTTGCCTCTTTTTATTTTATTATTTATTTATTTATTTTTTGCGGTACGCGGGCTTCTCACTGTTGTGGCCTCTCCCGCTGCGGAGCACAGGCTCCGGATGCGCAGGCTCAGCAGCCGTGGCTCACGGGCCCAGCCGCTCCATGGCATGTGGGATCTTCCTGGACCGGGGCACGAACCCGTGTCCCCTGCATCGGCAGGCGGACTCCCAACCACTGGGCCGCCAGGGAAGCCCTGCCTCTTTTTAAAATGCATAGTTGGTTTGAGATTTTCTTTCTCTTGAATAGGTCATTTCATAAAAATAAACACATACACACAATTCCACAGTTCCGTTCACCTAGACACAATTGTTACTAATACCTTGGTGTTTATTATTCCAAATTCCGTTCTTCCGTTCGTTCATTTAACAAATATTTCTTGATCTCCAAAAAAGTGCCAGACACTGTTCTAGATATGGGAAGTATAGCAGGGAACTATATAGACAAGGTCCTTATTCTAATGAAATGGGAGAAGATAGTCAATAAGTAAACAAGTGCAGGTTAGGTAATGACAAGTGCCTAAAAAAAAGAAAACAGGATAAGGGATATAGAGTAGTTAGGGAAAGTCTTTTGGATAAGGTGACATTTGACATTCTGTGCCTATTTACATATCTGTATTGATTATTCAGATGTATTTTGTTACTTACTTTCCTAGTCTATCATGAACATCTTTCCATGTCAATAAACAGACTTTTATAATATCATTTTTAGTGACCTTATTTTTGTTGTATGGATACCAAAATTTATTTAACCAACGAAATCACCTGTAGTTTGACATAATTTTCTAAGGATAAATGTCAAGGAGTAGAATTGCTGGGTCAAGGGTATAAAGAATTTTGAGGTATGTAATATGTATTCCTAGGTTATCTTCTGGAAAGATGGTGCCCGTTAGTACTCACCAGCAGTGTATGCATGTGCCCATCCCTTACCTGCTGGGTGCGATCTCTTTAGTGACTCTTGAATAGGACTCTAATAGGGGAAGATTATCTTTGAAGTCTTAATTGTTTCCCTTTCTCCATATTGTCTTCCTCTCCCCACCAGCCAGTATTCAGAATGCCCAGTTCCCTGATCTTGTCTACTGTGGAACCTCATTCATACTTACCTTCTCTGTGTTCCAAAATTTACCGTTTGTCTGTGCCTCACTCCCCAATGTTATTGGGGAAATTCTCATTTCCTGAATTATCTTGTTCCCAGCTTGCTGACAAATGATTTCATATTAAAGTATTTTTTTAATTTATTTATTTATTTATTTATTTATTTTTTGGCTGCATTGGGTCTTTGTTGCTATGCGCAGGCCTTCTCTAGTTGAGGTGTGCGGGCTTCTCATTGCGGTGGCTTCTCTTGTTGCCGAGCACGGGCCCTAGATGTGTGGGCTTCAGTAGTTGCGGCACACAAGGCCCAGTAGTTGTGGCTCACAGGCTCTAGAGTGCAGGCTCAGCAGCTGTGGCGCACAGGCCTAGCTGCTCCGCGGCATGTGGGATCCTCCCGGACCAGGGCTCGAACCCGTGTCCCCTGTATTGGCAGGCAGACTCTTAACCACTGTGCCACCAGGGAAGCCTTAAAGTGTTTATTATTGATACTTAATGTTGGGGAGTTGATATGTTTTAAAAGAGGATTCATGTTAACTCAAAGGTGTTAAATTCTAATGGTGATACTTTAGGCAGGTAGAAATATTTTACCCAGATCCTTTTAAGTCATCCCACATAGATGACTATCCCCTTTGTCTATGCCAGCCTTACTCTCTAGTTATCTGTATCAGGATGTGTCTGTGATAAGAGAGTTCACTATCATCTGTTTTTTGCACTTGCTTAATCTGTCAGTTACCTTTTCCATTTTGGTTTTTCTTCCCTCCCTAGTTGTCATTACAGTTGATAAATTTAATGTATTTAATCGCATAGGTAGCACATTTAACATCTACCAAAGGGTATACGGTAAAAGACTCCTATCCATTTCTGTTCTGTATTACCCCTTCCCAGAGGCAACCAGTGTTTCCATAATCTTGAGTATTCTTCTAGATATTTTAGGATATATAAGTAAATATATTGCCATTATGATTTATTCTCCACGATGACATGGCACTATGGAATCTAATTAGTTCTGTTTGAGCCTTGCAGGAAGATTTCTCATGGGGTTATTCCTAGTTTGTGCAGTTTTAGGCACTGGAAATATGGTCATATGGTCCTATTTCTGTTATTGTGGTAGGCTATTTGCTTTTTCTGAGAGAAGACAGATCTAGACTACTTTGAATTCCTTCTTAGTGCAGGTTTTTCCCCCTCTAGGAATCAAAGGTAAACAATGAGAATTCCCACACTAAGAGCCCCAAGCCTGCCGAGAGCCCCCAGCCAGCTGCTAAGCAGTCTGATCAGCCCATTGCTACCTATGAGTATTATGATGCTGGCAATCACTGGTGCAAAGACTGCAACACCATCTGTGGGACCATGTTTGACTTCTTCACTCATATGCACAATAAGAAGCACACACAGGTAGGTATCCTGCCCTCTGTTATTTCCATTCTTGCCCTCCTTCCCCTCAAACTCCTATACCCCCATCTGCATTACAAAGCTGGAAAATGAAACATTCTCATATGGGCAGGAGCCCCAATCTGAAGAGCCAAGAGATACCAACAAAGGAGACACCATCCCCAGGGCTCAGTCCAGGGGACCTGCCTGTAACTAAACACCATGACAAGTGTAAGTGAGGCTTCTGCCTCTTTTGATTCCTTGAGTACCTGATTATTTGTTTCATTTTATCCATTGCTAGTACTTGCTCTAACATATGTTTACCTTTTCCACAGGTGATTTCCGTTTAAACAGTTGGCAGAGTGGGTGGGGGTGGTTAGCTGGGGGCTTCTTGTCCCCCTGGTGTGGGGGAGAGAAAGAGAGAGAAGTGGGTCATTGAGTTTTTAGTGCTGTGTGTGAGCACCTCTGCCTCTTGCAAATAGACACTGGATCCCTACAACAGACCTTGGGCTTCAAAGACCCAGAGTGAAGCCAAGCAAGATGCTGTAAAGCGCATTGACAAGATAACTGTTCCTGCAAAAGGTGTGTTTCCTCCCTGCCTTTTCTGTGGTTTCCTTACATTCAGTCAGGGAAGAGGTATCCTTGAACTAAGGTACAAGGAAGCAGCATAGAGTGAGACCTAACCATTACTTCTAACAAAGCTGTAAGATTGCCTTCTATATGCAAAACTAGTTCCTAAAGAAATAAAGAGAGCTATAAGACAAGAATGATCTCTACCCA
This sequence comes from Pseudorca crassidens, assembly GCF_039906515.1. Classification (NCBI taxonomy): domain Eukaryota; kingdom Metazoa; phylum Chordata; class Mammalia; order Artiodactyla; family Delphinidae; genus Pseudorca; species Pseudorca crassidens. The sequence goes on from NC_090305.1 coordinate 32,595,013, forward strand.
TATGGCTAAAAATCTAACAGATGTTAAACATACACATTCCACTGAAAAATATAACTTCCTTTGTGCTTGCTTTGGCAGCATATAGACTAAAGTACGGCTTTCTTCGTCACTGGCTTATGCACCAAAATCTTATTTATTTGAAATCTAGGTAAAAAAGAACAGTCAGAGGTGCAATAAGACTGCCTTTTCAACTAAGAACTATAAAATATTTTTGAATAGTTGTTATTAGGGGCTAAGTTGAGAAATAGAAAGTTTCTTTGTCTTTAAACTTCTTAATTTTTTACCTTTATAAGTAGTCAGTGCTGCTACATCCTTTACATCTGTAGAAGATAGATTCTTAAGTAATTAATACCAACATGAGAGATCCTCATACCAATAGTACTGGGCTATTTGGGAGTATAATTTTTAAATCTCCTAAGATGCTTAGTGCTAGTTGGAGTTTGAGGAGAATCAGCAACAGAATTGAGTCTGGCACAGAAAACTCCTGAATTAACCAGTTAGTGTTCCCAAAACGTAGAAGGGGTAGAGGTCCTGAGTACAAGCTTTAAGTTGGGAAGACATACCACTGGGATTCATCTAAATGCTCCTGACTTGAAAGTGAGTAAGGTCCTCTATACCATTAACCATTTTACTACAAAAGGGAAGTGGGATTTCCTTTGGTTTCTGTCATCTTGGGTAGAAATGACTTATTTTCTTGACTTTCTTCCACTTCTTCCAGGCTCTGAGTTTCTGATTCCCATCACTGGATATTACTGCCAGCTCTGTGAGGAATTTTTGGGGGATCCAATTTCTGGAGAGCAACATGTGAAGGGTTATCAACACAATGAGAAATATAAGGTTGGTCTTTGTAGTAGCTTATGGAGTTTCCTACTTTCTGCAGTAATCCTTTTGATGTTGTCAAACAAACTCAGAGCCAGAAAAAGTCATTAATATTTCAAATTCCATATAATCACTGGGATGTTCTCCTCAATCCTAGTAAGCAATGCTGACCTGAGAGAACCATTTATCCTTGAGGAAGGTGACTCTGAGGATTTCCACTAAATGAATTCTAACAGTGGTAGGGCCAACTTTTCTCTCTTATAGTATTTTGACCAGTTATTGAGCCTTTATCTTTTCTCTTCCTAGAAATATGTGGTTGAAAACCCATTGTATGAGGAGCGGCGGAATCTGGACCGCCAAGCTGGCTTGGCTGTGGTCCTAGAGACAGAACGGCGACGGCAGAGTGAGCTAAAGCGCAAACTCAGTGAGAAACCAAAGGAAGAGAAGAAAGAAAAAAAGGCAAAGATCATGAAGGAAGTAAAGGAGGATGACAGGGTGTCTGAGGAATTAGAGGACCAAGTGTCTGAAGGTGGGAACTCCCCTGAAAAGGCTGAAAATAAAAGGAAGGCTAGCATCAAACTCCAATTAAAAGAAGAAGTAAAGAAAGAACCACCAACATCTTCCTCTTTTGGGAAATTCAGCTGGAAGAAGCCAGAAAAAGAGGAGGAAAAAAGTTCAGTGGCCCCAAGTATTCCCAAAGAAGAGACTGTGGAAAATAGTAAGGACAAAGAGGATGGCAGAGCTGAAGCTGGGAAGGCAAAGCCCATCAAAATCAAACTCTCTGGGAAAACTGTTGTTGCACATACAAGCCCTTGGATGCCTGTAGTGACAACTTCAACCCAGACTAAGATCCGACCCAACCTGCCTATCCCATCCACAGTCCTCCGCAAGTCAAGTTCAGCCACAGTAAGCAAGCCAGCTCCTCTTAACACCTTTCTATCCATCAAGTCCTCTGGAACCACTGCTAAGCCTCTGCCAGTGGTTAAAGAGTCTTCAGCTGATCTCCTCTTGCCTCCCGACATCATCTCTAAAGCATTTGGAGGGGAAGAGGTGATTCTAAAAGGGTCTCCAGAGGAAAAAATGGTGCTGGCTGAAAAGAATGAGCCATCACATGTACCTGAACAAATGCTACCACCTCCACCACCACCACCTCCACCGCCACCTCCACCACCCCCAGTTATACCTCATCCAGCTGCCCCATCTCCTGCTCAAGCAAATGCTATTTTGGCTCCAGTAAAATCAAACCCAACTATATCTCACACTGTCAGCCCTGGCTTCCTGGGTCCTAACATTTTGAACCCAGTATTACCGGTAGCCATCATGGCCTCAGCACAGCCAGCTGCCATTCCTTCTGATGAGACGGCTCCTGGGGTGAGTGAGAGTGACCGGGACCAGACCCTATTCTCTGTGTTAGTGCGTCCTCCACCTCCCCTCTCAAGTGTGTTCAGTGAACAAGCCAAAAAATTGGAAAAGCGAAATTCATGCTTAGCCACAGCCAATGCTAAGGATCTGTATGACATATTCTACAGTAGTGGTGGAAAAGGGGCCCCTGAGACTAAGCTGAGTGGTGGTCCATTGGCTAATGGGGAAAATAGAGCTGAAAGTTCAGACATCTCTTCCACTTCTACTTTGAACAGCAGTGCATCCCAAGAGGAGTTGCCTCCAGATAGAAATTTGGTCTCTGCTCCTTTAGTCAGCAGCCCTGAAAAGCCCATTTCAAAACCTCTGGTGTCCCTAGGGAAATGGTCGGTTGTAGAAAATGTAGACTCAAAAAGCAGAGGCAGCAGCTATGGCTTCTTACAGCCTCTGACAAGGTTGTGCCAAAACAGGCCTTATGAAACTGTTACCCCAAAGACAGAGACTTTGGCCATGTGGACTTCTAGTTCCTTCCAGAGTGATGCTAATAGGGATGTATCTCCAGAGGGGAAAATTGAACTTGACCTGGGAGACCCTGGGCCACCAGGTGTCAAGCCAGCCCCTGAGCTGTCACATGTACACTGTCATACCATGGAATCTCAGAAGCTGTTAGAAACCCACCTTGTGGAATCTAGTAACCAGGATGAGGAAAGCCAAGAGCTCCACCAATCTAAGGATTGTGGAAAAAGTGAAGTAGAGACAAGCGCTGAACTAAAAGAAGGGGGAGTGAAGCTCTCTGAGAGGACAGTGGGAGAGGGAACAGATACCAATGTTGGGCCCAATCGTGTAGAGGATTCTAATTTGAACCATGGGAACAGATACATGTGGGAAGGAGAAGTAGAACAGCCCAACATGCAAATGACTGACAAAAAGGCTAAACAGTCCAAGAAATTGATAACAGGAAGTAAAACTCAAAGTAAAGTAGTGACTGAATTGAACGCACAGGCGCTCTCTTCCACAAAGGCAAAAATAGACTCATTTCCGTCAGAAGCTAGGTCTTTACTCCAGAACCCACAAGATATACCTGTGAAAATTTCTGCCCCAGAATTGCTCCTTCAGTCCCCAGCCAGATCAGATATGTGTTTGAAAGATAGTGAACAGGAGCAAGGAGTTTCAACTGCTAGTGAGGAGTGGCTAGAAAATTCAGCTCCAGGATCAGCTTCTAGAGCCTCTAGGTACAGAAGCCTTAAACTGAAGAGAGAACGATCAAAAGAGTTTCAGGGTAAAATGATCTATGAACTGACTGTTTGGGATGAGAACAAGAAGCCAGAGACCTGGGAGAGCCCAGAGAAACCCAAAGCAGAAGCCCTGGATCTTCGAGATGTCCATCCAGAACTAACACTGACAATAGAAAGCAAGACCTTAGAAAACTTTGAAGTTACAAACTTAAAAGTAGAAGAGCTTGCTGCCCTGGGGAACCTGGGGGATATAGGTGTTGATTTCTGCAATACTCGGGTAGACCCAGCACATAGATCCGCAACTGCCCTGTCTCAGAAAGTACGTGAAGAGAAGTCTATGTCACCTATAGGAAGTAATCCCTCCACTCTCCCTGACTTTGAACCAATACCATCCTTTTCTGAGTTTCCATTAGATTCTCCCAAAACCCTGGTGCTTAACTTCGGAGCAGAGGGTGAACAAAACTCATCTAATCCCGGAACTGGGAGGATCACTCCTAACATTTTGAAAACTGGACTTTCTATAGGAAATGTTGGCCTTGGCTTGGGGAGCCTAGAGGGAACACACCAGGCCCTTGACCTGTTAGCAGGAGGAATGATGCCTGAGGAAATAGAAGAAACTTCTCAGTTAGAGAAACAAGATTCACTCAGATTGGAATCAGAAACAATTAATCCTTTAGGCCTTGGGCCATCTCCTTGCCTTCCGGACCTTGTTGACTTTGTCACACGGACATCTGGAGTTCAAAAAGAGAAGATATGTTCTCCTCTCTCTGAGCCAAGTGACCCTCCTGAGTGTAGTTCCCTGGAGATGGGACCACTACAGTTAGAAATACCGAATGCATCCGTCACGGAGGTAGCAATTCCTCAAGTAGCTGAGTACAATGACAGCCCTTTGAATATGGTAAAATCTATGGCTTCAGGGTCCCATACAAGGGAGCAGGTAGTTGGAGGCAATACAGTCCCTCAGGAAATAGCTGCACAAGAAGCTGCAGTTGATGACATCCAGGACCACACAGAATCCAGTGTTCACAACTGAGAATACAAATTCAGAGCTACTTGTGGATGAATCAAATTGGCTTCTAGAAATCAGGTGCCCAGATGATCCAGGACTAGTTGGCTCTCTCATCTGGAACCTACATCAAGAGATGCAGTCAGCATCTTAGAGTAAATGTTCGTGGAAGCTAAAAAATTTACCTCCTTTCCTTTTTTCCGTTTTCCTTAAGATACCAGACAAATCAATCATAATTTCTATACATATCTGTAAAAAAGTATTTTCTGTTAATTATTATTATTATTATTTTTGCCAATTTATTTTCTTCTACTTTGTCATTAAAATCAAATGTCTATCTGGCTCACCATATAGTGTGCTTTGATTGTATTTTGGCTTTGACTCTGCCATTTCTGGAATGTGGGGGAGGAGGGAGACAGAGCTGACTTCTCCAATTGCTGTGTTGTATTCCCACCCAATTTTTTGGGCAGCTGATGGATCTCTGGGAGAAACACAAGAAAACCTGCTGAAGTGGAAAACTACTGCTGAAGGAAGGATTGTTCATCTCTTAGGCTTCCATTTGGATGGGCCTGCCTTAACATTGTTTGAAATGCAGCGTGAGTAGCTCTTTTGTTTACTGTTTACTTCCTTGTGGCATGTCAACCCCCCACACTTCCCTCATTCTGTTGCCTTTGCTTGAGATGGTCCTGCTAATCCACAAACCTGTTTGGAAATGGCCTCAGTAAACGTGGAAGAAAATCTAGCAGGCTCACTTTTCGAAGACGACAAATCGGTAAGGCTTATTCATGCCTCAGTGCCAGGAGCAGATATGCTTTTTGGGTCAGTTATATTTTCGAAATGGCCTTTGTTCACTGTATTGTGATCCACTGACACTTTGTGTGAAATTGTTTAGCAGCCATTTCTGTTCTAAAGAGGTAGAAGATCTGAAACTTGCTTTGGGATTGGACTCATTTTCTCTTCCCACACTCATATGTATTTCTTCCTCTGCCTCTCCCTTTCCCAAGTTATTTCCACCATAGTGTGATGTTTTGGGTTGTACATTTTGTTCAAAAGATTAAAGATTTATGAGTGGCTTGGACAAGTTTAACTTTATTTTTAATGTATTAATTACTTGGAATAAATGCATTAATCTCATGTTTCTTTCTGGATTTTTGTTTTGAAACCACACACATTTGAACTCCACAGGGAAACTAGAACAATGCTGCTGCCCTATTGCCTGTCTCCCCCTCCCACCCTTCTTTCCCCAGTTGTTAGGGCTACTTTTGTTAGCTTATATAGTCTGTGCCCCAGTGCTTCCTGGTTGGGTAGTGAGTAGGCACCAGTGGTCTGGTTTTGGCATCTTTCTATTGTGAAGTTTTGTATATACCCTTATGTTGGCTCTCCCGATGCTCCTCTGGGAACTGAGCTCCCCAAGAATACTCATGTTCTTGCTGAGGGTGCTCTTGGGATCAGGGAGCTTGGTCCTTATATTTCTAATCTCTGCCCCAGTTTCCTCTTGATACCCTTGTTGTCAGCAATTCATAACCTGGCTCAACAGAGGCTTCAGAGTCTTGTTCTCCCACTCCTCAAACATAATGCAAAGTTGCTGATCTTTTTTCCTAAGAACTCTAGTTTTCCTGTTTCCTTGTGTGCAGAGCTACAGAATCCCTAGGTTGAGTGCGAGGAGGCTATTTTTCTTGACTAATTTAGAAGTTTAGAAGTTGTACAGGCCTCCCTTCTTCATCTTGTGGAAAGGGCACAGATTTGGAATAGTTAGGTCCTTGGATGTTCCTCGGCCATTTGCCTTGCTGTGATTTTAGACAAGTTACTTTGCCTCACTGTGCCATAGGGTTTTTTTTTTTTCTTTAATATGGAGGATCATTATCTCCATCTCGCACCAAATGTGTACAGGGTCAGGCCATCCTGAGCAGTCTTCTTAGGTCTGCTTTTTAGGCTGAAGCCTGAGTTCAATGCATCTTTCTGACCTGGAAACCATAGACAGACTCAGAAGATGCCCTTTAGCAGAACGTAAACCCAGGTGAGCTTCAGAGATATATTTGTTTCTCCAGAGAACTACTCCCTCTCCATTCTAGGAGCCTATCTACAGGAATTTAGAGAACATAAAAGAGTTTTAAAATGCCAGTTATTACTCATTTTCAGGCCTGTTCACTTAGTAAGTTCCACCTCCCTTTGGGGAGAGATGGGTGGGTTTAGGGTAAGCATGGAGAGGGGTTAATCCTATCCAGATCTCAGTCCTAAACTCACTCTGTCTCAGAAGGAGTCAGAATCTTACTCTCTAGGTTAGGAGAGGGCCACTTGAGAAGGGTGGAGAAGGGAAAAGAGGCAAAATCTAGGAAGGGCAGAACTAATTCAAGTAACTGGGTCTGGAGTACTTAGAGCCGCTCCTCTTGTACTCTCTTGATAACTCAAAGGCACCTACCCATCTTAGGCTTTTTCTAGAATAATGCCCACTTCTAAGAGTTGAAGCAACAGTGTTCTTCATATTTGCCTTGAACCAGCAGAGGGAGAGCTTTTAGGATTCTGTAGTTTGGGTGGGAAGTGTTGCTAGCTTCCTCTTTGATCAGTGGGATCAGGTTTTGGAGCCTATCTAGAGAAGCCATGTGAAAGGAAGGGCAGAACTCTAATCCAGTTGCCAGCGCCTAGAGGTAGGGCCTGTTTCTTTTTATTCAGTACTATCACAGTGCTGAATAAATTTTCGTCTTAGGAGACAAAGGCACATGCAAAGAGTGGGCCCTAATCTTCTCATGTGGCCTTTGGTGTCATATAACTATGGTTTAAATTTCTGCAAACATCAGAAGCAGTTTTTATTTGACTCCCTCAATTGTGAGAACAGGTGATCAGCAGTTAGTTTTAAATTTAGGCAAACACCAAGTTTTACCTAAGTTATGTAGATAACCCCCTAAAACTTCCCCTTGGCTTTGTGAATGGAGGCCTCTTGCTTTATAAACCTCTTTCTTCACAGCTAGCTTCAGGACACATAATACTCTTAGTGACCTTTCTGCTAAGTATACCCATTTTACGCTATGCCACTCCATCTCTCTAAAACAAGTCAAAAAGTTAGCTAATGTTTTGGTAGTAAAGCATGCCAGAGCATATGTCCATTTATCAGACTGCCAGGTTAAGGGACTGAAAAAGAATGGGGAAGTGGGAATGGGGGGTTTGGATGTATAGGATACAGGAATCCAGTAGGGACATTAAGTGTGTTATAAAAAAAAAAAGCTGGAGGTGGGATCATGGAGACAGCATATAAATTATGGAACTAAGTGAGGTGGGGTTTTTAGAAAATACATATTCCAAAGCCCTGGTTCTCACTTTCACAGCGCTTACCTACCAAGCCCGGAATGAGAACCTAAGCAAGCTCTTCATTCATTGACAATTCTGTGAGAATATGGACAAATGAAAATAGTTTGGGATTGTGAGCACATTTCTTCTTTTAGAGTTTAATTTTACAATAATGTCTAATTTTTAACGAAAAAACCCTTATACACTTTCAAAGGACCATGTGCATTTTCATTGTAGCACTTAATGTGGTTGTACTTTTACATTTATGTGTTTCTTTGATTAATATGTGCGTCCTTCCCACCCATCCCCCCCCAACTAGATTATAAACTCTCGAAAGCAGGAAGTCTGTCTTTGCTTACTGTTTTTTCATCATTGTATTCACAGTGCACTGTTGCCTGGCACATTAAGAGTGCTCAATAAAAATTCATTAAAAGAATCAGTGTGGTAATAGTAGCTATTTTTTTAATTAACTGTGAATACTTAGCAATTTATAAGTGAGTAAAAGCTGTAAATTGCTGATTGTATTTGCTGGGTGCTTAATACTGCAGAAGCCAACTGTCCTCTTGCTTCTGTCCTAGATCTTTGTATACAAGGCACTGTCTATAGCAGTGAGTGCATATCAAGGCTGCCTGTGGCCCCTTCATTTCAACAGCATTTGGAATAGTGGTGCCAGGCCAGGAGGGGGACACATTGCCCCTGAAGCTCCTAGAAGAAAAACAGGATAGGAAGGGTAGGGGTACACTGACTTTAGAGTTAGCAGTAAAAGGCTTTGGGGACTCTGATTTTCAGATGGCTCCCTTTCTCCTTCCAGCCAGATTTCATAGGCATGTTGAAGTAAATTAAACCCCAAATCCCTCTGATGTAGCTGAAGGAGTAATTCAACTTTTCATGGCCCAGCATCCTCGTCATGTCATCAAAACTGTAAATCAAGCCATCAGTTTTATTTCTGGAAGGAAACCAAAAAATTAACCAAAAAAAGTTGCCTTTGGAAGAGGAAGGAGTGATGCTTTCACTCTTTATTTTTTATCCTTTTTGTTTGAATATTCAGACCATGAAAATGCATTTTATATAAAATACAAATATTTTATACACATAAAATATGTACACACACATATAGGAAATTTTTATGTCAGTAGGGGTTATCTGGTGATGTGGAATTACAGACCAGGTTTTTTTTCTCTTCTGTATACTTTTATGTATTAAAAAACAGTGTTTTTTTTTAAAGTTGTGTCTCTTCCCACTCTGCATCTCTGTCTCCACTCCTCACATCAGTTTTCCATTATTACAAATAGGTCTTGCTGCTTTTCCCTCAAGATTTCCTAAATTCCTCTACTCCCATCAAGGCTAGGTTACATACATTCAAGAATACCACTCATCTTCCTCTCCTCCTCTTCCCTTTCTCTGGCTCCTACCTCTGTGGAGCTGGTTATGCATTTCCATTCATGCTGTACAAGCACTTGGACATTATATAAATCAAGATACCTGTCTTCACAAAGCTTACTTTAATGCAGGTACACAAAAGATACCACAAAGTCTTTGTTGCATGCAGAAAGACAGAAGATAACTCGTATCTAGATGTATTGATTGAAAGCTTTACAGGCTTTTACTCCTTCCACTCATGGAGCATCAGGCAAGAAAAGTGTTTTGTAGAAAACAAGGGAAATGAGCATGTTTAAGAGAAGTGAAAGAGCAGAGTAAAAAAAGAGACAGAGGGACTTCCCTGGCGGTCCAGGGGTTAGGACTCCGCGCTTCCACTGCAGGGGGCAGGGGTTCTATCCCTGGTTGGGGAACTAGGATCCCGCATGCCACACAGCGCGGCCAAATATAGAGACAGAGTTACGTTACAGTAGAAGAAGATAGCAAAAAAATTAAATCAAGCATATTCTGGTACTGTTTTCTTTCATCTCTCCGATACTTTGCCCCTCCTAAAGTTCAATCCAGCCCTCCCATAGCCGGTATACCTACATAAGGATGATTATGATGACATTTACCGACTCTAACCCACCTATCTTCCTTTCTTTTCAGGAGCAATTGCAGAAGTCTTCATATTTCTAGAAGGAAGGACTGCAGAAGACATTTTTGCCCCAGGGAGACAGGGATAGAAGCCACAGAAATGATGAGTACCCTTGGGGCCAATGGGCAGTCACCTCTAGGGTCTGACTTCCAGAAGGTGGGTATGGTTGCTGGGGCAGGAATGGGTTATGGAGAAGGCTCTGTTATTTTAGCTGCCAGGAAATGGTGAGTTGGGTGAGCGAATATGTTATTTATGTATGTCTATATCTTTGTACCGGTAGAGGAGGAACAAGATGAGGATAGGCATAGAGGTGTATATTTTAAACTTTCCACTCCTCATCTCAAATTATCTCCTAACTTCCATCTCTCATTTTGTGCCACGATACTCACGTTAAAGCTGTGGAATTCAGATCTTCTCATCCCTCCTGGGCCCTGAGCCCAATGCTCCCAGCTAGTAGAACATCTCCTATCTTGGCTTTAGCCTTCCTACCTGGTCCATACAAGAATCAGGGTAAAAATTGGGTATGTCCTTAGAGGAGTGGGGTATAAATAGACAAAGGAGTCTCAGGGAAGGGGGGACAATCACAAAGGATGTGTTTGAAAAATTCTGGGATTTCAGACTTCAAGACAGCTGTCTTGCAGTTTCCATTCAGTCTTACTACCTCTTCTACACACAGTAGAACTTTTGGTACACAGAAACAGGCAAGCATTTCAAAATACCAAGGAAACACCTTACTCTCTGTTCATCTAAAAAGCCAGTAGGTGTTTCTTTTACGCCCTTTTGTGCTTTGGAACTGGGCTCGGGAACACAGTGAGGATGAGAACCTGACCTTTAAGTCCTTTAAACTCTGAGATTTATTTAAATCTGAGCTGCCCCAACTCCAAATTTACCCTTAAAACTGTTAACCTAGTTTTATTTCTGATTTGTAAATGCTGGCACTTTTAGAGTCCTGGAGGTCTGCTTTACTGCCCAAATAAATCTGTGGTTTGGGTAACTTTTGGGACTACTCATAACACTATAAATATAAAGAACTGCATAATATACAATCAAAGCCATCGATAGAATAAGAAGGAAGAAGTAAGGGGTAAAAAGTATCTCAGGACCTCTTTTTGCTGAGCTTATATCAGTTAATGACTACTTATTCCTCAGGCATGACACTGTGGATGAAGCAATGGAAAGCAGCCTGGTGCCAGGGCTGCCAACACTTTGTCACCACTACTTTCTCTCCCTTGCTCCAGTCCAAGATCTGTTTCTCATCAGCTACCACATTCCTCTGCTCAGGGACAATCAAGGGTGTTGGTCACAGCTTTTATTCCTAAATGTGACTCACCTACCTACCAGCCTGTGGTTTGCTGCTTACACCTCCCTTCTTCAGTAATGTCTGGAGTCCACCTTTGAGATGTGCTGATCTAGGGCATGGGCAGAGGGAAAGGAAATATTTTTTAGAATAATATTTTTCCCCTTGGACTTTTAAAATTTGATATGCTAGAGTTCACATACATTATGAATGATTAAATATTTAAAATCTACTTTTTTATTGAAATATAATTCATATAACATTAAATTTCACATAAGATTAATCATTTTAAAGTGTGTACAAGAAGATCGTGTTGAAGATTGTGCAACAATCACTGTTATCTAATTCCAGAATATTTCCATCACCCCACTTAAAAACCGCAATTAGCAGACATTCCCAATTACCCCAAAGCCACCAGCAATCATCAGTCTGCTTTATGTCTCTATGAATTTACCTATTCTGGACAATTCTGGGGTCATATAATATGTGGTCTTTCGTGTTTGGCTTCTTTCACTTAACATTTTCAAGATTCATCCATGTTGTACCATGTATCAGTACTTCATTGTTTGTAGTTGAATAATATTCCACTGTATAGATATAAACACATTTTGTTTATCCATTGGTTGGTAAACATTTGGATTATTTCCACTTTTTTGCTATTATGCTGCTGTGAACATTTGTGTACAAGTATTTGTGTGGACATACTTTTCAATTCTCTTGGGTATGTACTGGGTCATGACAACTCTAACTTTTTTAAAAATATAATTTTGTATTAAAGTATAAGGTACATATTACAAAACAAAAGCACACACAAGTGTTAAGCTCAATACTTTTCACACAGTGAACAGTTTGTGTAACACTTCGGGTAACCAACACCCAAATCAAAAAATGGAATGTGACCAACAGCCCTGAAGCCCCTCTCCTGTTCTCTTGCAGTCACTACTTTCCTGAAATATAACTGCTATCTCAGGTGCTTTTTGTTTTTGTTTTATGGAGCTGAAATTCACATAACATAAAGTTAGCCACTTTAAAGTGAACAGTTCAGTGGCATTTAGTACATTCACAGTGTTGTGCCACCGAAACCTTTGTCTAGTTGTAAAACATTTTCACCACCACAAAATAAAACCCTGTGTCCCTTATGCAGTTAGTTCCCATTCCTACCTCCCCACAGACCCTGGCAATCACCAGTCTTCCTTCTGTCTCTGTGGATTTACATATTCTGGATATTTCATATAAATGGAGTCATACAATCAGTGACCTTTTCTATCTGCTTTCACTTAGAAGAATGTTTCTGAGGTTCATCCGTGCTATAGCAAGTATAGGTATTCCATTACTTTTTATGGCTAAGTAATATTCCATTGTCTGTGTATACCACAATTTATTGATCCATTAATTCATTGATAGACATTTGGGTTGTTTCCACCTTTTGGATATTATGCCTAGTATGCTATGAACATTCATGCATAAGTATTTGTTTGAGTACTTGTTTTCAGTTCTTTTCAGTATATACCTAGAAGTGGAATTTCTGGGTCATATGGTTATTCTATGTTTAACATTTTGAGGAACCACCAAACTGTTTTCCACAGCACCAGAATCATTTTACATCCCTTCCAGTAAAATGTATGATGGTTCCAGTTTCTCCATATTCATAATACTTAATTTCCTTTTTCATATATTATAACCATCCCAATATTTCATTGTGGTTTTGATTTACTAATGTGGTTCTGATGACTAATGATATTGAGCATCTCTTCATGTGCTTTTTGGCCATTTTGTATCTTTTTTGGAAAAATGTCTAGTGAAGTCCTTTTCCATTTTTTAATTGGGTTGTTTACCTTTTTGTTGTAGAATTATAAGAATTCTTTTTTTTTTTTTTTTTTTTTTTGCGGTACGTGGGCCTCTCACCATTGTGGCCTCTCCCGTTGCGGAGCACAGGCTCCAGACGCGCAGGCTCAGCAGCCATGGCTCATGAGCCAAGCCGCTCCACGGCACGTGCGATCTTCCCAGACCGGGGCACGAACCCGTGTCCCCTGCATCGGCAGGCGGACTCTCAACCACTGCACCACCAGGGAAGCCCCAAGAATTCTTTATATATTCTAGATACTAGATCTTTACCAGATATTTTCAAATATTTTCTCCCATTCTGTAGGTTGTCTTTTCACTTGCTTTTGTTAGCTCCGTTTTTTTCTAGTTCCTCAAGGTGTAAAAGTTAGGTTGTTGATTTGAGATCTTCTTTTTAAAAATGTTTACAGCTATAGTTTCCCTCTGAGCACTGTTTTCACTGCACCCCATACATTTTGATATATTGTGTTTTTATTTTCACACATCTCAAAGTATTTTATAATTTCTCTCTTGAATCTTTCTTTGACCCATTGGTTCTTTAAGAGTGTGTTGTTTAATTTCCACATTTTGTGAATTTTCCAGTTTTCCTCCTGTTATTGATTTTTAGCTTTATTCCATTGTGGTTGGAGACGATCCTTTGTGTGATTTTAATCTTTTTAAATGTACAAAGACTTGCTTTGTGGCCTAACATATGATCTATCCTGGAGAATGTTTTATGTGAGCTTAAGAAGATTGTGTATTCTGCTGTTTGGGGATAAAGTATTCTGTATGTCTGTTAGATCTAGTTAATTTAGTATTGTTCAAGTCGTCTATTTCCTTAGTGAACTTCTGTCTAGATGTTCTATTCATTATTGGAGTATTGGAATCTCCAACTGTTATCGTAGAACTGTCTATTTCCCCTTCAATTATGTCAATATTTGATTTAAAATATTTGTCTAATAAGTCCAGTGTCTGGGCTTCCTTGGTGATGGTTTCTATAAAATTCTTTTTTCCTGTGAATGAACAATACTTTATTCTTTTTATACCTTGTGATTTTTTGTTTAAAACTGGACATTTTGAATATTATGATGTGTCAATCTGGGAGTCAGATCCCCCTCCCAAGTTTTGCTGTTGTTGATTATTGAAGTCTGTAGTCATCATTTGTTTACTGACTTTTCCAAACTATTTTTGCTAAGACTGTATGCTTGTGTTTGGTCCTTAAATCTCTGTTCCAGTATCTCAGCAGTCAGTGACCTGACAGAGATTTCCTTAAATGCCTGGAATGAAAAAATGAACAAAAACAAACAGACAAAAACCCCACTTCTCTTGGTCTTTGCAGACACTGACCTGGGGCACCACTTTAATGCTAAGCCAATCTGCCTAAAACTCTGCCTTGGCCTTCACCTCCTGGCTGCCTGGAACCCAAAGTTCAGCCAAAGGTGCAAGCCTAGGGTCCTCTCAGGTCTTTTCTGAACTCTCATCTGTCTCTGGGCATATACTTTACATGCTGGATTTCCCCATACACATGGTAGCCCTTCAGAGTTCTTATTTCCCCATGTATCTTCCTCCTCAGACTCCTCCTTTCCAGACTTTTAGATCCGTCTGATGCTTGTTCCATTTGCTGTTTCTTTCTGTATGCAGCCACTGGTAGTATATGTCTTTAAATGCTTTCAATGGATGCTTTGAAAGCTGCTTCAGCTTGAGGGGGGCAAAACAAGGTCAGCCTCAGCACAGATTCCTCAGGGAACCGCTAGACAGGGCAAGATTCACAGCTACAATCTTTTGAGAACAAGGTGCATATTATCTTCCCCTGGCACCCGCAAGCCACACCAGGAATATGGGCTGCTGTCCCAATGGCCACCTCCAAGCTGCGGAATGGGGGATGTTAGATGGGTAAGCAAAAATGCTACAATGCTTTGTTACTGAAATTTTGCAGCTGCTTTTTTCATTAAGCACACCACTGGTTGGACTCCATTGTAAGTTTTTTATTAGATTCCAGAGTTCTGAAAAAGTTGATTCTGTCAGTTTTTGCCAGCTTAATGATAGCTTTAGTGGAGGAACTGATTCTTGGAGATCTCTGCGGTGCCATTTCTGTGACATTACAATATGTTGCTTTTTGAGGAGCTGTCAAACAAACTGTTTTCCACAGCAGCTGTACCACTTTATATTCCTACCAGGAATGTGAGGGTTTCATTTTTTCCACATCTTTCCAACACTTGTTATTTTCTGTTTTTCTTTTTTAATTATAGCCATCCTAGTGGGTATGAAGTGGTATCTCCTTATGGTTTTAATTTGCATTTCTTTAATGACTAATGATGTCAAGCATCTCTTCATGTGCTTATTGGCCATTTGTATATCTTCTTTGGAGAACTGTCCAAATCCTTTGCCCATTTTTAATTGGATTACTTGTCTAAGATCCATTTCTTACATATTATTTTCTAGTCTTTTTCTTACAACGTTATCCTGAAAATCATGCATTAAGAAAATGTGTGTATATTGGGCTTCCCTGGTGGCGCAGTGGTTGAGAGTCCGCCTGCCGATGCAGGGGACGTGGGTTCGTGCCCTGGTCCGGGAAGATCCCACGTGCCGCGGAGTGGCTGGGCCCGTGAGCCATGGCCGCTGAGCCTGCGTGTCCGGAGCCTGTGCTCCGCAATGGGAGAGGCCACAACAGTGAGAGGCCCGCGTACTGAAAAAAAAAAAAAAAAAGAAAATGTGTGTATAAAACTACCTACGGTTTCAGAACTTTACACAACGTGATGTAATTCTTAAACACAAGAAGAAGCACTTCTGTCTGTATAAAGATACATATTGTATTAATTAGGATTCTTTTGGTTGTAACAGAAACTAAACTCACACAAGCTTAAGAAAAAAAATGAATAGGTGGTAATTTGTGGTTTGGTAATTGGGAAACCGAGTCAGAATTAGATCCAGGAGGTCAGAGATGTCATCAGCACTCTTTGTTCCCCATTTCCTCAGCTCTGCTTAACTTCTTATTTTCTCTCCACTCAGATGCAAGTTAGCACCTGCAGGCTCAAGCTGCCATGGTTCTTATAGGCCTCTGTCTAGAAAATGAGGTGTATCTTTCCTTATAGCACCAAAAAAATCTCGGAGTATGTTGATTAGTGTGACTTGGGCCACATTTCTCTCTCTGAACAATTACTGTGACCAGGTGGATGAAGTATCCAGACCAGGCCCTGGTCATAAGCTCACCCTGGGAAGACAGGGTCTACCCTAAAGAGGAATCTAGACTAAGTTGAATTAATGTGCAGTGGGGGAAGATGAAGTTCTCCAAAGGAAATGCTTTCTAAGTAGAAAATAAAATGTCCCCTATAGAGCTGCGAAGATTCAGTGCCGCCTTTGTTTGTAGCCTTCCCTCTTTGTGGCTTTTTATCAAAAGATGGTGCTCAGGTTCTTATCCCCACTAAGATACTAGTAATTGCTGCCCTTTTTTGGTGGTGAGGGTATGGGGTAGTAAGAGATTAGAAATAAAGATCTTACAGTTCTGCCTGTTCCAAAAGCTCAGGAGAAGAAGAGAAAAAGCCCAATCGTTTTGGAGTTGGGAAGAGGCTAGAACATGGCTTCTGATTCTGTGACCTTGAGCTTCATAGAGGAACCGAAAGACTCCTCTATAAAAAGGTAAGCATTTGCATTTGTCTGAATTCATAAGATTAAACTGTTTTTAGTCTTATTACATAGTCTCGTGACATGGAAGGACTATTCTTGTATATTGTAAAAAAAAATTACCCCCCAGACCTTAGTAAGAAGATGAGGAAGTTGCTGGTAGTTTCCACCAAGGAGCACTGTCACCATCTATCAGATTTATAAGTAAGCTGACCACCAAGTTTCACTCTTATTCTTCTCTCAGTTTCCAGAATATGGATACATTTTTCATGCTGCAAATTATTTGGAGGTCATTTTCTAAAATATACTTTCAGATGAAATACACATTCCCAAGTGATACTTGAGAGCCCAAATCCATCTTTGCATGGAAAACCATCATTTAAAGCTGTTGTTGATATCTTCACAAGCATAGGTTGAAGGCACACATGGTGAAGGGGCAAAAAGTCCTTTCCAGCAGTCTTGATTCTGAATTAGTCCAGCTGATACCACTGAATCACAAAATGTAGCTCACTCAATAGCCCTAAGCAGCTAACCACAAGTAGCTAATACAGAGTGCTCTCAACAGGTTCATATGATGGCAAGTTGATGCTGGGAAACAAGGGAAATATCGGACAGACTCTTGCAAGAGCCATAAATAGTGTGTGATTATACAGCAGCAATTATCTACAGGTGGGAGGATTAGTGTATTTTAAGAAAGCATTTCAGTCTGGTTTTGTTTTGTGTGTATGTTTCTATTTTTATTTTTTGTTCATAAACTATAGAAAGTAAAACTTACTAGTTGTAGGGGATATTCAAAACATGGAGTGAGAAAGCACAAGGGTTATGGGTAATAAAGGTTGAGAAACACAACAATAAAGAGGTAAGACTGATTTTTCATTAACATACAGAACTGAGTGAAACCTTTTAAGAGTCATCCATAGATACAAATTTTGATAATGCCTTAAAGTGACAAGCATATGGCCATGTACTTGAACAAATCTACAAAGGTATAAAATGAGTGGAATTTATAGTTATAATCAAAACTCACTGCAGTGCCAACCTGACACATGATAGCAGCCATATTTGTAAGGTGCTTTACAGTTTACACAACACTTTTCCCTCATTCTCTCTTTTGCCATATATTTAATGATAGGCATAATTGTGCTACATGCTAATTAGGCTTAATTAGTAAGTTCTTGTGAATGGCTGTAAAGTGGGACTGATTTGCTGCCAAAGCAAATTTTCAGTTCTTTTTACTGTATTAGTCTCCTAGTATTTATAATCAGGATCAGTTTAAAGCGTATTCCATTTTGCATCATACATGCTGATCCTCATGTATATTAAGAAACAAACTCCTGAGTCTACTCCTAGACAACTGAGCTCCCCTTGCTCCAGGGCTTTTGTTATAACAAAACTCTCAACCCCTACCAGTCCACTCGTAATCGCACATCTCTCCCACTGGTCCTCATCTACTCACACTTGAGGGAGACTTGTGTGCAAAATTTAACATTCATTCACCAACAAATTTTTATTGAGCACCATGTGCTAGAGATTGAGCAAGGCATTGGAAGCATATGCAGTGGTTGGCAGAATAGTCCTGGTCCCTGCCCTCATAGGGCTCACAGAGTAATGAGGTACACAAAGCCTAGAATGTGGCGGGGGAGGTGGGTGGGAAGTTGGCAGACCTATTTTACCCTCCCACTAAGCTACAAACTCAGCTTTTATCATGGGGTCTCCATTTGACTTTTTCCCTCATTTGGTTCAGCACTCAGGCAGGGAAAACACAGCTGTCATAGATTGTACCCCCTTTACCCCCAGCACAAGATGCTATAGGAGGGAGTGCCTGGGGCCAATAACCTGGTATTGAATAGGTTAGGGGAGGGAGCAGAATTAGTGAGGTGAAGATATTGCAGAAGCAAGTTCCCAGAAAAAAGATAGCTTTTGCAAAGGCCCCGAGGCAGGAAAGAACTTGGCAGATTTAAGAAGCTCATTTACTGTAATTACAGAGGTTGAGGCAACAGGAGAAATGACTTAGAAGTCTGGAAAGGTGGAGGGTCCTAGAGCCAAGTTAAAAACTTTATCTTGAGGGTACCGAGAAGCCATGGAAAAGTTTTAATGACATTTCCCTGCCTCTTGTATCTCAACCCATTATTTACATGGATAGGCCTTCTTATCAATTAGTACAGAGATGCTGTACAGACAAGAGTAGTATCCTTTCAGACTGAAACACATGGGTAGCTTAGCAGAAACCATGCTTAGGAACATCAAGTAGAAAAAGTATGAGTTCAAGAGTCACAACGCATGAGGGTCTGTATGGTGTTGAACCATTTCTTAACCTCTCCAAGCCACTTTCCTTTTCTGTACAGTTGGTAATGTAATGTTTAAATCCTTCATCAGGTTTTGTAGGATCAGAAATAATAAGTATAACGCCTACGACTGGCATTCCATAGGTGGTAGCTGTCACTATTTTAGCAATGCTCTCTTGCTAACACAGATTTCAAACTCTCTTGGGGAATGGAATCACAAAATAATACATCGTCAAGTTGTGAAGAAACCTTAAAGATCTGTCTGTATATGCTGCTTGCATTCCTTCTGCAACAATGACAATTAGTTGGTTTGTTCTCCGGCATTACTTATAACATCCAGAGACAGGAAGCTCACTACTTTCTGAAGCAGTCACTGCATATTTGGCTCTATTAGAAGGTTCTTTTTGTGGACTGAATCCAAATCTGCTTCCCTGTGGCTTCTATCCAGGGGTCTCGGTAGTACCCCTAATGCCTCTTCCATGTGACAGTCCTCCAGGTATTTAAGGCCATTATCTCCCACTACCACTCACCTAGAGTTGAAAAGCTTGTTTCTTCAGCCTAAGAACAACAATAAAAGGGTCAATTCATCAAGAAAATACAACAATCTAAAACATATATGTACCTGACAATAAAAACATGAAGAGTGTTAGTGGAAGATTTTAATAATAGTAGTAGTAGTAGTAACTATCATTTACTGAGCACCGCCACTATACTTGATACTATAGATACACAGATAAGTAAGTCTCAGTCAATCCTGTTAACTGAAGAAAGTTAGAAAAGTAAATAAGTGTAACACAACATTACAGATACCGTGACAGAGGTCTGTGCAGGAAAAAAGTGGGGTGGGGCACCAAGGGAATAGTTATCTTTATGAAAGAGGGGTCTGCCTCTTATAAGAGATAATATAAACTACACCCTCTCAACTGAGTAGGCAATACTTACACTCAACTGGACTTATCCATTTGTGGTATTTGTTAAAACATCATTTTAGAAGTTTTAGTCACACAAAGTATTCAAAACAGCCACTGTTAGTGACTGCAAACACATTCCTACAAAGATGTTAATTCTCCCTGTTAACATTCTTTTTTTTTTTGGTACGCGGGCCTCTCACTGTTGTGGCCTCTCCCGTTGCGAAGCACAGGCTCCGGACGCGCAGGCTCAGCGGCCATGGCTCAGGGGCCCAGCCGCTCCGCGGCATGTGGGATCTTCCCGGACCGGGGCACGAACCCGTGTCCCCTGAATCGGCAGGCAGACTCTCGACCACTGCGCCACCAAGGAAGCCCCTTGTTAACATTCTTTACAAAGACTTTTGGGTTAGGGGCTTCCCTGGTGGCGCACTGGTCGAGAGTCTGCCTGCCGATTCAGGGGACACGGGTTCGTGCCCTGGTCCACATGCCGCGGAGCGGCTGGGCCCGTGAGCCATGGCCGCTGAGCCTGCGCGTCCGGAGCCTGTTGCTCCGCCACGGGAGAGGCCACAACAGTGAGAAGCCCGCGTACCGCAAAAAAAAAAAAAAAAGACTCTTGGGTTAGAGTCAGAATAATGGAAGCCAGGCAAGGAAGAAGACTGGAATACTGTGATTTGTTGTACCTGTAAATGGATGGCAAATATTTGAAAACGAGGAACCTCAACTAGTCTTTCATAAGCACTGAAATAGAAAAGATGAGGCATACTGTGTTTGTTGTGGCCATGCAATATTGGAAGGCCACAGAAGATGGAGAGGAGTAAAGCACTTCAGTCCTTGTTTCTTTATATGGGGCCCTGTGCTGGATGCCAGGGTAAAGATGACCCAACTAAGAGGCTGAGGCATGGGCACAAGGCGATTGAATGCAGATAGAGGTGGGGAACCTTAGAAAAGGATTATTTGATGTGGCCTGGAAATTCTGAGGATAGATCCTTGGACAGATGAAGTTAGCCTTCCTAAAGGAGGCAGCTTGTCCAAGAATAAATACAACAGTGAAGTCCTCCCAGCCTCCTAATGTGGACCTTCTTCGTGTGAGCCTTAGAGAGCAAAAGGCAGTGAAACTTGAGCTGCCGTCTTGAAGAAGAAACACATGAGAGGCGGAAACACGAGAGTAAAATAACAGTGGAAACTAAAACTAGTACTTTTCAAGTTCGTTAAAGAAGAATCCCTTCCAGAAACAGTTATAACACTAAGGATCTTGAAATGTTCCCGAAAACAAACAAACAATGAGAAAGTGTAGAAAAGTTCATTTCACAATGTGCAAGCCTTCCACCTTCAGAAGTCATCAAGGAGGATAAAGCAAGTGTTGTTAGAAGCAAAAAGTACTCATGGAGACAAGTGAGGAAACAGGAGTGTTAAGCAGAAGTTCAGAGACACCAGTCCCATCCCCATTGCCCATCTGAGGGGATTGAAGTCCAGAGAGGATCTCCAACTCCTAAGACAGATAGGACTCCTTTCACCTAGCAGGGCACAGCGCTGCAACCCAGTGATGGGGTTAGTGCACGCCTCATTCAGCCATTTCTGAACTGACTTGACAAAACACAGGAACTTATTCCCGGAAAACTCTTCATTTCACCATGATACTTCATCGAGGAATTTTCTCCTCTGCTGGGGCCCTGGCACAAAGTAATCAAGGCCTCTCTTCTGCCCCTCATTTGCTGAGCTACCTTTTCTTGTTGTCGTTTTTTTATTTTGGGGGGTGGGGGGGGCCACACCTCACAGCATGAGGAACTTCCCTGACCAGGGATTGAACTGATGGCGCATGCATTGGAAGTGTGGAGTCTTAACCACTGGACCACCAGGGAAGTCCACTGAGCTACATTTTTTTAAAAAAAGTTCCCTTCAGGCATAATTATTAAAACATTATCCACATACCATAAGTTTCACCTTTTTAAAGTGTACAAAGCTATGATTTTTAGTATATTCACAAGGTTGTGCAAATATCACCACTAATGCCAGATCATTTTCATTTCTCCTGTAAGGAGACTTGGTCCTCATTAGTAGATACTCCCAATTGTCCCTCCCCTAAACCCCTAGCAACCACTAATCTACTTTCTGTCATTATGGATTTACCTTTTTTGGACATTTCATATAAATGGAATCATACAATATGTGGTGTTATGTGTCCGGCTTCTTTCACTTAATGAAATGTTTTTGTGATCCATTCATGTTGTAGCATGCATCAGTGCTTCATTCCTTTTTATGGCCAAATAATACGTTATTATAGATAGACCACATTTTATTCATCCATTCATCAGTTGATGGGCTTTGGGTTTTTCCATCTTTTGGCTGTTGTGAATAACAATACTATGAATATTCATGTCAAGTTTTTGTGCGGACATATGCTGTGTGTGTGTGTGTGTGGACAGTTGCACCCAGGAGTGCAACTGCTTGGTCATATGGTAACTCTAAGTTTTAACTCTTTGAGGACTTGCCGGACTATTTTTCGAAGGGCTACACATCTTACATTCTCATCAGCATCGTATGAGGGATCCAACTTTGCCACGTCCTCACTAACACTCTTTTTTTATTATAGCCATTCTAGTAGGTGTATAATATTACCTCATTGTGTTACTGATTTTCATTTCCCTAATGACAAATGATGCTGAGCATCTTTTCATGTGTTTGTTGACCTTTGTATATCTTCTTTGGAAAAATCTCTATTCAAATTCTTTTCCCATTTTTTAATTGGGTTGTCTTTTTATTGTTGAGTTGTAAAAATCCTTTCTATATTCTGATTACTAGACCCTTATCAGATATATGTTTGCAAATATTTTCTTTCATTCTGTGGGTTTATGTTTCTTGAAGTGTCCTTTGAAGCATTGCTGAGCTACTTTTAACAAATATTAAAACATCTTAAACCAAATTAGGAATATGTAATTGGTGTCTGAATTATACTTTTAAATTTAATAAATAAGCATTATAATTTTATGAGCAAACCATAGCATGCAGACCCCGTTTGGGGGCTTCCAAACTGAGTCTTGGGTTCACTATGGGATCCATCATAATGATAGTTACTGCTTTTATAGCATTTAGGTGCCACGTGCTGTTTGGGCACTTTGCAAGTATTAACTTATCTAATTCTCACCACAGTCCTATGAGGGAGAAACTTATTACTTTACTCATTGTACAGATGAGAAAACGGAGGCAGAGGGAGGTTAAGTAATTTGCCTGAAGCCAAAGAATGAGTAAGTAACAGAGATGGGCTCCAGATTCCGTAGCTCTTAACTATCTGCCACGGAGAAGGCGGAATGAAACCATTTCAAAGAATGCCTAACTCCTCGCTTTGGGGAAATAATGGTGTTTTCATGGCGTCTACACTCTGAACAGTTTTCCTCTCTGTACCAAGCCAGGAACTAGTGCCACCCTTCCAGGCGTCTTCATTACTCCCTCCCCTCCCAGTCTAGCTTCAGGATCTTCTCTCCTGTCCACCGGTCCGATACTTCAGTGTTTGGAAGTAACAGCAAATTTGCCTGCGTTCCCCAGGTGGAGTGGTTCTAAATTTCTGGCAGCCAGTGGGAACAGAGGAGCAGCGGATTCAGCCCAAAGAGGCTCAAGGCTGAGCCATGGGAGGGGCCAGCGAAGGGGGCGGGAACTGAACCCCGGAGGACTTGACCACAGTGTGCAGTGTGCGGCGCCGGCTGCTCAGAGCGGAGCCATGAGCTGGACCTGCCCACGTTGCCAGCAACCCGTTTTCTTTGGTGAGGCCTGGGCGGAGGAAGGGGAGAAGACGGGGCGAGTGAGAGCCTTTGGGCTCCATGAGGACGCAAGGAGCTGGCCACGGTGTGGTCCCAGCCCCCTTTTCCACCTATGGGGCGCACAGCACTCGGGCGGGATGGAACTGGCCTCCCGGAGACACTCTCCATCGTCTCTAGGAATCACGGTGGGGGGGAACAGGGGGGAAAGGAGGGCGCCTTGTGCTTGGACTGGCTCTGCCCGGTTGCACCTTGTCCCCCACAGCAGAGAAGGTGAGCTCCCTGGGCAAGAACTGGCACCCATTCTGTCTGAAATGTGAGCACTGCCACAGCGTCCTGTCCCCAGGAGGGCATGCAGAGGTGAGGCCGGGCTGGGGTGCACAGCCTTGTGTCTGTCACTGTCGCCGAGTCACCAGCCCCCGGTTTCAGCCCCATTGGCCCACCAAAGGCAACCTCAGCAGCCAACTCCCAAGATCACCTACCCAATAGGCACCACACCAGCCAGCATGTGGGGAGCCGGAATTGTGCTGGTGGATCCCATGCCTTTCGTCAGGTGGGGGAGGGAAGCAGCACTGCTTCCTGAGCTGCTCTTTCCCTGTCTCCCTGACCACAATGGCAGTTCTGGCATGCCAGCCCACCCATCACTGCTCCCAGCCCCCGCAGCCCAGGCCAGTAGACAGACACACCTGGCAGCCTGTCCTGGGGAAAAGCCTGTGGGGCACAGGAGAGCCCCCTTGGGCCCTAAGCAGTCCTCTTCCCTCTGCTTGTGCCTAGCACAACGGAAGGCCGTATTGCCACAAGCCATGCTATGGGGCTCTCTTTGGACCCAGGGGTAAGTACCAGCCTGGAAGGGGCCAGGGGACAGCAGAACCCTCCGTGTGGCTGAGAGCTGGAGGCTCAAGCCTGACCTCCCCTCTTCTCTCTGCAGGGGTGAACATTGGTGGTGTGGGCTCCTACCTCTACAATTGCCCCACCCCCACCCCTGCCAGCGCTACTCCTCTTAGCCCCAGCAGCTTCAGCCCCCCCAGGCCCAGGACTGGCCTCCCCCAGGGCAAGAAAAGTAAGTGAGATCGAGCCCCAGCTACTCCTCCTCCTGACCCTTCCCCAGGATGGAACAGGGGATGGGGACCAGGTGGCAGTATCCCACCTAGTCCTTTGCTTCACATTCCTACAACTTTGTTCATGGCAAAGACTTCTTCTCTGTGGCCCCTTTTTTGATGTTTCCTCCTGTCAGCTGCTGAGTAAGAGGTAAATCGGGCAGGTGGCATTATCACCCCCATTTTACGGGTGAGAAAACTGAGGTCTGTAGAGGGCAAATGACCTTGTGCAGTCACACAGCTAGTCAGAGGCAAAGCTGGCCTGGAACTCAGGCCCCTCCCAGGCCAGGGCCATGGAAGGAATGACCTAGAGTAAGGGGTCATTGAGATGGGCCAGCCCCTCACATTCTTCCACTTCTCCCCTCTCCCTGTTCCTTCCTCCATCCCCTGGAGAGGGCAGTGACATTGTGCTCCCCAACACCTGACACCCCTGCCCTGGCCAGCTCCTATATCAGCTCAGGTTTCCTGAGGATTGAGTTGCTGACGGGGTTGGGCTGGTGGGCACCTGAGCCCCTGGGAGGATGAGAAGGAAGCAGGTGGTCCCTCCTGCAGGTAGGGATGGGGCAGGAAGTGGAGTCAGAGGGGACTCAGCTCTGCCTGAGGAAGGCAGGCTCATGTCCATGAGGGTGGGAGGCTCTGGGATGAGCATGGCTTTTGGAAGAGGACAGTGCCATATGCAGGGCAGGGCTGATGGGTCCTGTTTAGGCCTGGCCTCCACCTCAGCCCTAGCGGGGGCCTCTTCCCCTTAAAGGCCCTCCCCACACGAAGACGTTCACTGGGGAGACCTCGCTGTGCCCTGGCTGTAAGGAACCCGTCTATTTCGGTAAGTGACAACAGAAAGCTAGGAGAGAGGGGTGCAGGATGGGCATCAAAGGGCAGGGAGGTGGTACAAGGCAAGTGGGTCTCCCTGCCCTGCCCCTTGAACTACCATCTCTCCCCCACCAGCTGAGAAGGTGATGTCTTTGGGCAGAAATTGGCACCGACCCTGTCTGAGGTGCCAGCGGTGCCGGAAGACCCTGACTGCTGGGAGTCACGCTGAGGTGAGCAGGGCAGGGGTGGGTGATTATGCTGGGAGGAGGGAGGCTGGAGATGGGAAAAGAGCCAAGCTG
Source organism: Pseudorca crassidens (assembly GCF_039906515.1). NCBI lineage: Eukaryota > Metazoa > Chordata > Mammalia > Artiodactyla > Delphinidae > Pseudorca > Pseudorca crassidens. The sequence continues at coordinate 32,620,615 of NC_090305.1, forward strand.
AGATGTCTCTCTTTCTCTCTGTGTCCCAGCATGACGGCGTCCCCTACTGCCACATCCCCTGCTATGGCTACCTGTTTGGCCCCAAAGGTGGGCAGCCCCACCCCAGACAATGGGCCTAAAGTATGGCATGTGGGTCTGTGGGGATGTGTGGACAACTTCCCCTGTGGTCAAACACACCCCAGACCCCTCCCAATTCCCTCCAGCCTTCAGCCCAGCACCCTCCCCAGCCCCAAGGCCCTTGGTGATGCGGCTCTCTCCCTCAGGTGTGAACATTGGTGATGTGGGCTGCTACATCTATGACCCCGTGGAGATCAAATGAGATGCTCATAGCAGAGGTCACCCTAACTCAGGCCTCTCATCATCCTCTCCATGGTCCAATGGAAGCTACAGAATTCTCTAGTCCCACGAGGGTGGGAGAAGGTGTGATTCTGGCAGCCTGGGCCTAGGCTCCATGGTAGACCAGAGTCTACACTTTCTCTGCCAACTCCTCCCTTTCCCATTCCTATCTGGTCAGGCAACATAGGCCACCCCATTTGAAGGTTAGTGTCTTGGTCTTCCCAATCCCTTGACCCAGCAAATTCTGTAACTTCAAGGTACTCATAAAACTTGTGTTTATTTTGGCTTCTCCAATAAAATGTTGGCTCCCATGCCTTCAACTCTTCTTTGGGCATGAGGCCTAGACAGTGGGTTGGAGGGTGGGGAGTGTAGGGGTGTGGGGATGCATTACCCTGCAAAGTGACTGGGAGGTAGCAAAGCCAGCCATGGGAACAAAGAGCTCTGTTCTCCTGGTCCCCTGGCTCTGGCACTGGGCAGCTCCCAGCACCACGCAGTGGACAGCATGCCCACCAGCCCTGTTGGTACCAGAAGTCGTTATAGGACAGTTCTTTCTTTAGCACCATCTCTAGAGGAAGCACCTTATTCAGCATCTCATTTGAGCATGAGAGCAGATAGATCCTGCAGCGAGGTCTGCTAAGAGGCTTCATTATCCATTTGAGAGATGACCAGACAGACCCAGAGAGGGAAAGCCACATGCCCAAGGTCACCCAGAAATCAGTGACAAAGCTGGGACCAGAACCCAGGGCCAGACTCAGTGGCTTCCCATCCAGGGCTCATCCCACAGCTCCTCACTGTTGCCCTAACCCAAGGGGCACCTTTATTTACAGAATCCCCCCAGCCATGAGAGGGGTGCCAGAATTCTCAGCAGCCCACTGCATTCTGGGAAGTTGCTCTGTTGCTGGAGGCCAAATAGTCAAGGCTGGATGAGCACAGAGAGGGGGCAACTCCAGCCCTGGACAGGGGGCTCACTGCCCCCAGCCCTGGTCAGAGGGCCTGCCCTTCTGTTCTCCCAGCCCCTGCTGCAGAACTTCCATGGAGGGCCTGCCCCTGATTCCATTCAGTCCTGGACCTGCTTCATGGGCATCTCTTCCTCCTGAGGGCTGGATGGGGCACTGAGGAGGAAGGAGTCATGAGCAATGGTGGGGTTTATCCTCCCAGCCTACCACCCCAGCCTGCCCCATAGGGCTGGCCTAGGGCTCCCCCCAGCTCTTGATATACAAACACATGTACTCCCACAAGTGACTCCCACACATGCTTGACACATCCCTGACATGTAGGCATACCTGAGTGTGTGTACACATCCTCTTCTTCCTGGACACACACACAGGTATGGACTCATTTACACCTCTATACACGCAGTTTACATACCTCAGGTCACACACCCATGCACACGTGCATACATGCACCAGACACACATGTGCAGACATGTCTTCCTCTCTGAATCTTACCTAAGGTGTCAGGTACCTCAGCACCCATACCCACATGCATGTGCTCACACAGATACAGTCCTGTGCACACACCTCTTCCTCTCCACGTCTTGGATGGTCTCTGGTAGTTGTGCCTGCTTTGTCTCTGGTAGCAGGAGGGCAGTGCAGGCAGCCAGCAGGGCGATCCCCCCATAAGCGAGCTTGGGCAGTGACAGCCATACTCCGTCCAGCAAGGCTGCCAGTGGGGCCAAAGAGCCCCCCAGTCGGCCCACCAGTGCAGTCAGCCCCATCCCTGTCTGTCTGCTCAGAGAGAGAGGATGGAGGAGGGGGTTGGTGCTCACACCTACTTGCGGTCATGCCTCATGGGGCTCCCTTTCTGGGCTGGCAGGGCCTGGTGCCCCCTTCTCCCCAGACAGCTAAGAAAGCTGAGTCTTCTTTCAGGTGGTCTTCCCACCCACCCCTAGGCCAGGGGCCCCCAAGCCAGCACCCACCAGAGGATGGGCCCCCATTCTGATAGTACCAATCAGGTATTGCTGAAGGAAAAAAAAAAGTCATCAGAAAGAGGATGGGGAAAGGGTAGCGTGAAAGGAAGGGGTCAGCAGCTGGAACAGACCCTGCCATGTTACAGGAGACACAAGGCTTTCTAAACATGCCCAGCTGCCTACCCATCTCCTCCCCACCTGTCAATAGCTACCTGAAAGGGCCAGGGCCTTATGTCCAGAGACAACCCCCAAGGGCAGTTCTGCTTAGGCTGTGTTGAGTAGGATGGGATGGACAGATGGGGCCTTTTTTTTTTTTTTTTTTTTGCGGTATGCGGGCCTCTCACTGTTGTGGCCTCTCCCCTTGCGGAGCACAGGCTCCAGACGCGCAGGCTCAGCGGCCATGGCTCACGGGCCCAGCCGTTCCGCGGCCTGTGGGATCTTCCCGGACTGGGGCACGAACCCGTGTCCCCTGCATCGGCAGGCGGACTCTCAACCACTGCGCCACCAGAGAAGCCCCAGATGGGGCCTTTTGCGACTGTTTTCTTTTAAAGGAGGCCCAGAAAAGTTGTCTGACCTTGCTCAAGGTCACTTAGTAAAGAAGATTAAATGCCCCACCTCCTCCCAGACTTAGGCAAACACAAACAGCTCTGATTAGCTCTGTAAGGAATGGGCGACAGGGACTGGGGTGCAGTGTGTGTATGTAGGCGTGTTGATAAAAGTTGTGACTAACAAGCCCTCCCTCCAGGTGGCTTGCCTGGGACCCCTCACCTGAGCACGGTAGGGTACAACTCCGACGTGAAAAGGTAGGCAGTGGTGAAGGCAGCTTCAGAAAAACCTTTCCCCATCACCGCCAGGGCGGTGCTCCAGGACTTTACCTCTGGAGGAAAAGGGGTTCAGGCAGTGAGGAGGCCTTGCAGAACAGAGGTTCTCCCAGGATAGGAGGTGGAGCCTCCGGAGAGGGCCAGACTTAACCGGCCTTGAGTCGGGGCTTCCGGGAAAGAGCCGGGTGGCGGTGGGGGGCGGGGTTTTCTCGGCCAGAAGGCGGGGCCTACGGGAATGGGCGGGGCTTGGGGCGGGGCTCACCGGAGGACACCAACAGCCTGAAGCCCAAGGCGAGGGCGGCGCCGAGCAGCGTTCCTGCCAGCGTGAGGCGGCGTCCGGCGTGGCGCACCGACAGGTAGACCAGCAGCTTGGAGGGCAGCTCCACGGCCCCGAAGAGCAGCTGCGTCTGGTACACGTTCAGCCCCAGTCCCGACACATCCAGGCTCACGCCGTAATAGGAAAAGTTCACTCCAAACCTGAGGGGGGTCGCGATGCCACTCAGGGGTCCTCCTTCGCGCCCCCTTGTCCTCTCTTCTCAGGAGCCTTGGCCTTTTAGAGGGACCGTCTCCCCCACCTTCGGAGCCCGCTGCCCACGGTCTTCCGTGTCCCCATAATCCCTTCTGAGTGTGCAGCACATGCCAGTAGCCCAAGCACCTTTACCTAATCTTCACAGCAACCCTGTGAGATAGGAACTAATAGCGTCCGGTTGTACAGAAGAGGCACTGAGGCTCAGAGTGTTAAGTGACCTGTCATAGGGCTCACAGTAAGGAGGTGGCAGAGCCTGAATTTAACCCCACGTGTCTCTGATGCCTGCTCCATCCTGACCTCCCAGAGCCCCCTTCCCCCGTAGAGGCGGATCCTCCTGCCATCCGCAGTTACAGTTTCACTTGTCCCTTGTCCTCTCACACTCAGCACCAGTGGAGTGTGCCCCTCCCCCACCCCACCAGGCCCAGGTCAGCCCCCGCCTCACCACACCACCATGCAGCACAATGAGATGTGTCGCAGCCTTGGAGTCCGGAACAGGTCTAGGTATGAGGGTGTTCGGACCACCCGCTCCGCAGCAGCCACTTTGCTCAGAGCCTGGTGGGGAAGGAGGAGAGTTTGTGACCTCGGAGTTGGCTATGTGGCCTGAACAAGGCACCTTGTTCTCCCTGGGTTTCCATCCTTCTCTTCTGCAGTAGTGGGGGAGGGGATGCACGTGGGAGCTGAGTAGGGTGGGTCCTGAGTCAAGGGTGTGGCCCACCAGGGCCAGTAGGACATCCTGAAGAGTTTGGAACACTCCATTGGGGGCCAGGAGCTTTTCTTGCACACAGAGTGGATCCCAGGAAGGGGACCCTTGACACAGGGCACACACACACACACACACACACACACACGTACTTGCATGCACTCACACATTCACTCTCACCTCCTGGCTCAGGCCGTCCTCACCCAGAGGCCGCCCATTGAGCCTGGCACAGCGGAGCAGGTACCTGTGGGCCTCTTCCACACGGCCCTGGGTCAGAAGCCAGCGTGCAGACTCAGGCACCCACCTGGGGGGCAGGAGGAGGCCCTTCAGTCAGAGCACCCTAAGCCACATCTCCCTCCTGGGCACACCACAGGCTGTCAGTTTCCAGGCTCTTCCCCACACAGTCCCCTCAGCCTGGAATGTGTTCTCTTCCCAAGCCCTCCTCACCTGTTCTCAACAGAGAACAGGGCTTGTTCTCTGTTCAAGCCCTGATGAACTATTTATTATTCATCCCTTAAGGCCCAATTTCAAAGCCACCTCTTCCCACTCTTCCTTGCCCAGGCCTAGGTCCTCCACAGCCTGGGAGTCCCTTCTCTACTCAACTGAATTGGTCTTGCTCCCAAAACCTCAGCCCCCAGGACCAGCTACCCACGTCACCCACAGGTGACAAGAGGGCATAGGATGGAAGAGAGACAGACATACAGACATACCCACAGGGATCATCCAAAACCAGTTCACTTTGGGGAGGCAATTAAATGCCCACCTCACTCAGCCCCCCACCTCCTGCTTGGACTCCCTACCCCTGTGCTGGCTTGGCCGCCACCCCCACCCCTCCAGGGCGCCAGCCTGTCTGTGCTTGGCTCTGTCTCTTCTGTCACTCATGTGTTCATCTCTATCTGTGCCTCTGAGTCTGCCTTTCGGTCCTGGTTTCTCACTGTCTCTCAGTGGTTCTGTCTCTGTCATTCCATTTCTATCTCTCTATATTTTGTTCCCTGTTTCTCTGCTTCACATGCCTGGTGCCATCTTCTTTGTATTGATCTCTGTCTCTCTTTCTCTCTGTTGGTCACTGACAGTTTCTCTTCATCTCTCAGTCTGTCTTCGAATCTCAGCCTCTGATTAATTCTGTCTCTGGCCTCCTGTATCTCCCACTCCCCAGCTACCCCCAGGTCTCACCAGATGCTGAGGATGCCTGGGGCACAAGGCAGGGTGACAGCCAGCAGAAGCCATCGCCAGTCCCGTATCAGGTAGCCGACCAGTGCCAACAGCATCACACCCCCTGTCCAGAAGGTGCTGCTCAGGACACCTGCCACAGTACGGTGTCCCACGTCCAGCCACTCCAGCTCTGGACCCAGGGCGCAGTTGGAGACAGGAAGACAGTTAGCAAGGGCCAGAGGGGCTCAGTCTCACCCTTGACAGCTGCCTCCCTGCAGTCTTCTAGGCCCTACCCGTCCTTTGCCTGCCTCACCCAGTGGCATCACGATGATGGTGAAGCCAGCCAGAGCCGTGCCAGTGAGGGTGCGAGTGATGGCAAACATGGTATAGCTGACTGAGGCTGCAGATGCCAGGCCCAGCACCAGGGAACTCACATAGGCCACGAGCAGCAGACGGCGCCGCCCAAACCTGCACAGGGGTCACGCAGGGTCAGCGCCCTGTAGAAGGGAAGTCCCAAGACAGAGGTATACTAGGCCCATACCCCAGCTAGTGGAAAGGGTTCCCCACCCCACACCCTTGTTGGCCCCCCTACCTCACCCCACCTGTCAGACAGGTATCCGAAGGCCACGGCCCCCACCAGCACACCGGCGAAGAAGAAGGTGGAAGTGGCTCTGTTCAGGCCTTTCTGCTCACACACCAGGTCCCACTGCAGGGACAGGCAGGGAGGGGCCTCCTATGGGCACAGGGCCCTCTCCAGCTGGTACCAATCCCTCTTCTCCTAGACCCCAGGTTCTTCTGAGGTCAACTGTGCCATCCTGGTACCTCCATGTCAGATAGCCCCCAACTATTCACCCCAGCTTGGGAGGGGTGGTGGAAAACTTTGCCCCTCCCCAATTCTGCAGCCTCAGTGTCTTCCCATAGAAGGCCTTGACCCTGACAACAGTTCTGCTCCTTCCCAGAGAGACTCTGCCCCCACCTGCACTCCTCTAGATGGATTATGCAAATCCTAGACCTGGGGCCCGGAAAAAAGGAAGAGGGAGGAGTCCTCTATTGTTTCTCCACCTCTTAGTACAGAGACACCCTTCTCAAATCTCTGCCCCAGCTCCCTAGAGCCATCTTAGCCCTCACCTGCCCTAATCACCTCCCAGTTAATGATAGCAGCTCTCACACAGGGGCTTTACTACAAGCCAGGAACGAAGCTCAGTACTTTGAATTTATAGATCCCATCTACAGATTGGTAAACTGAGACTCTAAACGGTAAAGTAATGTGTCTAATGCCCACATGGTAATCACCCAAGGCAATGGCAGGCCCATCCACTCGCATGTCCCCCAACCTCCCAGCTCGGGTACCTCAGTTGCAATGGTGGAGGAGAATTCCGAGTGGTCGTACTCCCAGCCCTGAGGGCAGGGCACTGTGGAGGGCTCACCCTCCAGCTGCTCCCCAGGGCTCTGCCCCCCTCCCCACAGCGTGGTGTTGGGGAGGGCCTGGAGATGGGTGAAGAGGAGGCAGGAGCTGAGCCTGCCATCAGGCTCCCGGGGCAGGTGGGCCTCCAGCCACTCGTCCTGGTGACTGAAGTTGGCAGGGACTCCAGGCAGGGCACAGCGGTGGGCTGGCACAGCAGCCAGGAAGATGGGCAGGAGGAAGTGCATGGGCAGCAGCACACGGGGAAGGGCCAGCAGTGCCACGTTCCGCAGCTGGAAGGGCCCAAAGCCTCCCACCTTGTGTAGCAGCTCCTCGAATCCCATGCTGCCCACCTACCAACCTTCTCCAGCACGGACTCCCTCTGTAGTGCCCAGCACAGCTCAAACTGCCCACCACTTGGACCCTTGGACTCTGGAGGCGGGAGTAGACTGACTGATGAGCAGAGAGCCTGCAGCCAGAATCCAGCCCTCAGGGGCTGGCCCAGGATTGGGCCCTCCCAGGCCACCCAGGTCTCCAGGGATCCCTGCCTGTCTGGCCCAGTGCCTGGGGGGAGGGGCTGCCATCCATTCAGAGGTCACTGACTCCGTGGCTCTGGGACTTACATATTGGTGCTCAAGGACCAAGTGGGGCAACCTTGTGCTGCCATGATGGGGTAGCTGGGTATGTAGGAGGTGAGGCCCTAGCCCCTTGGTCAGCAGAGCTTCCAAGGGTCCCTAAAAGGGGAGGTCCCCTGGAGCATAGTGCCAGCTCTCCCTGGTTGCCCTTTGTCCTGTGAAGCCTTAGTTCAGCTTGGTCTTTTTGCAGCCACAGCCTGACCAGCAGCTCAGGATGCAGGACTGACAGCCAGGCCCTAACCAGGTGAAGGGTTCTTCCTGCTGAGCCAAAAGGCCTCCTTGTACCCCTACCTGGAGCTTATGCCCTGGCCTGAGACACACCTGGAACCACACTGGACAGCCTGGCTGATCTGGGGGTCTGAGACCTATCACCCTCCCACTTCTTCACTCAGGGGCTCTTCTCATATACACAGTCCCTTCTGCCTGCCCTCTGCCCCTATTTCAGGAGCTTCCTAGATTACCCCGTGGTGTCTGGGGGGTGGGTGGTGGTGGTAGGGAAGGAAAGGGTTTGCCAAGGTCCTGGCATAGTTGCCTGCAATGAATGCCTAAGACTCAGAATTTGTCTGACTCCCCACTCAGTTCTCATTCGTGTCCCCCTGCCACGAAAGCACAGAGAAAGCCAGCAATGTCAGATTTATTCTGATCTGATTCTCCAAACACCAGGTTGGCAAATAAGCTTCTAAAGAGCCTAAGCGACAAAAACATTTGAAAACCTCTTATTTAATCTAGCCCCCACTTTGAAGAGTTAAGATAAACTGTTTGGGAGGCTGGGAACACGGCTTGCTGGGTTCACACAGTGACTCAGCAGCAGAGCTGGAGAGAGGACCAGGACCCCTGACTCTTGCCCAGGCCTTTGACCCAAGCTGCTGAGCTGGAGATGTTCCAGTTTGCCCTAAGCTGGGCTCACTGAGAAAGCTCTGGGAAAAGAGCTAAATTGTTGACATGGTGTGTGTTAATGGTGATGCTAATAGGCTTGGGAGTGAGGGCAGTGATTTGGTGGTGGTGACAGAAGGTGATAATAGTAAAAGATATTGAGCCTCTTGTGCAACCTCAGCATTCTGTAAGGTACAAAGATGCCTTGGCCACAGTCCCTGCCCCCAGTGAGCATGCAGTCTGGTGAGAGGGTTAAAATAAGTGATACAACCCCCCTGCTTCCAGTCTCACCCCTCTCAACACACCCACCACAATGAACATTTTAAAACACAAATCTGACAGGGTAATATCTCTGTTTAAAACACTTCACCGTGGTACTTCCCTGGCGGTCCAGTGATTAAGACTCCGCCTTGCAATGAAGGGAGTGCGGGTTCAATCCCTGGTCAGGGAGCTAGGATACCACATGCCTCGTGGCCAAAAAACCAAATCATAAAACAGAAGCAATATTGTAACAAATTCAATAGACTTTTTAAATGGTCCACATCAAAAGCAAACAAACAAAAAAACTCCTCACCAGCTCCCTCTGCTGGAGGGTGAAAGTCCAGCTCCCTAGCTTGGCCCATATGACCCTCCATATGACTCCTCTCCCCAAGCCTGTCTCTGACCCCTCCCCACCATGCCCCATTCCCTCCAGTACCCTGGGTGCGGTCCTGAAGGCAGCCCTGGCCTCCCTCCTATTCACCTGGTGCGTGCCCCAGCCACTCTGGAGACCAGCTCAAGAGTGAGAAACTCCTTCCCTCTTGCTCTCACCCATATGTGACCCCCACATGGTTGGTTCCTCCCTCATTTGATACTATGTAATCATTTCTATAAAAATATAAAATACCATAACTGTTTGCGGTTCCTGAGAGGTAAGTTTTGCAGCCATCTCATCACCATGGTCCCTCCAGCGACTCCACAGGGGAATACTCTGAGGTTTTTCCACAGCCAGAGAGAACAGCCAGTGAGGCCAACCCTGGGCATTGGCTGTGGTGCCTTCGTTTTCACAGTGGAGGGTTCTCTCCTGCCTTAACATGAGACGTAGCTAATAGTCACCTCTCTCTCTTTGCATTGGCTTCTAGGCAACTCAGATATAAATCTGAAGCCCCTTTCTACAGAGAGTAATTTGACATTAACTGTACCACCAGCTTCATCTTATTCCCTGCCTCCACCCCATATGGCAGCTCTCCTCTCTGATGTCATCAAGGAATGGTGGTGATAATGACCATGATGTTTGGAGGCTGGAAAAGCAAGGACAAGCAAGGTAGGAAATGCCAGGAGTCTAACCAGAGTACTGATCAGCTCTGAATCACCAGTCAAGAGCTGGTTTTGATTAAATTTTTAACCATCCCCATGTCCCTCCAACCTGGGAATCCAAACTTGGGCTCAGAGGCCAAGATAGAAGGAGACCCTCATTTATACCAGACTAGATGAGAAGGAGCCTTGTGCATGGGAAAAACAACTCCTTACTTGAAATTACACTAGAACTGTTGGAGGGTTTGGGAAAGAATAAGTTCCTGGGGTAAACAATTCCCTATTTGGGATTGCCTGCAATAGAGACTTCTTACACTTTAGTGTTTCTTACTCTTTTTCCTCTCTCTCCACTGAGTGACCTCCCTATCTTACTTGGGGCTTCACTGACCATTAATCATTGCTACAACCCAAGTAATCATTTCCTACATTGATATGGTGGTAATGACAGAATCCATTGTAGTGGGAAATATGGTGATGGGATGGATGGTATACCAGTGATGGAGGTGGGCATACTGATGGCAGAAATGATGGTGACTGGAATAGGGATGAAGGGTAGGGGGCTAGGGATAGTGGTAATAGTGATGTGGTTATGAGGGCAGTGGTGGTGATGATGGTGATAATGGTGGTGGTGGTCATGTTGAAGATATATAAGCTCCTGGAGAACAAGAATTTTGTCTCTCTTGTTAATCGTGTCATCAGAGCCTAGTAGTGGTGATGGTGATGGTGGTGGTGACTGCAGCTGATGGAGAAGGGTATCTGTGATTTGAGTGATAAGGGTGCTGGTAGTGGTGGGTAATAGAGTTAGAAGCAGGTAATGGAGATAGAGGTGGTGATTGTGGTAAAATTGATGGTGGTGACAATGGGTGATGTTACACTACTTCGGGCTTAATTGTACATGGGATGGAGAGGAATGCAGAAGATGCCACCTGGAATGGATGAAAATGTGCTTGTCTCATATTTCCCTCTGACTAATGGCCAAATTCCAATGACCATGCAGATTCTCCTCCCCCATCAGCACATCACCATGGGCAAGACTAGGCTCCTGCATCGGCTGAGGACTTAGAAGTTCATCTTGACCACCCTTCAGTCTTGGCTTGGTCTCAGCTCTTATCCTGGCCTTGACTCCTGAGTAGACAGTGGGAAAATCTCAGCAGGCCCCAGTGTATGACAATCAGAGACATGACACCCTCCACGTTCCCACTCTGGTCTCTTTTTTCCAGAGTGTCCCCCATGGACCTCTCTTTACTAACAAAGTCCCCTCCAGTGTCCTGGGTCTTTTGGCCCCTATCAAGCCCCTGATTGAGGAACCTTGCTCAAGCCACTCATTCCTCTGTGCCGCTGTCCTCAGAGCTCTCTTGGCCCTAGAACAGAAAAGATAGTCTTTCTGAGGGAGTGGAGAGAAGGTCAGCAGGGGGCTGGGCAGGTCCTCACCTGTGGAGCCAAGCTGTGAGGGAAGTGAGTGTGCCTCGCAGGTCTCAGGCTCCTGGGGGAGGAGGGCGGGCAGGGGTTCTCTGTAACCCTCTAAAGCTGTCCTCCTTGGCGTAGCCCACTCCTGCCACAGGCTTGGTCCTGCCCCCCCTCACTCCTCTCTCTACTCCCCGAATCACACCAGTGACCACCACACTGAACCACACATAGTCCTCACACCTCCACACCTTGCCCCCGCTGCTCTCTACGTGCCCAACTCCTGTTTCTCCTTCAAAATTCAGTCTAAGAGTCATATTCGTCGGAGGGCCTTCCTTCAAGTTTGCAGTCTGACCTGGGAGGCCCTACCTGAGCCTCAGGTATCAGCGCACATAGAGCCTCGTGTAAAGTGAAAGTTAATTTACAGCCACCTCCTAGAGGGCACGCTCTGCCTTGTCTCAGTTCCTGGATGGTGTCCCATGTCTGGCATAACTTCTGGTACATGTGGGGCTCAGAATTAGTTGAACGAATGAATGATTGAAGGAATTCTAAACAACAATGAATGAATAGTCCTTGGCATTCTTTCATTCATTCATAATAATAAAAGAAATTAAAAAATAGAACAAGATATTTTTCATCTACTTGATTATTCTGGGGATTTCTCCTAGAATTAGACGTAAGCAAAGATTGGAGCCAGGATGTTGATTTTGGCACTATTTGAAATAGTGAGAAGTTGGAAAGACTCTAATGAAAGCACAATGTGGAGCTGGTTAGATAGATGATAGAACATTCATGCCATGGACCATTACGTAGCCATTAAAAAGAACACGAGGATCCTCCTACATTGCTGGTGGGAGAGTAAAATGGTATAGCCCTTGTGGAAAAGTTTGGTAATTCCTCAACATATGAAACATAGAGTTACCATATGACCCAGCAATTCTACTTCTATATTCTACCTATATACTTAGAATATAGACCCAAGAGAAATGAAAACATATGCTCACACAAACACTCGTAAATGAATGTTCATAGCAGCATTATCCATAATAGCCAAAAGGTAGAAGCAACCCAAAGTCCATCGGTTGATGACTGGATAAACAAAATGTTGTCTATCCACACAACAGAATATCATTCAGCCCTGAAAAGGAATGAAGTACTGATAAAAAACTAAATATGATGAACCTTGGAAACATGCTGTGTAAAGAAGGCAGTCACAAGAGCCACATAGGGTGTGATTCCAGTGATATGAAATGTCCAAAACAGGCAAATCTATATAGAGCCAGAAAGTAGATTGCCTAGGGCTAGAGGGGTTGGGGGGAAATGGGAGTGACTGCTATAGGTATGGAGTTTCTTTCTGAGGTGATGGAAGTGTTCTAAAATTGATTGTGATGATTGGTTGTACAACTCTATGATATACTAAAAACAAGGAAGATCTGTATTTGAAGACATTGCTGGGTGTAAAAATCATGTTTCCGAATAGTAGGTGTAATATGCTCCTCTATTTATAAGAAATATATGTGGAGAGAGTGCTATTATTATAAACATAAAAGAAGGTCTGAGATGGTGTACACCAAGTGGTTCACAGGGGTTACCTGTAGATGGTCACATCTGTGGATGGGAGGCTTTCACGTTTGATTTTATATGCTTTTAGCGCTTGCCTTTTTACTACAAATATGACCTGCTTTTGACATTTTTGAACAAGAAGGAAGGTAAAAGCACGTGGGGGCCCCACCGAAATCTAGTGAATCAGACCCTAGAGCCCCCTTGCATCGCGTCAAAAGAAAGGGGGGCCCAGGAAGTCACGGAGGGAAACAGGAGATGGTTACACAGGTTCTGGAATGTCAGAGCTGTGGTGGAGTGGTCTTCTCGGAGGGAGAGCAGGACATCAAAGCCTGGGCCCTTCTCTCTCTGATCTCAGACAGGGCTGGGAGCCTACCCTGGGACAGAAATTATTTACGTATTGCCTAGGTGAAAGATTCACACGTAGTGAACCTAGGGTCCAAAATGCAAGAAGTACAGCGAGTACACTATACTGCAGCCTCCCTCCCCCCAGCTCGCCTCCCAGAGCAGCCAGAGGCCTCTAACTCATCTGCCCAGTTGGACATTACACACACAGTTCTTTCACTGTACACAAAAAGCCGCCTCCTTCATGGTAGAGCTTCACAGTCCCCCACGATGTCACACGGGTGGCCATGTTCTACTAACAGGCCCCAATTAACGGACATTTAGATGACTTCTGAGCACTTGCTTTTACAGGTCTACAGTCTCTTACCCAAACCATCGAAAATCTTTTAGAATCCAGAATATATTTATATTTAGAAAGGCAACTCAGTGCATATTCCATATATTATGAAACACCCTAGGAGGATCTAAGGCAGCGCCGTGCAGTCAAACACATGAATATTTCCACTGCAAACATGTATGGTAAATGGAATTAATAAAGACTATAAACGGTCTTGGCAGGTTTTGTTACCAAGTGAGTTTATGCCAATCTAATGGGAAGACTCCCAAGTTTCAGAAACTTTTGGCTTTCGGAATTGCAGGTGAGGCTTTGCAGAGTTCAAAGAATGCTGCCATGAATAACTTGGGACACATATAATTTTGCAAGTTTACAAGTATATTCACAGGATACATTTCTAGGAGTGGAGGCTCTGTTCATTTGTGATTTACATAGGTTTTGTTAGAATAATGACCATTTATCTTCCTTGCCTGTAAGCTGCTGTACTTTATGGTTTTCCAAACACTTGTATTTTTGTCTGTTAATTTGGGGGGCAATGAAAATTCTCCCTCCCTCCCTCTCTGCACAAAGCTAGACTTAGAGTCTCTGGGAGCCAGGGGAGCCAAGAGAGCCTGAGCTTTGCTGTCAGAGACAGCAGGACCATCCCCTTCCACCAGCGTAAGCCTGAGCAAATTTCCAGTATCCATCCTGAGCTTCCATATCCTTTTCTGTAGACAATCTGCCTCCATGACAGTCCCTCCCCACTTTCCCACCAACCTGCTCTCTTCTCTCCTGTCTACCCCCAGCCCCAGGGCCTGGGCTTTGCCCTCTCTCCCAAATGAAAAAGAGTCCAGGCCAACAGAAAGAAAGGTCCACAGGCTTTTTAATGGTGTGATGGCTACTTCCCTTCCGAGACCCGATCTAATCATGACAGGGGCTTCCAGGGGGTGGGGGTGGCGGGTGGACAGGTGCAAGGTGGGCAGAGGCCATGCAGTGACTAGGAGGGGTGGGGGAGGGTGTTACATTCTTTTTCATGTAAACATTCTTCAGTGGCTTCCCCAGGGGGAGGGCAGGGGCAACTCTCTGCCCCCTACCCCATGACCACCAGGGCTGGTCCCTGGAGCTGAGAAGACTGAGCAAGCCAGGCCCCTGCGAGGATCTGGGAAGGGGGCAGCCCACGGGTTTGGGGCCCGGCTCCTCGCCTGCACCTTCTTCGTGCACAGTGCGGCTGGGGAGGGGAGGCATGTTTTGGGGTGAGCAGACCTGCATCCGAGCCAGTGACACAGGTTGTGGTGATGAGGAAATGCTGGAGGGGTGTGGTGGTGGTGGTGTGACACTCTTTTATAGAGAAGGCGCTCAGGACTGGGAAGGCTTGGTGGCAGGGAATGGGTGCCCAAGGGGGAAGAAGCTGCAGCTGGGGGTGGGGGCACTGGAAGGTGTGGTTTCCTCTGCCCTGGATCCTTCTGAGGGAGAAGAGCAGAGTCAGTCCCCTAGCCCCCTCGCACACTCGCCCCTTCCTCTCCTCCCCCCACCTCAGTGACATTCAATGACGCAGAGGCCTGAGGTCAGTTGGGAGCCCTAGGGAGGTCCGGAATCCCAAAGGCAGACAGGGTTTTGTGTCTCTGCCCAGCTCCAGTGCTGGGTGAAGCGAGAGGGTGGGATGGGCCTGGGGCTCTCTCAGGCCGCCCCCTTTTCCCTCCCAACACCAAACCAGGGTGTTGTTGGTCCTGGGGCAGGGGTGAGGCTGGGGGCCCTACATTCACAGTTCGGTTGGTGGCAAGGAGCAGGCCCAGGACCTGGGCACCAGGGGCATGCCCGGGTCCCCACCTGGCACGAGCTGATTGTCATTCGGAGAAGCTCTAGGTGGGAGGGAGTGGCCCTTCCTCCACCCCCTCTGCTGGATCCAGAGGGCAGCAGAGGCCTTGGGAGGGTCTCGGGTTGACAAAGAGGGCTCTGTCCGGAGAGGTTTCCTGAGTGTTCTGGGAGCTTCTGCGTCAGCATTGGGTGAATCTCGAAGGCCATCCACCCTGGAGTCCTCCCCTGGGCTGGTCTGCAGAGAAACCACCACCTTGGCATAGAAGCAGCTGCCCAAGCTGCCGACTCTCCATCAGGGGCTTCAGCTGGCACCACCAGGCTTCTCTCGGGGCCAATTTCCTCACGGGCATCCTTCTAAGTGATGGTGGCTGGATGCTGCCAGATCACTGGGGCAGGCTGGGACCTTTCTTCCTCTTCCCTTGGTTGTCTTGCCTTGCTGTCTATGACCCAGGGAAGAACAGAGGGGCCAGGCCAGGGGACAGAGGCTGTGTGTGCTGAGGATGGAGAAGGCCTGCAGGGGACCTGTCCCAGAGAGGCAGGGCTGGCTATCCCTTCTGCAGCCCCTTGGCCCAGATGTAGGCAGTTGAGGCTGATGATGAGTTGGGATGAACTATGCAGGAGCCAGACCCAGGAGGAGGCCCCATATCCATTCACGGAGCAGCAGAGGCCTCACCCGCTGCAGGGACTGCTCGGCCACATGGGCTGGGATTAGGACAAGAGGGGACAGGCCGAAGGGTGAGCTGGAGGCGGAGGGGGCTGGGGCTGGACCTATCACACAAGCATACAATCTGGAAGTTAAAAGGGCCTTTCTGCCTTGAGTCCAGGGGCCAGCTGTCTGTCTGTCTGCCTATTTCTGCTCTCTCTCCCACTGGGGGAGATGATGGTCTGATCCAGCCTACTCCCCACAGGCAGGAGGACAGGGATGGTGACCCAGCTAGAACTGAGTCCCTGAACCTCCAAAGGGCCACTGCAGAGAAGATGATAACCAGCCGTTCTCCACCTGCACTGAATTCAGGAGAGAGAGAAGTTGGCTGAAACTGCAGTAGGCAAGATTGAGGTTAGATGGCAAGACGGAATTCCTGATGGTGAGGGATCCTGAGCACTAGATCCGGGGACAAACGGAAGGGGTGAAACCTTTTTTAAAGCCCCCCTCTAACTTCCCATTGGGAAACACTTGCCCAGGAAGGCAGCCCACACACACTTGATGGTTCCCACTGAGGTCCCACACAAACTAAGGGGGAGGGGGTCTTGGCACCCTAGAGGCGCAAGGGAGCACCCTTCCCCCATCACCTGTCCATTGCCTCCTACAGGGGTGTCCAGGATGACTGACTTTGGGGCAGGTCAGACCTGCCTCCTCACACCACAGTAGACCAATGGCTCCTAGGTCTCACCTCCCCAACCCCCATCTGGCAGCTGAGAAGAGCCCTTTCCAACCACCACAGCTCCTGGGAGATGTGAGATTAACGCCTAGTGGGAGGCTGGAGCCTCCACTTCTGGAATTTGAGGCTGCCTTTCCGAAAGGGTTGGGGCGTGTAGCTTTGGCTGGATGAGGGTCAGGAGGAGGGAAAGGCGCCGCAGGATGTGTAAGCAGAGTTCCCTGGGGGGGCTTGGAGAGCAGCAGAGGCCTGGTGGTTAGCAGGGCGTCCCCATTCGTGGAGTCCTTGGTGAAGAGTCGCTGAGCCTTCCCCGGGGCGTAGGGTGAGCCTGCCCCACCTGAAGGGCAGCAGGGGGAGGGGCGGAGACAGGGGAGGATGGGGAGGCGGACACCCCCCCGCGGCGCCGCGCCCCCTTCCGCAGGGCCGGCGGGTGGGCGCGGCGTGTGCTGGCGCGCGTCCTCGCGGGTGCAGGCAGGAAGCTGGGGCCGCGGGTGGCGCGCGTCAGGCGCGTAAGGCTGTGCTGGGAGCTGTTCCAGTGTGGCCGGCTGCAGGTGGGGGGCCGGGGTGAGGGTGAGGGGCCACGGAGCGCCGCGCGCGTCATTATCTGGCCCCAGCCCGACCCTCCGCAACCCCCGCCCGGCCTTTGGTTGCGCGCTGAGTCTGGAGTTTCCCTCTGGGTCCTTTCTTGGGGGCCCCCGGGGAGGGGGTGCCTTCAGGCTGGGCCCGGGCCAGCGGGGCGCCCCGGGGTGGGGGGGCCCCCGGCCGGGCCTGGTGCGAGGGAGAGGGGCTCTCTTTGCGGGACAGGGACCGGCTCCGGGGGGAGGCGCTGGGATGGTGCGCGGAGGAGGCGGGGAGGCCGGGACTGCGCGGGGCTGGGGGCCTGGTGCCGGCTTGGGCTCGCCCTGGGCCCGGGCCACGGCTCGCCCTGGGCCCGGGCCACGGCTGTTTGGGACGGAGGTCAGCAGCAATGGCCGTCCCTGGGGGCTTCTGCAGCTGGAGCCTGCGGGAGGTGCGGAGGGCAGAAGGCAAGAGACAAGAGGAGGGCAAAGAAACAAAAAGACATTTTCAGAATCTCCCTGGGCATTGAGCTCCAGAGTCCTGCATCCTCAGAGCTGGATGAAACTGAGGAGACCTTGGCACAGATGGATAAACTGAGGCATGGTGCCCCATCCTCCAGAACGGGACCTCTAAGGGCCACACACTCCCAGGCTGCTACCAAAAGAGCTTGCTCCAGGCTTTGTTTGATGTCTCTGTTTTATCTTTAAAATTCGCGTGGATTTTACA
The DNA here is from genome assembly GCF_039906515.1 of Pseudorca crassidens. Classification (NCBI taxonomy): domain Eukaryota; kingdom Metazoa; phylum Chordata; class Mammalia; order Artiodactyla; family Delphinidae; genus Pseudorca; species Pseudorca crassidens. The sequence goes on from NC_090305.1 coordinate 32,638,362, forward strand.
TTCTACTCGATTATATACCCATGTTTATATTAATATGAATAATGTTTTCTCCCAACTATTCTGGCCTTTATCCTTTGGCCTCAAATGCCCCATGGCACGCCAGAGGCTGTGTGTGGACCCCGCTGGCCCCCATCAACCTTTTCCCAAGCCTGGCCTCCTTGGAACCCCTCCAGACACACTCACTGCAGCCACTCCCTTGAGCCCAGTGAGAGGGCTGGGACCTGAGTCAGAAGAGAGACTTAGCTGCGGAGGTGGTGGACAGGGGGTGTGGCTGAGGGTCCTTCCTGAATTATCAATGGCCCTTGGCTCCAGGGAAGCGTCTGCTGGTGGAGGCCTTCTGTGGTCACCCTCTGCCTGCCCTGGGACTAGCAGCAGTTTCTCACCTGCTGGTGATGGCTGTGTCAGATGCTGGGGCCGCGCCTTGGGGTCTGTCAGGGGGCTGCTGGGCTGCGGCAGGCGTGGGCATGCGGATGCTGATGGGACGGGGGATCCGGCTCCGGGTGGCAGCTGCCCGCCCGGCTTTCCTGGGCACCGCGGGCTCAGAGGCAGGCGTGTCCTCCTCGGAGCCTGTGCCTGAGAGCGTCTCAGAGGCACGGCGCTGCTCCTCACTGGAAGAGGATGAGGCCCCAGAGGCCAGGCGCAGCAGCAGGCGGCCCTGCCTCTTCTCCATCACCAGCCGCGCCAGGTCCTGCTGCGGTCGCGCCCTCTTGCCCCACCGCTCTTTGGCCGACAGTGAGCCTGAGGGCTCCGAGCCTGTGTCCTCCTCAGACAGCAGGACAGGGATTCGGCTCCTGGGGCGAGGGCCTGGCCTGGCCTGGCGACTGGGGGAGATGGTGGCCAGTTTCTCGGGACCCGGCTCCAGCAGGGACGCCGGGGCTGGCCCATCGGCAAGGGCTGGGCCATTGGGCAGTGAGTCTGTGGTCACCTCCAAGGGGCTGCTCCCGGGGGGGGCGGACAGGACACAGCTCACCAGCCCCGATAGGGCAATGCCGTTCTCCAGGTATACGGAGGCCCCCTCCTCCGCAGCCCTTCCATCAGAGGGCACCTCCAGGCCCAGCTCCCCCCCAGCGCTGAGCTCCTCAGACCGGGAGGCTTGTCCACCAGAAGACATGACATTGAGGTGGGTTTTCTCTGCAATGTGCACAAAGGTCCTCTCGACTTTGGTGAAGGGCGAGGAGGTGACTGCCACTCCCCCTGCCCCTATGGTCACTGCCCCAGCCCCCGGCCCTGTCCCGGTCCCAGGGGGCTTGGGCTCAGACTTGAGGACAGAGGACAGGGTGCCTGGCTCTGACACGTCCAGCTGGCTGCCGGTGGGCTGGGGCCGTTCGTGCTGAGGAGTGAGGGCAGCCAGAGTGCCCAGGTCAGCGTCGGGGGCCAGGTCGGCAGTGACAGGCGACTTCTTCATGTCGCCAGGGGAGACGAGCACCAGCGTTTTGGAGCCCTCCTCAGGCTCCAGGTCCCCGTCAGCCATGGAGGCTCGGCCCCTGGACTCTTTCTGATCATCGGCCAGCAGCGTGGACGGGGCGCCCTCCTGGCTCCGGTCCGTGCTCCTCTCGCTGCCCTCACTGCTGGAGCCACTGTGTGGCCCCAGCACCTCCCCCAGGGCCACTGCCTCCTCCTCCTCTTCTTCCTCCTCTTCTTCCTCCTCTTCCTCCTCCTCCTCCTCTTCTTCTTCCTCTTCTTCTTCCTCCTCCTCCTCCTCCTCCTCCTCTTCCTCCTCCTCCTCCTCCTCTTCCTCCTTCCCATTCGTTTGAGGCTGAACAGGCGCCAGCGGGACCTGCGGGGTGGCAAGTAGCATGTGCGAGAAGTCCACCCTCCGGACCCTGTTGAGCAGCCGAGCCCGTTCGCGGTAATCGGAAAGATCCTTCTTGTAGTCCTGGTAGGGCAGGCTCAGGGGCACAGCTCGCGGGAGACCATTCACCTCAAACGGGGGCGCCACGGAGAACACCTGCAAGGGGCACACACAGGGACCCACTGAGGTCACCCCCCCATCCTGGGCCGGAGAAGGCCCGACTGCACTCCCAGGCTACGAGGCCCACGCGACTGTGAGTTCCACTAGAGCACATGCTGGGGCTGTTTTGCTCATCGCTCTGTCCGCAGGGCTTAGAATGGTCCCTGGCACCTAGTAAGTGCTCAATAAATCTCTGATGAATAACTGTGTTCGTGCTCCAGGTCCCCTGAGGTCCCAGGCCTTGATCCTGGTGGCTTTTCTGTCTACCAGTCTTCCATTTACCCCCACTCTTCTGTATCCTATGTGTATCCTGAAACCCAGAGGCAGCTCTAGTTCAATCAACAGAAGAAAATGACAACTGCAAGCCATCATAGCCACCATGTAGGAAACCAGGTCCAGAGAGAGGCAGCAAGTGTCTGGGTCAGCCCTCACTGCCTCCTCACAGGGCACAGTTCCTCTGCAGCCAGGGAACTGGCCACCAGGGCCACCAGAACCTGTCAGACAAGGGCAAAGTTCAGGCTGTCCTCCACCCCTTGAAGTGCAGGCTGGGCCCCTGGAGCTCCAGCCCCCTTCCCACCTGCCTGTCAGCCAGGAATTTTCCCGTCCTCTGTAGGTATGTGTTGAGTCCACACTTCCTCCAACAACTCACAGCCAGCCTGTGAGAGGCAGTTTCTTTTCACTTGATTAAGTTTTACCCTTTGAAGCTTCGTGCAGAGTTCTTGGCAATGTGATGGCATGTCCTTGGTTTTCTAGATTCTTGCCACATCTGCCCTTAGCCCCCTTCCTTCCAGACTCAAAAGGCCTGACCATCTCACCAGGACCTCAGCTGCTGTGTCTTCTCTAGCTCTGCCCTTGTCAATCACACACATCCCCAGGCACCCACAATGCACCAGGCCCCATTAGGGCGGACCTGGCTTTGTTCCTGGTGGGATGGTACTGATGGTATCCAGCACTTCGTTAGCCTTTTGAACACACAGGGCCTCTGTTTTCCTAAACACAACCCAGGCAGACCAGAAGCCCTGGAGGGGCTCCAACACCTTCAGGTGCCATCCAGACTCTCAGGGAGTCCTGCCAGGCATTCCTCTTGAACATCTGTGTCTGCTGCCCTATGCCCCTGGGCACAGCCCTGTCCTGCCTCGTGGTTCCCCAGCCATCAGCCTTTTTCCATTCTGCATTGCCCATCCGTTCTTTTTACAGCTGCCCAAGTGATCTTCCTGAAACTTAAATCTGATCCCATTTCTGTCTGCGTCAAACCTGCAGAAACCTATGGTGGGTCCCACAGTCCTCAGGAGACAGTTTCAGTCTTTGGCTTGGCACAAGAGCATCCCCCACCCCCCCCACTTGTCCCCACCCCACCGCATGATCTGACTCCTACCTTGTGCTCCAACCTCACTTTGAGCAGCACCCTCTGGTCCCCCACTTACGTTCCAGCAGTTCTCTAAATGCCTCATGCATCTCACACTTCTGGGTCTTTCCCTAGGCAGTTTCCTTTGCCCAGGGGGTCCTCTCACTCTCTCTATTGACATGACAAATTCCTATTCTTCCTCCAGGACCCAGCTAAAACAGCTCATTTCCCCAAAAGCTGCTTGTCCACCCACCAAGCCGACTTCATCACTCTACTTGTTTTCCCACATCCTTCCGTTACAGAACCTTCCACCCTCTATTTCACAAACACGTGTTTACATGGCTCTCTTTCTTGATAAACACTGAGCCTCTTAAGGGTTTTTCATTCATTCATTCAAGAAGTCCTTGAATGTCTATTGCCTTGGCCGCTGTGTTAGAGGCTGTGAATTTGTGGATCAGCAAGACAGATCTGGTCCTTGTTTTCATGGAGTGTGAAATCTTTAGATTAGGAAATTAAATGGGGATAATGCATTCTCCACAAAGGCTGTGACCATAAATGAGGTCATGTTAGCCATGAGGCTGACTTATAGCGGTTGACTGATAAATGTTAGCTCCCTCCCCACCCTGCCCCCCACCTCCTACCCCCACCCTGCTCACTCTGGTTTGAAGATCATTGATTCCTTCCTCAACCCCAGAAACTCCTGGATGCCACACCTGTGGGCGGGGGGTGGGGGGTGGGGAAAGAAGGGGCTCTCCCAGCTGAGGTCTCTGTGCAGTCAGCCCAAAGGCTGGTGGAGGGGAAGGAATCCCCAAGCTCAAGATTTGCTCGAGGCTGTGACTTCTCCCCTCCTTAACTGCCATAATCTTCCTCACAGTCAGACCATCAGTGAGGCCTTGATGGAGTGGGGAGGAGCGATGCAAGACAAAATAGCATCAGACACTGGACAGGACCCCAGCACACTCGGGGGTGTGTTCTGATTATGTTTTTATCCTGTCTGGCTCAGAGCTCACCCACCCAGCACTAGATACATCCTACCCAGCAGGGATGTCCTTCAGCCCCACCAAGCCATTCTTTCTCAGCAGAACCTCTGCCTATGTTCCCTGTCCCATCTCTGACACTTTGGGCATCCCTGTTAGAACCACCGTTTCCCTTGCCATCCGGCCAGTTTTTGGATCTCTCAGGAAAAGCCCCATCCGTAGGATGGATCCTCTCCTCACAGTGCCCACATTAGATGATCACAGCTGGAACCCTCTCTCCTTTCATCTCAAAGCCCTCCCCTTCCATCACATGAGGGATGAGAGCTGGAAATCAGGCATCGCCGATAATATCAGACGGGGAAACTGAGGCTTGGAGAGAAGCATCAACATGCCCAAGTCACAAAGCACACCACCCAGGGCAGCCCAGAGCTCAGGATTCTCTCCACTGCCTCACCGGCCTCCCATCCTCCCACGTGGAGAAACTCAGGACCCTCTGCCCTCTAGCAGAGCTGTGAACCTCAGAGTAGGGACAGGTTTGCCCTACGGATCACTGCCAAGCCCACCCTGGCCTGGGCATGCTGGGTTTTCTATTTCAAAGCCCCTCCCCATCTGGCTCCATGTTGGGGAGGGCCAGGGCTGGGCTCAAGTTCCTCCTTCCTCAGAGAGCGGGAGGTCCTCCCACACCCCTTCTGGCCTCTCCTGGATGCCTGGGCCCAATGAGTATTCATGCATTTGCCCATGTGATCCTGTGCTCATTCAATCAGCCAACGGTCACTGGATAGCCTCTGTGTGATTGGCCCTATAGGCCTGAGGACACCATGGGAGGGGGACAGCAGTGACACTCTCCCAGTCTGTCTCAGAGGGAAGAAACAGTGCTGGGTGTCACCAAGCGGAAGTCGGGGTCTGGGGAAGCTCACACCTTCCTGCTCCCTTCCCAGGGCAGTGGCCCTTTATGATTCCAGTCTGCTTATCGTGGTACTCCAGCATGCTTGGCACAACGTGACTTGGGGGTGCTTCTTAAAAAAGCAGAGCCCTGAGTCCTACTCCCTAGATTCTGTAGGTCAGAGTTGAGGCCCAGAAACCTGTTTCAAAGCTCCCTGGTGAGCCGATGGAGTTTGGCCAAAGGCAGATGTGGTGAGGGTGAATAGTGTGGGAGGAGGAGAGGCAGGCCTTTGGAGCTGAGACAGAGAGAATGAAAGCCTCAGCCCTGCCCCTGCCTCCGCTGAGCCCAGAGCAGCGGCATGTGGCCTCACCAGCTTCAGAACTCAGCCCAAGCCCGTGTTTACTCCAGTCAGCCGGAGAAGTGAACAGAGGTAGACGGACCAGACTCCCAACTGCCCCTGCCACCAACAAAACTGGGCTCTCCTCAGCCTTGACTTCTCTGCTACTGACGCTGGAGACAGGTTACCCCACATACCCCCATCCCCACACAGCGTGCACTGAGCAACTCTCCTGCCTGGGCCCTAGCCAGTCCCAGACATTGTGCACTGCACATCAGCCCACAGTCCCAAGGGCAAAGAAGGGGGGCTGCCGATGGACAAGAGGAGTGTGAACTCTGACACCCCGCCCCTCCCTCACTGCAGGGCGGGGAGGGCTTTGTGCCTCTCATAGCAGTGCCCCATCTCCTCCCTCAGCGGATGCCCAGCGCATACCTCCCATCTCCCCTCCTCCCCAGGGGACCCCCCCCCAATTGCCATAATTTCCCAGACTGAAAATTGGAGATGAGAAGTCAACAGGGTAGCTTCCTCTGCCCACCTCTGCCTTTCCCAGATTCTTCATCTGTCTGTCCGGGTCTCTATTCTCAAACAACGTCTGCCAAGCCAAGAGCCCTCCCTCTGCTCCTCCACCCCACACCCAGGGCTGCCACCCACCCCGGGCACACTGGCCTGTGGCAGTCATCTGGGTGGAAGGGGTAAGATGAGCTGGGAAGGCAGCTGCCTACCCTAGGTCTCTACAGATCCTCACATACTTGACCCCCAGATCTCAGTGTCCCCAACCTCTCCCTGGCTGCCCCAGGGCAAGGATCTGACAGCATGGGGACATTCTAAATGCTCTGCGGGTCAAGAAATGCAGCTGCAGCTTGCCCTTCCTCTACCCACACACTTGCTTTAGGCCCCGAGAAAAGCATCTTCCTCTTTTGGTGCTGTGGCTGCAGGCTTGCAGGGGTGGGGTGGGGGACAGAGAGAGGGTGAGCCCCCCTCCACTTTCACCCTCTCTCTGCAGTCTCCAAAGTCTCTGCGATCCTCTCCTTTGAGTCCCACCCCTCTCCTTGTCCTAGTTCTCCCTCAACCCACATTCTATCCCTGCATTCCCTTGGCTCTGCACAGTCCACTCTCTCACTGATCCCCCTCAACAGACCATTCTCCCCCAAGCCAGGGCTACTTCAGACCCCCCATTAAAGCAGGGGACGGGGGAAGGCTCCCGTGCCCTTCCCTCCCACAGGGCTCTCTGGCATTCTGGCTTCCCACCCCCAGCACACACTTGGCCTCAATTGTCTGATCCATAGAAAACTGATTAGTACGCCCACCTTCCTACTCCGCATCCCCCCTCCAGCAAGTTGGCGATTTGGAGTCGGCCCCAAAGACCAGAGTCCACCCCCGAAGCCCTCCTGCGGATGAAAGGAGACAGCCAGCCGCCTCCTGAGGGTTGCTCAAGTCCAACTAGGCTGAAACCTCCGGTCCCCTCCCGATCTAGCCCGTCTTAGCAGAGGTAAGAGGAGTGGGACTGGATCCATTGATCTGGAGTTTGCCCCCCACCCCATCCCTGAGTCAGCAGAAGACTAGACCCTGCCCTCTGCCCAGCCCGGCGACCCAAGAATTGGTTCTGCATCGAATGGTGGGTTAGGAAGGAGGAGGGTGAAAGAAAGCAGGCGCAGCGCAGGTTCCTGGAAGGCGTCTTTAATCAGGATTTGGTAGTACACAAGCTCTCCGGATTGTCTGCATTAACATACAGGGACTTTAAAAGGCACAAGATCCCTCGCACAGCGACGCCTGAAGGCGGGGCGCCCCCCACCCCCGCCTGTGCGTGGCCGTGTGCGCGGGGGTGCGTGGCCGTGTCCCACCCCCCTCCCCGGCGGCGCCGCGCGTGTGCGTGTCAGTTTCAAGTGTTGGATTTGTACAGTACTCGCAGTCTAGGGGCGGGGTCTCAGTGCATGCTCTTCTACCCGGGCCCGGGACCACCCCCCCGCCCCCGACGCCGCTTTGTACACTGAGGACGCACCCCGGAGAGAGAGAGAGAGAGAGAAAGAAAAAAAAAAGCGTCCCATCTTCCTGTGTGTGTGTGGTTTTGAGTTTTTCGCGCATGCTTATGCTGGCCGGGGTCGGGAAATAGTGCAAGCTTATAATACAGTATTATTGCAGTACAAAATGCGGGGGCGGGGGGGGTGTGATGGGATGGGGAAGCCCAGGAATAAACAGGCTGGGATTCGGGACCTCCGGGAGGGAGGTCCTCTCACCAATCCCCTTCCTATCCCTCGCTCCCCTCCCCACCTCGATCAGGAAGTGTCTCCCAACAATCCGAGGGGGCTCCTTGGGTCCCTGGAGGGAAAGGGCTCAGGTGGGCCCCAGGGCTGAGCTTCCCCCATTCCACCAGTCTCACCTCTTAGGGGGCAGGGGCCAGCCCTCTCCTCGCTCAGTACTGTCAGCCACATGGGCCCCGAACCCCGCCTCTTCACCCTCGGAAGCCCCTCCAAGTGTGGGGGCAGGGGTCGACGGAGCAAGTGCAAAGGAAGCAGATGTTGGTCCCTGAGTTTTATTTTCGGGGGTGGGAAGAGAGAAGAGCTGGAAGTGGGGGCATGTTTGGGGACCCCCAGGGCCCTCAGTGGTGTAAGTGGGGTGGGGCAGGAGACATGGACGCAGGGGCTTGGGCCAAAAGGGGGTGTTGGGTGGCTCTGAGAGACCTAGGCTCAAAGCTTGGGTCCCCCTCAACTCTGGGCTCTTTGGCATCCAATTGCAAGGCCAGTTATTTAGCGGGGGGAGGGGGCAGCTCTGTAGGCGGTGAGGTAACTGGAATCAGGGGTGGGCGACAGGGGCTCTTCGAGCCGGGAGAATTGGCCAGCTTCCACTCCCAGCCCTCGTCAGCATCCTGCCCTGAAGCCCTGAGGGGCGAGCTACCACTCCAGCCCCGCCCCGCCCTGGGCCAGGGACCCTGCGACCGAGAGCCTGCGGAGGGGAAGCTAACACAAGCACAGCGCGGGGCGGGGGCGGCGGGCGGCTGGGGGCGATAACCCGGGGGAGGACTTTAGCAGCAGGCAGCTCGGCGGAAGCGGGGCGCAGAGGCTGACACCCCCTCGGGCGCACACGTCGGGGCGCCCGGGAGGGCAGCTCTGGCGGCGTGAGGGGCGGGTCTCGAGCCCGGGGCTCGGAGGCCTGGCGGTACCCTGATCACGCCGCTTAGCAGCTAGTTAAAAAGACTGAACATACATTCGTGGTGCGACGGCCGCGGGGGCGGGTCCAGGGGTCGCGGACAAAGGGGAATGTGGTAGATGGGGGTCCCGATACAGTGATAAACCTGTGAAAGGGGCCCGGAAACACGATCCTCGTGCTCTCCTGGGCGGGGGGGGCTGCTAGTTTGCTGTCCGGAGAGTGCATGAAGTGTGCCTGCAGCTATGGGTATGTGTGTGTGTGTGTGCGCGTGTGCGTGTGTGTGAGAGAGAGGGGGGGCTGTTAGTCGTGGCAAGGTGAACCCCAAGCCCCCCCACCCTCAGAGCCTGTGCAGGTAGAAGGGAGGGTACGTGGTGGGACGCACGGCGGAACCAAGTGGAAGCGGAGGTCTAGAAAGTTTCCCATAGTCCTTTGGGCTTCATTGCCCCTCTTCCCCCACTGCTTCTTAACTACTCACTTGGGGGGCTGGGGCCATTCAAGCCCAGGGGCTCCCTAAGCTGGGAAGCCCACTGGGTGGTGTGAGAAACCATTTGGGATATTTGAGGGATGTGGTCCTCAGACTGGGAGCCTCTCCCTTAGGGAGAAGGATGCTTTACAATTTTCAGAGGCTGACCCCACCAGTCCCAGGGGGCACCTCTGTCCCTAATGGGAATAATGCAAACTTTGGGGACGTGCCCCCCAACTTAAGAAGAGTGATTTGCCACACTCCTTGTTACCAAGGACTGCCCATGGGGGTGGGCTGATTCCTGCCCTATGGGCTGGAATCTCAGTGGAGTTTGGGGTGGGGGGGTGTTCGGGCCCTCCTTAGAGGTCTATTCTTCCATCCTCAGGTACCAAATCAACCGAAGGACAGCAGGAGATACAGCATCATGCTCCCACAGCCAGGGGCCCCCATATCCTCCCTAAGCATGGTCCCCTCCCCTGGTCACCCAATATAGACACATTGCCACAGCTCTTTCTGCACACCCCAGTAGCCCAGGCCCCCCCAACCACTGCCTGGGCAGACAGCACCACCCCTCCCCAGAAAAGGAGATCTAAGCAGGGCAGAGGAGAGAAATAGCAAAGGAGGGTCCTGGGCCCCTCCACAGAGAGGAACCCTGGCTTTTCCTGGGATTGGAGGGGCCTGCCCCTCTTGGCTGGGGGAGCAAGGGTTAAGGTACCAGCATGGCTCAGAGTTTCCGCTATTCCCCCATGTGCTGGGCAGGGCTATTCCCCTTTTCCCCACAACTGGAAACGCAAAGGAGATTGCTGGGTTCGGGATGCTAGCGGCAGGGGTGAGTGTTGAATGGTTATTGCTGTGACCCAAGCTGCCTTAAGTGGGTGGGGGGGTGTCTATTCATTACTGAGAATTTACTAGAGCATTTTTCACTGACTCAGGTTCCTGTCCCACAGAGAAAATACTGGTCCTCTGAGGAGGACCCCACTTGCCATGAACAAACCCACCGGCCCACACACACACTTAGGCACACACACCATGAGCTCACTGACATGTACACACAGCACCCGGCACACAGCCCCACTGGCCACGAACTGCCTTCTCTTAAGAAGCCCACCCAGTTTGAGTTCCTGGGGCAGAACACTGCCCCCATTTGAGTGCTACAGCCTTGGATAGATTTGGGGGGGGTGAGTGAGTCCTCAGGCTCAGAGAGGTTCAAACTGAGTTCAGGGTCTCTGCCTGTAAACCGGTTTTGTTTAGCTCACACAGTGATTTTTCTTTAAAAAGTTGTTGCTTTTAAAAAATTAGATGCCACTAATTAAAAATTGTGAGATTTCACTTAAAAATTGGAAGATGCTGGCAACAATTGGCTGAGCTGAGGACTGGTGGTGGTCCTTCTGTTTACCACAATCCCCACAAGTGCCCTCTCCCTGACACTGCTTGGCTCCTGTTGACATGTGAGTTGGTGACATATCACATCTCCATGGTCAGTGGTCACCAATGCCAGTACCTGCCCTGCCTGTGAGCCTGACCCCAAGGATTCCACCAATACCACTGAGGACAGGGTTTTGAGCACCTGCTTTCTCACCAGAACTCTTACTCCACCCATCTAATCCCCAGAGCTGCTATGGGATGCTTGGGGCCATGTGGGATTGAGAGGTTGGGGTCTCTGGAGAGACAGGGTCCAGCCATTTCAACCAACCCCAGTACTCTGGAGTGACCCCCACCTGGACTCTGGGATGGAGAAGAAAGGAGAGTCTGACTCATAGACAACTTCCTTCTTCCTAGATAGAGCGAGGAGGGGCCAACCAGAAAGGACAGTAAATAGACCAATACACAGACTAAAATGCTTTAAAACTCCCGTCAAACAAGACCTCAGTTATTCGGCATTGGTGGGGTTTTTAATACGCTTTTGTAAATTAGATATTCTGATTAATCCATTTAATGCAGATAATCCTGGGATCTACTTCCTAGGCTATTGTGAGGATTAAACAAGTTATTTTTGTAAAGTGCTTAGGTCACTGCCTGGCACATAATAAGCTCTGTGCACCAGTGACTGTTAAATAAAATAAATTAATTCATAATTGGAAGCCACCACTACATGCAGGGTGTGACTTTAAAGTATGAAAATATCGTTTTCCAATACAACAAAGAGTACTGCTTCTTTTCAAAGCCGACCTTGGGGAGGCTATGTGCTTTCCCCAAGCAGGGTATCATTTCTTGAAACACGCTGACCTCTTCTTTGGGAAACCCAAAGGAGCCTGACAACACTGCAGGGCCCTACCCAGCCTGGGACCTAGAGACAGGCGCCCCAACTCCAAACCACGCAGGGCCGGCTGAGCTGCACATGAACTTGCTGCAACACACGTGGCTTCAAATGGCCTTAGATGTTCCAAAAGTCAAAACTACCCTCAAAAGGTAATCATTCCTAGATGGAGAGGGTGCTCTTGGCCCAGATAGCCTCAAAAAGAAACAGATTTTGGAGAAAGGAGAGTGGTGGGTGAAGGCTTAGCTCGCATGGATGAGACATCCACGAGAACAGTCTGGCTCAGGGCACTGCCCACTCACTACGGCATCCCTAGGCTGGGGCAGGGGCCCTGAGATAATCTCAATATTATCAAGATCACTTCCTGTTAGTTCAGAGCTTTATGGCTTATAAGATAGTATCTCCTCCGCTACGGAGGACACGTAAAAGGATGTCCCCCAAAGGACAAAATGTTTTGAATCAAGATCTTACTTTAAAGGACACACCCTCTCCCACAGTTATCAGTTCTGGTGTGTGTGTGTGCGCGTGTGTGTGTGTGTGTGTGCGCGTGTGTGTGTGTTTGAAAATTCAGCCACTTTGGGGTTGCTAAACAGGATTCCCCACCTCCAAAAGCTTTGGAAACAGAAATATGTGTTTAATGCTAAAACGAGGCTGAAGCTAGTGCCACCGTCTTTGATATGTCACAAGGCACTTTGGGATCTTAGAGCACCTCAGGGTGCTGGTCACTGAGTGGGAGCTGTGCTCAGGGTCGGGTAGTGGACCCCTCTGGAAGGAAATGCCGGATAACAGAGTGCTTGGTTTCATCTAGTCCCAGATAACAGGGGCCCTGACCCCACTGCTGCTGACTTTTAGAGTGGCTGGTGGACAGACTCCTCTTCATTTCAGCCCCTGTCACTAGCTGGAGAGGATGGAAAGAGGGCCAGAGGGTAGCAGGGAGAGAGGGGGGCAGTGCCAGAAGACGGGGAGTAGGGCTACTGTCCATCCCACCCCCTCACCTTTGTGCTTTGTGTTTTCCCTCTTTTCTTGAGGGTCTACCCTGACCCTCCTCTACCTTCTGCCACCGCAGGATGCAGAGCCACACAAAACATCCCGGAGGGCAACAGAGGCTTGGACTTGGGGAGGTTCAAAAATGAGCAGTCAGGATGGGGGTGGGCCCGAGTCTGGCTTTCATCCCTAGATGGAGAGGGTGCTCTTGGCCCAGATATCCTCAAAAAGAAACAGATTTTGGAGAAAGGAGAGTGGTGGGTGCAGGCTTAGCTCACATGGACAAGCCACGTAGGAGAACAGTTTGGCTCGGGGCACTGCCCACCCACTACGGCATCCCTAGGCTGGGGCAGGGGCCCTGAGGCCTCTACTGCAACCAGAGACAGGAGTTGAAGGGAGATGAGTTGGGAGGGAAGCAGACATCAAGAGAGGAAGGAGGGAGAAAGAGGAGCCAGGATGATAGTAGGTACATAGGAAACTACCAAGGACTGCACAGACATGTTTCTGACTCCCTAACACACACACACATGCGCACTCATACACACCCCCACACACAGGACTGCAGCACTGTGCAACTTCAGTGGATGCCATTCACGTTAGGGTCTATGTAAATGGCCGCGCACAGCCTGAGCATCTATCCGTGACAACCCTGCCACATGCACAAATGCTCGTACATAAGCACACTCGTACTCATAAGCGTCCCTGCGTGCGCACAAGCACACACACAGGTGCAACCTTACTGCAGTCAACATTTTGCAAACCTTCAGGTCTCCTCCCCTCCTTCCCTCCCTATACAGGTGCTGCCCTTCTTGGAGCCATCTTCACCACTGCCGCATTCCCCAGGGGAACAGAGGTGCTGGCTGACATGGGCAGGAACGAAGAAAGAGAACCTTGGGGGTCCCTTCAGTGACAGGTAGGGTGCTGAGAAACAGGCAGAAAGAGCATAAGCAATCTGGCATCCTGATTCCCCCACCCATCTCCAGATCCCCATCTGATCAGCCTACCAGGTGCCCTGTTGCTCTGTCTTCACCACCGCCCCTGGGGGGCAAAAAGGTTGGCGGAGCACCCACAGGAATGAGTCACCCTCTGAGAGGGGCAGTGGTGGGACTGCTGTGTCTGGAATTTGTCCTGAGCTCACAGGTCCTACCTCATCCTTTACAACCACCCTCTCTGCCGCTGCTACTAGACGGGGTCCTTTCACGCCGAGGCTCCAGCTCGCTTTGAGAGGCAGATCCCAGGCCCCTGTTCATGCTTGCTCAGCTCCTAAGGAGCTGGGCCAGGCAACCAATCCCACCAGTGGATGGTGACACATATGCCTTGGGGGACGGGCAGCCTACAGTGGATTGAGCTCCAGGCCTCCTGGGTTGAGATGTGGGAGGGCAAGGACTCTGTCCTCTGACAATGGCATGGGAAGGGCTCACTGGGTTACAGGGCTGCTTCCTCCCATACCACTGAGTGTAGAGGCACTTTCCCACCAAGCCCCAAATATGGCTGGCCAGGTCCCCATCTCACACACAGGGCCACACACCTTGCCCCACGCAGATAGACAGACACACAGCACACCAAGAGGGACCCAGTCTCCTGGCACTCCCCTCAAGGGTGGACCAGGCCCAACTATGCCAAGAGATCACAGATTAAAAAGAATAAGCCTCATTCCAGACTGACTCTGACCCAGCATGCCTCTCCCTGACACCTTGGTTTCCACTGGACTCTGGACTCACTGGTGGCTCCAGCCCAGGGCCCCTGTCCTGTCCCAGAAGCTGCACCAACAGCCCCATCCCTCCCTGCACCATTTGGCTGGCGCCAAGCAAAGGGAGACGATGGGGGGTGAGGGGCGGGGCGTTACAGTACCTTGGGCCAACGTTATAGGGGGCTGTATTGCATGATGGGGAGGGACAGGGTGTATGAGTGTGTGATTATTGCGTCCTGGGAAGGAACCACGGTCTCTGCCTGCTCCCCACCCCCCCCCACCTGCCCCCTCCAGGAGGGGGGGGGCCCAGCCTAGGTCTTGTGCGTGAAGCGGGCCCACACCTGCTGCAGCTGTGACCGCGAGATGCGGAGCACCGAGGGCACGAGTCTGTGGTTGCCGGCGGCCAGGGGCGCGTGGCGCCGGTGGGGCGCCCGCACGGGGCTGCTCTCCGCCGAGCGGCTGCGCTGAATGAGGGAACCGGAGGAGCCGCCGCCGCCAGGGTGAGGGTAATGCTCGGTCTCCAGCGTGGAGGAGGAGAAAACGGAGGACGCCAGTCGTCGCAGGGGGCTGTACCGCGGGAGGGAGTGCCCCGAGAGTCTGTCCTCCTCCAACTGAAAGAGACCAAGAGAGTGGAGGGAAAAGAGGCGTCAGGCACAGACTCGACAGCTCCGTCTCGGGGGGCCACCCCACCGCTGACAGCCCCTGCGGCACCGGCGTCCCGGGCAGGTCGGCAGGGTCCGGCAGGGTGCAGAGGGGTGCAGACTGTAGTACTTTCCTGCCTCACAATCTAGGCTCCGGCCTCCAGTGCCCTTTCCCGGCCTCCTCCTCACACCATGGTCTCCTTGCAGAGACCTTGGTCACTCACTTTCTCCAGGATGCCTTCCTGGCTTAGCTCTACATAGCTCGGGGTTCCCTTTGGGCTGGGGAAATCCTGCCCCCCAGGAAGGCCGCTCTAAAATGTATTAGCATCTGTGCACCATCTGTCTTCCCAGCTGGACTCCATGCCCTTCATGAGGTCTAGAGAACACCAGCTACATGCCCTCTGAGGTGGCACTCCTGCCCCCATGACAGGGGCAGTCAGGGTCTCAGTGACAACGTAGCAGAGGGTAGGACTCTGAGGTCCGACTACTTATGTTTGAATCCCAACTACACCACTTACTACCTGGGTGACCTCAAGCAAGTTACTTTACTTCTTCATGCCTCAGCTTCCTCAGTAAAATGGAGGTGACTATGGTTCCCACATCATAGGACCTTTATAAGGATCAGATGTTATAATATGCAAAGCCCTTGGAACAGTGCTGGCCATGGTGTAAATGCTGTGTCATGTGAACTGTTTTATTACCCTTTAAATCACTCTTGAGAATGAAGAAAGGGATAGAGGACTGGAGGGTGGAGGAGTCGATTGAAATCATTTCTCCAAGGTGGCTTTTTCCCTGTCCTCTGCAAGGTCGAGCCACATGGCAGGGTGTGGCCGCCTCACTTGGCCACCGTTGGGAAGAATCACGCCTGTGCCCTGCTGCCCTCGTGCCCTCAAAGGGAAAAGGGAAAGTGGGGCTCGGTGTCCCAGGCTTATGGGGATGGAAATGGTGACTTGGCTGTCATCAGATGTTTCCCATCCTGACCCCTAGCTCTTCCTGGGACTGAGGCCAGTTTACATATCGTTAGGCGGGGCCAGTGAGGACTGGCTGGGCCAGCTGCTAGAGGGCTGAGGAGGAGGGGGCCCCTGAGGCCATTGAATGGGGGTCCAGGGACCCGGCATGGAACCTCCAGCAGAAAGGCGAGGAGACAGAATATTCTGTAGGATTGTCTTTGCCATCACTCTACTTTCCCTTGCAGCTTCTTTGTGGTCAAGTCTAGGATCCTTCTGAACTGGTCCTGTCTGCACTGAGGGTTAGGGGTCCAAGGCCCACCTGGGGATACTGAGGGCCAGAGGTACCCACAGTTGCCCACAGTCCCTCTAGCAGCACAGGCGGGTGGCTCAAGTTCAGCATCTCAGCCAGAGTTTGGTCAGCTGCCAGAGGGATTTAATCCCAGCGTGCTCCTGCCCTTTCAGGCCAGGTACTTCTTGTGGCCACCTCCCTGTCCTCAGCGCCCCACTGAAGTGTCATGTCTCTGAGGCCACCCCGGCTTCCCAGGCAGGCTGGCTCCCTGTTCCCAGCAGAGGAAAGTTCTCTGTTATCTCCCTTTGTCCCTTGACTGTAAACATCGTGTCTCCACCTTTGCATCCCCACCCCACCCCCTTGACTGTGAGCTCCGATTCATCTTTGTCCCCCAGCCCCTCGCACACGTGGCAGGGAAATGCTCTAGGGGCTGCCAAACAAATGTCCATGTACTCAGGGAATGTTGACCCCCCGGGTTATCAGCCAGAGACAACCGCGAAGGAGGGTAAACATCCCTCCCCCAAATCACACACTCTGTCCGCTGCTCTCTCCTCTGCCCTGGCTTTCCCGGTCACTTCTAATTTGCACCGTAAATTCCGGAGAGAAGAAAACGAGGTGTGTGTAAGAAAAAAATTAAAGTACCATGCGATGCACACCAAAGAACAATAGATGCTCTAAAACTGCCTGGTTCCACGTTATCCTCGTCCCTGCTCCCCACGGGGGTAGGTGACAGAGTTGCAGGTGCTCCTATCTTAGGAGCTGTTAGGAGGAAGTTCACACGTCAGACACCAAGCCGACGGAGCTGGGACTAGGAGGGGCTTCCTTGCAGAAAGGCGGCAGGGTGGGGTCCCTATAGAGACTTCCTGCCTGCCCTGAGCCGCTTAATCTAGTTACATTACAGGATGGGGGGAGTTCCACAAACTGAGATTCCAGGGTGCAGCCAGTTTTGCATCCCCCACCCAGGCTGGGCTCAGGACTCTTTCCAGACCAAAAGAAGGAAAAAATGTGCCAGTCCATTCCTCCCTCTTCCCCTGCCCTTGGCGAAGGAAGGAGTCAGCTTCACCCTGCTGTACTGAAATACTCCAAGACATGTCCTGCCCCATGTGCTCAAACCAAGACACACACAGAGGCTGCACCACACGCAATGACACGCCCACAGGCACACCTGCTGCCACAGTCCAGCCAGCAGGCGCACACACATGTGTGCATGCAACACACACACACATATACACCCCCCCACACACACACAAAGGCTCTTCCTGATCCCGCACAAGTCATCTGCTCTCTCTGGCCTGTGTTTGCTCCTCTCTTAAACACACAGGCCTCAGACTGTGTGGCTCCGGGCACAGCCCTGGAGCCAGCTGCCTGGATTCAAATCCTGCTTCTACCACTTAGCAGCTGGTGACCCTGGGCTAAAGACTTAGCTACTCTGAGCCTCAGTTTCCTTACCTTGTAAATGGGGATGGCCTCTGCATGGTATTGTTGTGAGGAATGCGCATGTAGAATATGGAATTTCGGGAGTAGTGCCAGCTATCATATCCTCATTAGAACTATCACTGTGATGATTACCCTGCCAGCTGGCTTCCATGGATCTCCACACACTCGCAGACCCACTACGCGCTCTACACAGACACTCTGACATGTGCACCCACACGCGTGTGTACACACATGGACACGCCCACACACCGCTGCACGCTCTTGGGTAAGCTGACACCGACATTCTATGGCACACACGCAGCCATAGAATGCTGTACGCTGTGGGGAAACCAAGGCCCGCACACACCTAACATCCCCTCCAGGCTCACACGACTCATCAGCTCATCGCTCACTGAGACAGGCAATGCCCACCCTTGTCACGAGGAGGACCTGAGCCCAAGACTGACTGTACGACAGGCCTGAGTCTGCTCCCCCAAATCTCTCCTCACCCCCTTGGCTGGAATTCCCCAGTGGGAGGCTGACTCCTAGGACAAGGGGGGTGCATCTGAAGGTGAGAAAAACCTCCCAGATAGCTCAGCACCCCAAGTCTGAGACCCAGTTGGCCTACAGTCACCAGGAAGGGACTGGAAGAGCCCAGGTCCAGAACTCGGCCTCCTGATTTTAATTCTGGGCTTTCTCTCCACCCCACACCACCACCCCCTGTCTCCTTTCCTCCACTCTGCACGTCCCAAGAGCACGACCTATTGTGTGTCTGATCTCTGATGCCTCCGGTCCCCGGCACAGTGTAGTTACGCAGTAATAGGGAATGACTAGGTGATGAATGAGTGCATGAATGAATGAGAGGGGAGCAAGGGAGCCCAAACAGCTCTTGCTCCCTCTCCTGCTTCCCAGTGCTGGTTCTGGTGCGCACAGTGTCCAGGTCAGCAACACAGCCATGCTGCCCACATCCTGCCACAGCTGAGCCTCCAACTCAGGCTGGCTAGGACCCCTCTGGGTGGAAGCTCATGGTCCCCACTTTTTGAGCCCCCAATTTTCCAGTGTCCAGGGCAAGGCCAGGATGAACACTCCTCAGGATCTTGGGTCAGAGGTTGTCTCTTCTACACACAGGGATGGGGCGTAAAGACAGCCCTACTCGGAGCTGCCTTCTCCAGAGCACCTGCGATCTCCCGGCCAGACCTCCCGATTCTGAGCACACAGCAGAACTGGCCCCAGCCCTGCACCTGGCATCTCCCAGAGCCTTCTGCGTGCATGCCCCCAACGTGGGACAGTCCAGTGGAACGCGGCACAGCCCCTGAGCCCTCTAGCATCACCTCCTTGCTCTCCCCAGTCCTCTGAGGGAGCACAGACCCCATTCAACACCCAGGGTGAGTGCTGGAGCCATATTCCTGGATCAGAGGTCAGCCTCTACCCCACACAGAGAAGCCAGGCCAGGCCAGTGGCCTGCTGCCTATTCTGACACCCCATGTTTGCCAGAAGAAAATACCATGAGACGTGCTGCAGACCCTCCCCCTGGCATTTATGATGCAACCACCATCCGGCCCCTCCCTGCCCGTCCTGCCTTGTCCCGCAGTCCTCCCACACGAGAAGGTGCCATGGCAGTCTGACCGGGTCCACCCAGGGCCCCCAGCATGCCCGCCCCTGTGCCCACTTTAGGGTCCCTGCTGCCCAGGCTCCTTTTCTCCCCATCACTGTCTGAGCGTCCTGGTCCTCAGGGCTCACCCCCCGCATGGAGCCTGCCCTGACCACAGGACATCCCCTGCTGGCCTCACCCTCTTTCAGCAGCTCCTTCGCTGACTTCCAGGAGCCCTCTCCCCAGGTGTTCCACGCTCTGACCCCTTCAGCTCACTCGTTCTCAAGGGCTCCCTTTCCTTTCTCCTCCCCCCTCCCAGCTCTGCCTTCACCCTTGGCTCTCCCCACCATCTCGGGTGTCCTCTTGGGTAACATCATCCACTCCTGTGGACTACAAGACCCCCCAGTCCGTATCTCCTGGCGAGATCTCTCTGCTGAGAACTGATGCCTCCACAGTGGACATCCCACAGGTACCACGAGGTCATTGCTTCCAAAGCTGAGGTGCTACTCCTTTTAAAGCCACTCAGTGACGGCACCGCCACCCACCCGGAACACCGGGCGTCAGTGGAGAGCCCCTCTGCTCCGTCACAGCTCCCTCAGTCCTCACCCAACACCTCTCGGCTGCATCCACCTTGCCCCAAATCCGAAGTCCCCACCCTGGTCCAAGCCACCAGGACACTCTCCCGCTGGCGCCTGCCATGTGGCCTTCCTGCTGAGAGTTTTGTGTCCCTTCAATCCATTTTCCACACAGCAGCCAGAGGGATCCTTCAAAAGTACCCGTGTCATCATGTCGCACCCCCGTTTAAAAGCCTGCGGTGGCTCACCAAGCCTTCAGCATCCAGCCCCAACCCCAAGGCCCTCCCAGACAGGGCACCAGGACCCACCGCGCAGCCCCATGTGCTGCGAAGTGCAAGCAGAGCAGTGCTTTCTGATGGCCACCTCTGGGGCTTTGCACACCCTGTCGCCTTGGCCTGGGAGGTCCTTCTCCTGCTATGTCACCTGGCTGACACCGCCCAGAATGCAAGACTCAACTCAGACCCGGGAGGTACTTCCTCTGGGAAGCCTTGCTGCCCCCATAAGCTTGGTTTCAGACCCTTAAGCCTGTCTCCCTTCATCAGAGCTGCAACAGTTTGGTGCTAGTCGGCAGCCCCCAGGGAGCACACAGGAGCACTCCCGGCTATGTGCCAGGACTGCGGGCGTCGGGCGTGGGGAGTGGGGTGCAAGCCCAACCTTACCTGTCTCTGAGGGCCCGTGGGATCCGACTCTCTCCGTCGAGGGCGGGGTCCGGAGTGCAGGGGCGAGTGGGAAGGGCTGCCGGGCGTGGGGGGCTGTGATGTCTCTGACCGGCCATCGGCCTGGTTCAGCTGGGGTGGCAGGGGCTGAGCCGGCATCAGCCGCAGGTCCTCCTCGGCCAGTATGTGCATGCCGCGTCCCCGGGGCCGGACGGCGGGCTCCGGCCCTGGCCGCCGACGCTCCTCGCCCTCCTCGGGCAGCGGCCGCAGCTCCTCGGGCTCCTCGTCCGTGGTGCCCGACGTACTAGGCTCCGCCCCCGGGGGGAAGTCCTTCAGCTCTGTCTCCTTGTCAATGATGACCCACTCCTTGCTGTCGAAGTCCTCCTCCTCGGCCAGCGGCACCGAGCGGAAGGCATTGCTCAGGGCCTCCTGTTCCACGGAGGCTGACACGTCCATGCGGCCGCTAGCCTGCCGGTCGGCGTGGCCCGTGTCCACTGACAGCATCTGGGCCGGCTGCGAGGAACAGGCCTGGCGCGAGGGTGAGCCGGGCAGATCCATTCGTGACCTGCAAAGCCACCCAACGTGGGGCTCAGTGCCCAGCCTCTCTGGACCCCCAAGGACCCCAAGGAGGTGGCAAGGTGGAAGCTGATGCCTGAGACCCCCTGACCACTGCACTTCTCCCACCCTGGGCCAGGCTCAGCCACGTCCTGGGTTGCCACCCTCCAACCTCAGTCCCTGCAAAGATCTCATTCATTCATTTAGTCATTCATTCAACACACAATTTTTTTTCTTTTCTTTTTTTTTTTTTTTTGCGGTACGCGGGCCTCTCACTGTCGTGGCCTCTCCCGTTGTGAAGCACAGTCTCCGGATGCGCAGGCTCAGCGGCCATGGCTCACGGGCCTAGCTGCTCCGCGGCATGTGGGATATTCCCGGACCGGGCACAAACCCGCGTCCCCTGCATCGGCAGGCGGACTCTCAACCACTGCGCCACCAGGGAAGCCCCAACACGCATTTTTGAATGCCTACTGTGTTCCAGGAATCTAAACGGGCAAAAAGTAAAACCTGGTTCCTGTGCCCAAGGAACACTGTCCTCCAAACCACGCCCAGGAACCTGGATCTTCTGACTTTCCTAAAGGCAATTTGATGTTTGCCCAGCTAGGGCTCCCACCCAACGCAGGCTCTCTCCCGCTGCACCCAGGGCAAACACACCCACCTGGCCCTCGAGCTGATGGTTTTCTAGCCTCTTTTACCACCACCCTTCAAGCCTACCTGGCTGGTTTCACCACCTCCAGCAAACTCCAGTGACTCCCAGCCCAGGACAAAGTCCGCATGCCTTAGTTTGGCATTCAAGGCCCCTGACGGCCAGCCAAAGGCCCCATTTCCCCCTTCCCCTAGCCAGACCCATCTCAAATTCATTTGCTTTTCCACAAATTGCTCACACCTCTGTGCCTTTACGAATGCCACTCCCCACACACAGCCTGTCCTCCCACGCTTTGCCGTCCACCCCAGCTCGATGTCACCTCCTGCAGGGAGCTGTTCCCTCCTGCATTGATGGGGGTTAATTTGCCTTTCCAGCACTGCCTGTGTCCCCTCTCGTCACAGAGAGGAGCATGTGTATGTTTACGAATCTGCCACCCCAGGAGACTGCGAGTTCTGCCAGGCAGGGGCTGGGTCCCTTCTGACATTTGCTTCTGGGACCTGGATCCTACCTGGGGACATCTCTTCCATCGTTATCTTAACCTGTGCTGTGAATCTCACGTTACTTGCAGAGGTTCTCAACTGGGGAGTACCAGCCCCAAGGTGAGGGTATTCCTGGTTGTAGGATGCTATACAAGGAAGAATTGTCCTCTCCCAGATGCCAGGGTGCCCCCCTGAGAACCACAGAGGCCTCACTCACACTCAGGCTGCGGACAGGGGGCGGACTGCCATCCTCCCCCCTGCATCGAGCCTGTGAGGGGAAGGGTGAGAGATCAAAGCCTCCCGTGGGGCTTTCTCAACATCGTACCCCAGCCTATGTGGGACCTGCCAACTCCAATCTGCACAACATTTTTATCAATTTGTTCATACGGCTTAAAATACAACCCCCGGAGGGAGGTCACCCAGGTCTTACATTCATACTCCCATGTAAGTGGCTAATGTCACTTCCTTTCCCAAGAGCATGGTTTGTCTAAATAGATGTGAAGGAGAAAGGAAGCCAGAGGAAGACAGGGGCCGAAGACTGTGGGGGGAGCGGGAACTGAAGAAAGCAGGGAGGTGGGACACCCTGATCTCACCAGCTTCATAGGTTCTCCTGCTCCCAAGTGCCCCAGAGCACCCCAAACGCTTTTGCCCTGCCTGAGATCCTGAACCTTCCAGAAAATCTCTCCTCAGCCCTCTCCTCTCCCCAGCATCCCTGAAACAAGGGTTCAGTCTGAACCAAACCAATGTGCTCTTCAGGACTGTCTTTGCTCAGGGCATTTCCCACCTCCCTTCTCCACTCGTATCCCTTCCAAACTGCCCCTCCTGACTCCTCCCTGTTTCCTGAACCCTCTGGGCGATGATGGATGAAAATGTGGTCTTCTGGCCTGGGTAGTTCAACCTGTGAGAGTGTGAGTGTGGTGAGGGTGTGTGTGTATGAGTGTGTGAGTGTGGTGGGCGTGTGAAAATGAGTGTGTGTGCGTGTGAGAGTATGCGTGTGAGTGTGTGTGTGAGTGCGGTGGATGTGTGAAGGTGAGTGTGTGTGAGTGTGTGGACGTGAGTGTGAGAGTGTGCGTGTGAGTGTAGTGTGTGTGTGTGTGTGTGAGTATGAGCGTGGGGGTGTGTGTGGATGTGAGTGTGTGTGTGAGGGCTGTCGGCTCCCTCCGGACAGGGCCTGCGTCTCTTTGTCCTGGGGTCGCCACAGGGATTGGCACAGGACTGCCCTGACTCGGGCGTCTCCACACCCCAGAGGGGCACTGTGCCCATCCCAGAGGGGACGTGCAGTTCGGGGCAGAGTCCAGACGGGGGTTCCTGGCTGAAGTGGGGCATGAGGAGGCAGGGACCTCCTACCCCAGGGCTGGGCCCCAGGAAGAGACCTCTTTCCTGGTGCAGAGAAGGCCTCCGCCTTGCTGTGAGGTGAAGCCCCACCCGGAGCCAAGGGAGGTGGGGTCATGTCTCCTACCCGAGGTTGTCCCACCCATCAGATCTAAGGTGAGGACGGGACCCTGGTCCCTAGTGGCCATCAGCCACCCAAGGTCAACCAGCCACCCTCTCATCCCCCATCCTAAAGGCTCACCTTAAGTCTAAACTCTCCAACACTGCCACCCACCAACCAGGTCCCTCCTTGACATTCAGATCCCCGAGGCCTGACCCCCAAAACTTGGTCTGTCTTCTCCTCAGGCTCTCCCGAACCCTTCTCCAGGCCCCTCCCCCAGAGCTGAAGGGGGAGGGGCCTGGAGAAGGCCCCAGCTGCTCTGAGGCATCTGTGATTAGTCCCCAGGGAAAGAGGTTCTGGAAGCACGCCCACCTACATCTCAGCTCTCACCTCCTCCTACACCTTCCTCCAGCCCCTCGCCCCTCCGTGGTCTGAGCCGGGCCCTCTGCATCCCCCACCCCCTCTCCAGGCTGGTCACTGACTCTAACTGAGTCTGACCCCAGGCCCAAGTAGAACCCTCTTAACGCTTCCAAGGTCCCCCCACCTCTGCCTGGAATCTGAACTTTCCTCCAGACCAGGCGTGTGAAGGTGGAGGGGACCAGGGGCCCCTGACCATCCCCCTGGCTCCAGACCCACCTCCTCTCATGCAGTTCCACCCGCCCATCCGCCGTGGACAGCCTCTCCGACTCAGGGCTGTTGACCCTCCGGTAGTGCAGAGAACGGACTGGGGTTGTCGGTGAGTCTGGGGGGACACGCACCGGGGAGCCGGGGAGCCCCGCAACTCGGCTCTGCTCCTCCTCCACCACACAGGGGGTCTGCAGGGCAGGGGAGCTCCATGAGTGGGGCTGACAGGGCAGCTGTGGGCAGGTGGTTTTCTGGGGTGAAGGAGAGAGAGGGAGGTCCGAGCACTGGGATGCCGGTGATCCTGGGATGGGGCCGGGCCAGGGAGGCAGGGCGAGCAGGCAGGCGGCTGGGGAGAGGGGCCCACGGGTGGGGAGCAAGGTGGGAGGGGGAAGGCCACCCGCGTCCCCCTCCGCAGCTGCAGTTACTTTGCCAATGTTGATCCGGAGTTTGTTCCGGTTGACATCTGTCTCCTCCCAGACTTCAGCCTCAGGACCCCCGGGATGGGGGGCGAGGTGGGGGCTGGAGCCCGGCCCCTCGGGGGGCCGCCCCGGCAGGATCGGAGGTGCGTTCTCCTGGTCACTCAGGTGTTCGCCCTGCAGCACATCCTCAGTGTTTTCCCGGAGCAGGTCGCCGGGCACCGGCGTCACGTTGACCACCCTGTGGAGGCCAGGAGGGGGCCGTGGGCAAGGCTGGCAGGGGTGCCCTCTCCTCTTGCACAGGCCCCGGAGACCACCCGCCACCCATGAGAGTGGGCACAGGCAAGGTCTGGCAGGGTCGGGGCGTCCGTAGGCCCATCTCCATCCCTGGCTTGCAAACCCTCTGGGACCAGACCACCGTCAGGTGGCTCAGGTGGTCAGAGGGCTGGAGGGCAATTACGGCCCCACCTGGCTCGGTTTATTTAGGAGATCTCGATGCTCTCCGGCCCTGCCAGCTCCCCACTACATTTCGCTGGCTGGCTTCCTTGAGACTAGGAAATGGGTCTAAAGAAAGAATCACTTTGGAGTTCCTGGACCAATATCTTTACAGACCCGGCACCTCACGTGCTGGCAAGTCCTGTGGAGTCTCCGCAGTGTGTCCCCTGGCTCACCCCTAGGGCTGGGTGGGGAGCCCTTCTCACTCGGGCCCCTCCCTGGGCCACTCTATCTTTGTGCTTTTCAGTTAGATCTGAAATCGCTGACCCATCGATTACAAACATCCCAGACTCAACTAAGAGTGCCTGGAGGGCAGGGGCTGCACATCTCTTCTCGGAGCCCCCACAGGGCCTGGTGCCAGGGCTCAAGACCTGTTCCCTGAATGGATGCGTGTGACCACCAAGAAACAGACAGACTGTGGCGCTGGGGGAATCTCACTCAGGGCTCCCTGCTCCCCAGTAAGGTCAAGAACTCCAAATAAGGATGCCCCCTCCATCTCCAGATTGAAGGGAGAGATGTGGCAGAGCTCCCTGGGATTCAAGAACCCTGCTTCTGAGCACCAAGAACAGGAGAGACAGCCAGGTGTGTCCAGGTAGGAAGAGGAGGAGAGGACTGGCTTCTCAGGTGACACCTCGGGGCAGGGGTCATCTGCCCCCCGTCGCCCCTCCCAAGACTCACCCAAACATGGCTGCCGTCTGCCGGGTGTTCTGCTGGGGCGGGGTGGAGGTGCTCGTGGACAGGAGGGCGTCATTGCCCGCCTTCTCCCAGTCAAAGGCCTCGTTCTCCGCGATGCCCCGCTCCTTCATGCTGTTCTCAAACACTGACATGATCAACTGCAGGGATGGGGGTGGCGGGAGGACAGAGAGGTGACCCAGGGGCTAGCCAGGAGGAGGGGGCAGTTGCTGGGATTGCAGGGGGAAGAGAGGGGCCTTCCAGGACAGGGATGGGCCACGAGGGGGCATTGAAAGAAGGGCACATTGATTTTAAATGACAACATGCACAAAGTATGCAAATCAGCATGCAAATTATCATCTTGACTTAAGCTCCACTGGCTGGACACAAGCCCTTGGAGATCTGTCCCCTGATTTCCAGCCCCAGCCTCCTCTGCCACCTCCACATCTCAGCAGAAGCAGCAGGAGTAGTTTCCCAAACCCACCACCTGGGGTCATGCCTCTGCACAGGCTGCTTCCTCTGCCTGCAGTGCCTTTCCCACTGTCTTCTCCACTCTGAAGCCTTCCTTGAATACCCCGCCCACACGATTGGGCACAGAGCAGCGGTTTGAATTGTTCACAGGCCTATCTGCCACCTCTACATTTCTAGCAGCCAGCCCAGGGCCCAGCACAGGGTGTGCTCGAAGCTGTGTGGTCTGGGGCAACCCATGAGGCTGAGCTAGGCCTGGGGGGCTTGGCCTCCCACTGCCCGAGTAAGGGACCTCTGCCAACAACTGGGTCCCTGGGTTCAGGAGGTGGCGGCCCCACAGACCTTTCCACTTCTGACTTAGGTCTCTCCAGAGGGTTGTCTCTGCTAGCAGGACCCCCTTCACTGCGAGCCCACTGTGTGCCTGACACTATCTGTGCTCCCTGCGGTGTGTAGCCATGCCTCGCACATAGTGGATCCTGGGCAGAACATTCTCTGATCAGTGGGTCCCATAGGGGTGTAGTGATGGCGCCTTGGAAAGAGCACTGGACTTGGAGTCAGATGTGCCTGAGCCCTGCCCTGCTCCTAACCAGGTTGTCAGGCCTCAGTTTCCTCATCTACGAGATGGGGATAATCATCCCACTTGGCCTCCTGCAGAGTTTCAGTGTAAAGTCCTTGAAAGCACTTGGCTTCATTAATTGTTAAGTGCTGGAATAATAACATAAAGAACACGCAATATCACCAAAGGCTTGTTTTAAAGCTTAAATGAGTTAATGCAGGAAAAGTACTGAGAACAGGGTGAGCTCTTGATAAATCTTAGCTGTGACTACTGTTTACAAGAGCACACAACAGTTTCTTTCGTGTGGTTGGAAGACCGGGGGAGGTGCTCAGGGCCAAGCCGGCAGGGGCGCAGGGCCTCAGCAGGATGGGTGGCGCTGGAGACAGTCACCCATAGAGAGGCGTCGGGGGCGCAGGAGCAGGCAGGCAGGCTCCCACCTGGTAATCGGGCTTGGTGAAATAGTCGAGGCTGGCGATGTGGTCCAGGAAAAGGTGGAACTCGGAGGGCATGTGCTTCAGCAGCATCCGGTGCTCGTACTTCTCCTTGATCATCCCTACCTGCTCCTGGAGACAAGAGGGCACTGGGAGATGCAGCCCCAGCTGCCCCACACGCCCTCCCTGCCCTCAGACCCAGCTGTACCGCCCTCACCTTGTCCTTGATCTTCCTCCAAGGCAGCTGACCCACTGCAAACTCCACAAGCATGTAGAAGAGGGACCACAGGTCATCGTGGCGGCCCATCTCCTGGGGGTGGGAGCAGGGAGGGGGTCACCCATGGCTCTCAGGTCCTTCCCTGGGAGTGGAGGCTGACCCTTCACTGAGGGACACCAGTCAGGGTGCCTATGGGCAGAGCTGGGGTCTCCCTGAAGTCATGGCTCCATTCCTGACCCGCCAACACACAGAATCCCACAGTCAAAAGTTCCGTGTGTGCTTTCTCATCCACAGAGATTTGTGATGGGACAGAGAGGAGGGGATCCCCAATACAAGGAAGAAGGTGACGTCAAGGGGAGACGCCCGCCGAGCCCTCTTCCAATCAGGGTCTCTGGAGGGGCATCTTCCAGCCCCTGCCCTGCACTCCTCTCCCCACCTCCCATCACAGCTGCCTGCCCTGCTCTCTTCCTCAGCAGCATATTCTGCCCCTGACCTCTGCCCTTACTGTTCCCACATCCCTCAGTCCCGCCCTGCCACTCACCCGGTTCTTGTGAGCATTGACCGAGGCATAGCGAACAGTCCCGCGAAACCCGGCCACATTCCGAGGCTGCAGAGGGGAGGACACCACCAGGAACATCACCCACTGCCCCTGACCTCGGCCACATCTCAACCCTGCTTACCAAGCCTAATTCTGCCTACTTTAGCCCTGACTGCCTCCTCCCCCATCACCCCCCCCCCCCCCACCCGCCACGGCACTCCCGAGTCGGCCTGGTCAGGAGCAACCTGACACACCAAGCCCAGTCCTAAACCCGTCTCCCGACCCTGCTCATTGCCCCTGCGTCTGCCCTTGACCAGGCAGACCACAGGGTGTGGAAGTGGCAACCACCCAGGCCAAGGGGGAGAGGGGGACAGGCCGCGTGTGGACCCAGCACTGGGTGACACTGAACACAAGGCCAGGCCTGTCTAGGCAGCTGCAGGGAAAACTGGTGAAGGGTCCCCAGATCAGGGCGTGGGGCGAGGATGCCAGGATTCCCGTGAGCGGCGGTACTCACGGGCCGAACGTCCCCCGTGGTGTTGGTGTACTGCCGGGCCAGCCCAAAATCCAACATGTAGCACTTTCTGTAGGTGGAGGGCAGCCTGCCCATGGCAAAGTTTGACTGGGGGAAGACAGTAGCTGTGAACCTTGGGGCTCCAGGCCCACCTCAGGGGACACCAAGAAACAGCTCTGGTGAGGGGCCTTCCACCCCACATACACTCACGTGAGGGTAAAACATCAATATGTACAGCAGGTCACGGACCTTATCTGAGGGGCAGGTGTGATTATGCTCATTTTAGATGGGAGGAAACTGAGAGCAAACTGCAGGCTTCTCCGAGATCACACAGCAAGAGGCGACCCAGCCAAGGTCGCCTGGCTCCGAATCCTTGGAACTCCCAGCAGGGCTGGGTGGCTTAGTGTAACTGTCCTGCTCTGAGGCATCAGGAGACCAGCATTGTTCTTGCTGTGTGACCTTGGGCCATTCAACCAACCTTTCTGGGCCTCAGTTTTCACCACTTTAAATTGGGTCCAAGCACCAAGATCCAAGATGTTACAAAATCAGCTACTTGGAATCTCTTACCAAGCCCCAGCCCCTCGTCGCCCTTCCTTCTTCAATCCCTCCATCCTTCCCCAACCCCTTCACCTTTCCAGGTTCAAGGACTATTCAGGTCAGGGGTGAGAAAAAGGAAGAGAAGAGAAAAGAGGGGAGGACACTGGCACGCCCAAGGGGCAGGCAGGGGTGCTCCTGAGAGGCAGGGGAGAGGAAGAGTTGGAACTTGGGATGGAGAGCAGGAGGAGGGGATGGGTAGAAGAGGCTGTCCCCACCCAACCACTGCCCTGGAGAAGAAACCAGGGGACCCAGGGAAGGAGAGGAGGCGGGATGTGTGCTTCAGAGGAGGGGGCAGCCCTCACCGGCTTGATGTCGCGGTGCAGGAAGCCCACGGAGTGGATGGCCTCGATGGACTCCAGGATCTGCTTGCCCAGCCGCAGAGTGGTGCTCAGCGTGAAGGTGCCTCGAGGCTGGCTGCGTCGCAGGTCAGCCAGGTTCCGGCCCTGGGGTGGGGGTGGGGGTGGGGACAGGCCCAGCTCAGCTGCCCTCCGACCACCACCGCCATGACACTCTGCCCAGCCTCGCCCCAAAGGCTTGCGCCCACTCCCCATTCCTCCCAGGGCCACAGTCTCCATCCACCCCAGGAGCCACCACCAGAGCTCCTGGGGGAGAGTGAAGGGAGGATGGGCCACGGGGACTCACCTGGAGCTGCATCACTACATAGTTAAACTTCTCGTTGCGGCCACAGCCAATGAACCTGCACACGTGGTCTTTCCCTGAGGGATACAGACAGGGGTCTCCCAACTCCTACTCCTTCTTCCTCACTCCCAGCCCTAAGGTGGGCTTCCCGTGCACTCTTGATTCCTGGTTCCCCCAGCCCTGGCCCCATGGCCACTTCTCCCACCTCCCCCTGCCCTTAGGCCCATCATCACTCTTGGACTCTGTTCCCACATCCCCTCGCCCATCACCTCTCAGCCCCTGGCTCCATCACCTCTTCCCTCCCATCTTGCCCTGGACCCGCACCTTGCAGCTTTTTGAGCACAGCCACCTCCATCTTGAGGACCTGCTTGGGCTGCTGGGCCGACTCCACCTTCAGGGCCACGTTCTCCCTGGTCAGCAGGTCCATGGCCTCGTAGATCTCACCAAAGCCCCCGCCCCCGATCTTTTTGAGCTACAGAGATGGGTGAAAGGGGAATAGGGGACACAGGGATCAGGCTGAACAGCTCCTCACCCCACCCATTACTGGGTCACTTCCTTCACTGATGGGGGCAGGGGCTGTCCTTGAAGGGGAGGACCCCGTGGCTCCCTTTTCACCCCGCCCACCCATGCTCCCACCTCCTCTCCTAGTGCTGGAGACAGAGAGCTCAGCCCATGGGTGTACAACTATCCACAGACACAGACACACACACACACACACACGCACACACACACGCACACGCATGGGGCTAGATGTCAGAGTGGGCAGTGGGAAAGTTATGAGACCTGAGACTCCACAGAGACAAGGAGACGAGCCGATGCAGGATTCTGAAGAGATAATGGGCCACCGTGAGCCTTTTAAGGACAGTAAATATCACGCTCACCCCCTCCCCCACCTAGACTGAGCCGCCTCCGTCCAGAAGCCAAACTAATTTCCAGAACCTTGCAGCTTCAGGTGGGTCCCTCCCCCAGGGAGGCCAGCCCTTCCTGGGGTTGGCAGTCTCCTGAAAGATGCCACCAGGGGCAGAGAGCATTTAGAGGGAAGTGTTCGGGGGAGGGGACTCAGCAAAGGGTGTTCTCTGCCCAGGTCCCCTGCTGAAGCTCACGTCACTCCCGAGGCCCCAGGTCAGACGCCCCAAACCAGGGTGAGCCTCCTGTCCAGGGGAACATGGTGGGGATGGAGGTTTGAAGAGACTCTGTGTGTTCTCAGGGAGCATTGCAGTGGAGCTCTGATGTTCTGGGCAGGCAGTGAGAAAAGGCAGAGGGGAGAACGGTGACAGAGGCGGAATTGGCCAGGGGAGATGAGCAAAGCTGAGTTACGGGGCGGGATTAAGTCAGGGGCCCAGGGGTCTTGGAGAGTGAGGGTGCTGCTGGCAATGATGGGGGGACAGGGGAGAAGGTGCTGAGTTCTAAGTTGGGACTCATTTGGCTTAAGAAAGATGTACACCTCTTTCCGCCATCTTTCCGTGTCGTCATAATGGTGCGCACAAAGGTCCCAGCTGATGCTCTCAACAGCATCAACAAAAGTGAGGCAAATGCCACGTTCTTATTAGGCTTTGCTGCTCCAAAGTCACCGTCCAGTTTCTAACTGGGATGCTGAAGCATGGTTACACTGGCGAGTTTGAAATCACTGATGCTCACGGAGCTGGGAAAATTATTGTGAACCTCACAGGCAGGCTAAACAAGTGTAGAGTGATCAGCCCCGGATTTGATGTGCAGCTCAAAGAGCTAGAAAAATGGCAGAATAATCTGCTTCCGTCCCGTCAGTGTGGTTTCATTGTACTGATAACCTCAGCTGGCATCATGAACCGTGAGGAAGCAAGATGAAAAAACACAGGAGGGAAAATCCCGGAATTCTTTTTCTAGGGATGTAACACATCTGTGCAAAGAAAATGCCTCAACAGAAAAAAAAAAAAGCTAAACAGTTCAATTCTCCCCTCCCCAGGGAGCCCCCCACCCATGGGTGGCCTGACCTCTTCCAGAGTCCTCACTTGTGTCCTGTTGGCTTGTAACGTGCCAGCCGCAGCAGGGCTTGCTCATGATTGGATGGAGGCTGCTCTGAGCATCTGTAAACTCCTGACTCTAAGCCTCCTGCATCTGAGCCCGCCCCTTGGCATTTATTCAGCACGCGGATGCCCAATAAATGTTTAATGGTGGTTGAAACATGGGAATGGTGAGAGATAGGGGGCAGGGCAGAGCTGAGGACTGCGAGTTCCCAGCAGGTTACAGTTGTAAACACTCTAGAGAAAGAGAGAAGGATGAAGGGAAGATTTGGAAGACAAGTGGAAGGCTGGCTGGGTTCTTGTGCCCAGGAAAGAGGAGGGAGGAAGAACAGTGATAAACCGGGGTCCCTCTCTACTTGAGATGAAAGTTAAGGTCAGACTTCTAGCAGAATTTCAGGACAGGAGGAGACAGATGCAGACTCAAGGGAAGCAATGGCATGTCTTCCTCTGGGAACGGGAAACTCAGGGGAGATTCTAGTATCGTCTAGATTCCTTTACGGTTTTCTTTGTGGGAACGTGGAGGAAACACCTCGTTTTCTGTGCTCCAGACTCACAGACATCATCTCAGCTCATCCCCAGAGGCTCCCAGCAACACAGGTAAGGAAGGTCACAGGAGTTGTCATTTTGCACAAAAGGAAAACTTAGGCACAGAGAGTTAAGTACCTTGCCCCAGTTCACACTGCTAGTAAGTTACAAAGCCGGGTTTCACTTAAACCCAGGGAATCTGATGCAGAACCCACAGTCTTAACTGAAATAATAGGAACCATTGACTATACTGTGATTAACAGTGTGAGTGCTGAGATTCAAGGCCAGATCTGCCAGGCTCCAAAATCCTTGCTGGAGATGGTAAGGAGGGCTCGGGGCACCCAAGACATTTCTGACACCTACTGTCCATTTTCCCAGGATGCCAAAGGGTATTTCTCTACCACGTCCACTTCCAAACAGAGTCTGTTTCTCTTTCCTTAGTTCCTTCCTCACCCCCCACCCACCCATTACAGAACCTCTGGGGGCAGGGGAGTACTGCAGGCACCCTAATAATACTTTTAGGAGGCCATGAAAATGTTTTCATTTCTTTTACAATCAGAAGGGGGAAATGAACTTTTAGGTCAAAAAATTGTATTATATAGTATTAATTTATTCCTCATTATAGCAATGCAGTCATACAATTGCAATCTTTAGTACTTTATTATGTTGGAAGGGGCCGGTAAGGGCAAAAGTGCCCAAGGCCCACGAAAGTCACAAAACAGCTTTGCCCACAGCCCAGTGACAAGAATGTTCTCTCAACCTCCCTGCACCAGACCCTATTCCTCCCCTCCTAAATTTTTTCTGGACCCTCTCCCCTGCCGAAGGACCTCAAGAAACATGACACAATAGGACTAGCATTCACTTAGGAAAAAGGAAACCAGGTTTCTTGGCCCAGCTCTGGGTGAACTGGGGTGAGTTTCTGCTTTTCCCCTTCTGTAAAATGAGAGTTGGACTAGAATATATGTCACAACTCTCCCTCCGTTCTCTGATCCTGATTCTCAGATGGGCTAATTCTTAGGAAGCAACATAGTTCAGTGACTGTTGCCCCAGCAGTCAGACAAACCTGGTTCCACCGACTAGTCACGGGAACTTGGCAAGTTAGCTAATCCTGGTGCCTCAGTTTCCACAACTGTGAAACGGGGATAATAACAGTATCTACTCCATAGGTTGTTGAGATAATGCATGTAAGGCATTTTGCATAGCGCCCGGCCACAGTAAGTGCTCAAAATAAATGATAAGTTTTTATTGTTATTATACTTTGACGTTCTGATTCTAAGGGGCACCCCTCAAGAAGAAAAAAATGCTATTATTTTTAAATACTCCACCAAATGCCACGGACCCTCATTTTCTCTTGGCACAGCCCATCTGGGCAGTTTTCTTGGCTCCTGAGCTGTGCCTCACTCTCTGTCTGTCCCTCGTGGAGACTGGCTGAGGGCAGGCATCTGGCACCCCACCCTCTCTATTTCTCCAGGGTCCAGGGAGGGAGGGGAAAGCGAGGTCACCTGGCAAAGACTGAGGGCTTGCCCCTTTCCCCTCCCCCCCTGCCACTTCTCTCCCCACTCATCTCCCACCCCCTCCCTCAAAAAGCACAGGAAATTTCTAACCCAATTTCACTATGTGCGTGAATACCCTCTTTTTCTCACCTATTCAATGCAAAAGTCCTCCTGCCTCCAATCTGCCAGAAACTATGCCCTGAGCAGGACCCGGAGGGGGTGAGGGTGGCGTCTTGGAGGAACACGCCTCACTTTGCCAGACCCTCATGCCTTTGATTACTGCCCTGGCTCCTCCTCTCCCAGTTTCTGTCCCCTTCCTCTCCCCCTCAGGAAGTCCCCCTCTGGGACATAGACAGCCCTTTCCCTCAGCTCTCGGGCTCCTCCAGCTCCATCCCTCACCTCCTCCGGTCCCAGAGACATCTCTGACAACGTTGCCACCTTTGCCCCTCTCCCTGGCCACTAGGAGACCTGCCCACTGGGTAGTTGTTGCCATGGAGACCTGCCCGCAGCCAGGCCCCATTCTCCTCTCAACCCCGCACCTCTGGTGAGCCGAGCACCCACCCTATGCAGACCCACAAGCTCACATAGTCACCCCAAATTCTGCCCCACATCATCCTGCCCCCATAAAAACAGGAAATCAGAGTGCCCTCAAGCATCGGAAAGAAAAGGGGGGCGGTGGGACAGGGATTGATTTTTCATAGGTTCCGCTCAACATACACTACACTGCCTTTGCCTCGACCCTCATGTGTCGCCCTCCCATCCGAGAGGCAAAGCCCTGAAGAAGCTCGGACTACAACTCCCAGCAGACCGAGCAGCCCGAAGTCCTGGGCTGGAGGAGCAAGGCACGCTGGGAGATGGAGTCTCGGCATGTTGCACCTGCCGCAGGAAGCAGTGAAGGGAGGAGGATGGATAGAGAAGATGGAGTGCGGATGCGGTGGGAGCCGCCTTCAGGTCCTCTCTCCCCGAACCCAAGCTTTTCTGTCCTCTGCGGAAGAGGAGGGGCTCACTCATTGCCCTTCTCCAAGGTCCAGCAGAGAAACGGCCCCCTCCCCCACCCCCGCCCTCCTCCCCTCAATGAGCTCTGCAGCTCCTGCTCTGACATCCAACCAGGAGTTGTTGCAGGCTGGGCCCGACCAACTTGACCTAGCGGGGAAAGGGGTGAGAGACGGCGGGGTTGGAGAGAGGGCACTGGGAGAAAGCGATTGTCCACAAGTGTAGGCAAAATAATGACCTGCAAGCCATATGCAAATGAGCTTAGGGGCACCTCCCTCTTAGGGTAGGGGCGCCAAGGCACCTCTTTTAACAGGTCTCCAGATCCTCTCCTCCCATCCTCCCCCACCCGTCCCTCTACCCTGCTGGGTCACTCACTCACCACCTTCCAGCGATCCTTGACCACGTAGTTGGCCGGCAGGATGTCGGCCTGCTCCCCTCCCCCACTCATGTTGGTTTCGTCCTTAAGAGCGGCTGCTAGGCACTGCATCCGCCAGCCGGAGGGAGGGGTGTCCGCAGGGCCTGCCCTGAGGGGGCCATCTACCTGGGGGAGTGGGGAGGGACTGTGAGGGGGGCAGGCTAGGACCCGGGACCCACTTGCAGATATGGAGGAGGGGAGTTCCATTCTCCTGGCAGGCATCTTTCCCTGGCCCACTGGGTGGATGCTCCAGGGGTCAATGGGGGAAACGTGTAAAAATCAAGTGGAGGTCAGAGGAGAAGACAGAAATGCCATTCACAGGAAGGGAGATACAAACTACAAACTGGAGATGTGAAAACCAGCAATGGGCACACACATGTAATGGAAAAAGGAGAGGAAAATGATTTGTGAACAGGCTGTGGGGAAAGGGTTTCCCAAAGAGACATGCTAACTAATGTGGGGAAGACTTGCTGACCGAGGGGCGCACCAGACTGGAATCAGTGCCTAGGCCGGGGAGACCTGAGCCAAGAAGGACCAGTCTGGGGATTCGATCTGTGGCCCCCACACCCGCACATTTCCCGTGCCACACCGTTCCCAAGGAACTGTGTATCTGAGGCTTATGGAAAGGGGAGACCTGCTGAACCAAAGGGTGACCCAGGGAAGACACACACCAGAGTGACAGAGACCTCCAATCAACCATGGGAGATGTGATTATCTGAAAATGAGGAGCTACCCAACAGCCCCTTGAGGACGGTGCTGAGTGAGGAGGCTGCCACCGTACTCAGAGCTGAGCCCAAACCACTGACACGGCCATGGGGGTGAGAAGCAAGGACGTGAGTGATGGGGTGAACATAAGGCGATGGATTCAAGATGTGGATTTTAGAGGTATGGCAGCCCTGTGGCCACTCAGAGGGAGAGAGGCAGGCTGAACTGGGGGGAGGTGAGGACAGCGGGGAAGTGGAAGCGACCTAAGAAAAGGCAGATGTGCCAGGGGGCAGTGGGTCTGGATGGCCAGTGGGTGAGAGAGCCTCTGCCCACACTTTTCTGTGTCTGCTAAGGAAGAAACACAGCTCTTGTCGCATTCGGATAGGTAGAAGTTGGATATCAGGGGGAGTGTCCCAAGTGTGAGGGCTGGGAAAGCCAGCCAGGGTTACCCAGGGGAATGTCAGTGTGCGCATGTGTGTGTCTGTGTGTGTACCCTCTGTGTGAGTGTGTATATGTCTTTGTGTGTCTTTTTGTGTGTGTCTATCTATGTGTCTGTGTCTTTGTGTCTGTACATCTGTGTCCACGTGTGCTTATGTGTGGTTTTGTGTCTGTTGGTGTGTGATGTGCCCGTGTGTGGGCAGGGTTGAGATCTCTTTGAGATCTCTGCCACCCCGGTACAGGAACGGATCTTTTCCTCTCTCCCTTCCCCCTACACTTTTTATAAGTACACGGCTCTGGCCTCCCAGTGACCCAGGACAGTCACAGATAGAAGGAAGCTCCTCAGGCTGGATATGGTGGGGGAGGTGGAGAGGAGGAAAGTGCCTAAGATACCAGTGGATGGGGCGGGAACTCCATGAGCCTGTCTTTACTTGGGATGGACTCATTCCCCAGGGCTCCTGTGTCTGACCATCCAAGTACAGGGGCAGCATGGGATAGCGAAGGCGTGGAAACAGCCTTCCACAGGTCATGGTGTGCTGTGAGGGATCTTCAGGGAGAGGGACACTGTCACTCTTGTTCTGCCAAATGACTCAGCTGACTGTTTCCTCCAATCCACACAACTTCAGAGTATCAGGACTGTGAGGATATTAAATAGGCCTCTGCCTTCCTTCTGCCAAGTGGCAAATGGGGCATCAGGAATTCAGAGGGCAGTGAGAGCAATGGCAGGATGAAGGGAGAGGGAGGGATGGGGGATTCTGAAATAAAGGTGGAGAGACAAGTTGAGGACAAGATCGAAGAAGCAATTGAACCAGTAGGGAGGGAGCCTTAAGGAGTTAAACAGGGTGACCTCTGGTGGGCCTTCCAGTCCTGTGATGGTGGATTCTATAGACTGATGAGGAAGATGTGAGTCCTGCCCCCATTCGACAGATGGGCAAGCATAGAGGAACAGGTGAGGTGGGAAAAGGGGGAGTGGAGGCAAGAGGATAAATGAGGGTTCCCTACCTCTCCCTGCCCACCATCCTTCCCACTCTCTGCCTCAGAGGACTGCACTCAGCCCAGGCTAGGGTTGGATGACACAGACACAAGGAACCTGACTGCCCCATGACCGCCCCCTCAGGACCCTTTAGTGTGTGGAGGGATGGGTGTGTGGAGAGAGAGGGCTTGTGGAGGAGGTTTTATATCTGTCAGCAAGTGTGTGTGTATGAGAGTGTGGGACCAATGATGTGTGTGTGTGCGTGCAGGTGTGTATGTTGGGGGTGTATATCTAGGTGGTTGCGAGCTCATCATGGCATGTGCATATAAGTGTTGGCGTGCACCTATGCAAGGTGTAAGCCAGGTGTGTGTGGGAATCTGGGAGCCCAGGTAAGGAGAGGTGAGGGAGATCAGTGAGGGGTAATGGGAACAGGTGAAGAGAGGTGTGGAAGGGGGCACAGGGAATGCAGGGGACAAGGGTGACAGGATCAGAGGAGGGGGTTGCATAAGACAGAGACAGGTGAGGGATAATCATGACAGGTGAAGAGGGGACAAGACCATGAAAGGGGCTTCTGGGCACAGTTGAAGAGATGAGGAAGTAGGCAAGGAGGCTGGTGGGAGGACGAGGGAGAGAGGTTATGGAGAGAGCAGGGAACGACTGTCAGGGATGCCAGGAGAGTGAAGCCATAGGGACGGGGACAGAGGTGAGAAGCGAGGAGCAAAACCCCTGGAGGACAGGCTGGAGAGGGTGGGTGTGCTGGGGGCAGGGCGCCGATCCAGGCCTCGGGATGCGGCCCAGGCTGTGTAGGCCAGCGTCCCACCTCGGGCGGAGACGGAGACGGCACAGGGAGGGGGAACTGGAGAAGGCTTCGCTGGGAGGTGAGCCAGGCCAGAGGCCCGATGGGTTCACAGAAGGAGACCCCTCCCCGACCCCCGCCCGGCCGGCCGGCCCCGCCCCGACTCGCCTCGGCTCGCCTCGCCTCACCTGCTCTGAGCCCGCTGCGGCTGCGGCTGCGGCTGCGGCGGCGGAGGCAGCGGCTCCAGGCGGCGCATCCCCCGGGGACGGGGCGGAGAGGGGGCAGGGGCGGGGGCGGCTCAGTGCGGTGCTGGGAGGCCTGCTCCCTCCGGCGGCGGTGGCGGCGGCCTCCCGACCGGGACCATCCCGGCCCGGCCCGGCCCGGATCCTTCTCGGGCGACGGCGACGGCGGCGGCAGCGGCAGAGCGGGGAGCTGCCCACAATGCACTGCGCCGCCAGCATCAGCACCAGCCCTGACATCACCTCCTCACCGCCCTGGCTCTTACATCACCGCCCTTGCTCTGACATCACAGTCTACTCTGCTCCTTTCTCCACTCCTGCGGCCCTAGGACTCTCTCTCGTATGGACCTGTTTCTGATCATAGATTCTCTTCACTGGTCTCTGCCATTCGCTTGACCCCCATCCCCCAGCAGGGCCCTGTCACTCTTTACCTGTCCCCACAGTCCTCACCTGTCTCCATCCTGCTTTATCTTCTCCACTCCCAGCGTGTCTCTATCACTCCTCACCTGTTCCCATCAGCCTCAACTGATTTTCCCACATAATCTTCCATACGTTCATGTTACTTTCCTCTAAACTCATTTCCCCTCACCTGTACCCATCCTCTCATAAGCCCCCCCCCCCATTTCTTCTAACACCATCCCTCACCTGTAACTCTCACCTCGCCGTATATATATATACACCTTACCTCCTGGCTCAGCCTGGCCCTTTCTTTCTTTGGTCCTTTCTCCCATCTGTTGACAAACTCTCGTTTCTCTTAGCAAATTAGATGCACACTCTTTACTGTGACATGAAACATTCTTCCCAATATGGGCCCAGAGAAGCTATTATTACCCTTCTGACAGATTGGATTACTCAACATTCCTGAGCATACTTTTGCAATTTGTCTCTCTCAGGTCCCTTCCTTCCATCCTTCTTGTCTTCAACAAATGCACACTGAGTAACTTCAACAGCAACCACAACGACAACAACAATAATAATAGCAGTAACGATTTACTCCTGCCAGACACTGTTCTGACCTTTCACATATTAACTCATTTAACCCTCATAACAACCCTTTGAGGTAGGGTATTAGTGTTATACCCATTGTATAGATGAGGAAACTAAGATGCAGAGAGGTTGAATAATTTGCCTTAAGTTACGTACACAGCTAACAAGTGGCAGAGCTGGGATTCAAACCCTGGCCCCAGGGTGCATACTTCTAACCTCTGTGCTGGCAAGAAGGATCATTGAATCTGCAAAAGTAGCCAGAAGAGACTTCTTGGAGGAGGTGCACTCGACTGTAATTTGAAGGATTAGTAGGAGTTTTTCAACAGATGAGTGGGGCCAGGGCAGAGGGTGGGACAGACTTCCAGGCTGAGAAGATAGTGTGTGGTGAGCTGGGGGTGACCTTGTGCAAGATCATTAATGATGGGCCTTGTGTGCTGTGCTAAGGAGATTAGATTCTCTCCATTTAGTTTTTGGAAGCACAGTGGACAATGTGGTGAGCCATCAGATCCTCCTTCAGAATCCAGGGACACATTTCCCTGGCTGCCTGGGGTGCTGCAGACTGGCTCTCTCAGCTCACTGTCTGTCTGGAATTGCCCTTGACCAAGGGAGCTGCCGTGCCCAAGATCATGTGCCCTTCCTGGGGCATCCCATAGCCAATCGATGATAGACCCGTGAGTACAAAGGCCTGGCACAATCACCCCAACTCAAGGCCACTCTGAAGGAACATCCCATTTGCGAACCCCCGATAGGGTGAGCCAAGGTTTCTGTTGAGGCTGCATCAAAACTCAGCATCTACTCTGCCCAGTGCTGCTTCCTTCAGTCCTCCCCAGATGTTGATCCTCAGAGCACATCCCAATAAGCCTACTGCATGAGCATCTCTGTCGCAGAGTCAATGTACAGAGGACTCAGACTTCTAGACAGGAAATCACTGAAGAACTTTGAGCAGAGATAAGACAGTCTGATCTGAGTAGACCTCTAGGTTAGACTTCTAGGTTGACTTTTTTCTTTTTCAGTATTTTAGAAATGTTGCTGTACTGTCTTCTAGCTTGCATTGCTTCTGATGAAAAATCTGCAGTTATCCTTATGTTTGCTTTCTCTGTATGTAATGTTTTCTACTCCTCTGGCTACTTTTACGATTTTCTCTTTATCGCTGTTTTTAAGCTACTTGATCATGATGTGCCTTGGTGTAGTTGTATGCATGTTTCTTCTTTTTTTAAGTTTTTAAAAAATATTTATTTGACTGCATCTGGTCTTAGTTGTGGCACATGGGATCTTTTGTTGCAGCACTTGGGCTTTGTTTCCGTGCCAAGCTTCTCTCTAGTTGTGGCATGCGGGCTTAGTTGCCTCTAGTTGTGGCATGGCATGCGGGATCTTCGTTCCCCAACCAGGGATCGAACCCGAGTCCCCTGCATTGGAAGGTGGATTCTTAACCACTGGGCCACCAGGGAAGTCCCTGTATGCATGTTTCTTGTGCTTGGGGTTTGTTGAGCATCTTGTATCTGTGGATTTATAGTTTTCATCAAGTTCAGAAAACTTCTGGCCACAATTTACTCAGATACTTTTTCTGCTCTTCTCTTTCCTTCAGGGACTCCAAACACTCTGTCTACTAGGCTGCTTGAAGTTGTCCTGCAGCTCACTGAGCTTTGCTCATTTTTTTCCCAGTCTTTTCTCTCACAGTGTTTCATTTTGGATAGTTTCTACTGCTATTTATTCAAGTTTATTCATCTTTGCTTTTGCAGCATGTAATCTGGTATGAATCCCATTCAATGTATTTTTTTATTGTAGTTTACATTTCTAGAAGTTTGACCTGGGTCTTTTAAAAATCTTCCATATTTAATTTTCCTTCTAACTTCTTAAACACATGGAATAGTAATAACTCTTTTAATGAACTGTCTACTAATTTTATTATCGGAATCATTTCTGAAACCATTTCAGTCGGTTCATCTTTGCACTGTAGGTCATACATTTCTGCTCCTTTCCATAGTGTAATTTTTTAAATTGGATGCCAAATATTGTTAATTTTACCTTGTGGTGTCCTGGATATTTTTGTGCTTCAGTAAATACTCTTGAGCTGGGCTTCCCTGGTGGCGCAGTGGTTGAGAGTTTGCCTGCCGATGCGGGGGACACGGGTTCGTGCCCCGGTCCGGGAAGATCCCACATGCCACGGAGCGGCTGGGCCCGTGAGCCATGGCCGCTGGGCCTGCGCGTCCGGAGCCTGTGCTCCGCAACGGGAGAGGCCACAACAGTGAGAGGCCCGCGTACCGCAAAAAAAAAAAAAAAAATACTCTTGAGCTTTGTTCTGGGATGCAATTAATTTACTTAGAAACGGTTTGATCCTTTCAAAGCTTACTTTTTAAGTCTTCGTTAGGAGGGAACTGAGAAGCATCTAGTCTGGGCCTAATTTTCCCCACCATTGAGGCAATCGCTTTGGTATCATCTACCCAATGCCCCAAGAATTATGAGGTTTTACCCCTTCATCTGGAGGGAAAGGCATGATTTCCACCTTGTGTGGGCTCCAAAGACTGTTCTCTCTGTTCATTTCAGATGGCTCTTTTCCCACCTCAGATACTTTCCTCACACATATGTGCTGATCAGTCCTCAGCTGACTGTCCCAGGGAACCCTCTGAAGATTCCAGAGCTCTCTCCTATCCTGTGCTCTGTCCCGCAAGCTAGCTGCCTTGGCCTCCCCTTCCATCTCCTCAGCTCAAGGAGACAGCCAGGCTCAGCCTGGATCCCTCCTGCCTGCAGCCTAGAAACCCTGCAGACAATACTCTCACCTGGCTTGTTTCGTCTTTCAGGAGTCACTGTCTTAGGCCGCCTGATGGCCAATGTTCAAACGTCATTGTTCCATGTATCCTCCCAGTTTTTCGGTTGTTAAACATGGGAAGGTATACAGCAAAGGAAACCATCAACAAGATGAAAAGGCAGCCTACGAAGTGGGAGAAAATATTACAAATCATATATCTGATGAGCAGCTAATATCTAAAATATATAAAGAATTCATACAACTCGAAAAAATCTGATTTAAAAATGGGTAGAGGATCTGAATAGACATTTTTCCAAAGAAGATGAACAAATGACCAACAGATACGTGAGAAGGTGCCTGACATCATTAATCATCAGGAAAATGTAAATCAAAACCACAATGAGGACTCCCCTGGTGGTGCAGTGGTTAAGAATCCACCTGCCAATGCAGGGGACACGGGTTCAAGCCCTGGTCCGGGAAGATCCCACGTGCCGAGGGGCAACTAAGCCCGCGCACCGCACCTACTGAGCCTGCGCTCTAGAGCCCGAGACCCATAACTACTGAGCCTGCACGCCACAACTACTGAAGCCAGCGCACCTAGAGCCCATGCTCTGCAACAAGATAAGCCACCGCAATGAGAGGCCCGTGCACTGAAACGAAGAGTAGCCCCCACTCGCCGCAACTAGAGAAAGCCCGTGCACAGCAATGAAGACCCAATGAAGCCAAAAATAAATTAATTAATTAATTAAAAAAAAACATGAGGAGATACCACCTCACACTTGTCAGGATGGGTATTATCAAAAAGACAAGACGGAGTGCCCTGGTGGTCCAGTGGTTAGGACTCTGCACTTTCACTGCCGTGGACCCAGGTTCAATCCCTGGACAGGGAACTAAGATCCATCAGGCCGAACAGTGTGGCCAAAAAAATAAATAAATAAATAAATAAATGACAAATAACAAGTGTTGGTGAGAATGTGGAGAAAAGGGAACACTTGTGCCCTGTCAGTGGAGATGTGTGTGTGTATATATATATATATATATATATATGCGCAATGGAGTATTATTCAGCCATAAAGAAAGGAAATCCAGCCAGTCACAACAACATGGATGGACCCTGAGGGCATTAAGCTAAGTGAAATAAGTCAGACAGAAAAACACAGATACTATATCATATCACTTATATGTGAAATCTGAAAAAAAAAGACCTCATAGATACAGAGAACAGACTGATAGCTGCCAGAAGTGGAGTGTGGGGGTAGTTGAAATAGGTTGACGTGGTCAAAAAGTACAGACTTCCAGTAATAAGATAATAAAGTCCAGGGGATGGTGACAGTAGTTAACAATACTGTATTGTATATTTGAAAGTTGCTAAGAGAGTAGATCTTAAAGTTCTCATCACAAGAAAACAATCTGTGACTATGTGTGGTGATGGATGTTAACTAAACTTATTGTGGTGATCATTTCAAAATACATACATGTATCATATTATTATATTGTATACTTGAAACTAATATGATGCTATAGGTCAATTATATCTCAAATTTTAAAAAATCCACATGGGAGAAAGCATGACAAACAAACAAAAAGAAGTGAGGAAAAAGCATAGTAAATATAAAGGATGAAACAGGATAATAGGAAAAACTTCCAAACATATAAGTAATCACAATAAATAAAAATTGCCGAAGTTCACTGATTAATAGAACATCGGCTTTTTTAAAATGCAGATATAAGCTGCTTACTAAAGACACACTTGGAATACAGAAAGGTTGAAACAAAAGGTGTAAAAATACATGAGTCCAAAAGAATGTATTAGGAAAAAAGTGGGTCACTTCATAAGGACAAAATGCATGCCACCAAGAACATATAACAATTCTGAACTTGTACTCACCTACTAGTCTCAGAATACAAAGTAAAAATAGTTAAAATTACAAGAAAAAAATTTTAAATCCACTGTCAAAGGGAGATTTTAACAAAATTACCTCAGTAATTGATAAATAAAATAAGTAAAAAAAAAATTGTAAGGATATAGAAGATTTGAAAATAAAACTGTAACTAACGGGCTTCCCTGGTGGCGCAGTGGTTGAGAGTCCGCCTGCCGATGCAGGGGACATGGGTTCGTGCCCCAGTCCGGGAAAATCCCACATGCCGCGGAGCGGCTGGGCCCATGAGCCATGGCCGCTGAGCCTGCGCATCCGGAGCCTGTGCTCCGCAACGGGAGAGGCCACGACAGTGAGAGGCCCGCGTACGGCAAAACAAAAACAAAAACAAAAACTATAACAAGCATGATCTAAGGTGTATGTGTGTATAGACTATCATATATATAAATAATATATTATCTACTATATTATATATTTAGGTATTAGGTTATTTTTATACATAGATATCAATACTATATACATACATATATACACAATACATAGTGTAATATATGTGTATTTATAATATTTATAATATAATATAATATATATGGATCTGAAATAGATATAACAAAATTTTAAGATTTGATGAAACTGGGTAGTGGATACAAGGATATTTGATAAACTATTCTTCATTCTTTTCTCATACTTGCTAAATTTTCTGATAAATTTTAAAATTCATAATTATTCACAAGAAAATACAAAACTGAGCACTAAGGCTGAGTCTCCTGTTTAGGCCTTTATAGATTCCAGACCCAGGAAAGACAAGGACTAGGACCCCAGATGTTCCCCACTTTGACAAAATTGTCCTCATAAATGACGTCACCAGCAAGAAAACAGCCTAGACGCTGGGATGGGGAGGAAATCAAACTAAGAATGTACCTGAGTAGGTGGGTATAGTATATATTAGGTATAGTACATATTGGGGCTGAACATCTCAGCGCTACTCTCTCTACAACATTCTGAGAAGGGAAAGTCACATTTGAAAAACAAAAAAACAAAATATAAGGGAGGGTAAATCTGCTGCCTGCCACTCCTTCTTGGCTGGAAGTGATATTTGATCTGGGAGTTAATGGCTGGAGTGCAAGGATAAACGGGA
The DNA here is from genome assembly GCF_039906515.1 of Pseudorca crassidens. Lineage (NCBI taxonomy): Eukaryota > Metazoa > Chordata > Mammalia > Artiodactyla > Delphinidae > Pseudorca > Pseudorca crassidens. The sequence continues at coordinate 32,683,112 of NC_090305.1, forward strand.
AGGGATACCCCCCATGCTTGATTTCTACTTTCTTTGAATCTCTCCACTCATCGCACATCCCTGCATGACATTGATTTGATTTCTACTCTTGAGCTAACTCTGGCCCTTCTCCAAGCCAAACAGAGTCTCAAGTCTCAGACTCCTCTTCACTCCTTTTTTTTTTAGTTCTTTGAGTGCCCACTGAGTGTCTCACGCTTAAAAAAATGTATCCCCAAAGCTATAGCTTAAAAGAGATTTAAAAGACCTATAAAACAATGAAGAAGGTTAAAGTATATGACGAGGGATGCACATTGGGTGATAAAACCATAAAGAAACATAAGGACGTTTATTTTTGTCCTTACCGTAAAAGTATGGGCAGTGGTTACTTTTGGAGGGAATGAGGAGGCTGAGATTGGGATTGGGCACATGGAAACTTCTGAGTGGGAGAAGCTCTATTTCTTGACATGCATGAGTGGTGGTTATAAGAGTATTTTATTATACTTCATTTGCCTTAAGGTGGCTTTCTGCTGGTGAGTTTTATTTTAATATTAAGACATTTTTATTGGTGTATCCAATGAATGAATGAATGAATGGGTCTGGGCATTGACCATCCATGGTTGCTAACATCAAACAAGAGAGACATCCAGACATTCTGTGCCCCGTGATGGGAGCACACACCACCACCTGTGACGTAGTCTAACCCCAGATTGAACCTGAATCTGGTCACGCCTCTAGATCCAACTCCAATTTACAGCACAAAGGAACACTTTAAATGGCACTACAGGTATATCATCAGTCAACTCCAGACTGTAAGAACCTCTGCAGGACAGATGAGGGGAGGAGAGAAGATATGCAAGGGGAACGTGTTGATTAAAATAGACTTAAAAGGCATGTCAGCCAATCACAATGTGTGGACTTGATGTGGCTCCTGATTTTATTATTATTATTAATTTATTTATTTTTAATATTTGTTGTGTTTCTGTGAGTCCGGAATCAAGGTGTGTCTCTCATAGGTTGTAATCAAGTTATTTATTTATTTATTTGGCTGTGTTGGGTCTTCATTGCTGCGCGTGGGCTTTCTCTAGTTGCGGAGAGCGGGGGTTTCTTTTTTTTGTGGTGCGTGAGCTTCTAGGTGTGGTGGCTTTTCTTGTTGCAGAGCACAGGGTCTAGAAGCGTGGGCTTCAGTAGTTGTGGCTCGCAGGCTCTAGAGCGCAGGCTCAGTATGTGTGGCGCACGGGCTTAGTTGCTCTGCGACATGTGGGATCTTCCCGGACCAGGGCTCAAATCTGTGTCCCCTGCACTGGCAGGCGGATTCTTAACCACTGCACCACCAGGGAGGTCCCGTGGCTCCTGATTTTAAACAGATAACTTGTAAACAAACATTCATAACATTTATAACATAATTGGATATACCAATAAAAACAATTCAAATTTGAACATGGATAAAATATTTGATGACAAGTAAAGTCTTACTAAATTTTTCAGCTCTGATAATAGTATTATCGTTATATTTTTTAAAGAAAAAAGAGTATCTTTTAGAGACACATTAAAATATTTACAGGGCTTCCCTGGTGGCGCAGTGGTTAAGAATCCGCCTGCCAGTGCAGGGGACATGGATTCGAACCCTGGCCCGGGAAGATCCCACATGCTGCGGAGCAACTAAGCCCGTGCGCCACTCATACTGAGCCTGCGCTCTAGAGCCCACGAGCTACAACTACTGAGCCCATGTGCCACAACTACTGAAGCCTGCGTGCCTAGAGCCCGTGCTCCGAAACAAGAGAAGCCACCATGGTGAGAAGCCTGCACACTGCAAGGAAGAGTAGCTCCTGCTCGCTGCAACTAGAGAAAAAAGCCCGCACGCAGCAACGAGGACCCAACGCAGCAAAAAAAAAAAAAAAAAAAAAAAAAAATTACAAATGAATTAATATGATCTTCAATTTGCTTTTTCTCACATAACTTCTTTTTAATTCATCTGTATTTGTTACAACTTTTAAAGGAGGATGTGACTTGAGCACTATATTTCCATTCACAAAACTTACTCTCAGTTACTTTTCAAACAGCTTTACAACATGCCTAGGTAGGCTTATAATCTTGCTACTCTAAACAGTACTTTTCTTTGGAAAACAAGCCCTATGTATGGATAGTGACCCCCATCAAGTTGCTTCAGTTTAACATACTAATTTCTAGAGGCCTGGCACATGCAGTTGATAACTACAGGGGATAGAAGTTTTAAAAAGTAGATCCCAGAACATGAAAAGTTGCTTTAACTAATATTTTTCTTTTAAACATCAAGGTATATGCTTCAGAACATTTCAGTGACAAAAGATTTGGTCTACTAAAGAATCCGCTTGATAGCTAGACACTTCAGACCACGAAGTTAACATAGGTTACATACACCTTACAACAAACGCTACTTCCGTCTGTTAAAATAAAATTCCATCTGTTAAAATGCCAGTATGAAACTAGAAAAGAAGAACTATCTGTGCTTTAATGCCTAAAGTATCACAGTATCACACTTAGTAGAAAGAAATCTTCTCTTCCCCTTAAGTAGTTGTCAAGCCATACAGATTTTTAAATGTAACAAAAAAATACTTGAAAACATATTATCAGAGGGAATGAAGACAGTGTTGAACACGTAGCCAATTTGCATCACAATAGGACAGCGAGGAAGTTGAATATGCATGTAGGTGAAACAAGATCATAAATTGGTCATAAATTGATAATTGTTGAATCTCATTATATTGATACTACTTACTATTTTCAGTACTTTATCTTTGCCTTTTTAAAAACAGCGTTAGGGCTTCCCTGGTGGTGCAGTAGTTGGGAATCCGCCTGCCAATGCAGGGGACACAGGTTCGAGCCCCGATCCGGGAAGATCCCACATGCCGCGGAGCAACTAAGCCTGTGCGCCACAACTACTGAGCCTGCGCTCTAGAGCCTGTGAGCCACTACTGAGCCCACGTGCCACAACTACGGAAGCCCGCACGCCTAGAGCCCATGCTCCTCAACAAGAGAAGCCACCACAATGAGAAGCCCAGGCACCGCAATGAAGAGTAGCCCCCACTCGCCACAACCAGAGAAAAGCCCACGTGCAGCAATGAAGACACAACGCAGCCAAAAATAAAATAAATAAAATAAAATAAATTTATAAAAATAATTAATTAAAACAGCTTTATGAGGAATAACTTACATGTCAATAAAATCTGCTGTTTGTAAGTGTACAATTTAATATTTTGTAAATTTATAGAGTTGTGCAATCTTCACTACAGTCCAGTTTTCGAATATCTCCATTACCCCAAAAGATTTCCTTGGGCCCTACCCTGCAGTCAGTTCCCACTCCCACCCCAGCCCTCCACTGCTCTGCTTTCTGTATCTCTAAATATGCCCTTTCTGGACATTTCACTTAAGTACAATCATGCAATAGATAGTCTTCTGCTGCTCCCTTTACTGTTATACAAGTTGGATACACTGACCTGCCCACCACCGTTGCTCCCGCAACCCATCACTTAGTGCCCTGTCCCTCCGACTCAGGCCTCTCTGCATTGAGGCAAGGATCTGAGCTGCCAGCCATGGCTGGCTCTGCATCCTCACCCAGCTCAACTGTGGACACAGAACCAATCGCAGGGCTTTATATTGCATTTAGAGAAACAGACAAAATATCTTTCTCCTCTTTCTCCTTCAGCCTGAGGTGGGGATGCTAGGCACATCAGAAGTGTGGGAGCTAAGGAGACGGAGGCCGGCTTATTTTCTTGAAGACACCGAGGCAGAAACAAGGTGCTCTGTGTCTATACATGCACGTGTATTCCTCACCTGTGGCGAGAACCAGAGGACGGCATGACCGAGGGTAGGGAGAGTGAAGGAAGTTGTCCCTCAAGGCCTCTGGCACCTAAGGCCAGCCTCCTAAGTATGCACCTGTGGCTGTGTGTGCGAAGGTGCTGAGAGCACTGCACACACGTTTGCCCCATGGTTCATGTATCTTCGGAGCTGGGCCCATCAGAGGACAGAGATAGCCTAAGATGTCTTTGCCTTCTCTTTGTGTCTTTGCATTTAAAAAAAATGGTTATTGTGTCTGCTCTGTCACCCCATGCTTTGATATTTTATAGTTAATCAGGAAGAATTCAGAAGAAACCTCCGATGATGCGCTCCTCTGGGGAATGGGATTGGGGTCTCAGGTCTCCCTTTCCACTGTGTACTCTCTCATTCCCCTTGAAGTTTTTGTCCTATATTTGTGTAATTTTCAAAATAAAATGAGGGAGAAATCATTGTTATTACCAGTGAGCCATGGTGTGTTTGCCTGGCTCCCTGCAGACTCTGCTTCTATTAGCTTAGTCTAGGGCTGAGCAGATTACAAAGTGCTACCAAATGCAGCTGCTCCTTTAATCCACTCATTCATTCAACAAATATTTGGTAAGTGTTTCCTATGTGCCAGGCACAGTTTTAGAAGCTAGGGATAAAAAAACAGAGAAAAATGCCTGCCCTTCTGGGGACTTACATTCTACTGAGTGTAGAAAGACATACAACAAAATTAATCAGTTATATGGTAACGAGAGGAGAAAAGACAAGGCACAGGAGGGTGATAGGGATGGGAGGCTGCCATATTGAAGAGGGTGGTCAGGGAAGGTGACCTGAGCAGACTTGGAGGAGGTAAGGGTGTGACCAGGGAGCTCTCTGAGAGAAAAGGGCTCCAGAGAACAGCAAATGCAGAGGATCGGAGGCAAGAGCATGTCCAGCTTGCTTGAGGAAGAGCCAGAAAGGCAACGTGGCTGCAAAACACCCAGTGAGAGTAATGGAGCTGGGATGAGAGAGGTAAGCGGTCCCCAGACCCCGTGGGGCTGGTGGGCCACTGCAGGGGGTTGGGGTTTTACCCCAAGTGAGGTGGGAGCCGTTGGAGGGTTTGGCTGAGGAGGACATTACCTAACGAATATGTTCACAGGGTTCCCCCGCTGGAGACCAGACTGTGTAGCAGGGAAGTGAGGTGACCCTGAGGAGGCTGTTGAGAGAGGTGGTGGAGGTGTAACCACGCAGGACCTTATGGGGTCTTCCCGGGACAGACCCCGCTCCCATATCCTCTGCTCTAGCTGCTCTCTGAAGTGCCTATAGGTAACGGTATCTGCACATTTTCTGAGTTGTTGGGCAGATGCTCAAACCACCACCAAATGGAAGAAATTAACCACCTGATGACCATGAGCTCGTAGCCCTCAGACCTGAGGGAACCTGAGGATTGATAATGTTCACCCCCATGACACAGCCCGTTGCCTCACCATCAACCAATCAGAGAATTGTGCTCGAGTTAATCTCCTACCCTGGGACTCCCCTCCCTCGCCTGGCCTTTAAAAATGCTTTCCTGAACCCCAAAGGGGAGTTTGGGTTTTTTGAACGCTCCTGTCCTGAACTCCTTGCTTGGAGCCCTGCCGTAATCGCTGCCCTTTCCTGCACCACAACCAGGTGTCTGCAGAGAGGCTTTACCGGGGGGGGGGGGGGGGGGGGGGCGGGGGGCGACCCAAGGTTGGTTCCCCAACAGGTGGGCGTCAGAGTCTGTATTTATTTGGAAAGGAGAAGCCACCCATAGAGGTTGCCGATAGATTGGAGGTAGGGTTTGGTGGAAAGAGAAGAGTCAAAACTGATTCCAAGCTTTGGGAGCTGAGGAGCTGGGAGGATGAAGTTGCCTTTGGCAGAGACGCGGTGGCCTGGGGGCGGCGGGGAGCAGTGTATAAGATCGGGAGGACCCCGCCTTCTGCCTGGACGAGTTAAAGAATTCCGGGAGGCAGTGGCTTCACACACGTGGGTACAGTTGACGTCTCCATTTCACAAGTGTGTACACTCCTGCACCGGAGCCCCCCGGGCTGGCCGCATCACGTGCCGTAGGCGGGCGCCCCCTGGCGCGGGGAGGGAAGTGCGGCGGCTGCGGCCGGAGCGCGCGGAGCCGGGCCGCCCCTCCTTGTACTTCGGCGGGAGCATCCCCGGCGGACGCGAGGACCGGGAGCTGTACGGGCGGATCGTGTCGCGGCTGCGGCGCTTTGGGGCGGAGCTCACCGAGCACTTGGCGGCCGCCGATCAGGGCGCGGGCGGTGAGGCTGCCGGGGCGCGGGGCGCGGACGGCCGGGAGGGCGAGGACAGGTCCGCCTCCTCGGCCCAGGCCCGCTCTCTTGCGGGGAAGCTCCCGGCAGGGCCCCTCCCCTGCCCGATAAGGAAAGGCTGCCCGCGTGCGTCCGACCTGTGAGCCCACTCTCCGCATTCAGTTACTATCTTGACCTTTGGGTCTTTGGAAAACTTTGTCGGGCTCTTTCCGGAGGCGTTTGTAGAGAGGAGCAGAACGGGAGTGGGCCGGGCTGCTTCAGCGAGATGCCTCACCCGCTGGCATCTCTCCCACCTAGGACTAAAGCTTTCCCTCCTACTACCCCTCTTTGGGCCGAGGTATCAGCCCTCCCTCAGACCCGACAGACCCCAGCTCCCGCGACCACCGTCTCTCTCAGGCTCTCTGATCAGACTGTTACCAGTATGTGCTGCTCCTGTGGCGTGATTGGCCCGGAATCTGGCTGACTTTCTAGAAATGGTGCCAGAACTCTTGTACTTCTCAGAAAACCTTAAGTGTTTTCCCCTTTCCCCACCAGGGGCAGATCTAGGATCTGAGGGACCCAATGCAATTCTGGGCAACCTCTTTAAAGAGACGAAATGACAAATCACAATTGCTGGGGCTTTTGGAAGGGCCTGTGCAAGCCAGGGACCCTGAAGCTTAAGTCTTTTTGGTTTCAGGGTCTGTGCCCCCCTGCCTGGTGGCTCTCCAACTTTACTGTGCTCAACAATCATCTGCAGGAGCATGGTGAAAATGCAGATTCTGGGATAAAGCCTTAGAGTCTATTTTGAAGAAGTTCTCCAGTTATTCTGCTCTGATCTGGGGGGCTGTGAGCCTCGTGCTCCTGGTGGATTTTAATCAAGCTGGAAAGCTGGGCTCCTTGCCCTGTGATCCCAGCGCCTCTCCTGCCTTGCTTGCCAACACCCCTACTGGTTACACTCTGCATTCCAGCACTGGTTCTCAAACTTACCTGGCTATGAGAATCACCTGGAGATCGGCCTGGGCTCATCGACACCTGGGTCTTTGTAGTTTGGTCAGGTTCTTGGGTGGTTCTCATACCCAGCACAGTTTGAGAGCCTATGAGGCCCTAGTTTCCCTGCACGGGGCCAGCCTCTTGCTACTGCCTGCCTTTCCCCCACCTGGGATGCGATTCCTCCTTCTCTCCACCCCAATCACGGACCCAAGGTGAATTAGTCCTTCCTTCCCTTCATCTCATCTGTATCACTCCCCTGGCCCTAATCACACATCCCCCTGCACAGGAGTAAATTTTTCTTTCGGGCTGTTTCATTTCCTCACTCATTTTCATGGAATCTTAGTGTTGGGTGGGTCCTTGGAGCTCATCTCTTCTGTCTCCCCGCTTCCATGAGCAGGGTGTGGCTGGGCAGGGGGTCGACATCAGAGGAGAGGAACTGAGGACCAGGGCGGGCCCTTGACCAGCTTTCCCTCAACCACAGGAGAAGAGGCTGCTGGGGGCGACAGGCTCATCCATGAGCAGGACCCGGCCTGGCTGCAGCAGGCAGAGGGTGAGTGGCGCCCCCCTCTGCCTGCAAACTCCCCTGGGGTCTTAGATCCCCTGGACACGCCTGGCCTCCCCACCTAGAAGGGACTTTCTAGAGCTCCCTCCCCACTACAGCCAGACTCTCATGTCTCCCTTACAAACCCAAGTGAGCCTTGGTCTCCTCTTTCTTCCCAGTGGTTGTGTAGAAGTGGCCCAGCCCTCTCTGGGTATAGGCTACGAGCTGGACCGGGCCGTGGCCCGCAGTAAACCAGTCCTGTGCCTGTTCCGCCCGCAGTCTGACCGAAGTGAGCACCCCCAGCCCTGGGTGGCCGCCCCTGCCTCCCTCCCCAGCTCTCTGAGGACCCCACCCTCCGCTCCTTCCCACCCAAAAAGGGACAGGAAAGGGAGGGGAGGGGGGAGTGTGGGAGGCAGCCACCTTCGCCTCCCTCCGTCCCAGTGCTCTCGGACACGATCCGGGGAGTAGCCGAAGGCTCGCAGGTCCAGGTGTGGGGCTACGAGGCGGCAGAGGCGGCGGGTCCTCCTGGGCGGTGGCTGCTCCCCTGACCCCACCACTGGACTTCACCCCAGCTTATTAAATTCTCCTGACCCCAGACTTGCTCTAGTACCATTCCTACCCCTTAGCCCCAGTACCAGATTCATGGCACGTTTACAATTCTAACTTTCCGTCTGTGTGAGAGTGGGGTGGGGGCAGGTCCCCCATAATATCCTCTTAACACCCCACTTCACTTCAAGATGTAGAGACCCTTTAAAGATCTACAGACCCCCAAGACGAGGATACTTCCTAACGCCCTCAAGCTCCCCCCAGGAACACTCAGGAGTGTGGAGGAAGCTGATCGATCATGGGAGTGGCCATTCCTCTCTGTCTCTGATGCAGGGCTGGGTCTGGGGCAAGTGGGCCAGCCTGTACCTGGCCCTGTTATCACGTGGACCTTTATTTCCCTTTATCGGTGTAAGTCACACAGGTCCGCCGTGGGCTTTCTCTGAGGATGGAACTCTGGACGCCTGAAGAAAACAGTAAGGGAGGAGGAGGGCTGGGTGTGTGCGATGGAGGGGGAAGTTGAAGTGGCCCATTGAGGAAGCTGTCTGGTCTGCTTCCAGAGAAGTATATGAAAAAAAGAAGTTTATTCAGTGAACAGAAGACGGTGCCACAGACACTGGTAACCGCCTACCCTCACGACAGGGGGAAGGGTGCACTCCTGAGCCCGTGGCCCCAGGACTCTGGCGGCTCCAGCGCTCCCTGCATCCTACCCCTCAATCGTAGCCCTCGTCGTCTTCCTCCTCGTCGCCAAAGAAGAAAGTCTCTCGGTCCAGGTTCTCAGACTCCTCATCATAGGAGAAGCTGTCATTGTCCAGCTCCTCTTCAAACTCATCCTGCTGCCACTCAGGCACATCGTCCTCGTCGTCGTCCTCCTCCTCCTCCTCCACCTGCAGCCCCGAGGAGCCCTGGGGCCTGGGAGAGCGCCACGCTCAGCCCCAGAGGATGCCTGGCGCCTCCCACGCCCCCTCCGTGGCTCTGCCCCCTCCACTCACTGACTGCCGGGCACGTTGGATCCTTTCGCCTCCCGGGCCTCTGATGATGGGCTCTGGAGACCAACCCGGAAATCCTGGAAAGGAAACGGGAGGATGCGGGGAGCAGGAGAGTAGAGGACACAGGGCCTCTGTGCCCAGGCTCGCTTCACCCAGCATCCTCTGAGGGCCAAGGGGGGCCCGGCCCCTGCTAGGAATGCCCCCCGCTCAGCACCGCCCTCCACAAGCCACTGCCTCTGTGTAATGTGACTCAGAGGTGGTCTCCAGGGACCCAGGATACTGCGGTGAGGCACCACCCCCACTTCCCATGTATGTTCATGCCTTTTCTGCCCAAGTTACTACCAGTCCGCAAGCTCCCTGAGGGTGGGATTCCTAGTTTAGACTCGACAGCAGAGTGTTGGAGCAGAAAGAACCTCAGATCCCCTATTCTAGTGGATGCCAGTCCCTTGCCCCAAGTCCCAGGATTCTAAATCCCCATCTGCGAATAATCTTCTGAAGAAGCTCCCCAAGTGATTCTGGGGAGCAAGCAACTGGCCAAATACTCTTGATCTGGGATAACCAACTCCATTTTCCAGGAAACGCCTGGTGGCTAAGGGGCAGGCCTGGGAGCTGGGATGAACGCCAGGTCCATTTGCCCTTGACGCCTTTCCTTCAGGATCCCCCAGGGCGGCCGGGCCGGGTGGGCGGCTACCTGGGTGGAGTGCTGCAGGATGGCCAGCAGCCGCTCCTGGATCCGCCGCAGCAGCTCCAGGCCCGTGCTGAGGTGCTCCGCCCGCAGGAGGCGCAGCGAGGAGCCCAGGTCTCTGCAGCGCAGCAGGGTCTCTTCTGCAGAGGGGGCAGGGCACGGGGGCTCCCTCCCTTCTTCCCGTCCTTCCACAGATGCATACTGGACGCCCACTATGTGCCACCCACGTCTACTGGGGCCTAGCGCCTAGAGGTGGGGACAGGTCGTAACCAAAGCAAAGGTCGGGTGAAGGGCTGTGTACTGTGTACCTGAGGACCGGAACTTTGTAACAGTGATAAGGCTATGAAGGACAGGAAGGGGACAGAATAAAGGTGGGCAGCTGGCTCTGGTCACCCACCCGTTTGTGTGTCGGGGGTGGGTGCTGGGGGAGAGGGGGCAGGAGAGAGCACTGAGTGGGCAGGGGGCTCACCCAGGAGGATCTGCAGGGCGTTGGTGTGCAGCTCCAGGGCCTCGGTCTGCTGTTCCACCACGTCCATGTGCTCTGTGTCCTGGTTGTAGAAGCTGTACACGCAGGCGTAGGCCAGCACCTGCGGAGCCCAGGCCGCCGATCCCGCTGAGGCCGCCTCCCGCCAGCTTCTTCCTCCCTCTCCCAGCCCACCAGACCCCTGGGCACATCGTCCCCCCCGCCCCGCCCCGCCCCACACCTTTCGAGCTTGCTCGAGACCCCGGCAGGCGTCGCTGAGGAAGGTGAAGGATCTGGGCGGGGGCACCTCGTGGATGGCAGACACGCGGTTCTGCAAGTTCACAGCAAAGTCCTGCGCAGGGAAGGTGGTCAGTGCCAGCACGCGCAGCCCCACCCAGTCAGGAGAGCACTCGTCCCGTTGGGACCTCTAGCCTCTGCCCGGCCGTCTGGCCCAGCCCTCTGACCTCCTCACCGACCCAGCCGTCTCCCCCGCTGCTCACCCGGGCCTGGTGATGGAAAGTACACCTCTCGTTATAGTCCTGGAACCGCTTCTCCTGGCGAGCTGCTTTGCTCACCTGGTAAAGACAGGTCGAGATGGCTGTCGGGTACTTGGCAGGACAGGATGAGGTTAATAATCAGACCAACTGCCATTCATGGAGGCCTTCTGATGCTTTACCCAGGTTTTCTCACTCAATTCTCATAACTGTGACGTAGGTCAGACTACCATCCCCTTTTACAGATAAGGGCGCTGAGGCCTGGACAGGTTAACTGAGTACACAGTGGGGCCAGGCTCTGACAGAGTCCTTGCTCTGCTCTGGGCTGGTGCTTCCTGGGAGCGCCCAGCCCGCCCCGGCCTCCTGTAGCCACCTCGGTGTGAGACGTCTGACTCCGGAGCTGAAGGTCTTCATGCACAGACCTCCCAAGATAGAACTCTCAGCACCCGTAGGCCCAGGTGGCTTCTGTCTTCTCCCCACTGAGCCTTCGCCCCAACAGCTGTTCGGCTGCTTGGGACACAGAGATGTCTGTGCCCAGGCCCTGCAGCAGCATCTCGTCCTCACTGCCCTTGGGCCTCTGCCCCTCTTTCCGGCGCCGGCCCCTTACCATGGCAGAGCAGTTGTAATAGTCTTTGTGATTTGGCTTCCAGGACTTGAGGCAGCGCCAGCAGAATCCATGGTTGCATTTGGCACAAGTCATGCTGTGGAGGAAGCTAGCTGGTCAGAGGGCTCCTGCCTCTGGCCAGGGCCACACCAGGAATGCCCAGGGCCTGGACTCACCACTGAAGATGCCCTGGTCCCCCTCATGCCCTCTTAGTCTCAACCTTACCAATCCTTACTGACCACACCCTGGCTTCTGAATTCCCCTATACAGCGTGGGCTTCAAAGTGGGGGAAGGAACACTCAGATCCAGGGAACACTCTGGAGGGTGCAGCGAAGGTGGCTGAGTAACTGCCCTTGTTTGCTGAGCTTTCGGGTAGGCCCACTGCCCCTTCCTTCCGCCAGGCCTCCCACCCTCTCCCATGCTCCCCGACCCTGCCGGTGCCCACAGTACCCCCTTCTTACTGCAGACACCCCTCGTTCTTCTCGATGGGAGCCTGACAGCTGGGACAGCGCTTGGAGATGAGCTTGGCCAGATGCTTGCTCTGGGCCTCCACGCTCATGCCATCGTAGTAGCCACCATCGTCCACCCACTGAGACATGTGGCCACAGCTGGCAGGGTAGTGTGCCTAGAGCAGGAGGGGCAGTGAGGACTCAGCCCACCCCTTACTGCAGGGAGGGAGGGGGAGGTCAGGTCTGGAGGACGGCAGTGTGGGGAAGACAGGGAAGAGTCCTTGTGGGTGGCAGGGAGAGGTGCGGATCCCGGCTCCAGGGCAGAGCCAGGGTGGGCACCCACCTCAGGGAAGCTACAGTTGAAGCAGGAGGCCCAGCCACACTTGGAGCAGCTGGTCCCACAGCCCAGGCCCTGGCGGCACAGGATGCGGTCGCAGCCCTGGGGGTTGGTACACCAGGTCAGGTTGGCACAGCTCTCCACGTAGCCACGCAGGAGGGCCTTCTCGTACTGTGGGGACGCAGGTGCCACGAGGTGAGGGCCTGGCTCTCCGGATGCCACACCTCCGGGCCCCCCCCACCCGGCACACTGCATGTCAGCCCACTCCCTGGGGCTGTGCACTGGAGCCTCTCCGAGGAGGCGGTACCTTGGAGATGACCTCTGGCGAGGAGATGATGGTGCGGATGAAGGCCCCCGTGGGCTGGGCGGGGCAGTCGGCAATGGGGCAGGTGCAGTTCAGCACAAGGTTCTGCTCAATTCGAGTTGTCAGGTACTCCTTCCAGCAAGACTGGGTGGGACACAGGAGCAGCCGCTCAGGGGCAGCGCGGGAGCAGCACAAGTGTGACTCACCTAGCACCCCTCCCCGACGGCGCACGAGGCCAGAGACAAGCCTGCTTCTACGTCAACCCGGAAACTGACCCTAAGCTTTCCGGCCTCCATGAGTCTTCCTGAGATTGGCCCAAATTACAGTTCACTTTGAGGATGTGCAGGCCATGGTAATGTAATTATAATTATTGTTGGGATGGATGTGAAGGGAATGGGAAAAGAGAATCAGGAAAAAGGAGAAGATTCAAGTTCTAAGAAAGATTTGGAGACAGCAAGAAGGTCAGAGAGAAAGGAGGCCTGGGGGGCTGGCCAGGGTCACTGCGCCGCAGCTGCAGCCTCACCTCCCGGCTCCACTGCTCACCTCAGTGCCTGTCTCGATGATCCCGCTTCCCCAGACTCAGCCTCCTCCACAAAGCAGCCTTGCCAGCTGCACCCCCAAATCCTAATCAGCCACCCCACCGCTCCCCCAGTCCTCAGTGCTGGAACTGTCACAACTCCTGAATTTTTTTCTTGCTTCCACGTCACTGCCCCCGCCAACCCAGGCCATCATCCCCTCACCCCTCAACTGCCGCGGGAGCCGGTCCCATCAGTGCGCTTCCTTCCCCCATCGCTCCTGAAACCATGAGCACCCGAGCCTCCAGAAGACTCCATTAACGACCCTTTCCCTCACACAGCCAATGGCCGAGCTTCCCCAAATGACGCGTCCAACCCCTGGAGAGTCCCCCGGGTGGTTTCAAAGCTCCAGGATAAGTAAGAAACACTTCACCGGACTATTTTCACTCAAAGTACTAAACAAAACCAACCCCTTCTATAGTGAAACAAGCCCAGATAAACTGGGAAGTTGAATGCAAAATTCTTGCATTTTTGAGATCATACAGAGGAAATTTCTCCAAATTCAGACCCCCACGCTTGCAAGCACACAGGCCATGAGGGCCCCTCACCACCATGGGGTGGGAGCCCTGCCCTGTAGGACGAAGGCCAGCATCTCAGTTCAGAGCCCACTCCACTCCCACAAGGGGTGGACTGGACTCCCCCTCCCGCCCTCTGCCACTCAAGCCTCACCCCGGGGAGCCACCTCCGACTGCTCCAGACCCCAGGATTTCCCGTCTGATCGCTCCTGCACTGCCACTGGCTCCCCTTTGGCTGGGACCTCTGCCATCAGCCTGCTTTTCCTCAGTCCCATTTTCCGGCTCCCCGTCTCTTCACCTCTACAGGGTCAGGGTACAGCTTGGGCCTGCTCTTCTCTCCCTGGGTGTTGCCAGCCAGGCCTCTCCACTTAATTCCAAATCCAAAGATCCACTGTCTGCTTCCCAGTCCCACTCAGGTGTCCAACAAAGCAAAAGCAGCTGACTTCACTTGGCCCAAACAGATGGAATTTCCCCTCAAAAACCTGCCCTTCAGCCCAAACATCTTCCCCAGCTCCGTAGAAGATGACACATCCCCTCCTCCCAGATGCTCAGGTAAAAAACCCAGAACTGCCTTGATTCCCTTGTCCTAAGCCACCAAAACCTGTCAGCTCCATCTCCACATGCGTCCCAATCCGTCCACTCCCCTCTTCACTGTCCCTAGGCCCAGCTGCCACCCACTCTTGCCTCTTTGTACAACAGTCTCCAAACCAGTGTCCCTACTTCCACTCTTGTTCCATCCAAGTCTTTCTCCACAAAAAGTGATCTTTTCAAAAATGGAAATCACATCATATCATCTCCCTGCTTAAAACCCACCAGGGCTTCCCATAAATTAAAGGCCACTGTCCACCAACCCAACCCATCTGGGACCCTGTCCACCTCCCAAATCGCCTCTCCTTCCGCTGTCCCACCAGTTGGCTCACCTACCTCACAGAACTATTTTGGGAATTAAGCAAGATGATGTGTGTAAAACAGCACAATGGCCCAGAGTGAGTCCCCCATAAATATTAGCTGTGGTTAGTATTAGCTCTCGGGTCCTTGCCAGTTGGGGTTTCCCCACTCCCTCACGCAGCACCCAGAGCTGTGCACGTAGTAAGTCCATGACAAGTATTAGTTGAATGAAAAAGTGAGAGTGTGAAGGAAATAATTAAGAACCTGGAAAAAGGGAGCAGAGGCAACTATGTGAGAAGAGTAACCTGAAGCCGAGCAAAAGGGAAGGAGAAAAAAGTACAAGTACACACGCATGCAAACGCACACAGCCCCGGTCACCCACCACTGGGGCAGCGCTGCTGAGAGAGGCGACTAGAATTCAGGGCAACAAGGGAGCTCATCCCGCTAAGTAGATGGGTTTGGACACCGGTCCCACAAGCTGTGAGGCAGGGAAGATGAGGCACTCAGTACCCGGCTTCCTGCCTCAGCCCCTCCCCCTCTGAGGACTACTCCCTCTCCATCTACAGCCTTCTCTGCCTCAGCTTTCCAGCAGCCTGACTTCTCATGCTGCCCTCTGCTTTTGTGCTATTTTTTGGTTTAAACCATTCCTTCTTATTTTTATATTAAATGAGAGTATATATGGTAAAAATAAGTGATGATGTTCTGGGATAAAGAGCCTTGAATGGTGATAAGGAAACCACAAACTACAGTCATCACCAATTTCATAACACTTTTCATTTAGAAAGTACCTTGATTCTGTATATGTGTGTGTATATCTACCTACCTACCTACCTACCTACCTACCTACAGTTCTCAAATTTGGCTGAACACTGGAATCACCTGAGGAGCTCTTAAAACTCCAGATGCCTGGGTTTCACCTTCAGAGATTCTAATTGGTCTGGGCCACAGTTTGAGCATCGGGATTTTTCAAAGCTCCCAGTGATTACAATATGCAGCAAAGAGAGAACCACTGACACGTACCGCCAGATCCTAACAACCTGCAGGGTGTCAAGGCGCCACTTACGATGACAAAACCAGTTTAAGGGAGACTAAGAGACTCGTTCAACATTGCCCAGGATGGGAAATGGCAGTGCTGGGGCCGAAGCCCAGAAGTTCCCAAGGAGTTGTGCTGTCGGGCGAGAGCCGGGGCAGGAGAGCAGCTGGCAGGGCCTTACCTTACAGCAGTAGTGCATGCAGCACAGAGAGGGCAAGTCGTCGTCGGGCTCCAGGGGGCTGACACACACAGGGCAGTGGTCCGGGCGTGCAGGGGCAGCCTGGGCCTGGGGGACGCACAGCCCGGCCGCCAGCAGCAGTGGCTCGGGGTCATCGCTGTAGCGCTGCAGCAGCTGTTCGGCGCCCCAATGGGAATGAGCCAGAAGGTGCTGAGCCACGTCTGGCTCTAGGTTCAGCGTCTCCTGCACCTGCCTCACCGTGTGCTCCATCAACCCTTCCACCTCCTGGGGGCTCATGGTGCGGCCCGCAGGCAGCTGTAGGGATGCCAGGGCAGCCACAACTTCCGGGCTTGAGGGACAGAAGAGTCAGCGGTCAGTCTCGCTGCCCTGCTTATCCAACCTGCTAGCTGAACCCCACCCTGGTCCCCCAGTCCCCGCTTGCACATCTCCATCCACACTTGCTTAACCAACCTGAGGATAACCATCCAACCGTCGGAGCACAGCCTCCACAGGAGCATTTGTAAGGGGGGAGGCTGGCAGTTGCAATGACTGGGGGCACTACAGGAATCTAGTGGGCAGGGGTCACGATGCTAACTGACCTACAGTGGATGGGACAATCCTACTGCAGGTCCCGCCCAAAACACTACCAGGGTGTCTGGTGAGAAACAATCTACAGCTTTATGCCTCCAGGTGCGGTCTGTGGACCAGCAGCCTAAGTGTCGCTGGGAGCTCAACTGAATTTGAACGTGTGTGCATGTGAAAGCTGGAGAAAGATTACTCTAGAGAACTTGTTTGACACACAGTGTGAACAGCAGGCATAAAAATAGAGCCGTAACAACTCCTGGTGAACTGGAGTTGATGTAAAAAGCTTTAGGGGTGCCAGCTACTTAGGGGAATCCTACGGCAAATTCCTCTGTAGAACAGACTTCCTGAAAGCTAGAATTTGTATATTTCACTGAGCAACGTGCATGGTTAGGACTCAATACATATCTGCGTAATATTTCAATTTTGCTTAGAATGAAAGACACCCAGAAAGGAGTTTACATGTCTCGGTCCCTTGCCTAAGGGCTGGCTTTAGGAGGCTGAGGAGAGCAAGGCCCCTGCTTGGGAAGGAGGCAAAGAAGGGGAAGACAGTGCTGGGAGGGGGAATGAAGACTAGCAAAATGGGGGAGATAACAGAGACAGGGAAAATGGGGTTAGACAAAGAAAGAAATGAAATATTTTTCCACCGGGAGCCTGACTTTGGCACTACAACCCCTCCCATGTCACTGCAGTGCCGTCCGTCCTGCGTGGCAGTAAGGGGACAGAGCTAGGGGTGGCTACCTAGGCTTGGAGGTCTCGGAGGTCTGGCTGCCACATAAGGGGACCTCTGCCTGACCTCGGCAGGGCCCCATGGGCTCTGGGCTGGCATACATCAGGATCTGGGGGCGGTCATCCCGCCGTTCCACGTAGCCCTGGCCCAGGAGGTGCAGGATGCAAGAGAGGACATCGGTGCTGGTACAGGCCACGCCCCCGGCAACAGCACGGCCCAGGCTTCCAGGCGGATTTGGACCCTTCTGCCAGGCCTCCAGCACCTGGACGGGAGGAGAGGAAACAGGCGGGACGCTTTTACCCAGAGAAGCCAGCTTGCCTGGGTTCAAGGCCTGGCTCTGCCCTTACCAGCTGGGTGACTATGGATCAGTGCCTAATTCGTGCCTCATTTTCCTTATCTGTCAAATGAGAATAGTAATAATAATAGTAATAATAATAATAACTCCACCACCACCTAGCTCATAGTATTTTTGTGTGGATTAAATGACTTAATCACGTAAACTCTTAGAATACAGCCTGGCACATGGTCAGCACTCATGTCTGGTCTCTACCTTCTATCTAACTGCCTGTCGGGAATACAAAACCCAGATGGAAATGTCACCCTACCAGGTCTCGGGCTGAGACAGTTCACCTTCCCTGTGATGACCCCTGCCTTTAACCCCACCCCCAAGCACGACTCCCTCCCTCTCCCACCACCATCATGGTCTCCTCTGCCTACCAGACAAACCAGCTGGTCGATGTGGAGGCCCTTCTCTCCGTGGGCTTTGAGAATACGGACAAGAAGACAGCTCAAGAGGTTCCTCTTCTGCTCCAGGGTTTGGCCCTCATCCTCCTCTACGTTCAGGTACGTCTGGGGAGGTAGCAGCCACAGGGCCTCCCCGTGGGGCCAGAGCCCAGGCTCACGGAGCTGCAGCACACCTGGAACCCGCTCCCAGTCAGTGCCCGAGGAGGGGAAGGGACAGAGAAGTGGGGGCAGAAGGGACCCCATTCTCATTCCCTACACCACCCCCACCCGGAGAGCCCCGCCCCCTCGGAGCAGAGGCTCAGCCCAGCCCCCCTCAGACCTACCCCCACGTGGGAAGTCCTGACCCTCCTGCAGGGTCAAAGGGCCGCTATCAGCGGTGAGGGGCAGGAGTGCCTGGAGCAGCAGCTTGGGGCTGAGGTCAGAATTCTTCAGCAAAGCCTCTACTGACACCTCCTGGTCAGGAGAAACAGGGCTAGTCAGGAGAAGACAGTCAAGGGAAGGGAAAATAAGAGGGAAGACAGAAAGAAGGAGGGAGACACTTGAGAAGAACAGTGACAGACAAAGAAGAGAAGAAGATAGCGAGAGGCCAAGGAGCTGAGGCACCTCCGTCTGATTGAAATTCAGCAGCAGCCACATCTGCACGGTAGACACATGGAGGGTCTGGTCCCCAAACTGCAGCTCAGCCCGGCCCAGCCATGTCCACTGCAGTCGCCGATGTGGTCCCATATCCAGGACTGGATGGTTCTGACCTGGGAAAGTGTTGAGGGAAAATGTGGAGACAGAGTAGGGGAAACAAGGGGTCAGCGTTGAGGTGAGGGTGCACCATTTACCAAACTTTGCTAGTCTCTGTGGGGAGCAGGGCTCAGCATTCACAGACACAGAGGTGCCTCGTCCAGCATCCAGGGCTCAGCCTCCTCTGTGTCTGCCACAGGGACCTGGGAGCCCACCCTGAGCCTAGCCCTGCGCCAGGCGAGCTCCACAGCAGAAACACCAGAGAGGAGAGCTGGGTTTTGCTCCCAGGGAGCTGACAGTTTTAAAGACCCGCTGGGCTGGGTCTCTTCCTTCTCCTGTGAGCCTGGGCTGTCTGCTCAGACTAGAAAACAAGGATGCTGTCAAAGGGAGAGGGTATCAAAAGGAGCCAGCCTGAGAGGTGCTCTCTGGCCAAAGATGGGACAATGTGAAGATCAAAAAAAAAATAACACCTGCGATGAACTGAAACACATGAAATGTTTTAAAAGCCATGAGTTCAAAATGATATATTTTTTTAAAAAGACCTCACCAGTCATCTTTGGAGGAAGCTAGAGAACCAACACGTTATTTTGAAAACTGGTTAAAAATAAGGGGGAGAAGAGAATCAAGCCTTTCCTGTATAAACAGTACTTCAGGGCAACCAAAAAGCTGATGAGAGGAAGTTTCTCTTTATAGAGGAAGCATTCTGGCTAACACATGGAGAGGGAATGACAAAAGCAGAATGTCACTAGTTCCTAACCCTAATGGCAATGAGAATGAATGAGTGTCTAGCAAACGGCTAATGGGAAATTATATATAAGGTATAAATTGGACAGACAACAGTGAAATCCACTGATCCACTTTAACATCACAGAGAGAGACAGCCTCCAGGAGGAAGTACACGATACTACCCATGAAGTGCCCTTGCCCGAGAAATCAACTCTGAATCTGAATAAGCTCCTACGTCTAAATATCGGTCTTCGGGAAAGCAGACAGAATACGGTGCCTAGAGGACACCGTGTAGACACAATCAGCAAAATTCAGCCAGTGGACAACTACCCAGTTTATTCTACAAACAACTGCAGGGGGAAGAAAACAGAGGCAGGAACCTATACGTTAAGGGCGACAGGAGATAGAACTCATCAAATGTAATGCGTGGGCTTTGCTTGGATCCTCAAGAGGCAAAAAAAAAAAACAACCTAATTTTAAAAGCTCGAGAAAATTTGGGAAATATGAATATTGACTGTATATCTGATAATATTAGGAAATGTTACTAATTTTTGTAAGTTTGATAATTGTAGTGTCCTTGCTTTTAAAAAGAGAGTCCTTACCTTAAATTTGAGGGCTAGGGAAAGCGGGTGGGGTACAAATGAAGCAAAATCAGCCATGAATCGATAGATGTTGGTATACCGAAGTTTATCTATTCTGTCTACTTTTGTGTGTGTCTAAAGTTTCTCATAGGGCTTCCCTGGTGGTGCAGTGGTTAAGAATCCACCTGCCGGGCTTCCCTGGTGGCGCAGTGGTTGAGGGTCCGCCTGCCGATGGCAGGGGACGCAGGTTCGTGCCCCGGTCAGGGAGGATCACACATGCCACGGAGCGGCTGGGCCTGTGAGCCATGGCCGCTGGGCCTGCGCGTCCGGAGCCTGTGCTCCGCAACGGGAGGGGCGGCAGCAGTGAGAGGCCCGCGTACCACAAAAAAAAAAGAATCCACCTGCCAAGGCAGGGGTCACGGGTTCAAGCCCTGGTCCAGAAGATCCTACATGCCGCGGAACAACTAAGCCCGTGTACCACTACTGAGCTTGCGCTCTAGAGCCCGCGAGCCACAACTACTGAGGCCCTCGTGCCTAGAGCCCGTGCTCCGCAACAAGAGAAGACACCAGAATGAGAAGCCCACGTACCACCACGAAGAGTAGCCCCCTCTCGCCGCAACTAGAGAAAGTCCACGTGCAGCAACGAAGACCCAATGCAGCCAAAAAGAAATTAATTAAATAAAAGTTCTCACAATAAAATGATTTTTTAAATGACGGTAAAAATAAGCCATTCTGAAATAAAAACTGATAAAAGTCTTCCAACAATATTCCATCAATTAAGAGACTTCTTCATAAACGAAGCGACAAAGGATTAATCTCCAAAATATACAAAAAATGAGCAGAACGATGCTTTGTGACCACCTAGAAGGGTGCGATAGGGAGGGTGGGAGGGGGACGTAAAAGGGAGGGGATATGGGGATATGTGTATATGTATGGCTGATTCATTTTGTTATATGGCAGAAGCTAACGCACCATTGTAGAGCAATTATACTCCAATAAAGATGTTGAAAAAAAAATCATTATGCTGTGACAGCCACCATCATCCACTTAAAAAGTACAAGACAAGCTCTTTAACAATCAGACATTTTACGTCATTCCTTTTACTCCTTGAAATTATATTTCCATTTCACTTCCCCCACAGAATTTTATCCTGATGTAATACATTGATATTTTTATGCTTGTCAGTCTTTTACTGATCAGTGTCTCATATATCACAGCAACAAAACATGTATGCAAATTTGTTTAAAATTTGTTTCCTATAACCGTAAATAATAAATATTACATTTTAAAAAATGAGTGGAAGATCTAAATAGACCTTTCTCCAAAGAAGACATACAGATGGCCAAAAAGCACATGAAAAGATGCTCAACATCACTAATTATTACGGAAATGCAAATCAAAACTACAATGAGGTATCACCTCACACCGGTCAGAATGGCCATCATCAAAAAATCCACAAACAGGGCTTCCCTGGTGGCACAGTGTTTTAAGAGTCTGCCTACCAATGCAGGGGTCACAGGTTCAAGACCCGGTTCGGGAAGATCCCACATGCCATGGAGCAAC
The DNA here is from genome assembly GCF_039906515.1 of Pseudorca crassidens. Classification (NCBI taxonomy): domain Eukaryota; kingdom Metazoa; phylum Chordata; class Mammalia; order Artiodactyla; family Delphinidae; genus Pseudorca; species Pseudorca crassidens. The sequence goes on from NC_090305.1 coordinate 32,704,393, forward strand.
TAAGCCTGTGCACCACAACTACCGAGCCTGTGCTCTAGAGCCCGCAAGCCACAACTACTGAAGCCTGCGTGCCTAGAGCCCGTGCTCTGCAACAAGAAAAGCCACCGCAATTAGAAGCCTGCAAATCGCAACGAAGAGTAGCCCCCGCCTGCTGCAACTAGAGAAAGTCCACACGTGGCAATGAAGACCCAACGCAGCCAAAAATAAAATAAATAAATTTTTTTTTAAATCTACAAACAATAAATGCTGGAGAGGGTGTGGAGAAAAGGGAACCCCTTCTACAGTGTTGGTGGGAATGTAAATTGGTACTGCCACTATGGAGAAGAGCACGGAGGTTCCTTAAAAAACTAAAAACAGAGCTACCATGTGATCCAGCAATCCCACTCCTGGGTATATACCCAGAGAAAACCATAATTCGAAAAGATACATGCACCCCAGTGTTCACTGCAGCACTATTTACAATAGCCAGGACCTGGAAGCAACCTAAATGTCCACTGACAGAGGAATGGATAAAGAAGATGTGGTACATATATACAATGGAATATTACTCAGCCATAAACAAGAACGAAATAATGCCATTTGCAGCAACATGAATAGACCTAGAGATTGTCATACTGAGTGAAGTAAGTCAGACAGAGAAGGACAAATACCGTATAATATCACTTATATGCGGAATCTAAAAAACTGGTACAAATGAACTTACTTACAAAACAGAAATAGAGTCACAGATGTAGAAAACAAACTTATGGTTACCAGGAGGGAAGGGGGGTAGGGATAAATTGGGTGATTGGGATTGACATTTACATACTCCTTATATATAAAATAGATAACTAACAAGGACCTACTATACAGCACAGAGAACTCTACTCAATACTCTGTTATGACCTATGTGGGAAAAGAGTCTAAAAAAGAGTGGATATATGTGTATGTATAACTGATTCATGTGCTGTACAGCAGAAAGTAACATGACACTGTAAATCAACTATACTCCAATAAAAATTAAAAAAAAAAGCAAAACTTGGGCTTCCCTGGTGGCGCAGTGGTTGAGAGTCCGCCTGCCAATGCAGGGGACACGGGTTCGTGCCCCGGTCCGGGAAGATCCCACATGCCACGGAGCGGCTGGGCCCGTGAGCCATGGCCGCTGAGCCTGCACATCGGAGCCTGTGCTCTGCAACAGGAGAGGCCACAACAGTGAGAGGCCCGCGTACCACAAAAAAACAAACAAACAAAAAAACAACTTCTAAAGGATGTACTTTAGGAATAAAATTGATCTCAGAAAGAAGGATCAAGATGCAAAAGGAGGGACTTCCCTGGTGGTGCAGTGGTACAGAACCTGCTTTCCAAAACAGGGGACATGGGTTCAATCCCTGGTTGGGGAACTAAGATCCCACACGCCACAGGGCAACTAAGCCAGTGCGCCACAACTACTGAGCTCGCACGCCTCAATGAGAAAGTCCGCGCACCACAACTACAGAGCCCATGTGCCACAACTACGGAGTCCTCACGCCGCAACTACAGAAAAGCCCGTGCACTGCAACGAAGAGCCTGCATGCCACAACAAAAAAATCCTGCATGCCACAACTAAGACCTGACGTAGCCAAAAAAATAAATTAAATAAATATTTTTCAAAAATGCAAGAGGAATGGTGACTAAAGCAATTGTTATGATGGCAAATCCAAACTGAATAAAACAATAATAATGATGACTAGCTGGAAGGTAAAAAAAGATACAAGATGGGAGTTAGAGCTGGAATTAAGATTTTCTATGGTCCTTTTATTGTTCAGGAAGATGCAAAGTGATAGTAACAAGTTAAGTTCACATTAAAAATATAAGGGCAATCAACTATAGAAATAGAATGCATAACTTCCAAAAGTGACAGAGACAAAAAAGGAATTTTTAAAATCCAAAATAATAAAATGCATAAAACCTCAGGGCAGAATCACATCAATAAAGGTGTTCCTTTTTTTTTTTTTTTTTTGCTTTACCTGTACATTTTATATACTCTTTTGTGTATATGAAATAACTAAAATTTAAAATTAATAAGAAGGGTGAACTAAGAGGTTAAAAATAAAAGCCAAATACGTCATTACTCATAATAATTATAAATAGGCAAAAACTGACAATTCAAAAAGAGATTATTAGGTTGATTAAAAAAACAAATTCTAGGTATTTATAAGGCACATTCCTAAAATATAAGAGTATGGTAAAGTTAAAAGTTAAATGAGGGAATTCCCTGGCAGTCCAGTTAGGACTCCATGCTCTCAGTGCGGGGGTCCGGACTCAATCCCTGGTTGGGGAACTAAGATCTGCAAGCCACAGAGGCAGCCAAAAAAAAAAGTAAAATGCTACTGGGGGAAATTCTGATGAGAGTAGAATATTGGCATGTTTTAAAGTATACTGCCAACAGATTGCTTATTTTTTTTTACCTTTTTATTTTATATTGGAGTAGAGCCGATTAACAATGTTGTGAATAGTTTCAGGTGCACAGCAAAGGGATTCAGCCATACATATACATGTATCCATTCTCCGCCAAACTCCTCTCCCATCCAGGCTGCCACATAACATTGAGTTCCCTGTGCTATATAGCAGGACCTTCAGATTGCTTATTAATAGTAGCAAGGGAAAAAATATTAACTATACAGTGGAGAAATCAAACAACCTCTTGACCAGGTTGTCAAAATTAACATCACAAACAAGGGGCAGATGGTAATCCTGTGCTTCCAGATGTAATACCCTAAGAAGTATGTAATATCAGTTAGTACTCTGGCCAGGAATACGTAACTTGAATCTAATCATGAGGAAATATACCAACTTAAGATAGGAACTACTTAGAAAATTTTAAAGGACTATATTCTCCCAAAATGTCAACGTCACAAAAGACAAAGAACGGCCAAGGAATTGTTCCAGACTAAAGGAGACTAGAGACATGACAACTAAACATAACGGGTGATCCTAGACTGGATCCTCTCCTGGACTGGGAAAAAAAGATTTTGGAGTAATTGACAAAATTGGAATATGGAAAGTAGATTAAAAGTATTATATGAACGTTAAATATTTGAAAGTAATAAATGTACTGCGATTTTATAAGAGAATATTTTATTCTGAGGAAATGTGTATTATTTAGGGGCAAAGAGCCAGCATATATGCAGCAGTTCATGAGAAAAAAGTATACACACACACATACCACATATACATACATATACACATTTATAGATATGTATATGTACACAAAGAGCAAACGATAAAAGCAAATGAGTGAAAAGTTAACAAAAAGTAAACTTGGATAAAGAATATATGAGTGCTCTTTGTATTATTCTTATAATTTTTCTGTAAATTTGAATTTCCAAATAAAAAAATTTTCAAGTAAAGGAACAACTGAATTTTATACTTAAAATGGTTAAAATGGCAAACTTTGCTATTCATATTTTACCACAATAAAAGACACCTAAAAGAATGATGAATTCAAAAAAAAAAGTAAAAGGATAGAAAAAGATATACTAGAAAGATACTAATCAAAGAAAGCTGGTACAGGGACTTCCCTGGCGGTCCAGGGGTTAAGACTCCGCGTTTCCACTGCAGGGGGCACGGGTTCCATCCCTGGTCGGTGAACTAAGATCCTGCATGCCGTGTGGCGTGCCCAAAAAAATTAAAAAGAAAAAGAAAGCTGGTATACTATTAGTACCAGATAAAAGTAGATCTTAAGAGAAAAAACTTTACTAGAAAGAAAGATGGTCATTTCACAATAATGAGGCTTAACTGACCATGAAGATTCTAAACCTGCATAGTCCATTACGGTAGCCACTAGCCATATGTGGCTCTTTAACTTTAAACTGGTTAAAGTACATAAAATTAAATATCGAGCTCCTCAGTCACACTAGTCCCATTTCAAGTGCTCAACAGACACAATTGGCTGTCATACTGAACAGCACAGAAAAGAACTTTTCCATCATGGCAGAAAGCTCTATTGGACAGCACTGTTAAATGATTTTAAGCTTGTATCTGATAATACAGTCAAAAAATATATAAAGCAAAACTGACATGATTAGAAGTTTAAAAATTCACTATTATAATGGTAGATTTTAGCATACTTCTCTAAGTAACAGAGCAAACAGACAAAAATGAGTAAGGTTACAGATTTGAACAACATAAGGTCAATTTAGTGGAATATACCGAAATCTATATCCAACAGTTGAAGAATACACATTTTTCTTAATCACACATAGAACACTTATAAAATCTGACCATCTACTAGGCCATAAAGGAAGTCTCAATAAATTGCAAAGATTCAGAATCATAGAAATCGTGTTCTTTGGCCACAAGGGAATGAAGGTTAAAATCTAAACCAGATAGATAACTAAGCAAAATAAAAGTTTGGAAACTTAAAAATATACTTCCGGGACTTCCTTGGTGGTCCAGTGGTTGAGAATCCACCTTCCAATGCAGGGGACACAGGTTCGATCCCTGGTCGGGGAACTAAGATCCCACATGCCACGGGGCAACTAAACCCACGCACCACAACTAAAGAGCCCACGTGCCGCAACTACGAAGTCCACACACTCTGGAGCCTGCGTGCCACAACTAGAGATGCCACACGCTGCAACTACTGAGCCCGTGCGCCACAACTAAAGCCCACGTGCCTCAAGGAAAGATCCCGCATGCCGCAACTAAGACCCAACACAGCCAAATAAATAAATAAATAAATAAATATTTTAAAATATACTTCAAAGCAACTAATAAATCAAAGAAATAAAAATGGAAATTAGAAAATTCTTAGAACTAAACAATAATAAAGTACTACATGATAAAAACTTATGCAACATCCCAAATGTCCATCATTCATGCAGTGGAATATGACTAAGCAATACAAAAGAACAACGTAATGACATAACTGACAACCTGAATAACTCCCACAGACGTTATGTTGAGTGAAAGATATCAGACACAGCAGAATACATACTCTATGATTCCACTTACCTGATGCTTAAAGGCAAAAATCTATGATGATAAAGGGAAAAAGAATAATTTCTCTTGGAAGAAGATGCTGACTAGAAAGGGGACATGAAGGAGGAAGCCTTTTGGGGTGCTGGAAATGTTCTGTATCTTGATCTGGGGAGTGGTTATGGGAGGGCATATGGACATTAAATTCATTAAGCTATAATTAAGATTTGTGCACTTCACTGAATATTAATTATACATCAAAAAAAAACTCTAAAAGAAAATAAAACCAAAAAACTTACTGAATGCAGCTAAAGTAATGTTGCGAGGGAAATGAATAGCCTTAAATAGTTTCATTTGAAAATCAGAAGCCTGAAAGGACTAAAAATTAAGTAAGCATGCAACTTGAAGTTAAAAAAAGAAAAATAGAACAAATTCATACAAAGGTGAAGAAAATAAGAGAGAAATTAATGAAGATCTAATCCACGCTTTTCCACCCTTCCTTAGGAGATGGTTCTCTCTAGAGGCTATTTTTCTTCGTATCTACACATTCCTGTCCAAAGATCCTCTCCTCTTCCTCTCTGAGACGCCACCCCAAATCTCACCCCAGTCTCCAAATGCCTGCCCCTATCTCCTCACTCTGGTTGTAGAAATTGGAGAAGCGGTCAAGGGCATCACAGAATTCTGTGGGAAGGCACTTTCTGGGATGGTACAGGTAGCAGAGTGGAGAGACCGGCCAGCAGCGTGGTGACAGGACCAGTACAGAAACTGTTGGACTTGGATCTTCGATAAATAGTTCTTTCTCAGCCTTCTCTTCCTCCTCTTCCTCCTGAGAGACAGAAGGATTTCAAGGGCTCTTGGGCCCCCTTCTTTGGTCTAGTCTTCCCCTGCTCTCCCACTCTTTCCCTTGCTCTCACCTCCTCTTCTTCCAGGCCCTGTTCCTCCTCATCCTCCTGCTCCAAGAGCAGCTTGTCCAGCTGTTGGAGCTGGTACACATGGAACTGGCGCTGCAGCTCCTCCGAGGTGCTCAGGCTCCGCAACATCTGCTGGGGGAGGCGGTTGGGGAAGCAGGGGCCGATCTGCTCCAGCACGGCCCCCTCCAGCCAGCTCGAGCCCATGCTCAGGAGACGGTCCGCCATGTAGTGCCTGCAGCACACACAGCCCAGGCCGAGCCTCAGTGTGGGGGCTCGGCATGGCCCCCCCACTCCAGAACGTAGGTACTACCTCTGTTGTAGCCTGCCTGGGTCACAGGCCATCCCTCACCTTGTCCTTCCCACCAGTGCCACGGCCATCTCTGCATCTTAATCTCTCCTCCCTACTGCTCCTCCCTCACCCTCCCTCTAAGACTCAAGTCTCCCCCTTCTCTAGACTCTATGCCTCCCATGCCCTACTTCTCCAGCCCTGCACTCACTGGTAGAAGTGCTCAAAAGTCGTGGCCAGCTCCAGGCCAGAGAGGACCATGATGGGCTCCAGGTGCCACTGGAGCCGTCCCAGCATTTCCACTCCAGGAGTTCCACCCATCAGGCCACCCTGGATCTGCTGGTCGATGTGCCTGGCAAACTGCTCACTCATCTGGGGGCAACAGGAAGGGCAGCAGCAAACCATGAAGAGGGAGTGGAGTAGAAGGGTGGCGGGTGGAAGGAGGTGAAAACGCAGAGCAGAAATGGTCTGGGAAGCCGGCGGTCCCCAGCACTCACGTGGGCAGCGGTGAGGAAGGATTGCTGTAGCAAGGCGCCCGAGAAGCCGCTGCGCAGGGCCAGCATGAAGGCTGCTCGGGGCCCGAAGAGCTCCGAGCCTGCTCTCTGCAAGCGCCCATAGAGTTTACAGTAGCGGGGCACGAAGTCTGGCGCCCTCCAGGCTGCAGCCAGGAACCTGCTGACCTGAGGAGAAAGGGGAAACTGCATCCAAAGGGCAGCCCAGCAGCCTCGGTCCCGCCCAGACCTCAGCTCCCTCTGCCCACCTGCTCCTGCACCACACTCAGCCAGCACTGGGTTATGTTCCTCAGGCTGCTGCTTGGAAGAACTGGTGAAGGCCCAGGGCTCCGGTCCTGACCCTTACTGTTCTTGCTGACTGTGGACACAGAGGTCAAAGAACGGGGTTCATCTCAGTCCCTGGGCGAGTCCCAGCATCCTGGGAACTGACCCCTTGGAAGGCCCATGGCAAAGCAGAAAGGATGAGTAAAACCCAGGAGAGAGGAGTCAGATATCACCGCTGCCCAGATTCTTAGTTCAACTGGCCAGACTGGGACTCACAGGGCCGAGTGGACGGTTCAGGAGAAGGCCCAGGAGAAGGCTCCACGTGCACCAGCAAGTGGCAAAGGCGACGGACTCGAGAGGCAAAGGCTGCTGCTCGACTCAGGGGGTTCCGAGAGCTCTCTCTTTGCTCTAAGTACTGATCCAGCAGCCACCCCAGGGAGCTCACACCTTCCACATCTAAAAGGAGGTGGGTCAGGAACAGGTCTCCATGGGTGATGGGGAAGGGACAGCCCAGGAGAAGGACAGAGAAGGAGTGATTGTACAAAAAGGATTTGGGGGCAGCAGGGCCTTCGTCCTCCCCTCACCAAGGTTTGCTTCAGCTGGAGTCTGGGGACATGGGAACAGGTTGGGGGTGGGGGTGGGGGTGGGGGTGGGGGTGAGAATTCAAATACCAGAGTTTCAGGGAGCAGTCCCTGGGGCAGGAAGGAGAGGAACACTGAGGTGACAAGCCTTCAGGGATAAAGACAGGAACCAAAAGAACCAAGAGCATTAACTCAGGTCAGCCCTGGGAATAATTACAAGGAGCGGGTTAGTTGGGCCAGGGGTGGGGACGGTTACCCGGGGAGGTGATGTTCTGCACCAGGGGGCTGACCAGGGCCTCCCAGCAGGTCTTGCCCAGTGCTTGGGCGGCCTCGTCGTCAGGGAGGAATCGATCGGCAAAATTCTGCTCGTGACGCAAAACCCTGTTCAGTCTGGGAACAAAGAGTGTCTGGTCAAGGATTAAAGACTTCCCTGAGGCCTCCACTCAAGCCCGCTCAACTCCCAATCCCCCCGAGCTGAGCCAGTCCCTTACCCTGCTCCCCGCCTCAGCACACACTTCTCACCTCTGCTCTGTCCCCGATCCCGGCTGCTGCTTTACCCTTCAGACTCCCCTGAAGCACATCTCCTGCTCCCTTAACCATCCCCTCTCCTCCCTGCCTGCCTCCCGCCCACTCACCTGGGGCAGAGCTGGAGGAGGCGCTTGCGGTCCTCTGCAATGTCCCGGCTCCAGGCTTGCGCCCGAATTGTGTAGAAGAGACATGTACGGCGACACAGCTGCTCTCGGAATAGTGGCCAGAAAGTGGGCTTGGGGCCCAGGACCTCCACGCCCCGAACCCGGGTGTCAATGCCGCCCTGCAATGTGCACATGTCTCATACCCTCGGCTCCCTGGAGACATTCCCGCATCTCTGGAACTCAACAGGTTCCTGGGCCATCCACGAGCAGACCAAGGGGGACCCTTGGCCTAAGCCTGGCCTGAATGCTGGAGAATCCAGGCACTGCGGAGACCCTGCGCTTCCTCCTGGTCCCCAGCCCCCAGCCTTTGCCCTCGCCCCACCTGCTGGCAGCGCTTTATGCGGATCTGGATGACAGGCCAGAAGCGGTTCAGGTTCTCCAGGAGGACCACCCGGCTGGCGGAGGGCATCACGTTCACCTGGTGGGGCAGGGGAGAAGAGTAAAGAGAGAGCTGTCACCTGCAGAAGTGGAACGGGAAGGGCTGTTGACAGCAACCACGTCTGTGACAGCGTGTGCCCTCACCTCTCCCGCCCTGCGCCCGTGGACCTACACGCCTCCACAGTCCTAATGCCATTCTCGCTGCTTACGAGGCAGTTGCCTGCCTGGGAGGAAGGGATGTGGGAGCTCCCCACGGACTGGGTCCTTCTGATAAGGCCCCGGGACCAACAGAAGGATGGAGAGTAAGGGGAAGCAGGGCACAGGGTCCCCACCGTGTTGAGCTCCGTGCTGATGCAGCTGACACTGTCACCCCCAAACACCACCACCCTGGCCGGCATGTAACTTGAGTCCTCGCTGGCCACCAGAAGAGTCAGCTGCCTGGCAGGGGAGAAAGGAATCAGTCAGAACCAGGGCCCTGGTCTTGGTTCAGAACTTCAGCCCACCACTTCCTCTTCAGACTCCTGTCCTCTGCTTAAACGTCAGTTTTCCCCAGACCCCTGCTCTTACATTTATCCTCTCCCAAAGTGGCTTCATTTAAACCCATGGTTTCAGCTGAAAGTTCACACCCTAATGACTCCAAATCCACACCTCTACCCTAGACGGCTCTCCTGAGCTTTCACGCCATGCCTCCAACAGACGTTTCTATGTCGCGCCCACAGGCACCTCCAAGCCTACATGCCCATACAGACCGGTCATTTGTCTGTAGAAACCTGCTCCTCTTCCTATTTCTCTCTCCTGGGAAAGAAAACTGCCATCCACCTAGTTCTCCAACTAGAACACGTGGCTTCTCCCTCGCGGCCGCCCTCATCCAGTCAGTGGCAGGCGCTGTAGATGCCACCTCTCAAGCTCCCCCAGTCCACCGCCCCCTCGCCATCTATTCCCGTCCCCTCTGCCTCACTGAACGTTCATCATTCAGTATGCCTTCCAACTCTCTCCCAGCCTGCCACCCGAACTCGCATAGTTGCCAGAGTTCTCTAAATTAAAAAGCCTACTTTTGTCTCTTTCCCTCTTAAAATCCTTCAGTGGCTCCTCGAGTTTCAGAATAAAGCTCAGAGTTGTTAGATCAGAACTCTGTGGTCCAGCTCTGCCTCCGTTTCTGGCTTCCTCTCCTGCCACTTCACTACACATACCCTTCGTTCCAGCCAGACACAATTACTTAAGGTTCCCCCAAATACATCATTGTTTCTTGCTTCCATTTTGCACATACGTTGTCCCTCAACCTGGAGTATCTGTCGCCCTCTCTTTACTACATCAATTTCTACTGCAAACTTAACCCAGTCAGCCCCTCCTTCCGGCAGCCTCCTCTGAGCTCTCAGCTGGCATCAGGATCCAGTACACACATCAACCGTAACTTTTTTCTTACTCTATTTCTTACTGATTTTCCAGCCTGGCTCCCCAACAAGACTGTAAGTTCCCTGAAGACAGGTCCCTTATCTTACTGTCCGCGCAGCTCCAGACCCTTGCAGGGTGCCTGGCACAGAGTACACAATAAACAAATGCCCATGGGAGGAGTGGATAAGTGAGTCATTGCTCTCCCTCGACCAAAACCACAGGGCAGTGACATGTGACCTGTAGGGGGACTGCGGCACAGGCTTGGGGAGTGAGGGGAGGTCTACACTTAGCTCAGGGAGATGAGGCCAACGTGTCTATGTTCACTGCACAAAATGGGTTTCAGCGTGTCCCTCAGGCATAGGGGTTCAGTCGGGGTTGTGTGTATGTGGGCAATCCGCTGAGGATGTGTACTGCGGCATATCAGAATATTCGTGTGTGTGCACATTCGTGAGGGCACACATGCACACATGGACATGGGCACGCTCACACCTAACAAGAACACCGCGGTGCATGTGTAGGGTGATATAGTGGGAGCCGGTGCTGCCGTTGGACTCCCAGTAGGTCTTGGGGTTGCGGTCCGTCAGCTTGCTGGCCCGGTGCGGGTTGGAGGACACCTCCACCTTCTCCCAGCACTTGTCCTCCTTCACCTCCACGCTGGAGCCTGCGGGCAGGCGGGAAGCCTGGTTAGTTGAGAGAGAAGAAAGGAAGGGGACTAGGGAGCACGAAGGGAAGGGGGGAACAGATGCTGGGGTGGCAGCAGGAGAAAGTAGATGGGGGCACGAACCCTGGCAGAGATGCCTAAGGAACACGTCAAAGAAGGGGATGTTGATGGGGCGGTAGGTTCGTCTGTGGTCTTCGATCTGGCCCAGCACCATCTGCAGCCCGGACATCAGAGAGAAGGGGTGCGGGGAGGGGGCAGAGACACGGAAACACATGTGGAGGAAGAATCAAGGGGCAACAGAACACTCAAGCCCTTTCTTCCCAAAGTTTGGCAGAACAGAACCATGTGGGGTAAAGGCTGGGGAACAAGTGCCCTAGATTTGCTACTACTTATGCCAAACAGGGACAAGCACTGAACCACCTTCCCCTGCTTCTGGCTTACTTCTCAGCTCCGGACCCACACACCTCCTCACCTGAATGCAGCCAGCCAGGATGCTGGAGGTGAGGTTACTATAGAGCTGGGCGTGTTTCTCACACTCTGTCACCAGGTCCCGCAGCTCACAGGCCAGCAGCAGCTGAGCCGGGTGTTTGACCAGGACTTTGGCCAGGGCCTCTTTGGCTCCCAGGCAGCAGAGCACCACTGCATAGTCTTTGTGCATGGAGGCCAGGCGATACAGGAAGCAGAGCAGCTCCTGAACAATCTGGCCCAGAGCCACAGAGATTAACGTAGGGAAACAAAGGGCAGGCTGTACAGGCTGAGGGGTGGGTTTAGAAATGGGGATGTGGTGGCTGAGATTTTGGAGAACTTGAAAGCAGAGTACCAAAGCCAGGCTGGCACAGAACACTGGGGTGCCAGGACTCCAGAATGAGGTGGCAGGGGCAGAGCTCAGGCGCAGCTCCCCAGGCTTCTTCCTGCCAGGACCAAGCTATCTCAGGAGCCAACCTCGGTGTCTGAGCCTTGTTCCACAAGGCACAAACCCCAAAGGCAGAGCGCAAGGACTGCGTGGACTGGTGAACGTGGGCTTCTCCTAAACCCAGAATCTTAAAATTCAGGTGCAGCCAGAAGGCCTCAGTTCTGGAGACGCTCAGATGACGCTGGCCTCCTTCCTACACACCCCTCCCAGTTTCCAGACTCATCCAGGAAGGCTGTGCTGTGCCCTCCAGAGCCTCACTAGGTAGCTGGTGTCCAGAAGCTGCCTTTCCCTCCCCCACCCTTGCCAGGGCTCTGGTACCTCAAAGTCACTGCTAGGGCCACTCAGACAGTTGAGGCAGGGCTCCAAGACCTCGTGCCAGGGAAGGACCATGGCCTCCGGATGATCCAGCAGCCGGGTCATGACCCTGGCGAGGGATGGAAACAAGTGAAGTCCCTGCAGTCTGCCAGCTGCCCTTGCCCCCGACGCACAGGTGCCCCCGAGCTGGCCTCTCACCTCAGCGCCGTCAGCAGCAGAGTTTTGTTGGGCCCGGGGGCGTCCAGAGTCCGCAGAAACAGGAGGAAGGGCTGGCTCTCCTGCTGGAGGCGCCTGAGGAGAGGTCTCACGGCACCCCCTGGGCTGCCCTCTCGGCACAGCACACGCTCCAAGTCCAGGAGGAGCTCTGCAGACGGGCGCCCCACCAGGGATCGGATCAGCAGCTCAGGGGACCCATCCTGGCCCTGGGCGCCAGGCGTTTCCAGTGCTGCTGCTCAGACACACAGGAGGCAAAAATGGGAAGGAAGGAGAGTCATACAAATTGGTCAAACTGAGAAACTGGCAGATGCAGAAAATAACCGCCGCCCCCCACTTTTCCTCCCGTTGTGAGGATGTCTGAAGTTTCTACTCAACTGTGGGGGATTTTCTTTTCTGGCACCAAATATATACCTAACTACATCTGTAAAAAAAATTAGTATGGCAAAAACTGTCAAGTTAAACAGCACAGTTTTAATCTCATACAGTCACACAACTACCTTTTATTATTAACTATCAGCTTTGTTATTACACAAGTTAATAACTATTAGCTACTACAGTCACATCCCTATACTACCTAGCATGGTGGCTTCAGATGTACAGACTAAAAGACACACAGTGCTTATTCTGATTTGCCCCCATACTTCCAGGTTTCACTTGTTTGTTAAATACAAAAGGTTTCTTCCCTATGGCATCAGTAGGTTCACATTCTAGTCACCAACTTTCTGTACCATAAGCTACAATTCCTCTACAGAAGGCCCCTCTAGAAGTTATTTCAACCAACCTTCCAGTGTCCAATAAGAGCGGACCAAACCCAGCCCAGAGAGATGGAACCCTTTTACGTTTAAAGCCATTTAGAGAAGGCAATTTCCTTGTACCTATCCTACAGTCCCCCTCTCCTCTTGGTCAGGAAGTTCTACTTGAGACCTAACTTGAGCACCAAAACCCTCACTTATTTCCTGAATGTTCATCGTGTCTCTCCAGCACGGTACTAGGATGTAAACCTGAGCCCTCCTGGCCGCGGGCGGGGACCGATTCCTCAGCACAACCACCGCCTCCCCGATGGTACCTGCACGCTCGGGACTGCCCGGTGGCTCCGAGTAGCGATTGAGAAGCATCATGAGGATGGTGCGTGTGGTGGGCATGGCTTCTGTCCCCGGTGCTATCCCTGAGTGTCTAAACAAGGTGTCTCTCAGCTCTCTGGTTATGATCTGGTCTCCCAGAGTGTGGTGGTTACACAAAAGCAGGTTGAGGAGGAGCAGGCCGTTTCTCACCGCGGAGGAGCACCTGGGAGGAGGGAGGTGACCCAGAAAGAAGTTGAAAGAGAGTGAATGCAATGGAAGCAGGAAGCCAGCCTCCTGGAGGGAGGAGCCCTGCAGCTGGGGAAGGAGGGGCTCCCGGGGTCCCCCTGAGGCTAGACATCTGGCCTCTTGACCTCAGGTCACTCCTCCCAACTCCAGGAAGGAAGATCAGGTGTCTCTGATCTCTCTGGAATCTCCCTACCCTCAACCACTGGCCTCTCTTCTAACAACAGCCAGAGAGGGCCACCACATTTCATCCAGAGGCAACGACGTGAGGGGAATTTCTGTGGAATGCATGAGACCTGGGCAGGGGAGCAGCAGGGCTTGGGGCTTAGCAGGAGTTTGGAGTTTGGAAGGGGAGGTCCTGACCCCTCCGTGTTCAGCATCAGGATCACGGCAGCAGGGACGGCGAGGAGCAGGCTCTCAGAGCCCGGGCGTGTGGCCGAGTCAATGCTGGCAAAGATCTCCCTGGTCATCTGGGCATCAAACAAAGGGTGGATGGAATCTCGGCCGGCAACAAGAGTGGGGATCTCCGAGGAGCTGGCAATGGCCAGCATCTTCAGCGCCTGCGAGGGGATGTGAAGGCAGAGTCAGGAGTGGGAAAAGCCATCGTGCAGAGGAGGGGGGAGCCGGGCCATCATTCTAGGCCTCAAACTTTGGGGCAGCTGAGCTGTTTGCAAATAGAAATGAAAGAGGTAGTGATGGGACATCAAAAAGAAAGGAAAGAAAAGAAAGCCAACCAAAACACCTAAGGCTCCACGGTAATGTGAGCCTGTAACTTCTCTCTGCCAGCACCGGGGCTCGCCGAGTGCTGGGGTGGCCACCCCTCCGCAGCTTCCCCTCAGGACGGAGCCCTTTCACAGCCTCTACTTGCCTTCAAGGCTTTCCTTTAAGCTGTCTTCCATCTCGCTTGGCCACTCCTCTCTTTGAAAAACCTCTCTTCCCTTGAGTTCCATAATTTCTTGTCCTCCTGGTCGTCCTACCTCTCTGGAGTTTCTCTGCTGCCAGGTCCCAAATACGGAAGTTCCTTGTCCCCCTTCTCCTCGATCCCCGCACCCCCTCCCCACGCAACCTCGGCCATTCCCACAACTGCCGCTAGCACCTGTGTGCCAACACTCCCACCCCTATGTCCCCTGGCCTCCAAAGGCAGTATCCAGCCTGCCTGGACGAGGCTACTTGTGCTGACTCACAGGCAGAGCAACTGGAATTATAGGAAAAAATACTGGTAATATGCCAACTTGTTTGCTGGTACTAAAGAGAATCTTAAATTAGGATGAACACTAAACCATCAGGGTGGAGAATGTCTTGGCTGGTGAAAGGGTTGACTCTTGAGAAGAAACCTTCTAAGGATGAAGTAAATTAGAAATAATTCTCAGGACGATCCCCCTTGTGAGGGCTGGACCCTTCAAGCAAATGCTACCTCATAATGAGGCTTTTTCCCTTTAGCTACCTCCCCCTCCCCCAAGCTGAATTCTGTAGACTTTAAGTTATATACAAAAAGATGCAATTCTGTTATAGGGCAAGAGTTCAAATTTAGAGGCAAATGTCGTATTTTGGTCATGCGGTTTGAAAGGATCAGGGAATTTTTTGAGCAGACGCGGCCTCAACTAGGAATGCTTGGCTGCTCTTGGGAGGAGCAGCACCAGGCTGGCCCCATAAAGGACGAGCCTCCCGGCCTCTCCCTGGGAAGGCTGCCCTAAGAGCACCTGTGTTCCAGTCCATGCTGCTGCCGTTACACTGCTGGAATCCATTCTCAGAACTGCTCTGGACGAGGTCTACCTGTCCCCTGCCCATACCTCCCTACCAGCCAGCCCTTCTGTCTGGAGTACTCAGGAAGCCAATTCTTCCTCCCTGAACGAGGGCCTCCTTTCACCATTCTCTGGGCCCGGGGAGGGGGTGGGGGATGGGGGTGGGGGGGCGGGGCAAGGCAATGGCAATGCTGGCTGGGCTTTACCCACATCTGGTGAGGAGGTAATTTCTGTGTACCGGTACCACTCAGACAAAAGGGTTAAAAAATACTCTGTCACATCTAGAAATTTAGTCTTTAATCAGACACCAAGTTGTAACTAAAAAGCCATGGGAAAGTCAGCATACCTAGAAACTCAACCTGACCTTCTCTCCACACCTCTTCCCCCTCTAACATTCTCCCCCTTGGCAAGTGACCACCTCATCCATCCCTGCTGCTCAATTTTCAACCTGGGAGTCATTCTCAAAAACATCCTTCTCCCTTGCTCCAAATACACACATTCAACCTCCAAGACTGTCCAGCTGGATCTCTTCCATCCACCTGCATCTTTCCATCCCAATGTCTCCTCCTTGTCCGAATCACCAGAGAACCTCCTTGAGATCAGCCACGCCCCCAACCTGCCCACCCTGCCCACCCTGCCCATCACTCTCTACCCCCAGGCCCGGTCCACTCACCGCCAGCCCTGCCTGCTGCACCAGGACAGAAGTCTTATATTCTTGCATGCAAACCAGCACAGCGTAGATGCCACCCTCCCTGGCGAAGAGTGGACGCCACTCGTGCTTGGTCATGAGCAGGTAGAGGAGGCGCAGGGCCAGCACCACCACCATCTTCTCTCCCACCTGGTTGGTCAGCAGCTCCACCAGCGTCTTCACTAGCTTCTCTCTGAGAGAGAAGAGACATCGGGGTCCCCCATCCCAAGAGTCATGTCTGACTGCCCGCCCAACCCTGTCCACCAAGATCCAGTCCATCACCCCCCACCCCCCTCCATCCTACTCTCCCTGCCTCAGTCCCAGTCCTGCTGCCCTCTCCTCTGCAGTCTGTCTCAGGCTCTTCACCTCATCAAGTAGGGAGTACTGCAAAAGGGTTATGAACTCTGGTTCATCTTTTCAAATAAATCTGTAAATTTAGTATAATGCTAATCAAAATGCCCAAAAGGTTTAAAAAAAAAAAATGACAGGCAGGTTTAGGTATAGGAAGAGAAAATGCAAGAATTGTCAAGAAATGTTTGGAAAGAAATAATTGTAGACTTGCCTACTACTTATCAAAATATAAACTTACA
Organism: Pseudorca crassidens; assembly: GCF_039906515.1. NCBI lineage: Eukaryota > Metazoa > Chordata > Mammalia > Artiodactyla > Delphinidae > Pseudorca > Pseudorca crassidens. The sequence continues at coordinate 32,720,776 of NC_090305.1, forward strand.
ATAATTAAAACTCTGGAAACAATACAGGGTAGCCAAACAGATGAATAGATGAGAAGAGAGATAAGGGTAGCATCTCAGACAGTGAGGACAGGAAGGACCATACAAAACGTGAGACAGAGACATGTGGCTATCTATCTGAAAAAACGAAGGCTGGAGCTCTGCTTCGCTCCATTTGCAAAAATAAACCACAAACAGATTTTAAAATAAACATGAAAAGTAAAATCATAAATATTTTTAGAAAGTAAAAGGAAATATTTTTATAATCCTAGAATGGAATAGACCCTCTTAAAACCCAGAAGCCATTTTTTTAAAGTTGAAAATATAGCAACATGAAAATCTGAAACTTCAGCATAATGAAAGATACTACCCACAAAATTAAGAGCCCAGCCACATAAGCTAGAGAAAGGGTCCAGTGGAAATGCTGATCTGAAGGGAAGGAAGAAGTGTCTCCAGAGTTCCTAGATCACAGTGAGCATCACAAGAGGAAAAAAGCCGGGACTGACATTTTTCTCCACAGTGACAGAGATGTATATTGAGGAGGTGGCCTGGGAAATAGGAAGGAAAGGAGGACAAAAAGAGAAATTCTGGGAAATAAGGCAAATAAAAGCACTGAGAAAGTTCTGTGTTTATCTCTGTCTTTTTTGTTGTCATTGTACTGGGGTCTCGAGGTCCAGAGGTCCTGGGGTCCATAGAGCCCTAACTCGACCAGGTGCTGATGGGGACCAGCGGCCAGAGTGCTAACAGCCCCTCCCCATGTAGAGATGCTTTCTGTCTTCTCTCATGAGCTTTATGATGACTACAACGTGAATCGAAAAGTGCTTTAGATATATATCCCTCTCTGTAGCCATGATTTACTATAAACAAGTTAACATACATATGAATGCATCTGAACATGAATAAATAAATATGAGTAAGGATGTTTACTAAAATGTTAACAGTGACTATCTCTGCATAAAGGGTTTTCAGATGATTGTTATCCTCACAATTTTCTATTTTTCTTACAGTGAGCATGTATTTTATATTCAGAAAATTAAGTTAATATGATTTTGAAAGAAAAAGACAAGCAAAATATTTGAAACAGAAGTAATGGATTAATATCCAAAATGTCTGTAAATTAAAAAAAAGGTTAAGGCCAGGGACTTCCCTGGTGTCACAGTGGTTAAGAATCCGCCTGCCGATGCAGGGGACACAGGTTCGTGCCCCGGGCCAGGAAGATCCCACATGCCGCGGAGAGGCTAGGCCTGTGAGCCATGGCCGCTGAGCCTGCGAGTCCAGAGCCTGTGCTCCGCAACGGGAGAGGCCACAACAGTGAGAGGCCCGCGTACCACAAAAAAAAAAAGAAAAAAAAGAATCCGCCTGCCAGTGCAGGGGACACAGGTTCGATCCCTGGTCCAGGAAGGTCCCAAATACCGAGGAGCAAGCCCGTGCACCACAACTGCTGAGCCTGCGCGCCACAACTACTGAGGCCCATGCACCTAGAGCCCGTGCTCCGCAACAAGAGAAGCCACGGCAATGAGAAGCCCACGCACTGCAACAAAGACTAGCCCCCGCTGGCCGCAACTAGAGAAAGCCCACAAGCAGCAACAAAGACATAACGCAGCCAAAAATAAATTAACTAATTAAGAAAAATACATTAAAAAAAAAAGACTAAGACCCAATAAGAAAGTGGGCAAAAGATAAGAATATTTATAGAAGAAGAAATACAATACATGCAAATATGACTAACTTCTCTAGAACTAAGAAATTAAAACAAGGAGGTACCAATCACTTCAAATTTTCCCAACCTGATAGATTTAAAAAATGATTAATATCCAGTACTGGCAGATGTGAGGAAAAACAGATCGATCAGAACACTATTTGAGAGAACAGACTTGTGGTTGCCAAGTGGAGGAGGAGAATGGGGGGGGAAGGATTGGGAGTTTGGGATTAACAGAGGCAAGCGATTATATATAGAATGGATAAACAACAAGGTCCTACTGTATAGCACGGGAACTATATTCAATATCCTGTAATAAAACATAATAGAAAAAAATATGAAAAAGTACATATATATGCATAACTGAATCATTTTGCTGTACAGCAGAAATTAACACAACATTGTAAATCAACTATACTTCAGTAAAATAAAATTTTTAAAAAGAACGCTATATTTGAACTTGGGTACAATCATGCTGCAGAGTCCGAGGCAGTAGTGAAGAATGAGGTAGCACCATGCGGACTGACATACTGAGTGTAGACCTACTGCGTGCAGGGGGAAAGCTGCAGAAACAGGAAGAGTGAGATCACATATACGAAAACACAAACTCAGAAAACACACTAACAAATGTCAATCTCTATAAGGTCTGAAGGATATGTGCTGGGACATGACAACAGTGGTAAAAACGGACCTTGCCTTTTCATTCTGTTCTTTCATATGCTTTAGATCTTTTAAAATAAGAATGCAGTTGTGTATTATGTGTATAACTAAGAAGTATTTAAAATTTTTTAATAGATAGAAAGCAGGGAGGGGGGAAAAAGAGGGGAGAAAAAAGAAAACTCAAGCTCAAAAGCCAAAACGACCTAGATTTGAATCCTGGCTCTGTTATCTGTGAAACTGGGCAAGTTACTTAAATTCTCTAAGCCTCAGTTCCTGACCCACACAATGGATAAGAACAGCATCAAGTTCTCCTCTGGAGATAGAAGGATTTAATGAGAGAATGCTTATAAAATTTTAAGCACAAGGCCTGGCACTGAACAAATGCTCCAAGAATATTAACCATCGTTAATATTCCACCCTTCTGCTCAGCTACCCCTCAGGCTGACCCTTCTTTCCTCCTAGCCTTTCTAACTCTTGATCTCATAGCTCCTTCCCTCCCCAACCATCCTCCCCCACTGACAGCTTAAACCATAACCCCCTCCACCTCTCCACGGTTCTAACCTTAGGGATCTGTCGGGACTGACCAGAGGGTGGTCCCGTTCAGTGACTTCCTCCACGGCCTGAGAGAGGGCATAGAGTCCCGAAAGCTGCAGATTTGTGTCCAAGCTGGATACCTGCACGGTGGCCACGACCGCTGCCACATGCTGATCCAGGGAACTGCGTGGCCCAGGACCCCGCAAGGCTCTAGCCATTTCTGAAAGCGGTGAGGGAAAGGCAGTGCCTTCAAAAAACTGTGGCACCTTCACGTTGGAAGTCTTTAAAGGTCAAGTCCAGTTATCCTACTGACATTTTAACACACTGTTCACTACTGTAGCTTGCACCTAGAACTTTCCCAATTCTGTGTGAGGGATTTAATAGTCAAGCAATGAAGATGACAGTACTCTGGAATATGGACCCTCCTTTTCCAGGGATACTGAAGAAAGGGAGCAGTGATCAATTACCGATAATCAAGGTCGAAGGAAGGAAAATGGATGCACGCTTCCAAAGCATTTTCCCATACAAAAGTGACCTCCCTCCACGGCTTGCCCTCTGCCCTGACTACCCACTTCTCTGGGGACAACCCGGGACTTGCTCCAACCTCTTTGCCCTCACCTCCCAGCACCTGACTCACCACTGGCTGCCTCCTTCATCTCGGCGGGCAAAGCTATCCCCTCAGTCACCAGAAGCTGGTTAAACAGCTGCGAATCACTCTGTGCCATGGGGGGCTCAGTTTTTCCCCTGGCAGGCTCTGCCTCTAACTTAAGGGGCTTTGCTTTGGGGGACTCAGCCTCTTCCTCTGAGAAGTTGGCCTCTGACTTGGACTCCTCTTCCAGAACTGGAGAACTGGAGTGACTTCGTGAAGACGACGAGCTGCTCAGTGCCTTGGGTGGCAGCCCGTACTTGGTGTAGATCTGAGAGTTGAGCAGGTCGCTGAGGGCGCTGCCCTCAAACCGATTACTGAGAACCTGCAGCAGACCCTCAGCCATCGCTATGGGCACGGAGATTTCACCTAGGGCCTTCTCACCCAGGGTCTGGCAACAGAATGGTATGTATTTTTTAGGAAGGAGCAGACGCAAAGGCCTTGGGGACAGAAACAGAAGGGCGGCCACCTCCCACCGTGCCTTGCACACCTGCTACATACTAGACCCTCCCAGCATTTGCCTCCTCCCCCAGCAGGACCCCCCCCCCCCCCCACCGCGCCGGGCTCTCTAACCTCTCGCTTCAGCCTTCCCCTAGGCAGTCCCATATGGCAAACTACCTTAGAGGATCCCGCCTCCAATGCCATTGCAAACCCCCCAGGTATCGCAGGCCTGTAATACCTCATCCAGGTTCTCCCGAAGATTCTGGAAAATTGGCTGCTGCTCACATACATCCAACTTCTTGATGAAGAAGAGGAGCTCCCACCACTCAGCCTGGGTCAGGTATCCCAGTTCCTCGTTCTTCTGAGGCTCGGGCTGGAGGTAGGGCAAAGAGTAGAGCCCATCCACCGGCTTCCAGTCCCAGGAGGGAAGCGCTGAGGAGACAGGCAGGAGGGGCCTCAGCTCCGCCAGGAACAGACTGAATTTCTGAATCTGTGGGGCAGTTCCTGGTCGGGAAGGGCTTCATTCCAGCCACTCCTCCTCTGTTCAGAGACACGACGTCCATGTCCCCTCCCTCCATGGCTCACCTGTGCCCAACACAGCGGTCCCCGCCCCCTTGGCCACAGCTGCTGAAGCCATATCCTCAGCAGTTTCCTCGGGGCCCAGGATCTCCAGCATGTGCCAGTGCACCCAGTAGGTACGGCCCGTTGACTGCCAAAAGACCTAGCGTGGAGGGAGAAAGAAAGAGAGAAGACAAGAGGGCTCAGCCCTGTGAACCCTGAGCTGTGCAGGCTGGAGAAGACATGGCTGGACCCAGACCTGGGCACACAGTCCTCAGGGGCACACCTGGCTAGGCTTGGGAAACCTCCGTTCAGCAAAAGGCTCCCTTCCCCTACCAGGCAGGCCCTGCCTCTCATCTCTTCCTAATCCGGATGGCCTCCGCGCCCACACTCCCTCCTAGCTAGCTCCACTGGTGGGGGTCAGGGTGTGTGAACATGTCAGCTCTGCTTCCTGGGTGGGAAGGAAGAACTGTTTCCTTGACCTCACAGCCCACCCACTCCTGCCAGATTTTCTCAGCCCTTCAAACAGCCCCCCTCTCCATCACTGACCCCCTTTAAACCATTCCAATTTTCTTGGGGTTTTCTCCTTGGGTGGCCTGCAGGAGCCCCCTGTGTGGATGCCCCAGCTATGCCCCACCCAACACAGACCCCCAACGGTGGACCGCCACCGCACTCTTGCTCACCTGCACAGGGGGCACGCCATTGTTGCTCTGCCGGAACTCGCCCTCGTCCCTGGCACTGATCTCCTCGTAATCGTCCAGCATCCGCACTCGCATGCCCGGCTGCAGGGTCTGCTGCACGTACTCGCTGTAGCCACTACGGCTGGAGAATTCAGCGCGCTGGCGGAAGGCCCGCCCTTGCCTCCTGGGGGTGGCGACGTTGGTGGGGAGTAAAAGGCTGGGGCCTGAAATGCCGGGCTGAAAGATGGACCGGGTTGGCCGGGGTGGCGATGCGGCCTGTTCACTGAGGTTCCGGGCCCAGCCCATGTTCCGCATGAGCTCTGAGATGAGGTTGCCCACAGCCATACTGAACTCCAGCTCCCGCTGCCCCTGGCTTTTCTCCCGGCCAAAATCCTCCCTTGAGGGTCGGGAGCCTCGGTCTCCAGTCCCTGGCTCTGGACTGTTATTCAGCTGATCCAGCAGGGAAGTGACACATAGGTATCGTTTCACCAGGGAGAAGAGCAGCTTTCCTGGGATCTGGAGGACACAGTCCATGGTGTAGGCTCCTCTTCTCCCGGCTTTAGCCCCTCTCCTTTCCCCTCAATATCACCCTCTCCAGAAAAAGATAAAGGCCTCATCCCCACAACTGTAGTTCTCAAACTGTGATTTATAGAAGAAATACACAAGGAGTGCCCTAAAACAGAGATTCCTGATTCTCATCTCAGAGATTCTGAGTGGGGAGGGTAGCACGAACCTTCATTTTAATAAGCTCCCCAGGCTGACGCAGTCCTGAACCACATTTTCAGAAATGATGCCATAGGCCTTGTACACAGCATTTCCCCCACAGCTGCCAGGGTACCTGAGGCAGATGAATGCCCTCAAAGGCCATGCAGTGCTCCTCAGAAGACGTGGTCTCTGCAAACAGCTCCAGCAAAGTATAGCGGCTGTCAAAATCCATGTGCTGCTCAATGCCATCTTGCTGGCTCAGTGACAGAAGGACGTGAGCCCGACTCCCTGCAATCCACACCCAATCTGTATCTTCTCCTCAGTCCCCACTACTTACCCACTGCCTTCCCCCAGACTCTATCCCCTACTCCCAGAGGCTTTCAAACTTCTCTCTGACTGAGACTCACAGGAACACACACATTTTACATGGTAACCTAATGCAAGTGTACACATATGAAACTGAAACATATACTTCAGGTTACAAAACCTACACTACCAAGTGCCATGTACTGATATGTTACATTTTAAAAAATGTTGGTTACAACCCACCAAACTGATTTCATAACCAACTAACAAATCTCAAACCAGTTTAAAAATATAAATTTATTCCCTTCTCTTCTCTGCCACTGCATTGAGAATGGACAGATAAACCAGGTGCTATCATTTTATCCTGTTTACGCACCTGTGATAGCTTAGTTTATATTTTTCCCTTTGCAATGAAACTGATGTCCACCAAATACTAGGTATTCTTACAGAGCTGGGAAATCCCTCCTCTTCCTGTTCTTACTCCTGTAGCCTCATTCTCCCCAGTGTTTACCTTCTTCCCCTGGCTGTCTCTTACCAGCATCATGGGCTGCCAGCGCCTGCAGCATCTTGCCCGCACTCCGACGGATCTGAGGCTCAGGGTTGCACAACATGTGCATGAGCAGGTCTAGGGCGCCTGTCTCCCTGAAGACACCAGTGAGGGGCCCGATGCTGGCGTAGGCGCTGAGCACATGGATGGTGTGGAGCACAGCGGCCGTGAGGCTCAAGGTCCCACCTTCTGCCAGCTGCCTGGCAGCCCTGCGCACCAGCGCCCGCACATCAGCCTCCATCTCTCCCATTGCCACATCATCCAGGCCTCCCGGATCTCGGGGAAAGCTTCCGGAACCCCCAGCTGTTTCATGCTGAGGTCCCTTAGGTAATGCCCGCTCACCTAACAACATGGGGCAGTTGGCGTAGACCTCGGGGGCTGACAGCCACATGAGGATGTGCTCTGCCTTGCCCTCTTCCACACCCACTCTTCCCACTTCCTCACACTTCAGGACACTCCATCGGATCAGGTATTCAGGACGCCCATCATGCCCAGGCCGCTGTCGAAGAAGTTCTTCAGGATATGCTTGCAGCCGGGGCCCCAAGGGCACCATGAGGTCCCCAGGGCGCCGTTCCCCCACCATCCTGACTTCCTGGGACACACAAGGAGAAAGACAGAGGCTGTGTTGGAAAGGGAAAAGGCTACATGAAGGGGGTGGAATCTTGAGGCGTAGACAGGGTGGGTGGTGATTGGTAGGTTGCATGGAATTTAGAGGCCAAAGAGAAAAGGCCAAGAATAGGATGGAATGAATCACTTGAACACACTTTGGGATTTATAAGAGAAGGAGAATGGAGTGAAAAACGGCGATAGAAGGAAATGAAAAGATTTAAGAAATACAAGAAATTACAAAAGAGGATGAGAAGGATAAAAGGCAAGGTGACAAGAAGAGTTGACAGTTAATCAGGACAATTTGGGCAGAACAGCAGGGTGGCTGAGGGGTACAGATCAGGACTTAGAAGGATGACACGGGTGAGCAGGTAGGACAGCAGCCTGTGAGACAGTGGGGCCAGAACAAGCCAGGAAAGTCAGGATGGGGAAGTGGCAGGACAAGGAGTATAAATGACAGGGTAAAACTGGACTGTGGATATAAGAGGGTGGGCCACAGCAGACACAGAGAACAGAGATGAAAGGAGGCCCCCAGGTGCAGATGGCTGAATGGGAAAGGGGTATGAGAATATTGTGAAAGGGGGAGGGGACTATGGGGCCAAGTAAAATCATGGGAGAAAAAAACCAGGTCCCACCCTGCACTTATGCAATAGGTACGGTGAGGCTCTAAGTCAGGTAGTTATAGACAGAGATGGTAATCGTGGAGTTGAAGGCTAGGGAATGAGGTCAGGAGACAGTAGAGATTCTAGAGAGGCAATATATCAACAGTACAGATTCAGAGTCAGATAAATGGGACTCTGAATTCTGGCTCTTTCACTTACTGTGTGCATGCTTTTGGACAAGTTACTTAACTTCTACGCCACAGTTCCCTCCTCTGAAAGATGGTAATAATATTCATACCCAACTCACGAAGTTGTTGTAAAAACTAAAATCGCTACATAAAGCATTTAGAACAGCCTCTAACATACAGTGAGCGCTTAGTAAACAGAATCTCATATTATTATTCTTAGAGAAGGAGAAGGTAGGATCAGTCCCCAGATAAACGGAACGCTGTTAAGCCAGAAAGGATTATAAATACGTGTGGGGTGATGGCTATGCTAGTGGTCAGGGAACACTATGAAGCAGTGGGGGACAACAGGGAATGATGAGGATAAGAACGGAGGATAAACCAAGATGAAGAAATGGTGATCAGGGCAGGGGTCATGTTGGGGTACAGGGATAGAAGATGAGAACAGAAGGCGTGAAGAGGAGGGGAAACATGGGATGTGGACCTCGATGGGGGTAGGGGTCCAGTTAGCATGGGGGGCAGGACAGGGAGGTAACCAGAGATGTGCGATGGACAACTGACGAGCAGGGTGAAGTAACACCATCGGAAAGGCCTAAATGGGGGGAGAGGGAGGGCTTAGAACAGGAGCAATAAACTGAGGTGTGGAGTCGAGGTCTGGATGCGGGGATGAGACAGCAGATAGGCGTAGGTGGCAAGATCAGGCCCGAGCTTGCAGGCCCAGGGGCCGTAGAGGAGGCCCGTATCGCCACAGGAACGGGCTTGGGGGGCGGGGTGAGGATGGAGAGGCGCGGTCGCAGGAGGCTGACTGGTCCGAACGAATCTCAGCAAGACTTGGCTCCTGTCGTCAGCCCCACGGAGAGTGGGCAAGGGACCGGGGAGGGAACGAGGCAGAGACCGGGTCGTCGCAGAACTCTCCTCTCACCTCCCACCGCCCGGCTCGGCCCTGCTGGGACACAGCGCTGGTCCTGCCGTCCTGGCCCCGCCGTCCTGGCCCTGCCGTCCCGGTCCCTCCGTCCTGGCCCCGCCGTTCTGGCCCCGCCTCCTCAGCAGCTCCCTTCCGGGTCACGTCGCGAGTGCACGCACTGCCCGGCGGCTACGGGTCCCACCGCGGCCCACAGCCGAGCGCGGCAGCAGCGCAGCGCGCAAGCGGAGCATGCGTAGTACTCGGGGGCTGCTGCGCTGGGGCGAGCGGCCGGGGGAGGGGTGAGTGGGCGGTTGCCCGCGGAGCCCGGGGTAGTGGTCACATTGCTCCTTTCTCAGCAGCCGTAGGCAGCCCTTTCCATCCAATATCAACTTTGAAGCCCTCCCTCCGCTTCACTAGGTCTGCCTTCCTCATCTCCCACTGAAACTCACACTCCCACCCTAGGGCTTTCCTCTTATTTTGCACTAGGTCACGTGGCCCTGAGTTTCCCAAACCCGATACTTTGGATTGGTTGCGTCACTTTTCCTATTAATTAAAATTGCTCCTCTCTGTGTTGACCTAAGCACCTAGCACAGCTGGGGCCAAAGATAAATGCCCGAGCCCCCCCCGGAAATGTTCCTCAAGTATAATCCTAGAATTTCAACAGCCCAAAGCACCCCTTAGCATTTCATCAAACAGACAGGCTTGCTTCTCAGAGCAGCAACTTTTGGGGTTTGATTCATGTTCACACCTCCCTCCCTCCAATATGGGAAAACAAAGGCAAAGACCCCACAGTCTGTGCACAAAAATGATACATTTATTGAAAGAGTATTTTTTCTTAATACAAAAGAAAGCTCTGTACATAGGACTGTGACCATGTCCACTATTCCTGGGTCAGCATCCCAGGGAAGTAGAAACCACTAACATACACACCCCACATTCACACACACACATTCACTCAGGCACACACACACACCCCAGAGCCACCAAGGAAGGGAAACACCAAGGGTCGCTGCACATATAAATGCCACCTCATCCCTGACGCACACATGTTCTCCCAAGGCCACGCTCACACAACACACATTATAAGCACTTTGCCTGATTCACTCACTGGGTCTGTCTTTTGTGGGAAGGAGAGGAGGAATTCATCAAGGTCTCCTCCCCTGGGTGAGAGGGGGGAGTGAGTGAGTGATGGTGGAGTGAAAACAAGAGCAGAGAAAAGGGGCTGGGCAGTTACAGACCTGAGTCCCAAGCTCCCCCACTCTCTAGCCCCTGATTTGCCATGCCCCAATCTTGTAAGCCACCCATAAGCCCCCAGCTACCTCCAGGAGAAAGCCAGAAAGATGACTTCCATCTTGGCACCCCAAACTGGGGCAAGACAGCAACGGGGGTTAGAGGTTCGGAGGTTCTCAAACATGTCGGCAAATCACCCCCTTGATAACTAGGCTGTGCGTAAAAATTTCCCCCACCCCTTCACCTAATCACAGAAGCAGGCTTGTTCCTACTGAAGGCAGTCCTAAGGGGTTAATAAAACTCCACTCCACCGCTGCCCTGTTCTGAAAAAGCTCCCTCTCTGGATACAGGTGGTAAAGGTAGGCTCTGACACAGGGTAAAAGACCCTCCCCCTATGTTGGCCCACCCTCAAGGTCTACCCCGAAGCAGGTAGAGGGGGTGGGGCACGGCCCCTGTACAAATTACATAAATACTGAGGTTACACTTAGAAAAATAAAGTCATTTTCTTCAAGGCTTTTTGTCTTAATTTTAAAAAGTTACAGTAGCTGCTCACTCCCTGGGAGAGCTGCCATTTCTGGCTCCCCTATCCCCACACTCAGCCCAAGAGCTGCTCCCATTTCTTCTGCCCCCCCATTCCTGCCTTCCGCCCCCTCCCAGACCCCACCCTGCTCACTGCAACTTGGGCCCCAGGCAGCTGCAGGCCTGGGGGCACACAAGGCTGCAATGCCCATGCGTGTGGCACAAATGAAGTCGGTTGCCTCTGACACCCTCCCACCCCCATCCCCACATTTGGTCTCCCTTTTCCCTCTCCCTAGCAACAGCCCCGAAGGACAAAAAGAGGCCCAGAGCTGTGGGTCACCCTCCCCACCCCGTTGGGGCATGGCCTGAGGGCCCCTCCCCCGGTTTTCTCCTGGAAACAACCCAGGACCGGGTGATCCCAGCATCTCCCCCATACACTGGCGGGCCCCAAGCTCATGGGGCAGCTCTGTCCACAGAAGCCCAGCCAGCTCCAGGGAGCCCCAGGGCTCCCCAGGGAAGGGGAGCTTGGGCAGGGAGGGGGACGAGAAAAACGCCATAAAAAAAAGTTAAATATTTTAAAAATATATATTTATAGATTTGTTTTCACTTCGTCTCCTCAAATAAAAAGTTCAAAATCAACTTTAAGTAAAGCAGCTGGGAGGACGGGGGGGAAGATGGGGAGAGGGAACACCGGTGGTTCCCTCCAACCCAGTAGCCCCCGGAGTTCCGAGGGGAGCGGCTGGGCAGGGCAGGTCACCCAAGGAATCTGCTCCGCGCACAGGCCCGGCTACTCAGGAGCTGCAGGGGCCACAGGCACGGGCAAGTCTTGAGGGAAGAAGCCCCATCTCCCCAGCTGGCTCCCTGAGGGGCAGGGTTAGGGCTCTTTTGACCCAGCCTGTGGCAGACGCAGAGCTGACATGGGGTCAGCAAGGAGGCTGGGGAGAGGACCCCGACCGCTTCCTCAGGGGGACACAGTGCCTCGTCCCACAGAGACCTGTGTGTGGGAGGGGGAGCACGGTCCCATTGGGTAAGCTAATACTCATGGCAAACACGGAGCCAAGCTGGCAAGGGGAGTCTGAGGAGGCAGGACAGCCCCACCATCAACAGAGATGGGAGGTGGAGCTAGAAGGAGGGGAGGGTGAGGGAGGATGGGGTGGAGGGCAGGCTGGCCCATTTCTTTGGCTGGAGTGAGAGGGCTCAGTCCTGTGGCTGCCCACTGCTCCTCCCCGCCTCCCTCCTGCGGCCCGTCAACATGTGTGTAAAGAAAACGTGAAAAGGCAACAATAAATAAGTGGTGCCGTCCCTTGGGCCATCTGTCCAGGGCGGCAGGGCGGATCAGTCACTCTTGGTGCTGTGGGCGGCATCCAGGTTCACCACCTGTAATTCGGTGAGGTTGCTGCTGCTCCCGGCCTGCTGCCCTATCACAGCCATCTGGAGGGAAGGGGATGTGTGAGGAGGACGTAGGGGGCTGGACCTGACCAGCCAGCTCAGGCTGCCCCCTGCTCACCTGCCTGCCTGCCCACCACACAGGCCTGACCAGGCAAATGGAGAGGCCTCTCGGCTAAGGATCTTGGCTTGGACCACCCAGTAATGGAACCCCTGAGGTCAAGATAAAGAAGGGGCTGGCTGACTGGGGTGAAAGGTGCCCCCACCTACCTGGTGAAGCTGAACTGCAGAAACAGGGATCTGCACTGTCCCAGATGGCGCTGTCAGGAACACCTGGGGGACGCCACCTGCATTAAAAAGCCACAGGAGAAACTCAAATCACTTGCTCAAGAGAAACTTCCAGATCTTGGAGGTGTGGTGATAAACGCACAAGTGACTGGGTGAGTCTCAGATGTAAGTGCCCAAAGGTAAGTGTCCAAATGTGTCTAAGTATGTATGTGGGTGTGGGTGTTCAAGTGTGCATGAGTGTCCAAGTGGACAGCCTGGGTGCTGGAGTATGTGTGCAAGCATCTGTGTGTGTAAATGTCTAGGTATATGTGTGAGCACCTGGTTTGGGTTACGTGTGAGTGTGTGCATCTGAGTTGGGGGAGGCATTTGAGTGTCAGTGTGTGTGTGTGAGTGTGTGTGTGTGTGTGTGTGTGTAAGGGAGGAAATGGCCCTCCTTTCGGCAGCCCTGCCCCCCCAAAACTCACCTTGCTCCTGGACCTGGCTGTGGGACACCTGCATGGTGGATGGTGCCTGGGAGAAGGCATTGAGCACGGTGAGGCTGCCATCAGCCAGGCCCGAGGTGGGTGCATACATCACTGCATGGGGGCTGGGGTACATCATGTGGCCTCCCACAGTTGTGGGCACAGATGACGTCATGATGGTGGCGGGCAACGTCACTGGCAAACACAAACACCCGTCAGGGAGGTCGGCACTGGTCCATATTAACATCCCCCATCCCACCCCCGGGAACCCCAGGCCTCCAGAGCCCTCTTGCCATTTCCCAGGTCAAAAGCTAGATAAAACTTATTCCTCGGTTCCCTGTCATCAACTAAGAATATCCTTATTTTTTCTTGAACACAACCACACCAACCTTTAAGTGTATCCTATCACATTGTTCTATTCCATTATCTATCTGCTCTGTTCCAAGACCCCAAGGCCCTGGGAAAAGCAAAGATTACAATGACTGACCCAACCCAAGGAAACTCAGATACTCTTCTTTTAGAGAGCTCCCTCATCCCGTTTTTCACTTGTTCTCACTCCTCTTCCCTCTTCTTCAACATGTGGCTAACAGATTCAGCTTTTCAATAAGCACTTCTCCAATGTTAACGTGCATACAGTCACCGGGGGAACTTGTTAAAAGTGTGGATTCTGATTCAGTAGGTTTGGGGTGAGGCTAAAGAGTCTGCATTTCTATCAAGCTCCCAGGTGATGCTGTGATACTGGTCCTCTTTCCACAGACCAAACTTCGTGTAACAAGGTTGCAAATAACTTAAAGTACTTAAAAGTACTTTTATTTTTAAAGTGTCTCGTCATTTCTGAAATGACTAGAGACACAGAGGGGAATTATGGTTACTCAAAACCTAGAACACCCTCCCACAAGGAGATAACTACTCTAGAAGTCCTTCCTGGTAACTGAGCAAACGTGTGTCTTCGGGCAAGTAACTTCTCCTTTCTGGGCCTCAGGCTTCTCACCTAAGTAAGGAGTGTAGCTTCAATGGTCCCTAATTTCTTCCTGAAATCCACAGCCCTACTGCAGGGCAGGAGTCAAAACCCAACCATCCTCACCTGACTTTCTCATAACGATTAGGGTAAGGGTTAACCCCAAAGCCTCAGTCTCCACATGAAGAAATTCTCTGACCTTAGTTATGGGATGGATACTGCTGGGCACCTGCTGCTAGGCCTCATGAAGGAGGCAGAGCAGGGAGGTGACAGAGCTTCGAGCTATACCTGTCCCGCTGGAGGAGGTCTGCGTGAGGTCTGTGCTGCTGTCGCGAGAGGGAGACGCTTGCTGTGGGGCCTGGTGCACCTGAATGGCCTGCACTGGGACCTGCTGGGCCACTGCCCCACCTATGAGACACAGAGACTTACTCGTGCTCTGTCCTACCCAGCCACCACCTGCACCAAGCACCCTCAAACACCCCCAGGCCCAAGGTCTGGCATTCTATCCCCGACTCCCATCACTATCTTTCCTGGGAGCCAAAGAGGCCCTTCATGACCAGAATCTTGTCTCCAGGGGCTTCCACACTCTGCTCTTGCCCTTCCCTCCTCCTCCTGCCCTAGGCCCTGACTCTACCCTCTTCAGTTGACACAGGAGCAGGCACTGACCCATCAAGGACATGACCTGCCTTCCAGTCAAGGTAAGGAAGTGGTAGAATGTCTGCTGTCCTTGTGGCAATGGAGGCACAGGGCTGGCTTGCTAGACAAGACCAGAGCATATGGCTGAAACTTACTGACAAGGATAGTTCAAGTCCCAGTGGGGAGGGACCCAGTGCCTACCAATGGGACATAAGAGGCTTCTCTCAGGCTCTGGCCCCTGTTTACCCTCCTTCTGAGTGAGGAGAGTCATTCTCCTTGTGCCAGCCCTAAACCCACTCTTAGCATGCTCAGTTTGCCCCTTGTGACTCACCAGGCATCAGGGTGAAGCTGGTAGGCAGCTGCATGAGGCCCCCAGAGGAAACAGGGCCACTGCCTGTACTCTTCAGCACAGTCCCGTTGGCACTGCTGACAGCGCTGGGGCTGACGCTAGCAGACACTGGTGCCAGGTAGTTGGTGATGGGAAAGGAGGGGCCGCTGCTGACTTGCATGGTGGTAGAGGTGCTGGGTGCTGTCTGGATGGTGGAGGTGGTACCCGGCAGGTTGGTGACAGTAAAGGCCGGTTTCAGTGTATCCTACACCCAGAGTAAAGATGGAGTGGTGAGCCTCTACCAGACCCTGCCCCTTCAAGAAACTGTGTGGATTGACAGCCCAGAATGGAACCAGTGTGCTTGCGTTCAAATCCCAAGTCCACCATTTACCTGCAGCCTGACTCTTAGACAAGTTATTGAGCTGCTGAGCTTTTTTCTTTAGTCTTCTGTCTGTAAAAGAAGGATAATACCTACCCCATAGGTGTTGTGAAGATTAAAGAGGTTAACATATATAAAACACTTAGAATAGTGCCTGGCTGATAAAAAAGCAGTATTTGCTGCTCTTATAATGATGACAATGATAATGTCACCTGAGGTCTGTTCCCAGCTCTGGCAATGATATCCTGTGTGACCCTTGGAAAACCTCTTCTTTCTGAGCCTCAGTTTTCTTCTTCTGTAAACATGAGGGGGCTGGGCTACTATGTCATCCTTAAAAGGGTCCTTCCAGATCTGAATTGCCAGGCTTCTGAGATAGGGACCGACAGTTTTTCAGGGAATTTAGGGTTTGAGAGCGATCTTGGGGGTTCGGCAAGGAAGCACCAAAAGAATTTATTCATTCAGCAAAATTTCATGCGAATAAATTAGCCCTACTGCTAAAAGAGTGGGGAGCCTAGAGCACTGACTCGCCCCTCAGGGAGGCTTTGTTCTTAGAAGAGGAAAGAGGAAGCCACGAGCTGAGAACCAGGCCCAGAGAACTGAGGGGGCTCCGATACTGGAGCTGGGTCAGCGCGGGATGTTTGCTAAGCAGTGGAGCTTGAAACCCCTGATTGGCGGAGACGTTGCTAAGGCAAACAGTGCTCCTTCCTCCGATTGGCCAGTTAGTGAAGGGCCACACAGAAGGTGGAGCTCCCCAGAGCAGCAAGGGAGGAAGCTCCGCCCCCTCTCCTTACCGGGAAAAGGAAGGGGGAGGCGTAACCACGGCTGGCATCCCTAGCAGCCGGGCGAATACACTCCCTAACGTGCGCAGACCCGGACATCCTGAAGAGGCAGGCGGCTGGCTAGCAAGGTAGTCTCCAGCCTAGTCAGCCAGCCTGCCTGCTGACAGTGCTGGCTTCCCAGGACCCTGGAACCCATGAGCACTCCCTTCCTACTCCCCGGCCATCCAGCCGGCCAGGAGGGCAGGGCTAAGCGACGCCCCCGCCCCCAGCAGGGAGACAGCTGGCGGGAGGAATGCAAGGGCCCTGCCAGGCAGGCGGGCTGCAGGCGGGAGGCCGGCGTGGAGCCGGAGCCGGCCTTATATGGGCACGGAGGCCGCCCGCTTATCTAGGGGGCCAGCCTCCTGTCAGAATAGAGAGGATGGACACCTGTACCCTAAGATGCGGGGCACTAACCCGGCTCCACTCCACATCAGTAGGCACCTATCCACCTGTCCTGGGCGAGGGAGAGAGACCCCTTCCCCTCTCTGCCGGTCAAGTCCCTCCCCTTCCTTCCCCTCAGACAGGGGACCCAAACACACCTTGGTCTCCCCACTGCTGTCGGACTCCGACACCTGGTAGGTGAGATCTGTTTCTTCAAAGCCCGTGGCACTCATTCTCTGGTCTGTGGTGGGGTCTGAGCGGGGTGGAGAGTCTGGCGAGTTGAGGCAGGTCTGAATCAGTGCCTTGCCAGTCTCACTGGTGATCATGGGCTGCAGTTTGCGGGTGGCAAAGGTATACACATGGCCTGTCTCACTGGCCACCAGCAACAGCACCTGTGTCCCTGTCAGCGTGGACAGCTCATAGGCCTGGGGGTAGGGGGGGGGAGATGGGTAGGTCAGCAAAACTTTTAATCTCTACCTTCCTTGGGTAGTGGGAAAGAGAGGGAAGTACACAGTGATCTCAAGCCCCCACTCCCATAATTACCTTCCTCTCCAGTGACTCTATAGGGGTCTTATCTGAAGGATATCTGAAGGTGAGCTGAAGAGTAGAAAAACCCCATGCTTCTCTTTTGAGGAACAGCCTCACTGACCTGCAGATACCCCAAGCAAATAGCCACAGCTCCCGGTGACAGAACATATAACACCTCAGCAGACATGGAGGGGCCCAGGTAGCTGCTCCTCATTACAGCTTGGTGCCCAGAGCCTCACAAAGAGATGGCTCCCACTACCTCTTCACTGTCACAGGGACCAGGATGAAGTCGCTACTACACTGGAAGTCACATAGATATTAGGGATAAGGGGCCACCTAAGCTCTAAAATGTCCCATGTTTCTTCCCAGAAACTGCACAGGCACTAACCTGTTGCCATTTTGCCCTGCTCTATAATACTCTGCTCCCCCTTTTCTCTTTCTTTGTCTTGATTCAACAGTGTCTGGAATGAGGGGAGATGGCAGCTAGATTAGCAGCTACTACCCTGCCATAAACCCAGGAAGGGGACCTTCACAGACCTTCAAGGATGGCCCCATAGGTAGCATCCTCACTCCCAACAAAGTTCCACAACCCACTGGAAGCAGCCTTGGTTTCTATATGGGATAAATATAAACACCGGCCAATGTTCCCAGAGTTCTAGCTTCTTGTTTCCCAGTTCCTCTGCTTTCATCCCTTCCCATGTCTTCTATACCCCAAGACAACTCCTTTCCTCATCCTTTTCACTGGATAATCAGCCAGAAGAGGAGGCATTTCTAGGTACCTCTGCAAACCTTCTCCCCAAACTCCGTGCACAGATTTTTCCCTAGGGCTGGAAATCCCACTTGTTCCAAGGGCAAATGGTTCTGAAGCCTGTCCTACAGGGAGTGTGCCAGCTTCCAGTGGATGCACGGAAGACACATGGCCATCTCAGGACTTGGTTTCTGATGCTCAGGGCAGCATCAGGTCTCCTGCCCTGCTCCCTTACCTGGGGCTCTTAAGCCCCATTCGGTCATCAGCCCTGCCCATCCTTCCAGCCTGCACTACTCTAGTGATGCCCACCTTCCTCCCACACATGTTCGCTCATTGTTGTTATGCAGCTCCAACCTCCTCACCCCCATACCTTCTCTTCTCCCTGCTTTTCCGGCGCCTTCCCCCCAACACCAGAGCGCACTGGACCTACTGATCCCCGGGTCTCATTAACCACCTCCCGGGCAGCCCCGCAGCCTCCCATTACCACTCCTCACTCCTCCGCTCTACGAGGGCCCCGTTCCTCTCTGGCGCCCGTCACTCCCACCTCGGCGCCTTTCCTCTCTTTTCCGGACGTTCCCGGCATCTCCCCTCTCCCCACATTTCCCTGGCGGCCCCTCCCCTTTCACCCTCCTGGGGCAACAGCCATCCCCTCCCACACACCTCCTGCGGACTCGCCGCCTCTCACCTCCGCCTCGGCTCTGCCTCCTTCCCGGGCTCCCCTTGCGCGTCCCCACCCTCCCGGTCTCCCGTAGCCAGCCAGCCTCCCGGCCCGGTACCTTCTTCATGATGCCCGTCTTCCTCTTGCTGAAGGTCGTGTAGCGCCGCAGCTTGTTGTCGATGAACTCCATCTTGATCTTCACGCGGCCCCGAGTCTTCTTACCCGGCTTGGCGCCGCTCACTGCGCCGCTCACCGGCCCGTAGCCCCCAGTGGCCGCCGCCGCCGCCTCGGGCCCACCGACCACCACGCCGAGCTCCATCTCGCTCAGGCTCCGCTTCAGGCCGCGCCGCTCCGCGCCCAGCTCCTCCTCCTCGCCCGACTCCGAGTCACCCTCGCTGCCGCTGTAGAGGGCCCCCGCGGTGGGCGCCGGGGTGGTTGTCGCTGCTGCTGCAGCCTCCCGCTCAAGGCGGCCCGGGCCGAGCCCCGCGCCGTTCCCGGGGACCCGGCCCCCGTTAGCCCCGCGAGTCCCGCCGCCGCCTCCACCGCCTGGCCGCCCCGTCGGGGTCCGGTTCAGGCTGCCCCCCAGGGCCGAGCCCCGGCCCAGCGCCGCCGCGGCCCCAGCTTGGCTCGGTAACATGGCGCTCAAAGTAGGAGGGCGGACGGGCAGTCAGCGAGGAATCGGAGCCGCCGCCGCCGCCGCCGCCGCCATCGGCTTCCCGGCTCAACCCGGCGCTCCCGCTGCTGCTTAGTGCCGCTATCGCTGCCGCCGCTGCCGCTGCGAACCCGGGGCCCCTGCACGCCCGGGCCGACCTGGGCCCTCACTTTCCTGCCCCTGTGGCCCGGGTTGCCCCAGGCCGCGCGGAGCGCCCCCTGTCCGTACTCTAGGGCGGCGCGCCCGGCGGCCGTCAGCGTCCCCCGGGGGGCAGGGGCTGCTGGCCGCGGCCGAGACGGCGGGTGGAGGGGGCCGGGACCACGCGCTGGTGGCGAGGGATCCCCCGACCCTTCCCCCCATATAAAGAGATACAATGTTTCCTTTTATGGCGAGGCCGCTCCTTATATGGTGAGCCCCTGCACCCCCGCCCCATTGGTCCGCGGTTCCAGCACCTCCGCTCCCCATTGGCCCACAGGGAGCGCTTATTTGCATAGACATACCGAACTCGCTGCTGTCATCACGCGTCAGACGGCTACTCCGAAAGGGGAGGAGCCGACGCCTCTTAAAGGAACAGGAGAGGAGATACGACTCCGCCCCCCTGACCAGAGAATGGTAGAGAATTGGGAGGAACCTGCGGTAGAGGAAGCCTGGCAGAGCACTGGAACGCAGTCTTGCGGAGGAGAGGGAGCGGTACTGGGAACCCGGAGCTGGAAGGGCTGGAAGCTAACACTGGGATAGTCCCTGAGTGGATTGTGCGGATTGCAGTAAATGATATGCAGCCCAAATTCCCAGGGACTGCAGGGATTAGAGCATTTCCCCACGCCTTCCCGAGGGAGTCAACGTTACTGGCGGAGCAAAGGGGGCTTGTGTCCCCGCTGTCTACACTCTTCGCCCTGCGGCCTCTCTGCTCCACCGCTTCCCCTCCCCCCCCACCACTTCCTTTCCCTTTCCCTCTCTTTTCAAGGCGACGACACTTTCCCACCAGGCCAGCTCCCCGGTCCTCATTCATCATTCTCTATACTGGTTTTTTGGGGGGGGGCGGGGATCTTTGGCAGACGTACATCTGGAAAAGACCGGGGGAGACAGTCGGCCTCCCGGTCCCCAATGGGGGCAGGGAGGAGAGATGATGATCTGTAAAGACTTCCAGCTGCGGCCTGGGCTGGGGGAGGGGGTGGTCGCGGGGATAAAGCCCACCCCTCAACCAGTGCAAAGGCCTGGGAAAAAGTGTAGCCGGACAGAAAGTTTAAGCAAGCAAGCAAGTGCATGCGTCACACACACACACACACGCACACACACACGCCCTTCTTTTGAAAGCCAAGCAAAGCCCATAGGAGGAAAAAAAAAAAAGAGTGGAGTGCTGCAAAACCCAGGTTCAGGGTCTGGGTCTGGTTCTTAGCTCCAAGGCAGTGAAAATAGCTTGAGCTTTACTATTACAGAAATTATTAAAATCTGGAAGCTGCCTCTTCCCAGCCCTGTGCCTGGAAACAAGTTTTTGACCTCTCCAAACTCCACATTGCTCATTGTCGGTATGAGGTCCTTAAAAAGATTAGATGAGATATAAAGTGCAGTGGTGGTCTAAGTAAGTGGTTAGGGAGTTAATCACCTTGTCCCTAGGATAAACAGCCTCTTGTGTTTAAGGGGATGGCATAGGGTGATGATTCCCGCCTTAAAAATTGTTATGAAGATTAAATAAAGCAGTCAGTTGTGAATAAAGTGGTAGTGATAGTGAAATCAATTTAGTATACTGCAACCAGCATTTAAATTAATAAAGTAATGGGTCTCACAAAAAAAAGAGACAAGAGTAAATATTGTTGCATAAAACTTTTCTTTGCATTATTTTTAGTTTGAACCATAAAAAATTGCCATTTTATAGGTCAAGAGGGTAGGATACTGTCAGTTTCATATGATTCAATGTGTGTATACGGGATGACAACGTCAAATGCATTTCTTACTGTGAATCGCAATTCAAAGACTGAAAAATACTGAAATAAAGTATGTTCAAGTGATTTGTGAGATATCATGTGTGTATATATACATACATATACACATACATACTAAAAACATGGCTTGTTCATCAAACCCCTAAATACAGGAATTAAGAGCCCTCCTCTCCCCCCCCCTTTCCCAATAGTTTTCTAAAGAGGTTTTTTTTTTTCTCTTTTCCTAATTTACTCTGCACAACAGGTAGTTAAACATATGGAATGTGTTAGCTCAAGAGGAAGAACAGGTCAAATAGATAAATAGGTTCCAGACGGGCTTCAGGGGCCACAAACATTTGCTTGGGATTTGTCTAAGCCGCACAGTCAAAATCGCAGCCGTTGGGATTCATTCTTGCCTGGCTTCTAAAGACTTTTCCATTTGAAAAACCTACTTTAGACACGCAGGGTGGACAGCCCTAAGCGGTGGCACTCCACTCAGCAGAGGTCGACAGCCGTCTGCCACGTCCGCAGGGAAGGGGGTCCAGGATGACAAAAGTACTCAGCTTCCCTTTACAGAGGCTGCCGTCTCTCCCAGTTCACCGAACCCCAGGGCAATTGCACAGCAGCATTAGTGCCACAGCTCCTTCACAGCCCTTTATCACCGGAGAGGGAAGGGGGGCACCACTCCACCCACACCACATTACTGCAGGTTCAGGAAACAAAACTGCTGACGTGGATAGTTACAATCAAAAACTGGCTCATAGGTGTGTCTTCTTTGGACCATAGAATATTTTAAAATCAGGAGATTTTACATAGAAATCTGATTATCTGGCCTCTCTCAAAAAATTGGAATTTTTAGCAACCCCGGGCCTATGCGCCTGCAGGAGCCCAATATTATGGAGCAGAGTTGAATGGTGGCCAGAGAAGAGGCATCTGCTCCCAGGTTCACTATAGACTCTGCACAGCCCACTGAACTCAGATAAGTCCCCTGCCTGGCCTCTCTGGAATGTGAGTTTGGTGCTTCTCCGATAAGGCCTCGATCGCAGTAGCCCCCTGTCCATCCAGACCATGAAGGACCTCCAGAAGGGCATCAGAATTTCAGCCAGATCCTCTCATTCTACACCATTCCCACCCTGAACTTTCTTTCTCCTGATTTTTATCACCCAAATAAAATTGGAACAAAAATTTATTACTTTTTTAAAAAATTAATTTATTTTTTGGCTGTGTTGGGTCTTTGTGGCTGCATGCGGGCTTTCTCTAGTTGCAGCGAGCGGGGGCTAATCTTCGTTGCGGTGCGCAGGCCTCTCATTGCGGTGGCTTCTTTTGTTGTGGAGCACAGGCTCTAGGCCGCGGGCTTCAGTAGTTGTGGCACATGGGCTTCAGTAGTTGTGGCTCTCGGGCTCTAGAGTGCAGACTCAGTAGCTGTGGTGCACGGGCTTAGGTGCTCTGTGGCATGTGGGATCTTCCCGGACCAGGGCTCGAACCCTCGTCCCCTGCATTGGCAGGTGGATTCTTAACCACTGCGACACCAGGAAAGTCCAAGATTGCTTTTAAAAAAATTGCTATCACCAAAAAAAAAAAAAAAAAAATTTGTAACACTCTAAAACTGTTTTCATTGGGAAATAACCAATTAACAACGTTGTGATAGTTTCAGGTGCACAGCAAAACGACTCAGCCGTACATATACACATATCCATTCTCCCCCAGACTCCCCTCCCATCCAGGCTGCCACATAAGATTGAGCAGAATTCTACACAGGAATTCTTAACTTCATATAGAAGAAAAGAGGTCTCAATGGTGATGGCAGCATTAGGGGGAATGGAAAGGTCATGAGTCAGTGTGCCCAGGAAATTTCAGGAAAAGCCACACTGCAAACACTCATCGTGCTTTCCATCAGACAAGAGGAATGTGTTTAATTTTTACTGGCGTATAGTTGCTTTATGATGTCGTGTTAATTTCTGCTGTACAGTAATGTGAATCAGTTATACGTAAAAATATATCCCTTCTTTTTTTTTTTTTTGCGGTACGCCGGCCTCTCACTGTTGTGGCCTCTCCCGTTGCAGAGCACAGGCTCCGGACGCGCAGGCCCAGCAGCCATGGCCCACGGGCCCAGCCACTCCGCGGCACGCGGGATGCTCCCAGACCGGGGCACGAACCCGCGTCCCCTGCATCGGCAGGCGGACCCTCAACCACTGCGCCACCAGGGAAGACCTATCCCTTCTTTTTTAAGAGTTCTTTCCCATTTAGGTTACCAGAGAGCATTGAGTAGAATTCCCTGTGCTATACAGTAGGTTCTCATTAGTTATCTATTTTATACATAGTAGTGTATATATGTCAATCCCAATCTCCAAATTCATCCCACCCCCCTCTTCCGCCCTTAGTATCCATGAGTTTGTTCTCTACATCTGTGTCTCTATTTCTGCTTTGCAGATAAGTTCATTTTTTGGATTCCTTTTATTTCTTTTTCTTCTCTGTTTGCCATGGCTAGGACTTCCAGAACTATGTGGAATAATAGTGGCGAGAGTGGACATTCTTGTCTTGTTCCTGATCTTAGAGGAAATGCTTTCAGTTTTTCACCTTTGAGAATGATGTTTGCTGTGGGTTTGTCATATATGGCCTTTATTATGTTGAGGTAGTTTCCCTCTGTGTCCACTATCTGGAGAGTTTTTAATCATAAAACGGTGTTAAATTTTGTCAAAAGCTTTTTCTGCATCTATTGAGATGATCACATGGTTTTTATTCTTCAATTTGTTAATATGGTGTATCACATTGATTGATTTGCGTATATTGAAGAATCCTTGCATCCCTTGGATAAATCCCACTTGATCATGGTGTATGATCCTTTTAATGTGTTGCTGGATTCTGTTTGCTAGTATTTTGTTGAGGATTTTTGTGTCTATGTTCATCAGTGATGTTGGCCTGTAATTTTCTTTTTTTGTGAAATCTTCATCTGGTTTTGGTATCAGGGTGATAGTGGTCTTGTAGAATGAGCTTGGGTGTGTTCCTTCTAGAGGAATGTATTTTTTGCTTTATGCAAGTCTATACCACTTGACTTCTTCCATGATCAGTATTACTTCTATGCGAAAATTTTTCTCTTAAAATTAAGCAAAGGGCTTCCCTGGTGGCACAGTGGTTGAGAATCTGCCTGCCAATGCAGGGAACACGGGTTCGGGCCCTGGTCTGGGAGGATCCCACATGCTGCAGAGCAACTAGGCCCGTGAGCCACAACTACTGAGCCTGTGCGTCTGGAGCTTGTGCTCCGCAACAAGAGAGGCCACGACAGTGAGAGGCCCGCACACTGCGATGAAGAGTGGCCCCCGCTTGCCACAACTAGAGAAAGCCCTCGCACAGAAACGAAGACCCAACACAGCCAAAAATAATTAATTAATTAATTAACCAAAGATAGAAACAGGGCAGAGGTAGAATAAATGGATCTTGGTGATGGCCTGCATGGGAAGGGGGTGCACAGAGAAGAGGGCTCATGATGGGTTGAGATTCTAAGTAAGGGTGACTATTCTCCACCAATAATGGGAACAGGGAACTTGGCTTAAAGAACAGGTTTGGGAGAGAGGTAAGTTCAGTTTGGGCCCAGGGAAACAGGTAGAGAGAACTGTCCTGTAGAAAAAGGGGAGCGTGAGTCTGAAGCTTGAGGTAGAGGCTGGAACTGGAGCTAATGCTTTGGGAACTGTCCACACTGAAGGGCCAGTTAGAGTCACATGAGGTAAGATGAGATTCCTGAGGGTGAGAATGTCGAGAGAGGAAGGCCAAGGACAGAAGCCAGTGGAACAGCCATCTCTGGGGCAGGCAGAAGAAGGAAGCCACAACCAGGGATGGAGAAGGCCTGGTCAGAGAAGGTGGATACGGCGTACCATCACCAAAGGCAAGAGAGGAGAATTTGAAAAGGCAGATGTGGCCAGCAGTGTTAGCCACTGCAGAGCGGTCAAGGAAGACCAGGCATCTTCCTTGATGCCTCTAAGAAGAGGCTTAGTGATAAATGACCTTCTACAGTACTGCCTTCCCAGTACTTCTGAGTGCATCCCACAGGAGGAAATAATTTTTACATCACAACATCGAGTGAATTCAATTGTTGTATCCCATTTTTACACCCTGTGTTGGAATAAGATATCCACATCCTTTGCAGTCACATCCTACTAGTGCTGATGTTGGGTTTTGACATGTGACTTGCTTTGGCTGATAAAATGTTAATAGACCGACGCTTTTAAATGTGCTGGCATGATCTGGCGGGACTTCTTGTGCTCCTGCTACTGCATGGGAGCATGCTCTGGGGGCCAGCAGAGTAGACCCAAACCAGACCTACCACCTGGTGCCAAGCCCGCCTGAACTCAGCTAAGTCCAGCCAAGATCAGCCAAACCTCACCAACTTGCAGATCTGTGAGAAAAATAAATTGTTGTTGTGAGATTTGGGGTTTTTATGCTGCAGCACCACCCCCATAGTTGACATAAGCTAACATACCCAAACACATATCAAATATAATAAACAAAATTTTGTAAAACAATACTTACCCATGAGGTATACAATGTACTCAGATAGTTTTTTATTGTTTCATATTTTTAAAATGATGGTTACAACCCACAATTTGAAAAGCACTGCTCTAGAGATATTGTTCTTATGGGTTTTTCTTGTTTTTGTTTTTGTTTTTTTACACTCCAACACACCTGAGGGATGTACCACACTGTATATCTACAACAGTGGCTCACTTACCATTTAACCTTAGGGAAACTACCTGACCTCCCTGAGCCTTGGTTTCCTAATCTGTGAAATGGGAACAATAATATCTGGCTAACAGAGTGATCACAGAAGTTCAATAAGATAATGCATGCTAAGTGCTTAGCAAAGAGACTGGTACAGAGCAAGTATTTAATAAAAGCTGTTCTTTTCATTACTGAGAAATTTGGTGAGGAAAAGAAGGAACTAGGGCAATTCCAGAGGTCAGGACTTATCTCTTTAGGATGGGGAACCATGCTGAAGTTACGATATGGTAGAGTGTAACTGATGACACAAGGTCTAGGTAATGAAGAGGCAGGAATCAAACCAGCTGAGGGCTGAAAGCCCTGGAGCAGTGAGGCATTAAGCGCATCTCTGCTCAGCCTTATCTCCTCCATCACCTTCCTAGAGTCTTAAAAGGGATTCAGAGACCTGAATCTGTCACTAACTCCTTCTCCAATCCCACTCTAACTAGTTCCCTCCTCACACTTCTACGCTCAATACCTGAGTGTGAGTACCAGGCCAGCCAGCAGAGAATAATTAGTTGGCATCAAAGAGCAACACAGGGTCACATGAACAAGAGGTAGCTTCACCTCCTCTGAGCCCACATTCTCAACTTCCCCAGGAGGAAACTCCCCGTCAGTCCAGTGGTTAGGACTCCGTGTTTTCACTGCTGTGGCCCGGATTCAATCCCTGGTTGGGGAACTAAGACCCCGCAAGCCACGCAGTGTGGCCAAAAAAAAAAAAAAGTATTCAACTGCTCCACAAACCAGAGAGAAGGACCAGTGTCTGCCAGTTATCCCTGCCCAAGCACCCCCCAAGACTCCGGGAAGGCACATGGCTCCTTCCGATAAGCGAGGGAAGAAGGCACATCATTTATGGGCAAAAAGTAGGGAATGAGCATCAGAAGCAGGTTGTAAAAAAGGCTTCTTTATT
The DNA here is from genome assembly GCF_039906515.1 of Pseudorca crassidens. NCBI lineage: Eukaryota > Metazoa > Chordata > Mammalia > Artiodactyla > Delphinidae > Pseudorca > Pseudorca crassidens. The sequence goes on from NC_090305.1 coordinate 32,747,397, forward strand.
GAGAGCAGCGAGTGTAAAAAAAAAACCAAAACAAACAAACAAACAACAACAACAACAATAAAGGTGTGAGGCAGGGGTGGCCCACTGTCCCATCTCCTCCAGGACCCACCCCTACGTCCCATGCCCTCCCACCCCACACTGCAATTACATACAAAAGCCGCCCACGGTGCATACAAAAAGGGCGGGTTATATAGTGTCAAAAGCTCCTGAAAACTCCTTCATCTGCCAGGCACTTAGGATGAGAAAAGGAGAGAAGGGTGGGTAGGAGGCGCAGGTCTGGGTCAGCGTGCACATGTCCATGGCGGGGGTGGGGGTGGGGGGGGACTCGCTGGCTGGGTCCTCCATGATCCTAGTGCAGACCCCACAGTGGTCCCCAGAGGCCAGAACAATCCAGGACTTGAGTATATTAAGGAAATCCCCTTGAAGCCAGCTCACCTCCAGCCTAGCCCTCCCCCGATGAAGTTGGCAGGTGAGTGGCAGAACTGGACCTGGTGGAGGGGAGGAGACCCAGGCCAGAAATTGGGTTTACCTGAGGCACCCACACTGCCCCTGATGGGGGAAGGGGTGGTAGAGAAAGCTGCCCAGCCCAAAGCCCCAGTCACCCAGTCTGGGTCCAAATCAGCCTCCCCAAGGGCTGAGAGTGAGGAAGAGGAAGAAAGCCCAGGCCCTGCCTGACCTCAGCAGTGCCTGTGGTGCCCGGGCGGGGCCCCTAGGGCCCGAGAGGACCAGGATCTTGCCCATCATGCTGTGGGCACCCCTCAGGAGGTCCTCCCCTGCCCACGCCATCCTGAGGCACAGCCTGCCTGGGCTCCCTCCTCACGGCTTGTTATCCGCGGGGTTGTCTCCCAGGGTGTTGGCGATCTCGCTGAAGGAGGGCCGGTCCTTGGGGCTGAGGGCCCAGCAGCGCTGCATCAGCCGGTAGAGCTTGGAAGGGCAGCCCTCAGGCTGCGGGAGTCTGGCCTTCCCAGCCTGCAAGTCTGCAGAAAGACGGTGGGAAGAGGGTTAGTCAAAATATTTAACCACCTGTCCAATACTCTGTGCAGCCTGCAGTTCCCACAGGCAGCCACGTGAGGGAGACTCTGAGGGACGCTGGCCAGTGTGGATGAGCAAGGATTCAGGGAGTTTATGGAAAGCATCTTGCAAGCAAAGGGGAGGACTCCCCTGATCCCAGCTCTCTCTGGCTGGCGGGGGCAGGGTCCAAGCAGCACAAGAAGCAGCCAATACACAGGGGCTGAAGTGGGGTCAATAGGCAGGCACCAGAGTAGCTGGAGTGAACGCTGGGGACGGGGGCTATTTACCAACCAGTATGAAGGTATTTCGGTAATCTAACAAGTGGGGTGGCCACATCCATGTACGTGCTGATACCAGCCCTGAGAGAGGAGGGCGGGGGCTGAACTGGCCCCGGGACCCTGAGCAAACTCTCCACCTAGAGAACATCTGGAACCGTCTCTCGGAAACAGAGCTGCCTACCTGCCAGCACTTCGTCGTCTGCCTGCCCTCCGTGGGGCATTTCCCCGTGAGTGAACACTTCCCACATCAGCACGCCGAAGGCCCAGACATCAGACTTGGTGGAGAAGTCGCCCTCCAGGATGGCCTCAGGGGACATCCAGCGCAGCGGCACCCAGGCCTGGCGGAAGTGGTAGTACTCACTGTGGGACAAGAGGACACACAGGCATGGGGGTGGGGGGGTGAGGGGCACAGCCTGGGATCCCCGCCTCATCCCAGGTCTGGGTCTCATACCCAAGCTACAGCCCAGATTTTCTGTATCAAGGCATTCAGGGAAATTGGAAACGTTTTTGCTTAGCAAGGGGTGGGGTGGGGGGGTTGTATACTGGATGAAATCTGGAGGCATCCACATGGGGTCTGACGGTTAAACAATTCCCTTAAGAATCAGACTTCACCTAATGTCAATATTTAAAAGCTAATAATCGTACATACTTTCTATATTAAAAGTGTGAAAAATGAACACGTTAAATGAAAAGAAATCTTAAAGAGCTTTACTAGTGATAACCCAATCATGACTAAAGCAACGGTCAGACAAACCAGGGTGAGTCAAAACTGGGATGACTCGAGGGGAAGCTCCCGGAGATTCCAGCGCGATCTCTGGCTACGGGTGCTGAGCTTTAAGTCTTAGCCTTAAAAATAACTACTGAGTTCAGGAAGTTACAGAGAGAACCATACAAATAGTTAAATTCTATAGAAAACTATATAAAGTGTGACTAGTTACTTTTGAAAAAGGTTTATAATTTTTTTATGACTAGAGAAAATGTGTAAGATGAGGGAGCTGTGGTCCACTGGCTGGGACGCCTACTGCACCCTTGGGAGAGGGTGGGAAGGTTCTGCCCCTCCAGGGGCCTCCAGCTTTGGACTAAGCCCTTTCTCACCCCCCCCCACCAGCTGTGTCTGCCCTCTGCCCCTCGCCCACTCCACCTGTGCCCCCTACCTGTTGTACACATCCTTGCTGAGCCCCAGGGCCGACACCTTCACCTGTCTCTGAGCGCTGACCAGGCAGTTTCGAGCGGCCAGGTCCTTGTGCACAAAGCGGTTGTTGGACAGGTGCTCCATTCCCAGGGCCACTTGGGTACACAGAGCCACCTGGAACGAGAAAGGGGCTGTCAGAGCACATCAGGACTGGGGTACTGGCGGACCGCCCTTGACACAGCTCTTGGTGGGGTCTCAGCACCATTAATGTGATGCTGAAGGAAGCCCCAAAACAAAGGCACAACAGCCTGTTCCCTTCTCTGTAAAATGGGAATAACAGGACCTGCGCCTCCTGGGTTGTTGGAGAACTGAATTGAATGAAATAAAGTTTTCGGCCCCACTCCCATGCACAGCAGGTGCTAGATTAAGTGAGTGGCAGGTGGGGTGGGGAGACCACATAGTGACCACCTGCTGAGTGAAAAATAACTGGGCAGTAAGTATAGCTCACATCTTTATGGGCTGCTCCTCTTTTTTTTTTTTACTTCAAAGTTACATATTTTCTACTAGTTGCATTTCATAAAAAACAAAATAAACAATCATATATATCTATATATAAAATATATGTGTGAGCGAAGGTAGAGACACACACACACACACACACACACACACACACACACACACACACACACACAGGTTGCCTCTGAGAAGGGTAGCTGGAGGCCAGAGAGAAAAGGTAGGGAAACTTTTGGTTTATATTTTGGTGTGAACTACATATAGAAAAGTTCATAAAATATGTCTACTTTCACGAATAACTATAACGCCCACACCCAGGTAACAGTCACCAAGTTAAAAAAAGAAACCAATGATAGGCCCCCAGAAGCTCCTCACTGGCTCCTTCCCCATCACAAATTCTCCTCTCTCCTCAAGAGGTAATCACTATCCTGACTTGTATGAAAATAATGTCTTGTCTGTTCTTTACAGTTTTACCGCTGATGCGTATGTTCCTAAACAAACAATACAATTCCATTTTGCCTGTTTTAGAGCCAGATAAGGCTGCAATCATACAAATACGTATATTCCTTTGTGCCTTGATTCTGTCACTTAACATTGCAAGGTTCATCCTTTTTTTTGGGATATCATTGTACTGAGTTCTTTCTCATCATAAACACATCATAATTTATTCCTTCTAATGTCAGTGGAAATTTGTTTCCCCCGCCCCCTGCCAGATTTTCACCATTAAGAACAGTGCTGGGCAACTACTGAGCCCACGTGCCACAACTACTGAAGCGCCTAGAGCCCGTGCTCCACAACAAGAGAACCCACCACAATGAGAAACCCACGCACCGCAACGAAGAGTAGCCCCCGCTCGCCACAACCAGAGAAAAGCCCGCGTGCGGCAACGAAGACCCAACGCAGCCAAAAATAAAATTAAAAAAAAAAAAAAAGAACAGTACTGGGTACTTCCCTGGTGGCACAGTGGTTAGACTCCGAGCTCCCAATGCAGGGGGCCCAGGTTCGATCCCTGGTCAGGGAACTAGATCCTACATGCATGCCACAACTAAGGAGCCCACGTGCCACAACTAAGGAGCTGGCAAGCCTCAACTAAGGAGCCCACAAGCCACAATTAAGGAGCCCACCGGCCACAACTAAGACCCGGCACAACTAAATAAATAAATAGATAAATAAGAGCATGACCTCTCTCTTCCTCCCTCCCTTCCTCCCTCCCTCCCTCTTTAAAAAAAAAAACAGTGCTGTTATGAATGTTCTTATGAGTGTATATATGCATGAGTTTCTCTAAGATACCTCGTGGGGGGTCATGGACTGTGAGTAGCTCTAGCATTACAAAATAATGCAATACTATTTCCCAAAGTGTAAGACAGTTGGGGAGATTTTTCACTGACACCTTTTAAAAGTTTTTGAGCCATGTGAATGTATTACATATAATACATTATATAACATATTAAGTGTAATTATAATTAAGAAATATTAACATTTAAAAAATATACACCAATGCACTGAACGAATATCAACTGAGCATCTACTATACACCACATACAATTGGGTGCTGATGGAATATGACAGGGATGGCAAGACTGGGCTCCTGGTGAGAGGGCAGTCTAGAAGGGAGGTAAGAATTGTACCTGCAGAAGGGTGTCACCAATTGGGGGAAGGTGAGCCATGCCAAACAGAGGTAAAATCGGAGCACCAGGAGAGTGCCTGTAAAGACCAATGGTCCCTATGCCTCTGTCACCTTATCCAATCCTTGGGAGCAACACCAAGGGACACAGGACATGTAGCATTTCCTTGTGTATAAAAACAAGGCAAACAGAAATGCAAAGAGGTCCGCGTGGAAGGTTATTTAACAAGTTACTGGCCAGCTGTGTATTTCTTCCAGCACACAGACTCACTTTCAGGATCCATAAGGGAGAAGCCACCCACCACATACTAAATCACGGAGAGACAAAAGTGGCTAAGGACCAGTATCATGGGTGATCAAGAAAATACTGATCAAGACCTGACAAGGTATCATTTGCCACACATCTGATTGCAAAAGGTCAAAAGTCAGCCTCTAACCTACCTCCAATGGTTCAGAAAAATGCATAATAATAATAATATACAGACACAGAGAATAATAAAGCAAATGGGGCAAAATGTAAACAACTGAATCTGGCTAAAGGGTTTGTAGGAGCTCCTTGAACCATTCTTACAGTCTTTTAAGTTTGAAGTATCAAAGTGAAACAAACATACACACATACATACACACGTCAATAAACACATTAAAAAAATAACAATAAGTAAGTAAAAGCAGCCTGTGTGTGGACCAATGACAGTATGTCACCGATTAACCAAGATTATGGTTTATCTGATTCTATGTCCCTGAAGTTCAAAAAGGAACAAAGGTGAATGTGAGTGGTGGAAGGGCTGCTCCCACATTACCCAGGGCAAGGAGGAGACCAAGCAGTCAGAGAGAAGGGGGTGGGAACACTTGTTGTGCACCTACTGTGTGCCCGGGCCCTGAGCCAAGCTAGCCGCTCCCCTTCTTGCTCTCTGTGAGGTGGGCTCCTCCTCAGCTTTGCCCACAGTCCCAGCCGAATGCCAAAGCCTGGCTCTTTCCTCAACACTGCAGCCGCCTTTCCTGGGTCACCTCACTGTGGATGGGGGCACAGGAAGGGCTGTCTGCCATCAGTGACCCCAGGGGTGGGGTGCTGGCTGTGGACTGGCCCTTCGGCATCCCTGGCTGGCTCCGAGCAGCTTCACCGGCCTGGCTCCCAGGGTCACAGAAAGGCCAGGAGAGGAGCTGAGTCCAAACACTGGGAGAGGGGTCACTCCAGAAACAGATCTTCTCAGTCTGTGTGCTCTGACCAGTGAGATCCCTGCAGGCCCCACTGCCTCCACTGGAGAGTTGCTAATTGTGGTCACAACCTACTAGTATGGCATAAAACCCATTTAGTGAATCTTAACCAGCATTTTTTTTTAAAGGAATAGAAAATATCAGAGTATCACACGTGGTAAGGATAACTATCATTCATGGAACTTTTTTCATTTTTTAAATATACACGTCTGGGACTTCCCTGGTGGCGCAGTGGTTGAGAATCCACCTGCTAATGCAGGGGACAACGGTTCAAGCCCTGATCCGGGAAGATCCCACATGCCGAGGAACAACTAAGATCGTGTGCCACAACTACTGAACCTGCGCTCTAGAGCCCGCGAGCCACAACTACTGAGCCCACGTGCCACAACTACTGGAGCCCGTGCGCCTAGAGCCTGTGCTCTGCAACTAGAGAAGCCACCGCAATGAGAAGCCCGTGCACCGCAATGAAGAGCAGCCACCACTCGTCACAACTAGAGAAAAGCCCGCACGCAGCAACAAAGACCCAACGCAACCAAAAATAAATAAATTAATTTTTAAAAAGTGATACTTTAGAATATTTTAAATAAATAAATAAATATGCACGTCTGTGTTGCATTGTGATGTAAAATGTGCTCTTTTCTTTTTCTTTTTTTTGCTACTGTGGGTCTCAGTCAAAGAAAGTTTAAAAACAATGGTCTACACCTGCGCTGTCCAAAACAGTAGCCCCCTAGACCCGTGTGGCTATTTCAGTTAATTAAAACTTAATAAAATAAAAAATTCAGCTCCTCCGTCTCTCTAGCCACATGCTAAGTACTCAGTAGCCACGTGGGGCTGGTGACCACTGCACTGGACAGCACAGGTATGGAATGTTTCCACCACCTCGGGAAGTTCTATTAGGCAGCACTGATCCCAACCACAACCAGTCTGGACCCATTATATATCCAATATATCGACTGACACTGCATATGCAGACGGGCTGAACGCGGGCCACTACCAAGAGTTAGGGGAAATCTCATCTTTTTGGTGCATTTTCTTTATCAAAAGTGAAGCCACGGGCTTCCCTGGTGGCGCAGTGGTTGGGAGTCCGCCTGCCGATGCAGGGGACGTGGGTTCGTGCCCCGGTCTGGGAAGATCCCACATGCCGCGGAGCGGCTGGGCCCATGAGCCATGGCCGCTGAGCCTGTGCGTCCGCAACGGGAGAGACCAAAACAGTGAGAGGCCCGCCTACCGCAAAAAAAAAAACAAAAAAAAAACGAAACGCCAGGGCATTGTCCAGCCTTGCCCCGTTGTCCGTAAGGGGCAGACAAAGGCTTTTGTAACAAGCCCTCATCAGACTTGGCTTTCCCCTCAGCCCGCCCTCTCTGCTCTGGCTCACAAGCTAAACAATCTGCTGCTAGTCATGGGAACAGAAGACAGAGGTCTTGGCCCAGTGACTAACTTGCTATCTTTCCAGAGAAGCAGTGCTTCTGGAAATACTGGCTAAGCGAGGACAGTAAAAGGGAATTCTGTTAACCCAAGCCAGTTAAGTGTTTCCTTACTGCTGGGCAAGCCGCCATCAGATGGCCACGGGATTAATTTTCAAATGCTGTTATAAACACCTGCACTTCGGTAAAGACCAGATCCACCCCTCCTTTCCAACTTTAGCACCCTGGGGGCTCGCCCGCGTTCTGGCTAAGCCACCGTGACGCTTCCTTGCTCTTCCCAAACAGGCTGCTGCTTCCTGTCCGGCATCTGACTGCTTAAAGCAAAGCGTTGTCCACCAGGTGTGCTAAGCGGCCCCTGCTCCTGGTCCCGTCATTAGCTTGCAGGTGATCCACGGAGAAATCACAGGTTACAGTGCTCCAACTTCAACATCTCCATTATCTTATCAGCTACTCTAACAAGCATCACCTACAATTATGCCACCACCCAGGGCCTGTGTCTTTGATTGCTATCACGATCCCACAGCTATCCTGGAATCCTCCTGAGGCTCCTCCCCGTCCAGGCACAGCACCCTCATTCCGGCTCTAGCTGGCCAGGGAGCACCCTGCTTACCACTCCACCTCCCTTTAAAAACTGAACGTTGGGCTTCCCTGGTGGCGCAGTGGTTGAGAGACCGCCTGCCAATACAGGGGACAAGGGTTCGTGCCCCAGTCCGGGAAGATCCCACATGCCGCGGAGTGGCTGGGCCCATGAGCCATGGCCGCTGAGCCTGCGCGTCCGGAGCCTGTGCTCCGCAACGGGAGAGGCCACGCCAGTGAGAGGCCCGCGTACCGCAAAAAAAAAAAAAAAAAAAAAAAAACAAAACCTGAACGTTTTCTCCTTCTATTCCCCCAGAACCCTAGGAATATAAAGTGGCACAGCAGCTCACTAAATTATTAGCGCCAGAAAGCATCTACAAATTTTAATATAGCTTTCCTAAGAATTTTCATTTTCATGGAATCCCCCAAAAGAAGTGTTTTTCAAACTACTGATCGAGACCCATATGGGTATCAAAACCAATTTAGTGGGTTAAAAAAAAAAAAAGGATAGGATAGGAAATATTAAGTGCATCAAATACAGGGTTGTGAAAGATTAATTTTAGTTGCGTGTGTTTGTATGTGTGTGTTTGCTGGGCCATGATGTAAAATGCATTTTTTAAAATAAATTTATTTATTATTTTTGGCTGCGTTGGAGTCTTCGTTGCTGCGTGCGGGCTTTCTCTAGTTGCGGCGAGCAGGGGCCACTCTTTGTTGCGGTGTGCGGGCTTCTCATTGTGGTGGCTTCTCTGGTTGCGGAGCACAGGCTCTAGGCACAAGGGCTTCAGTAGTTGTGGCTCGCGGGCTCTAGAGCGCAGGCTCAGTAGTTGCGGTATACGGGCTTAGTTGCTCTGTGGCATGTGGGATCTTCCTGGACCAGGGCACAAACCCATGTCCCCTGCATTGGCAGGAGGATTCTTAACCACTGCGACACCAGGGAAGCCCTAAAATGCATTTCTTATAGGAGACTTTAACCAAAACCATTACAAAGCCACTATCCTACTCCTGGGCTCCTTGAACCTTAATGAGCTTAAGAATCAGCTGGAGAGCTTGTTTAAAAAAGGCGGATCCGGGCTTCCCTGGCGGCGCAGTGGTTGGGGGTCCGCCTGCCGATGCAGGGGATACGGATTCGTGCCCCTGTCCGGGAGGATCCCACATGCCGCGGAGCGGCTGGGCCCGTGAGCCATGGCCGCTGAGCCTGCGCGTCCGGAGCCTGTGCTCCCCAACGGGAGAGGCCACAACAGTGAGAGGCCCGCATACCGCAAAAAAAAAAAAAAAAAAAAAAAAAAAAATGCAGATCCTCAGACCCCACTCTCACAGATTCCGCAAGTCTGAGGTACGGTCCATAAATCTCCAATTTTTTTTTTTAAAGCAATGCCCTTCCCCCACCATCCAATGCAGAATATTGTCCTTGGAGAGTATGAAACCCAACTTACTGAATTTTCCCCATCAAGTTCAAGACACTTGGGCAAAAAAGTGTGGAGAGATCTTCAGCAACAGTGGTGACGACTCTCAACCAAAGAGAGTCCCTCGGATCACGTGATGGAAATAACTTCCCGTCACCTGCCTACGCCCCTGTCCCAGCCAAAGCAACATACCTAAACTCCTCTTCTTCCCACCATTCACCTACTTCTTGTCCTTGAGACTTGAACTCGAATGCCTTTCTCTACCAGGAGACCTTTGTTAACCACACTGTCCACCTAAAGGACGTGGACGTCTTCAACGTCTCTTATTTTATGTCTCTCACTTGCTTTCTGTGTCTTACCTGAAGTCTGTAAGGCACGCGCCATACTCACTTACCCAAGCTCTCCCACTAGATCCTAAGTGCCCCAAGGACAGGCACAGTCTCAATTTTGCATCCCCAAGGGCCCATCATGCCAGATTCACTGGCTCCACGCGTGCCCTGATTTGTGAGCTCTGGGGTCCTGACATCCCACCCAGCTGGAGAAGCACGTCCTGTCCTGTGGCTTTCCATATACAGCCATAGCAGACAATCCTGTGGATTCTCGGAGATGGAGGCAGGGGCACCATGTCAGGAGGCCAGTTCACACGCGGAGGAGGAAGAAACACGCTCAGGGCCACGCCCAGCCCCGAAGGCCCCTAGACGCCCAGGCTGCCTGCTGCTCCTCCAGCTCAGCGTCCAAGGCAGGCGACAGAAGTCCTGCTCCAGCGGCCAAGGTGAAGGGCAGCTCTTCTCTCCGAAAGCAACGTGGCCACACACAGGCACTCACAGGCTCCATGACTGGGACAAGTCACCTAATCTCTCTAAACCTTGGCGTCTTCACCCACAACTCGGACAGCGACATGTATCGCAGAGGATCACCGTGATCGCTGAGGTAAGTACTTACACGGGGCCTGGCCCACAGGATGCCTTCAACCAGTGCACTGCTGTTAGGTAACTGCCCCGGGTCCTGGCCCACCTTGGGGGCCTCGACCCGCCCCCGTCCTCACCTTCTGCTTCGTGCTGAGGGGCTGCGACTTCAACTTTTCATCCTTGCTCTTGGAAATCCTCAGGAACTGTTTGAGGTCTCCCTGAGGAAAAGCCAGGCGTCTCTGTCAAGTCAGAGTCCAGCCGGTATCTCCAAAGCATCCAACCCAGCAGGTGCTCACAAGGTACCCGCCCCGGGGGGGATGGTGGGTGGGGGGGTTGAGGAGCTCTGACCTGAACGCCCAATCCCCAGCCCAGACCCCCTCCCATGGGGAGTGTCCAGTGGGAATTAAAAACTATAGGAAGTGCCTCCTAGAAGCTCTCACGTCGGAAAGGGAGGAGGACGGTCATTGCCAGATGGGCAGGTGAGGAAGCCCCTGCCCTGAGGGAGCCAGGAGAGGAAAACCCCACAGCCCCCAACCCTCCGTCTTCACGGGGTCTTCACGGACCCCAGACAGGAAGGCTGTGTCCTCCAGACATAACGAAGAGGGGACACCAGCGGCAAAAACATGCACAAAGTGCTCACGAGCACTCGCTAACGGAAAGTCGAGGGTCACTCCGCCCCCTTCCTGCCCCGAGCTGGGGAGTTTGACAAGCAGCAGCTCGAAGACCAAGGGGATTAGGCCTAGATGGGCGAGGGAATGAAGGGTGAGGGGTGGAGCTGGGCGTGCCAAGCAGGGTGGAAAGAGAAGGCTAGTGGCTGGGTTAACACTGTCCCTCAAGTGGTGCAGGCTGCAGGGAAAGAAGGAAAGCCAGTTTCTGAGCAGCGGGCAGAGGGAGAAGCCGGAAGAACCTGGGCCCCACCCCCAGACATGGGGCTGGCAGACGGGGTGCGGGTCAACGAAAGGTGGGTGTCGGAGAGCTGGGGGGACAGGAGGCTGAGCATCTCAAGGTGATGACAGCAGGTTCTCACGGTGCCCCCCACCCCCCAGGTCAGAGCACTGCCCAGCCCGAGACAAGCAGGGCCCCGGCCAGCAGCATACCAGGTCCACATACTCCAGCACCATGTAGTGGGGCTCGGCCTCCCGGCACAGTCCCAGCAGCCTCACCACGTTGGCGTGGTTCAGCTTCCCAAACATCTCGAACTCCCTCCGGAAGTCCAGCTGCTGCTGCTCGTCCCGGCTCTGCAGGCTCTTCACAAGCACCAGGGTCTCTGGCACCCCCTCCTCCAAGCCCTGCGCCTTTGCCAGGAACACCTCCCCAAACTCGCTCTTCCCTGCGGACACACGTCTGAGTCGGCCAGCAGCCTTCCCCCGAGCAGAGAAAGCCCCTGACTTGGGAGGCACCTGGCTTGTGTCACACAGCAGGGAGTCTCTCTGCTCCACCCACCTGGACCAGGCGGTGGCCCCAGCTGTGTGGGTGACCCTGAGCAAACCACTTCCCCTTCTGCCCTGGGCCTGGCAGTTGCTAACAGTGAAATAAAGGGGTCAGATTAATAGTACTTTCTAGAGGGTGGTCTGTATGAGAATTTTAGGTCATTCACCATAAATAGATCTTAGTTCTACATTCTAACCTATGCTCAGAAAACATTTAACTAGCACAGATCCGTAACTTTCAGAGTTATTCCTAAAACAAAGCTAACTTTAGTTGATTGCTTTTTAAAGGTGAGGGAGAGTCAATCTAAATAAAACATCAAGTGAATAATACACAGGAATGACAAAATCTGTGGAGGTGGGGTGTGGACAACAGGTGGGGGACACACTGGACCGGGCCTCTCCAAAGCTCCCTCCATTTCTGATGTTCTGGGCCTCAGGGACTCCAGAGCCACCAGCCCTAGCGCAGCCCCAAGACAGATCAGAGTCTGTAGTTAAGCAGGGGTGATGATGGCCAAGGCAACACACCCAGTGTGGTGATGGGCTGCAGGCTGGCCCGAGGGAAGTGCATCTTGTCACTTGTGCTGTGGCGTTTGTTGGTGGCCGCGGAGCTGGAGCCCAAGCTGGTCAAGGCCACTTCCTCTTGGATCTCTGCTGAGGGCTGTCCGTTCTGCAGAGGGCCGCCTGGGAAGAAGGGGCAGGGAGGGTGTCAGGATAAGACCTGACACTCTGGCCACCATGGCGGGGACTGCAGTTCTTTTCCACAATCTCCCACTTCCACCAAAGGGGTCCAATTCTGGGGTCCCACACAAAATCCACACACAATCCAACCGATGAACTGATGGGGCTGGGGTGAGGGAGACAGGCATCCCTTAGGGTATGACCACTTATTGACACAGCCGATTACAACTTTTGAAATGGAAAAAACTGCAGAAGTCTTATCTGAGTCAATGGTCCCTGGACAGCATGGTGACATAAGGGTTTTTGCTTTCATAGGGTCTCCTGCAGGCACAAAGGGAAAATCACAACAAGGGAAACCCAGGCCCTGCTCCTGAACTCCTAAACTGAGAGGGGAGACCCAGCAATGTCCCCAGGGGGCTCCCAGTCGGAGGAGAGAATGGCAGGAGGAGGGAAACAGGCAGACAGATCGCCCCTGGGGAATCTCAAAGACTAATGGGGGGAGACAAGGTGTGCAAAGAAACGTGAACACATATACTTAAATTATGTCTGTGGTTTCGAACTGCAGGGAGAAGGCAGGGAAACGTAGGAGGCTGGCCCAAGAGGCTCCAACGAGCAAGATGTAAGCCAGGTTGCGCAGAAGCCAAGGCCCAGGGAATCGGCCAACTCCAGGCTTCCAGCTGGGATTGGGGCAGGGGGGCGGCGGGGGAAGGGGAGGGGGGCGGTAAGGAGCGGCTCTGCTCTGGCTTCAGCAGTTCCCTCCAGCGCCACAGCGCTGTCCTCCGTGGCCACGGGAGGGCGCACAGCACCTGCGCACAGCACCGCCTCCCTCTTCCTGGGCCTCCCTCCTCCAGGGCCCCTCACCGTTGAGGCACTCCATCTCTGGCTCCTCGCCCTCCGGCTGCTTCTGAAGCCGCTTGGCCTTGCAGCGCTTCTTGCAGTAGAACATGAGGCCCAGCACGGCAATGATGTAGGCCACGGCGGCGCCCACCGACAGCCCAATAGTCTGGATCATCTTGTAAGGCGGAGGGCTGCCCAGGCCCTCCGACTCCTCCAGCACCGGCTTGTCTGAGAGACATACAGATAGGTGTGAGCAGGGGCCGCTGAAGCAAGCCCAGCCCTACTTCTCTACTGGCTGCTCCCTACTGCACACATAAGACAACCTCCCAGACACTTGGCCTGACCAAGCCAGAGCGACCCAGGGAGGGTCACCACCAGCAATGGCATCAACAAGGGCCAGGTCCTCAGGGCCCCACCAAGGCCAGAGGGAGCTCTGCAGGAGTTGAGGCCAGTGATTCCCAAGCTGGCTCTGCATCTGGACACGAGGCCGGGGACACACCTAAGAGGCACATCTGTCGGCCCCACCACAAACCCACACTGTTTGCTAACAAGCTTCCTTAATGACTTAACATCATGAGTCAGGCTCTGAAGAGCTGCATCTGGGAACTTTTGGTTTAGAATCCCAGCCATCGCCCAGCACAGAGTGGTTCTTCAAGAAAAGTATTGGTAGGGACTTCCCTGGCGGTCCAGTGGTTAGGGCTCTGCACTTCCACTGCAGGGGGCATGGGTTCAATCCCTGGTCAGGGAACTAAGATCTTTCATGTGCGGCATGGCCAAAAAATAAATAAATAAATAAATAAATAAAGAGAAACGTATTTGCAGAAGGGATCTTCTAGTCTAGGGGCTTTCAGTGGCCTCGGGTCCCATGGAGAAAGAGGTGCCTGGAGGGAGAGAGGCCCAAGGGGGAGGCCATGCAGGATTCCCCAACTCTCACACACACCCAGTGGCTTCAACCAAGGAGGCTGTCACTTCACCTTACTCATTTAAAGTTCCACATAAAACTTTGTCTAGAAAACCAGTTCTGCTGCTAAACCAAAAAAAGTTTGAAACCTCTCATTTAAACCACGCCCACCTTACAGACAGAGAAAAAAGCCCCTGGGGAGGAAATAACACCTGCAAGGGTACAGAGGTGGTTAACAAGAGAGGCCAGACCCAAACTCCAAGTCCCTGACCCTAGTCAGGGTGTTTCACCTGACACACCATCCTCTCTGGGCCTCCAGGGTAAAGGAAACTTGTGCTGCTGCTTCCTGGCCTGATCCCCTCCCTGCCCACCCAGGGACCTGTAGGGAGACCTGGGAGGAAGCATTTTAGGACAAGGGCACCATCCCCTGACTTCCCCGGAACAGGCACACACCCACTAGCCGTGGAATGTTTAAGGGAGAGCCCAGGTCCAGGCAAGGAACCTGAGACTGACGGTGAGGTGGCCTGGTGGAGGGGACACAGCTGAATGCCCGCGCCCACCGCAAAAATGGTTTCGTGCCTTCTGTGTACAGGGGCCGATGAGCACAAGGATGAGAAAGAAGTGAGGTGCCCCCACTTCCGGTGCAGGACACCCCTCCGGGTCCCATACCCACGACATAAAGGGGGGCCTCCGTGTGCTTGATGTTGCAGCTGTTGCCCGCGATGCAGGTGTAGCGGCCCGAGTCCTCGGGGGCAACATCGTGGATCACCAGGGAGCCGTTCTGGAAGATGTGCATCCTGCCAGGAGAGAAGTCACAGCGTTGCCCACCAGGCCAGCTCCAGGGAGACTGGGCTGCAGGAGAGGCAGGGTGGGGGTGGGAAGGAGACAGCCTACCTGGGTCCCAGCTTGGTGGGGTCCAGGATACGGTCTTTGCCCTTCCACTGAATGAGTGGCTTGGGGTCCCCCTGGGCCTCGCACCGCAGCAGGGCCGTGTGGCCCTGGTACACGGTCGTGCGCTCCGGCTCCACCTTGAAGGTGATGAACACTGGATGGGAAGAGCCCGGTGAGGGGCAGGGAGCACTGAGCAAAGGGGCTGGCGGGGTGCAGGCAGCTGCCCCACAGGGCCCGCCAGCCCCAGCCCCAGCCCCCTGCACGGTCGCACCTGCCACGGTGAGCTGGACGTGGGCACGGATCTGGCCCTGCAGCCCATTGGAGGCGATGCAAGTGTAGTTGCCGGCATCATTGCGGGTCACCCTGGCGAAGTGCAAGGTCCCAGCGTTGTCCGTCACCCACTCTGGAAGGCTGCTCCCATCTACAGGGGCAACATTGGGGAATGATGGGATGGACCAGAGTCCCATGAGTGGCCAGCAAAGCCCTCAGTCACTCGCCTCTACTGAAAAACACGGCATCGCTCCTGGCTATTCGCAGACAAGATCCAAACGCCTGAGCCAGGCATTGGGAGTCCCTATTACTTACTCCTTTTCCAATTTTTCAGTCTCACGTCCTTCTACTGCCCTGTATAACGTTCCACTTCCACCAAACCGGACTTCTGGTTGGGCTTGGAATGTGCCTTGCTCTCACCCTCACTGCCTGTCACTCTCCACTCCTAGAACCCATTCCTGCTCTTTGCCATCGTCCCACCCATTCTGAGTCCCACCCCCCACAGACAGCTCCCCCAGACACCTGAGCAGAGACAGCCCACTTGCTGCTCAGAATCTACAACCCCCCTCTCTCTCACTGTTAATGGGAATGTAAAAACCTTTTAAAAAAACAATTTGGCCATTCGCATCAAGGGTTGTAAAAACGTGCATACCCTTTTATACATAATTATTCCATTTCTGGGAATCTTTCCCAAACGAAATAAACCCAAGTCCAGAAAAAACTCTGCCTCAAGATGTTTATTGCAGCAATAAAAAGACAGAGAGAGAGAGAGAGACAGAAAGAGGCAGAGAAAGGGAGGGAGGAAGGGAGGGTGGTTAACAACCCAAATGTCCAACATTTAGGGGATATTTAAGTAAATTACAGTGAATCCAATCATTGGAATATTATTGCAATCATCAAAACCAATGTTTATGTACAAAACCACGGGGAAATGCTTGATAATGTTAAGTAAAAAAAGATAAAATTACATACAGTTATCTGCATCTTCCATTTCTATAGTAAGCATGACTCAACTCATGGAAGTATAATAAGTGAAAATTATATGTACAGTAAAACTGCTATGTAAAAACAAAAAGATGTACACACAAAAAGGTACACACCCAGAGATGACTGATGGTGGGATTATGCATTATTTTCTGCCAAAATTTTCTAAAGGATTACTTTTACATTGGAAAGGATGACTATTTTGAAAACAGGGAAAGGACTTTACGGCCCTGTCTGGACCAATCCAATCATTTGTTGCCTTGAGTCGTCTTATATGTTGTTTAATGCTGTAACCTGACCTCTTTTGTGTCTGGCTTTTTTTTTTCTAACTGGACCATAAATCGGCCCCTACATTTCTTGTCTATCCCAAAGTTTTGGGCACTCAGCTCGTCCTCAGACAGGCATACATCTGACCAGTGGACTGCCTGCTGCCCCCACCCCATGCTCACACAGTACCCACCTGCCCGGACCCACTTAATAGTGGGCTTCTCTCGGCCTGTGGCTGAGCAGGGAACCGTGGCCTCCTTGTCAAACTCCATGCACTGCTGCGGCCGGGGCGGTGGTGTGAACTTGAGCTTTTCTGTTTCAGTAGCAGAAAAGGGGAGGAATTGAGGCGGCAGGCCTGAAGATTCTGGACGCTGCTGCTCCCTCCCTGGTCCTCTCCTGCCCAGGAGGCCAGGCGCCAGCTCACCCAGCACTTGGACGCGGGCCTGGGCCTCGATGCTGCCAGCGGGGGTGCTGCTCACGCAGCGGTACCACGTCCCGTCGTACACCTCCACGCTGTTGATGCGCAAGGTCCCGTTCTTGAAGACCTCGAACCGCGAGTCCTGCAGCACAGAAGATGTGCCTGAGAGCAGGTCTCGGCCTACCCCCCATCATCATCTCCCTGGGGGACAGCCTCGGGGTGGGGGGAAGCGAGCCTTGGAGGTGAGCACAGAGGACTCCGTGTCCCCGCCCCACCCCCCCCAGCAGTAATCCCCGTTCTCACCTCCGAGATGAGCATCTGGTTTCTGTACCAGGAGACTGTGGGTTTGGGTGTGGCCTGGGTCAGGCAATGCAAGTAGCCTGGCTTGCCCTCCTCCAGCTGGCTGTCTTGGGGCTTCTCCAGCCACGTGGGCACAGCTTAGAGGGACAGGGAGGAAACAGAAGGTTGACCAACCCATCTACAAAACCAACAGATCCAATCCCAAGAAATTCTAATACCCTCCCCCCCAACCCCAGCCCTGAGATTAGAAACCCTTGTCTGCTCCGGCGATAACTGCAGCCATGACCCCTTAGTGAAGGCCCATGTGCCGGTACCTTTTGAACATTATCCTAGCTAATGATCACAATATACCCCCAAGGTATTTATTTTTATACCCATTTTATAGATAAGACAACAGAGGTTCAAAGAAGTAATGGTGATTTATTAATCCATGATAGAGAGAGGATTGAAAACTGGTCTGCATGACTCCAAAATCCTTGCTTTCTTTATTACACCATAACGTTCCGAGGCTCGGTCCCTGAATCTCTGTTCCGTTTTAGCCATGCTCATCCCCTGAATGATCTCATCCAGTCCACGGCCTTCAGTACCATCCAAGTGGATGAGTCCCAAATACACAGCCTGGCTCCTGGCCTCCCCCCAATGAACTTCAGACCTGCAAATCCTACCGGCATTTCCAACTGGATATCTAATAGGCACTTCAGGCTTTATACGTGCAAAAGAGAATGCTCAATTTCTCCCCAAACCTGCTCATCACAGTTTTCTCTATCTCAGTAAATAGCACCACTATCCAGCCAACTGTATAAGCCAAAAATTTAGTTGACTTCTCTCTCTACGGCTCCCCCTGCCATCACATTCATTCTATACAAACCTCATCTACCTCAGCTCTAAAATGTATCCTAACTTTCACCACCTCCCACCTCCACCGCTACCACCTCTGTTCAAGCCCCTTAAACACCTCCCCTAGAGGATTACAGTCATCTATTAACTGGTTTCCTGTTTAGACTCTTGCCCCTAACAGTCTAGTCTTCTCAGAATAGCCAGAGTCACCTTTTGAAAATGTCACTCTCACACTCAGTCCCTGCAAGGATTTCTCATCCTCTGACTTGGTGGAGCAGACTTTGCAAAGATGGCTTTAAACAGTCCTCCCATCTCTTGCTTCTCTTTGTAATGTGGCGTTGCCACTTTCCCATCAAGAGGCAGGGTCTATTTCTCTACTGCCTGGAATCTGGGTGGCCTGTGACTTGCCCTGTCCAATAGAATATAGTGGACAATGTCTAAGCTAATGCCTTGAGAAGGCTTGCAGGATCCACTTTTGCACTCTTGGAACCCAGCCTCCACGTGAGAAGCCTGAGCTAGTCTGTTGGAGTGGCTGTGTGGAAGGGAACCAAGGCACCCTGGTCGATATCCTCCCTCAACTGCCAGACTGAGCGAGGCACCTGAGGGAGGACATCAGGGAACAGCCAGCCACCAGCTGACGTACCAGCTGCCGCCAACAGCACATGGAGCTGAACCATACCCACAGAATCAATCATGAGCAAATCGGTGGCTATTGTTTCATGTTTTGGACTGGTTTGTTACACAGCAGTAGCTAACTGGTACACTTGTATTACAAACCAAAGTCCTTACCATGTTCTTACAAAGCTTCATATGATCTAATCTCTGCCTCTCAGACAACCTCAACCACACTCACCATCACTTATTCAACACAAGCCACACAGGCTACTGCTGTCCCTTCAATTTACAAGCCCATTTCTTGCTCAGGGCCCGTCCACGTGGTTCCCTCTTTAATTTAAGCATCAGCTCAAATACCACCTTCTAAAGAAGCCTTCTCTAAACTCCCCCTGGCCCTCATGCCATCTCTCTGTCACTTACCCTATTTGATTTTTCTTCATGGCTCTGCTGCCACCTAAAATCATATATTTGTTCATTCAATTGTTTTCCTTGCTTGCTTTGTTGCTATTAGACTACGCGCTCCACAAGGGGAAGGATTTTTGTCTGCTTTGTTCATTGCTGCATTCCCAGTACTGGGAGCAGTGCCCAGCACAAAGAAGGCACTCGATAAAGCTGTTGATGGAATGCAGGGATGGAGTCCTTCCTCCTCCGAACTGTACCCACGACCCCTTCGCACCAGTCCAGCCCTGCGTGCGTCACGCACTCTCTCTAATTCCACAGGTCTTCTCAGGGAGCAGTGCAGGCACAGGGCACTGTTGGTGCCTGTCAAAAGACTGATCAAAGCCAGCACTCCCACCTCCAGCACGCATATGCCTCACTTGGAGCATATGCTGAACACTCTTTGTCTGGGCCCACCCCCAGAGAGGCCGGGGGCAGGAGATGTGGAGTGTGGTCCCAGATTCTGTATTTTTAAAAGCATCCCCGGGACTTCCCTGGTGGCGCAGTGCTTAAGAATCCGCCTGCCAATGCAGGGGACATGGGTTGGATCCTGGTCCAGGAAGATGCCACATGCCGCGGAACAACTAAGCCCATGAGCCACAACTACTGAGCCCACGTGCCACACTACTGAAGCCCGCATGCCTAGAGCCCGTGCTCTGCAACAAGAGAAGTCACCACAATGAGAAGCCTGCGCACCACAATGAAGAGTAGCCCCTGCTCACTGCAGCTAGAGAAAGCCCGCAAACAGTAACGAAGTAACAAAGATCCAACGCAGCCAAAAATAATTAAAAATAAATAAATAAATAAAATGCAAAATTAAAAAATAATAATAAAAAAATAACAGCGTCCCCAATGAAACAGGTGAACAACAGACCCCGACTGGAGAAAGGCTGATCATGGCTGCTTGCATTTGTCCGCACGTCGCTGTGGAAGTGTCCTGAGCGCGTGTTACCTGGATGCTGCAGCTTCCCACCCGAACCAGGTCCCTGAGCACGAAAGTGCATGTCTCCTAGGTTTTAGTATCTTAATGGGAATAATACCACCACAACTTCCAAGTGTACAAAGCTCTTTTCATGTTTGAAATCTTTTTGAATTTTTGCAATTTACCTACTTGGAAAGATGTAGAGGTAAATGGAAGAAGCAGGTTGCAAAATGGTATGTGTGTGTGTATGAATTTGTCTCGGATATCCTTTTAAATTATCATAAACGTCTGACACAGGCATGGTGTAAATAAATAAATCTCTATGCCTGTAGCAAGGGTATATAGGTCTTTATCATTTATTTCACAAGTCATATGTTCACTGTAGAAATTTGGAAAGTATAACAACAAATAAAATAATTACTACCTATAACTCTGACACATCACCTTCCCCAAAAAGAAAAGGAAAGATCTTTTTTATCTACTTCACTGATCTTTCTGGCCATCTAGTAGGGAAGGTAGTGAGTTATTAAGCCCTATTTTATGGATGAGGAAACTGACGCCTGGCAAGGCAGGTGACTTTCTACCCGTGGTCATTCCATGCACTGGGGACGGAGTGGGACCTGGGTCTCAAGACTCCCACTCTGTTGCTTTGTCCTCTGCAGCCAGAGGACCACTTTTCTGGCACCACAACCTCTGTGCCTGACTCGCCACTGTCCACTCCAATATCACCTCCCAACGGCTGACTGGTTCCCAAGCCGGCAGGGCTCAGAGCTGAGGCAGGGCCTCAGGTGAGCACCAGGGAAGCCTCTATCCATCACACCCAGAGCCCAAGACCTCCTGGGACCTGGGCTCCCCTCCTCGCCTCGCCCTTCAGGGCAAAGGTGCTCACTGGCCACGGTGATGTTGACATCCTGTCTCCGCCAACCAGCCAGGTTGGCTGCATGGCAGGTATAGACACCAGCATCGCTCTCGGCAGTGCTGGCAAATACCAGCTCATGGCCCTGCTGGTAGACTCTGCCGTGGGCAGGCAGACGGGCTCCCGCATGCTCCCACCACACACTGGGCTCCGGCAGACCCTGGGGGGGCGGGCAGGCCACACGCTCCTCGCTGCCAGCCGTGAACACCCGTGGCTCAAATGGTGGCATATCTTCAATCTCTGCAGGGATGGGAGCAGACAGCCTGGTTACTGTGGGGCCCAGGGTACCTGACGTTCTCCCGCAGCAAGCCTTGCCCTTTCCAGCACGAGCCCTCCCCGTGACCTTCAGCATTTCCTCTTCCAAGCCCAGCATCCTCTTCCTCCCTCTGCCCTCCAAGCTGCTCTGAGTGGAAACAGGAGCCTAAATCTCTACGTGCCCACAACGTTGAAGGCGGCTCCCACCTCGGCACCCCAGACCCAGGGACCCACCTGCCAGGTGGAGAGTGGCCTCCAGGATGACAGGAGGGCCCCTCTGGCCCTGGCCTACGCAGCGGTAGACCCCTGCATTGCGCGGCCGGACCTGGGTCAGCAGCAGGGACCCGTTGGCAAACACCGTGGCTCTGCGGACGTGCGGGGGGCTGTGGAGGGGAGAGAGTGCTCTTTGAAAGGAGTGGCCCACAGGCCTTCTTCTGGAGGGCGGCCAGTGGAACCCCATCCTGCACAGGTCAGATATGCAGGAAGGAATCAACCAGGAACAGGGCAGAGAGAAGGAAGCCAACACGCCACTCTGGTGTGGGCGTGTGTGCCTGTGTGTGCACGTGTGTGCCTGTGTGTGCACGTGTGTGCGTGCGCTTGTCCGCGTGTATGTGGAGGTGTGTATTCTAATTACAAGAGACGCAGCTTTGGGGCAGCCAGGCGAGCAGCAGTGCAAGTGGGAGGCAGCAAGCAATCGATGTGGAGACAGAGTCAAGATACGCCTGCTGGTAAAGCAGCAACTCCAGCACCAGAAGTCCCTCAGACGCACCAGACGGACTACTGATGATGTCCTCAGGGCTGCAGCCAGGCGGGATCCCAGCCCACAGCCTAGGGAGCCACACCTCCAAAGGACCATGGCCACACCTGACACCACACAGGTGGTGTGGTCTCTGCTCTCATAGGGCCTGGATGAGGACAGAAGTCCCTATAGAGGCCTGACACCTCCCGGCACCTTCTAGTAATGTCTGCTTCTTCCAAAAAATGTGCGTGTGCGTGCATGTGTGTGAGTAAGGTATCCTTGCCCTCCAGGACCTTCCTGTGCAGACTGTGATCCCCCAGGTCCCCTGTGTCCCTCCATCCTTGGGTCTCTACCCCCCCATCCCAGAGGACCCATGTGGGCAGAAAGGGAGGAGAGAAAGTAGCAGAGCCATCGCTGGCTCACACAGTGTGTCTGTGGGAACTGGAAAAAGATGCCCTTCCGGGAGACCCTTCCCTTTGTTGGAATCATTTTGTAACAGGAAGACATTCTACTGCCATCTGCTGGAAAGTCGAAGTAATACACGTATAGATCTATGATGTCTGCGATAAGAACTTCATTCCCTTTTAGAGAACCATACACAACTTCTATCACCATACTGGAAAGCTGCTGCCAGATGCCTTACCGGCTGCGGTTAGTGATGGGAGTCTCATCCTCAAAGACCCACTGCAGGCTCGGGGGCGGGTGGGCTGAGAACTGACAGTGGAACATGGCCTCCTCATTCCTTGCCACTACCACGTCCTGGGGGGCCAGTACCACCCTGGCAAAGCTCTCATCTGGGGTGAGGGAGGCACAGACACATGAGCAGGCAAGGTGGGGAGGCCCCTCCCCCATCCCCAACTCACCTTCTCCATCCCTGCCCCAGGCTCACCAGCAATGCTCAAGGTGAAGTTCTGACTGCTGCAGGCCTGGCCAAAGGCATTGTGGGCACAGCAGGAGTAGATGCCACTGTGCTCAGGGCCGGCTGGCCGGAGGGTCAGGTTCTTCTCCTTACTGCTGACCGTGTGGTTGCTCTGACCATCAGACAGGGCGCTCCCATCTTGGAACCACTGGTAGGTGGGCCTGAGGGGCCGAGGGGGTCAGTAGCAGGGGGGCAGGGGGGTCTCAGGTGGCCGGCAGGGAGGGCCAGAATCAGAGGGTCAGGGCTAGACCCCTCAGTTTACAAATGGGGAAACTGAGGCCTGGAGAGGGACCGTGACTTGCACAGAGGCACACAATTCAGGGGCAGAATCTGGCTGAGATTCTAGATTTCTCAGCTCCCAGAATCCAGGATCACTCCACAGCACAAGGCTGCCCCTTCTCTGGTGACCAGGGCCCAGTGTGGAGCAGCATGGGGCAGGGGCGGTGACAGAGTCCACAGTTTGGGGAGACAGCTCTTGACATCAGTCCAGAATAACCCTTTCCCTCCCCACCCTCAGTGTCTCCTTACCGAGGGTGCCCGTCAATGTGACAACGCAACATGACCTGGGTCTGTGGCTGGATCTCGGCTTCCGAGGCTGGATGCTTCAGGACCACGGGACCGGACTCAATCCCTGGAGCAGAGGCCATGGTTGCAGAGTGAGGGGCGGGGCAGAGCAAGGGTGAGAGAGCAGAGGAGGAGGACAAGCAGGAAACGATGGAACCTGGAGGCTCTGGAGCCAAGGGACACTGGGGCACACTGCCTCACTGCTCCTGCCATTTGCAAAAGTATCTGGCAGATCAATGGGTTCAAGACTTGAAGGAGAAAAAAAATAAGTTCTGGAAAAATTAAAACGTTTTAACTTCCTCTTATCCACACAAGCAGAGAGCTGACCCCAACTGCATTCTCCCTGCCCCATTCAACTGGAAATGGGAGAAGCTGAGGCAAAGGAGGAGTCCCGCAGGGCTCGGGAGTTGAGGGTCTAGAGGGAGGGGGCGGGCACAGCTCCCGGCTCTCACATTTGATGTTGAAGGAGGCGTTGGCACTGCGGGCCTCCTCTCCGGTGGCATCATCCCGCGCCACGCACTGGAAGGCTCCCGAGTCCTGCAGCCGGTCCACAGCTGCGAAGCTCAGGCTGCTGCCCTGGGCGAAGCGCCGTTCGGTGTCCTGGACTGGGGCCCCATCCAGCAGCCAGTACACGTGCACTGGGCCTGGGGCCTCGACCTCACAGCGGAGCAGCGCCCGGCGCCCCTGCAGCGCATCCTGGGAGGATGGCTCCTTGATGAAGACAATGGTTGCCTGGGCACCTGCAGATGGGGAACACGGGAGAGGCAGGGTCAGGGGGAGCTGCAGCCACTGTTCTAACACAGGTCACCCACTGTCCTGTGCACAGGAGACGTCCAGTAAGTGCAAGTGAGAAGGATCATTAGACCACAATTGCCAAGTGTCCACTGAGGAACGTTTACACTGTGCTGGGCGCTCCGCAGGATACAAAGATGCGGTACCCTCCAGGACGCTAGTCTGGAGGCGGACCCAGGATAAGGCAAAGCTCGTGCCAAATGAATGATGTGGGCAGTCGGTGCCTCTAGAACACCGAAGAGGGAGGGAGCCCCAAGGGCTAGGGGAAGGAGGGGATTAATGCCACATGGGACACTCCCTAGAGGAAGAGGGCCTTGGAGCTATGGGACCAGATCATAGGAAATGCCAGACCAAGGAGCGGGGAACATCAGCAAGCAACCCTCCCACCATCTTCAGAATGCAGGACACTGAGCAAAGTTAAATCATGATCCAAAGAGCTTCTTGGAAGGATTACTGGCACTCACATACCCGCTGAGGGTCCAGCATCAGAGCTGGCCACAGGTCAGGGAGGCGGTTCTGAATCCCATCCACAGACCACTCTGCAGCCCAGCATTCCCCAGGGGCGTCTTTGGGAGAACCCATCCCATCACAGGAGAAGCCAATATTCTCTTGAACTGGCATTATTCCCAAAGACATGCCAGGGCCACCCCCACGTCCTTCTCTCCATCCTTAAGGATCCGTCTGTGGCCAAGGCTGGCTCTTCTGTGCTAGGTGAGAGGTGAGCTAAGTGGTCCCAGGTTTTCACCTGAATCCACTCCTCCTCCTGCATGGCTACAGTTCAGCTCTGGCAGGGGTCAGGGGGGTACCCTCGGGGGAAGGGGCCCTGCAATCAAAGGTGGAACTGTAGCCAAACAAAGGGGAGAGTGAAGAGCCTGTGCAGAGTGGCAGATGGGCTGGGGAGGCGGAGGGCAGGGCCACGCAGGTGGCATAGTTACCAAGCCAGGAATAATACACCGGGCTTTGTTCCTGGTCCGTGTGGGCGCCCTGCAGAGGCCCAGAGCTGCAGAGCCCGGGACACCAGCCGCCTGGGGAGTTTGGCAGGTG
Organism: Pseudorca crassidens; assembly: GCF_039906515.1. Taxonomy (NCBI): domain Eukaryota; kingdom Metazoa; phylum Chordata; class Mammalia; order Artiodactyla; family Delphinidae; genus Pseudorca; species Pseudorca crassidens. The sequence continues at coordinate 32,772,498 of NC_090305.1, forward strand.
GGGGGGGGGGGGCGGTGATGGCACAGAGGAGGATGTGTTACCCCTCCAGGAAGAAGGAACAGGCCACCTGGGGCTGCTACGTAAAGAAGCAGGCTCTGCCTCTGGCCAAACTGGGCCCAGTAAGGGCAGGAAGGAAGAGGCTAATGGGGTTCTGCCCATCCCATCCCAAACCACTAGAGACTGATCTTGGCCCAAAGAGCACCCTTCCCAGTCCCTGGGCGGAGCCGGGGGAGGGGGGGGTTGGTTCTTTAGGGCACAAGAACCTGTCTCCTCATAAAGTCAGTTTCAAGACAAGTTCAGGATCCCCCAGGGCTGGGGCCAGAGGAGGGGCTGACCCGATGTTGGTCTGCTTCCCAGCGTTCCAGAGGGGCCGGCCCGCAAGACACACAGAGCTGAAAGGGGCTGAGAGCTCCCGCATTACTTCTCATTGGGTTCCTGCTGGCTCTCTGGATGGGACAATTCTCCACCACGCTGGGCTACCCCACCCACTGTGCAAGTTAGCAAATCTGCACCCAGTCACCCTAACAGCCCAAACAACCCCGCTCAGTTCCAATATCTGCACAGGAGTGCGGTCCTGCCCCCGCTGAGCAACATGGTACAACCCTGTGTAGTACGGATGGGTGGGTCAACTGAGGTCCAGAGAGATCAAACAGCTAATTGGTGGCAGAGCCAGGACCATGATCCAAGGAGGCCAACTCCATACCCCACGCTCTTCCCAGCCCCGTCCAGGAACTCAAAACCAATCCTGGAAGTATCTGATCTCAGAATGGGTCTCACTCCCCGCAGCCAGGTAGAAAGCTAGACACACCTCCTGCAGACAACGCCAGGCTCACAGAGGCACTCAGCGAACACTAGCTGAACTGGGGTGACCTCAGAGGAAGCGTGGGGCAAGAGCTGGCGGACACAGGGGCATCCGAAACACTTCCCGACCCCCACTCCTGACACAGATGGGCAGCCTCGCACCGAGGCCTCAGCAGGCCTCTGCAAACGTGACTCACCCAAATCTTGGGGCCCTCGACCCAGAACTAAAGATGCTCATCAAAGACCAGAGAGAGATCATCTGCCTCAAAGTGTAGGTGACTCCCCACTTCCCAGCTCAGCTTCTCCAGACACAGTGGGGGCCAGGAGTCTCGTCCATACACAGGAGCGTTAGTTAAGCGTTTGCAGTCAGGTCCGACTCGATCCTGACCATCACACTCGGTCTGCCTGACCTTGGGTAAGGAACACAGACCGTGCCCCAGCTTCCTCTGCCTCTCCCAGGAGGCCGTCGTGACTCAAAAACGCAGTAACACGTGTGAAGTGTCTTGGATGAGCTCGCTCGGCGGGCGGCTACCGTGATCCTTACCACTGTCACCCATCCTGCCCAAGGACTCGAGTTTTAGGGATATTAGGAAGCTCCCCCCAGGCAAGGCCCAGCACCATCTCAGACCCCAGATGGGAAAGGGATAATCAGGTGGGGGGTAGGATGGAGGGAAAGGGGCTGTGGGGTTGCAGGAACCACAGACCACTTGCCACAGAAACCTGAGCTGGGAGAAGAGATGGCATGACTCAGAGGGACCCCAGCTCAGCCTCCAGCATCCCGTCCTGTCCCGGGGCTGGAGCTGCAGGAGCTGTGGTGAGACGCTGCATTCCCAGACTGCCACTCAGAGCCCCCGCCGCACCCCCAAGACAGGGCCTGGGAAACATCAAAGCCGGCCCCGCGGGGCCCTCTGTCCTGACGTCAGCTCACAGCAGGTCCTGGTTAGTGCTTGGCTGGGGCAGACTTTAGATGTAACAAAAGGCAGGGAGGGCAGCCACCAGGCCTCCTCTAAGACCCCGGCCCCTGCTCTGAGCGCACACCCCTGGCCACCAGGCTTCTCACGCAGGAGCCTGGCCCAGTGCTGTGGCACCCACGTTTACTGCGCCCAGTCTGGCCATCTGCATGGTCTGCAGGAGAGGGGGGTCTGTTGTTTTGTTTGAGGGGAAACGGGCAGGCCGAGGAGCCCCTGGCAGATATGCCAGACTCCAGACAGGGAGGGGCTGGGAAGTGAGGGACTCTTCAGAAGCTTCGGCTGAATGACAGAGAAGGAGGAAGGCTCTGGGGATCGAGGTGGTACCTGCCTCGAGGTGGCACAGTCCCCAGCACATCCCTGTCCCTGCACCACCTGACTTGAGGATGCCCCCAGGGCTGTGGTCCAGGGAAGGCCCGCTCTGGAAGCACACCGGTCCTGGGCTTCCCAAAGCCTCCCCCCTTTCAGAGTCCGGTCCTCCGTGCATGACACCTTCTGCACCCTCACGGAACACCTGGCCCACGTGCTCCTCAAGGAAGCCGCTCAGCATAGCAGCAGCCAGTGGCCCTGCCGCTCCCTAGCAATGCCACCTCCGCTGGCCTCTCCCTTGACATGAAATGAGGACCCCAAGCCTACCACTCAGGGGCTATGTGAGGCTAAGTGGGTTCATAAATGCAAAGCCCGAAGCACAGAGAGGGCATGGTGGGCTCAGGAAGCACTGGCACCGTGACCGGCAGGCAGAGTCATCTGCCCACATCAGGCACGACCCCAGCAGAGCTGGCGCTGCAAATACCCAATAAGGACATTTTCCAAGCCATTTCCTTGGCTCCTCGACAGCCATCTACATGCAGACACTCACTCTGCCTGCGCCCTGGCCCCAGCCCCCTGAGAAAGGCCTGTGTGGGCAGCAGCCCAACTCCCGCCCCCCACTCACCAGCAAGCGGCTGGTCTGGTGCCCACCTTCCTTGATGCTCTCTGGGCTCCAGGCCCAGTCGACCCACGTGTATATACGTGTGCATCTGCGCACACACATGTGTAAACATGATTTTGTGGAGAGCAGAGAGCAGCAGGAAGTTTTTCTGCTCTGATAATTTCAGCTACTTCGGTCCAAGTAACCATCTGGGCCACTCAACTACCTGTCTCCCAGAGACCAGTCCTCTTGGTCTTGGAAAGACAACCCCTGAATCTGTACAGGTCCCAGAACCTGCCAAACCTGACCAGTTGATTCCATCTACCTTCTCTCCCTCCTACTAAAGAAATTCCATCCTTCGGACAGCTGCCTTGGCACCAGGCAGAGGTACCAAGATGACCCTGGGTGGCCCAGGCATGGGCATTCTGCACGGATATGTGTAATCACGAGTGACTGTGACCTTTCTCATGCACGAGGCCAACGAGCCACAGGCAGGAAGCCGACTCCTCCATCCCCGAGACTCAGTCCTTGGTTCCAGGGCCCACGTCCCTGTGGGGACATCCTGCCTCCCGGATGACCTCGAGAGCACGGGCCAAGACAGCTCCTATTGGGCATATGGTCCCCTGAGGGAGAGGTTTGCCAACTTCCTGTGTCCCATGTGGGGTGACAGCATCAGGACACAGGCCAGGAGAGACAGCCCTCAACCCAAGAGGCACAAATGCTCTGTTCCAGGAAAGAGAACAGCCCCAGGCCTCCTCACCCACACGAGGATGGCCCTGCTCACAGGTCCCCTCCATGTGGAAACTCTAAGGACACCAAATGAGAGGCCCCAGGGGTACCAGGGTCCCTGCCCCACCTCTCCTCCCCAAGGGGCCAATGCACCACTGGACTTTGGCCTTCAGGGTCTAACTGAAGCACTTTCAGCTGCTCTGGGACACTCCAAGGGTCCACGGCTCATAGGCGTGCATCATTTTTTTGAAGGACAAATCTCAGTCTCTGTAAGAACAAGTCGTTTGCATGAACAGCAAGCCCTCCCCAGTGCACCTGGGCCGGCAGGAACACAAAATGCTGCAGTGGGGTTTGTGAATCTGGGGATCTGGAATGTCCCCCTCCACCGCCACCAGTCCACCACCAATATACCACAGGTGGGTTTAGCACCAACAACCCTGTATGATGATAAGCCCCAGAAAATCAGGGTTCAGAGGGTCGCTGAAAATCCACCACCGCTGACTCAGAGACCCAGAGGCAGAACACAAAGTTCTAGCTGCCCCCCCACCTCGGCCCCATCTCCCGAGTGTCTACAGAAGGCCGCAGGTTCGCTGACAGCAGCCCCGCAGCCCTCCACAAGCCATCACAGCCCTCGCTTGGAGACATGCGGGAGGGAGCAGAGCCAGGGACCGGGCTGAGTTTTCCTGTCCTGGGATTTAACTGTAAATATCTGGAGAGGCTCCCACGTCCGGATTAGAGAAACAGAACAAAATCACCAGGGATTAGCACAGAAACAACCTAGCGGGCCAGCTCTTCTACCTTAGATGAAAACCACAGCTCAGCCTTGCCCTGCCCACTCCTGGGAGGCCCTGGAGGGGGAAGATCAACCTCTGACGGCAGAAGCGGTCCTCGTGTCCAGTATCAGGCGGCATCCGAGCCCAGAGGGACAGATACACCGGCTGGGAGATGTGCTTTAAGAAGCTCCTCAGCCAGCAGCCACACCACCTGATCCTCGAACCAGCCTGTCTTCTGCTGGGGCTCAGAGGGCCACACCTAGGACACATCTCTCGCCCTTAGTAACCCTCAGATGGCTGCGATGTCTCCAAGGAAGCGGCAATAAATTAAAAGCTCAGCCAGAGTGACGTGGTGTGATCAGGCAGAAGGAACATGGGGTAGAGAGACCTGGGTTCTAGTCTCGATACAATCCCTCACAAGTAGGGTGACCCTGACCTACCACCACCCGCCACCAGGTAGTTTTATTATATGTAACATTAGAGAACTGAAAGGATGTGACTGGACAGTCACCAAGACCTAGTCCTGGATTCGCTGGCACTGAGCCTGAGAGGCAGTTACAGAAACAAAGGGCTCACTCCCCAGAGTCCCCTTCCTGCCCCCCAGCCTCCAGCTGCACAGCCGGCCCCTAAAGCCCACACACCACATGTAGGGCCAGCCCCGGGAGGGATTAGAAGTGATGCTATAAATGGCAGGTGTGCAGTTAGAGGCAGCTGGGAGTCGCAAACCGGGACCCAGCATCACTGCTGATGAGCTACTCCCATTCCTGCGGCTCAGCTTGCATCCCGTCTCCCCAGGAGATCCCGCCTCTGCCTCGGGCACACACTTACACTGCCAGCTCACTGCCCGTGACACCCCTGATACGCCCGCCTGTGCTGTGACCAAGAGCCGTATCTTCCAAGCTAGACTGCAAGCTCAAGGTGAGCTTGAATGGGCACCTTCTATGCCCATTCTCAGCTCCAAGGAGAGAGACAGAGACAGCAACCAGCTGTCTCCTGAAGACGCCAGTGAGCGGCCTGCAGAAATAATCTACATTGCGGGAAGGCAATGGGGCTGCTGGACCACGAGACTGGGAAATGATCCAGGAGCTCAGGCCCAGGAAGACTTTTGGGATGCTCAGATGGTGTGCTCAAAGAGTCCTCCCTCATCATCCAAAGATGGAAAGGGACTCGCTGCAGGTTCCACAGCCATTCATTAGGTGGGCCCAGACCCAGGCCCCAACCAGGTCTTCCTCCCAGGTGCAGTGGGGAGGGGCCCAGGGACACCACAGCAAGAACAGTGCCAGGGTGAGCTTCCCACGGTCCTTCTTGTGCAAGCAGAGGGCAAACTAAATGACAGTCTGGGGACTGGTTGGACCTGACTTCATCTATTCATTTTCAAGACAGTCTCAGAAAACTCTGGGAGACTCTGTTTTCTGTGCTCTTTTTACTCATCTCTGAGGCACACACCCTAAACTCCCTATGCAGGGAGAACATGATTCCCTGCCCTTTAGGTGGAGTGGCCTCAACTGCACTCAATGAGGGAAAATCCTCCCTGGCTCCTAAAGACAGTAAAACATCCCTTCGGCCTGTTCTGTCCAATATGGCAGCCACTAGCCACATGGAGCTATTCAAATGTAACTTAATCAAAATGAAACAAAACTGAAAACTCATTGCCTCTGTTCCACTAGCCATATTTTTAGTGCTCGGGAGCCGCACGTGGCTAGCGGCCACCGTACTGAACAGCGCCGATGCAGAACAGTTCTGTCCCCACAAAAAGTCCCATCAGTCAGCGCTGCCTTAGCTACTCTGACCGTCTGCTTCTTGCCGGCCCTTATTACATGGACGCATTACTTCTCATCCAAAGAACCCTCCACACGGACCAGCCTCATTTCACAGAGGAGGAAACTGGGGTCAAGGCTATCCCAGTAATGGCAGGGTCGGGAACTGCCCCTGGATCTGTCTGGCTCCCACGTCTGTGTTCTTTCCACGCTGCCACGCTAGCTGCTCTTCATTTCTTTCACTTTACTCCCTTTTATCCAGGTCCCCCCAACAACCATTCTGTCCTGTTTCAGGTAGGTCCTCTCTTTGTATGTGCTCTGGTCAAATGTGATGTTGTTTCGTGCGCAGCTATTTTTAACCCATATAAATGATCTTGCATTATCTCTCATTCTGTCTCTCACTTTATTCCATTCGGCACTATGTTTTGAAGCGCCTTCCCTGGGGCCATCACCTACATCCTGCTGCTTTTCCCAGTAGAAGAACATACTGTTGGGTCTGGGGAAGCAAGAAGCAAATGAAATTTTTGAAAACAAGTTAAGTGGCTGAACATAGCTGCCCAAAGTTTGAAAATCAGTTTTGAGCCTACACCCTCCTCTCTGCCCGGGCCTCCAGCACTGCAGCTAGCCTCACGCCGTGCCCCGGCATGCATACGGGTATCAGCAGAGCCTGGGGAAACACGCATGCAGGCGCACCCCCCCCCAGCTTCTCCCGTGCCCCTTCCTCCTCCCACCAAACCCCAAAAGTGACTAAAGAGGTTGGTCCTCAGCTGGCTCCAAAGGGATAAGAGAAAGAGGCAGTCTCATACTTTTATATTTAGAAGTGCTCTGCAAACCACTTCCTGGAGCAGACAAGAGTGGGGAATGTGAGGACATCGCTTTGCTATGTGTGATGTGGAAAGCACGAGCCACCCAGGGCCTGCAGCAATGGGCTGCGTGTACCACACACCCGATGACATGCGGCGATGCTGAACACATGTGCAGGAGATGAACGTGGCCCTCGGCAGCCTGGCCATCCCCTCGGGGCCAGGGCACAAGGCAGGGCCCAGGAGTCGGAGCCGGACACAGTCCTCCAAGTGCCCCTCTCCCAGCCTTCCTTTCTTTCCTTCTCCACCTGTCTGACCAACAGCTGCTTCTGGAAACCAACCCTTCTCTCTAGGGAAAGGGTTGCTCCAGGCTTTAAGCCTCAATCTGAAACACAAAGAGAAGAATCCCGACTGAAGGAGGCAGTATGGAAGAGCCAGTGTCTTCAAGAGGCAAGGGTGCCCTCCTCGCCTCTAGGCTGCTGGGGGGGGCGGGGGGGGCAGGATTTTGCACAGTGTCCACTGCCTTCTTCTGAAGGTAGACCTGCTGCTGCCATCAAAGGCCCTCCCCTCAGCCACCTCTGCTACCACGTGTGGCTGGAAAAATGTCGGAGGGGGAAGCTATCTGGAGGTGGGGATCGACTACTGTGGCCATGGTCACTGCTCCGACATCACTCAGATGTAACTGATGCTTGCCCAGTTGGGGGAGGGCGTGGGCAGGGGACAGAGACGGGGAGGGGAAGGCAGGCCAGCTGCTTAATTAGAGTCAAAGCATCAGACTCCTTATAAACTTCACTTTACAGCTTAAAATATAAACTCTCTAGTAAGACAAAACCAATTTTATTCTTTTATTTCTTAACTGCATCACTGATGATTTGCTCCTTTATTGTTTAAAAGAACATAACCAAAAAAGAGTCGTTTTTGAAAAATCAGCTGTTCTGAAAAAGCATTCTGGTTAAAGATGGCAAAATATGTATTTCAATCTCCAAATCAGTAACAACAGATGAAAAAAATACAATCTGATGAATAACAGACAGAAACAATTCCTTGTAAGTTATTTTTAAAAGCACCAAAAACTTGCAACACATTACCAGATGCTTAAAGCCTAGGGATAACTGACTTTTGGGGGCCGGGGGGCGGGGTGATGTTATAAAACATAAAGCACACACAAATAGCTAAAGAAAAAAACAGCCCCTAGGAGTGGCTGATGCAATAACTGAACAGCCAAAAAAATGACAAAGACCTAAAGTTTATTTTATGCCTACTCTGTCGATCTTGAAGTCAGGGTCTGGAAGGTACCAAGATCTGGCTTCACTTAAGTCTGGAACCGGCTGCCCCTCCATCCCAGGAGGTGCCTCTTACAGGCCTCTAAAGTCACGCAGAGAGAGAGAGAGAGAGAGAAGCAGACACTGATGGAGAAAGACAGAGGGAGACAGGAAGATGAGAAAAAGGGGGCTGGAGGGAGATTGATGGTGTGGGCGGGGGAAGGGAGGGAGGAGCAGAGGAAGGGAGGGAGGGGGGAGGGACGGGGACAGAGAGACACAGAGAGACCCAGATCAACAGAGAGACACGGACAAACTGAGAGACAGAGAATAACATACAGTCCTAGAGAGACCCAGAGAAAGGGACAAAAAAAACAAAGACCCAGAGCACACACATGTGCACACACACACGTAAGCACACAAAAGGCTCCCCATGCCTGTAGAGCAGCCCCCAGCCCCACATTGACCCCAGCTTCCCCCCCACCCCCGGCCAAGTAAACCCCCCACAGGGCTTTCCCTGCATCTCTAGTAGGGAGGGTCCTCCCCACTCCCTCCTGCCACCCAACCCAGTGGCCACAGGGACTCCAAACTCAAGAGAGTTTGGCAGCCACGGGGCTGCCCAGTGTAACACTAGACACGGAAGGTTACAGCAAACCTGTAGCTGGGAGACCGGGGGAGTGAGAGGAGTCAGGAGGGACTCTAGATACACCCGATTCAGACCACTCATAGTGGAGAGCCTCAAATTAGAGGCTCCTGGTAAATAATTCACCAGGAAAAATACAGTACCTTCCCTGAGCTCATCCATTATTCACCAAGATAAATGTACCATATTGTTACACTTCCTGACATCTAAAAATGGTCTGAGCCATTAGGCCAGGAGCAAGAAGACAGCAGGGCACTTTCTACCCAACTCTTCCAGAACCCCTGACCCAGCAGTCCTGGCGCTCTTGGAACACACTCCGTTGCTCCTCACACAAGGGCAAAGACGTCAACTTCCAGAAACGGCCACAGCCTGGGCTCAGACCATGAGATCCCGAGAGCTGGCCGGCCTCCACAGCCCTCAGGAGCCCAGCAAAGTCCTAAGTAAGACGCCCCCTGTTCACCAGACCCCGGAGGGGTCAGCCCTCTCAAAGGGAAAAGGTAACCACTGCCTGTACCTGTCTAAGAGCAATTCTGTTCCTAGGAGGTTCAAAGAGTTTGACTTTGATGCCAAACGAGTGTCACCTACAGAAAGACCTGCATCTGACTTGCACAGACGGCTCTGAGCAAATCACTCTGTCCTTCAGGCCTCAGTTTCCCCATCTGTAAAGCCAGCTGCTCCTTATCCTGCAGGGACGAAATGCCCCCTGGGAAGTCTGAAGAGCTGCACCACTTTAAGGCCCTGGCTCACAGTGTACAGGCAGGACCGAGGTGCGACAAGAGCTCAGAGTCTGGAGTCAGACTGTCTGCACTTCAATTCTCCTCTCCCACTTACCGAGCATATGACCTTGGGCAAGTTGTTTATCCTCTCGGTGTCTCCGTTTCTGTAGCTATAAAATGGTGCTAATAACAGTATCTACCTCCTAGGCTTGCGAAAAGTAAATTCACATGTTAACCAATGTAGCGTGTTTGGAACAGTGCCTGGCACGTATTAAGTATCATATGAGTTTGGGCTCTTAGCCATTCTTGCTCGTCATTATTATGTTCAAGATTTTTTTTTTTTAATCTTTTAAGGGCCTCCGTCCCATGACAACCACCTCTCACCCAGTGTAGGCCTTGGTCGGCACCCCTCTCACGCAGACCGTCTGCAGCTGCCGGCTGCCCTGTTTGACTCGCCACCCACTCAATCTCTGCCATGTGGGTGTATAGGTTCTGAACAGACCCTGGGGTCCAAAACTTTGTCCCGCAGCTGCCCCATGGAGCCTTGGAGCTGGCGGGTCACGTAAGCGGGTCTCCACAGGGAAACAGCTGACTGCTGGGACCTCTGCGCTCTCTGGCCCACTGCCCCGGGAACCTCCAGGCAGTGCCCGGATTAGCAGTTGCTCATCGTTTCAGTCACTCCCCCACCTTCACTATGAAGAAGAGTCAGAGCGAGTCTGGGTGAAAATATGGATCCAGACCATGTTGGAAGGAGGCAGGACTCTGGCCTCAAGGGACCCAACGGTAGTTAGGTGAGGACAGCACAGTGAATGTTTGGGTGCCAACTAATGCCTGGAGATAACTCTTAGGGTTCAGCTTTCTGATCCCGGAAGTCCCCAATGAGAGAGGACTGGAAAATGCTTTATAAAGGATAATATCTGACAACATAAAATAGAAGTTGTCATCAACTCTCAATGGCAAACGACCGACTAGGAAAATGGTTTCTAGCAATCGACAGAAAAGGGGCTGCTGGCCTTGATACACAGTTACAAATCAATCATAATAACTACTAAAATTCTAACAGTAACATGGTCAAAACAGCATGTCTTCTCAAAACAAATATAAATGATTAATAAAGATAAGAAAACATTCCAATGCACCAGTAACCTAATGAATGCAAATTGGAACATAAATGCAAATAAGAAATGCAAATCATTCTGCCCTATCAAATGAATGCCAAGTTTTTAAAATAACACTCAACACTGGTTGAGTATATGGAGAAAATGGTCCTCATGCCTTGAAGATGGGAGTGTAAATGATAATAATGTCCTTCTGGAAAGTGGTTTGGTAATATTGTACCAGTATCCCAAAAAATTCATGCCCTTCTTCCTTGGAGAAGTACCTGATTCCAGGTCTGGGCAGGAAATGTGCCAAATGAACCTGGAACATCTTATCATACGAGGAAATGAGCAAAGACAAGCAGGGCCACATCAAAAGGGTCAGGGCCAGCTTGAAGAGGCTCCCGCGAGGCCAAGAAGGGACCTTTTAAGCTTCATAAGGGTAAGAACTACATGGCCTTAACACACTGGTAAGTTTAAAATCTGTGAGTTCATAATGATGTTTAAAAAAAAAGAGCCCAGGGCTTCCCTGGTGGCGCAGTGGTTGAGAGTCCGCCTGCCGATGCAGGGGACACAGGTTCGTGCCCCGGTCCGGGAAGATCCCACATGCCACGGAGCGGCTGGGCCCATGAGCCATGGCCGCTGAGCCTGCGCGTCCGGAGCCTGTGCCCCACAATGGGAGAGGCCACAGTGGTGAGAGGCCCGCGTACCACCAAAAAAAAAGAGCCCAGAGGGTAGGGATAAATTGGGAGATTGGTATTGACATATACACACTACTATATATAAAATAGATAACTAATGAGAACCTACTGTATAGCACAGAGAAGTCTACTCAGTAATGTGTAATAGCCTACATGGGCAAAGAATCTCAAAAAAGAGTGGATATATGTACATGTATAACTGATTCACTTTGCTGTACTCCTAAAACTAACACAACATTGTAAATCAACTATACTCCAATAAAAATTTTTTAAAAAGACACCATTAATGCCAAATCATAAGATTTAAAAAATTAAAAAAATGTTTTTAAAATTTAAAAAAAAAAGAGCCCAAAGTCCTCCATTGGTCACCTTTGAAGGATGCTAGAAAACCAACTCATTATCTTATTTTATTTTATTTTTTGGTAAGAGACGTAAGCGTTTATTTCCTTGTTTCACAAATAAAGCCGGCTGAGTCGGCTGCTTTTTGGCGATTAGTCAGAGAGACCAAATCCCATATACTCGTCCGACTCCTCCGACTCTTCCTTTGCTTCAACCTTGGCTGGGGCTGCAGCAGCAGCAGCAGGAGCAACAGTGGTGGCGGCAGCCACAAATGCAGACGGATCAGCCAAGAAGGCCTTGACCTTTTCAGCAAGTGGGAAGGTGTTATCAGTCTCCACAGACAAAGCCAGGACCCACCTGTACCCACTGATGATAGAAGGGGGTACAGATGCAGCAGCTGGGTAACCAATCTGCAGACGTATGCTGGCAACATTGCGGACACCCTCCAGGAAGCGAGAATGCAGTTTCCTCTGTGATGTCGAGCCCTTCAAGGTTACAGATGCTGCCATTGTCAAACACCTGCTGGATGACCGGCCCAAAGGAGAAGGGGGAGATGTTCAGCAACGGGGCTTCACTGGCTCCCAATGTGTCTCCAATCTTAATCAGCTGCACATCACTCAGGATTTCGATGGTGCCCCTGGAGATTTTAGTGTATTGCCTAAAGCCTGGAAGAAGGAGGTCTTCTCAGGGCCCAGACCAGTGTTCTGGACCAGCACAGTGACTTTGCAGGGCGGCAGGCGGCATGTCATTGGCCAGCAGCATGTCCCTGATCTCAGTGAGGTCCTCCTTGGTGAACACAAAGCCCACGTTCCCCTGGATGTGAGGCAACGGTTTCTCCAAAGCTGGGTTGTTTCCCAGATGCCCTCGGATCACCTTGTCCATCATCGTGTTCTTGCCCATCAGCACCACAGCCTTCCTGCGGAGGGACACGCGGATCTGCTGCGTCTGCCTGGAGCCCACATTGTCTGCTCCCACAGTGAAGCATTTCGGATAATCATTCAGAAGTTGGATGATCTTAAGGATGTAGTTGGACTTCCAGGTTGCCCTGTCTTCCCTGGGCATCACGGCGGTGCCTCAGGGATTGCCACGCAGGGTTTAAAGACGATGTCACTCACTCGAGGACACCTGGCAAGAGGCTCATTATTTTAAAAACTGGTCAAGAAGCATTTACTCTCCCTTTCGTGAACAGCTATACCTCAGGGTAACCAAACAGTTAATAAGGGGCGGTTTATCTTTATAGAAGTCTCCAGCTGATACACAGAATATCACCATTTTATAGTCCCTAATAAAATACTGGATCTAGCAATGATTATTGACGGCTGCTAATTCCAGAGGACAACCAGATGTTATGTGCCTACTGAGAAAGTATACCTGGAAAAAAAAAATCAAATCTGACCCTGACGAAGCCTCCAGATCTATGTTTCATTATTAAAAAGAAGCTCTCTATGGGACTTCCCTGGTGGCGCAGTGGTTAAGAATCTGCCTGCTAATGCAGGGGACAAGGGTTCAAGCCCTGCTCCGGGAAGATCCCACATGTCACGGAGCAACTAAGCCCGTGCACCACAACTACCAAGCCTGCGCTCTAGAGTCCGTGAGCCACAACTACTGAGCCCGTGTGTCACAACTACTGAAGCCCGCGCGGCTAGAGCCCACGCTCCGCAACAAGGGACGCCACCGCAATGAGAAGCCCACGCACCACGACGAAGAGTAGCCCCCGCTCGCCCCAACTGGAGAAAGCCCACACACAGCAACGAAGACCCAAAGTAGCCAAAAATAAATAAATAAATTCATTTTAAAAAAAGAAGCTCTCTAGAAAGAATTTGGAAAACAAGGGCTGAAATAGTTAACTGTGAATGCACATTCTTCTGTTGCTCCCACAAACGGTTAAGACCTAATATTGTTGTTGTTGATGTTTCGTGCGCTTCCACCATCTTCTCCACCAGATTCTCAGCTCCCTGAGGTCAGGGGCTGGACGTCCACTCTTCCATCCCCTCCACTGTGGACGCCTTGCCCATTGGAGGAGTTTGGGAAATACCAGCTGATCTGTGGTGGGTTCACTGGCCCCTGCATGATGTGAATCCAAACAGAGTTGAGCCCAGTATGGGATCCTGGTCGGCAATTACATTAATTATCATTATTAATTCAACAAACATTTATTTAATGCCTACCATGTGCCAAGTACTCTGCAAGACACTGGGGATGGAGAGAGAAAAATACAATTACTGCCTTTAAGTATCTCTGTTTAGTGGGGGAGTCAGACAAGTAAACATATAATTACAACAGCGAAGGCTTACTGACCGCTTATTACGTGCCAGCCACTATTGCGAGAGCTTTAACCCCATTGTTAATGCTTAAAACCACCCAGTGAGGTAGGTACTACGACCCCCGTTATGCAGATGAGGAAACTGAGGCACAGAAAGGTGAAGCCACTTGCTCAAGGTAACATAGCTGGTAAGTGACAAATGCAGGATTCAAATCTCCGGTCATCTGGCTCCAAAGGAAAACCTACCATAATCACTAGGCTTTACCACATTATCACACAGCATGATGGGTGGGTGCACGACGGGTGGGTGCACAAGGCAGGCTTTTAACTCAGAGTGAGGGTATAAGGGGGCAGAGAAGCATCCTGGAAGAAGGCTCTTCAAAACAAGATTTTAAGAAGGAACGGGGCTTGGGGACTTCCCTGGCGGTCCAGTGGTTAAGATTCTGCAATTACAATGCAGGGGGCATGGGTTCAATCCCTGGTCAAGGAACTAATATCCCACATGCCGCACAGAGTGGCCAAAAAATAAAAAAATTAAAAACACAAAAAAAGAAGGAACAGGGCTTGGCAAATAGAAAAAGAAGCACAGAAACAAAACACGAACTCAGGGTAATTCCGGATGCTCAGAGTTTAAGGGATGATGAGGGGGAACACAGCAAAAGGCCACTAGGACACTGGTTTGTGAGGGGTGGAGAAGGCAAAGGAGGTGAAATCCAAGTTTACCCTGCTTAGGCTGTCCCCGGACCAAAAAAAATCACCAATACAGTGAGTCCCCGTTTCCAAGGAGGTGGCTGTTAGGTTAGAAGATGGACTGAAGAAGCTCTTTGTCACGGTACATTCACAGAAGGCATGATCATGGGATAACGTCATACCCGGTCTATTAGTTTCCTAGGGCTGCTGTAACAAATGACCACAGCTGGGTGGCTTAAAACAACAGAAGCTTATTCTCTCACAGTTCTGGAGGCCAGAGGTGCCAAATCAAGGTGTCGACAGGGCTGGTTCCTTCTGGAGGCTCTAGGAAGAGTCTGTTCCATGCCTCTCTCCCAGCTTCTGGTGGTTGCAGGCAATCCCTGGCACTCCTTGGCTTGTGGCTACATCACTCCAAGCTCTGCCTCCGTCATCATGTGACCTTCCTCCCTCTGTGCGCATCTGTCTCTTCTCTTCTTGTAAGGACATCACCAGTCACATAGGATTAGAGCCCACCTTAATGACATCTCTTTACTTGGTTACATCTACAAAGGCCCTATTTCCAAATAAAGTCATGGTCACAGGTCACAGGGCTTAGGACTTGAACATACCCTTTTAGGAGACACCATTCAACCTATGAACACCTGCTATTCTGCAAACTGCTTTTTTTGCCCTACAGCTAGCCACAGGTATTTTTCCGTGTCTGTTCACATGGTTCTGGCCCATTCATTTCAACCACCGTATGTTATTTCACTGTATCGGTGACCCAAAATCTATTTGTCTAACACCCTAATCATGGACATTCAGATGGTTTTCAATTTTTTGCCATTACAAACAATGCCCCAACTGAATCTCTCTGTACAGGCACCTATGCACATTGGTAATGGGAATGTTTCTTGTAGTATGACTTCCTAGAAACAGGACTCCCCCTGGACCAAAGAGAACACAATTTCAGGGCTTTGATAAATGACAAATTGCTCTTTAAAAAGGCTGTACCAATTTATGCTTCCTTACCAACACTGATACTTATTAATCTTTGCCAATTTGAGAGACATAAAATAATACTTTGTTTTATTCTGCAACTCATTTAAGACATTTAGTCTGTTCTTGACAACATAAAGCTATCTTTTGTATGTTCACTGGTTAGCTGAATTTTCTATTCAACTTCCTTGTCTACTTTTTTCCTTGTTTATTTTTACTGTTATCTTTTTCTTATTAATTTGTAATCAGTAAGATCACTAATATAAGGCCTTTTCTGCATTTCATGTTACACTTTTCCCCCCGAGAATGGTCATTAAGTTACTGAATGCCTACTAAGTGCCAGGCATTGTTCTAAGTGTTGGGAATACGGCAGTGAACAGGGCAGTGAGGCTTCCTGTTCTCAAATGTTACTTAACTACTCAGAAGAAAATGGGTTTGCACATAATTTGGGCTTGGAAATAGATAGGAAGTGAATTTTCACCCTTGGGTGCAAAGCTGTCTTGGAATTCATTTAAATACTGCCCTGTTTTGCTTCGAGAGCCTTTTAGGGGGAAATCTAGTCTGTTCTCCAGGTGTTCTGGAAGCACCCACAAAGGAGCAGTGCGGTTAGTGAAGGTGGAAGCAGGAACAGCTGACAGCTGTGCCCTTTCCTTGAAAGGAAGAGCCACACCCCAGGCACCCACACCTCCTAGAAGTCCAGGGCCTTCAACAATTAAGCCCTGGTGAGCTCAGAGAGCAAAGGAAGTTTTAAGGAGGAATAACTCTTCCCCATTTCAGTGGAGGAGGTACCACTGGAGTCTCACTCCACCTCCTCCCAGAAGTTCCAGGGAGGCGTGATGTCTCCCCGAGTATGTTTGGCTCTGATCCTTTCTCTCCTGCCCACTTGGGGGAGGGGGAATATACCCCCTGCAGACACACACACACACACACACCCTAATTCAGGGATGAATCAGACAAGCTTATCCTGTTCAGATTACAGCCTTGTTCCTCAACCTAGCCTTTATCTGTAATAAAGGTGATACATTAATTTCCACCTGTCTAATTCCTGTCTGTCTTTCTTTCCTCCCTACATCCACTGGTTTAAAATTCAGAGGAAAGAAGTGTGTTATTTACTGACTCCTTCAACATACAGTTTCCATTCTATTGCTGTACGCCTGCGTATTTTACGGGTTTTCTTATTGTTGTTGATTTTGTGAATGGGATAAACGTTTCCATTGTATTTTCGAAAAGGTTACTTGCTGATAACTAGTGAAACTTCTGGGTTTTGTGTAGTTTTGTATTTGGCCAAGTGACTCAACTCTCTTACTGATTCTAATGGTTTTCAGTGGATACTTGGGTTTCACATGTAAAAATAATGGCACCACCTGCAAAGAGCATTAACTTTGACTTTCGTTTTCTTACAGAATTATCTCAGCTACAATTTCCAGAATAATGTTAAATAGTAGAGACTTTATTATTTTAATGTAGTGACTTCTTTAAAGAGAATAGCATTAAAATTTCATTTTTTAAAATTTATTTATTATTTTTTGGCTGCGTTGGGTCTTTGTTGCTGCACGTGGGCTTTCCCTAGTTGGGGAGAGCGGGGGCTACTCTTCGTTTAGGTGCGCGGGCTTCTCATCGCCGTGACTTCTCTTGTTTCGGAGTACAGGCTCTAGGCGCATGGGCTTCAGTAGTTGCGGCACGCGGGCTCAGTAGTTGTGGCTTGCGGGCTCTTGAGCGCAGGCTCAACAGCTGTGGCACACGGGCTTAGTCGCTCCGCCGCATGTGGGATCTTCCCGGACCAGGGCTCGAACCCGTGTCCCCTGCATTGGCAGGCGGATTCTTAACCACTGTGCCATCAGGGAAGTCCCTATAATTTCATTTTAAAATACGTTAGCTGTTGTTTAAGATTAAAAAAAAACAGGAATGGATGTTAATTTGTACCTAATGTCATTTTCACATCTACTGAGATAACTGTGTGACTCCTCTGACTTCTTATTTTGATGAATTACATTAAAATAAACCATCCATGCCATTTTTGGAGTAAACCCTAATTATTTATGGTACATTATCTTTAACGTAGTATTTGCCAATATTTTCTTTAGACTTTCATACCAATATTTCTAAGTAGTGTATTTTCCTCTTCCACACTGTCAGTCAGCATTTGGGATCAAGGTCATATCAACTTTGTGACATGCACGGGGTGGCCATCCATCTGTTCCTTGGCTCTGTGATGGCCTATAGAGCACTACAAGGCTCGATTTTCTACATTTTTCAAAATTTCCCCTCAAGGCCCTCTAATACAACAGTTTGGTGGGGTGTGTTTTGTTTATTTTCTCACTATCTTTCAATTGCTTTTAATAGTTACTGGTCTAGTTAGTCATCCTAATGGCTCATTACATTTCAATAATTTATACTCTCCTAGCATCGACTTCTCAGCACAGCATTGAACATGGTAACCCTTTGTAACTTAAAAAATCTTTTCCATGGCAATTACCACAACTGTAATTATTAGTACACATTTTCATAAGCCCTCCCCACTAAATGGTAAGTTCTATCTCATTCCCTGCTCTAAGTCCCCAGAATCTGCCAGGTACCTAGTATGTTGAAATTGGCCTCAAGAAATTGTTGTGAGGCCAGGATGAGGTTAAAGCTTCTTTTTCCTTTCTTGCTTTGCTTATTGACCATGTCTCTCCTTTTCTTGACTGCATTGGCCAAAGTTTTGTTTCTTTTGTTTTTTCTGAAGCAATGGAACTTACCAATTCTATATTTTTTCATTTCAAATTTATCAATTTCCAAGCTGTACTCAGAAGAAAATTAACAACCTTAAAATTCTTTCCTAAATAATAAGTGAAATAAATTAAGCTATTGGTCTAAAGTTAAAAAAAAGAATAAAATGAACTCTGTCTGTATTTTAGGTTTGTCTCATGTAAAGAACATGAAACTTTTCTAACTCAACCTTAATTTTGTCTTACCTCTGTGGGAGACATATTCCACTGAAGTTTATCATACTAACTGCTATATTTACCTCTGCTTTTATCTGGTTTATGTTTTAATACTACAATTCTTCCTTTGTTATATGTATTGTGTTTTATTTGCCTCTTAGGATTTGCTTTTTAATTCTACTTGTATATCCTTTGTTTATTCCTTTTTAAAATCTTGAATCTATTTCTCTAATTATCACATTTTTTCATCGTTTTCATCTCACTGTACATTTTCCTCTGGAATCTGAGAGCTCCTCAACTGCATGACATTGATTAGATTAACTGCAGTGCTGATTCAGCTCCTTAAAGTGAATACTGGAAACTGAATTCTGCTATTGCATTTTTTGTCTCCTCATACTCCTTCATTATCTCGGCCAGTTCTCTTATTACTTCTTCATCCTTCTCGGTCAGCTTCCCTTTTATCTCAGTCTGTTGAGACTCACCGGATGTTTTTATCTTAGGTTTCATGAAGTGCATGACTTCTTGACATTTTTGAGAGGGAAAAAAAGATGCTGCCTTCAAAAACTCACTTCTTTTTTCCAGCAGTATTCCAAGGGAGAAATGGCAAAGCCACAGACAATAGGATAAAAGGGGAGGGAATAGATACGAGAGCAATTAAAGGGATGGTAATAACTGGAGAAGTGGAAAACACAAATCTACAGCCAGCAATGCTCAAGGGCTCCCAAGTCTATGTCAATAAGGAGTGACAACACATGTCAATATGTGTGTCCCTGAAGCCTGCCTCCCACAAACAAAGGCCACGCTGCAACACCCCTGCACAAACGTTCCTTCATTAGACCCTCACCATAGCTCTATGAGGTGGATATTATCATTGTCATCCTGCAGATTAAGAAATGGAATTCAGGGACTTCCCTGGCGGCACAGTGGCTAAGACTCCACGCTCCCAATGCAGGTGCCCTGGGTTCGATCCCTGGTCAGGGAACTAGATCCCACATGCATGCCACAACTAAGGAGCCTGCCTGCTGCAACTAAGACCCGGTGCAACCAAATAAATAAATAAATATTTTTTAAAAAAAGAAAAGAAGAGAAATGGAATTCAGAAGTTACAGTGCTTCTAGGACTCAAATTCTGGCCTTGGGAATCCAAGAACAACTTGAACAACCACTGAGCATCAGGGAAAACAAAGGTCAGGAACTGGACCCACCCTACTAAGCTCATCATCAAGTTGGGAGCAACAAAAAGACCACAGCTGCTAGAATGGAAAAGAAAATGGAGCAGGTAATTCAGAGCTCCATGGTGTAGAAGAGAGAACATACATGGTCCCAGAGATCAGGGGAAGAGATCTTGGTGGGCACTGGGCTACCATCCTCCCAAGTTACCTGGAACAACCCTGGCTTATGCAGGTTGTCTTCGCATAATTATTAACAATGCCCCAGGTTGGATGATAAATTCTCCAGTCACCCCAGCAATGTCTCACATCTGAACCATGCTTACTAGTTTTCACACTTTAACCCGTGCAATTTTCACAGGCCCACTGTACAGCAGGGATTCAGAAATTTGATGAAAGCTATAAACACCCTCCCCAGAAAAATAACATAAATACAGAATGCTGTACCCAGTTGTGATATATTCCTATTCTTTGACAGAGCAGCTCCACTTCTGGGAATTTACCCTTCAGGTACACAAGCACAAGGGTACAGATAGATACAAGGATATTTGTGGTGGCACTGTTTACAAGAGCAAACCCTCAGAGACAGCCTGAAGTCCATCAGTAGGGAACAGGGGGTGGGTGGGGTGAATGGAGGCAGCACTTGCTTTCGGCTAAGCTTCCCCTTAAAATACGTAGGAGCCTTCCTGCCCCCGCTTGTGCCCCCAACTCAGCAAGGTCCCAGGGGAGGAAGAGACACGAGCAAACTCGCAGGAGGAGGCTAAATAATGAATTGTAAGTGTATGTTTTCTTTGGCCAGGGCAGTCTGGCCAAGCTCTGGGGGCTTCTGGGCAGACATTTTTCATATTTTAGCAGCTGGCCTATGCCCAAGGCAGTCAGAAGTTAAGTAAGCTCTGAATGAGCTACGCCCATCCACTCCCCGGCCCCAAGAATTCTTAATGAGGCTCTAAGGCAGCAGCCTCCACTATCACTCACCCTTCGCTACTTTTTTTTTTTTTTTTTTTTTTGTGGTACGCGGGCCTCTCACTGTTGTGGCCTCTCCCGTTGTGGAGCACAGGCTCCGGACGCGCAGGCTCAGCGGCCATGGCTCACGGGCCCAGCCGCTCCGCAGCATGTGGGATCTTCCCGGACCGGGGCACGAACCTGCGTCCCCTGCATCGGCAGGCAGACTCTCAACCACTGCGCCACCAGGAAAGCCCACCCTTCGCTACTTTTAATGAATGCAAATGATTCAGCAACAAAACACTTAGCCTGCAGTGAAATCCATCTCTGTGCGCCTGGTTTCTCCAGCTTATAGCCCAGCTCAGGTGGGGCCCTACCGGGAGGGCAGCCCAGCACAGCCCGGGGTGCCCAGGCTAGCCCAGGCAGACCCCTGCACACCAGGACAGTGGGAGCAGGATGCAGGAAGCGCACAGCGGGAGGGAAGACACCCCCCCCACCGCCCCGCCTCCACCTACCACCCCAACTACCAGATGCAGACCCTCACAACTCCACCTCTTTACGACTCTGGCTCCAGGGCAGAGGAAAGTGTGAGCAGAAAAACAAAAGGTATTTCTTTGATCTAATGAAAGAGGCTGGTCCCAGGCACCTCAAAGGCCTGTCCAGTCACCACACTTCCTGCATTCAAGGGCACTTCACCCCACATGCCCACCCCCTCCTCCTCTTCACCTGATGTCAGGTACCAGAGGAACCTGAAAAGCTCCCTTGGACTGGCGCCCTCCTCCACCAACCTCATGGAAGCAACAAAAACAGAGACAGTGTCAATAACCCATACACCGCGTTTTCAGAGTTCTCTTTTGGCAGCAAAATCTGAAAACAATTTGTCAGGAGTCTGAGAGCAACGTTTAACTAATGTACTTCCAACCTGGGGCTCAGGGGGATTTGTTGCCCCATCAGCCTCATCAACACCTCTTCCCAAGGCTGAGGCAGTGGCCTGGCCCAGAACAGACGGCTGTTAACGCAGCTGCCACAGCCGTCACCCTCAAGGCCAGCAGCTGGCAGGAGCCCCAGAGAGGTCCAGACAAGTCCTCTCAAGGCTTCTCAAACTGGACAACTAGTTACACTTAGGACAATGGAGGGCCCCCCGGGTAGTGCTCTGGGTGCTTGAGATACAAAAAGGGCTTCAAAGAATTTGTTGACCTGGTTTAAAAAGAACCCCTGCCTCCCAGGACAGACGCTGGGAAGATCAGCTTCCCCAGAAGTTTCAGAGTTTTGTCAAAATACATTTTTATATCATCAAAAATGCCCTGAAAAGAGCACTGGAATTTTCTTAACCTCAATGCCCTTCTTCCTGATTGTTCAAGGCACATCATCTGCAACACTTTATTCTCCTTCAAAACATTCCCAAAGGAAGTAAAGAAGAGCACTGACTCCATGGAGGGGCTGAGTCTCTAGACCCTGGGACTTCTGCGTTCTTGCCCTCCAGGCGAGCCCTTAATCAGCCCCTTTCCTAGCTGGGCACACCTACCAAGGGTTAAAGTTTTGGGCAACCACACAGAAAGAATGCATTCTGAAACTCCTGTAAGGTGAGGTGCCTAAAACACATATCTACACAGCAATCTACTAAAAAAGAAAAGCAGCTTTGCTCTCGATATCCACTAACACATACAAAAGGGACATATTTTTGTCTTTTCATGTGCCATCCAAACCCCAACCTGACAGCCAATCCATCCCACCATCAGATGAACCAAAACTCAAGCAAAGGAAGAACTCCCCAGCCTTTGGGCCACTTGTGTCCTGAGGGGGAACGGCACCACCCAGCCAATGCTCGGGTAGCACCAAGCAGAATGATTAGCACCAGCTGTCTCCACAAAGCTTCTATCAACCCCATGCAACTGTGCGGCTGTGAGCGGAAGCCCATGCTACCACCCCCTGTGGGTCTCCCGCATGCCCCCCTCAGGTCTTCATCCTCTGAGCACCTGGCATTTACTGTATCCCCCCCTCTTTGGTGCTTCTCTGTGTCCTTGCCTTGTTCATTACCCTCTTCTGGTTCTGTCTCAGTTTGCCTACCAGACAATCCATTCCTGGAGTGAGTCTCCAGTCTCCCCCACGGAATAGCTCAGCCTTTTTATGTCTTTTTTTTTTTTTTTTTTTTGGCCGCATGGCTTGTGGGATCTTAGTTCCCTGACCAGGGATCAAACCCTGGCGCCAGCAGTAAAAGCGGCAAGTCCTAATCACTGGACCGCCAGGGAATTCCCCGCTCAGCCTTTTTAATTTTTTTTAATATTTTATTTATTTGGCTGTGCTGGGTCTTAGCTGCAGCATGCGGGATTTTTTTTTTTTTTTTTTTTTTTAGTTGCAGCATGCATGCGGGATCTATTCCTCGACCAGGGATGGAACCCGGGCCCCCTGCACTGGGAGCATGGAGTCTTACCCACTGGACCACCAGGGAAGTCCCTCAACTTAGCCTTTTTAAATGGAGACTCTAGGGGAATTCCCCGCCCAGGCCCAGGTTCAATCCCTGGTTGGGGAAACGGGATCTCGTATGCCAGGTGGTGTGGCTAAATAAATAAATAAATAACTAGAGACTCTACCATAAGAGAGGTATTTTCTTTCCACAAGAGACTGTTTGCCCTCTTAGGGACAGCTACCTCATCTTCTGGGTATAGCTTGCTTTTTAAGGATTTAGAAGTTCCCCGACCTCCCCTCCCACATTACCTAGCATGAGGCCTTCTGTCTTAAACATCCTTTGTTATTTATGTGCCAGACTAAAAGGAAGACAGCTTCAATTGGAAGTTACTAATAGACAGGAAGCAAAAACAGGTCTGTAACGAAATCACATTCTAACTACCTTTTATCAAGTATTCACAATAGGACAGACAAGTCCTTTGCATACACTGAATTTCAAAGATGTCACTGATTTTAAGATGCACCATTATTTATGTTCCAGCAAAAGGAAATGGTACCAGTTAAACTAAGACACATTACATAATTATCTCACAACCAAAGAAGTGAAACTGGGGAGGGGGAGAGAAAGCATCTTAGAGTTCGTGAAATACAGTACTAGCTCATTTAATTCTCACAAGACCTCTAAAGGGATGGGTATTACCACCACCATCTTACAAAAGAAGAAACTGAGGCTCAGAGAGGGGAAGTGAACTAAGGTCTCTCGGGGAGCAAGCTGCAAAGCCAGAACTCAGTTCCTGAACAGATTTCTGAATTTCCGGGGTCGGGGCGGGGGGCATGGGGGTTGGCGCGGGGCAGCCAGGCCTCAGACAGACCAGCCTTGGTTAAGCTGCCCCGCCCCTTCAAGGGCAAACAACACTTGCTTGCCGATTCCTGAAATTAGGGTCTTTTTGCAATTGCACCTTCACAGATCCTACCTCCAAAAACAACAAAAGGAAAACAGGTTTTCCTAGCTCCTTCCTCACAAAACTGGCTGGAAATGAAGGGGGGAAGCTCTCAGCCAACTTGTTATACATAAAGCACATTTAATGAGCCTTTCAAGCTCTGGGAGTGGGAGAAGGAAGGGTTCATTGGAAATCTGATACTTTGGCAGCCAAGTGAGAGGGGCAAGGCCCTGAGCATCAACCCTGGGGATTAAACACCATCCCAAACCCCTTTGTCTGCCAGAAGGAGATACTTCCTGGGGGGCAGGAGGCAGCAATGCTTTTTATGGCAAAGCCCACCTAACAACAACCCTCCACCGGAGACCTGGCTGGGGCCTTTGTACAACCCACCTAACCATAAACCCTCTGTCCTCTCCCAAACTTGCTGGGGTTCCTCTTCCCACAAATACCTGTGACCGTCATAAACGCCCTTAAACAGCCCCCGTTTACTGCCCAGCCTGCCTGCTGCTAAATGAGGGCATTTGTTTCAAATTTGCAAATACCAAGAGCGCTGGAAACCTAAGTCCACTCCTAAAATGAAATGTTCTGCATTCCTCTGGGCCGAAGCTCCGCGCTTCAAAAGCTGCAAGAGGCCCTGGCTGTTTACTCACTGGTGGGGCTATTGGGAGAGGCATTTCCCTGCTCCCTGAGGAGGCTGCTTTGATCCCGGCCGGGTGGGAAGGGGACCGAGGGAGGTGCCACCCAAGCCCAGGCCCGGCTGGGCCCAGGCTCTCCTGCCCCCTTTCTGGGTCGCCAGTGGCAACTTTGGGGGGCCTGGGGAAGTGAGTCTCATGGGGAGGCTCAAGTGGAGACTCACCGGAGACAGAGCAGGCCAGCTCAGCGGACCTCTCGGACCATCTTCAAAAGGCCCTCGAAACAAAGGCAAAGAGAGTAAGGGAAGGCACGGAGGCTGAGAAGCAGCTGACGCCACCCCAACCTCTTACACAGAAATAAAGAGGCAAACTCCCCACCCATCCCCCTTGCAGCACCAAGCAACTCAGGACACTGCATTGGGCTGGGTGCCAAGGGGGTGTTTACTAAATAAAAGCCTTTTGTTTTAAGGAGGGTTTTTTTTTTGGTGGGGGGGGGGGTAAAGAAAAGACAGAGATCCTCCTCCAGGCCCCCAGGGCTGTTCCAAGGCACAGCATTCCCCCCTCCCCTCCAAGCTCCTCCTGCAGGAGGCCCGAACCCCTACGGTAGAGGAGGAGCCCAGATCACAGGCTACAAAACTGCTGGCAAGTTGGGCATTTTTTAAATTGGTCAGTTTAACAATTGGTTTAATCTGCTAAATTAACCAAACAGAATGATTTGCTCTTTGTAGCTGCAGCTCCAAGACCAACAGCATTTCCTTTCCCCGCCCCCCCCCCCCCCCCCCGCCCCCCGCAAGACTGTAAGACAACCGTTTTCTTTGTCTGTGATTTGTTTTGTTATTCAGGTGGCTGGAAGTGAACTTGGGATCACAAATGCCATCCTAGCACACCACCTCTCAATGGAACTGCCAGCCTGAAGGAGCCTACTCTTTCTTCTCCCAGCTGGGAAACAGCTCATCTTTGTGGGTTTTTTTAATAGATGAGATACAAAAGAATCAGAACACTGAAGTGTCGCTTTGCACCCTCCATGATAGAGCGTAAGTTCCCGTGTTGCAACCTGAGAACTTCAGAAGCGGAAGAACAAACAGCGGGATTGCCAAGCACGGTCAACGGCTGAGCCAAAGGGAGATACACCTGGCACCAAAGAACCTACGTCTCTCAGGATGTCGAGGTCATTGTTCAACCTCTTCCGAAACCTCTTGAGAATTAAGACTCGCCTCCAAAGTCAGAAATGGAAGGAAACCTACATCCATCAAGCCCCTACTATGTGCCAGGGCACGGGCACATCTCTCTATACAAAAGACGTTAGAGGCAGTAAACTGAGAGCAGAGATGATTCTGTTACCACCTACGTAGTCTCCACCGCAGCATAACCCAGTATGCAACTCTCAGCAGGCACATCAGTCTGGAATGTGGCAGCACACCTGCAAGCCCGGGCCTGTAACTGCCCATGACCTTCCAGAAGCACCAGGCGGAAGAGACTCAGGACTTGTGGGTTCATGAGAAAAGCTCAAATCTTGGGGATGCAGGCATAGAGTTCTGGACTTCTAGATTACATATAGTCTGATCATAACACTAAAAACTTTAAGACGTATACACACCTCTGAATGGGCCATCGAAAACTTTAACCTGACTGTTGTAACCAAAAAGGCGGGGGTGGGGGGGGAGAAAGATGAGCAATCCTGAATGCTGTGTCCCAAAAGATCTCTCCAGGTTTAAGTTATGGACACACTCCCTCTGACTCTAGCAGGGTTGCCTCTAAGCCCACCCAGAGAGTTATCTCGGCTGCAAAATCCACTCCCCGATATTTACCTGGTTCCAAGGCGTATGTGCAACATTTCATGGCCTTTAGTGATGACATACATACAAGGACATATGAGAGCACGGAAACAGCTCTATTACTTACCATCTCTGCAGTCCTGAGCGGATCGTATTTTGTGCCTCAGCTTCTTTACCTCTCAAATGCCTCCCACCCCCACTCCTCCGGAAACAAACAAACAAACAAAACCCAACCACCCTCATCCTGCCTCTGGGGCTTGATAGGATGGAAAGTCAGTGCGAGTGAAAGCATTCTGTAAACTGCAAAGCTGAGTACAGCTGTCGGTTATCACGGACGAGGCTCTCCCAAAGCACACCCAACCCCTCTTCCCAACTCCAAGCCTCCCTCCAGTTGTCCTCCCTTCTGTGCAAAAGAAGAAAAGGGGTTCCCCACCCGGACACTGGTTCCTCAAATACTGAGACTGAAACGAACCAGGTAAAGATTGCTGCTTTCCCATACTCAGATAAAAACTCTCGTGTTTTTTTTTCTCGTAAGAACTCCCTCCCCAAACTCTCCAAACCTTTCATTCCCTTTGGCACCCAGGGAATGACACCCTAATTCCAGCTGATCGAGTCCAGACGCATCTGTGCCCATGCACTAGACACTCCAGGATAAAACGCAGTCCTCAGACGCAAATGCTCTCCCAGCACTGAGGGCGAGGAGGACAACCTTACAAGGTGTGGCAGAAGCACAGCTGGGGGTTGTGGATGGTAAGGCTGCGCTTGGCCTCAACGGTCACCACAGGCAAGGTCCTCCAAGGGCTTCTCAAGTTGAGGCCCGAGAGGTAGGTGGGATTTGCCCAAGGTCACACAAGCAGTCTGGGGCAAATGTGGAAGCAGGGTCCACATCTCCCAAGTCCCAACCCGGTGCTCCTCACAATGTCTCCTCAGGCTAAGAGGGAGGAACACCCGTAGGGTACCCAGAACTAAAGTCCAGCAAGACCTAGGACCCATCCTTTCCACTGAAGTGACACCACTTCTACTGCAGGAATTCCTCTGAATCAGGAATGCCCACACACTTTACCTGGGGCTGTGGGAGGCCCCGGGGTCCCAAGAGAGAGAGGACACAGGAGAGAGGTAAGCATGAAGCTCCTTAATGAAATGGGAAATAAACTGTGAGCAGCATTTCTTCCCTGAAGACAGCCAGTCTTCTACATCAGTGATCACATCAGGCTAGATGCCTGAATCTGCAAGGCAGCAAATCCTCTGGCGGGGAAAGGAGCCCAGAAACAGGCCAAGACCTCAGCAGCCACAGACATATACTATGGAATGGGTACAGCACTGGGGGCCCAGCCTCCCAGGCTTCTCCTAGTGTATGTTATGAGCAGTAGTGCCCCACGCCCCCACCACAGGAGACAGGAGAACAGTAGTGAAAAGGGCTCCTATGAAACATATTATTAGAATAGAGGTCGCCAAAATCATCTTGGCCTACCAACTGGGAAGCAAAGAGCAACTAGTTGCAAGGCTCTCATTCCAATGGCACAGCCATGTATGACCGTACAGGTTGTGCACTGCTCAAATGCCCGGCCAAGGGGGTAATACTGAAATACTGCCTGTGCTCCACTAGCCAAAGCCCTGTGTCCTGGTGCAGGGCTGCAGTCACTTGGAGGAAGGGTGCCTATTTCTAATTTGCACAAAGGCACCTTATGAGCTAGCTGCTAGGACATCCCAGAAGTCCCAAGAGCAGACAAGCATTCTCCTCGTTGCCCCACCACCACCACCACCACCACCACCAATCCAAGAAGGGGACAAAAGAGTCAGTGTCTCCTGGAGGAGAAGCGGTGCATGCCAGCGCCCACTCTGGCCACCTTAACCCCCTCATAGGGAGACCACACCGCACCTCGGGAACCTCCCCATGGTTCTCATAGGAGGAGTTCCTGCAAGTTATACACAGTAACTGACGGGAGAGACCCCACAGCCATCCTGTGATGATAAACACCCTCCCCTGGGTATTATAAAAGTCCGCCTCGGCTGCAAGAAGCACACTTTCCTACTCACTCCCTGGAAGAACCTCAGCAGGCCGAGGGAGGTGGCCCTGAACCAGCATTCATCACCCTGGGGAGAATCTGCCACCGGGATAGAGGGAGGAAGAGTTCCTACCAGGAAACGCAAAGTGGCTGTGCCCACACTTCCGAGCTGCTGTTGGAATACTGAGACCCGTTTAGAAAATCTGTGCTTTAGAATGAGAAAACCTTTTCTAAAGCTATCGGTCAAGAGTGACCACGTTGAGCCCTCGCAAACCATTCTAGACAGACGGGAGTGGAACGAAAGGCTGACACCTTAAAGGGAGACAGAAGGTCAGGACCGTCTCTGGGAAGAGACAGCAGGGCTGGCCAGAGGGGCTGCTTCCCCGGGTCAACCACCTTCACAGCTGTGACTGCTACACCCTAACTTCCCGGAGGCGGGCAAGGCAGGGGTCAGCATCATTTGCATTTTGCAGAGGAGAAAACTGAGGCTCGGAAAGGTTAATTAAACAGTTCAGGGTCGTGTGACCAGCAGCAGTGAGCCAATAGGTGTCACTTCTCTTCCTTTATTGTGTGTGGTATCAGCAGAGAGCCACCCAACTTTTCAGAGTCTTGATCCAATGCCTTTCCATCGTTCTGATCAGTCACCACAGACTACAGCTACTAGCAAAGTGAATCCTTTCTCCTCTCTGAAGCCCTCCCACTGCCCCCAGTTGCTCCTGCATCATGGACTCACCTTCCTACACATTCTGGAATGTTATTCCATCTATTTAGCACTTTACCAAGTGTTGCCTCCCATTATATTTCATCTGATTCTCATCATCTTGTCTCCTTCCTGCCTCCTGCGCCACCTGAAACAGCTTCACCCAAAGAAGACACCCAAAAGCTTTGAATTGAGCCCATCCTCATCCCCTCTCAGCATCAATACCTCTTTCTCATCACCACACCGCCACTTTAGACAAATTCTCCTTATGGCTACACAGTGGTTCTCAAACTTGAGAGTAGATAGGAATCTGCTGGGAAGCTCTTTTAAAATGCAGTTTCCTTTTGAGACTTGAACTATGTGAGAGGACTGGCTATTCAAACAATACAATGTAATCTAACAAATGGGAAAATAAACTACACGTTCTGGCTCCTCCCCCAACGACTCTGATGGGCAGACCTGCAGTTAAGGTTCAGGCGACTCAAATTTTAACCAGTACCTCTGGCTACCTGCCCTCCCACTATATTCCCCAATGGTCTCTGGACCACGTATCTGAGAAACACAAACCCGCGTCTTCTTAATGTGTGACTCACAAACCCTACCCCAAAGACTCAGGACCCAGTTATCAAAAGTTACATACACACCAGAGCCAGCCAGTTCATGTCCTGCACATCAGGGTCTAAGTTTCTGGCAGGGAATGTAGGATCTGCAGGACAGCCGGTAGATTGCATTCCACTCACCTGTGCGTTCGCTCAGTTAATGCACCCAGGGACACAAGAGCTCCGGGACCCCAAACCAAGCTGCGAGAGGGGGAAGGCGCCCGCATAGGTCAGCCCTTCCAGCACAGCTTCCTCCCTGCCCCACTGCCGCTGTGTAGCATTACTGGGAGGGAAGTGGCCTGAACTCAGAGAAGAAAAGAGGATGGAAAAAGTGACAGACTACGGAGGGCTTCCTCAAACCACTGATTAGCTGTAGCAGCTCCTGCGCCAGCTCCACCAAAGCGCCAGGGGGCTCGGCGGGGCTGAACGTGCACTGAGCAGTGAACGCCGAGAACCCCAAGGCGGGACTCTACCTCAGCCACACGGCAGGACCCCCATACCCTCGGGACAAAGGACCAGACAGCTGGGGGGTGGGGGGCAGCGCAGGAGAGAGGCAGGCTGTCAGCCCGAGGGCAAGGCCAGAGCCCGCGCCAGCAACCGTGGTCCCACCACGTGGCTCTGCCGGGCAACAGAGCAGAGAGGCATGTACTGAGGTTAGGGAGAGCCGAGGGAGGCTAAGGGATGCAGGCCAAGGATACCCAGCCGGGTTTAATGACCCTTTCCTCCATCAGGAACACACCAAAGACTGAATCCCTGGTCCCACACTGCTCTTGGCTCAAATATTAGAGTCTGAACTGGCCACCCTCCCTCCCAGATGAGTCTCACAGAAGCTCTACTGGCTTAAAAACACACAACTCACCCAAACCCGCCCCACTCCAAAATATGAAATCCTCCAAAACTTTAACAACTACAACCGTTGCAGCCCAGTGGAGACATTGCCTCCCTTTATGAACCAAACGTATTCCTGAAAAGTCGTCCACAGACCAAACTTCTTCCTAACAAATCCAATTTCTCCACTGGCTCTCTTTATAAATTGAGACACAAGCTCCTCTAGGAAAAGCTCCCAGAGGAACAGAGCTCCACCCTTAGTGTTGCAAATCCTCTGGGGTCACACCTTTAATGGACAAGTTTCCTGACAAAATCTAATTCAAATTCAACCCAAAGTGAGGTCATTTTTAAGTGTATAATATCACACCGGAGAGTTCACATGAACTAAAGGTTATTTAAGCTAAGTCTTCAAATACTGTGCAAGAGCTCGGGCTCCTGATTCGTACTGTTGCAACGGGAAAGCTCTGTACCTCGAGTTTCTATATAAGGAAGGATGCTTAGAGCAGGACTTCTGGAACCTTGGGTGCAGTCACCTGGGGAGCTTGTTAAAATGCAGTCTGGAACTCCGATTCATGCTCTCAGGGAATGCTGATGATGCTGGTCTTTGGCCCTTGGTTTTTTTTTTAATAATTTTATTTATTTATTTTATATTTATTTTTGGCTGCGTTGGGTCTTCATTGCTGCGCGGGCTTTTCTCTCGTTGCAGTGAGCGGGGGCTACTCTTCGTTGCGGTGCACGGGCTTCTCATTGCAGTGGCTTCTCTTGTTGCCGAGCACGGGCTCTAAGCACGCGGGTTCAGTAGTTGTGGCTGCGGGCTCTAGAGCACAGGCTCAGTAGTTGTGGCGCACGGGCTTAGTTGCTCCGCGGCATGTGGGATCTTCCCGGAGCAGGGCTCAAACTTGTGTCCCCTGCATTGGCAGGCGGATTCTTAACCACTGCGCCACCAGGGAAGTCCCTGGCCCTCGTTCTGAGTGGCAAAGTTGTAGATAATCTAGGCCCCTATATAGCTCATGGTGGTTAAGCTGTGGCCTTTCCAGGCAGGTCAGCTCCATATGCAGAGGTGGATGCCCATGCCTAGCACTCTTAGAGAAAGCCAGAAGCCCTGCCACATCAAAACTCAGAAAACCGCCGCAGAGGACAGACAGCCCAGAGACAGGGAAGGAAGATCTGGTCCCTTGACTGGGTCACAGTAGAACAGGCACAAGGAGAGGGGACAGGCAACCCCAACCCAGAGAAGTGGGAAAGGGCACAAAAGACCCCCCCACTGCCTAGCAGGCAAAGGGGCTGTTTACCTTTGCCATTGGTCACTCTGCCCTGTACCCAAATGCTTCATTCACTTTTTAATAAACCTAGATAAGGATCTACTATAAATAAGATACCACCATAATAAATTCTACAGTAAGTTAAATCCCTTCAGCAAGTTAAAATCCAAGTGGGGCAAAAATATGGAAGATGGCCTAAGAGTCCAGAGGTTCTCCAGGCATCCACCTTCTGGTAGGAGAGATGGGACAGCTTCAGGAAGGAAGTGGAGGTGGGGCTGGGCAAAAGAGATGGGGAAGGCGGCATATACCAGGAGACCGGCCAGAGAGAAAAGAAAGGTCTGCGAAACCCCGTATGTTTTAGGGGATGGGAAAGAGACTAGTTGGGCTGGAATGGAGGGTTCCAGTGAGTGGAACATGTTTATTGTTGGGGGTGACTGTCAAGCTGGAAAGGTATGCTGGCAGCACACCACCAGAGAGGGAAGAACAAGAAAGGGGCCCTTTATATACTTCATTACATTTGATCCTGAGCACAACTCCAGGAAGTAAGTCCCTTTACAGAGGAGGCAAACTGTGAGGTGAAGAAATCTGCCAGGGCCTGTCAAAGAACCTCGAGTTGCTGTTTTGGCAAACACTTCGTCCCGATGGCCTGGGCTCTCTCCACCACTCAGCCCTGCTCTGAACGCCAGGAGTCTGACTAGATCCTTTGGCAAGGGATGAGCAGAAATTACTGTAGCCCTCCCGCCATACTTCCCAACATCTGAGAAAGCCCATCACTGATAAAAGGGCTGAATTACAGGCTGCGGAAGCCATCTCAGGACGTGACAATTCCATTTCCCCAAAGAAACAAGATCCTGGAGGAAAGAACCCAGTGTCGGGGGTGGGAAGAGGGATGGGTGGTGACCCCAACCAACCACTCCAGCGGCGAGGCGAAGAATCCCAGGTTTCAAACGTCAAGCCCTCTCCGCCTCCTCCACCATGTTTATCACAACGGGGACCTCAAAGTTCGGAAAGTTCCTCAGCCGTTTACAGCATAATTACCCAAACTTCAAAATGGCCTAATCCACAAACCTAGCCGGCCTAGGTCCCCTACTCCTGCCTTATTAGCAGCGGGGTCTCACTACAAATCCAGCTAATTACACAATGAGATGGAAAAATCTACCGTTTTCTATTGAAAAATCATAGCCCGCTGAAGTCATGCCATCCAGGGGCGGGTTGAGCCCCCGGATTTCACCAGAAGACAGACAGCAAGCGCCTCAGCCTCGATTGAAACTGTTTACAGCGCATGGGCAGGTTCCACACTAAGACACATCTGATGGGCCTGATTTAAGGCTCTCATTAAAATGTTCCTTTGTTGAGCACAAGACATCTCCCCACCCCCAGAGGAGATTCCAGACCTCCAGTCCCCAGCCCTCAGCCTGCCCTAACTCCCCCCACCAGAACCCACCCCTTCGCTAAACGCCAGTCACCAGATTAACATCGCTTAACATCAGAGTCGTCTTCTCACGCAAGGAATTTAGGAATTTAGCATTTGTTGAACAAGAGCCCCGTCTCCACCAGAATCTTCCCCAGAACTCTAAACATCAGCAGCGAGGGCAGCCATATCTGGCACCCCACACACCAAAACCCAAACAGCCTGCAGACCTAGGAAGCCTGTGAGCTGGCCCATATGGCTGGGCCCCCTATGCTGGCTGTGCAAAAAACTTCCATACTTCCTCCCGGAGCAGATGTGGGTTCTGCCGTGAGCATTACCACCCCACACATCAGAAGGAACACGGGGCAGCTCCAGAAACACCTCCTCCGAATCCCAGGAACTTGTTCTTACCTCTGGGTCCTGGGTTACAATTACCTCCCCTTTTACAACTAGGGGTGTGGGAGATGTTCCATTCCATCAGCACCAAACCCCTCAACAGCTGGCAGGCCAGGGAGATGTCAGAAAAGGCAATTCTCTACCCCCACCCTCCCCATGGCCACTCTTCAAAAGAGGAGGAAAGTGATAAGCTTGGACCAGGTCTCTTGGGCAGAGTTGCCCCAGAGAGGGCTGCTGCCAGGATCATCACCAAAGATCGTGGGTTTTGGAAGGGGACACGGGGTGCGAGGGGCATACTTCCAGTCCAGAGTGTTTGGGGTGTGCGGGTAGCTTGGGGCTTTCCTCTAAAGCACTTCAACACCTCGGTGGTGACTCTCAGGTGTGACCAAGCCAGGAAATAAAGCGAGGGGAGGGTTCGGGTCCAGTCTGCCCTAGAGATAGGGGCCACACCCTCATCAAAATGCTGAGGCCCTCCAAGAAGACGGAATGAACTCTTTTTGCCTTTCTGCCCGTAGAAAGAGAGATTTTCTTTCCTTGCTGAGGAGAGAGAGGATGGAAATCCAGGAAGGAGCAGAACCAACCCCGTCCGCACCTTTGCAGGCCGGCCATGCCCGATTTTGGCAGCGGCCTTCACACATGAGTCACCGAGACAGCCTGGGACTCTCAGCTCCCAGATCCGACCCTGGGAGGGAGTGGGCTCAGGGCTGGGGCCGGGAGCTGGAGGAGATGGGACGGACCCTCACTCTTCTTTCCCTTCTTCCGCCCTCACCAGCAGGGCCGTCTGGGTCCCAGCCTGTCCCAGGAACTTGGAGGAGGGAAGCCGGGAGCGTCGGGCCGGCATAGGTAACAAAGCTCCGCGCTCCGCGCGCCGGTCGGTCCCGCATCCGGCCACAGGCCGGCCTCCCTCACCTAGGCTGAGCTTGCCGGGGGGACTCCATCTCCCCCACCCTCAGCCACCGCGCTGCACCCCCTAAGTGGGGGGGCGGCGCCGTTTCTCCCCCGCAAAGAAACGCCCCACTGGAGCCCGGGAGCCGGCAACTCCCGGCAGTTCCCGAGCAAACTCCCGGCTCGCGCAGGGAAAACTCCGGGGAGGCTGGAAACGCGTCCTCGCGGGCGCGGGGACGAGAGGGGCCCGGCCGAGTAAGCGGGGGCTTCGCCATCTCCCGGCCGCCGGGACCTCGTCCCCCGCCCAGCGAGCCCCTGCCCTACGCCCGTGTGTCTCCCCTGCTCCAGTTGTCCAAGCCCACCTCCACGGCGCCCCCTTTGGCCCTAGGGGCTCCCGCGCTCCCCCAGCTCGCCGGGACTCACCGCCCAGCAGCGGCAGCAGCAGGACACTGAGCAGAGGCAGCCGGCGAGGGCTGCTCGGGGTTCCGCGCGCGGCTCCCATCCCGGCGGGCCCGGGAAAGGGGGCGGGCGGGCGCACGGCGGGCTAGCGGTCAGCGCTCCCCGGCGGGCCCAGGAGGCCGAGCGCACCGGAGCGCGGGTACCGCTGCAGCAGCCGCAACCAGAGTCAGAGCCCGAGGCGTCCCGAGCTGGAGCCGCGCGCGCCCGGTACCTCCGTCCGAGCCGTCGCGCGCCGCCGCCGCCGCCGCCAAGCCCCGCCCCGCGACGCCCCCTCGACGCCCCCCTCCCCGCCGTTGTGGGGAGGAGCTCCTACTTGGGGGAGGGGTCTGGAGACGGATGGGGGACAGAGAGAAGGAGGCCCCGGGGGAGTGTGGGGACCTGAGAGAGATAGGGGAGCGGATGCTGTGCCTACCACCTAGTGTGCAGGGACTCAGGGGACCTAAAGTGACTTTTGTGATTCCGTGGCTCCTGGGGAAGATCGTGGTTTCTGGGCTTTCCTGAGGGCTGTGACCAACAGTTCCCCCAAATTCTCCGGGTGGGAGGTGAAAGGGTGGGTTCTGGCTCACTTCTCAGCAACCTGAAATCCGGAGGGAGATCCAGAACAGAAGGGTGTCCTTGGTGTCCCCAAGCAAGGTAAACTGGAGATACTGTGGCGCCCCAGGAGAGAAGTAGCCTGGAGAAGAGGAGGACCAGTGCATGGCTAGGGTCTGGTTTGGCTCTGGACCAATCTGAACCCAAAGGTAGAGAGAGACTGGGCTCTCTGAACACCAGGCTGAAGGCTGTTAAACTGACAGATTCATCCCAAGTCCATCTCCAGGCAGTCTGGGCTGTGTCAGGGCATGGCCAAGTCTCCAGCTGTGGGGAGGCCCAGTACAGCCCTTGTTCCAGGCGCCCCCCACCCCCAGCGCCACCACCCCCACATTCTTTCTTTGTTGTGAAAGCAGCAAGGGGTGTAGGAGGCGGGTCAGGAGGAGTCAAGCTTTGGAAGATGGGCCCCAGCTGCTGCTGGGCCTCCAGGATATGCCGAGAGGGTATGGATAGTAAGTGCCTCATCCCCCTCTGGCTCCAGAGGGCCCCCCAGGCCTGCTTAGACCTCCCTTCCCCCAAGCAGCTGGGAGGAGGAGGGGCCACCACAGAGGGCCTCACAGGCCAGGAGCAGTGGCGCCAGGACTCCAGGGTCCTGCCACATGGCCGCCACATGTCCCTGACAACGCAGTCCACAGCACCTTCTCCTTGGGTTGTGGGCCTCCCCCCATCCCCCAGACGCCTGCCTGCAGGCCCTGCTGGAGAGGATACAAACAGGGGAAGGAAGAGAGGAGAGATCCAAGAAGCAACATTCCTCCTATTGCCCCATCCATCACTGCCCCTCACCCTTCTGTGAGGGGCCCCAACACCACCCTTGCTTCCTACCCTCTTCAGTTAGGACTCAAGTGGCTGAATGGTTACCTGATTCTTTTATTTAGGTAAAGTGAAATACACGGACCTGAAGTGAGGCAGCAGAGGGAACAAGAGAGGCCAGGGCAAGGCAGGTTGGCTGGCCAGCCCCAAACCCTCTGACAGAAAAGCCAGCTGCAGGCTGCATCTCTGAGGTGCAGACCCGCTCCTTACCCACTCTGGGGCCCCTAGTAGCAGAGCTAGCTACTCTAGAGTACCACAGGGTGGGGAGAGGATGTCCTGAGGGTCCTTCCTGAGGGGGATTCCTGAGGAGGGAGCTGAGACCCTAAGGAGGGAGCAGCAGCAATCTTCTGGTTAACTGCTCCCCCTTCACTGTCCCACCTTGGGGCTGGAAGAGCCAGGAGCAATAGGGAATGCTGTGAGGACTGTGTGGGGGACCCAGCAGACCTGGGGGGGTGGGATGAATGTCAGCTGCTTGAAGAGAGGTCCATACTGCTGGCACTGAGGCCTCGGGAGACCTGAAATAGACAATAGCATGCCATCAGCCCAGGGACCTCAGCCTCCCAAAGACTGTCCCCTGGAGTCTTATCCATCTCACGGCTGCAGTCTCTCTCTGGACCTAGGATGGAGCCCGTAACCTCAACCCCAAGCTCTGGGCTTTGTTTAGTCTTTGCTACGATTTCCCAGAAGGCCACAATCTGGTGGAGAAAATACCTGGAAGAACCACATGAATATTGGCATATACTTTGAATGTGTTGATACAGGTGGTCGTTTCCCATTAAAATGTCATTGCTACTTCTTTAACAGAGACTCATTTCTTTTTATATAACTTGTACAGTCTTTATACGATCTCTACAATATCATGATGTAAAAGTGCTTCGGGGTAACCTTATAGAGACTAATTCTCATCAATACATCCTTTGCATAATTTCTCACTGACGTCGCTAATGAAATAAAGCAGAGAACTCTTCTCCAAAAAGAAAAAA
The DNA here is from genome assembly GCF_039906515.1 of Pseudorca crassidens. Lineage (NCBI taxonomy): Eukaryota > Metazoa > Chordata > Mammalia > Artiodactyla > Delphinidae > Pseudorca > Pseudorca crassidens. The sequence goes on from NC_090305.1 coordinate 32,809,640, forward strand.
AAAAAAAAAGTCATTGCTGTTTTCTCAAATGGAGATGAGTTAATGCTTTTTTTTTCTTTTTCCCTTCTCATCTACTGCTGAGTCCCCAAGGTGAGGAGTATGGTGGCTATAGGAGGAGACCAATTAGTATCCCCAAATCATTCCTGAATTATTCATAATTCCAAAGTACCCATTTAGAGAACATTCATTCCTGTTCCCCTCCTGATTAATTTATCTGCTACTATCTCTGGCCCGAAACTGTCCCTTGGCGGTCACCACCCCCAACAAGCTGCTTGATTCCTGTCTGCCCACCTCCAATTCCCTGGCAAAGCCTTCATCCCAGATGATTCTCGACTCTCCCCTCTCCCCACTGGGCTTATCCTTTCTTTCTCACCCACCAACACACTCACGAGCACTGCTCTCACCTGGAGGGGTGCTGCACTTGGTTGGTTCAGATAGTTCAAGGAGGCTGCCCGCTTCATGTTGCCGCTACAATGGAAAAGAAAGAATCGAGGCCTCTTCTCTTCCCATGGGTGGCCCTAACGCTTGGGACTCTTGGGCACCACCATACACACTCAGATCATTGCCTCCCCACCATCTGACCCCCCGCCCCCGCACACATACACGCACTCTCTTGTCTTCATCAGTCACCAGCATCTTCTCAGGTACTGTTGTCCCCGCACTGGGGCACCCATTTTTCCCACACTCTCTCTCCACAGCCACCCCAGTGACCTCCTCCATGTTTCTCTCCAAGATTCTTCTCCTCCAGAGGTGAGGGGCCAAGCGGAGTTGGAGGCCAGGGCTCACCTGCCCACTCTGCCATATCTCAGTCTCAGTGTGTACCTGGAGGGCCGGGGCTCGGTCCCCTGGAGCTTCCTCACCAGGAGTTCGCTGCTTCTACGAAGCACATCTCGGATCTTGCCCAGAGAGCCGCTCCTCTGCAGGGCCCCACTGCCATCCTGCCAGAGAGGGATGGGGAACAGAAGCTAAAGGGATCCCAGGCAGACTGGCCTCTGAGTCCACTCCTGCCATTTATTCTGCACACCTCCCCCTCCCCCCAAAAGCCCAGCGACTGAAAACAAGAGCCTGGTCAACAGCTGGCTTGCAGAGAGACCCCTGAGAGGGATGGGCTAACTGAACTGGGACGGGGACAACATCCCCTCCGACACGCACATCCTACACGCATCCTACAGGCTCAGAGCCTCTCACCACCACCAGCAGGAGAGGCAGGAGAGATCAAGGGGCGACGATCAGACTTACCCCTGACCACTCCACAGCCACTGAGGCATCTTCACCTCCCTCAAATTTCACACTGCCACCAAGGCCCTCCTGGGAGGTCCTTCCACCGTCACCCTCCCCAAGCAGCTCAGCCACCTTGGTCTGACTGATAGGGTCAGTGCCCTGGAAGGAAAAGGAAGGAGCTGGGACTTCCCACTTCTGAACTCCTCAGGATGGGGCTTCCAAACTTTTTCTCACCATCAGCCGCAACAAAGAATACATTTTTCTTTGAGACTTCCCAGTACACACATACTGGAAAGGAGACACTCACCTTTTCTATTTGCAATGCGTTCCTACATAAAGATACACATCCATCTTTAGCCGAGGCCCACACTGAACTGATTTCAGGACCCACTGAGTCAAGACCCTCAACTTGAGAAACTCCGATTCAGGGCTCCCCTCAACCACAACCCTCTCACCCACACTGCCCGTGCCCCGCCTCAGAAGATTCTTCACATTATCAAAAGGCAGGGCTTCCCATAATAGTCCCATTTAGTGAAATGAACCTTGGAGTCCTGACCACAAAGGGCAGGTAGGGGGTAAGAACACACTTAAAAAACAACCACAGTCACAAAAGAGTCTCACCTGCCTGTCCTGTCTTCCTCCTCAGCCTCTCCTCTTACCCTTCAGAGAGTCACAAGCAGCCTCAGTGGTCCTCCATCCTGTCCCCAGGGCCCTACCTTGCAGACCTCCTTCCCCTCTTGGTCTCTGACCTGTTTCCGGGAACGCAGGGCACATTCCTCCAGGGTCTCAGCTGCCTCCAGCTTTCCCTGGCGCCTGTACAGAGCTCCGAGGTTTCTCAGGGTCGTGTTTACTGTGGGGCTGTGACAGGGGAGACCAGGGAAGGAAAAGAAGATGGACTCAGAAAACAAGCAGGAGAGAGAGGGAGCAGAGCTAAGGCCGAGGGAAGGTCCAAGGGAAGAAGGGGAAGGTCCAGGAAGCCGGAAGCCAGGCTTGGATGGAGGGCATCGGAGGCCAAGCCGGCTGCTCACCCGCAGCTCACCTGCTCACTTTGCAGGCCTTGTACCAGCCTCCATACTCGGCGTAGGGCGTACTGCCCTCACGGTGCCGGCTCTGCAGGAGGACAGAGGGGGAGGTGAAGCCAGAGATGAGAGTACCGAGACGCTTGGGTACAAGCTGGCACAGGGCCGGGGTGCAAGCTGGGCTGGGGAAGGCACCATGCACCTGGGGCTGGTGCTTGGATGGGAAATGAGGAGCTGGGCTGGGTCAGGAGTAAGTCAGAGGCCCTGGTAGCCTCGGGCTCCCCAGGCTGGGCCCCCCACTCACTTTGCTCATTTCCTCCCGCTCCTCTGCATGCATCCAGATGGGCTTGTGGTCGTCTGGGGGTGATACATGGGATGGGGTGGCACGGTTAGAGAACGGAGCTGGACAGTACGGGGGAGCCAGGACCCAGAGGCCGACAGGGCTGGACTAAAGGGGTCTGGTTCCCCCTTGGGAACCACTGTGGTCAACCCCCCAACCTTTGGTCTGCATTTCCTTTCCTCCCTGCAGCTCCCTGCCCAGGCCCTCACCACTCACCATCGACAGACCCAAACTCCTGCACATGGGCACGGGTCAGGATCTCTTTGTAGAGTGTCTCAGCCTCAGCATACTTCCCTTGTTTCAGGTAACAGGAAGCCTGGGGGCAGGAAGGCAAAAACACAGGAGCAAGAGGTAGAGATAAGGTCTCGGCCAGGCCTGGGATTTCCACTTCTTGGTCTCTTTATGACTTTCCCCAGAGATCCACCTCACACCTCTTTGTCTAGCTGCAGGGTCCAGGGTGTTCCCACTCCACTCCACTCCCAAGAGGCTACGGAACTTCTGCCTTCCCATGGGAAGGAAGCAGACCCCTCAGCCCCAAAGGCAGCCCCAGAGCTGGGCACAAAGGCGATGAGGTCAGTGTACCAGACTGTGATGCTCCCCCTTCCCTCCTCCCACCACCTTTGCCCTCACCAGGTTGTTCTTGGTCCGGGCCACATTAGGGTTGTCCGGCCCCAGCTGCCCCTCGTAGATGGCCAGTGCCCGCCGGTAATAGCGCTCCACAGCCTCATACTTGCCCTGGTTTTGGCACAACAGGGCCAGGTTGTTCAGCTGCTTTGCCACATCTGGGTGGTTGGTGCCCAGGACCTGGAGGAGTACAAAGGACAGACAGCTGGCTGTGACTATGTGTGTGCTTGTGTGTGTGTGCGTGTGCATGTGTGTGTGTGTGCATGTGCCCATGCAGGGAGCAGGGGGAAAGGAATGATGGAACAGGGAATAAGGCAGAGATGGGGGGTGAGACGAAAAGAAGTGAGGGGCAAGGGTAGATCAGAAGAGAGATGGTGGACGAGGGGTCACCGCAACAGGGAAGAACAGGCAGAGGGCACAGGCACCTTTTCTCGAATCTCCAGGGCCCGCTGGCACAGCGGCTCCGCCTCCTTGTATTTGCCCCTCTTGCCATAGAGCACAGCCAGATTGTTGAGTGTGGCAGCCACCTAGGAAGACAGGCCTGCCCCCATCAGAAACTGGATGCAAAGGACCTTGAACAGCAGGGCCCCACACTGCACAACGCCCAGACAAGTGGACTCTGCCACCCGAACCAGAGGCGGCGGAGGGGAAAGTACTGACCCCCGTGGCTCTGAGGTTCTCCATGGGGGTGGTATCACCCTCTAAATAGACTTTTAGACATTTCTGGAGGCAGGGTATTTTTGGTTGCCATAAATATTGGGGGCCTTTGGGGAGGCAAGGATGCTACAGATGTACTGCCTGTGTGGGACAGCTCAGGCAACTTTTGAATGTCCTGCCAGGCTTTCAAACACTGAATATAAGCTTTGAAGCTTGGTGGGATATCAAGACAGGAGTTATGTTTTCTGAGCTACATCATCCCTGCCTATCATGCGTCATAACACAGGGAATTCTTTTTCCACAGTCAGCTCATTTTCAAAAATATCTTATTTCTCATTGTCTCCACTTTGACAAATCTAGCATTTGTCTTGGCATGCTATCCCTACTTAAGGTTATTTCTCTCTCTCTCTTATCACAGACAAATAAATCTGGTCCATTATTACTTATTCTAACACTGGATTTTAATCTTGCATGCGCCAATTCTTCTGCTCTGTCATTTTTCTAATATGTATTTTTATGTAGAATGACTTACTGGTTTTACTTCTTCTAAATCTAAAGTTATTCAGTCATTATATATCAGACTACTATATTATGTCTTCTAGCATTGTTGTACTCAACACAACTGTTATTGTTTTGCATTTTCATCTTACTGTAATGTATTATACATATTATTTTATTATAAACTACCTTCCTTGTTTCTTTTTTATATTAATAGGGTATCATTCAACTTTTGAGGAAATTATACGGGTAGGTTGGTTACATTATCTACGAGTTAAGTTTTAGGAAAATATTCATTATAAGGAGTCATTGGGTCTCAGAGTTGAGACCACTGGGATCAGCAGACAGTGCCTAGGAGAAATGAGTCTTCATGCCTCCCTCCTGAGAAGCCCCAGGGAGTGGGCTGAGGGAAGCAGATGAACAAGCTGAGAGAGCACAGGGGAAGGAGGGCAAGGAATACTGACAGCAGGGTGGTCCCGGCCCAAGGTGCTCTCCCGGATGCTGAGGGCATCATTCAGCAGGAGGGCAGCTTCCTTATACTTATTCTGGTCCCTGTAAGAGGACAAAAGTGGCAAGGGGTTAGCCCGAACTGTGGCCCTAAGCCATCTCCTTACTTCCTTCCCTTTGGGACAATTGAGGTACATTTAGGGATTGGGGCCCCCCCCATGAGGAGACAGGAAGCCTGGTGGGAGCAGTGAGAGGGGTTCACTGACGCACACTGAGAGTTGCCATGCCCAGAGAAGGCCATAAGGCATAAGATGCAAGAGACAGAAACAGAGAAGGAGACCCTCCCCAGAGGAGAGATGAGAGAAGCAAAAAACCTGAGGGATGAGTATTCTCTGAGGTCAAGGGCTCAGGTATGAAAGAATAAGAGTCTGGTATAGAAGAAAGCCCCCAGGTGGGAGGGAGAAGAGGTTCCCTGTGGAGAGGAGGAATGAGAGCCAAAGGCGGATCAAGGCGGGAACGTGGAGGCAGGTTCATGCGAGGAGGACCCCGTACTCACCGATACACCAGAGCCAGGATGTTGAGCATAGTGGCCACGTCGGGGTGGCCGCGGCCGGACGTGCGCTCCAGGTCCTCCAGTGCCTGCTTGCAGAGTGGCACAGCTACCTCATAGCGACCCTGGGCTGCATACTGGATCACCAAGTTGTGCAGTGTCCGCAACCTTGCCGGGATCTCATAGCCACTGTGCTGGGCACCCGGGCCACGGGCCACTACACCGTCGCAGAAAAAGACAGGAGACTTCCTCAGATGACACTGCCTCTCCCTTTGCTGTCTGCCCTCCCCACCCCACTCCAAGACTTGTTCCGTGCCTGTGCCTACCCCCCACCAGGCTCCCTGCATAGACCTGCCTCAGCTGCTACTCTTTTGACCATTCCCTTGCCCCGTGCCCATCACAATCCCATTTGTTCACCCATTCATTCAACAAACTACTCAATAAGCATGAGGCATGGGCTGCCAGGGATACAAAGTTAAGAAAGACCTGGTCGTTTCCCTTGAGGAGCTCATACTCTTCCCCTCCAGGGTCACTCTTCCACTTGACTGTGAGCTCCTTACTGGCAAGACCTGTGTCATGCTCATCTTCGTCTCCCTGGTGCCCAGCACAGTGCCTGACACAGCCTACGTGCTTAATACATGTTGATGAATAAGGGGGAAGCTGAGGAAATCAAAGTACTGGTCCCTGGCCCATCTCCAGAGGAAGTGGAAAGCCTATTCCTGGATGGTGAGCATCCTGTGTTCAGGGTAGGCCACAGCTGCGACCAGCCTCCTGACGCCCCTCCTTCACCCTCCAACTCACAGCCATTGCTGGGGTCCTCTTCCTCCTCATTGGGGAAGAGGTCATCCAGGGAATCCTTGGAGGCATCACCTTCCTTCTCCTCCTGGAAGGGAAGAAGCAGCATGTCTGGGCCAAGATAGCCTCAGCAGCCTCTTCACGCCCCCTCTAAACCATGAAATCATTGACAGGTGGGGCCTAGTCCCTTGTTCATGTCCCTGCCCCTGGGAAGGCCAGCATCTGTCCCGCCAAGCTTAGGCCTCTCTTGTTCATAAAAAATGAGAGATGGGGACTTCCCTGGCGGTCCAGTGTTTAAGACGCCGTGCTTCCACTGCAGGGGGCACGGGTACGATCCCTGGTCCAGGAACTAAGATGCCGCATGCCGCACGGCACAGCCCAAAAAACAAAAAATAACAACGAAACAAAAACAAGAGATGCTTCGGCCAAAATGTCATGACTTTCCCTTCCTTCACATCCAGAGAGCTTCCTTCCTTCCTAAGCACCCTCACCCTCCACCTCTCTCCCCCTCAACTCTTGTAATTATAGTCCCGTGTTGATCCCTGTGTGTTTACACTGATTACATGTCTGTCCTGTCTCTCCTGAGGGCAGGAGTGTGTCCTATCTTATTGACATGTACCCAAAGTGTCTAGCTCAGCCTGACACCCTTATCTGCCACCACTAACTCTGTATGTAGTGCCCAATCCTCACTGAATAACCTTTCACACCAGGCAAAAATGCTTCACCCCACCAGGCACTGCAACCTTGTACAAACACTTGCAACTCTCCTGCCCAGATTCACCAGTGTGTCCCATACAAATCATCCCACTTTCCCTGGGTCAGACCACCTTTCCAGCCCTGGCGCCTTATCTATGAATCTATCTCACACACACACACAGACACACAGACACACACATACACAGACACACACACACAGGTCTAGAAAACTCCTCCCTCTCCCTCATAGACGACCAACATCCATCCCAATTCCTAAACCAAATAAATAAATAAATAAAATAAAATTTAAAAAATCCAACCTAAATCTTGCCCATCCCTGTTCCCCGCCTCTTCTGTGAATCTTTCAGACCATTCCAGCCCCCAGGAACCTACCTCCTTGGGACCCTCCCACACTGACTGAACCACTCCTCCAGCACTGGGCACTTCCTGTTTGTGTTGTCACATACGTGTTCTCACACGTAAGCCTTGTTCCTACAGCTACACTATAAGCTCAAGAAGGCAGAAACTCTCTTTCGTAGTTCCTTACATCTACCTGCCACACATCTTCTTGCATTGCCTAAGGCACAGAGATATACAAATGCCTGTTGAGTGAGGGTTAAATTCCACACATTTTGAGAGCAAATTTTAGGACTTGCTCAACTGGGCTGTGCTTTCCCTAATTGCAGAGCTCAGGATTCTGAACTGGAATTGTCCAAATGCCTATCTGTCCCCCTCAAAAAAACCTATTACTGTCAGAGCAGGAACCCTGCCTTGTTTACTTTGCATCCCCAACAGAGTGCACTGCGCCTGACATATAGTAGTCATTTGATCAAATGTTGACTGAATGAGTGACTCTTGTTTCTCCCTTGCTGTCATCTGGAGTTGGTGTCAGGACCTGAATTCTGCCAGGTGGGGGCAGGCTGGGCAGGGCTGCTGGCCCTTATGGATGATGGAGCAATTGCCCACGTTTGTGGTGACTCCCAGCTGTCCGCCCCCCAGCCAGCCTCGCCTGCATGTGCTCACCGCGGTGTGCCCATCCTCGTCATACTGACGCAGCTGTCCCAGGAACTCTAGGTGCTTCTTTTCCTCCTCCAGCTGAGCCACGGCCTGTTCGCTGCGCTGCAGCCGCTGCTGGGTGCCCGCCAGCTCGTCCCGGAGCCACTGGTTCTCCTGGCACAGCCGCCGGACCTGAGCCCGCAGCTTCTGTTTCTCCGACTCCACTGTGCTCAGGTGGTTGGCCAAAGCCAGCATCACCTAGGTGGGCAATCCTGTGAGCGCCGGGCTCTGGATAGGAGTGTTGAGGGATAGGCGGGAGAGAAGCCGGCAAGACTGGCAGGGGCCAGGAGGAAGGGGTGGGTAGTGATGACTCTACCTTCAAAACATACCCTGAATCCAATTTCTCACCACCTCCAGAGCTACCGCCCTGGGCCAAGCCACCATCAAGTCCCACCTGGATTATGAGAATTGCCTCCTCACTGGCCTCCCTGTTTCTGCCCTTGTTCCCCTAGAGTCTGGTCTCAACCCTGCAGCCAAATGATCCTTTTAAAATGTTAAACCACATCACTTCTCCACTCAAAACATTCCAATAGCTTCCGTCTCACTCAAAGTGGAAGCCAAGTCCTTACAATGGCCTACAGTTCTACAGGATCTGTCCCCTGCCTCCACCACCTCTCCAACTTCATTTTCTATTTTGCTTGCCCTCGTTCACTGTCCTGCAGCCACATTGGCCTCTCAGTGAACTCATCGGGAAGGCTCCAGGTCGGGGCCTTTGCACTTGCTGTCCACTCTGTTTAGGATGCTCTTCCCCCATTTACTGTATGACTCATTCTCTCATCTTCAAATCTTTGCTCAAATGGTGCCTTTTCAATGAGACTTTTATTGACCACCCTATCTCAAACTGTATCCTCTCCCCATACGCCCTAGTCCCCTTCCTTGCTTTATTTTTATCCTTTTACTCTTAACAGTTATCATTGTGGCATACTGAATCACTTATTTATTCATGTATTGTCTGCCTCCCCCAGCTACAATGTAAGCTCCAAGATGGCAAAGGTTTATGGCTGTTCTTGTTCAGTGATGTGTCTCTAGTGTCCAGGAGAGTAGTGCCTAGCACATGGTAGAAGCTTAATACATATTTACTGGGTGAATGAACGCAAGCAATTACTAGGACAAGGGGATCCCGAGTGACCTCAAAGCCCTAATCAGACAACTGCTCCTCCATCTACCCTGGGCCACGTGGCACCACCTCCACCCCCTCACCTGGGCCTCACTCAGCCCCAGCTCGATGTTTTCCATGGAACGGCGCAGCTGCCGGGCCTTCTCATGCACCAGCCCTTCTTCATGGCCACCCTGCTGCAGACACTCGATGGTTTGGGAGAGGCTTTGCAGCACAGCCTGGTGTTCACTGTGGAGGGCCTCCAGCCCTTGGCTCACCAGACGAGTGCTCCCCAGGATCTCCTCCTGGCTGAGCCGGTGCCCTGCAGGCTCATCCCGCTGTCCCAATACCAGGCCCGACATCCTGGCTGGGGGACCTTGCCTGGGCTACAGAGAAACAACAGAGCTCAGGCGGGGTAAAGATTGGAAAGAGTGGCTGAGCGCCTTGGGTGGGAGGGATCCAAATGAAGGGATGAGAACCAGTAGGGGGGGACCCTGTGGTTTAATTGGAGAGGGAGAGTGACCAGTGGGGAGGCAGCCTGTGATGACACTAGACACAAACTAAGGTCGTGGGAAAGAGAGAGGGAGACAAATTGACTTGAACGAAAAACTGTAGAAAGAACAAAGGTGCTGAGAAGTAGCAGAGGGATTTAGAACTAAGGAACACAATAGAAGAGGAGCTGGAGAGAGAGCTTGGGTTAGGAAAAGGAATCAAGGGAGGAGAGACAGCACTATAGGGAACACAGAGGGTGTCTGAGAGAGCTGCAAAGGGAATGGAGTTAAAGCAGACCAGAGGTATGCAGAAAATAGTGCAGAGTTTTCAAAAAAGGGAAAGGAATAGTTTTCAAAGTTAAACCAAGAAAGAGAGGGAGAAGAAAAGGAGAGGAGCCTTCATCACAAGACCCAGATGAGAGGGGCCTAGAGGCTCAAAGTCTTCAGGTTGCATCACCCACGGGGCTAAGCCCAGCATCTCCAAACCTGGTCAGCTCTGCCTCTTTCCCCACTAGCCTGAAACCCCAGGTCTCAGGCAGTCTTCCTACTTCCTCAAAAGGGCCTTGTTTCTCATCTTTGAAGTTTTCTTACCTGTATATAGCCCTTGGTTGTGGTGTTCAGGCAGGAGCTCAGAGGAAACTCTGTTCAAACAGCCAGGAACTCAGAAGGATCTGCCCTGCCCAAAGTCCAGAAGCCCAGAGTTCCCACCCCTTCTCTCACCACTTCACAGCCACCCAGAGGACCTGGCATGGAGCCCCACCCAGGACAAACGCCCTCCCTCCCCTGCCTACAGGTCTTCAAAGACTACCAATGTCCCTCCTCCTTCCCCAAGCCAACCTCCCACCCCAAGCCTGGGGGGCTATTTTCTCCCAAGAAGGGAGTGAGATTTGATCTGAGACCTGCGGCAAGGGGCGTGTCTGGGAAAGGGTGAGGAGGAAGACCTGGTCACTCCTAGCCCAGTCATTTCTATGGTTTTGTGTCTATCATGATCACATACTAACAGGCTCTGAGAGGAGTCACCTTAGGGTACCTCCCAGACGCCCGATGATGCAGGGAAGAACGGCAAGTCTGCTGAGCGGCTGCGGGATCACAGGGAAACGCGGCGCTGGGAGCTGGTCTCCCGGGCCTGGGAATGCGGTGGAGAAGTGTCCCAGGCTGTCGACCTGCCCTGAGGCCCAGGGTGGGGATAGAGTGAGATGGGCGGAGGTGACGGGAGGTGGTGCGGATGGACGGCCGAGGTCCGCGTCACGGACGAGGACACGGGACTGTCAATCCCGAGGTCACTGAGTCAGTCTGTAGCGCAGGGGGCGGGGCAGGCCGTCTGTCCCTCTGTCTAGACGCCGAGGGGCGGGAAGAATCGCGGGGGGGGGCGGAGTTTTTAAGGCTGACTGGAGTTGTGTTAAGTTCGGTCGGAGGGGCTTATTTGTTCATTTGTCTGGGAGTGCAGGAAAGAGGTAGCGGGACTTCAACTCTCAGCCCCAGAGGTACCCTCAAAGACTCACCCGCAGTCCGTCGGTCTGGCTGCCGCTCTTGCAGGTACTGCGCCTTTAAATCCATCATGGCTGCCGCTCGAGGCAATTGTTTTGACGGCTCCAAGGGGCGGGGCCTGTTCCACAGTCACGCGACCTAAGAGCCACCCGGGGATTGGCTCTACCGCGAGCAGGGAGCGTAAGAGGTGTGTGTCCAGCTTTGTCTCGGGTTCTCTGACTGCCTCTTTTTACGTCATTAAGGAGCGACAGAACGGGGACCTGTTAGAGTCATCCAGTAGCACCAGACGGCCTGGCTACAGGTAATGGTGGCGTGCTGAGCCCAGCCGAGCCTGGCCCAACTCATGGCCCTGCGGGCACTGACCCGCGCTCTTGGCTCTCTGAGCCTGACGCCCCGGATTGCCGCCGTCCCCGGCCCAAGCCTGCTCCTGGCCACCCAGGTAATCCACCTTACCCGGGAATGTGGCTGTTTCCGTTCGGGCAGCCGGAGAGGGGGCTCCAGGAGAAGCGAAGTGGGGGATGCGAGTCTGGTTAGGAGTCATGCCGGCCTGTGACCTTGGATAAGTCACTCTCAACCTCAGCTTTCTCCTCTGTAAGTGTTGCTATCTCACAGGGTCCCTGGATTCCTCAGACAAGATACTGGAGGTGAAAGTGCTTTACAGACAAATGTACAGGTTTCAATAATAATTAACATTTATTGTCTCTCATAAGCCAAGCATAAGTAATAGACGTTTTAAATAAATGAATTCCTTTCAATCACTTTACAAATTAGTTATTGTATTCCCATTTTACATATGAGAAAACATAAGTAGTCGAAGGTCATACACCAACCATTGGAGCTAGGTAATCTGGCTTCAAAGCCTAGGCTCCTTAACCATTATTATAACCATTAAGGATGAGTTACTACTGAGATTAGAGAATGCAGGGCAAGATACCAAGAATAGGAGCCTAACATGAAGATATCTCAAGGTTCCTAGCGGGCGACTGGTGAGTTACAGAAAAGAGAAGTTAAGTCTTACCTCCCCGGACCTTTCAGACTTATGGTAGAGTTTGGCAGATGCATACTTAAAATTCAAAACCAAACCAGCCTGGGAATTCAGCAGGGAACAAGACATAAATGATCTCTCCCCTCCATTCATATCTGAAAAACTCTCAGAAACATGCAGCAAAATGGGCAGAAGGTATTGATGCCAATGGTGGTACATGGGTGTATGGAAGTTACCAGCCCTGGAGAAGGGAGTTGTTTAGGGAAGGAAAAGTTTCTTAGAGAAGAAGAGTTTTGAGCCAAATTTGGAAGAAGATGCACCAAGGGGAGAACATTCCATTGAAGAAATACTTGAGAGGTGAGAGGATCAGATGAGGAGAGGTAATCAACACACATACACCTAGATGAACATTCCGAACTGGTATTTGTGCAAGCTGTGATGGGTGGAGTTTTTGGATAGCTGGTCTGGGACTTCCAGGAGGAAGGAGGCTACAAGCTAAACTTTGTGCCCTCTCCCTTGGTTCTCTGAAGCTTTTCCTTCAATTAGCTTTCAAGTGAAAGAGATTTCTGTTTATCTCTAGGTGACAAACAATGTCCTCCTTCCGCTGCCCTCTCCCTCGATGTTGCTTCCCTGCCGCCCAGTCCTTACCTCTGTGGCCCTTAGTGCTAAGTTTGTGTCCTGGAAGAGTCGTACCAAGTATACCGTTATGCCAGTGAAGATGAGGAAGTCTGGGGGCCGAAACCACACAGGTGGGAGCAAGGACACGAAGATTTCAGCAGTAAAGGGCAAAAACATGGCAGGATCCTAGGGCTGTATTTTGATACAGGCAGAGGAATGTAATTAAAAAGCATTTATTGGACTCCTTCTGCATGTAGTATGTGTGTAAGAGTGAGAGAGTAGAATACAAAGCAATAAACAAGTGGTCTGTGCTTCTAAAGATAATGTAGGTAGTTGAAGAAAACTGGACATACTCAGGAAGTTATATGACATTTCTCTTCACACCCTTCAAAAATTGACAATAGTTGAAATTGAACACGAGTTACATGGCTCTCAGTAAACTTACTGAATTCAGTAATTTGTAGAGATTTTATCTGGATGTTTTATACAATTTCAATATCATAATTATGTTTTTACCAAGCTCCATGTAGGTGTTCACCCTGACCCCATTGTGCTGTGCAAATTTTTATCATTTTCTGCTTGTGTCATAATGTTGGGGAGCGCTGCTCTCTGCCTAGGATGGGTCTGTTCCCAATGCTGGGAACTGACTCGTCTGACTGGGGTCATGTCCCTGCACTGTCCTGACCACAGGCCGAATCCAAGTGCACGGTATTGGTGGGGGCCACAAGCAACGTTATCGAATGATTGACTTTCTGCGGTTCCGGCCTGAGCAGCAATCCAAGCCAGGACCCTTTGAGGAGAAGGTCATCACTGTCCGCTATGATCCCTGTAGGCAAGTTTGGGATGTGAGGTGGTGGTATGGCTGAATGACTGCTCTGTGGCTTTTCAGGAGATGTGAGGCTGCCTAGATGGTCTGCTTACCTGTGCCTCACTCTGAACAGGTCATCAGACATAGCTCTGGTTGCTGGGGGCAACCGGAAACGCTGGATCATTGCCACAGAAAACATGCAAGCTGGAGATACAATCCTGAACTCTGACCACATAGGCCGAATGGCAGGTGAGAGATGGCTGCCAGATGTGTGTGGCCTGGGAGGCTGCAAGGGTTCTGGTGCTGATGAAATTCTGTCTTTTAGTTGCTGCTCGGGAAGGGGATGCACACCCTCTTGGGGCCTTGCCAGTGGGGACCCTCATCAACAATGTGGAGAGTGAGCCAGGCCGGGGGGCCCAGTATATCCGAGCCGCAGGTATGAAGAAAGGAGCTGCTTGGGATCTTACAGTTTGGAAGGCCAAGGGGTACCTGCGGTTGCAACTCTCTGAACCCATGGGCCCACATCTGGTCCAATGGCAGAGAAAAAGAAGGAAAAACAAGGCTGAAGAGGTGCTTGTGTTTTGACCTAAAACCTTACATGCATCCTGCTTCAGTGTTTCTCCTCCTCAGAGTGTGTGGGGTGTGGCCCCTTGGAAATCTGCCCCCCACCTCCTGCTCTGTGGAGGGTTGCAAAGCTGTTTCTCCCTTTCCCAGGGACCTGTGGTGTGCTGCTACGGAAGGTGAATGGGACAGCCATCATCCAGCTGCCCTCTAAGAGGCAGATGCAGGTGTGTGTGGGGTGCAGGTGGGAGGGATCAGCGAGGGAGGAATTTTTGGAATGTACCTAACCTGTCCAGGATAGCTCCCAGGTGTTTTATGTTGAGAACTGCCTCGAGCTGGGTCTGTCCTTTTCTGCCATGTGACTAGGCGTGCCTTGTCAGGCTGGCACCATGATGGAGTAGGGAACAGTGCCTTCTGTTTTCAACTGCTGTAGGACTTGCACTCAGGTTCAATTATGTTGTGCTTTCCCCCTCTCCTCTCCTTTCTCTCCTTAAGTGTAAGAAGTCTCCCAAGAGTCCATGCCCTCAACAATGTCAGGCTCTTTCCCCCCACGGTGCATTCCCCTCCATCTGCTTTCTCTGTCAGGTGCTGGAAACGTGCATAGCAACAGTGGGCCGAGTATCCAACGTTGATCATAACAAACGGGTCATCGGCAAAGCTGGGCGGAACCGCTGGCTGGGAAAGAGGCCCAACAGTGGGCGATGGCACCGCAAGGGGGGCTGGGCTGGCCGAAAGATCCGGCCACTGCCCCCCATGAAGAGTTACGTGAAGCTGCCCTCAGCTGCTGCCCAAAGCTGATATCCCTGGACTCTAATAAAATGGCCCCCATTTTTATCTGTTTCTGGTTTTTGTGGGAGGGAGGAGGTACATACTGGATGGGGGGGGGGCCGCGGGGACAGAAGCAAACAACCGTTGGCGGAAGGAGAAAGGAAAGCAAAGTATGGGGCAAAAACGGGCCGTTCCTCTCTCATTTCCAGTGCCCCCGGCCCACCTTGCTCCGTGCCTTTATATGTAATGGAGGAGGGGGGAATAAATCACCTCCAAAGTCTTTCCCAATTCTGACTTTGGGAAGCGGGGAAGGCGCTTCCGGTGCCAGGAGGAGGGAGACGGAAAGGGCGGAGGAGGAGGTGCCGCGCGTCGCCGAGGTGGCACCGGCGGCTCCGCCCCGGCGCTCTCCCAGGGCCCCTAGCTTTCCGCTGGGCCTGGCGGAAATGAGCGGCGGCTCCGGGCGGGCGGGCGACGGGCCCCCAGAGCTAGGCGGGCGGCGCCGCTGGTTGGGGACAGGCCCCGCCCTACCAGGCCCCGGAGGCCGCAGACCTGCGCGGAGGCCGGGAGCTGACGGCGCCACGCCCCCAGGGCGTTCGATCCCGCGCGCCACGCCCCCTGCGGCCGCCTGGCCTGCGGAAACACGCCCCCTCCCGCCTCTACGCCTCGACCCCTTCGGGGGGCCCAGGCGGGGCCCAAATCTCCGCCAGCGCTGCCGCCATAGTCTGCGCCGCGTCCTTAGCTCGGCGAAGGACAGGCCTCACGCCGGGACCCCCATCGACTTCTGAGGTGGCCACAGCCCCGCCGCGGCCCCCCGCCCCGAGTCCGGGTTCTCCTCCGCCCACTCGCCCACCGGGCCTCGCGCCCCCGATTCCGCCGCGCCTCGGGATTCTTGTTTATCTGGCCTAGCCCCCTCCCCCGCACCTTGCCGCGCGCCCCTGGCTTCTCCTGTCTTCGACCCGGTCCTACAAGCCTCGCGCCCCTCACCCATCGGGTCTCCTGTGCACCCTGTTCGGGGCCTCACGTCGCCCCCACTGGCCTTGCTGCTTAAGCGCCTCCAATCTTGGGCGCCTCCAGCCTACCAGCAGCCCCTTCTCCCAGCCCGTCGCGCCCTGCACCCTCACTCCACCACCAGGTCTCTGGGTCTTTTGCCCCTGCAGACTCACTCTCCGATGCTTCAGTCATTGGAGCTAGCACCCCTTCCCATAGTCACTCGGGGTCTCGATCCCCAACTCCCCAAAACACACCCACCCCTCTGGGCTTCGCATACCCCCTTCTCAGGTCTGCTGGCGCCTGTCCCAGGGCCCTGGGATTCACTTTAGTTCTAAGGCTGCCCTGCCTCCACTGTCCCCTTTCCTCTGCTCCAAACCAACTCGCTCCATGCTGCATGCAGGGCCTTGGAGCCTCCTTTTAGCCCCCAAATTTTGAGTTCTTTCAGAACAAACACCCCAGTGTTCCTCTGCGTAGGCCTGGCCCCACCCAGCATGCAGCAGGCAACTCCTGGGCCCTACTTTACCCCACCCAGCCCGACAGCTGTTGCCACATTTGCTGTCCCAACTTCTGGGTGTCCTTGATTTTCTGACCTCCTCTCTCACTCTAGCTTGCCTATTCTCTTTTCCTTGTGTTGCCAGGTGCCAGGATGGTGGGGGAACTCCGCTACAGGGAATTCAGGGTGCCCTTGGGGCCCGGCTTGCATGCCTATCCTGATGAGCTGATACGCCAGCGAGTGGGCCATGATGGGCACCCTGAGTACCAGATCCGCTGGCTCATCCTCCGGCGTGGGGATGACGGGGAAGGGGGTTCTAACCAAGTGGACTGCAAGGCTGAGCACATCCTGCTATGGATGTCCAATGACGAGATCTATGCCAACTGCCACAAGATGCTGGGCGAAGATGGCCAGGTCATCGGGCCCTCCCAGGAGACAGCAGGGGAGGCTGGAGCCCTGGACAAATCTGTGCTGGGGGAGATGGAAACCGATGTGAAGTCTCTGATTCAGAGGGCCCTTCGGCAGCTGGAGGAATGTGAGGGCACCATTCCTCCCGCCCCTCTGCTTCACACTGTCCATGTGCTCAGCGCCTACGCCAGCATTGAGCCCCTCACGGGCGTCTTCAAAGACCCAAGGGTCCTGGACTTGCTCATGCACATGCTCAGTAGTCCCGATTATCAAATTCGCTGGAGCGCAGGCCGGATGATACAAGCCCTGGCTTCCCATGATGCTGGTGAGGGGCCGTGTGGGGAGGAAAGGGGAGCAGGACAGGGACTGGGTCAGCTTAGCGTCTCACAGGTCCCTGTGACAGAAGCCTCTGATCTCATCCGTACGTAAATGATTCTGTTGCCCTTGTCTTAGGATTGGAAGAAAAGGAGGTGGGATGGTGAGTGTGGGCATCTCGGCAGAAAGGGGAGACTGAATCCTCAAGAACTTCCTATTAACTGTCTTTCTATGCAGAGGAAGAGTTTAGACTATTAGATTATTGCATATGAGACAGTAATAGGATAGGATAAGATAGTAAGTTTTGGGTTTTGAAGCAAATCAGCAAATCATGTCATTCTTAGTGTGTGGCAGCAGAAGGAGTGAGAGAGTAGAGCGTCTAAGAGAGATGCCTGGGAAGGGCAAGGTTAGGGAGCTGTTACTGATTGGGTTGTGGGTTACAGGGACCCGGACCCAGATCCTTCTGTCACTGAGCCAGCAGGAGGCCATTGAGAAACACCTGGATTTTGACAGCCGCTGTGCTCTGCTGGCACTGTTTGCACAGGCCACGCTCTCTGAACATCCCATGTCTTTCGAGGGCATTCAGCTGCCACAGGTATTCTGTGCGGAGTGTTGGGAGGTGGCTGTGGACAAAATCTAGGGATCAGGCCTTTGCACCTGTCCACAGAGGACAGTGTGGAAAGAGGCACTAAAGCTGGAGCAAGGGGGACATAGGCCAAAGATTGTGTCCTACAGGTCCCAGGAAGGCTGCTCTTCTCCCTGGTGAAGCGCTATTTGCACGTCACCTCCCTCCTGGATCAGTTGAATGACAGTGCTGTGGAACCAGGAGCCCAGAGCTCCACTCCCGAGGAGTTGAGTGGGGAGAGGGGTCGGCTGGAGCTGGAGTTCAGCATGGCCATGGGCACCCTGATCTCGGAGCTGGTACAGGCCATGCGCTGGGACTGGGCCTCGAGCAGACAGGGGCCCTCGGCACGGCCCTCCTGTTCCATCTTCCAGCCCCAGCTGGCAGATGCAGGCCCGGGGCACCCACCTGCCCAGGCCCTGCCCTCCCTTAGGAGGTCAAGGCGGTTTCGCCCTCGCTCTGAGTTCGCAAGTGGCAATACCTATGCCTTGTACGTGCGGGACGCGCTGCAGCCGGGCATGCGAGTGCGGATGCTGGACGATTACGAGGAGATCAGTGCTGGGGACGAGGGCGAGTTCCGGCAGAGCAACAGTGGCGTGCCCCCTGTGCAGGTGAGCAGAGCGCGGTGGCGGGCCACCGTTGGGGGTCTGTCTTGGGTGGGGCATAGCTGGGGCTTCAAGCTGGGGCCTCTGGCGGGCCACTCAAAGCGAAAACCCTCAGTAAGCTGGGTATGGTAAAAGGGGGTCAGCAATTGAGAGGGGAGCCGTTTGGAGGGCTGAGAAAATCTGCCTTTAGGAGACTCTGAGGTCAGGAGGACTCACTCCCAGGAAGAAGACTGATACAGCAAGACCATCCCAAAGGTCAAGTTCAGGAAGACAGTGTGGTTAAGGCCAGGAGGAAGTGTGGGGCATAAGCCACCAAGGATAGGTGAGGGGAGAGAGCCTGTTCCCGTTTGGGGAAGGCATCCTTTGCGTGCGTGTACGTGTTCTCCATATACCACAGGTTTTGCTCTTTAGAGGTTTTTCCACACCTGGCCAGGTGGTCACCCTGAGGGCTGTGAGGGCTGTGTGTCCCCATCATCGGGCCACAGCCAGTCATTAGGTGAGCTCTCTTCCCCTTCCCTCTCTTTTTTCCCATATCCCCCAGGTGTTGTGGGAGTCAACAGGCCGCACCTATTGGGTACACTGGCACATGCTGGAGATTCTGGGCTTTGAAGAAGACATCGAAGACGTGGTTGAGGCTGATGAGTACCAGGGGGCAGCGGTCAGTGGAGCTGTGGGTGTAGGTGAGCCCAGAGGGGAAGCAGGGATCAACTCTATGCAGAGGAGCGGCGGTCTGGCTGGGCGGGCAGTGACGTCCCTGTGCCCCTCTCATTTCCACAGCCCTGCCCTCCTGGCGGTGGAAGCCCATGGCAGAGCTCTACGCCATGCCCTGCGTGCTGCCTGAGGATGAGGACGCTGAGGAGAGTGAACACCTGAGCCAGGCCGAGTGGTGGGAGCTCCTCTTCTTCATCAAGAAGCTGGATGGACCCGACCATCAGGAGGTTCTCCAGATCCTCCAGGAGAACCTTGATGGGGAGGTAGAGCTGCCCAGAGACACACAGAGGTTGGAGGGCTGGACTGTGACAGAGCATTTGGAAGACTCGGGATGGGAAGTGGAGGGTGATAGCATAAGGGCTGCAGGGGAGGGGTCTAGGATGTTCGGAGATGTTGGCGAGCTGTTCGGGAGGCGCCCCCATGAGAGACTGGGGATGGAGAAGGTGTATGCAGAACTCCTTTCCCCTGGCAAGTGCCTCTGGAGCCTCTGCACCGGCAGAGCCGCCTGCAGTGAGAGCTTCTCCCCGATGACAGATTCTGGATGACGAGATCCTGGCCGAGCTGGCCGTGCCCATGGAGTTGGCCCAGGACCTGCTGCTGGCTCTGCCACAGCGACTCGATGACAGCGCTCTCAGGGACCTGCTCAACTGCCATGTCTACAGGAAATACGGGCTCGAGGCCCTGGCAGGGCAGCTGGCCTACCCATCCCTGCTGGAAGCCCAGGCCCAGCCTCAGGAATCAGCAGATGCAGCCAGAGTGGAAGGTGGGGTGCCAAACAGACAGCAGCTCTGCACACTGGCCTCTGGGAGGGCATTAGCCTGGGAGAGACATCTGTGCTGGTTTTTGTGCAAATCCTGTCTGGAAGAGATGGCACTTTAGGAAGAATCTGAAATTTCGAGATAAGCAGTGCATGGAGAAGCAGACATTGTCCTCCCTCCAAAGTATGAAGGAGAGTGTCAAGTTAGAACATTGCAAGAAATTTGAAGCCTTGAAAGCCCTCACATTGAATTTTTTCTATTGTAGAGAAAAACAGATTATTGCATGCTTCCAGATATAGGGAAATGTTCTGCTATTTGCAGATAGGAAGCTCCTTTGCTATTTTGAGAATACAAAATCAAAAGTTTGTCATGAAGCTGTCTTAAAAGTACATTAAGAGGGCTTCCCTGGTGGCGCACTGGTTGAGAGTCCGCCTGCTGATGCAGGGGACACGGGTTCGTGCCCCGGTCCGGGAAGATCCCACATGCCGTGAAGTGGCTAGGCCCGTGAGCCATGGCCACTGAGCCTGCGCGTCCGGAGCCTGTGCTCCGCGACAGGAGAGGCCACAACAGTGAGAGGCCTGCGTACTGCAAAAAAAAAAAAAAAAAAAGTACATTAAGAGATGCTATGAGATCCCCAAAACCTGGCGTTTAGGGGGAAGAAATGTAAAATATTTTTGGGAGAAATGAGGAAACAAGAGTTGAGAGTTATGAATGTCTCTCCTTTTATGATCTTTCACGTCACTAACAATGGCCAACTCTTGTGACTTCTCCTTTCCTGTAGCAAAAGAAGCCCCGACTCAGTGCCCCAACACTCCCCTGCAGCATCTGGTGGAGGGTTACGGTCTGGCTGGGAAAATCTTCCTGGATCTGGAGCAAGCTCTCAGCTCAGAGGGGCCCCGGGAGAGCGAGGTCAAGCCACTCCTGCTGCAACTGCAGCGGCAGCCCCAGCCCTTCCTCGCGCTGATGCGGAGCCTTGACACTCCCGTGGCCAACAAGGCCCTGCACCTGGCCGTTCTGAGGTGAGGGGGTGGTGAGGGGTGCTGCTGGGCAGAGGGGTCTCTGAGGCAGGCTGCACATCTCTCTCCTACTGCCCCCTGCTCCCCAGAATCCTGATGCGGCTGGTGGACTTTCCCGAGGCATTGCTGCTCCCCTGGCATGAGGCCATGGACGCCTGCATGGCCTGCCTGCGGTCCCCAGACACTGACCGAGAGGTACCCCTGCCCTGCCCTGAGGAGATGCTGAGAGGGGGAGGATACCAGGCAGCTTCTGGCAAGGCAGACCCCGGGCAGGGCTCGAGAGGGCACCATGGAGCCTTTGTGCTCTTGGTTTGGGTTTCATTTTTAAAATTGAATTGTAGTTTTAAAAATAGGTCGTACGTTCACACAGTTCACAAATCAAAACAATATAACAAGGTAGAAACAAAATTCTCACTCCCACCTGAGTCCCTGTCCTCCCAATGCCACCCACATGCCCCTTACAAATGGTAACCATTTGTGTTAATTTATGTATCTTTCCTGTATTTTATTTTGCAGATATAACCCAAATGGGGGATCTTATTTGCCATATCCTTTGTTACATAAAGGATGATATCTATATTACATTAAGAGCCTCAGTGGCTCCTGTTTGGCTGGGCCTGTGAAGGAAAGGGGGGTGAAGGAGGCAGAGGGGACCATCACATCCCAGAGTCCCCTGCCACAGAGCGCTCCTGAGCACAGAAGGCTTGGGAAGCGGTCAGAGAACTAGGGTCATGGAGGCAGCGGGTGTCTGCAGCACACACCTTTGGCGGCTACCCAGATTTTAGCTCTGTGGTGGGCTTACTGAGTGTCCACACATACATCTGGTCCCTCTCGGCCCCCTCTTTGCTGTCACGTGTCTGTGCTTGGGGGCTGAGCATCTCATAACACAGCCCCACAGCTGGTTCTTGTGACAGCTGGGCCTGAAAAGAAACAACCGGGGATGCCCCCTGCACCTATTGCCAGCGTAATCAGTAGTCAAGACCCCCAGGATCCAGGGCACCTCTTGGCTTTTCCATTGCAGTTTGTTTGGTTCTCTAATTCCACCGAGCCCTCATGTCTCCTCATCCTTGTCTTTACTTCCTCACTCTGTGAACTGCAGTAGCCCTGGCACCCAGCACACAGTAGGTGTGTAGTCAGTACTACTGAAGACGCTTGTGGTCTGTCCCCTTTATCCACCTCCCCCTGCCTCCTTCCCAGGTGCTCCAGGAGCTGATCCTCTTCCTGCACCACCTGGCCTCGGTGAGCAGGGACTATGCCGTGGTGCTGAATCAGCTGGGAGCCCGAGATGCCATCTCCAAAGCCCTGGAAAAGCACCTGGGAAAGCTGGAGCTGGCTCAGGAGCTGCGAGACATGGTGTTCAAGTGTGAGAAGCATGCGCACCTGTACCGGAAACTCACCACCAACATCCTGGGAGGCTGTATCCAGGTCAGGAGGGAGGGCAGGGGGAAGCCTTTGGGTTCACAGCTGGGTAAGAGTATGACACCCAAGCAGTGGCAGGGGAAGGGGCTGTGTTCCTGAAGTTGGAAGGCAGGTGAATCTAGTGAACCTGGGGGCGTTTGTTCCTGGCCCCGCTTTCCCAGCTGCTCCTGCTCTGCCAGTGTTACGGAGTTAGTCCCGCTGCTGCTGGGGTTTTTCCTCCACGTGCGTTTCCATGTTCCTGCCCCCTCCCCGCACCCCTTCTCTCCGATGTCCGGGCTGCAGATGGTGCTGGGCCAGATCGAAGACCACAGACGAACGCACCGCCCCATCAACATCCCCTTCTTTGACGTGTTCCTCAGATACCTGTGCCAGGGTTCGTGCCTGTCCCCCTGTCACCCCGCGTCCCCACACCTCCGTGTGTTTTCCCTCCACACCTGCCAGGGCTGTGACCGCCACCCCTTCCCGCCTGCCCGCAGGCTCCAGCGTGGAGGTGAAGGAGGACAAGTGCTGGGAGAAGGTGGAGGTGTCCTCCAACCCGCACCGGGCCAGCAAGCTGACGGACCGCAACCCCAAGACCTACTGGGAGTCCAGCGGCAGCACCGGCTCCCACTACATCACCCTACACATGCAACAGGGCGTCCTCGTCAGGTAACGTGCTCCACGCCTGTGCCTAGACACACACCCACGCTGTCCTGTGACTTCCCTGCCGTTTGTCTTGGGGAAGCACCCACACCCCCCTGAAGGTGACCAGAGTCCCCTCGGCTGTGTCTGTGAGAACACGACTGGATCCGGTTCCGATTGGTCCCTCTGCCCTGCTCCCAGGCAGCTGGCTCTGCTGGTGGCTGGCGAAGACTCAAGCTACATGCCGGCCAGGGTGGTGGTGTTCGGGGGCGACAGTGCCACCTCCCTTAACACGGAACTCAACTCGGTAGGGACCCCTGTGCCATTAGGCCACCCCTCAAGGGATCCACCCTCCTGCCCAGACCCCAAAATGCCTATATTCCTCCCTGCTTTGAGCCCCATAGTAGATGAAGTCCATCCCTGTGCCCGTGTGGCAGCATCAGGCCCTGAGCAGTGAGGGTGGCATTAGGACCCCTCGGTCAGGACCCCCCAGGGCTGGGGGAGGGAGGGACACAGCAGGCAACAGGAGCAGACTAGGGTTCTTTCAGCACTCCCATCCACACGCGTGACGGCGCTCTCTGCCTGCCACCCCCTTGCCACCAGGTGAACGTGATGCCCTCCGCCAGCCGGGTGGTCCTCCTGGAGAACCTGAACCGCTTCTGGCCTGTCATCCAGATCCGCATAAAGCGCTGCCAGCAGGTGGGGCCGGGGGAGGGGGGCAGCCGTGGGCAGGAGGCTCTGCGGCCTGTAACCGTTGCAGATCTTGGGCCACCTCTCCAGCCCCTCCTGAGGAGAGTATGGGGCCGGCGGAAATGGGCCTTTGCACATTGCAGGGCGGCATCGACACGCGCATTCGGGGATTAGAGGTCCTGGGCCCCAAGCCCACGTTCTGGCCGGTGTTCCGGGAGCAGCTGTGTCGCCACACACGCCTCTTCTACGTGGTCAAGGCGCAGGCTTGGAGCCAGGACATCGCGGAGGACCGCAGGAGCCTCCTGCACCTGAGCTCTAGGTGTGTGTGAGTGCGTGTGTACCTGTGTGTGTGAGAGGGGTAGCTGGCGATCTTAGGCTGGTGGACTCTTAGGCCTAAGGAGTCACTTAGGCCTCCAGCCCCCAACACCTTCCTCCCCACTCTTCTCCCCAGACTCAACGGGGCTCTACGTCAGGAGCAGAATTTTGCCGATCGCTTCCTCCCAGACAGTGAAGCTGCCCGAGCACTGGGCAAGACCTGCTGGGAGGCCCTGGTCAGCCCCCTGGTGCAGAACATCACCTCCCCCGGTAACTGTCCCTGCCCCTGGCCCCTTTACTATCCCGTTGCTCGGCCCTGCTCATCAGCCCCTTCTTGCTCTGGCCTAGAGCCACCTGGGTTATGCTCTTGGCCCTATGGATACCTGCGTTCATTCAGTACCCCCAAGCCCCCTCTTCACAGCCCAGGGGCCGCCTCCTTTCCCGTGTCTCCCGGCTGCCAGCTGACACCACATGGTCAGGAGGGACCTCGCTACCTCCCTTGCCATATCGCTCTGTCCTGCTGCTCTTTCTTGGCACTGCTGTCCAGCCCAGCTTCCCCACTGCCCTGGAGACATGCCCTGCCTTGGCTTGTTTTTCCCCCGCCTCCAGATGAGGATGGTGTCAGCCCCCTGGGCTGGTTGCTGGACCAGTACCTGGAGTGTCGGGAGGCTGCCCACAACCCGCAGAGCCGCGCAGCAGCTTTCTCCTCACGAGTGCGCCGCCTCACCCACCTGCTGGTGCATGTGGAGCCCTGCGAGGCAGCCCCTCCAGTGGTGGCCGCTCCTCGGCCCAGTGAGTGCTGGGGGCTCAGGCGGGAGCTCGGTTGGGGACCTTCCCTCCCCCAACTCACATACTACAGGTGTCTGTCCCTCCTCACCCCCCGCTCCCTGCATGCTCAAGCTGTTCATCTTCTGGTTTGTGTCACCCCCACCTGGGAGCATCATTTTGGGTGGCAGAATGTCAGGAAAGAACCCTAGGCTCACCCTCGAATAGGGACCCGGGGGCTGAGGGCTGCCACCGCCTTACCTCTGCCCCTTCCCCTGTCTCCACAGAGGGCAGAAACAGAAGCCATGACTGGAGCTCCCTGGCCACCCGGGGGCTTCCTGGCAGCATCATGAGAAACCTGACCCGCTGCTGGCGGGCAGTGGTGGAGGAGCAGGTGGGCAGGAACGGTGGAGGGGGGGCGGGGAGGGAGGGTGGAACCGTGCCGTTGGTTTGTTGGGTTGCCCTACACTGCCGCCCCTTCCCACCCTCCAGGTCAGCAGTTTTCTGACCTCACACTGGCGGGATGATGACTTTGTGCCCCGCTACTGCGAACACTTCAGTAACCTGCAGAAGTCAAGCTCCGAGCTGTTTGGGCCACGGGCAGCCTTCTTGCTGGCGCTGCAGAATGGCTGTGCTGGTGCCCTGCTGAAGCTCCCTTTCCTCAGAGCTGCCCACGTAAGCCTCCCATCCGCCCCTCCCCTGGGGCCTCTCCCCCAAAACTCTCCCTTCCCCTTCTCAGAATGGCCCACCCTTCCATTCCCACGCAACAAGGAGCATGTACAATACTAATGTAGAACCATGTTATCAAAAATTCAAAAAAACAGGAATACCCTGGTGGTCCAGTGGTTAGGACTCTGCACTTTCACTGCTGTGGGCCCAGGTTCCATCCCTGGTCGGGGAACTAAGTTCCCATAAGCCATGCCCACAGCGCCCCCCTCCACCCCGCAAAAAAAAAAGGAAGGTAAAAGAAAGAAATGACCCGCTTTGTACCATCCTAATACATCTCGGCATACTTTCTTCTACTTGTGTGCTTGATTTCACATAGTTTATTCACAAGTAGCTAAAATGCTTTATCCTGTTTTCTTTTGACCCTTACATGAAAAGCCATTTTCAGTGTTGCTGTTTGTCTTCAAATTTTGGTATAAATTCCATCCAATAGATGTATCAATACTATAATTTACTCCACCATTCCTGTCATTCCACAAATATTTAATAGGCACTTACAATGTGTCAGGCACTGAGATAAGAGCTGAAGATAGATGAAATCCCTTCCCTCAAAGTTTACAGTCTCCTAGAGAAGATGCACAGTTAAGCAGAGTGCCTTGGTAAGCAGAGAACAGCGAAGTGGGAGCCAGAAGCATGGCTGTAACAACGTGGTGTGACCATCTTTGTGCACATAACTTACAGGAATACCTCCTTTTATTGCTCTTCGCTTTATTGTGCTTTGCAAATAATGCATTTTTTGGCAAATTGAAGGTTTGTGGCAACCCTGTGTTGTCAGGTGATGGTCAGCATTTCTTAGCAATAAAGTATTGTTTAAGGTATGTACGCTGTTTTTTAGGCATAATGCTATTGCACACTTAATACACTATGGTATAATGTAAACATCCTTTTGTATGCGCTGGGAAACCAGAAAATTTGTGTGCTTGCTTTATTGCGGTGGCAAACCCGCCATATCTCTGAGGTGTGCTTGTGTCTCCTTGCATTGAGTTACTATTGTTAGTTTGATTTTAGACATGCTAAATGTGAAAAAAACAGTTTTCAGGGCTTCCCTGGTGGCACAGTGGTTGAGAATCTGCCTGCTAATGCAGGGGACACGGGTTCGAGCCCTGGTCTGGGAGGATCCCACATGCCGCAGAGCAACTAGGCCCGTGAGCCACAACTATTGAGCCTGCGTGTCTGGAGCCTGTGCTCCGCAACAAGAGAGGCCACGATAGTGAGAGGCCTGCGCACCGCGATGAAGAGTGGCCCCCACTTGCCACAACTAGAGAAAGCCCTCGCACAGAAACGAAGACCCAACACAGGAAAAATAAATTAATTAATTAATAAACTCCTACCCCCAACATCTTCTTTAAAAAACAAACAAAAAACAGTTTTCATCATTTTAGTATTGTTAATATACGCAGTTGTTAATGATTTTATAAGAGTTTTATAAAATCGCTGACCAGTTGATGAACCTGCTGGCCATTCATATCTCCTTCCTCAGACCCTCCCCCTGTTCCCACTCACCTCCTCCGTTCTCTCCTTCATAGTTTTCCTGTGCTCTCCCCACTGCCCAGGTAAGCGAGCAGTTTGCGCGGCACATCGACCAGCGGATCCAGGGCAGCCGGATCGGTGGGGCCCGGGGGATGGAGATGCTGGCCCAACTGCAGCGATGCCTGGAAACGGTCCTGATCTTCTCTGGCCTGGAGATAGCCACCACTTTCGAGCATTACTACCAGTGAGTGTGGACCAAGGGAGTGGGAGGTGGGGGGACGCAGGATGACGGGCAGGGCCAGCCCTTGGGGCTGGGAGGCCGGGTTCCCGGCAGGCTGGAGTCCCGGAGCCGGGGGGCCATGCCGAGCCCCCACACTGAGGTTCGGCCTGGGCTGTGCGCGCTGCAGGCACTACATGGCGGACCGTCTCCTGAGCGTGGGCTCGAGCTGGCTGGAGGGGGCCGTGCTGGAGCAGATCGGCCCCTGCTTCCCCAACCGCCTCCCCCAGCAGATGTTGCGGAGCCTGAGCACCTCGGAGGAGCTGCAGCGCCAGTTCCACGTGTACCAGCTCCAGCGGCTTGATCAGGAATTCCTGAAGCTGGAGGACACAGAGAAGAAAATACAGGTGGGCGCTGGGGAAGGGAATTAGCAAGTGGGAGGGTGGGAGGCACAGAGAGAGGCATGGGGCAGACCAGAGGAGCCGCTGGCTTTGGGGCGCCCTGTGTTCCGTCGTCTTCAGGTGAGCCACGAGGCCAGCGGCAGGGGGCACGAGAGAGGGACCGGAGAGGAAGCTGAGCTGGAAGCTGGGGCAGCATCAGCGGCCGGCGGGGCGGGAGAGGAGGCGGCGGAGGAGGAGGATGAGAACGAGGACCTTTACTATGAAGGGGCGATGCCAGAAGTGTCTGTGCTCGTCCTGTCACCACGCTGCTGGCCCACTGCCTCCATCTGCCACACGCTCAACCCCAGAACCTGCCTGCCTGCCTACCTGAGGGGCACCTTGAACCGATACTCCAACTTCTACAACAAGAGTGAGCAGTGGGCCAAGAGAACTGGGGGCTGGGACACCGGGAAAGAACCTGGGCTTGGGGGTGACCCCTGGGGCTGGCAGCCTTCACGGGGTAGATTTGAGGAAAAGGGCAGGAGCTTAGGTTCGGGGTGGGGCTACAGGCAGCAGATCCCCAGCCTGTTGTCTTTTCTGTCTTTAAAATGAGAGCCAGGACTCCCTTTGTGGGTGGTGGGGAGGATGGAGGCAGGAGGCACCTGAGACCACCAGAGAGTAGTGGGTGTCTCGTTCCTGGTCAGTCATCGTAACCTAAGCTCCCCAGTGGGGGCTGATCCTGGGCTGGGCAGCGACAAAGGAAAGGGGGTTAGACTTAGACCCTGCCCTCAGGGAGCTCCTACACTCCTGGGGGAGACGTTTCCAGTTTGATGAGAGCCCCAGTCCTTCCTCACTTCATGGTTTTGTCTCCCTTAAAAATTGGGGAACTCCTCGAAGGCACTGATCACAGCCTGCCTGGCACAGGGTGGGCTCCCCTTACTCAGGAGGCAGACACAGAGAGGGCTGAGCTCTGGAAGCTCAGACCAGGAACCACAGTGTCCAGAAACACTGGGCCCCAGACTCTGCAGAGATTAACGGGGACAAAGCTCCACCGATGGTGCGTCCTCACCAGCCCCCCTGACTCCCTCCTCCTCCCTGACACTCAGGTCAGAGCTACCCTGCCCTAGAGCAGGCCCCGCAGAGGCGACTGCAGTGGACATGGCTGGGCCGGGCTGAACTGCAGTTTGGGGACCAGACGCTGCATGTGTCCACCGTGCAGATGTGGCTGCTGCTGCATCTCAATGAGCTGAAGGTGGCCCAGCCCCTCACGCCTCCCTGCTCTCTCCCACCTGTCCTTCCTTTCTTTCCCTCCACCCTCTCTGCTCCACCTCCTGGGGAGGCCCTGACGCTTCCCTTCTCTTCCTAAGGCCGTCTCCGTGGAGAGTCTGCTGGCGCGCTCGGGGCTGTCTCCAGACATGCTGAATCAGGCAGTTGGGCCTCTTACCTCTTCAAGGGGCCCCCTGGACCTTCACGAGACAAAAGATGCCCCAGGAGGTCTGTACTTAGGGCCCCGGGGCCTCTGCCCTGAGCTGGGGCCAGCGTCCTCGAGGCCCCCCCCCACCAAGTGACCAGCGCTTATTTCAGGGGTGCTCAAGATTCGAGATGGTAGCGAGGAACCCAGGCCTCGGAGGGGCAACGTGTGGCTCATCCCAGCTCAGACATACCTGAAAGCTGAGGACGAAGAGGGCCGGAACTTGGAGAAGAGACGGAACCTTCTCAACTGCCTCATTGTCCGAATCCTCAAGGCCCACGGGGACGAGGGCCTGCACGTTGACCAGCTTGTCTGCCGGGTAGGCGGGGGTGGGTGTTGGGTGAGGAGGCTTTGCCGGGGGCAGGGGGCAGTCCACAGGAGGAGATGGATCCACATTTGAAGTCCCTGGCTCACTGTAGAGCCTCTAGTGGGTGAGGAGTGGGGTTGGGGTGCCCCTCATGGCCTCGCTGTCCCGGGGCTGGGAGCTAGAGGTACGGTAAGCTGGGCGTCTGACGTATCGCTTCTCCTCCCCGCTCCATACCAGGTGCTGGAAGCTTGGCAGAAGGGCCCGTGTCCTCCCAGGGGCTTGGTTAGCAGCCTTGGCAGGGGGGCCACCTGCAGCAGTGCTGATGTCCTCTCCTGTGTCTTGCACCTCCTGGGCAAGGGCACAGTGAGACGCCAGGATGACCGGCCCCAGATGCTGTCCTACGCAGTCCCCGTGACTGTGATGGAGCCTCACACCGAGTCCCTGAACCCCCGCTCCTCGGGCCCAAACCCACCCCTCACCTTCCACACCCTGCAGATTCGCTCCCGGGGCGTGCCCTATGCCTCCTGCACAAGCACCCAGAGCTTCTCCACCTTCCGGTAGCCCTGGAGACAGGCTCAGGGTTATGTAGGGCGGTGCTTTCTACAGAATAAAATGCAGCAGTTTGATTACTTGGCCTGTGTGGTGACTGCGAGGGAGCTGACAGGGACAGGGGCTTTCCTGGCTGGAAGGGGAGAAGAGCCCTCTGCTCTGAGGCAGTCTCATGAGGAGACACTCATGAGGAGTCTCTCTTCGGGTGAGGATGGCAGGCTGGGGAGGAGGGTAGAGGGAGCCGGGTGTGACTGAGCATCCCCCTCCTGGCCGGGGGATAAAGTGGACTCCGGGGATGGGTCTTCTCGGAGGGTATGTGGTCAGTAGTGCTTTCACCTTGGCAGGGTGGAGATTCAAGCCCACCTTGCCACGCGCTGGATGGCTTGCAACTTCGGCAGATCATCCAGCAGGGCTCCATTTCACTTGTTTGTGGAATTGGACAGTCACTATGGGACTCACGTGTGGGAGCCTTTGACATGGTGAAGGCTTTGCCACCAAGTCCCTCTTCTGGCCACCACGCTCAGCAGTGTGGTGCACGGCGCCGTCCCGAGGTAAGGCTGACAAGGGGACGGTGAGGTAAAGGACCCTTGTGGCCACTACAAGCACCCAGGACCCTAACGTGTTCCCCACGGACGCTCTAGGGTCTGGGTTAGAAGCTGACCTAGAAGGATCTGCAGCTCCCACGGGCTCCTCCTCTTTGCCCCTCTCTACTCCCCTGCCTCTGCCCCCCTCTGGCTGTGCAGAGCTGCACCCCAGCTAGCTCCAGAGGCAGGCCTGTTGCTCTGTGCTGCCGATTGGCCCCCCAGCCCCACCCACACTGAGGCAGGGTAGGTCGGGCTAGGGGACCCAGTGCCAGGGGTGGAGCTCTGTGTCTGGGCAGGGCCCTTAGCGCAGGAGGGAAGGAGTGACCCAGGCGTCCTGAATCCATGACTAGGTGACTAGGAGAAAGCTACAGAAGAGTCAGGTGGTGGGAGAGGGCACATCGGCCGGAGGGAACTGGGTGCCACCCAGGACTGACATTTGGAATAAAATCTGTAAGGGAAAAA
The DNA here is from genome assembly GCF_039906515.1 of Pseudorca crassidens. NCBI lineage: Eukaryota > Metazoa > Chordata > Mammalia > Artiodactyla > Delphinidae > Pseudorca > Pseudorca crassidens. The sequence goes on from NC_090305.1 coordinate 32,840,252, forward strand.
ACAGCCAGGGCTTGGGAGTCAGGATGCCCAGGATGAGGCAACAAAGCAAAGTGTGGACACAAAGGGCCCCTGCTTGCTTTGCAGTGTGGTGGCCCTGTGGTGCCACTGGTGGTTCTCACATCGGTGGTGGTTCTCACAGCAGAGCCGTCCTGTTGGTCCGTGCTATTCTGAGGCAGCAGACAGGCAGCAGCAGGCTGGGGCAGCAGTGGGCACACTGGAGTTGCTGCACTTTGTCACTTGGTTGCTCCTCCACCTTTGTGCCAGAGATCATGGCCTGTCTCTCTTTCACTGGCCCAGGCCATGTCCTCCTTTTTGAGCCAGCTCTGTGGGGCCAGCGCCTTTTGCTTCTCTGGGTTCTCATGCTCTTTATGAGCCTATCCTTTCCCACAGAAACCCAGAGAGCCCCCGGGCTCTAGTAGCCAGGCCAGCATGCGGCACATGCGGGGACCAGGTGGGACTTTCTCCCACTGCCACCTCCTGTACTGCTGCTGTCCCACGGGCTCTGGTGTGGGCTGAGCTCCAGGCCACTAGTCTCATCCACGGCGTTTGCTCAACCCCTTGTTCGTCCCACTCAGTCACAAAGTCTCCCACAGGGTACCCACCTGCTCATCTGCAATGGACAAACCTCCAACAGTCCTTAAAGGAAGAGCCCACCAGCCATAATGCCAAAACCCTGCACATTCCTGTCCTCAGTCCTGCTCCTACATTGCCCACTGTCCTCCACACAGTCTAACCCCACTTTGACTCTGATCTGCCTGATCTGGTACCCAAATCCAGCCACCCAGGTGAGCAGTCCTGATTGCCCTTCTCTCACCTGCACCAGTAAAGATCTGAGCCTCCTTCCCTGCCCTCAGGGCTTTCCATCTCTACAGGGCAAACACTTCCTGGCTGACTCGGGATGAAAGTTTGCTTCCCTGATCCCCTTGTGAGACCATCCTCACAGCCTCAATTCCTTATATCCCTTTAGCTGGTTTGCACACCAAGGACCACATAATGATCCCATTTATGTGAAATGTCCCCAAATCGGCAAATCTAGAGACGGAATGTGGTTTAGTGGTTGCCTAGAGTTGGGGGGATTGGGAAGAACTGAGGAGTGACTGCTAGAAGGTACGGGGTTTCTTTTTGGGGTGTCACAAATGTTACAAAATTGTGGTGATGGTCACACAATTCTGTGAATATACTAAAAACCACTGAATTGTACACTTTAAATGGATACACTGTATGGTATGTGAATGATATCTCAACAAAGCTGTTAACAATAAAAACCAGAACCAACCAGACCAACCCACAGCTGCAGCTCACGGCTCTCCATCTCCTCTGGCTCCTCGTTGAAGGGGAAAAGTAGCAGTTTGGAGGCTTGGGGACCAATACAGCCGTGTGGTGGACATACATTACGGTTTCTTGACTGCCCTTCACCTGAACCCCCTTCTTGTGCTTAGAAACTCCCTACCGCAAACCTAGGGAGAAGGTAGAGCCCACCTCCCACCATATGAAAGACCAGACACTTGGCTTTCCCAGCATCGCCTTTGCAGCCAGGTGACTCGATGCCTCTGCCAGGAATGCCTCAGTCTAGCGCAGAGCAGGGGGAAGTGGGGCACCTCTGGTGTCGGCACTGACATCTTCACGTCGCACTGGTTCCCGCACCGGTAGGGCTTACAGTGCTTTTAACAGCTCTGACTTTATCCCCCACTCCTTTTTTGGAGCTTCTCTCCAGCCTTCTTAGTGTTTCTGTGAGCCCAGTAGTTCAATAGTCTATTTCTGCTTTTATCAGCCAGAATCGGTCTTTTGGCTTTAAACTAGGATTGACACATGTGACACTGGGGACCCTGTAGCACTGGCTCCCTCACTCCCTCTGGGACAGGCGAACTATCCTGGTAGCCAGAGCCCTCATCTAACAATCACTGGGAGAAGCGCACTTTATGCATTTCTGTCATCCGAACTACATCTTTTCCCCCATCCCAGAAGCATCAAGCAGTAACAGATGTCTTAGCTTCTAATTCTACCTCTTCCTTTCCCTTACAGCTGCTTTTTATTTTTTAAATTATTATTTTTTTGGCTGCGCCACACAGCACACAGAATTTTAGTTCCCTGACCAGGGGGCCCCCTGCAGTGGAAGCTGGGTCCTAAACATTGGACTGGCAGGGAATTCCCTATAGCTGCTTTTTAGATGTTAATCTTTCTAATGTTCTGTAGTTTTTGTGATTTATCTAGGTCCCCAACCCCACCGTCTGTGATTAACTGGTGTTCCTGATTCTTAGGGTTTATAAATTATCAATTATAATTCTCATCCCCTTTAACATACTCTCTGCTTCTGGAACTCTGATTTGTCTCACATCTCCTCACTCTATCCTCCGTGTTGTTTAACCTCTTTTCCTCAGTTTCCATTTCTCTCTATCCCTGGGCTCCATCTGTGTAACTTCACATCTACTTCCAGTTCATTCTCCTTCTAGGTGTGTCTAATCTGCAGCTTAACCATAAAGTTTCTAACTTCAAATAATATATTTTTCATTAAAAAAATTTTTTTTATGAATCTGGTCCTTTTTGATATTTTTTTCATCAGTCATAGCTTTTCTTTAAATGTAAGTAAAATATTTTGTATTTTATACTTCTAACATCTCAGTCTTTGCTGGTCTGATTCTCTTGCCTGTTGTTCCTAATGACTCTTGCTTATGGGTTTTTTTTTTCCTTGTTTGCTTTGTTTTCACTGTAAGCTTAGATTCCTTGAAATTTTATCTGAAGGAATTCCTTGAGGCCTGGGTTTAAAGTACAATCCTCAAGAGAGGAATGCATTTGCTTCTGCCAGGTGCCTGAAGGCACTATCAACCTGAGATCACTTTAAACTGAATTGTCAGCTCCAGGATTTTCCAGTCCACACAGGCCATATGAATTCTCCACCCAAACAGTACTGAGAGCCAGCTGTGCTTACATATTATCATATTTTTGTCCCCACCTTCTACCTCCCCTGCATCCAAGACCAAAGCTAAGTAGATGAGTTGTGGGATTGGTTCCGTCTTTGAATGATCGTGTCATCTGTTCAGTTTAAATAGGAAGGGTCTCTGATCTGACTTCCCACTTTGTAGGAGCATTAGATTTATTGCCCACCCAACACGTGGCCCCTGAAATGGTAATTCTAGGTCACCCACAAAAGAAGCAGAATAAAAAGATGAGTGACACGAGTGTTTATGAACTGGCTCCTACATATAAAGTCCCAGTCCCGGGAGCCACTCACAGACTCTATGGCCTTCAACTGGCCTCAATGTCACTCACCAGTCCTTTTCCTTCTATACCAGAATCATTATTTTAAGGCAAGAATGGGAGGACTTGAGGACATGATGACCCAGATCCAAGCAGAAGAAGTATGGAATGGCAGAAGGCTGAGCTGCTCTTCTTGTCCAGCCCTCAGGCAGTCCAAGAGCCTTTTAGTCATCTCTGAGCCAGTTGGGCTCCCAGGCAGCTGCCACCCTTGCCCTTGAATGGGAAAGAGTAGAACGGGCCAAGCCCAAATGTGTCCCCACAGATGCATTTCTCACTGGGACAGTGGCAGAGCTGAGGACAGCTCCTTACTACTCTTTGCTCAAAGGGAGATGTCTTCTGTCCTTGCCTGCATTTCGGCGCCTCTTTCGACTCAAGAAGCTCTCTAGCTTCTTGCTTCGTTTCAGCTCCTTGAACTTCTCAGCTAGGACCAACTGGCGCTGCTCAGCTAGAGGACAAGGAGAAAGAAAGCCGGTAAGCAAAGGAGGAAGTTCGCTTCTTTCCCTTTCCCCAGGTCAGTAATTCTCAACCACTATGCAGTGATATGTGACTCATCTGGAGTTCACCGGTGTGTGTAAGCAAGCTGACTTCTATGAATCTGCTCCTTCTCAATTCAACCAACTATGAGCTCCTTCTCTGCGCCCTACCCACATATGTGGGGGTGGGACAGAGATAAAAACAATACTCCCTGCCCATGGTCATTAGGGATACAAGAATGGTTACAAACAACAACTCCCTACTATTTTTACTTTCCTCCAACTTACCATGGGATCCAGCCTTCATGCCTCCCTTAGGGAGCTCATGGACCCCTAACGCAGTATCCTGCCTCTATGGCCACCCAACCCCTGTTCCTGTAACTAGCCTGTCATAGCTGTGTACCACTCACATTTCTTGAGGAAGTATGGCCGATGGCCCTGCTGGGCCTGAGCCCGCCGCTCCTGCTTCAGAGCCAGGTGCAGCTCCTGCTGCCGCTTCCGTTCCTGCTGTGCCATTTCTTGCTGCTCCTGAGGAGCAAAGATGAGATCGGTGAGACAGGTGAACAGCGGGGACTGTGAATCACCTCCTGCCTTGATCTGCTCTCACCTTCCTCCCCCGTATTCTGACTTACTCACCATTTGCTGAAGCAGCTGCTGCAGTTTCTCACGCTCCTCCCCTGAACGGCGCTTCTTCAGCTGCTTTTTCACAAGCTCCACGTTGGAAAATGAGTATGACAGTTAGCATTCTGTAAATGTTAGGTGAAACTCTGTGCCAAGCATTATTCTAAGAGGTTCGCATATGTTGTTAACTCACATAAACACTATGAGATAGGAATTATCTGTGATAAGGAAACTGAAGCTAAAAGAGGTTAACTAACTTGTCAATGATCACACAGCTAGTAAATTGACGCGCCCTGCTCCCCTCTGCCCGACTCTCTGACCTATGCTCTAGTCTCACCACTTGGAATCCCCACAGACCAATCTCACGTTACTCACATCTTTCTCTCTGGCTCGGATGTCATTTAGGAATTGATACGTTTTATCAAACACCTCAGGATTATATTCCCCTGACAGATCGTCAAAGCGGGGGTCCCGGGCTACCTTTGGAGCGAACAGAGAGAATATAAAAGAACTGTTCAGTCTCCTTTCACTGAGAAAGAGCTTACTGGCTCCTCCTCACCTTCTTACTGACGGGAACAACTTGACGCAAAAATGGCACCCGGACCTTGGCTGACATTTCCAGAGGCCTATGGAGAAATTAAACAGGTCAAGGGAACTCCAGTCTTGTCAAAGGCCTCCCACCTGCCACCCAAGAAAGCAGACACCTACTCAAGGTCCCAGCTATCCTCCAACTCCTGGGGCAGGCCTTGCTCCTCACCTGTGTTTATCTGCAACACATGCTTTTTGGACAGGTGGTCTGAAACTTTGCTTCTTAGTGCTGTTTCCAGTTACCAATTGTTTGTACGTCTTAGTGCCCACTTGGCTCTGCAATTCTAACAGCTCCTCAAATGACATGTGAGATGTGCCTGTGAAAGGTAGGTGGGGGTGGGAGGGAACCGCAACTCAGCTCAGCATCTGCCACTGCTGCAAAGGTGCCACCCCATCTTCATTCTTCATAGGTAACTGATGCTTTCCAACATCCCCTTCAGACCAACCACTGCAGGTCCTGGGCAGCACAGCTTATAACGGCGCTACACTGACACCTAACTCCCCATCGGTTCCAGGTACCTGGGGCTTCACGTTGCTAAAGAAGGTGTATATGTAAGGCTCTTTTAAATCACTCCTTCACAGGTTTCCCCATAAGGACCTCTGTCTCCCTTGCTCAGCTACCATCGCCATTATTCTGGTTCAGGATACGCTCAGCACCTCTCACCTCAATCAGTACTCTAGCCTCCTCACTGCTCTCCCAACCTCCAGTCTCACTCCTCTCAAAGCTATGCTCCCCGCTTCAGCCTGGGAGAGGCATCTGAAAAGCAAAACCTGGGGAGGGGGTAAATTGGGAGATTGGGATTGACATATACACACTACTATTGATATATATAAAACAGACAACTAATAAGGACCTACTGTAGCACAGGGAACTCTACTCAATACTCTATAATGACCTATATGGGAAAAGAATCTAAAAAAGTGGATAGGACTTCCCTGGTGGCACAGTGGTTAAGAATCCGCCTGCCAATGCAGGGAACACGGGTTTGATCCTGGTCTGGGAAGATCCCACATGCTGCGGAGCAACTAAGTCCGTGTGCCATAACTACTGAAGCCCGCGCCTGGAGCCCGTGCTCCGCGACAACAGAAGCCACCGCAATGAGAAGCCCGCGCACCACAACGAAGAGTAGCCCCCACTCACCGCAACTAGAGAAAAGCCCACGTACAGCAACGAAGACCCAACACAGCCAAAAATAATATAAAATAAAAAAATAAGAGTGGATATATGTATAACTGATTCACTTTGCTGTACACCTGAAACTAACACATTGTAAATCAACCATACTCCAATAAAAATTTTTTTAAGAAAGGAAACTGGGCTTCCCTGGTGGCACAGTGGTTGAGAGTCCGCCTGCCAATGCAGGGGACACGGGTTCGTGCCCCGGTCCGGGAGGATCCCACATGCCGCGGAGCGGCTGGGCCCGTGAGCCATGGCCGCTGAGCCTGCGCGTCCGGAGCCTGTGCTCTGCAATGGGAGAGGCCGCAGCAGTGAGAGGCCCGCGTACCGCAAAAAAAAAAAGGAAACTACTTCAGACCTTAAGTTTTCACTTTAAGTTCTTTAATAAAATAACTTTCTCTTTCCAAAAAAAAAAAGAAAAAGGCAAATCTGATCTTATCACTCCCACCTCATTTCCACATACATATCCTACACGTTATGTCACTCCAGAACTCAAAACTCCCCAATGGCTTCCATCTTGCTCAGAAGAAAAGCTCTAGGCTTTGTAATAGCCTGAAGACCCCATGTGACCTAGCCCGGGTTTTGGCTCTAATCTCATCTCCTACCATCTCCTCCTTCCTACTCCTCTCCAGTCAACTGGCCTCCAAGCAGTTCCTAAGCAGGAAGGCATGCTCCCACCTCAGTTCCTTTGCACCGGACTTTGCTTGGAACACTTCCTCCAGTTGTACTGCTTGCTCCCTCACCTCCTTCAAACGGTTTCTCAAATGTCACCTACCCAGTGAGGCCTTCTGTGATTACATAAAACTGTAACCCCTCCCCTGCGTTCTCTTCAAAGCTCTTATCACCTTTTTCAAAAAATTTACCCTTTAAAAATCTGCAATTCCGTGTTTTATTGTCTTTTATTAATTTGCTTGGTTTTTTTAACCCCTAAAAGGTAACCTTCATGAGGACAGTGTTCTGCTGCTTTATCTACTACTGTATCTCCAGCATCTAGAACTGTGCCTGCAGACAACAGATGCTCAACAATGTTGGCAAAATTTGTTGAATCCTCACCTACTAAGCCTTCTCCAACAATCCATCCCCCTTCCTGACTCTGCTTTTGAACATAACGTTTCCTCCCCTGCGAAAAACCCTCTTCGCCCTTTAAAAAACTGCTCAGGATGTTCTAATCCAGGAAGCATTCTCTCTCACTCCCCACTTTCCAGTGCGTTGGGGGGGAGCTCCCGGTGTTCGCATCTTTCAGAGAACTTAGTCTCACGGTCACGGCGTCTCCAGGCTCCGAGCCCGCACCACACGCGGTGCCACTGGCCCCTCACCCCGCCTCCGCGGCTGCCCCTCGGCCCGGCGCCGTCCCCTCACCCTTCTGCAGGTCCCCGGGCCCCAGGCCCCCGCCGTCCCGAGACCCGCGAGGAGACCCGGAGGCCGCCCATTCCCGGGAGTTTGCAGTCAGCATCCGCTCGCGCAGCGCGCCGAAGACTAATGGCGCTACTTCCGCTCCGGCGGCGGCCGCTCCGCCCCACTCCTTCCGGCATCTCCGGCAGGCCGAGTCCGCGAGGTTTGGTGACAATAGAGCAGATCCCGTCCAGCGCCGGGCGGGCCGCTGGTGGGCGGCCGGGGAGCCCTCTCTGGGCGGAAAAGGGCGCCCACCGTAAATAACGTTGCCCCCTCCCTTTTGTCGCTTGGCGCTGCACTCCGCGCCGAAAAGAAACTCCGGCCAGTCCGTGGCGGTATTTGGTTTCCTAATGCTCTTGGCTGAGAAGCCAGAACCTCAGCACCCTGGCCCTACTGCAAACTCCTGCCGTCCCTTGCCTATTCCACACAAAAGAGAGCACACGTTTGGAGACTTTCAATTCATTTTTATAAAATGTGAGCTGGCTGAGAGCGTCAGGGTACAGCAACAGCTCAAGGAACGGTAGGATTATCTGCTGGTCCTCCCCTCCCCAGGTCAGGGAGAAGGAGATTTCATGCCAACAGCTGCAATTCCTCTCAGCTCCCAATCAATGCTCAGGGCTCAAGCAGCGGGAAGAGGTGGAAAGAGGGGTGGGGAGGGGAAGCTCCTGAGGCTGACACTGCTTGCTTCTCCCTCCTCCCCATTCCCTTCGCTTCCCAGCAGAGCATGGCTGACCTGGGGCAGAGCAGAGGCCCAGGAGCAGTTGGAGGGAGGTGAATGGGACAGAGCACCAAGGGGAAGGGGCCCTCGGCCCAAGGAGGAAGGGACCTAGCCCTCCCCCCTGCAGCTCCCCACTAAGTTCACAGCACAGAAAACACCTCTAGTCCAACAACTCCATGTGGAGGTATACCAAGTCCAGGGTCCAAAGGGGCAGGCGGGGGAGAGATGGGCAAGGGCAGTGAAGACACCAGCAGGCTCAGGAAGGGAGGCGGCAGAAACTTCCTCCTACCCATGGGAGGAGACAATGGGGCGACTGATATTGCTGTTGGTGGTCATGGCATTCAGCTCCCACCTGGAAGGCCAAAAATGACAGGCAGAAAGGACAGAAGGGGAAGCCTCCACCCCCAAGTCCAGAATTGCTCAAACAAAGCAATGAACACACCAGTGCCTTCAACTTCCTAAAGCTCAACCACCCACGGCCACCTCTTCCTTACAGCCCTATGAGGGTTAACAATCAGGTCTCCACCCACCACCAAATCCACTACCACCCACTAGTCCCCCTGCAAGCTCATGTGGACTTCCTGTTTATGTTTACATATTGATATTCTTGTGCCCAACACCTGGAGAAAAACGTTTGTGTATACATCTCAATAAACTTCCCAACCTACCTTTCCTCCTCTGCTGAGATCCAACCAGGATGCCCCTCCCCCCCACCAGGAATGTCAGTTTTTGCTCTCAACTCCCATCCTTTTAAGGCCCTGATTCAGCTCTCCTATCCTCCCTGAGGCCTTCCCCAGCCATCCCACCATATTAAAATTAAATTCCTCTCTTTTTGACAACTGTCATTCTACGAAGTACCTCCTTATGCCAAGGCTCTACTCTACTTGGTACTAGGCACTTGCACATGTGTTCATCTTGGGCCAGCCTGGGATCCATCTGTTCAGCCTTGTATACTCTATCACCAAATACTGAACACACAGACCCTCAGCAAGTAAGAATTAAGCTGAACTGAATCAAGGAGAGGAAAGTGTCGCAGAATGACCCAGAAGGGCACAATTATACACAAGATAACTTTCAGTGCTTGATTTAGACCTAAGAATGGAATTCATAAGGGAAGGAGCTAGGAAGGACCTCCCTTAATTCTGGAATTAATGTGATCCAGAGGCTCCTAAACTTGTTTTTTTCTCCACAGCTAGGTTCTAAGATTTAATCAAACTTTCTCAGCATATTAACAAAAATAACTGTATAAGCTCAGGAATTAGGAAGTGATGCCTGAGAGCTTGGTTTGAAAACTGGACATTTTTTCCATAAAACTTACCCAGCTGACAGTTTTATATTTCCTTCTAGCTCCCTCTCCACAAGTACACTACAGAACAAAATCTTCTCTCTCCTGCACACTGAGACCAAGCCAATCAGGTCACGCGCCTGTGCTGCCCACTCACCCTCAACCAGTCCCTCCTTTCCAACCATTCACTGTACCTGATGTCATGGGGCAAACAGGACTGGTCCAGGTTATACTGAATCACAGCCAGTTTGCACAGGGTCTTCAGACTAGGGCCTTTAAAGGAGGAGTGGGGGAGAGGGAGATGGTCAAAGCCGAGGAAAGGGTCCAGTCCTGGATATCACCACCCAAAGACAGGGACCCTGAGGGCAAATGCATTTAGGGAATAAGTGTACTTACTAAAGTCCAAAATGTGTAAGTCAGAATGATCTATGAGGTCAAATTCATCTCCCAGGCCTTCCTCAGGAGACGGACTGTAGGGATCAAAAGAGAGACGAAGGAAGGAGCGAAGACTACCCACGAGACCCTCTTGCTCAAATGTCTCCCATGTTAGTCACAGGCTTAGGCCCTTCCTGGAGCCCTCCCCTCTCTCCTCCTAACCTGGTACCCCCAAAGAGGACAATCTTGTCACCAACAATACAGCAGCACTGGCGCCGGCGGGGACATGGCCCCTTCCCCTTCGGTTCAATCTTTTTCCAGGTAAACGACACTAAAGAGAAGTTTAAATGGAGGTTCAACACCTGCTAGCCCAGATATCCTCTCCACTCCCGCCCCTCACCCACTCAGGATTATTCTTTTCTTTTCCACGCCCCCTCAATTGCTCCCTGTTCCTCCCTTAAAGGCAGTGCTCTTTACCAGGGTTAAACTTCCAGAGGTCATGGAAGTGCCGGTTCAGCCTTGCATTATAGCCACCAAAAATGTACAGCTCCCCATTGTAGCCAACTGGAAGGAGAGAGGAATGTCAAGAATGTAGGGGCAATGGGGGGACGGGGACTCGGCAGGGACCTAACAGACACTCACAGGCTGAGTGGCTCCGGCGCCCCTCAGGCAGCACTGGGGTGGGTGGACAGTCCAGCCAGGCCTCAGTCCTCGTGTCAAAGACACGGATGCGGTTGCAGTAAATCTCATTGTTGGAATGGAATGGCCCAAAACGGTCTGCACGGCCCCCAAAGACATACATGTGACTGCCCAGCATTGTGGCCGAGTGGAAGTCCCTCCAGCGTGCAGGGTTGCCCTGGGCAGGAGCAGAGATGGGAGGGGGAGGGGTCAGCTTTCACTGTTTGAGCTCCCTATGGTTCCTTAAATTGAGGGTGGGGATCTGGGAGAGAGCAAGAAGGGCCAACCTTTGTACAGATCAGGGTCCATGTCATGGTGCTGGTATCCAGCTTGTGAATGTCATTGGAAAAGCAGTCCGCCTGACAAGGAAGAGAAAGGAAGTGAAGGAAGGAATAAAAGAGAGGAGCAGGGGTCACTCTCCGACCCTCCGTCCCTCCCACCTCAGAACCTGCAAGCAAACCAAAGCCTCCCATTCCACTACTTTCAATTCCCCTTCCTCCTTCTCATTCCCACCCTAGGGAAACTTCTAGTTTCTTCCCAGACCTACCAGCTGCTCGTAGCCCCCGAAAATGTACATGGTCTTGCCCAGGACACAAGCCGAATGTCCATCCCGGGCCCCAGGAACTGTTCCTGCCACTCGGGGTGTGGACCATTTGTGAGTATCTGAAGGAGGGGAGAGGGTGGGCCCAGTAAGCAAGCTGGTGCTCCCTCCTCGACTCTGGGGTGCCTTATTCCCAGCCCCCCTCAGCCCACACCTCCCCCAGCCCCGCGAGGCACCATTTGGCAGAACACAGCCTCCAGAGACTCATACTCACTGACGTCAAAGGCATAGAGCACATTGCAGGCCCCTTCGGTGTCATTCCGCCCACCCCAAAGGAAGACTGTGTCGTCGATGAGGACGGTGGAGTGTCCATACCGCATGTAGGGTACCACGGGAGCCTGCCCGCGGGTGGCGGGCCTCACTGGGGGCAGCTTTGTCCAACGCAAGGACACTGTGGGCACAGCTCTGCTCAGCCCTGGGAACCTCTCTTCAGGTCGTCCACATTTTCCCAAACCACATGTTAGTTTCCCCCACCCCCTCTGGCCGTGGGGGCCACCATCAAACCTCACTCAGCCACCCACTGTCCTCCCCGATGTGAGCACCCAGGGATGATCCCTGAGTTAGCTTACCTGCATTGAAAATGTGCACATCAATCTGACGCAGCGTCTCATAGTCTTCACCAGAGCAGTAACCCCCGAAGGAGTACACCCGGTGTCCGACAGCCACTGCAGCATGGTTCACCCTGCGGGGCCCGCCCTCCAGGTGCACCGTCCACCGTAACATCCCCTGGGCCACTGGTTACAGCAACATGCCCCCCCGGCACGGCCTGCTGCCTCTGCTACCTGCACACAAGTTAGGTCCAGGGGCTCCTCAGGCAAAGCCTTTGCCTGGTTCACCGAGACTCTGCCCAGGACTAGCCTTGCCTCTAAGTGTCACCCTGGTGGCCCTCCCACACCACCCCTCCACAGCTCAGGTGGCTGGCTCTGCTCCAGGGGAGCTGCTGAGGTCAGGAAGCTAGCCCTGGCCCTGTGTTCTCCAACAGCAAAGGGTGGGGCCACTCTGACCTGACTGCCAGCTCAGACTGCTGATCAAGGGCTCAACGTGGTCGTCCCCTACTCATGGCGGCTGCACCCTGTCACTGGCTTGGCCCAAGCTCCAAGCCCCCTTCAAAGGTCAGTGAGTTCTCTTGTCTTTCTGACTCTGCTCTGCTTACTGCCACCTCTCTAAGGATCTCTGTGCTCTTTGAGGTGGGGAGAGGGATCTCAAAATACTCAGAGCTATTAATAGCCCAGCCAACCCCAGACAGTCCACTGAAAGCTGGCATGAGTGCCTCCAAGCAGAAAAGCTTTTAGGCTTTTAGAGTGGAACAGTTCCTCTATCCAGGATGGGGTGGGACTGATCCCTGACAGGGACCTTCATGGATGATTAGCCCCTCATAGGGGGCTCTTGTCAAACAGAGCTGTTGTCATCGGGGTCACCCAGGGCCCCTCACAGGCAGGAGGAGTTCCTTTGACAGCTGTGCCTGGCATGCTGCCAAGAACTTAAGCCAGAAAGGTATGTGTGTGCTGGGGATTGAGGGGGTAGGGTTTTCTCCTCTTGCCACTTGCCCAACCTAGCCATTGTGGTAGAGAACGAGCTATTTCCAGCAGCTCTTCTCCCACTTGGGTCTCTGAAAGGGGACAGGGGTGGGGGTGTGCACTGGAAAGGGAAAGGAAAGCAAAATGCCCTTGGGCAGGACAAGAAAAAGACCCAGGGATGAGAGATCATGGTCTCTTAAAGACAACCCGCTAACCTAGTGATAATGGGTACATCTGAAGGCTCTGTCGGGCAAATCCTGCAGCTGGCACTGCCTGCTCTGGCAGGCACCTGCTGGGTTTGGGTAGATCATCTGCTCCCTGTTCAAGAAGCCCTGGCAGAAGGGAAAAAAAAAAAAAAAAAAGAAGCCCTGGCAGAAGGAAGAGCCAGGCAGAATCTCAGGCAAAGAAAAAGCTCAAGTAAGGGAGGCCCCTCGCAAGAAAGACACACTGGTTTCAGCTGGCTTTTGCCAGCCCTCCTGCCCCTGCCCAGCCTCCCTCAACCCCCAACCCCATGCTTTAAATAGCCACTCTGCCAAACCTGAAATAGCCCCTCAGGAAACCACTCTCACTTCATTACTCCTGTCCTCAATCCAAAAGCTCTTGGATCTGGGCTTGTAAGGACAGATAGGAAGGAGGTTGAAGAGCTTAAGAACCGGAGTCCATCTTCCCTCATAGCTTCCACTCCCCACTTCAGCTATATCAAGGTAAAGCAAAGAATTCAGAGGACAAGAGAGAAGCAATTCCATCCAAAGGTGGAGAAAAAAACCTTAGCTTCTCCTCCAAAAAAAAAACAACAACTCAAGCTCGTGAAGAACAAGCCCCCAGGGTCTCAGGGGCTCCTCTTATCCCTGGGTCTCTCCCATCCTCCATCACTGCCGCATCCTCAAGCTTCTTCAATTCCCTTCATGTACCTATCCCCCTTGCTATTCTCTTGCAATTTTCATTCCCCGTTTCTGGCCCTTCTTGATCTCCTGAGAGCTTTGCCGTTTTCTCCTTCTTCCTTTTCCCACAACTCCAAGCTCCACCCCGACAGCCCTCCATTTTCCCTCTTCCACTAACGGGAAAAAAGCTAATATCCATTGACCCCTTTCCGCCAGAGATATTCCTCCCTGTATATGACGCTATCCCTTTCGTCTCTCAGTCATCCCAACCTCCCCTCCCGCACAACTCCAGACACCCCCGCCCTTTTCTTCCATTATCCTCAGCTTCCCTGTTCTCCTCATAACCCGATCTTCTTTCCAGTTTCCTTTAGTGCCTCCTCCGGCTACCAGGCCTCTCCCACTGGTTTCCTCACCATCCTCCCGGAGCCCTTCTTTCCCCATTAACACTTTCCTTTCCCATCATCCCCCTAGCTCCCTCCCCACCCCCACCTCTTCACTCTCAGGCCCGTCCCCCACGACTCCAGCGCTAACCATGGGCATCCCCAGCCCCTATAGTTCTCCTTGTCCCTCAACCCACCCCGGACTACCTGCCAGGCCGGGCCGGGGCGGGGCCGCGGGTCCTCGCGCTGCCTGCAGCCTAGAACCCGTTGCACGCCAACCGACGACTCGATCCCCAACGAGATAAACACAACCAGGCTCTATCCTTCCGGCGGGCAGCTGTCTGCGAACATGCAGTCAGAGCTAAGTGCCCGAAGCCTACCGGGACTTGTAGTTTATGGGGTTCCGGAGGGACGTCAGGGGCTGAAGAGTGGGCAGGAGCCTGAGGAGATTCTGGGCATGTGCAGATACGTGTCAAAAATCGCGGGGTTGGGCTTCCCTGGTGGCGCAGTGGTTGAGAGTCCGCCTGCCGATGCGGGGCACACGGGTTCGTGCCCCGGTCTGGGAAGATCCCACATGCCGCGGAGCGGCTGGGCCCGTGAGCCATGGCCGCTCAGCCTGCGCGTCCGGAGCCTGTGCTCCGCAACGGGAGAGGCCACAACAGTGAGAGGCCCGCGTACCGCAAAAAAAATAAAAAAAATTAAAATTAAAATTAAAAAATTTTTAAAAATCGCGGGGTTTACTGGGTAATGTAGTCCTTGGTTGTCCGGGAAGAAGACGGTGGAGGCGGGGCAAGGGGCGGACTCTTCGTCCTCGCTCGCGTCAATCATGAGCGCGCGGCAGGGTTGGAGGACTAGGCACCCCGGCACGTCCTGCCGCGCCGGAAGTGAAGGTGCGAGTTTGGCAGCGGGCTCTGAGCGGGTAAGGCGCGCGGAAACGCCAGCGCCTAGAATCGGTGGGGCGGCTGGGGTCGCCGCAGCTGCGGCCGTTTGAAGGAAGCCTCTGGGACCCGAAGGGCGTTCGTCAGGCGGTACAGAGGGGAACCCCTTGGAGAGGAGAGAAGGGGGCGGGTACGCCTTGTCTAGGGGAGCTTATTTGGCGACCCGGAGTTCCTAAGTGGACTGGGGGGGAGGGGCGTCCTCGAAGGGATGTCTTTTGGGAGGTGGCATGGCCTCTGGCTGGGCTGTTAAGAATTGGCGGAGTAAGGCGGGTGGGCCTCCGTTGAAGATAAGTCGGCTTAAGAGGTGAAGGGCCCAGGAGAGGCTTGGATGGTGGGGAGGGGGGCAGGAAACTTGGGGCGTTTAAATGTTTCGTGACGTAGGAGACCACAAGGAGCTGGATGAGAGGCTGAAGGTGGACTTAATTTCATCTGATCACTATTCTCCTGCCGCCCTGTTCTTGCAGCCCCTGCCCGATGGCAGCAGTAGTTCTAGGGGGAGACACCATGGGTCCTGAACGTATCTTCCCCAATCAGACTGAGGAACTCGGGCCACACCAGGGCCCTACAGAAGGCACTGGGGATTGGAGCAGTGAGGAACCAGAGGAAGAGCAAGAGGAAACGGGGGCAGGACCAGCTGGCTACTCCTACCAGCCCCTGAATCAAGATCCTGAACAAGAGGAGGTGGAGCTGGCACCAGTGGGGGATGGAGAAGATGTAGTTGCTGATATCCAGGATCGGATCCAGGTATGGTGGAGGAGGCATTGTTCCTGAGCAGGTGAAGCTGGAGTCCTTGGACTGGCCCTGAACTGTCGTCTCTGGCTCTGCAGGCCCTGGGGCTTCATTTGCCAGACCCACCATTAGAAAGCGAGGATGAAGATGAGGAGGGAGCTATAGCATCGAGCAACCACAGCTCTATTCCTATGGACCCAGGTAAAAGAGCTCATTCTTTTATTCTGGAATAATAATGGAGGAAGGGAACTGGTTAGTGCCAGTAGAGGGAGGTCACAGGAACACCCTGTTCCTAAAACAAGTTTGTAATCTAAGGTTTTGCAGACTTCAGAATCCAGGTGAAATGCTATTCTTCTAGGTTGGGGGAGGATGGGCAGCCTTGCCTAGGAATAACAGGACAGATTCAGTGACCTCACTAGCCCAAAAGCTCTGGGTTAATTCAACGAATGGGGAGAGGAGCTGGTCTTACTGTTTCTACCCCCTAACTGGTCTGCCTGTGATTTCAGAACACGTGGAGCTGGTGAAAAGGACGATGGCTGGTGTAAGCCTACCTGCGCCAGGGGTTCCTGCCTGGGCTCGGGAGATATCAGATGCCCAGTGGGAAGATGTGGTACAGAAGGCCCTCCAAGCCCGGCAGGCTGCCCCTTCCTGGAAGTGATCACCCTGAGAGGTGCCTTATCTCCCTGCATTCCAGGCCAGAACCAGCACAGGACTGAACACATCCTGGTTGTAATGTCCATCTCCATCCTCCCCATCTCCCTTCCACGTCAAGGCAAATCAGACTTCTTCTCAGAGACCCACTTTATTCAGTTCTGTACATATGGGGACAACGGTCCAAGCCCAACCCACCTTAGCATGTATCACTCTGTGGGGAATAAAGCACCCTATGTACACAGCCAAAAGCTGCACTGCCTGTGCCCCTGGAACCCAGGTCCAGCCCCCCCCCCAGCCCCTCGCCCCTCCAAGGTTCCTGAAAGGGACAAGTGAGAGCCTGCCCAGCATCAGCACAAACAGGGAAATAAATAGGTGTTGGGGGGAGCCATGCTTAGGGCACTGCCCCCTGCTTCCTTCTTCCTAGCTTTGGGGACCAACAGCACAGGAAAGCAGTCAGCCCCAGGATGGTCCCTTCCGTGTCAGTGATCCCAGGGCTGCTGCTCACCAAAGAGGGGGTACAGGGTAGGGTGTTTGTTCATCCCCTTCTCTTGGTCCATCTGGGCCCTATATTCATCACCTACTGTCCAAAGCCTATGCTTTTCTCCTTTTGCTCTCCTATGTTGTCTTGATCAGGCAGGGGTAAGAGGAAATAATGCAGCCCCATCAGCCTGCACACTGCTGGGGCTGGGGGCCTATTTGTGCTGTTGGGGGTTGGCTCCCCTCCAGCTAATTCACTTCAGGGGCCAATGGGGTTTGATATAACTTTGGTGAGAATCATCTCCTGCTGCTCCCTATATGCCTGCAGGGGAGGGAGACAAGGAGGAGACACCTGGAGTTCAACTGGGGCTGCAGGGGAGAGGAGAGGAGCACGTTATTCCCGTGTGTATTTCTCAGAGCAGCTGCAGGCAGCTGTGGGATAAGGAGCAGGAGGGGGCCAGGCATCCCCAAGTTGTGTGAGCACTGAGCATTGCCGCGCTCAGCCTGTCTGTACTAGCCGCGGGGAGGCATGAACACATTTCAGGGGAGAAGAGGGACCACTCTGCGGGTGTCCCCGCTTCAAGTGCCTCATCCCCCTCCCTAGAGCAGAGAGGCCCTGCCTTGCCCCAAGTCAGCCAGTGGGGAGCAGAAGGTGGAGGGCTGGGGCAGTGTCCCAGGGCTGAGTGGGCTGTGGCCCTGTGGTGGGAGGGTGAGGAGGTCAGAGCGCCTCCTGGCTGGCAGTTAGAAACTCTTCCGCCCGCTTGTGCGCCTCCAGTGCCTTGATGGTGTACACGTCCTGAGGCAGCTCTGACTTCCGCCGAAGCAGCACTTTCTCCTTCTTGATGTCCTTTAGCATCTGTGTGGGGATGTGCAGGAGGTGAGGAATGGTGACCAAGTCCCGAGAAATCCCACTGTTCCCTGCCCTGATTCCTTGGCTCTGCGGCTCTTGTCTCCTCTCCCTCCCCGGGCTGTCTTGTCTTTCTGCTCCCCGTGCCCTCCCACCTGCACGGCCTCTGTCTCCACCGTTCTCTTCAGAAGCTGGATGTCCTCTGCCGTGGGGGTCTCCGTCTCCATCGAGTACACAGGAGGCAGTGGTGGAGGCGCTCGGAACATGGGATACTGAGAGGAAAGGAGGCAGACAAGTGGCGAGAGCCACTTGGGAAGTATGGGGACCCTGTTTGCTTCCTGCCCCTCCTCAGACAAACCCTCCCCCAACCCAGGCTGGACCCCTCAGTTCAGGGCAAGGGCAGAAGCACCTCACCTGGGGGTTAAGGCGAGCCAGCTCCTCAATCCTTTGCCACATCTCTTCTCTCTCTTTCATTCGGAACCGGCCCCTGAGGGAACAAAGACAGGATTGGGGTGGGCTTGAGAGAGAAGCACAGGGGGCTGGTGTGGAAGAGGAACACCCCCAAGGAGAGAGAGACTCACTTCTGCTTCTCTGCCTTGTACTGTTGTGTACAGTCATCAAACAGCTTCTGATTCATCTCCATAAACAGCTTCAGGGCATTGTAGATCAGGCCATGGATTGTCCTGCCGCCAGGAAGAAAGACGACGTATAAGAGGCCAGAGCCTGCCCTCAGTGCCGGGACCTCAGTTTGCTCTCTCCCACAAGGTGTCTGTGCTAAGAGCTTTCTCATGTACTACTCCCATCCCACCAGCCTCTGTACAGTGTAAGCTCATCGCTCTGGCCAAATCATGTGACTTGAGATTGGCAGTTCAGGCCCTTTACAAATATGAGTCTGCCTGCCCATCCTTCCTGCACCCCGTGCTCCAAGAGCTCCCTTTTCCCCACTACCTCCTACTCTTCTAGCCCACACGAATGGCCTCCCAGCGCACAGCTTTAAACAGGAAAGCCTTTTAACAATGCTGGGATTTAATACATACTAAGAGGATCACATCAGCTTCTCACAACATGGAATTACATCTCCAAAGCTGCAGAATATCTGACCTCAAGAAGAGATGCGACAGAGGCCACTGCTCTGCTGCTGGGTAGCACAGATCTCTCACGTGGGTATCTTTTCTCCCCGGTCAGTCCCTCAAGGCCCTATTAATATGCAGTGGGCACCAGCCCCGCTTGCTGAGGGACCAGATGAGACCACTGGCTCTTGAGTCCATCCACACCCTCCCACATTCCAAAACCAGATCCTCAGTGCCCAGTGCCACCCCAGTTCCCTACTTGTTCCAGTGGCTCTTGGAGTTCCTGTAGAGTGCAGGGAACATGATGGGAAGGACTCGGGCAGCATTGTCACTTATCAGGCTCATGATGTACTCATTGTTCCAGTAATAGAGGGCACGCTCTGCCACCTGGTGGGGACAGGTGAGACTCAGTGGGGACATGGCTCGCTATGCTGAAGACCCTCCTCAGTTTTCTGGGAGGCAGGGGCTGGGATGTTCTGGGTCTGGGTCTCACCTGGAAATGGGGGCTGGAGACACACTTGGCAAGCTGGCGGAAGAGTGGTTCCATCACTTTGCTGAACTCTGAAGGTTCAATGACATCCAGAATCTCCTCTAGCTCATTCAGGAACATCACCTCCTTGGGGCTGTGGGTCTTGGGCCAGAACTTGAGAAGGCCCACGATCACCTGCGAGAAGAGGAGGACACGGGAATAAAATTCTCACTCAACACCTGTCTGGGTCTCCAGGAAGCCACCCTGCCCTCTCCCCCCAACCCCGGTGGGCACAGCTTGGGTGGCCTCAGCTAAGTGCTCGTGTTTCTCCGGCTTGGATGCTTCCTAGGTGCACAAAGGTTTTACTTCTCCTTTAGAGAGGAAACCATGCCACCTGTCGGGTTACATCGCCCGTGAGTGCTTGCAGCACCGCTCAATAGCTGCTGCTGGCAAGTGCTGCTGACAGGGAGAGGTGGACCCTGGGGCCCAGCAGGGGAGTTACCGGCTCAGTGAGGCTGCTTTCCTTCTCCAGGAACTGTACCACGCAGTACGCCAGCTGCAGAAGGTTGAGACAGAAAGGAGGTGAGGTGCAGGGCTCAGAAGGTCACAGAGAGGTCGGTGACAGAAACCAGACCCCGGAACAGAAGGGGAGGCGTGGAGAGGAATTCTGCCCCCTGCTCCCTCTGCCGCCCCATCACGGCTGGAATGCTTCCCCTTCCCTCTTTTCTCGGCAGCCAGGGCCGGGGATCAGCAGGAGGAAGGCCGCTCACCTGAGGGTGGTAGACACTCAGAGACTTGACCTTGTGAAGGGGAAGCAGGACACGGATGAGGAACATCTTGTGCTCTTCTTTCAGGGGCAAGGCAAAGCCATTGATGATGCTGGGAGTTAAGGGAGGGTTGTCAGGACCAAAGGGCCAGGTCCAAGCTCAATGCATCAATCCTCCCGACCTCTTCTAGGCATGTGTGCCCCCGCCCCACCTCTCACCTGCCCAGGATCTCCAGGAGCTCGGCAATCCCATTGTGATGCTCCGTCTCATAGATGAACCTGAGGGAAGAACAAAGACTCTCTTGATAACCCCTGGTGCCCCTCCAGCATTCTGTGGAGTCCCACCTACCACCCTTCTCCCACCTCATCTTAGTGAGGGGCTTGCTTTGCTCCTGAGCCCAGGCTCCTGGCCTCACCTGTAGAAGATGTGGTTGATCTGCCTACGGATATAAGCCCGGAGCCCCAAAAACTTGCCATAGATGCGATGCAAGATGGTCTTGAGGAAGTCCCGCTCTCGAGGGTCCTCACTGTCAAACAGGTCCAGGAGCTGGGAGCAAGCGGGAGGAGAGGCGGCAGTGAGGCAGGAGCCAGGGAAAGCCAGGGCTGGGGTGACTTGGGTCCTGGCCAGAGGAAGCCCTCTGAAGAGGGTGCGTGGAGACAAGTCTCTGGGAAGAGCGATTCTATTGCACTGCTCTACCCCAGGTGATGTCTGGGAATACGTGCTGCATTCCCCATTGGGTGGGGCGGGGGGTAACAGTGTTGCTTTTTTGTTTCCTTCCATTATGCTGGAAGCTTCTTATGGACAGAGTAGGTTTGTTTAACCCCCATGGTCAATTTGCACCAGACACAGCTGAAACCCAATAGAGTACCTATATTCAGCAGAAGCAAAAAGAGCAGCTTGGACTGGAGGCAGGGGACGTGGGGCTAGAGTTCATGGACTGGAAGGAGGGGAAGGCAGGAACTTCAGGGACTCACAGCAAGGACAAACTTCTGGTCAATGTACTTCTTGGCTATGTTTGGCTGGAAATCGGGAGACTCAAGGAAACGTAAGAAAAACTCGTACACGAGCTGCGGGGGGAAAGGAGCATCACTTAGGGGCATTCCCCAAGGACTGGGAGAGCCCCCTTGCTGCAGGGCTCAGAGTGCCCCACTGCCCACAGCCAGGCCCCTGCCCTCTTTGCTCTGGTACCTGGAGATGCGGCCAGGCGGCCTCCAGGGTGGGCTCATCTTCCTCAGGGTCAAACTCGGCCCCGGTGGGATTTGAGGAAGGTGGCAGCGTCCGGAAGAGGTTCACTGAAAACTGAGGGGTAGGGAGGGCCCAGGTGAGAGCTCTCTGGGCAGGTCTGGGCTTTTCCGGGGCCCCCGTCCCTGCCCGCTTTCCCCTTTCCCTGTGCCTACCATAGTG
Organism: Pseudorca crassidens; assembly: GCF_039906515.1. Lineage (NCBI taxonomy): Eukaryota > Metazoa > Chordata > Mammalia > Artiodactyla > Delphinidae > Pseudorca > Pseudorca crassidens. The sequence continues at coordinate 32,861,548 of NC_090305.1, forward strand.
ACGGCCTCAGGGTAAATGGCCTCGGTGACAACATCGCGGCTGTGGGTGATGTACTCCACCATTTCGTTGAGCCCCGCCCGCTTCACCTCCTTGAATTTGAGGTCACTGAGTGGGTCTGACACAAAGTCAAAGAGGACGCAGCACTGGCGTAGCTTCTGGATAAACAGCTCCTCCCGCTCCTGGGTTGGTGAGTCTAGGGGCGGATGGGCCATGGTCAGGTCTCCTCTGTGGTCCTTCACTGCTATGCCCTGCTCACATCGCAGGGCGTTCCCCAATCCCTTCCTGCCACCATCCTGCTCCCCTTACGCCCACCCCCAGCCCCAGCGCAACTCCCTCTCACATTCTCTAGAGCTTCCACCCTCCCCCAAACACCCCCAAACCTCCATTCTGCCAACACCCACTGTCCCCTAGCTCTGATGCCACAGCCCTCTTGACCTTTCCCAAGTACCTTTCAGGGCAGGAAGCTTCTGCAGCTCCCGGTTCTTGCTGAGGTTGAAGCGGGAGGAGCTTTGCCGTCGCTCCTTCTTGACAATCTGGGGCCCCCCTGAGTACTTGATTTTGCTGAGCTGTGTGGGGGGCGGTGTGCTGTTGCTAGGACGCTTGTTGGATGATGGCGGCTGCGGTGGTGGCTGCGGTGGCGGCTGCGGCTGGGGCTGGGCCTGGTCAAACGAGCGAGTCACTGGAGTGCACTCGCCAAGCTGCGCTTCCCACCCCAGGCCTGGCCCACCGCCCAGCCCCGGGTCCGTTTATGCCTCTATGGGCCTGGGCAGCAAGCAGCTGCCTCCCGCCCCGAAGGAGCCAAGACCAGGGTCAGACATAACTGCGGGACGTGGCCGTGGAAGGGGGCGGTCTAGAAGGCGTGTCTCCCAAAGTGACGCCCACTGCCTGTGCATCAAGAGCCTTCAAAAAGCTCACTCCCGTTCCTGAACAGGCAAAGCTGATTGATGGACTGACAGTGACAGAAGTCAGACAAGTGGCTCTCCTGCCGGGGAGGGGGTGGCAGCGGTGTGGGTTGGGGAGATGCGGGTGGTGACCGAGAAGGGGCACGAGGACCTTTCTGACTAATGGAAACATTCCGTATCTTGACTGAGTCTGGGAGGTGGTTCATAGCATAAACATATGTAAAAATGCATCGAGCAGTACAGCGAAGATTACTCTATTTTATCATTTACTGAACGTGTGATAGTCTTCGGTTACAGAAACTCCTCCCCATATCTCAGCAGTTTAACTACTAGAAATATAGATTAAGCAAAATCCTAAATATAAAAAAGGCTTTGTGCAAAAACACTTTTTATGGTCTTATTTATAATGGCCAGTATATAAATACATGGAAATCATGGAGTTAAAATTATGTTTATGAAAACTATGTACTAAATGTAATGATACGTGATTCAGCTGTGAAAAAAGTTTACACAGTCAGAGTAATTTACCCAAAACGGGTGATAAGTATTCTGAGAAGAGGGGAAAAGTCTGCATGGAGGTATAAGACACTCGGGCCTTAATTTTCCACGTTAGGAAGTCAAGAGATATCTAAAGCTCACAAAATAAAGGGAAAAAAAAATCAGTAAAAGGATCTTGTTTGGAGGTACAAAAGTCAACCTGCAAGGAAAGAGTTAGGAGGTGAATGTGGCTGCCACGAAACAACAGGAGAAGAGGGGCCGGCGACGGGGGCTGCCCTGCTCATTACAAGCCTGAGAGTATTATCTGACCTTCTGAACAATGCACCTATCACCACGCTGATAAAAATTAAAAACAAAACAAAAAGAGTAAAACTATGGAATGAGAGAAAATTGCTTCCTATATGCTAAGTTAAATAAGGATAATACAAACCTGTATATCAAAATGAGCTCACCCATATTAAAACATGCACAGAACCCAAAATCCAGTTAAGAAAAAGAAAGAACAAGTGCCTGTGTTCATGACTATCTCCTGTAATGACAGAATGAGACATGACTTTTTCCTATTTCCCTAAATTTTTTACAAGCTGACACTGCTTTTATAATGGAGAAATAGGGAATGCCCTGGCAGTCCAGTGGTTAGGACTCTATGCTTCCACTGCACGGGGCCTGGGTTCGATCCCTGGTCAGGGAACTAAGATCCTGCAAGCCACACAGCACGGCCAAAAAAAAAGGCAATATAATGGGAGAAATACAGCTAATTTCCAAAAGTTACTTCTTTACTTCCTCCCGGACACGGGTGTCAGAGCCCCACGAAGCCCATTTTCAGAAGCATACAAACAGGTGTTTGCAGGGCTGTCCACTCATAGGTACTGTCCAGGTAACCCCCTGCTGGGAGAGGGGAGAGGCTGAGCCACAGGACAGCCCTTCCCCCCAACCAGAGAAGAGACTGCAACAGGACCAGAGGAGTGAGGTCACGTCCAGCCGGGTCCCTACACCACAGGAAAACTGCCCTCCTGTGCTCACACCTGCCATCCCCGCCTCCTCTCCAGCCCGCTCCGTAAACTCTTACTTCATAAAATAAGAATGGGAGAATATGAAACTCTCTGGGATAAGGGGCAAGGAGGAAGACAAATGTTATGCTTTGTACGCTCTTGAATTTTTTATAGAAACAATTACGTCAAGCTTGTGACCTATCTGGGGGTCAGAGGCAGGAGAGGAGCGCTGGATCCAGCCCAGGGCAGGCCTTGGGTCCAGTGTAGCTCATTACCGCTTTGGCCATCTGGCCCTCTCCTCCTCCTGAAATGAGCCCCAGACACCAATTTGACTAGGGGAATGCAAAGAAGTGGGACAAGAGCAGTCATCACACACCTCCCTTGCTATGACTACACTCAACCAGTGTGATTTTTCTGGTTAGACAGTGCAAGGCACCCTGAAGTCTGGGGTCTCTCTTCCTGTATACGGAGGATGGATCACACCTTGGTAGAGGACGAAGGAGAGGGGCAAAAGGACAGGGGGCCAGAGCCTGGTGTGCATCAGACTCTCCCCATTTCCCTGTCGCAGGAACAACCCAATCCTTATCAGTGGAGCTCAACAGTCAAGGGCACAGACTTGAGCCTGACTGCCTGGGTTTGACTACTGGCTCTGCCATTTATTAGCTGAGTAACCTCCAGGAGGTCATATAGCCTCTCTGTGCCTCATCTGTAAAGTGGGGATGGCAATAGTACTACCTCACAGGGTTGTAATAAGGATTTAAATGAACAGTATATGGCACACAGAAGTGTCTTATAAGCAGTATCTTCTACTATTGTTGTTGTTATTATTATTATTTCCCATCCCTGGATTTTAGAAATACAGCCTGGAAATTCCTGAAAGTAGCACACCTCAAATGTTCCTTAGAGTTCATTATCCTTCTTGTTTTAAAATGGGGGAACCCAGGGAATTCCCTGGCAGTCCAGTGGTTAGGACTCCGTGCTTTCACTGCTGTGGGCCTGGGTTCAATCCCTGGGTGGGGAACTAAGATCTCACAAGCCACATAGCATGGCCAAAAACATAATAAAATAAAATGGGAGAACCCAAGAAGGCATTGCATCTTTCAAGACCCACCTTCTTCCAAAAAGCCTTCTCCAATCACTCCAGGACTTGCATGTCCACCCTCCACCCTCAACCTTCTGACACTGCTTATCTGTTCCATTGGCTCTGGGATCATCCCCAGTGACACCTCTTGATCACTTTGCTCATGTGTCATCTCCCCACTAGAAAGCAAGTCCCTTTAAAGCCAGGACCCTGGTTTGTGCCCCTCTGGGTCTCCTCAGCACTGGCACTGACACCTAACAGGCATTCAGTGAATGACTGGTTATTTGATTGATGGGAGGACAGGGCGGGCGGGGGACACCAAGCCCAGGCCCATCTCCATAGGTCCCTCCTGTCCTGACCGGGGACCTTCAGAACAAAGCCCTGCACAGTGGTGGGAGCAGAGTGGGAAGGAGAAACATCAGAAATACTAGGCTGAGGGGCTCAGTGGCAACTGAGGAACAAGACTCGGGAAAAATATGTCTCTCTCCATCCTCCCAGATAAGATGCAGAAACCCTGCATCTCCATGAATCTCGCACTTAGGGGACATCCAGAGAAAGGAGGCCTTCTTCCCAAAAAGGGAAAAGCAAGACCTCAATTTTCTCTGCTAACGAGCAGAGGGTTGGACTAGATCAGTAGTCCAAACACTCTCCAAGTAAGGTGTTTTTGTTTTTGTTTTTGTTTTTTGCAGTACGCGGGCTTCTCACCGTTGTGGCCTCTCCCGTTGTGGAGCACAGGCTCCGGACGCGCAGCGGCCATGGCTCACGGGCCCAGCCGCTCTGTGGCATGTGGGATCTTCCCGGACCGAGGCACGAACCCGTGTCCCCTGCACCGGCAGGCGGACTCTCAACCACTGCGCCACCAGGGAAGCCCCCAAGTAAGGTTTTAAGAAAACAGAGATTGCATGGCTGAAAATCATAGTTTAAAAAGCCACCCAATGAGTTGATGCCTAAGGTCCCTTCCCCTTCAGGATGGCATTATTGAAGGCTGGGGTGGCCGGAGAGCAGCTGAGCCGGCTTAGTCTGCCCCGCCCCCAGCCCACTGGGCCACCCTGGTTTTATAAGGACCATTGGCTCCCAGGCCCCAGATACACGGAGCAGCTGAGAGACAGCTGGGCCGGCCAGCAAAGCCCTGGAAACATACTTGTCAGAAGGGAGTATAGGTGTGTGCCAGCAACTCACTTCACGTTCAACCCTTTCTCCTAAAAGCTCTAGCTTCCAACTTCTCCTTTGTTGACCTGGGCTGGAGATGAGAGGCAGCTGCATCCCCAGGAGAACCTTCTGCAGCCATCAGAGCGTGGGTGGACACGGCCCAAAGGCAAGCTGGTGACCTGCCTGCTCCCACTTCTGAGACTCCACAGTGGCTGTCTCCTCTGCCTGAACAACCGTCTCCTCCCACTTCTAAACTTGCAACAGGATCCAAACGCCAAGAAGCCTTCCTAGATTCAGGCCTCCTGCAATCCAGTGGGGCTTTTTTTAAAAATATAAATTTATTTATTTATTTTTGGCTGCATTGGGTCTTAGCTGCTGCACGCAGGCTTTTCTCTAGTTGCGGTGAGTGGGGGCTGCTCTTCGTTGTGGCTCGTGGGCTCTAGAGCGCAAGCTCTGTAATTGTGGCGCACGGGCTTAGTTGCTCCGCCACATGTGGGATCTTCCCAGACCAGGGCTCGAACCCGTGTCCCCTGCACTGGCGGGCGGATTCTCAACCACTGCGCCACCAGGGAAGCCCCTCCAGTGGGGCTTTGAATTTATACACCACCCTCACACTCAGGAGACTGCAACTATACTTGCCCACTCTGAACCAATTCCATTCCAACCTGACCCTAACACAGACACCTGTAATCATTAAACCCATATATTTAAACATAAAGTAGGACATAGAAATATAAGTTAAGCACTATAGAAGGTACTGTAGTAGAAAGACGAAAGATAAAATTATCAGTGAAAAACGCAAAGATTAATGTTATAGCTTTTGCATAATGAATTAACTAGCTGAGTGAAGATCATTTCAGTTTCAAACCCTGAAAATCAGAGAGGCATTCTCTCCTATATTGACACCTAGAGCACTGTTGGGTTGGCCAAAGAGTTCGTTTGGGTTTTTCGTAACAGCTTACAAAAAAACCAAATGAACTTTTTGGCCAACCCCATACCCATTCTTTTTTTGTTGTTTGTTTGTTTTGTTTTTTTCAGTACACGGGCTTCTCACTGTTGTGGCCTCTCCCGTTGCGGAGCACAGGCTCCGGACGCGCTGGCTCAGCGGCCATGGCTCACGGGCCCAGCCGCTCTGCGGCATGTGGGATCTTCCCGGACCGGGGCACGAACCCATGTCCCCTGCATCAGCAGGCGGACTCTCAACCACTGCGCCACCAGGGAAGCCCCCCCATACCCATTCTTAATTCATTTATTCAATAAACATCATGCTACGCATTAGAGATTAAAAAGGGAATAAGGCATGGCCCTTGCCCTCGAAGAGCTCAAAGTCCAGTGGGCAAGACACGAAAGCAGCCATTAGTACAGGGCAATGCAAAACCAGAGCGCCGCAAGAGATTCAGGAACTCAGAGGGCTGAGTGACAAACTCTGCCTGAAGAATCAGGGAAGCCCTCCCTGAAGAGGTGACTTTTGATTTGTCTCTTAAAGGATAAACACGGGTTTAGGCAAAGAATGAAAAGAGAGAGATAAAGCAGTCCAGGCCAATGGGATGACACCAATAAGAGCCCTGAGCCACAAAAGGCTTGTCGGGTTGGAAGATGGAAAGTCCAGAGGGGCTGGAAGAACAGGGCAGGGCCAGCCCAGGAGGCCTGAGGCTGCATATTTGAATTTGTGAGCAATGAGATGCCAAGAGGGGCTTTTAAGTAAAGGACTGATAGGACCAAAAATGTTTTTAGGGTAACAACTCTGGCTACAGTGATGTCAGGCTGAAGTGGGGGAGACCAGGATCGTTTCTTCCTCCCTCTGTCCCTGTTCCCAGAACTCAGGACAGGGCACAGCACACAGAAAAGTCCACAGCACTGAAATGCTTTTTCCAAAGACAGGCCAGGAAAGACCCTTGCCTTGTAGCAGAGTCTGACCTAATCTCTCAAGGCTCCTTTCCATTCTAAGACTCTTCTAGAATCTTAGAACCAGTCTATTAGGTCATTAAGAACACGGGAGGACTGGCCACAGACCTGCGCTGAATTCCAGCTCTGCTGTTTTACTGCTGAGTAAAAGCTACTTAACATCACTAAGCCTCAGTTTCCTCTGTAAAATGGGGCTGATGATGATAACAGATGACCTCAGGGACTGCTGTAGAGATTAAATGAGAAGATTATAAGATTAAATGCATGCGTACTTAGCACAGTGCCTGGGACAGACTGTACTGGGTTGAACAGTGTCCCCCCAAAACTCACATCAACCCAACATCTATGAATGTGATCGTATTTGGAAACAGGGTCTTTGCAGATGTAATCAAGTTAAAATGAGGTCATACTGGATTAGGGTGGGCCCTAAATCCAACATGACTGGTGTTCTTATAAGAAGAGGGAAATTTGGACACAGAGACAGAGGCACAGGGGAGAACGCTGAGCGAAGATGGAGGCAGAGATTGGAACGATGGTTCTACAAGCCAAGGAGCAGATCGCAGAAAGCCACCGAAGCTGGGAGAGAGGCGTGGAAGAGATTCTTCCCTAGAACCTCAGAGGAACATGGCCTGCTGACACCTTGATTTCAGACTTCTGACCTCCACAGCTATGAGAGAATAAAATTCTGGTATTTTAAGCCACCCAATTCATGGTAATTGCTTATGGCTGTCCTAGGAAACTAATACACAAGTAACTGCTCAATAAAATAAATGTTGGCTGCTATAAATTATTAAGATCAGTTGGAAAGACTGGCAAATGCTTGACACGGGGTAAGTTTGGCTGTAAGAACCCAAAATTCTTGACTAGAAAAAGGGCAAGGGAGGGATTTCCTTGGCGGTCCAGTGGTTAAGACTTTGCCTTCCAATGCAGGGGGTGCAAGTTCGATCCCTGGTCGGGAGCTAAGATCCCACATGCTTCGCAGCCAAAAAAAAAACAAAACATAAAACAGAAGCAATATTGTAACAAATTCAATAAAGACTTTAAAAATGGTCCACATCAAAAAAAAAAAAAGGAAAAGAAAGAAAAAGGGCAAGAGAAGGACTGTGACAAACAGCTTTTGATGACCTGGGCCTCACAGCCTGGCCCCCAACTATTCCATGTCCCACTGCCTGGGGCCACCTGGGTGCATTTCTGCAAAATCATGGAGAATTCCTGCAGCTGCCTCAGACAGGTGAGCCCTGAGCGGCATTTCATAAAACAGAGCCCAAGGTGAACACGACACTCTCCTCTTCCAGAGGGCGGTGGAGAAATCACAGCAGCTGGTCTCAGCTTATTTCTTAAGCTGCTTGAGCCTTCGTTTTCCTACCTATGAAAAGAGAGGTTCCTTCCAGGTCTAATTTGAAGTTGGTTTGTTTGCTCATCCATTCACTAATGCATTCAAATGCAGGTGCTTCCGGTGGGCCAGGCCCTTCGGTGTGAGCGAGAGCCTCTCAGGAGCTAAGTGTTAACACAGGAGACAACTGACACACAATGAATTCCCACGGAATTGTTTCATTACAGCTGTGGTTAAGCACTGCCATGGAGTGATGCTGGGTACCAGGGGCCCTGACCGCGTCCTGGGCATGGGGATGGGGGCAGGTGGTCAAGGAGGGCTACTTCCAGGAAATGACAGCCAATCTGTCTAGTAACTGAATGAGCAGGAGGGAGTCAGGCAGAAGGCAGGAGTGGCCCCCCAAGCTATTCCTTTCTGTGCCTTTAAATCCTGTTTCCAAGTCTCTTGCTTTGAGTATCAGTTGCCGGCTCCCGCCACCTTCCCTGTGGGTCCCACACATGTCATGGCTCCTGAAGGGGAGACTGAGCCCAGAGGGTGTGCCCTCCAGAAGCATCTCCTGGTGATCTCCTGTGAACCAAGGGCGTCAGCACACAGGTGTGGGGAAGAAGCAAGCGCCTTCCCTCAGAGTTCACAGCCTGGGGGAGAGAAACACATCCGGGAACCAACAGTGCCAGAACTGAGTGACAAGGACTGGCCTAGAGACATGTTCAGATGCCAGTGTATGTGCAGAGGAAGGAGGAATTTCTCTTCTGTGGTCCTCAACTCTCACGTCTGTAAGATGGAGAAAACCTACCCTGCTTCCTCCCATCACTCAAGTGAGGGTAAAATGATGGTCGCAGGTGTGAAAAGTGCTTGGCTCTCTTTGGAGGTGACAGGGACCAGAAGTATCCAGAAAAATCCAAATCCAGAGTTAACCCCAACCAAACACTTTTCAATCAATCTCCTCTCCATGACCTGCCCCCAATCCACAAGACCTGCTCAGAATTAGACAGCTCCATTTCCTGTTCACCTCCATCCCTCTGAACAGTTTAGCACAGGAGGGAGGAAGCGCAGAAAGCAAGGATCACCAGCTTCCGGGTAACACAGGCGCTCGCTCAGTGTGCTCCCAGGACCCTTCAGCATCCAAGCATCCCACTGAGCACACGCCCAAGCTTCCATGGACACACTCTGGACTTCCTTAAGTCCCTCCACCCCCGTGTGCTCTCTGCTTGCCATTTATTGCTTTACAGCCCTAGATTGCCAAGCTGCGCTGACCTCTGCTCGTGCCTGTCCTTCAGCAGCTCCCGTCTGATCGGGACCAAGAGAGGTGCGCCCAGCCCTGCCCGACTCAAGGGCATCAGCCACTCCCCACCCCTGCCCCACCCAGAGCTACACTGAAGTCACCCCACTGAGCACCCATGTGCACCCGTGTACTTTTCCCTCCTCCCCAGGACTCAATGCCCCTAGCTTCTTGCCCTAAGAGAAAAGGAATTCTCAACACTTTGGTAGACAGAGAATTGACTTTCACAGGAATCCCTGCGGAATCGGAAAAACTGGAGGGCTTATTTGGTTCATAGCCGCCAAAGGGAAAGCCTGCCTGAGGGCAGCCTGGATGGGCTGTCCAGGCCCCTCCCTGGCTATGAAAGTATCCTTCCCTTCTGTCCCAATAATCTCCGGGCCCCTGAGATCCCCCACCCCACTGGCCATCAAGCAGGTGGAACTGGCGCCTGCACCGTAACTAGGGCTATGCCCACGTTCATTACCTCCTCAGCGCTCTCGCCGCCACCATCCTTGCTCGAGCTGCTGGGCTTCGCCGCGCCTTTGGCAAGCTTGGGGGGCTCCTGAAGGGAGAAGACGGAGGTAGAGTTAACAGATGCCAAGGAAGGGAGAGGCCTCATCCTCATCCCTCAGGTCTCTGTTGTAATTCTCCTCCGTCCAATTGAATCAATCAGTCAATCAGCACCACTGAGCACCTACCTTAAACCTGGGGCGGTGGGGTGGCAGGTTGGGGTACACAAAGGGAGATTCAGTCCCTCAAAGGCACCAACGAGTTCAGAATCTGGTTAGGAAGACAACTCTAACACACAATAATCCAGCATGACCATGCTCCTTCACCTCACAAGGCTGTTGTATGCGTTAGGGCCTCGGTCAAGTAAGAACCAGGGTGACGAGGCTCAAGGGAGAAGCAGCATGGAAGAAGCTGCTCAGACTGGCTTCTGGCTAAAGCGGGCAGAGGGGGCCTGAGGCTCTCATGCTGGAGGGAAGGGAGTCACCACTCTACCCTCGAGGCCATCTGGAAAGACCTGGAAGCCTTTTTAGGATATCACAAACAGCACCCAGACTAGAAACTGCTACTGGCATAATCAGTGGGGCCCAGGGATGCTAACAGGTATAGGAATCGTCCCAAGAACGCCTCGGTAGACAAGCACAAGGACAGGGATGGCGACAAGGCCCAGAATTGCTATAAAGAATGAGCACTAGTCCAAAGTCTCCCTTGGGAACCTAGCTGCTGGCTCAGAGCCCTGGCCTGCCCAGCATCTCTTCCTATGCTTTGGGCCAAAAAAAAGCAACTGCCCAGGGACAGGATGAGGAAAATGTGAAAAAGACTTGGGGATTTAGGTCTGACTGCAAGCTCAACACAAATCATCCATGTGCTGTGGCTGCCACGGCAGCTCATGTGACCTGCCATCCAGTTAACAGACATGTGCAGAGTGCCTGGCACCAGGGGACGTGGAAGCGCCCCGTCCTTGGCACTGATGGGGCCATTCTGGAGGATCTGGTTCAGTCGAGAGCATCACACTTTGGGAGGGACAAAGACAAATGCTAGGTTTTCTTCGGGGAATATATAACCCATAGAGGGAGTAGATTCAAAAGCAGGTCCTGAGAGCCACAGCTGCAGGAACTGGGATAGTTAACAATGGAAGGGAGGAGTCATGGCGGGTGGGGGAGCAAGAGGGATCTTTACGAATAAATGAAGGGCTGCCATGTGGACTAAAGACGCAACTTGTTCTATGTGGATCCAGAGGCCCAAGAGCCACGGGCAGAAGTGGCAGGAAGACAGGCTGAGGCTCCAAAGAAGGAAGACTTTTCTCCTGGAGCAGCTGCACAGAAACCAGCTGCCTAGTGAGGCTGTAAGCTCCCCAACCCAAGAGCATTCAAGCAGAGGTGCATTCATGCCTCCTCCAAGGCATGATGCAAAAGGGTCCCGAGCCTTAAATGCAGATCGGATCGGAGGACCTTGGAAATCACTTCTAGCTCTGAGATTCTGCCACTTGATAGCACCTGAGCCCCTTCAGTGAGAAGTGTTAAATCCAGTGATTATACCCATGGGGGCAAAAGGATTTCAGGGAGAAGAGAGCTCTGCGTAGGCTGGAGCAGGGGGAAGGCTTCGTGGGGGTGGGGAGGCAGGAAGCCGTTCCCAGGTGTGGAGCAGCTCCAGGCAGTCATAGCAGTGGGAAGGAGCCCTGTGCTCTGGGTGGCTAGGCACTCTCCCAGGGCCCACTGACCAGGCGGGGCACACTCACCCCTTGCCGAGGGGCCAGCGAGTGGTGCAGAGTGTGGGGTGGAGAGGAAAAGGATGAGGGGGGGTGCAGGCAGGACGCAACACTGAGGTGACCGTCTGCACACACCCCAGACATGGGCCTCTCGGACAAAGCTGGCCCATCTGCACCCACGTCTCACCTCTCTCCTTGATCGTGAGCTCCTTGTTCCTTTTTGTACCCCTCCACCCACCCTGCAGCACTCAGACATATCTCCCAGGCAATGTGCAGAAGAAAGATCCCGGCTGCCTGGGGGGTGGTGTTGGGGGGTGGGCATGGGAACCAGGCCACCACCCTTGCTCCCTGGCTCCCGCAGAGCAGGTGAAATGCACACACTTCAGCCCAGCCCAGCTGTCCAGTGTTGCATGGCAATGTGGTTTAGAGTCAGCCCTGTGTTCCTGGCCCAGCTCTTACTGGCTATACAATCATGGGCAAGTTAACTAGCCTCGCTGAGCCTGTTTCCTCACCTATTAAGTGCTGACAATCAAAGTACCTAATTCCCTTTATTTTTTTTTTAAATTTTTAAATTTTAAATTTTTTTCTTTTTTGTCTGTGCCGCACAGCATGCAGGATCTTAGTTCCCCGACCAGGGATCGAACCTGTGCCCCCTGCAGTGGAAGCACGGGACGACTGGACCGCCAGGGAAGTACCCCTAATTCCCTTTAGCACAGTGTCTGGCACATGAAAAAATGAAATGTTAGTCAATGTTATTAACTATTATTATGAACAAGAAGAGTGTGGGAGGGAGCAGAGGCACGCCACCACCCAGGAACCTAAAAGAGAGAAGTCTTAGATCAGAACATGAGGGAACAGGAAGGATGAAAATCTCCCCAAGGACTGACTCAGCACTCATCCATTGAGCACCTACTGTGTACAAGGAGATGCCAAACCAAAATGGAACTTAGTTATTATCTCAAGGGGGAAGAAAAGACTTGTCTACAATTAATTCCAGTCCAAGGGAACACAAAAGGGCCATAAGTGACCTACCGAGTACTCAGCAAATCCAGGGGAGGAGGGAGAGCTCACCCCCAACTAAGGGTTCAGGATGGGCTTCAGGGAGGAGGCCATGAGGTTAGGCCAGGCATGGGACCAGCAGAGATGAAGGAGAAAGGGGAGAGGTGACGGATGAGCAATACAGACCCTCCATCCCCACCTCCTCTCTGCCCCCACCCCTTTTAGGCAAACCCCAGTGACATCGTCAGGACTTGTCAACCACTGAAGGAGGCCAAATGCAACTAGAAATCAAAAGTGGAAAGTTAAACCTTAAAGGGGATCAAAGATGCCTGGCCCCATGCAAACCAATCCTTCCCGTACTCTTTCCCAACCAAACACTTAACACCTGTGGTCCTAGCAAGTCTTAAGAATTTTTCTTCTTCTTCTCAGTCCTCTAGTAGATTAAGGCTTTCTGTGGATGGGACAGTATCTGTTCCATCAGACTAACAACTACAGATGAGTGAGGACCTCACCAGCTTCCCCTGAATTGCCTTGCTCTCCACACTCTTTGTAGGAGCCCTTCAGCCCCTGGTGTGGCTGACTTTTGTGTGCATCACCTACCGCTAAGCTGCCCAAACCACCTCAGCATGCCTGCTCCCCAAAGACACAGGGCCTGGGTGGGGCACCCAAACCTGCCCAGCTCAGCACCCAAGGAGGTTCAGTGCCTGCTATACCACCACCAACTCAACACTCAGAATCTCAGGCCCTGAGAGGTTATGGGGACAATCCAGAATCAGAGCTGCCTGGCAAATCTCCAACAGCCCCAGGATAGGGAGTTTAACTGATAAGGTCAGAGATGGCAGCCCAGCAATCCAGCCAATAAGAGGGCAAATGAAAGCAAGACACCTCTGGGGTCATAAAGTGGGTGAGCAGAACACCAGGCCAGAGCTAGCGCCCATCATGAAGGACCAGCCCCAGGAAAGAAGAAGCTGGGGGAGGCTGGAACTGGTATCCTAGCATCCTCTGTGTGAGTCTGTACCTCAAAGGAACCACACCTCTGAGTCAGACATCAGCAACAGCAGGAAACAGAGGGTAGGGAAAGACAGGGATGAAGAAGAGGAGAAGGCAGTTCGGAGGTAGAAGAGGAAGGCGAAAGAAGGCAGCATGAAGAAACAGTCTGTGTCAAGACAACAAGACAAAGGCAAGGGTGTCCAGGGGTGGCTGCCCTGTGGAGTAAGAAGGATAGCTAATCTGATAGTGAGGGCAGATTCCCAATTTGAGGACAGTGTGGCCCAGGAAAGGCAGAAACCCAGCACTCGTACAAAAAAGGAAAAATGCAAAGGTTATCTTCAATTAGGAATAAGGGGAGTAACCTGTCCAGATTAGGAAAGGGGACTAGTTGAGGATGAACCTGGGAGTGGGTTGGTGCCTGTTAGAGGGGCTTTGGAACAGAGGAGGCCTTTAAGTCAGGAGACCTGATATTACAGCTGGGCCTCCAGCAGGCTGTGTGACCTTGGCCAAGTCCCTTCCCCTGTCCCCCTGTCGGGGCTTCAGTCTCCTCATCTGTATCACTAGGGATTGCACTGAATGCGCTCAGACACCCTGACGTTCCGAGGTTCCATCGGCAGAAGGAAGGGCTCAGTCCTGGTTTACAAGTTTGTGTGTGAAGGAAGAACTAGAGGGAGGGGCCTAGGCCAGATTCGGTGGAGGAGAGAGAAAGCAGAGCCGTTCTAGGTCAAGGAGCCTGGCAAGGAGGGAGAAGGGGCTGTAGGGGACGGTGGAGAAGGCAGGCCCAGGCCCAGGCCCAGGCGGGTGGGAAGAGGAGGGAAGAGAAGGGGCTGCGCGAGGTTGGAGAGGGGGCTTAGTTCTGGAGGGAGGTGCAATCTCAGATAAGCGGCTGTCCCAAACGGCAAACGGGTGGGGGATGGGGAGGTGATGGGGAGGGGATGGGGGCAGAAAAGGCAAGGGAGTAACCTGGGAGTGGGGCAGGATCTGGAGGGAGGAGGTTACCCTGGGCCGGGGGTCGGTGGAGGGAGGTGCATGTCGGGGGACTCTACCCCGGACAAGGGAGGGAGCTTTCTCAGCTGCGGCACAGGCTGGGGGTGCGACCGGCAGCCGGGGCGGAGGGCCGGCCCCGGGAGTCCTGCGGGGGCCGGACGGGAGGGTCAGTCCGGGGCTGTCCCGGGCCTGGCTCGGGCTCCTCCCAGAGCTCCGCACAGGCCCCGAGGCGGAGGCGCGGGGAAAAGGGCCACGCTTACCTTCTCCTTCTTCAGTTTATAGGGCATCTCGGCCCGTCCGGACCCGGTCCGGCTCTTGCGGCCCCGCTCCGGCTCTGCTCGGCCGCGCTCGGCCCGCTCGGCTTCTCTTCGCCACCGCCTGCGCGCTGCGCCCCGGGTCGAGCGGTGTCTGTGTCTCCAATTGGCCCGAACTCTTACAAACCTGCCTGACAACCAGGCGCCGCCTTCTCCGATTGGTCATTGGAACCAAGCGGCTTCCTTTTTTTCTCATTGGAAAGGAAGAGTACAAACCGCCAGGGTTGGGCTCCCAGAATTGGCTGAAGTGGGAGGTCCCGCCCTAAAGGGGGTCGAGCTTAGCGTGAGAGGCGCGGGTCAGGGGATGCCCGGGCTTTGCACCCAGTGCTGCACTTCGGCATCTGGTGTGCCTCAGCCTCGGCCGTTCTTCGCGGCCCGTTCAATTCTAAAGTGGTTCTCACTCTTTCCCCACTGCGATTCCGCCCAGTCCGAATTGAAGGAAAGAAGCCCTAAAATGAAGGGTGCCTTTCTTCGTCAGGGTAACGTAACACTAATTGCCTACGCAAAATCGGTGGAGAGAGCTACCAGGAGCCCTCGAGGGCATCCTTTCCAAGACAAGGCTTGAGGAGGATCAAAGGGGAAGCCTGGCAGCCCGGGACCGGGGTGAAATGAGATGAGAATCTAGGGTTTGTTGCAACTTTGGGAAGAGGATCCCCGTTCCTACTGCATATGCTCTAGGGTTGGGGAACTGGCTAGACCTGAGCACTTGGGAACTCAGTGGAAATGCTACCTCATTGTTGAGTGTCTCGGAAATACATCCCTTACTCCCCACCCTGCCAAAGCCAGTGTCCTAATGCATAAGATCAGTTCCTGCCCTCAAGGAGTTAAGAGTCTGGTGAAGTTAACAGCCATGTATAAATAGATGATTAAGAAACAATGTAGTAGGGCTTCCCTGGTGGCGCAGTGGTTAAGAATCCACCTGCCAATGCAGGGGACACGGGTTAGAGCTCTGGTCCAGGAAGATTTCACGTGCTGTGGAGCAGCTAAGTCCATGGGCCACAACTACTGAGGCTGCGCTCTAGAGCCCATGCTCTGCAGCAAGAGAAGCCACGGCAATGAGAAGCCCGCGCACTGCAACGAAGAGTAGCCCCCCTTCTCCGAAAGCCCGCCAGCAGCAACAAAGACTCAACGCAAACAAAAATAAATAAAATAAATTTATTTTTAAAAAGATACAATGTACTAAATTACACAAACCTAGAGGTGGCTGGAGGAATATGTTTCAGAAAGTCAACTCCAGTAGCAGGTTGACTACTGGAGAAGGCTTAAGAGTAAGCCTGTGGTTGCTCAGGATTTGTTGATTCACAGGATTGTGGGGAGGATGGTAAGGGAAAGGGAGGAGTTGAGGATGAATTCTGGAAGCCATCAGAGATGTAGGAGGTAAACTGGTGTCATAATGGCAAAGGAAGTATAAGAGGATTGGTCAATAGTGTCAGATCCCAGAGAAAGGTTGAGTAAGATCAAGATCAAACAGCATCTCAAGAGCCTGAAATTCTCAAGGGTCCTGAGGGAGAAGTTTCCACTAAGAGTGGATACAGAAGAGTTTCTCCGAGGAGTCTAAGATGTTTCAAATGGAAACAGGCCAACAGTCCCACTTCCCAAGAAGTGCGTCAGGAAGAAGCCACATCTTTGGACAAAGGAGAATTCTCAGGACAACTTGGGTCCCATTCTGTTGGTACACCTAGCACAGTGGGACCAACCAGTCTTCCTGAGGGAAAAGAAGCCTGGGGATGGGCACCCTATGAATATGGTATGCAAGAAGAGATTTCCTTATCCATCTCAGCTTACCCTTCACCAGAGGACACACATGGGAGAGACACCCTTTAAATGAAATATCTGTTCCAAAGGGTTTATGCAGCCTTCGGACCTGCAGGTTCACCAGCGAATCCACACAGGAGAGAAGCCATACTGCTGTGATCTCTGCCCCAAGAAGTTCACCCACAACTCCACGCTGCACGCTCACAAGAGGATCCACACCAAGGAGAAGCCTTTACGATGTGAGCACTGTGACAAAGTCTTTAGCCACAGCGAGAACCGCAACATTCACTGACACACTCACTCTGTGCTCAAACCCTACTTGTGTCCCGAGTGTCACGGTGCCTTCCGTCAGCTGGGGACTTTCAAATGCCACCAGAAAACACATTCCAAATGACTTTCCCAGGACCCCGCACGCAGGTCCAAGTCCCTTCTGCTCCAAGAAGGGAATTCAGGATGATTTGTCACCTCCGTGATACAAAGGATGGATGACATGTGAAGAACTTAGGAGGATACTGGAACCCAATGGGGTTCCATCCACGTGTATTAAAAGGATCTTTGAGGGCTTCCCTGGTGGCGCAGTGGTTGAGAGTCCACCTGCCGTTGCAGGGGACACGGGTTCGTGCCCTGGTCTGGGAAGATCCCACGTGCCGCGGAGCGGCTAGGCCCGTGAGCCATGGCCACTGAGCCTGTGCGTCTGGAGCCTGTGCTCCGCAATGGGAGAGGCCACAACAGTGAGAGGCCCGCGTACTGCAAGAAAAAAAAAAAAAGGATCTTTGAGTGATGACTTATCTTTCCCTTTGGATTTTGTTTTCTACTTTAGTATAGCCTATGTTTTTTAAAATAAGTTTTTGTTTGTGTTCTTCTTTCAACAATGCATGTCGTAGTGGTTTTAAATACTTCATCATGAAACCTAGGCTGCTGCTGATTGTCTTCCTTTTAGGCATGATTTCATTGTAAAATAGGATGCTCCTGGCATGGCAGCCAGATAAAATATAGGAAAACCAGTGAAATTTAAATTTCAAATAAACAAATGCATTTTTTATCAAAAAAACCAAAAGATCAAACAACCTCACCTATATTCTGCAGTTAAGAGGTTACAGATGATCTTTGCAGGAAAGTTTCAGAAGAATGGAAGGAACGTTATAGCAGGTTGAAGAGCAAGAGGTATGGAAGTAAAGGCAACAAAATCTAGGCTCCTGGCTATCTTACAGAAGTAATATTTGGCATTCAATGACAAACGACGATTTCAAGGTAACGCAGAGTGGAAGGCATGCCAACCATTATTTGCTGGGGGAAAAGCCTAGAAGGAAAGCACGTTTATTTGTGGATGGATATTTGTGTCTGTATGGATGCTGACCCAGGCAGGATACCAGATGTATTTACCCATTCCCAAGACTTCAAGGAGCACGATAGCCATGAGGCCTGGAGCTTGCCTGCTACTGTGTAAAGGAGGCATATCCTGTTTGGACTCACCCCACCATCCTCCCAGTCCTTGGTTCCTCTGAGAGGCAGGGGACAGAGCCACATAATAATTTAGAACTATCAAATGGGAACTTCCATCCTTGTGAATTCAGGTACCTAGTACATTCTTTTTTTTTTTTTTTTTTTGGTTGTGTTGGGTCTTCACTGCTGTGCGCAGGCGTTCTCTAGTTGCAGCGAGTGGGGAACTACCTTCATTGCGGTGCTCGGACTTCTCATTGCAGTGGCTTCTCTTGCTGCAGAGCAGGGGTTCTAGAGCGCAGTCTCAGGAGTTATGGTGCACGGGCTTAGTTGCTCTGCGGCATGTGGGAACTTCCTGGACCAGGGCTCAAACCTGTGTCCCCTGTATTGGCAGGTGGATTCTTAACCACTGCACCACCAGGGAAGTCCGTCTTTTTTTTTTTTTAATATTTATTTATTTGGCTGTGCCAGGTCTTAGCTGCGGCACACGGGATCTTCATTGCTGTGTGCAGGATCTCTAGTTGTGGCATGCGAACTAGCATGTGAACTCTTAGTTGCAGCATGTGGGATATATTTCCCCAGCCAGGGATCGAACCTGGGCCCCCTGCATTGGCAGCGTGGAGTCTTAGCCACTGGACCACCAGGGAAGTTCCCCTAGTACACTCTTGCAAGCTGTTTTAAAGATGTAGAACTGGGCAATTTCAGGTTTAGGACTAGGAAATATAATCAAACATTTAAAAAATATTTTCTTGTCTCTCTAGGGAATAGAAATACCTTATAGGGACTTCCTTGGCGGTCCAGTGGTTAAGACTTCACTTTCCAGTGCAGGGGTGTGGGTTCGATCCCTGATCGGGGAGCTAGGATCCCACATGCCTCACGGCCAAAAAACCGAAGCATAAAACAGGAGCAATATTGTAACAAATTCAATAAAGACTTTAAAAATGGTCCACATCAGACTTCCCTAGTGGCTCACTGGTTAAGAATGCGCCTGCCAATGCAGGGGACATGGGTTCGAGCCCTGGTCCAGGAAGATCCCACATGCCGCGGAGCAACTAAGCCCGTGCACCACAACTACTGAGCCCGCGCTCTAGAGCCTGTGAGCCACAACAAGTGAGCCCACGTGCCACAACTACTGAAGCCCGCATGCCTAGAGCCCGTTCTCTGAAACAAGAGAAGCCACCACAATGAGAAGCCCGCACACCGCAATGAGAGTAGCCTCTGCTCGCCACAGCTAAAGAAAGCCTGTGCACAGCAACGAAGACCCAACGCAGCCAAACATAAATAAATTAATTAATTAATTTAAAAACAATGGTCCACATCAAAAAAATACCTTATAACATGTAAATCTAATATTCACCTCTCAGATTTTCAGGAAAGTAGAATGTACAAAGTAGAAGACTGCCTCAAGATGAAGGAAAGGAGAAAGTTAGGCAGGGAATGCAAGGAAGAGAATGCAAGGTCCGGAAAGAGGAGATTGCCACCAACCAATTCACTGATTCTTTTCTTTTTTCTTTTTTTCTTTTTGGCCACACCACACGGCATGTGGGATCTTAGTTCCCCAACCAGGGATCAAACCTGTGCCCCCTCCAGTGGAAGCACGGAGTCCTAACCACTGGACCACCAGCGAATTCCCCAATCCATTGATTCTAAATGCAAGAATATTGTTAATAACTGAAAGTGCGGCAAGCCAGTGTCCGAGTGTTTTATACAGGGCAGTGGAGGTGGAGACAAGGATGAACTCTAAGTAACAGCACAGATGGGAAGCAAGCAAGCTGTTGGTTTGGTACTCGTGACTGAAACCTTGAACCTCTCTCTTCTGTCTGCTCTGCTGCCCACTCCTCTGTAGGGTGAAAGTTAGGAATGGATCTCCAGTCTTCAAGAATTGGTGGGGGGAGAGCATCTGGTTTTGGAGAGATGAAAAAGTGAGGCTACTTTGTCGTTGCTTCAAGCTTGGTGGGAGTAGAACAAACAGGACAAAAAACACTGGAACGTGGGTTTTGTGTAGGATGTGTTGGAACAGGTGTGGCAGCACCAAACACTCCAGGGCTACATGAATCACATGTAGTAATTCAGCCAGCAGCCACTACATATCCCCATAAGCCCGTCTGAGCCAGTTTTATAATCCTATCACTCCCTCCTGCAACCTTCCCCACAACCCTCAAACCTCAGTGCCTACAGTTCCACAGAGTGGACTCCTTCCTAAACACTCCACCCACAGCTCCCAGCAGTGGGCCTAGTTTAGTGCAGAACATAATGACCGTTCATTGATCATTCAGTAAACTGTTAAGTACATGTTATGGGGAGGGTAGTTGACAGGACGTTACTCCCCAAGCAGGCGCGGAAGGTAAATCCCTGTAAACACTTCTCAAAGGGTGCTTGCGTAGACTACCCGACCACAGTGACTGCGTTACTGCCGCCATGGCACCACCCGGATCGATCCAAAGCTCAGCTCACCTTCCTGGAGCAACCTCTTGCACCCGACGCCCCGCCCACTTCCCTCGCACCTCCCCTGACGGAAGCGGAAGCGGCGTGTAAGCCGCTTGGACGTCTGGCTCCCCGGCTGCCGAAGGCGCCTTCCTTCGCTGTGCCCTGTGCTTGTTGGTTTCCTGTCACCATGGCGCTGGCAGTCTTGCGGGTCCTGGAGCCCTTCCCGACGGAGACACCCCCGTTGGCGGTGCTGCTGCCACCTGGGGGCCCGTGGCCTGCGGCGGGGCTGGGCCTGGTGCTGGCGCTGCGGCCTGCCGGGGAGAGCCCGGCAGGGCCGGCGCTGCTAGTGGCCGCCCTGGAGGGACCGGGCGCGGGCACCGAAGAGCAGGGGCCGGGGCCTCCGCAGCTGCTGGTGAGCCGCGCGCTGTTGCGGCTCCTGGCCCTGGGCTCCGGGGCATGGGTGCGGGCGCGGCCGGTGCGGCGGCCCCCGGCGCTGGGCTGGGCGCTGCTCGGCACCTCGTCTGGGCCCGGGCTCGGACCGAGAGTCGGGCCGTTGCTGGTGAGGCGCGGAGAGACCCTGCCAGTACCCGGACCGCGGGTGCTGGAGACGCGGCCGGCGTTACAAGGGCTACTGGGCCCAGGGACGCGACTAGCTGTGACTGAGCTCCGTGGGCGGGCCAAACTGGGTCCGGAGACTGAGGACAGCAGCCGGCCCCCACCCCCGCCGGTGGTGTCCTCCTTCGCGGCCTCTGGCACAGTCCGGCGACTCCGGGGAGTTCTGGGAGGGACTGGAGATGCATTGGGGGTGAGCCGGAGCTGTCTCCGTAGCCTCAGCCTCTTCCAGGGCGAATGGGTGTGGGTGACCCGGGCTGGAGAGTCATCGAACACTTCCCAGCCACACTTGGCCACGGTGCAGGTCCTAGAGCCTCGCTGGGACCTCTGTGAAAGGCTGGGACCCGGCTCTGGGCAGCTGGGAGAGCCCCTCGCTGACGGACTGGCCCTCGTGCCTGCTACTCTGGCTTTTAATCTCGGCTGTGATCCCCTGGAGGTGGGAGAGCTTAAAATTCAGGTAGGATACCAGACTGAGGTCAGGAATGCTTCCTCGTCTTTATCCCCTCTTCTTTGTCTTAACCGAATTAGAAGATCAGAGCTGTAGAATTTAGGTCCCTTACTCCTTTAGATCTTGGACTTTTCACTTAATGCCTCTTAGCCTTGTTTACCCATTCTCTACAATTAAAAACATGGTGGTGCATGGGAAGGGCGTTCACGATTTGGGTGAAAGGTGAAAATTACGGTCAAATTACCACTTGTATATATTAATCTACTAAATCTAATCAGTTGTTTGCTGAATTGCTGCAGTGTATCCAGTATTGTACTGGGTAGTATGGAGGATGATACGTCCAGCTTTTGCTCATGCTATCCTTGACTTCAAGTTCCTTCCTATTCTTTTAGCCTCCTCGGTTAAAATCCTACCATGCTTTCCTTGAAGGCCCATCTAAAGGTGGCACTGTCTTCTCAAAGCCTTATATAGTCTCACCACCACAAATTTAACATTACTTCTTCTTACTGTAGCATTTTGTATTGTACCTTTCAGAGAGCATTTATTTTATTGTGTTGTTATGCTCATGTCATCTGTCTAATGCTCAACTGTACATTTTAAATTCCTTGAAGGGAAGGGCTCTTGATGATCTTTAGTGCTTGGTGTTTAAGTTTAATATTTTATTAACTATATCCAGGAGGAGTTTTTGGTTTCTGCCTTTAAGAAGCTTACTTCAAGAAGGTAATTATTTTGGGGGTACAAATATAGTCTACTGTTTAATTAAGCACCTGGATGTGTGGTTTAGGCCTGCGCTGTCCAGTGTGGAAGCCACTAGCCCCTTGGTGGCGCTTTAAATCAACTGAAAGTAATGCAGTAAAAAATTTAGTTCGTTAATTGCTTTAGGCATATGTTGAGTGTTCAACATCCGCATGTTAATATAGCACATTTCTATCACTGTAGAAAGTTATATTAGGTAATGCTGGCATAGCCAGTTAGTGCTATGGGTTGTCAAAAAGAGATATAAGATACGCACGAATGGGAGTTAGGTGTGGATTTCCTTCTGAATGGAGGGAAAATACTGGATTACTCAGACTGGAGCTCATTCAGCTAACGCAGCCCTTTCAGCTTCATTGTGATCATATCCTTTAACTACAGCCTGAATTCAGAGTGTCCCCACTAATGTCCAATTAATATTCCCAGTGGCTGCCTGGTGTCACTCAAATGACTTGTGGGCATTAAATGTCTTTACTGTTTCACTGGCTCTGGGCCAGTATAAAGGTATTACGGAATGGTTATCTTTCCTGGTGAACTTTTTGGAGGGAGAGTCAGAAAAGTCAGAGTCAGAAATCTCTTGCTGGTGCCCATTAGAAGGAGAGGTTTCTGTTTTCTCAGGAAGATATAGGTATTCAGCTCTGCTACCTTAGGTCTCTTCTCCCACAAGCCTTATGGTTATGGAAAGGATAAAGGATGGAAGCAGAAATATTGATTGCTAAGGGATTGGGTAGAGCCTGACTCCTTGGGAGAAGGTTATAAGGTGGTGGTTATTTCTCTAATAGAGATACTTGGAGGGCTCCAGCACCCCTGAAGACAAAGGAAGCTGCTCAGTGCTGCCTGGGCCTCCGTTTGCCAAAGAGTTACACATCGAAATTGTGTCCTCTCCTCACTACAGCACTAATGGAACTTATGACCATGTTCTTTACCGGCACTTTCAGACACCCAGGTTAGCTGCGTCCCCCTTTCAGGAGGATAGCATCTTACCCTCATTGCTCTCCTCCCATCCCATGCCTTAGATTCAGGTACCACAGAGCATCTGATTTTAAAAAGCCACAGTTTAAGGCAATATTGTGGCTAGAAGCCTCTTGCTGTGTCAGGCGGACAATAGAAGAGTAATCTGGACCAGGAGGTGAATCCAGCCATCCTAAACTGAGAAACCACTTTGATTTGGGAAGACCCCAAAGCAGCCGGGATCCTGCTTTGCCTCCCTCTGGTCTCTGATCCCCTCTCTAGCCTCTCTGCCATTTCCTGCAGCTCTTTCTAGGTCAGACTTGTTCTCTGTACAACTGCTTGGGATCTCTGGGTGGGCAGGAGGCCCCTAAGAAATAGTCTGCATGTTGGGGTTGGCTGTGTGGGCACGTGTCAGGCCCATGCTCTTGACTCCCATCGTGAGCTGACCAGGGCCACTGCTGTGTTACAGGGCAGTCCAGGAAGGGGATGTTCTGTGTGTGCCAACAGTTGGACAAGTAGAGATCCTGGAAGGAAGCCCAGAGAAACTGCCCAGGTACGCAGCTGCCTCCTTTCCCACAGCTGGGATTCTTAACCTGGGTGCAGGAGTCCTCAAGTTGAATGGAATAATTTTGTGCATAAGAACATTTTGTTGTTGTCACACATATTTCTGGACAGAAGGCACATACCTTCTTCAGGTTCTCAAATAGGCGTGTGACTGAAAAAAGAATTAAGAACCACAGCCTGCTAGCTTTTGGGGGTGTTTATCCTCAAATCGATTGGTGGTCCCAGACAAAGTAAAGCATTTAGAACAGTTTAATGGCCTAGACCAAGGTGAGATTCCTTGCTTTCCATTCTTAACCAGTGTTGTTTAGGCCACACCTCCCATACACTCAGCAGGAGGAGACCCAGGCCCTGATTTCTACCCTAATGGATGGAATGTGCACATGCTGCTTTCAATCCTGTCTCCCAAGGCAGGGGAGGGAGGGATTTCTGCTGTCCTTGGGATGCCTCCCCTCTTTCCTTATCCTCAAAAGAATGAGAAATAGAGCATAACTGAGCTAGGGACCCAAAACAAGGAGTCCAACCTTTCTCCTCCTCCTGTTGACTCTGACTACAGAAGTTGCATGTAAAATGGTGAGGCGAAGAATTCAGAGACCACTTGGCCTTATGTGAAGGGGGAAGAATGTGTAGCTCCACACCCCAGGACTGATTTCCTGTAGGGATTTACTAGAAGGAGAGGACAGCTGGTAGGTACACTAACCCAACCTTCCAGGAAATCTCATTGAGGTGGTGGGACCCGCCTGCAGGAACTTGGGCATAAGAGCCATAGTGCCCAAGGTTCCGGGCCGAGCCAGCCTGGGCCCTCTGCCAAGAGAGGGACGCCTTGTCTGGAGCGCCTGATTCGTCCTTGGTCGGTATTCAGAGCTGGGTTCTGGCCAGCACTCTGTCTCCCCAGTCTCAGGGCTATGGTACCCAGAGGAAGGGGCTGGTAGTGCCCCATGTAATCCCATTTGGCGCTGCAGGTTCAAATCTACAACTGGGGATTTGAGCTTTCCCAGTTCAAATCTACAACTGGGGCCTGGTGGAGAATGCCAGGCTGCTATCCGTCACTTCCTACTCTGTATCCCATCTTAAATATAGCAAATGTCTATGAGCTAGCTTTCTGTAGGAAAACTGCAGAATGCCCACCCTTTGTACTTTGAAAGGAAAACAGGCACTAGGCCCTCCTGAGGCAGACTGGGAAGCCCATCCTTTTCCTGGACCTCTGCCATTCCAGCCCGCTGGAGACCTGTCTCCCTCCTCTGGGTGCTGAGCACATGGTTCTTCCCCCCTGAGCAGGTCCTGGAAAGCAGGGTTGGGGTGGACAGGTGGGTCCAAGGACAGAGATGAGTGCTTTAGCCCCACTTCTTGGACTTGGTAAGGGAAGCCCTGCAGGGAGGCTTCTGTGATCCCTGGCAAGGAAGTCCACTAAAGCCCCTTCAGACTCCCCAGCGTTCCGCTTTCCCACGCCAGGCCTATGGGTTCCAGCTCCACTGTTTCCCGTCTGGCTCTCGGGAACGCAACCCGGTGTTCCTCAGCAGTGTCCAGATATGTTCCAGAGGTCTGGCCCGTGTGCTCACTGAGGTGGTCCCTCCACTCTCCGTGGAAGGGGGTGGGCATGTCTCCCTCCCCCTCCCCGCCCCAGTGCTGTTCCTCCTTGGATTCCACTGCCTGCCATATGCACTCTGACTCAGGATGTTCAGCCTGACTGACTGTCTAGGTTATGGACCCACCCATCATTTATTTATTTATTTATTTCCATCATTTATTTATAATGAATAACAGTAGGACAGTTTTCCTTATGTTCTAGTTTTTACCACAATCACTGCCTATGGTTACGTGAGTTTCATAATACTAACCTGGTGTGCTTCCCCCTCCACCTGAAAGCATTCCCACCCCCACCCTCCTGTGCTGCCAGAGGGAGCAGTTCTGTGACTGTGAGACACTGAGCAAAGGAATTTGCACCCTGATTGGACCTTAAAGAGGCCCAGGTTCTGTCATTGCAGTTCTGCCTGAGGATTAAAGATGGGAGTAGTTCATTTCTTTATCTGGAAAATTGGACTAGCGACTGCTATCTGCTACCCACCCCCTTAGTAGGCTGAGTAACCCTAACTCACTCTGACACTAGCCAGTGACTGCACAGCCCTGGTTATGGCTGGGAGCTTTCGAAAAATACAAATGTGTGAGTCCCACCCCAGACCTATTAGAGCAGCAGGGTGAGGCTGGGACCTGTGCAGTCTTTATTTTTTTTCCAAAGGAAGGAAAATGTTAATTTTTAAATTGAGATATAATTCACATACCATAAAATTCATGCTTTTAAAGTGTACACTTCGGTGGCTTCTGGTATATTCTCAAGGTTGTGCCATCAACGTCACTAATTCCAGAACATGTTCATCACCCCAGAAGGAGACCCCTCCCCGTTAGCAGTCACTCCCTGTTCCCTCCTCCCCTCAGCTCCTGGCAGCCACTAATCTACTGCATGGAATCATACAGTATTTGAGAGATGTTGATTTTTTTTTTTAAGTTTCACAGATAATTCTAATGTGCAGCCAAAATAGAGAATCATTAATCATTAAATGTCATTATGAAGGAATCTGCCTGCAATTAGATTTTGTGGATGCTTGAATAAGAGCCAAGGGACTCTTTCCTCTGAGGTTTTGGGTGGCCTTGGTGGGTACGTATTTGAGGGAGAGACTGTTCTGAAGCCAGTGAAAACAGTCAGATGGTCACTGCTTGGTGCAGGGGTGGCTTCTCCCATTGGAGTGGGTGGGCAGGCCATTTACCTGAAGAAACACACCCTCAGGTGATGTTGTCATGAGGGATGCGGAGGACAGGCACAGTTCCTGCGTTCAAAATGCATGTGATCCAGTCAGGGAGATAAGAAAGACCATCTGCTTTCCTTTTCCTCCACGTCCCCCACTTCCTCCCCACCTCCGCCATGTCTAGGGACATGTATTTATGCTGCTCTTGAGTTTGTCCCTGCAGTGGACCTCTGACTGAGACAGCCACCTTGCCCTTGGGGAGGGGTGTGTGTGCTCTGGATCTGGGGTTCATTGGGCCTCTTTCCTGCAGGTGGCGGGAGATGTTTTTTAAAGTGAAGAAAACAGTTGGGGAAGCTCCGGATGGGCCAACCAGGGCCTACGTAGCTGACACCACCCACACCTCCTTGTACTTGGTGAGGCCCTAGCGGTGGGGGTAGACTTGGGGAAAGGAGCAGAAAGAACTTCTAGAGAACAGACTTGTGGTTGCCAAGGGGGAAGGAGGGTGGGGGAGGGATGGACTGGGAGTTTGGGATTAGCAGATGCAAACTATTATATATAGAATGAATAAACAACAAAGTCCTACTGTATAGCATAGGGAACTATATTCAGTGTCCTGGGATAAACCATAATGGAAAAGAATATGAAAAATAATGTGTATGTTTATATAACTGAATCACTTTGCTGTACAGTAGAAATTAACACAACATTGTAAATTAACCATAAAATAAATTAAAAAAAAAAAAACTTCTAGAAACTACAGCTTCCTCCCACCTTTCACAGGTGGGTTCTACCCTGAGCCTTGTCCCAAGGCTCCCTTCAGGTGAATCCACTCCCTGGAGCAGCTTGTCTCCTCCAGGCCTGGAGGGCTTGGTGACTGAGCTCTGTGCTGCCCTGAAGCCTCGCCTCCAGCCAGGGTGAGTGAGGCCCCTGTGTGAGAAAAACCTGCTGAGAACGTCCCTGGAGGAGCGGCAGGCCAGACAAGTAGTTCCTAATGCCCTGTTCAGAGTGGAAGAATTAGGTGGACCTCCCTCCAACTGTTAGGCCTACGCCACTAGCCCGTGTCCTTTCTGTAAGCAAATTCCCAGGCTCCTTTCCGGGGATAACCACAGTCCTCCAGGGTCAGCTATGGAGGAAGAATCTCCACTGGGGACAACTGTCTCTGAGACTGCCATTCCCCTTGGGGAGCCCACTAGCCATCCTGACCTTCACCATCCTGTACCTGAAAGACACAGGTCCTCATACCACTGGCCTAAGTGTAGCCACACACGCCTCCCTAATTCCGCCCAGTACAATCCAAACCAGACAGAATAGCCAAGACTTTCTTGATGACAAAAGAGAATTAGTCTCAGCTGCTGGATATGCTCCATGCCCCTGCCAGAGTACCAAGGTGGTGTGGGAAATATGGCCTCACCGTGTGGCGACAGCCCCGAGGGTTGGGGAGGGGGTTTGCTTCAAGGATGGTGTCTGCTTTCTGGATCCAAGGGGCCCTGTGTCACTGGGGACTCTCACATTTGGGCAGAATGGAGGAAACAAACGTCTCTTCTCTGGTTGCAGGGGTGCCCTGTTGACAGGAACAGGCAGTGTCCTTCTACGGGGTCCCCCGGGCAGTGGGAAGACCACTGCAGTCGCTGCCGCCTGCAGCTGCCTCGGGCTCCACTTACTGAAGGTGAGGGTCCCTGGAGAGTAGATCCCAACCATGTCTCCTCCCCAGCCCAGATTCTCCCTCTCCCCCTGGCTACAAGCCTGACCCTGCCACCTCAGCCTAGTGGGCAGTGGGTCAGGCATAGTCCCATGATGCTGAGCTACTGAGAGATGCTTTCAAGAGGGAGGATGCTCCAAGGTTTTGGTGGACAGTCCAGGAAGTGAGGTTAGGGTAAAGAAGAGTTAGAGCTCGGCCAGTGTTACCTTCCTCCCCCATCCCTGCCCTCCAAAAAGAGATGGCCTGTACCTTCTAGTGACTCCTCCCTCCATTCTCCTGCCCCAGTCACCCCTGCCCCCTTGCTCACAGGCCCATCGGGACCCCCTCCCCAGGTGCCCTGCTCCAGCCTCTGTGCAGACAGTAGCGGGGCTGTGGAGACAAAACTGCAGGCCACTTTCTCCCGGGCTGGGCGCTGCCGGCCAGTGGTTCTGTTGCTGACAGCTGTGGACCTGCTGGGCCGGGACCGTGATGGGCTAGGCGAGGATGCCCGTGTGGTGGCCACACTGCGTCGCCTCCTCCTGGATGAAGACCCCCTCACCAGGTATCATCCAGCGCTGGGTCTGGAAGGGGGTAGGGTCCAGCCCTCTCTTCACCACCCCCTCAGTGGCTTCTTAGACGTCTGCTGCCCATCTGGCTGCTCTCCAGGCAGCCCTGAGCTGAGGGGCATGGGGGTACCCAGAGGGAGGAGGACGCAGTCCCTGGTATTTCTTGGGGGACACTAAAGCACAGCCTCTGCCCTCACTGAGCGCCCTGTGTAGGGGGGATGCACCATCCAGGAAGCTTTGGGGCGCCCATCTCCCTGTCCCATCCCAGCCCTACCCTCCTCCCTGCCCTCCACCAGCCTCAGGACGAGGCAGTGCTCAGGGGCTGCCGGCCACCTTCTTGCCCTGAGTGCTGCCCACTCCCTGTCTGCAGCTGCCCTCCCCTGATGGTCGTGGCCACCACAAGCCGGGCCCAGGACCTGCCTGTGGATGTGCAGACAGCGTTTCCTCAGGAGCTGGAGGTGCCTGTGCTGTCAGAGGGGCAGCGGCTCAGCATCCTGCGGGCCCTCACTGCCCACCTCCCACTGGGCCAAGAGGTGAACCTGGCGCAGCTGGCACGGCGGTGTGCAGTGAGTACCCAGGCAGGATACGGGCCGCCCTGCACTCTTTGCCGGGGGTACTCAGTCCTGCTGCCATGCAAGTGTACAAGTGAGGGTAGAAAACCCGAGGCATCAGTGATGGGCCTCTGCTGCAGCCAGGGGTCCAGCCCCGCATGGGTTCCTGCCTACTGTGACCTGCTCACGTGTCCTCTCCTGTGGTTCCCCAGGGCTTTGTGGTAGGGGATCTCTATGCCCTTTTGACCCACAGCAGCCGGGCAGCCTGCACCAGGATCAAGAACTCGGGGTAAAGAAATTGGGCACAGGAGGGACAAGGCGGCAAGAGGCGGTATGGGTGGGTAGGGGCTGGTGAGGAAGGGAGGAGGGTGAGGGCCCTTATGGGGAGGAGACCTCAGGTTAGGTCTTCCAGAGGCCTCCCTGGATTTTCCTTTGCAGCTGGGCAGGTGGCTTGAGTGCGGAGGATGAGGGGGAGCTGTGTGCTGCTGGCTTTCCTCTCCTGGCTGAGGACTTTGGGCAGGCGCTGGAGCAGCTGCAGTCAGCTCACTCCCAGGCCGTCGGAGCCCCCAAGGTAGACACTCCAGGTCCTTGGAGGTGGGACCGGAGCTCCCTCCACCAGCAGGTGTCCAACTGTGCCCTCTCCATCTCCTAGATCCCCCTGGTGTCCTGGCACGATGTGGGTGGGCTGCAGGAGGTGAAGAAGGAGATTCTGGAGACTATTCAGCTCCCTCTAGAGCACCCTGAGCTGCTGAGCCTGGGCCTGAGGCGCTCCGGCCTTCTGCTCCACGGGCCCCCTGGCACGGGCAAGACCCTCCTGGCCAAGGCAGTAGCCACTGAGTGCAGCCTTACCTTCCTCAGGTGGCGAGGGGGCCTGGCAGGGAGGGTGGGTGGATTGGGGGCAGTGGCAGGGGGCAGGAGGTGTGTTGTGTGTTTTCTGTGTCTGAGGAGTCTCACCCTCTCCCATCCCCTCCCTCAGCGTGAAGGGGCCCGAGCTGATCAACATGTACGTGGGCCAAAGCGAGGAGAATGTACGGCATGGTGAGTGGGGGGTGGGGGCAGGGCTTCTGGCCCCCGAGCCGCCCCTACCCTCAGGCTGCTCTCGGTCACTGCTAGTCTTCCTCTCCCCAGGTCAGGTTCCTGCTGGGTGGGGCCTCTTACCTGAAGTGCTAGTGCTGAGTTGTCAACATGGGTTTCCCTCCCCATCTCCTGACTTCAAACCCCCCTGGGCTTCCCTGTCCTGTGGGCCCTTCTCTCTCCTAAGTGTTTGCCAGGGCCAGGGCCGCAGCTCCATGCATCATCTTCTTTGATGAACTGGACTCCTTGGCCCCAAGCCGGGGGCGAAGTGGAGACTCTGGAGGTGTGATGGACAGGTGGGGGTCTGAGCCAGAATGGAATCTGGGGTCCAGGACAGAGGGATGTGAGACAGGTTGTACTAGTCTTTGGAGCCCAAAGAGTTCCTGCCCTACTGGTTCTGCGATAGTATAACAGAAGCTAAAAGGGGCCGTGGAATTGGGTGTGGGGCATTGAGGAGATGGGGGCCTGTGTGGAGGGGTACACAGGGCACAACCAGGCAGGGGGCCCTGTGGAGACAGCCTGCAAGGCACACCGCAAGCAGGGCAGAGGCTGGGGATGCACCAGGCACTCTCTCACCTTCACTTCCTCCCTCACAGGGTGGTGTCTCAGCTCCTGGCCGAGCTGGACGGGCTTCACAGCACTCAGGATGTGTTTGTGATTGGAGCCACCAACAGACCAGACCTCCTGGACCCTGCCCTTCTGAGGCCCGGCAGGTGTGCACCCCGTACCTTTCACCTCCGCCAGGCCCATTTGGGCCTGTCCCTTGACCCCCATCCGGTGCCTCTCCACCC
The DNA here is from genome assembly GCF_039906515.1 of Pseudorca crassidens. Lineage (NCBI taxonomy): Eukaryota > Metazoa > Chordata > Mammalia > Artiodactyla > Delphinidae > Pseudorca > Pseudorca crassidens. The sequence goes on from NC_090305.1 coordinate 32,892,519, forward strand.
TCATGCCAGGCACCCTGGCACTCACGCCCAGCTGTCTCCCTAAAGGTTTGACAAGTTGGTGTTTGTGGGAGTGAGCGAGGACCGCGCCTCCCAGCTGCGTGTTCTGAGCGCCATCACGCGCAAGTATGCCCTGTTAGAGGGAGACCCCCACAGGGCTTGGGCCTTGGGATGGTTAGGGGATAAGTGCAGAGTGCACAGTAAGCTGGTCAGGGATGCCTTCTGACAGAGTAGGGGGTGCCAGGTAAGTCTCTTTGTTTCCTGTATCCCCCCAACAGATTCAGGCTCGAGCCCTCTGTGAGCCTGGTAGACGTGCTGGACCACTGCCCACCCCAGCTGACGGGCGCAGACCTCTACTCCCTGTGCTCCGATGCCATGACAGCTGCCCTCAAACGCAGGGTTCGGGACCTGGAGGAAGGTGAGCCACTCACCAGCCCCAGAGGTCAGCCAAGGACCTAATGGGCACCAGGCCTGGTTCTGGATTTCAGAGGAGGGACTGTTGACCCCTGGGGGACTCTGGGCAAGAAGGTGCCTACCAGGGTGCTCTCCTGCTTGGGCAGAGACCACAGCCTCCGTGCCCCAGCTGGCCTCACCTCCCCTTGTCACCCCCAGGCCTGGAGCCCGGGAGCTCGGCACTGCTGCTCACCATGGAGGACCTGCTGCAGGCTGCAGCCCGGCTACAGCCCTCGGTCAGCGAGCACGAGCTGCTCCGGTACAAGAGCATCCAGCGCAAGTTTGCTGCCTGCTAGGAGCCTCCTGCAGCCCGGGACCTTGCCCGCAGGGGCTAAAGGTATCTCCACAGAGACCTGAGAGAGCAAAGGCTCTTTCTCAGGCCAGTGCCACCGGCCCACCCGAACGCTGCCTACCTCCAGGCACTCCCTTGAGTGCCGAGTGGCATCAGGAGCCCCGAGAGAGCTCAGGAGGCATCCTCTTCCCACCTGTCCGCCCTCCAGGCCAGCTCCAAGACTAAGGCCCCTCTGCTCAGGAGGAAGGATCAGGTCCTGAGGGAGCCCCATCTGTGGCTGAAAATAAAGCATATGCCGCCCCCTGCTGGTGTCGTGGTCTAAAAGGTTGGCGTGGAGAAGCCGGTGGCGGAGTAAACTCAGGGGAGGGCAGGGTGGGCACCGCAGGAGCCTGATCCTTCTGATACAAACACAAGGTATACAGGACCTGAAAAAGGCATAAACTATATTGTTCAGCCTTCCATCTGCCTGAACCCAAATCCCTGTCCCCCAGCTGCAGTCTGCCCCTCCCCACACCCCCAAGATCTGCACTGGAGGGGGCTGGGCTTGGTGTGGGACTACTGGTCCCTCCTCCCCAGAGCCTGGCAGCGCCTGGGCAGAGGGCTGTGGGAGCTGAGGGCTTGTTCAGTCTGTCTTCTTGAGCACGTGGATGAAGTAGCAGGGGATGTAGGCCTGGCCCGTCTTGTAAGGCTTGAAGTCACCCAGGACGCTGTGCTGGCACTTGCCCCCGAAGGCTGTTTGAAGCAGCTCCGTAAAGGATGCCAAACAGTGAGGGTAGTAGGAGAGCCGGAACTTACTGCAACAGAGCCCCCGACCAACCATGAGGACTGGTGGTCTCAGCACCCTCACCCCGCCCCCCCCACCCCCCTGCCTTGCCAGGTGGGTACCTCAGGTCAGGAGAACCGCTCTGGCCAGTCCCTGGCACCTGCACCGTGTAATCCAGGGTCACCATGTGGGCCTTGTTGTTCACCGTCAGTACTGATGTTGTGATGTCCTTGGTCAGGTCACTCTGCAGGTGGTGGTTAGCTGCGTTAGCCTCTGCAACTACCAATGGGACCTGGACCCCAGTACCACACCTCCCTCTCTGGGCGGCTCCTCCCCCAGGGGCCCCACCTTATAGTAGATGTTCTTTCCTGGCGGTGCACAGCCTGTGCTGAGGATGTGGTCGTAGTTGCGATGATCGATGACCAGCACACCCCCTGACCTCACCATGCTCGCGATGTTCTTCAGGGCCAGCCGGTGCTCACTCTGGTCCCCTGAAGTCCGTCGGCCAGGGACAGAGAGGCTGCGTCTGCTCAGGGCCCCCCAGCACCAGTCTCCCTCCCATCTTTCTCCTCCCCAGGGGCATGGAAAGGATATAGTTCAAAGCAGTGTCCATGCCCAAGGCCACATCCTCTCTCACCTTTGCAGTCTGGCAAGTGGGCAAAACTGTTTCCAAGGCAGATGACAGCATCGAAGCCACCCCGTGGTGGGTGGGGCACATCTTTGTCCAGAGTCATCCAGTTGGCTTCTTCAATGACTGAGGGCCGGGAAGGGGAAGAGGGATCAGGGTGGCACCATGGTACCAGCAGTACCCACCTCCACCAAGTGGAGTCCTGCCTCAGTTTCCCCTTTAAGGCACACACAGGGACTCCCCATCCAGTCAGGGGGAGGGGATCATTATGGACATGGAGGGTGAAGGGGAAGAGGGGCCCAGGGAGGAGGAAGCCATGGTTGGGAAGGAAGGCTCTGTGCTTACGGGGTTTTATTTGGGAGAAAGACAAGACACTATAAACATAATTAAAACTAGCCCCTCGTACTCAATACCTCATTCTGGTGCCTAAGCCTCCCTTTTCAGGGAAATGACAGTGGTTTTACTGTCTCCCTTGAGGAAAACAAAACACCCACCACAGGAGCTAAAGGAGCCCAGGGCAGAGAGAACCGTGTCCTTGGTGGCTGGGCTGAGGGCGCCTGGCTGGACCCACGTACCCCACTTGTCAAAGGCAGGCTCGTGCCGCCGGTTCCAGCGCTCTTTAAGCGCATACTTCAGCATCTTGTCACTGGCATCCACGCTTGTCACACTGAAGCCCTCTTCCACCAGCATGATGGAGTCCACCCTGGGCAGGACCAGGGATGACAGGCAGAGAGGGGCAGTCAGGGGGGCCTGGGAACGCAAGGAGGAGACCCTGTGCTGGACACTTCCGTCTCCTCTATATCCTGTCTCCAGCCTCTCTCCACTGACCTCAATTGACCTGGCAAATCTGTTACTGAGAACCCGGTAGCAACTTTTCTTTTTTGTTTTAGCACCGAGTCAGGTATTCTACAAATGTGCATTAATCCTTATGGCAATCCAGTAAGGTAGATGGTGTTATCCCCATTTGAGAGATGGGGCAAACTGAGGCTCCTGGAAGTTAGGTAACTTGAGCACAGGAGGTAGTATAGCATGATTTTTTTCTGTTTTTGCTTTTGGCTGCGCCACAAGGCTCGTGAGATCTCAGTTCCCCCAACAGGGGTTGAACCCCGGGCCCTCGGCAGTGAAAGTGCAAAATCCTAACCACTAGGCCACCAGGGAACTCCCAGCATGGTGGTTCAGAGCACAGGTCAGACCCTAAACAACCTGGGTCCGCATCTTCTCTCCACCTTTACCGCTCTGAGGCCAAATTTCTACAGCTGTAAATGGATATCACTTCTTACCTCATGGGGTTTTGTGAGGATTTTAAAAACTGATGTATCAAAAGCACCTGGCACAGTCCTTTGGCCGAGGCACATGTCGAACAAGTGTGAACGCTGCAGCGCTGGAGCCCGAACAGAGCTTCCGTCGGTGTGGCCCCAAAGCCTGGCCTTTGCGCCGCCCTCCTGAACCCGCCTTCCCCACCCGATGTGCTCACACCCTCGCTCTCACCCTGGGTCTCCTGGGCCCCGTCCTGCCATCGTCGGCCTCACCCTGCCTGTTCTGCCTGGGCAAACACTCATTCCTGGCCCTGGCGTCGCGCCCCCGCCCGGCTCAGGGTCGGCGGAGGAGGCTGCCCTGACGTGCCCGGCCATGGTCCTGCGATCAAGCTGCCTGGGCCGAGCTAACTCCGTCGCCCCAATGCCCCGGGTCCCCACTCACCCCGGTCCCCCACCACCCGCTCCCCGCTTCCGCTCACTCCGGTCCCCTGGCCCCTGCCCGGGCTCACCCAGTGCCACAGGCCACGTCGAGCACCCGCTGGCAGCCGTGCTGGCGCAGCAGCCCGAGCAGCCAGGCCTTGTACTCGTCGGTGCGGCTGCGGGTGTCCCCGATGTAGAGCTGCCACACGCGCGCCGCCTCTCCGTCCGCGTACTGGTCCGGGAGCCCTTCAGCCGCCACCCCTAGGGAGCGGGTCCGGTACACGCTGTCCACCATTCTGCGACGTCCCTTGCTCCGCTGCCACCGGCTCCGCATTTATAATACGGCCCCTGCCAAAGCTCCGGCTGCCCCACCTGCCCAATGGCAGGTGAGCACGGGGACACGCCCCTGCTGGGCTCCCGGCCCGGGGCCGCGGCTGCTCGGGCCGCGGGGAGGGCGCTGTCTGGCAATCCTGGACAAGCCCTTCTCGCCCGCCTGAAGATCCGGCCCTCTGGCCGATCCCTCGGCGGGAAGGGACCCTCCCAGACCCCTGCCCACTTAACCCAGGTCGCAGGAGGGCCCAGGAAGGGCCAGGAGAAAGGGGAGAAGTGAGAGTGCCCGCTCCAGCCCCGCCCCAAGCTGGAAAGAAACTTTAAGTCCACAGAGATGGGCGCCCAGGGCTGGACCCTCCCTAGAAGGGAAAAAAAGGTATTCGAGTATCTAAAGAAGGACTGTCCAGGGACTTCCCTGGTGGCCCAGTGGTACAGAATCCCCCTTACAATTCAGGGGACGCGGGTTCGATCCCTGGTCAGGGAAATAAGATCCCACATGCTGCAGGGCAACTAAGCCCACCACTACTGAGCTCGCGGGCCTACTAGAGACCGCTTGCCGCAAACTACAGAGCCCACACGTTCTGGAACCCGCACGCCACAACTAGAGAAGAGAAAACCCGCACGCCACAACCAGAGAGAAGCCTGCACGCCACAATGAAAGACCCCGCATGCCTCAACAAAGATCCTGCGTGCTGCAACTAAGACCAGAAGCAGACAAAAAAATAAATAAAATAAATAAATCTTAAAAAAAAAACCTGTCCAGCTGAAGGAGGGCCTGGTCAGCCAGGGAAGGAAGGAATGGGGAGTATCTGGGTAAATGCTGGCTTGGCCATTCAAGTCCAGGAGCAGTCCTGGCCCAAGGAATCATTCCACCCACCTGGGGGCAGGTGTTCCTCTGTCCTGTAGGTGAGGCATCAAGCTTTTTTTTGAGCTGCCTAAGGTGAAGTCTGGTTCCAATTCCTCTCCAACCAAGCGCCCTTCTAAAGACCAACTGCTTTTCATGGAGGTGCCCACAGAGTGTGAAGTCCAGGGTCAGGGCTGGGAGTGTTTGGTGCTCTTGCTATCATATTGCTCACTGTCACTTCATAAATTGGTCGTTTTGTTTGGTTACTGTACATCCATCCTTCCTCCCCAAAGCAGAAGGTCTCTTCCTGGGACAAGACCCTGGACTGAGGTGGATTCAGGAAAATGATGCCACCCAGGGAAGCCCAAGACAGCAAGAACAGCCTTCCCCACCTGTCTTTGTTCTTCTGGCTTCAGAAAAAGCGGAGGTATGGAATTTAGAACAAAGGAGCCTCCCCATCCCCTCCCCCTTTTACCATCTATAGGATCCGGGAGCTGGAGGAACCCCAAAGATATGTAATCATTCTTACCTTTCTATTTTTAGCACACAGACGACCTCAAACGGGCCTGCCCATGCCCAAGCAGTGGAGTCTGTGCTCACACTGACCCTACAGACAGGTCTTTGACTGCAGGCTTAGAAAGACACTGTACTAGGGAGTCTATAATATGATTTTTTTAAATAATATGAATGCTGATGGTAAACTTGGCTTTTAAAAAATATATATAGGTTGTGAATAGCTTCTAAACGTGCTTTTCATTTCAAAGACAAGATTTTTGTCCTGAAGTTAGTAATTATTTGATTTCTTTCTCATCCAGAGGCATTTAAATAAAAAGTTGAGATCACAGTTCACATGGAATTGCATGGGCCTTTTTTCTTTTTTCTTTTTTGTTTTTGCTTTTAACTATCAAAAGCATATTTTCTTCTCTTGACCATAAATTACTTGGCCTTAAGCATTTCTTGGCTACACTGAGAGGATGTGCCGCAACTTGTTTACTCACTCCCCAAGCTCTGAACATTTAAAATGCTCCCACAGTTTCTCAAAAGAGTGAACATGTGGATGGTTATGATGAAATTATTTTCCAAATGAAATTTTTCTATTAATTGATGCTGTCACCCAAAACAAATGTTTGTTTCAACCTTCTCTACATGAAGATATTATTCATTGGTATTTCATTGGGTAGAAAATTGTATTTAATTGTTGTAATCGTCTTTAATTACCACCAAAATGTACCAAGTAATGGCAGTCCTTCATTGCTAAATTGTTTGTCCATGTCTTCTACCCACTGAAATATATCAAAACCGCCTTTTGTTTTACTTGGTTACTCTATGTGAATTTTAGATAACCCAAACCCAAATTTAGATAACCCTGGGCCATGGAAGAGAAGGTCACAGAATATAAATCAATTTACAGTTTGACTTAGCTGAAAATAAGGTGCTATTTTTAATATGCAATGCTTATTATTTGCAACTGGCTGAAAAGACTAAATTCTTCATCCCCAAATGTATAATATGTTTGCAAAGAGATTTTAGGTTGGGAACATGGCTGCAACTGGACAAACTCCCAAGGCTATACCTATTTGAGGACACATGAAAATCTTAGAATTGTGGATTATGTATATAACAGTAACTACAAATGGAAGACATTCTGGCTGGTTTTGTTTTGATTCAGAACAGGTAGAAATACATTGCTCAGAAGAGGGATGCCAATTTCCAAACTTTAGTCCAAGCCGCTGGAAAAAACTCTTCTCTGCTGACTATCTGTCCAGATTGACCATTGGGATGCCACCCACCCACATGAACTCTGCTAGCAGATTTATTACAATGGATCCTTTTTTAGCCTTTTCAATATATGATATGACTCACTCTGCTTTAATAAAGCCCCATCAAATGAGTATAAAATTGGTCCCTACATTGGTGGGTTATAACACTAATTAATGGTGGCTACATTACTTTCTTTCTTTTTTTTTTTTTTTTACATTTTTGGCCACGTGGCATGTGGGATCTTAGTTCCTGGACCAGGGATGGAACCCGTGCCCCCTGTGGTGGAAGCGCAGAGTCTTAACCACTGGACCGCCAGGGAATTCCCACACCTGGCTTTTTGAGTGTCCTGTTTTGTTTTGTTTTTTGGACAGAGAACCTTTTCTATTTTAGAAAAGTAATGATGGTAGGAGACGTTGCCACCCCTGGAGCTGGTTGGCCCACTTCTCCCGTCTCAATGTGCAGCTACGTCTCCTGTAGAGAATCACACCCATTTTAGCGGAAGTTTAAGCTCTGTTGGCCTGGATAAACTTGATAGATGGAGAGTACACTTTTAAAGAAAGAATGAGTAAAACTGGATTCCTCTTAAAGACACTGTAGAGAAGCCAGGTCTTGAGGGCAGCGTTAAAGGTCAAGCTTCCTTTAAGCTATACAAAACTGTAAACTTTGAAAAGGGAGAAAAACTTGGTTAATTCACTCCTAACTGCATGTCCAACCTTAAACTCTGCAGACATAAATAGACTAGTGGACAGCAGCTGGTCTGCTTTCTAGAAGAGAGAGCCATGTCTAAGGGGAGGATGGTGGACGAGCCAACCAGCTATGGCTGCAAGATTCTATGGCATGGAGGCTATGCCCCGGGGCACTGAAGCCATTCCATCTGGGTTCAAAACCTGGCTGGGCCACTTCCTAAATGTGTGGCCTGGGCAAGTTATGTAAACTTTCTGTGCTCCGTTCATTCAACAGATATTTATTAAGCGGCTACTCTTGGAATTCCCTGGCAGCCCAGGGGTTAGGACTCTGAGCTTTCACTGCCGAGGGCCCGGGTTCAATCCCTGGTCTGGGAACTAAGATCCCACAAGCCCTGTGGTACGGCCGGCGGTGGGGGGAAAGCAGCTACTCTGTGCCGGGCACCGCTCTACTAAGCACTGGGAATATAGCAGTGAACAAAGTAGACAAAAATCCCTGTTCTTTTTGTAGGGTGTGTGGGATGTTTCTGGAGTGATGGTAATAATGTTTCACAATCTGCATGCTGGTGACTTTGGTGTTCAGTTTGTAAAAATTCATTGAGCTTACACTTATGTGTACTTTTCTGTAGGTGTATTTTACTTCGATAACGTGTTTAAAAATCCATGGCCTTGTGTGGATCACAGCTGTATTAAATGAGTTAATTAAAGCATGTAGAGCTGTGCTTGCCACATAGTAACATGCACTCAAAAAACAGTGGCTACTATTATTATTCCAGTGAAATTTCTTAATAGTGCAAACCAGGCCATCAGTGGATGTTCAAGAGGGATTCAGCTGGCTCTGCTGCTAGGATTAGTACACAGAGTCCTTCCACAAACCAGTTAGGCATGGACCATGCATCTGTCACGAAAAAAATGTGTTTTTCTTTCAAGATCAAAGATATGAAGAATTTTGTTCATACTTGTGAACTAAAGTGATTTAGGGCTGCTGTGCACATGTGGACAAGTTGTGAACTGCACAAGGTGTCCTTATTTAAAGGGCTTCCATTCAAACTGCAAACCTCATGGGCTTGTATATTTATTATCATTTTCTGGCAGGAATTCTGGCAGTCAAATGTCTTATTCTAACAAAACTTTTATTAAAACAACTTTCTGACAGATGGGGAGTCAAAGGTGTGAAAAGCACCACTTTCTAACTTGCGAAAAGATGTTGCATGAAAATACCACCCAGGAACTTGGAAATAAAGAGAGGAGCCTGCCTCCTAGGAGCTGTTCCTTAAAACGAATACACAGAGGCCCCGATGCAGCCACTTCTGAGACTACAGAACCCCAACCCCTGAGACTTGACTGTCATTGAACTGGAACAAACTGGCCTTGTGCTTTGTCCATCAGCCTTTGTGGTTCTGGATGACAAAAGTCTCCAACAGAGAGACAGATCCTCTCTGGGGTTCTGATAATTCCTGTTTCTGAGGACAAGACTTCCTTCCAGTGTGGCTTCATTGAGGTCTTGGCCCCTCTTAGCACAACACCCGAATTTCTCCTGGTGGAGTGGGTTGCAGCTGGCCTCATCTTAGGACCCACACAGACTCCCCAACCCAGCAAGTATGAGGGGGGGCCCATCTGTATGTTTAACAAGCATCCAAGTGACTCTCATGTCCAGGTGAGGGTAGGAGACCCCGTTCTAATTGGGTTTCTAACAAAGGGACTGAAATCAGGTTCACTTGAGCTCAGCCAGATCCCTCACCTTATGGGAAAGTGGGAGGCAGTATCCAGTTCAGAAAGGCTTGTGTGTGTGGTGGGGAGAGGAAAAGAAAAAGCTGGGAAGCCAGACCCTGCCTTCTTTCTTTTCTAGGCTGGGCCAGGGAGAAGCTGCCTGCTGGGGTGGGTGCGTGGAGAGCCAGTGAGTGTGCAACACGCCTGGCCTTGTGGGGAATGGGGGGCAAGTGAGGGCACTCATCCTGCAGCAGCCACAGGTCAAAGAGCAAAGCAGTCGCAGCGCTGCCCTCCCTCTGGTCTGGGCCTAGGCCTGGGATTGGGCCCCTGGGCCAACACCCCAGTAAGGGGATAGGTCTTTGTCTCATCCTATTCTAAGGACAATGAAGCTCTGGGGACAGACCTAAGCCAAGTACTGAAGTGCTGTGGGTTAGTGACAGGATGGGGGTGGTCAGAGACTGTCCACCAAATCCTAGACAGTCCAGGGGCCTGCAAATGGTTCCCCAGCCCTGGGTTCCAATCCCAGACCCCCGCAGTCACCTCCTATGCTCAGACCAGAGTCCAGGATGGGACCACAGTCTAGGCTGGAATCTCTGCCCACAGCCCCTTCAACAGGCACCAGTATCAGTGCTGGAGATGGGGAGGGGGGTGCTAGACCAAAAAGTATCATCCTCCAAGGGCCTGTTCTAAGCCTCATGGGCCAGAGAAGCAGCTTCCAATTTGCTCCACTCTCTATGGCCTTGGTGTTCCCAGCCCTGGGGAGCGAGGAGGGGCTGAGCCCGAGTTGGGGGGACCCCAGAGCCTTTTTGCCAGAAGCTGGGAAAATCCTCCTGGGGCACCTCAGCAGTGACCCCTCCTACCTGCTGGGCCCAGCCTGGAGCGTGAGGGAGCCTGGGTGCGGGTGCTCAGGGGATGTGGTGTGGGCGCAGTGCTGGCGGGACCTTCCACTCTTCTCTCCTTTCTAGAAGCAGGGGCTGCGTCCTATTTTCCTTCTAAAAGAGACTTGTTGGTGGGCATGGGTTACGGGCAAGAAACCAAACCAGTTCAATGCGAATCACATGGCCAGTGCCAGGTGTTGGGAGAGGGGCCCTGGGGCTGCGGGAATACAGTGGGCTGGGGTCTCAAAGCCAGGGTCCGCGTGCAGCTGTGCCACTGCCAACAGGACTTTGGGCGCGTCCTGTGACTTGAGCCTCAGTTCCCTCTTCTACAAAATGGAGCTAACAGCGCCCACCCGAGTGCACTGCAGGGTTATAGCACTGACTACTCGCAGCTGTCACCACTATTGCTTCTGACCCACCACAGATCTCTGCCTTCAGGACAGACAAGGAGGTGCCGGAGCCTCCCATCCCTTCTCCCCAGAGGCCAGCCTTCCTGTTTCTCCCTTACTCCCAGAGAACATGGTGCAACCAGCTGTTTTGGGGGGACTGGGGTGTCCTCCCTCCCCTGCGGGCTCCGGGCACAACAGCTAGGAGGCATGGAGTGGTCAAGTGTGGTCATCAGGGAACAAGGTTCAAGACCAACAGGCAGGGCCAGGCGGAGGTGGAGACGAGGGGCGGGAGCTGGTGGGGTCACTGGCGTACACTTTACACAACCAACGGGAAGGCCTTGGTGGCGGGGAGAGGAGAGGCGGGAGGGAGGGAAGGAATGAGGGCAGCCAGGTACCAGGGCACAAGTGAGGCCCCTCCCAGCCTGGGGGGCTCGGGGAGACCAAGAGCAGCTGAGGGGCCCCACCGCATACCCAAGGCCCACCCCTCGCCCCAGCGCCCCCGGGCCCTCCCTGCACTTGCTTTCCCCACAGTCAGCAGGTTCGGCCTCAGGGATGGGAGGATGGGAACAGCCTCCCATCCTCAGCCCCCAAGGCTGGAAGGTGAGGGACAGGAAAGAGCCACAGGGGGCTCCATGCCCCTCTGAGGGGCTGAAAAGGACTCAGAAATCCAAACGAAAAAGGCCGAAAGGTTTTTACTCTGTGAGCCCTGGGGAGGGCTGGGCAGAGTGCAAGGTGTCCACAGGAGGGGTGGGTGCAGAGAGGAGGAGCTGGGGCCTCAGTCTTGCTTCCCGGTGTCAGTGCCGGAGAAGCGAGGGGGTGCGGGGCTCTGGAGCCCCAGTCCTGGGGCCCAGCTCGACACCTGCCTGTCCGAGTTCACACTGGAGTCCTGGGCAGTCCTCAGAGCGCAGAGCCCGCCTGAAGTCTGGGTCAGGAGAGGAACGCTGGGCAGAGGGAAAAGGCCGGCCTGGGCTGCCCGCAGCTGATCTGAGTTCTTCCAGGGCTGGAGTCTGTCTGCGGCAGAAGAGGCGCAGCCCAGGCAGGCACAGCTGAAGCCCGGTGCCGCTGTCTGCCAGAGCCGGGGCCCAGATCCTCCAGCTCCCAGGTCAGGGCTCTGGGTCAGCAGGAGAGCGGAGTTAGGCTCAGAGCTCCTCGGGGGCGCCGCGGGTGAGGGGGGAAGCCTTCTGGATGCCCTCGTCCTCCTCGGGGCTGGGGTCTCCCTCGAGGCCACCCAGCTCCTTCCTCTGTTTGCTGCCACCGCTGCTGCCACCCGAGGCCTTGGTCCTGCCACTCTTCTTCTTGGATTTCTTCCCCCCCAGGGCGGCTGTGTCCCCCTTCTTGCCAGACCACCGCTCTGCCAGGCAGCCTGGGGCAAGGAGGAGAGACACCGTCAACAGACTGCTTTGCTGGGTGAGGAGCACTGGCTGCGGAGCCACTGGGGGCGGCGACTGGAACACGTCCCAGCTCTGCCTCATTGTGGCCCCAGGCCCGTTTTGGGGCATCTGAGGCATCCACACGTTACTCTGCACCGGGCGCGTCAGGCCTTGACCCCACCCTGTCCCATCCAGCTCCCTGAGGACAGATGCTACGATGCCCCCATTTCTTATTTCTTTTCTGTCCTCCCCCTACCCACCTCCCCTGAGGGGGAGGCAAACAACACAATCGAGGGCTGACGTGCCCTCAGACTCACTGGTATCCTTGCCCTTCAGCACGTGATTGGCACAGAGGAACTGAGTCAGGTCCTCTTCCTGGTGGTTCCTGTACCAGTCCTCGATCACCTCCTCAAACTCCTCCACCAGCACGTCGCACTGTTAACCACAACGCCTCGCGTTGGCAAAGCCCGGCGCCGACTTCTCCCAGAGGAGCCCAGCTGAGCCCCGCCGCCCACCAGGCTGGTGGCTGATTCCCGAGGAGGCTGCAGCCAGAGGGGTGAAACGACTTGACCACGGTCCCCCGGCTCCTGGTGGCCTTCCTCAGCTGAGGACCCCCCACCACCCAGCTCTGTGGGGCACAGCTGGCCTCTGAGGGCCGAGGGGTCCGCACCTGCTTCTTGAGGTCAGCCACCTCTGCAGAGGTCTCGTTCCACAGCTCGTAGGGGATGTCCATCACTACCTTGACCCCTTTGTGCACCAGGTTGTGTAGCGTCTCAAAGGTCTCCGACATACCCTGGAAGAGGCGACCAGACATGAGAGGCAGAGACCCTTCCTCTCCCTGCCTCCTCCTCTCCCAGTGGAGCTGGAGGCCCAAGGACCCAGCTGGAAGTCAAGACCCCCTAGAGCTTCTCACACTTGTCCTGACCTTCCCCTCCCCTCTTTGAGACCTGCAACCCACAACCCCTCCACACACACGCCCTGTCCTGCCTCCCCTCACTCCTTCTTTCCAAAGGGTCTGCTGGGGCTTCCCTGGTGGCACAGTGGTTGGGAATCTGCCTGCCAATGCAGGGGACACGGGTTCGAGCCCTGGTCTGGGAAGATCCCACATGCCATGGAGCAACTAAGCCCATGTGCCACAACTACTGAGCTTGCGCTCTAGAGCCCGTGCTCCCCAACAAGAGAAGCCACTGCAGTGAGAAGCCGGCGCACTGCAATGAAGAGGAGCCCCTGCTCGCTGCAACTAGAGAAAGGCTGTGCGCATCAATGAAGACCCAACACAGACAAAAATAAATAAATTTATTCAAAAACCCAAAAACCAAAAAAGCCTGCTGTTGCCCTCAGGCCCTTTGGACAAATACTCCTTTTCTAGGAAATAAGTTGGTCTTGGCTCTTTCCCCTCACTGTGACCTCCCCCATATCCAGGCCCACTCCCTGCTTCGGGTTCTTCCTATGGCTTGTGTCTTTCCTTGAGGGGAAGAGGCACAGGCGAAGCAGGGAGGACTCTTGGTTGCATAAAAAATATTCTTCTCCACGGAGACAACACACTATTTCTCCTCTATCTTTCCAGAGATCATGCACGCGACTAGAAGCAAATATACACACAAATATGTCCTCTCTTCCACCCCCACATTTTACACAAGCAGCAGTATGTATCATACACACCATTCGGCACCTTGCCTTTTTCACTTAATAATATACTTTGGGGCTTCCCTGGTGGCGCAGTGGTTGAGAGTTCGCCTGCCGATGCAGGGGACACGGGTTCGTGCCCCGGTCCGGGAAGATCCCACATGCCATGGAGCGGCTGGGCCCGTGAGCCATGGCCGCTGAGCCTGCGCGTCCGGAGCCTGTGCTCCGCAGCGGGAGAGGCCACAACAGTGAGAGGCCCGCGTACCGCAATAATATACTTTGGAGATGATCTTAGTTCAGTTCATAAAAAGCTATCTCATTCTTCGTTTTACCCTTTGCAAAATGGTCTACTGAATGGCCACACTGATTTATTTAACCACTCCCCTACTGGTGAATGGTTAGGTTGGTTCTAATTTTTTTGCTATGGAAAATAATGTTAAACATTTTTAAATTAAACATGGATTTATTACCAAGTACAACATTAACACCCATTATAAAGATAAAACCTAAGACTTCTGGGGTTTGATACTATTCACCTAGGTTTCCCAGGGGTTTCTGATGGATCTCCTTTGCTATAAGGGTACTTAGGTGGAGAAATGTGGGACACAACTCTCCTACCAAACATGGAAGATGCAGAGACAAAGAAACATGGGCCTTGTTGCAAGAAAGCTCATTCTCCAGGGAGAGAAGCATTCGTGTACACAGTAAGCACAATAAATGTCACAAAGGCACCATGATGGAGGTCCAGGTAGGGGCCCTGTGGGCCCAGAGGAGGGACGTGGCAGTCACCGCCCCCCAAGAGTCTTCTGACATCTCCTCTAAACCCTCACAATTCGGCACAGCCTGAGTTCTCCCTGCACGAGTGCTTAGGCCTCCGAGGGGGCTGCCACCCGGGAGCATTTCTATCTGGGGCTGAGGCAGGACCCCAGTGGGCAGGCCCAGACCATCAGGGATGTGCCCACTGCCACTGAAAAGTCAGGCCGCTCAGGAAGGGAGGGGTGCCAACAGCAATGGATGAAGAACGGGGAGAGACCGAGGAGGGATGCTCCCAGGGCACGATCTTCCAGTGGCACCCAGACCAGCAGACACACTTAAACATGCAGCCTGGCCCCAGTGGGGATGAAGGGCCAGCACAAACCCAACCTTGGCAAATCGGTTGCTGCCGGTCCTCTCCTTGTGTAGGCTGTAGTCCAGGAGCCGCTTGCAAATGGTCTCAGTGACTTCGATTAACCGTAAGTCCCTGCCGAGACAGCAGCACGAGAGGGCCTGAGTTCCCCTCCTCACCCCCGTGGATTAGTGGTCCGTCCCTCCAGCCCTGCTACCCCAACACCTGCACATCTCACCAACGGGAAGGCAGAGCTGGAAGGAAGATAGGTCATCTGGGGGGGCTCTGAAATGCTGGAACACAGACCAGAGAGACACAATTTTAACAGCTCTACGGGAAGGAAGTTTTGTTTTTGTTTTTTTAAATAAAGCTAAATGATTCAGTAGATTTTTTAAAAATAAAGTAAAATGTATTAAAGTTTGATGTTAAGATATCACTTCATTTTGAAAGGATGATCGTAGTTGATGGAAGTGTTTTTTGGTTTGTTTTTAATATTTGTACCTGGCAAAGTTAGAAGTTGGTAATCTTTTCTTTTTTTCTTAGGCCACGCTGCGAGGCTTGCGGGATCTTAGTTCCCTGACCAGGGATTGAACCCGGGCCACGGCAGTGAATGCGCCCAGTCCTAACTACTGGACCACCAGGGAATTCCCCAGTAATTCTATATTTAAAAAAATTAATCCATAAAATCCAAGAGCCTGGGAATCACTGATAAGGTCCAACAGTCTTGCTTTTACAGATGAGGAATGTGAAGCCCAGAGGCATTCAGGGATTTATGAAGGCCACACAATTAGTTGGGGATAGAACCAGTGGGCAAACTTAGGTCTCAGTTAGAGCTGCCTCCCTTTGGTGGGTCTGCCTAGCCAGAAGGGAGAAGGGAACTTCAAGCTGCTGATGCCTCGAGGGACAAAGCAGACCAGGGCAGTGCCCCCCTCCCTACCACTTCACTTACGACTTGGTGTATTTGACTCCTGAGGTCTTCCGGTCCAGGATGCCATAGCCCATGTCAATCACTTCCTTGGTCTTGCCAGTTTCCTCAAAGGCTGACTTCAGCTCCACTGCGACGTATTTACACACTGGGGGAAGGAGACACAGCACAGCCTACTGAGTGCATCTTGAGCCTTTGACGGGAGCTGGCTCCCAGCAAAACAGACCCGAGTGGACGCCTCTCCGGGACTGGGTTGAGTCAATGCTTGGGGCAGAGAAAGGAGTTAGCACCAGACCACCAAATGGAGCTCAGTAGGTGAAAGCGGGCTCCAAGATCCCACTGCCCCCTGTCCACTCCTGGCCCTTATTCCTACTGGCTTCATTCCTCCCAGCTCCTTCCTGCTCCCCACCCCCACAATCATTTATTTTACTTAAAAATTTTTCAAACATATAGAAATGCTGAAAGAGTACAACGAATAACTATATACCTTCCACTCACAGTCAACAGTTGTTAGTAAAAACAAACAAACAAAAAAACAGTCGTTAGTGATTTATCACACTCTCTCCCCAATATATAACATAAAGCAATGTGATAATAATAGATGTCAACAATATACACATTGTTTTTGCTAAACCATTTTGAAAGTAAGTAGACTTACATCACTCCTAAACAAGTCATCACGCATCTCTTGAGAACAAGGACCTTCTCCTACCTAACCATAAAAATCACCATACTGGAAGATTAACAATTCCAATGTCATCTAATACTCAGTCCATATTCAAATTTCCCCAGTTGTTCCCCAAACGTCTTTTTTAAATTTTTTATTTATTTAAAAAAATTTTAAGTTAATTAATTTATTTTTGGCTGTGTTGGGTCTTCTTTGCTTCGCACCGGCTTTCTCTAGTTGCGGTGAGCGGGGGCTACTCTTCGTTGCGGTGCGCAGGCTTCTCATTGCCGCGGCTTCTCTTGTTGCAGAGCACGGGCTCTAGGCTCACAGGCTTCAGTAGTTGTGGCATGCGGGCTCAGTAGTTGTGGCTTGCAGGCTCTAGAGCACAGGCTCAGTAGTTGCGATGCACAGGTTTAGTTGCTCCATGGCATGTGGGATCTTCCTGGGCCAGGGCTCGAACCCATGTCCCCTGCATTGGCAGGCGGATTCTTAACCACTGCACCACCAGGGAAGCCCCCCAAAATGTCTTTCATGGCTGTTTTATTTCTTGATTTCATATGTTGTTCCAACACCAGCTCTCTGTTCCTACCAAATTAATTTGCTGCATTCCCCCCACAGGCCTGTTTCTACTGTTTTTGTTCATTTATTTTCTCATTTCCTCTTATGCTTCCTTGAACAGTTATTAAGCAACTCCTGTGTCAGGCACTGCCTGGGGATACGCAGACAGAAAGAAGGTCCCTCCCTTGTAGATACTCAATCTAATGGAGCAGAGAGAAGTGTAAACAAATAATTACCACTGCATAAGGAGTGCTACCACTGAAAGTGGGCAGTGCCTGGGGCTTCAGGAAAGTGCATGATGTCCCCCTTCAGGGGGTGTCTGTCCATTCTCCTAACCTCACCTTAAAAACCCCCTCCCCCAGGAAGCCCTTCTGGATGACTCCCACCTGCTCTTGATTTCATTCTGAGACTCTGCAGGATCCATGCTCTCACTAAGGGCCTCCGTCATCTCATGTGTCTCTCTGATTCGACTACAAGGGCACTCAAAATGAGGATCATGTACTGGATTTTTTTCTTTATTCCTCTAGTCTTGGACTTTATCATTTGGATACTTGATAAATATTGCTCAGAGAGACTGTGCTGGTGCTCGAGCAGCTTCTGACGTCTCCGAGTGGAACGTGGTCTGCAGGCTAAATGCCATCAGCGTTGTTATAACACCAACAGCAGAGTTGGGTAGAAAACCAACTTACTACTGAAACAAGTAAATCCCCAGCAGGCTTGTTTGGTGAAATTTTATAACATATGCATTAATAGATGGCTTGGAGAACTTGGAACACGTGAAAATTCCAAAATGTAAGCCAGTGACCTCAGAGTCTGCAATGAATTGTGGGTGTCTCACCTCCCTGGCTCTCCATCCAGGACCATCTGGGCTCCCTCCCCTCTTCTGTCCTGTACTGTGTACAAGCTCATCATTTTTCTGGCTCCTGTGCCCCCCCCCTTCCACACCCTCAACATGCAGTATGCCAGGCCCCGGAGGTTGGCACCCATCAACTCATCTCTCTTATACCCATCAACCACAACCTTGCTGCCCAACTCTTCCAAATCTTACCTCTTCAAGACCCCCTCTGGGGGTCCCACCGAGAGCCAGACTTGGAGGAGACTCATGGCACAGACCCCAGATCCTCATGCACATCCACCCACTTTTTTCTGGGCAGGTTCTCCTTCCTCTGTGCCAAGGCCGCTTCCACTCAGCCTACTGAGCCAGGAGGCAGGATTTGTTGGCCAGATAGTCAGCATTTAATACCAAAGATGTCACAGTGATAAGTAAAAGTAAATATACATGATTAAGAGGAGCCTAAGGGTTGGAGTTTGCCAAGCCTTCCTATGACTGAAAATCCCTTTAAAATTATTTTTATTAATTACCTACAAAATCAGGTTGGACTAGAATGATCTAAAGATCTTTGCCAGCTCTGTGCTATTATGAGTCTAAGGAAAAGAAATGTGAACTTCTTAGGCTATGAGAATAATAAGAGAAACAGTAAGGGCTCTTTGGTATTAGAATAAGATAGGAAATGAGAAGGGGAACTGAAACCCCCAAAAGATGTTGGCTATGACTAAAAGAAGAGTGAAAGAAAGGAAGGCATCATAACCCTCTGACTGTCTATTCAAGACAGTGAGGGAGAAAGTAGAGGCTAGAATCCACATTGGGAGGCCGACCAGTGAGGTCAGCTCAGCTCTGAAGCATCTCACCTTTAATCTCTCAAACAAAAAGGTTATGCTTTCCAAACTACCCCCACTTCCCAGTGCTTGGGGAACCTCTGGCCGACTGTACGCTTTGTGTTAGGATGCAACAAATTTATAGCCAACTTTCGTGGGGGGCTGGGGTTAGGGAGGGGAGAAGGAAGGAGTGGGTGTAAAGGCCTGAAGAGGAAACTGAGAAATGGAGGGGAGGAAATAAAAGGTAGGCCCTTCCCAGTCCTGAATCGCTGGTTTGCGTGCTGGCGCTCTTTTCTCTTTCCCACTCCCTCTCCTTCTCTCTCTCTCCAGTGCCACACCTTGGGAGGCCTTTGGGATTCACTCTTTTCCCATATTCCTAAAATCTTCCTCCCTCAGGAAGTTCCCCCAGGCTCTCTTCTCCTAAAGTGACCCCTTCGGCCTCAGACTCTCCTCCCCCCTCCACACACACCCACAGCGCCCCCACCCCCTTCACTCATATTTATTCCAAATACAACTACTGGCTGCTTACTAGGCACTGTGTGAATCGCTATCTGAGTCAAGGTCGCTGCCCGCAGCTCACAGCTAGTGGGGGAGACTTCCAATGACACAAAATAGGTTGCCGTGAGGGCACAAACGGAGCGTCTCAAGCTCTTCTTCCCCCAAGACCAGTCATGTGGATCTTTTCAGTTCCTCAAACTTGTCCTTTGCTTGTAGGCCTCTCCATCTGTGGCTTCACTTCTCTTCACCCGGCTAACTCCTAATCGCTCAGGGCTTCCTGGACGAAGCCTTTCCCCCCATCTCTGGGCTAGATTTAGATGCTCCTCACCCAGCCCCCAAAGTTCTGTGCCTCCCCTACCACGGCATCTACTACCCCGATTATAAGTGCTTGTTTTCACCGATTTCTGAGCTCCAAGTGCACTGAGACCTGAACTCTCGCCCGCCCCTGTGTCCCCAACATCCAGCACAGGGCCAGGCACATAGCAGGTTCAGGGAGTGGAGACCCGCTGGAGAGCCCAGGGCCTTCGATCCCCCGACGCTTCTCCTCAAGCCCCGCCCCCTCACCTTCGCATTTGCTGGGCAGTCGAACCCAGTCGGTCTCCTCTGCTCGGGCCTGCCTCGGGCCCAGTTCCGGGGCCGCCAGAAGTAGCAGCAGCAGCAATAGCAAGGGGAGAAGCAGAAGACAGCGGGCCCTGGGCCCGGGCCGGGGCCGGGACGCGGGCTCAGGTAACGGCTCCATGGCCCAGCCGGACCCGACCCGAGCGGACCCGGCTGCGCTTCCTCCGGCTGCGCGAGCTAGGCAGCTTCCCGGAGCCGCTTCCGGGACTGCACACGTGCCTCAGCGTAACCAGGGCAACGAGGAGCCCCTCCTGCCTACTCCCGCTTTAGGCCGCCTCGTCCGGCCCCCAGAGCCGACGAAGGCCCGCGGACTAGGCAGCCAATGGGCTTTTCGGGGTTTGCCTTCTAGCGAAACGGAGAACGATCTTTTTTCGGCCTCGGCCAATGAGAGAGCGGATGGTGCCCTCAGTGACCTATGGCAACATCTTTGCCCATGCCATAACGGAGGCTCTGGGAGGGGCTGGAGGACCAGGGCTAGGGAAGAGGAAGCAGCGCCCTGGTCCTGAAAGGTACGGGAAAGAGCGTCTTCACTGCCTTCTCCGCCTCCTTGCACGTCGCTTCTCCCCTGGGGTCATTATGAAGCTAGTACTAACTGAGCACCAGTTTTTAAATTTTATTATTATTATTGCTGCTGTTGTTATTGTTCTAATTGCCGGTCACTCTAGTAGGCGCTGTGGATGAGACCTGGACGATTCCAAGAGTCCCCAGCCTTCAAGCAGCTTTCTTAGGGCCCAGTAACCCTAGATTTGTCCCAGTGAGAACTAGAACAAATCATTTCCTCTCTGAGCCTCAGTTTTAATCTGTATGATGACAAAGTGATCCTCCGAGCTGCTGTTCAAGACTTGCCTGTTCCTGCGACGCTCAAACGGGTTAATAGAATTAAGGCTTACTGAGCAGATTGTAAAAAGTTCATGCAATAATTTTCTTTTTAGTGTGTAATCTGGCTCCCTTTTCTGGCCTATTGTTTTTTTCTTTGGATTCTGAGCTCCCACAAGGCAGGGACTTGGCTAGTGAATGATTGATTTCTCTTCCGCTTCCCCAGCAACAGGGTGCCTAGCACAAGGAGTTGCTCAGTGAAACCCCCTTGTGCTGTGTCATCAAGAGGAGGACTCTCTGGGTCTTTGGGGCTGCTTCAGGCTGGCCCTGAGCTCAGTGTTCTATGGACACGCACAGACCAAGGCTGCTTCTCTGGGAGGTTGTCTGCAAATTCCATTTTTGTCCATAAATCCGTGTTTTCCAGTGTCTCTTGTTTCCTTTCTAGAGGTTGGATATTTATGCTATTTTATAAAGACTTTCAAGGACTGATGCTCAGGCCATTGACTTGTCATTTCCTGATCTTAGTTTCTTTTTTTTTAATTAATTAATTAATTTATTTATTTTTGGTTGCGTGTGGGCTTTCTCTAGTTGCGGCGAGTGGGGGCTACTCTTTTTTGTGGTGCACAGGCTTCTCATTGCGGTGGCTTCTCTTGTTGCAGAGCACAGGCTCTCGGCGAGTGGGCTCTAGAGCACAGGCTCAGTAGTTGTGGCACACGGGCTTAGTTGCTTCCAGGCATGTGGGATCTTCCCGGACCAGGGCTCGAACCCCTGTGCCCTGCATTGGCAGGCGGATTCTTAACCACTGTGCCACCAGGGAAGCCCCTGATCTTAGTTTCTTAGCTTAAAAGAGTTGTGTGGGTGACAAGGCACTTTGGATAGGCAGGAGCTGTGGTATGTAGAATTCCACAGTGTAGAGGGTCAGGACATTGTCCTGAGGTCCTCCATGCTCTCTAGGCTTTAAACGACTTGAGGAGGCTCAAGAGTCTGGCCAGGAACCCTCTTGGGAAATAACATTAATGCAGCCACAGTGGGGATTCAGAGTCTGGGGCAGGGCAGGATTGGGGGGAAGGGGGGCAAGATGGGTAGGAGGGCTGAAGCTAAGGGAAGCCTGCTTCCAGGATAAACAAAAGGGCCTCTGAGAGGACATTTACGGAGACACAGATTAGTTTGGCAGGAGCCCTGGGCTCAACATCTGGGCTGAGAGCTGGGAAGGGACAGTGGCTGGAGAAATTCTGAGATTATGGCTGGATACGCCCCCACCCCCACCCAGCCTACCCCTCCCTCATTCTGTGTGTTAGGGAAGGAGCCGGCTCTGTGGGGATGGTGGACAGGTTGATTCCCCAGAAGTTGTGCCCTGTCCCTCCTTGAAGGATCCAGAAAAGAGCTGGGAGAGTCTCCTTACAGGCTGGTGAGAGATGAACAGTGGAGGAGAGGTGAGGGTTTTCGTGGAAGAGTAGCTAAAAGGGCAAAGGGGCTCTGGCAAGCTGGGAGTCACTGATGCCATGTGTGTGGGGAGTGTTAAGAGTACAGTTCCTCACCGCCACGTTGGGGGAAGGAAGACTGAAGTAGGGCCATTGATCCAGGGAACTGTCCTGCACTGCCCCAGGGGACATCTGGATTCACATGAATGCACCCAGAGATTCTTGGGGTGATTACTGGAGAGGAAACTCTGGAAAAGGCAGGGTTTCCTGCAAGAGCTGGACTAACGGAGGACACACAGGTTACACCCCACTGTGGGAGCCTCATATTCTATCAGTGCAAGAACCCTCTTTAGGAAACAAAACAAAACGAAACTAAAACCTCTTTAGTGCCTGGCTCAGAGTCGAAGCTCAGTGAATATTTGTCAAATGAATAATGACCCTTAATTGATTAATAATGTATAAGTTTGGAATTACTATCTGTGCTCTTGGCAGTGGTTATGATCCTATTACTCTGGAATCCTGGCCCTATTCTTTTTTTTTTTTTTTTTTTTGCGGTACGCGGGCCTCTCACTGTTGTGGCCTCTCCCGTTGCGGCTCCGGACGCGCAGGCTCAGCAGCCATGGCCCACGGGCCCAGCCGCTCCGCGGCATGTGGGATCTTCACGGACCAGAGCATGAACCCGTGTCCCCTGCATTGGCAGGCGGACTCTCAACCACTGCGCCACCAGGGAAGCCCCTGGCCCTATTCTTTTCTGTCAAGTCTGTACAAGACTTCACATCAGGCCCAGTGCCCCATCTTCCTGGGTTCATGGGCTCCTCACCCTGACCTCTCAGAGAGGTCAGGGCGAGGGTGAGGAGACAGAGAGGGGGAGGGGGCCTTGCCCCATGCCTGGTGATGAGGAAAGGAGACAGAGTTGGGACCACATCCACCCCAACCCCCAGCCCCACTCTGCAGTTTCCAGGCTCTCACCCTCAGGAAGCCTTCCCAGATTTCTGCCTCCTGTAAATCTGCCAAGTTCCCTCCTCCCAGAGCAGACGGGAGTTAAAATATTTTTCATTTGCTTGTGTCATATAAGTTCTCCTTTAATTGTTCTCAGTTATCAGCACCTCAAATGTCCCAGTGTCTGGGTCAATCACCACCCTCAAGGGACTTCCAATCTGATGGGAGAGACAAAGCCTTTTCCCTCAGAAAGCCGTCAGTCTGAGGCGGGGAGACGGAGCCTAGCCCCCGGGGAAGCTCGGGTCAGCTGGAGGAGGCAGATCGCAGAGAAATGCTCCAAGGCTGGAGGCAGGAATACTGAGGGCGGGTCCCGATCGCCACGCCCTGAGCACCGGCGGCCCCCTCCTCCCAGATAGGGCTCCTGGGATCCCGACCCGGAGGGCGCGTGTGAACCCAGCGGCCGTCCCGGGGCTGCAGCGCCGGCGGGGTGGACAGGCTGAGCCCTCGGCCTGTGGTCCACCCATCATTGTGGCGAATCCAGTCGGTGGGGTCTGCGGACGATCCTCCCGGTGGCGGAGGCTGCGGGAGGAGAAGGTGGTCCGCCCGCGGGGCCGCGGGGAGCCCGGGGTCCCCAGGGCGAGGCGCCCGGGCCGGGTACCCCCGCGCGGCGGGCGGGGCGCGGAAGCGGCTGCAGGTCAGAAGCACATCCAACAGCAGCAGCTTGAAGAGCAGCAGCCGCAGCGCCTCGAGCCGCAGCGCCCGGCCCCGGGTCCCTGCGGGAGAAGAGGAGCCGGTGAGCGGCCTAGAGGCTGGCGCTCAGCCCCACGCACGCGAGAAGGTTCACCAGAGGAGAGGGAACCCAGGGGACGTCCTTCCTGGTGTCTAACCTCAGCTCTGACTGGTGATAATAACACACACCTTCCTAGCCTTCATTTAATTTGATTCCCCAGCAACCAAGGCGATGCAAGCCAGGCAGGAATTAGCACTGGGTTGCAGAGGAAGGGAAGTAGAACCTGGCTCATGACTGCATCCAGCGGGGGGTGGGACTTTCCTCCGCTCTGTCTTCCGGGGCGCCCTAGACTCCTAAGAGTCTCCCAAGGCTCGGATGCTGAGGCCATCCCTCTGAGCTGCCCAAGGAGAGCTTCAAGGACCCTTCTGCTAGCTCTCACCTGTGCTTCTCAACTGGCGTCCAGGAATTATGCTGGGGTCAGAGGATCTATCCCCACCTGACCCAGGGGTAGACAGAGGCCCAGGCTAGCCAGTGCCCCAACCCGGCAAGGCAGCCTCTTGAGGGGACCCATCAGGTCCAGAGCCCAACAGGGCCTGAGGTCCTGGTTCCTGGTACTCACCCCTGAGAGGCTCCCAGAGGCAGGTCCTGGCTGAGGAAGCCTCTCCTGCGAGTCAAGGAGAAAGGAGTAAGTCATTGGGATGGGCTGTGCCCTCCACCCCAGTGCTATGCCCTGGCCCTGCTCAGGGCAGCTCTTCTTGGAGCACTGGATAAATGGACAAATGAACCCGTAGTGGGAATCCTGAGCCCATCTGCAGCAAGTCCTCTGAGGGGCCCAGATCTCCCTCTCTCCTGGCTGTCCTCCTGCCCCTAGAGATGCCTCAGCACTTTTAGACAAGGAATCAATTTTCTTAGCAGCCTTCTTTGGAAGGCAGTACATTTACTCAACAAACATTCCTATTTGGAGGTTGAGAAAACAAACATAATTCAAAAAGAGAAAGTAAGTCATCTGGTCAATAATAATAATAGCTGGCTTTGGACATGTTACTTAACCTTTCTTTGCCTATAAAATGAGAATAATATGACCTACTTCATAAGTGTAAAGTGTTTACAACAGTGCCTGGCACAGAATAAACAATAAGTAAGTGATAGCAACTTAATATTTAATTATTGTTTGATTCTAATAGGGTGTCATATTTAGGGTGATATAGATATAGATATTAACCCTGGGTATACATAGAAAGATATTAACCTAGGAGGGAGGAGACATTATTACCTCTTGGAAGTCAGGCATCAGAGCCTGGATTTGAATGAGATATCACTGTTTCAAATCCCAGAACTCAGGACCCTGAAGCCACCCTCCTTTGACCCCAGACATCACATCACCTAGATGGTTGGCACTTAGATGCCCTTCATGCCCCCATGGCCTGGATTCTGCCCTCCCTGCCACCATATCCTGGTTTCAGGGTGTGTGAAAGGGGCAGGGAGCAACCACAGGGGCCCAGGCTCTGTCCCCACCTGACAACTGTAGAGGCTGTGTGCTCTGGCTGTGGTCCCCAGTCCCAGGTCCAGTGTGGCAGACCAAGGTCTCCCAGGCTGCCAGGTCCTCAGAGGGCAGGGAAAGCTGAGCCAAGCTAGTCCAGGTGCCATCAGCTGCTGGGGAAGGGCCGTAGGTGAAGGCATCTAGTGAGCTGCCATTCCCAGCTGAGAACCAGATGGGACTCTCAAGGCCAGGGGGTGCAACGTCGAAGACCAGGCAAACCACCAGAGTCTGCTGCTTCCCATCCACCAGCAGTGTGATTGGTGGGGCCAGAGAGGGGAAGGGTGTGCTGCCCACACCTGCAAGAGAGCACGCACTTGTAGGGGGCTAGGTCTGTCCTTGCCCTCCCAGGTCAGGATCTCACATCCTTCCCTCTGGATTTCTCTCCTTCCATCTATCCTTCCACCAACCATTAATCTATCCTTCTACCCACTCATCCATCCCTCTCTTCTTGCATTTACCTATCTAACCACCTTCCTTCCCTCTATCCTTTCATTCTCCCATCTATTCATCCATCCTTTCTTTTTTTAAAAAAAAAATTTATTTATTTATTTTTGTCTGTGTTGGGTCTTCGTTGCTGTGCGCGGGCTTTCTCTAGTTGCGGCGAACAGGGGCTGCTCTTTGTTGCAGTGTGCGGGCTTCTCATTGCAGTGGCTTCTCTTTGTTGTGGAGCACAGGCTCTAGGCATGTGGGCTGCAGTAGTTGTGGCACGCAGGCTCAGTAGCTGTGGCTCGCGGGCTCTAGAGCACATGATCAGTAGCCGTGGCACACGGACTTAGTAGTTCCGCGGCATGTGGGATCTTCCCGGACCAGGGCTCGAACCCGTGTCCCCTGCATTGGCAGGTGGATTCTTAACCACTGCGCCACCAGGGAAGTCCCTCATCCATCCTTTCTTCCATCATCCATCTCCTCTACATCTCTTCTTTCTACTTTCCATCTATATGTTTTTCCATCCATCCATCCATCCATCCATTTATCCATCTTTCCTTCCTTCCATTCATCCATCCATCCTTCCATCCTTCTGTCACCTATCTATCATACGTGAATCTCTCTGTGCCAGGCACTGGGGATACACATTAATTAAAATATTGTCCCTGCTCTCAATGATCTCAGTCCCATGAGAAAGACAGCAGATGCAAACAAATACTTATAGTACCTTGTGCCAGCCTCAAGAGAGTGGTTACCTCTGAGGAGGAAGGGAAGGAAATAGAATCTGGAATGAGATCAAAAGGGGCCTCAAATGTATCTGTAACTTTTTGTTTCTTTTAAATAATATTTGATTCAAATATGGCAACATTTTAACTATTTGCTAATCTGAGTGGAGTATGCATGGTTGTTTCTTGTATTATTCCCCATTCTTTTCTGTAAGTTTGTAGTATTTTTTTTGTTTGTTTGTTTCATTTATTTATTTTTGGCTGCATTGGGTCTTCATTGTGGTACACGGGCTTCTCATTGCGGTGGCTTCTCTTGTCGCGGAGCACGGGCTCTAGGCACGTGGGCTTCAGTAGTTGTGGCTCACGGGCTCAGTAGTTGTGGCTCACGGGCTCTAGAGCGCAGGCTCAGTAGCACGAGCTTAGTTGCTCTGCAGCATGTGGGATCCTCCCGGACCAGGGCTCGAACCCGTGTCCCCTGCCTTGGCAGGCAGATTCTCAACCACTGCACCACCAGGGAAGTCCCTGTAGTATTTTTTAACAGCTTTGTTTAGATATAATTCAAGTACCATACAATTCACCCATTTAAAGTGTATGTCCGGGGACTTCCCTGGTGGTCCAGTGGCTAAGAGTCTGCGCTCCTAATGCAGGGGGCCCAGATTTGATCCCTGGTCAGGGAACTAGATCCCACATGCTGCAACTAAGAGTTCACATGCGGCAACTAAAGATCCCGCATGCCACAATGGAGATCCCGAGTGCCGCAACTAAGACCCGACACAGCCAAATAAATAAATAAATAAAATAAAGTGTACATCTGTATTATTTTATAATTAAAAAAACAAAAATAAGTCATGTGGTACTGCAAACATTTGTCCTATATCTTTCAGAATAGTCCTGATTTTCCAAAAACTTATTCTTTTTGGTAAAGATGACTCATTTAATATATGACAAAATCTTAGTTTTGAATAGTTGGACATCAGGAATTCCCTGGCGGGCTAGTGGTTAGGACTCAGTGCTTTCACTGACATGGCTTGGGTTCACTTCCTGGTAGGGGAACTAAGATACCACAAGCCACTTGGTGCAGCCAAAAAAAAAAAGAACAGTTGGATACCTTTTCATATAAATAAAATCTCAAAGGTTAAAACCTACAAACAAGGGACTTCTCTGGTGGCACAGTGGTTAAGAATCCACCTGCCAATGCAGGGGACACAGGTTCGAGCCCTGGTCTGGGAAGATCCCACATGCCGCGGAGCAACTAAGTCCGTGCACCACAGCTACTGAGCCTGTGCTCTAGAGCCCTCGAGCCACAACTACTGAGCCCACGTGCCACAACTACTGAAGCCCGCGTGCCTAGAGCCCGTGCTCTGCAACAAGAGAAACCACCCTAATGAAAAACCCGCGTGCCACAACGAAGACCCAACACAGCCAAAAATAAATAAAATAAATCAAACAAACAAACAAACAAAAAAACCTACAAACAAATTCACACCATGAGTTAGGTGCAGCCAGGCTAAAGAAATGCCCCAGGGTGCCGGGAAGGGAGGCCATAGAATCTCGTGGGGACTTAGAGGTGGGGGGGGTGCTCACAAAATATTTCTTTTTTTTGGCTGCATCACGTGGCATGTGGGATCTTAGTTCCCCGACCAGGGATCAAAACTGTGCCCCCTGCAGAGGAATCCTAACCACTGGACTGCCAGGGAATTCCCTCACAAAAGATTTCTTGAAGGTCAAATAACTGACCTAGAAGCAGGAGTATGGTAAGTAGCCCGCTCAGGATTTGAATTCAGACCTCGGTGACTCCAAATCCCACAGACTACCCCACTTGGAAGGATGACTAAGATTTGCTACATGACACAGTGGACCAAGCCTGGGACATGTCCTCAGACAGAGTTGATTTGACTCTTGACTTGTCCACTTAATTTAGAGTCTTAATTGTCCCATTGATATAATGGGGTTAATAACACCAGCCCAGTAAAATTGCTGTGAAGAATAAAAATCAGGAATATAAAACACCTTGGCAGATAAGTATCAATACTAATATTGATAAGGCATCACAAACAAAGGGAGGAGAGAAGGCTGGCAATGAGCTCCAGGACCCTCAACCTCCTGAGCCTTCTCAGCTGTACAGAGAGACACACTCCCCTAGCTGAGTTCAGCATCTCCCTCCTCCTTGAAACCTCCCAGGATTGCTCCTCCTCACCCTAGCTGCTTCTTTCCCAGAGCTCAGGCCTCCCGACACGGGCTCTCCCCGATCCACATGGGTGTGGTTTATCTCCCTAGCGAGGGCGAGGTGGTGACATACTGGGGGCCAGCTTTAGAACAAGGAGATGCCCCAACTCAAAGTCAAGGACCTATCCCCACCACACACATGCAAACATGCACAAGCTTCTAGATGAAGCTGGAATTCTCAGAATTTGACTCCTTTGTCTCCAGCCTTGATCTTTGGAGGACCTGGATCGGGGTCGGGGGTCAATACACTGGGAAGTCACTGAGGCCTTGAGACTTCTGAGAGCCCATTTTTAGGGGGAGCTGGGAGTGAACGTGAGACACCCTGAGCCCTGAGGGTAGGAGACTGGACAGTAAGGAGGGTGGGACCTCACCATGTTGCCCGTGCCCCATCACCCCATATAACACAACACAGCCAGGCTACCCCCCCCATCATACACACCTGTCCAGCTTGCTCCGAGAGGTGAGTACCCTTCTTCCCAACACTGTGGGCTCCAGGGGAGCAGGACTTGGGGGCCCCAGAGCAAGATAGCTGGGAGGTATAATACAATGGGGAAGGGGATGATGGGCTTCTGGTGAGACCCTCCCCAGAGGACCCAGGTACCTCTGTCCTGCCTGCCTGCATCCCTCCCACACCTAGGGACGCCCAGAGTGAGGGAGTAGGCTTGGGCAGACTAACGGGGCACAGAGAGGGATGCAGGGAGGGCGCTCACCTGTGGGCAGGGCTGGACACCCGAGGGCCAGGAGAAGCAACAGCCAAGTCCCAGGCATGGCCCACCTGAGAGGAGGCAGGACCCAGCTGCAGACCTGGGCTGTGGGCTGGGGGAGGAGGCGGCCACAGGACTGCCTCGCAGGCCACAGGCCCAGCTGCATCTCAGCTGCTCCACCACGGAGCCGTTTCCCCAGGTGAAGGGCCCCTCCCACCTTCACCCTGGCCCCCAAACCCAGCATTCTCTCACTCTCTCACGGGTCCAGGGAACTCAGAGTGCCACTACCACACCAGGAGTCAGATGCCACACCCCCTCCCATCTGAAGAGCACTTCACAGTGTGCAAAGCCTTTTCCCAGTCACTGCCCCTGCCATCTACAGGATCCAGAGCACTTGACGGTAGGTCAGGGGCTTAACATACAGCACTTCATTCCATCCAGCCAACAACTGTGAGTTCCATTTCACAGGTGAGGCAACTGAGGCTCAGAGAGATTGAGTGACCTTCCCAAGGCCACACAGCTGGTAGGTGGCAGAGCCAGGGCTTGAACTGTTTTCTGATGGCTGGCCTTACTATAGCCAAAAAGCCCAATAAACTTACTTCCATGTAGTTACAACCCTTTTAAATAGAATTTATTTTTTAGCGCCATTTCAGGTTTATAGCAAAAGTGACCAGAAATTTCAGAGATTTCCCACATACTCCCTGCCCTGTCATATCAAACCTCTTCTTAAAAATAAACGTTTTAGGGAATTCCCTGGTGGTCCAGTGGTTAGGACTTGGCGCTTTCACTGCCATGGGCCTGGGTTTAGTCCCTGGTTGGGGAACTAAGTTCCCGCAGGGTATGGCCCCCTCCCCGCAAAAAACTTTATAAATTCTATTTTCAGTGACTCCACTAAACTTTATCTGTAGCTGTTATTTTGACCCTGAAACTTTACATCTAAGTATATACCCTAAGGGAATAATAAGAGATTCAGTCATTATAAGACAAAGATTTATGCACAAAAATATTCTTTGAAGTATTATATTAAAAAACCAAGAGAAATTGGAAACAACCTAATTGTTCAATGCTAGGAGACGGTTCAATGATGTTTGGTGTATTTATATTAGTGAATATTATGCAGCAGCTTTTTTTTAAATTAATTAATTAATTTATTTTGGGCTGTGTTGGTCTACCTTGCGGTACGCTGGCTTTCTTTTGTTGCGGTGAGTGGGGCCTACTCTTTGTTGCGGTGCGAATGCTTCTCATTGCAGTGGCTTCTCTTGTTGCAGAGCACTGGCTCTAGGTGCGTGGGCTTCAGTAGTTGTGGCACACAGGCTTAGTTGCTCCACGGCATGTGCGATCTTTTCGGACCAGGGCTCGAACCCGTGTCCCCTGCATTGGCAGGCGGATTCTTAACCCCTGCGCCACCAGGGAAGTCCCCATGCAGCAGCTTTTTAAAAAAATATTTATTTGGCTGCGTGGGCTCTTAGTTGCGGCATGCGGGATCTAGCTCCTTGCCCAGGGATCAAACCTGGGCCCCCTGTATTGGGAGCACAGTCTTAACCACTGGATCACCAGGGAAGTCCCTATGCAGCAGCTTTTAAAGACACGTTTTCAAAAGAATGTTTAATGACTTGGGATATAGAATAGAGTTTGGTTCAGAGTGTGGGCTGTGAAGCCAGAATACCTGGCTTTCAATCCTGACTATATCATTCAGCAGTTGTGTGACTTTCACCAAATTACTTACTTCCCTAATCCTCCATTTCCTCATCTGTACAATGGGAATGATAATACCTCAAAGGGGTTCTGTGATATTTAACAAGATGATCCTGAAGCAGCTCTAGCATTATTCTCTATACATAGTAAGAAGTCAATAAATGTTCTCCCTTTCTTTATATATGTGTATACATAATTACATACACAGAAAGTCTAAACAAACAGGATGCAAATTTAAATGGACAATATATACCCAATTTTGTATAAGAAATATATAACTGTTCCTAGAAGGATGCAGACCAGATGTTAACAATGGTTATCTCTGCATGTTAGGCTTTTGGATAGTTTTTATTTTCATCTTTATAATTGTTCATTTATTAAATTTTCTATGATGAATTTTCTATGATGAATCTGTATTATTTTTAAAATCAGGAAAATAAACATTATTAAAACATAGAACTACAGATGTACTATAGTTTATTTAGCTATTCCTTTACTTTCAGACATTTGGGTTTTCCAGTTTGGGGCAATAAATATCTTTGGTCATAAAGTATTTTCCAAATTCATACTTATTTCCTTAAAATTGGCTTAAAGGCCTCTGTGATTTGCGGGGGGGATTTGTTTAACTTAAAAAATTTTAAATTGTAGTAAAGCACATATAACAAAATTTACCATCTTAACCATTTCAAGTTCAGTGGCATTAAGTACATCCACATTCTTGTGCAACCACCACCACCATCCATCTCCAGAATTCTTGCAAAACTAAACACTCCATTTCTCCTCCCTTCAGCCCCAGGCAACCACAATTCTACTTTCTGTTTCCGTAATTTTGATTACATCATTAAAGTGGAATCATACAGTATTTGTCTTTTGCGCTTGGCTTATTTCATTTAGCACTATATCCTCAAAGTTCATCATCCATGTTGTAACTTATGAGAACCTCCCTCCTTTTTAAAGGCTGAATAGGGACCTCCCTGATGGCAAAGTGGTTAAGAATTCCTCTGCCAATGCACGGCACACGGGTTTGAGCTCTGGTCCGGGAAGATCTCACATGCTGCGGAGCAATTAAGCCCATGCACCACAAGTACTGCGCCCTGTCACCTAGAGCCGGTGCTCTACAACAAGAAAAGCCACCACAATGAGAAGCCTGCGCACCGCAGCGAAGACCCAACGCAGCCAAAAATAAAATAAAATAAAAATACATTAAAATAAAAAGGCTGGGGTTTGCCTGGTGGCACAGTGGTTAAGAATCCGCCTGCCAATGCAGGGGACACGGGTTTGAGCCCTGGTCCGAGAAGATCGCACGTGCCGCGGAGCAACTAAGGCCGTGCACCACAACTACTGAGCCTGTGCTCTAGAGCCCGTGCTCCACAAGAGAAGCCACCGCAATGAGAAGCCCGCGCACTGCAACGAAGGGTAGCCCCAGCTCACGGCAACTAAAGTCCGCGCACATCAACGAAGACCTAATGCAGCCAAAAATAAATAAATAAAATAAATTAAAAATTTAAAAAAAATTGTTTTTTTAAAGGCTGAATAATAGTCCACTGTATGTACATTCTACATTTTGCTTCTTATCCATTCATCTCTCAGTGGACATCCCTCAACGTTTGTTTCCGTTTTAACTGTTGTGAACATGGGCATACAAAACTCTCTTCAAGATCCTACTTTCAGGGCTTCCCTGGCGGCGCGGTGGTTGAGAGTCCGCCTGCCGATGCAGGGGACACGGGTTCGTGCCCTGGTCGGGGAAGATCCCTCATGCCGCGGAGCGGCTAGGTCCGTGAGCCATGGCTGCTGAGCCTGCGCGTCCGGAGCCTGTGCTCCGCAACGGGAGAGGCCACAACAGTGAGAGACCCGCCTACCGCAAAAAAGATCCTACTTTCAGGGAATTCACTGGCAGTGCAGTGGTTAGGACTCCGTGCTTTCACTCACTGGACCCAGGTTCAATCCCTGGTCAGGAAACTACGATCCCAGCAAGCCACGTGGCATGGACAAAAACAAAGAAATAAACAAAAAGATCGTACTTTCAGTTCTTTTGTGTGTATACCCAAAAGTGGAATTGCTGGATCATATGGTAATTTAATTTTAATTTTGATAGTGGCCATCATAATTGATAGTGTGAAGTGTTATCTCATGGTGGTTTCAATTTGCATTTCCCTAATGATTGAGCATCAGAGGCCTCTGTGTTTTAAGTCTCCCTAATACACCTGTTGTACTAATTTATGTTAGTATAAAACCACCACAGTGTATGAAAGGTCCACTTCATCCCCATCAGCATTTAACATTTCTTTAAAACATAAAATTAAAAATTAAAAATCTTAATTTCTTCACTTAAGATGGTATTCATTTCTCTGATAACATTATTTTCCCATCTTACTTGTTTCCTTCACTGTATTGTCTGTTGTCTGCTTGTAGTCTTAGTGTCTTACTAGTTTTTTTTTTTAAATTTATTTATTTACTTATTTTTGGCTGTGTTGGGTCTTCGTTGCTGCGCATTGGCTTTCTCTAGTTGCAGCAAGGTGGGGAGGAGGGGGCTACTCTTCCTTGCGGTGCGCGGGCTTCTCATTGCGGTGGCTTCTCTTGTTGTGGAGCACGGCCTCTAGGTGCACGGGCTTCAGTAGTTGTGACACGCGGGCTCAGTAGTTGTGGCTCGCGGGCTCTAGAGCACAGGCTCAGTAGTTGTGGTGCACGGGCTTAGTTGCTCCACAGCATGTGGGATCTTCCCGGACCAGGGCTCGAACCCGTGTCCCCTTGCATTGGCAGGCAGATTCTTAACCACTGCGCCACCAGGGAAGCCCCAGCCTTTTTTTTTTTTTAATGTATTTTTAAAAATTTAATTTGATTTTTGGCTGTGCTGGGTATTCGCTGTGGTGCCAGGCTTCTCATTGCGGTGGCTTCTCTTGTTGTGGAGCACCGGCTCTAGGCGACAGGGCTCAGTAGTTGTGGTGCATGGGCTTAGTTGCTCCGCAGCATGTTAAGGTCTTCCTGGACCAGGGCTTGAACCCGTCCCCTGCTTTGGCAGGCGGATTCTTAACCACTGCGCCACCAGGGAAGCTCCTCACTGACTACTTCTAATTTCACTTTTTTTTTTAAGCCTACAGTTTTTTTGTTTTTGTTTTGTTTTGTATGAACCAACATGTCCATCTTCCCTATCGGGATTTATCTCATTCCTTCAAGCCTAGAAAGTCCTCTCTCCTCCAAAGGATGGATACATTCCTACTTCTATTGTCTTTTTGTGCACTTGTAGTTTAATCTCCCGCCCCCAATTTAACTCCATCAGGAATTGAATTAATTTTCGTGTATTATAGAAGATGTGCATCTAAATTTCTTTTTTTTCCCCAAAGAGCTAATCAGTTATCCCAGGATTATTCATAAATAATCCTTTCTGTCCCCACTATTTGCAAAACATTCTCTATTACGTGTATTTAATGTCTTTTACATTGGCGGATTTACTTCTTCCTGGCTCCCGGATTTCTTTATTTTGGTGCCAGCCTCGCTCCGTTTCCTTCTGGATGGTTATTTTAATAATCATGTCAATAGCACTCTCCGGTGTCCTAAGGGACTCCCTGCAGCCAGGGCTGCGCTCCCGCCCCTTTTCCCGCGGGGTAGCCTGGCGGCCTCCGGCGCCAAGTGTTCCCAGGCGCAGCGGGTGCCCAGGTGCGCGCAGTCTCGGTGGGTTCCCGCCGGGCGGGGGAGGGAGAGAGGCAGGTGTCCCTAACGACTCTCCCGCCTTCCAGCCTGGGGAGGTGCTAGCTCGGGCTCAGTTACCACAATACAGATGGGGAAGAGCCCTCCGGCTTGCTTCGTCTTTTTGAGTTTCAAGATCTTCCCAGGACGAGAAAGCCGAAGACCCCCACCCCGCGCAGCCAGCCGCCTGCCTCGCCGGCTGCCCGCTTGGGCCCCCTCGCGCTGAGACAGCTACCCTTCCCCTGGCCCACTCCCAGCTCCCTAGACACAGGTCGGCCTGGAAGCTTTCTTTGCCCTCTCTTACAACGATTCCCTCCTTCCAGGAGCCCCAGGAATCTCCCCCTACCCCCACAGTCTTGCTGGTCCTAAAGATGCCCTCCCCCAGGGCGGTGAGGATACCCCGACATGCTGGCTTTAGATCCCCGAGCTGAAACCCTGCTCTGAGCTCCTCACTCGGGACGGAACCTGTCATTTGCAGACCCGCTACCTAGAGCCAGGCCATGTTCACAGACATCTCATTTAATCCTCACAACCACACATCAGGTATTTTCATCCCGGTTTTGCAGTCGAGGAAACGGAGGCTCTGCAAAACGAAGTTACTTCGAGGAAGATTCTCTAGCAGGCAAGTGGTGGAACTGTGCGTTCATTACAGGGTTGTGTTTACAGGTCTGTCTCTCCAAAACTCTTTTCACAAGCTTTTGGGGAGAATTCAATTAAATATGAGGGCACACCTGAGTACCTGGTACACAGCAGATTATCCCTCTTCTCTCTTTTTTCACATGCACAGGTAGAAAACCAGGGCTGTGGTTAAACTGAGATGAGCCACATAGAATGTGAAAGAGAAAATTAAGGAAAAGTAGCAGGGCTTCTTAGAGAAGATTGCTGATATTACCAGATAATTACTGAGTGTAAATCTGACCTATCTGATTAGACTGTAGCCAGAGGGGCAAACGGGGTCAGCATGCCTGTGTCTGATGAAATAGCAAGTATAAGTCTCTTCCAGGGGCACCTATTCCATTGATCAAATGAAAATCCTACAATAATATTTAAAATGAAAAACTAAAATCACCTAAATGTTCAATGTTAAAGTAATAAAGGAACAATCTAGGGTGAGTCTACATGATGAAATATTTTGTAGGCCTTAAAATGTCCTTTCATTCAGACCTATTTATTGGTCTCTGTTTTATGCCACAGATTGGGGTTGGAGATAATAAGACAAAAAGAGAAGCTCCCTTCAGTCAAAGAAGGAGACAGACTCATAAACAGATAAGGGACTCTAGTGTGACAGATGCCGTGACTGAAGCGCGTGCGTGCGTGCGTGTGTGTGTGTGTGTGTGTGTGTGTGTGTGTGTGTGTGTGTTTAGGGGTAGAAACTGGGGTTCTGAGAGAGGGAGATTATTCTTCTAGAGCTGGAATGAGCATCAGGACAAGTGCTTTAGAAGATGGTACTTGAGCCAAGTCTTGATTCTTTCTAAAGAGTTTGTAATGCTATTGGAAAGCTTTTGTTATGATGTTAATTTTTAAAGGATACAAAAAATAGTATGATCTGATCTTCATGGAGCTACCATACCAGCTTTGGGTTGCTTAACACCAAGTTTAATTTATATAAGAAAGACAAACTTATCTTGCGTACACTATTGTTATTTTAGGTTTTCTGTTGCTCATTGCCAAAACTAATCCTAATTAAAATACATGCTCTATGTGCCAGGGTCCTAGCAGGAACACTGATGGGTAATTTTGAAGAGAGTTTAATAAAGTGATTGTTTATAAAGGTGTGGGTGGGGTATGGAGAAATCGCTGGGGCTGCTGCAGTATCTCATGGTTAGTAATAGTGGGGTGTCAGCACCTGAGGTCTGAAGAGGGGAGGGAGCAGATGACAGGAACCCCGAGCCAGAGAGAGCTGTGTGGAGAGGGTGCCTGACAATAGCTGTGACCTTCAATCATTGTAGGTAGTGTTGATTCTGCAGGGAAGGAAGCTGCGAATAAATTCCCTGTCTTCACTATCCTCCCATCTTCAGACCCCCGACTGGTCCCTCACTGGCTGAATCCAAGTGGCGGGGTGTGGGAGTCCTCTGATGCCGCTCAGCTTTCCGGGGCACAGGGCTGTGGGGGAGGGGGGGAGGGGGAATCTGGAGCATCCGCAGGAAGCTCCTCTTAGCCTTTTTCAGAAGAAAAACCCATGTCCCCAGCACAGAGGACACATTGGGTCACATTGGCTACTATATCATCGGGAGGTGATGTCATATGTCCACTGAAACCTAAAATATTAGCTCCCATAAGTTAGCAGGGGACAATGGGGGTTATGAGGCCTAAGTTCATATTCAGAGCTGCCTACTTTTTCCTCCAATGATGTAGTCTTCTTATCCTTTACCAGCACCTTGGCTGGGCAGTTTTTTTTTTTTAATCGATCAATTAATTAATTAATTAAAGTTTTGGCTGCGTTGGGTCTTTGTTGCTGCATGCGAGCTTTCTCTAGTTGCAGTGAGTGGGTGCGAGGGCTTCTCACTGTGGTGGCTTCTCTTGTTGCAGGGCACGGGCTCTAGGCGTGCGGGCTTCAGTAGTTGTGACTCACGCACTCTAGAGCGCAGGCTCAGTAGTTGTGGCCCACGGGCTTAGTTGCTCCGCAGCACGTGGGATCTTCCCAGAAGAGGGCTCGAACCTGTGTCCCCTGCATTGGTGAGTGGATTCTCAACCATTGCACCACCAGGGACTGGGTTCTTTACCTGGTGGTGACTCAAACCTTTATTCCTGTGGGGTCTGAGTCCTTGGTAGTCTTGACACTGTGGGTTGCTGAAGTTTTCTGCTAACCAGGACAACCAAGCAGAGGATTATTAAGAGGCACTTTGTGAATCCCCTGGGTTCCAGTTCTAGTGCCTACCTCTGTTACGTGGTAGCGAGCTTATTTTCTCTGGTAATTGGGATTAGTCAACCCAGGCATTACAGTAACCCCTTTCTCTGCCTGTTGGTTCAGTAGCATGAGAAACCAAAATGGCCAGGGCCATCTCAGCTTCC
Source organism: Pseudorca crassidens (assembly GCF_039906515.1). Taxonomy (NCBI): domain Eukaryota; kingdom Metazoa; phylum Chordata; class Mammalia; order Artiodactyla; family Delphinidae; genus Pseudorca; species Pseudorca crassidens. The sequence goes on from NC_090305.1 coordinate 32,929,864, forward strand.
AAGTCATCAATATTGTGATCATTCCACAGTGCAAATGTTTCTCCCTCGAATGCTAAGGATCGCCAGACTCCCTGAGGACAAGGTTCTGGGGATGGGTAGCAAAAGTTCTTCCAGTAGTTTACAGACTTTAGCTATAATAGCGAAAAGGCTGCTGCTACCCCCACCTCTCAGTTACATATAATACGATTCTGGTTTTGGTTTAAAGAATACACCGCATCCTGTAGGATAGCGCTTCCACCTTGTAGGGTGTAGTTTCTTAGCTCTGCTCTAACTGTGCCTTCAGCTGGCCAATCCTCCATTCTGTCAAGCCAGCTGCTCCTGGGTCATGGGGCACATGGTAAGACCAGTGGATGCCTTGGGTGTGAGCTCATTTGTACATTTCCTTGGCTATAAAATATGTGCCCACATTGGAGGCCATGTTATGTGGCATGCCATGGTGATGGATAAGGTATTCTGTACGTCCATAAATGGTGGCACTGACAGAAGTACTGTAGGCAGCAGTGAATTCATACCTAGAATATGTGTCTGTTCTCTCTTTTCTTATATACGTTATTTTATATATGTATGTATGTATTTATTTATTTATTTATTGGCTGCACCTAGCGGCATGTGGGATCTTAGTTCCCTGACCAGGAACCAGTCCCATGCCCTGTGCATTGGAAGCGTGGAGTCTTAACCACTCAACCACCAGGGAAGTCCCCTGTGTCTGTTCTCTTGAGGATAAAGCACAGTCCATCAACCCCGGGGGTGGGGGGCAGTCAAATCAGTCTACACCAGGTGAGAATGGTACCCAATCAGGCTGTAAGTAGGATGGTCAATCAGCACTGGCTACAGCCAGATTAGCCTCAGAGAGGGGAAGATCATGTTATTAAGCCAAAGCATAGCTTCCATCCCTGCCATCATGGGTCCACTGAACAAGCCCTGGAATGCCTGGGGGAAACGGCTGACTGCGGTCCAGCCCCTGTCACTTTGTCCACCTGATGAGCATTCTTTCCCACGCTTTATTCTGGGTCATTGTAGTTACCTTGCCTTTGGCTGTTAAGTACTACCATCTGCTCTTTACCGCACCAGGATACCCTTATTCTCATCAAGATCAAGGAATTAAGTTTCAGTATCCAGTCCCCCATTAGCATCTCCAGCCTACAGAGGACAGCCGTCAGAGCTAGCCAAGGATTCTGGTGGCCCTTACCAATGCATTTCTTAATGCGTTGGTGAAGGGAGTGTTTTCCAGACTCCCTTAAAATACATGGCTAGGGGTGGCTAAGCAGATTGCATATAATAAATCCAATCCAGCTTTCCCATCTCTCTGAGATTTTGGATCCCTTCCTCTATAGTATGCCAGGGAAATTCTGGCATTTCAAGTTTATGAACTCTAGGTTACCATTAAGTCCAGGCTTTAGTTAAGCAAGCTAGCAGACTATGAATTCCTCTCCCAGGTGCTCAAGCCAATACACGAAGTCCCAAATCCTAGATGAGCATCCATGGCCATGAGTTTGGCCAAACTGGATCTTACATTCCACGCTCCTGGGTGTGTTTCCCTTCGAACCCTCTTCCACGCATGCTCCTGGGGCTCCTGCCAAGGCAGTTTGCTAGCGCCTGTGACTCTTTCCGTCTGGGGGCATTCTCCTCTTAGCGTGGGTCTTGTGCTTCTCCACCCAGGCTGTACTGGGATCTAACTCATGAAGGGCCTGGGGCCAGGAGGGATGGAGGCAGGAAGGGTTCTGAGGCTGATGTCCCAGGAGACAGGATCACGACAAGAGGAGATTGTCTCTACAGACAAGACACTTCAAAATAATTTAGGAGTTCAGAATTAGCCTTATCCATGTCTGTACAAATGTCCCCATCTCAGGGTCCCACCCCTTCCCCATCAATGCCTTCGCCTTAACATAGGAGACCTAGAGGGCTGAGGTTTTTTTGTTTTACTTTGTTCTGTTTGGCCAGGCTCTGTGGCTTGTGGGGTCTTAGTTCCCTGATTGACAGAGAAGGCTCGGAGTCCCAACCACTGGACCACCAGGAATTCCCTAGAGGGCTGAGTATTGAGTCAGCCATATGAACCCTCTCTGTAGGAGGTGAGGGACTCCTTCAGGGTCCCATCAAGGAGTCCTAATTGCTCACTCACGTTCCTCATCAGGCACTGGTAACTCCCAGTTCTCCATTCCCCTGCACATGTTCCCGGAGGCCTCAGAAGTCAAATGACTCCCCACCGTAGTGAAGAAGGGCCACAGCCATTCCATCTCCCATCCCCCCACCCCAGCAATGCAGTACCCTACACTTCATCCCATGCCACCCCCAATGATAATTTTTGTTTTTCTTTTTTTTTCCAATGAAAATTTAAGTAATAGTGATACCTCTGCATGCAGTGCATTACCTGGGTGCATTTCCCCCACTGCAAGGAGGTTTCCTTTACTACCTGAATTTTTTAAAAAAATTTACTTATTTATTATTTTTGGCTGCATTGGGTCTTCGTTGCTGTGTACAGGCTTTCTTTAGTTGTGGCGAGCGGGGGCTACTCTTCGTTGCAGTGCGCAGGCTTCTCATTGCAGTAGCTTCTCTTGTTGCGGAGCACAGGCTCTAGGCATGCGGGCTTCAGTAGTTCTGGCTCGTGGACTCCAGAGCGCAGGCTCAGTAGTTATGGCGCACGGGCTTAGTTGCTCCGCAGCATGTGGGATCTTCCCAGACCAGGGCTCGAACCCATGTCCCCTGCAATGGTAGGCGGATTCTTAACCATTGCGCCACCAGGGAAGTCCTGGACTGCTTATTTCAGTTGGCACATGACATTGTTACCACACCAGGCACCTTACTGCATTACTTATGTAATAAATTCTGTGATACATGTATATCATAATTATCATAATAATTTACTTCTGTGACTTTTCAGTAGGCTGTGAGCCCCTTGATGACAGGGGTCTGTATACTAAGCACTTGGCACTGTGCACAGCACATGGCAGGCTCTCAGCCAATGCTTGCATTGAGTTGAATTCAGTCTTTTCTCCTTGAGTTTATAATAATAGATTCAGTCAGGCAGGCATTTAGTTAACATTTTCTTTCTTTTTTTTTTCCAGCCCCATCCCAGTAATACTAATATAAAACTTTAACATACTATTGTACATTAATTTATAATTGTAACAGTGTACATTCCTTGAGGGTAGTCAAATTTTTTAAAAAATAAATTTATTTATTTGTTTATTTATTTTTGGAGGTTTTGGGTCTTCGTTGCTGCGCTTGGGCTTTCTCTAGTTGCAGCAAGAGGGGGCTACTCTTCGTTGCGGTGCGCAGGCTTCTCTTGTTGCAGAGCACTGGCTCTAGGCACGTGGGCTTCGGTAGTTGTGGCTCGTGGGCTCTAGAGTGCAGGCTCAGTAGTTGTGGCGCACGGGTCTAGTTGCTCCACGGCACGTGGGATCTTCCCGGACCCGTGTCCCCTGAGTTGGCAGGCAGACTCTTAACCACTGCGCCACCAGGGAAGTCCCTAGTTAACATTTTCTGAGCACTAGGTCTCTGCAGGTGCTGGTCTGGGCACATAGGGATACTAGATGTGTAGGACTCATGGCCTAAGAGTCTGTGGATGAGCAAGGGACTGTGGGAGCGTAGAATAAGGATCGGTTCATTCTGATGGCAACGATGGGAGGGGTGGGCCCACTGAGAAGCCTTTGAAGGATGAATAGGGCTCCAATAAATGAGGGGGGTGTGTTTCCTATTGAGATGCAATGTTGAAAATCATGGGTGAAAGATGTCTAATGGCTTATAAGTGAGCTCAGGGGTGTTTGGGGCCTGTCTCTACACCTAGAGGTTGACATCTGGCCTTGCCAGCCCCTGCCGACGTGACCTCTTGTCTTCTGAGGTCCTCGCTGATGAAGGCTGTGGACGGGCCTGGATGGGAAGTGTCTTCCCCGGCCTGTGGGCTTACTTGATTTTCCTTCTTTTGCCTCCCTGCCTTCTGCATGCACATCTGTGGCAGGGCACAGACTCAGAATGGCTGCCCACAGGGGCAGGGGCCTCTGTGCCCCATCAAGGGGAGGCAGCCTGGGTTACGAGTCAGCGGGCTCAGGTTCCCACCCCAGCCCTGTTACTCCTTTTCACAGGCTCGGTTTACCTCTCTGTATATAAGAGGGTTATGCTCAGTGATGTGTGAGGTCCCTCCTGACAGCCCCTGCTTCCTAGACTTGTCTTGTCCATACGACAGACTTGTGCTCAGGAGATGAAAGAATGCGGGGAAGAAAAACGATGACACTGAGACAACTCCCCACTTCCCAAACACATACATATTTTTTTGTTGTTGTTTGGTTTTTTTTTGCGGTACGTGGGCCTCTCACTGCTGTGGCCTCTCCCGTTGCGGAGCACAGGCTCCGGACGCGCAGGCTCAGCGGCCGTGGCTCACGGGCCCAGCCGCTCCGTGGCATGTGGGATCTTCCCGGACCGGGGCACGAACCCGTGTCCCCTGCATCGGCAGGCGGACTCTCAACCACTGCATCACCAGGGAAGCCCTCCCAAACACATACATATTACTGTCCCTAATTCTGAGGAAATTTGGTCCTTACTGAGCCTGGGAGGACACCCAAGGTTGGTCTTAATCTCATAAAGATGTCTTCATCTTGCCCTTGGCTGGTCGGAATGGTGGAGCAGAAAGCCAGAGTCCCCCAGGTAGGATGTTGGGAGTGGAACTGGGGCCAAGGGCATCTGAGAATGGGAACCTGGTGATTAAGGAGGGAGTCCAGAAACTGATGCAGGCTACAGAGAGAAAGGTGAGTTCTTCCTTCATTCAGCGTTCGGTTAAAAACCCCAAATGGAGTGCTGCCATTCAGCTCTAGTGCTAAGCACCCGTAGTTAGCGCAGATCCCACAAGTTCAAGAGCACAATCCCCAACAAGACTGCTCTTAGTTCAGGTGCCAGCTGCAAGTTCAGAGGGGTCCCAGGCCACAGGCACTTCTGATTCACTGGGTACAGTTTGGGGGATCCCACAACCCCCTTCAGTTTCAAGAATTCACTAGAACTACTCACAGAACACACAGCTCAGGAAAGTGCTATTCTTAGGATTACAGTTTTATAGAGAAGATACAAATCCGCAGGACCAGACAAATGAAGAGGCACATAGGGCAAGGTCTGAGAAGGTCCGGCATGCAGGGCTTCTGTGTTATCTCCTCGTGGAACCATGGTACATCACCCTACTGACACATTGAAGAGTTCACCAACCGGGAAGCTCCATTGAGCTTTGTGTCCAGAGTTGTTATAGGGGTTTCATTATGTCGGCATGGGTGATTAAATCATTGGCTGGAGGCTGAACTCAATCTCCAGGCCCCCTTCCTGGACCTCCCTCCCCATGGCTCAAAGCCCCAACCCTCTTCCCATAACTGGCCAGCCCCAGTCCTGAAACCATTTAGGGGCCACCATGAGTCACCTCCTTGGCATAAATTATCAAGGCCCACCATGAATATCACTTCTAATACTTGGGAAATTCCAAGGATTTAGTCTCCCCATAAGGAACCAGGGACAAAGGCCAGTCAAATTCTTTGTTATGTACAACACTTAGTTTGGTCAGTTTCCTCCAGACTGGCTTCTCAAGCTCACCCCTTCCAACTTTTCATCTTGACAAATTTTTTTAAGTTATTTTTTATTTTTCTTTTATATTGGAGTATAGTTGATTTACAATGTTGTGTTAGTTTCAGGTGTACAGCTAAGTGATTCAGTTATACATATATCCATTCTTTTTCAGGTTCTTTTCCCATATAGGTTATTACAGAATATTGACTATAGTTCCCTGCGCTATACAGTAGGTCCTGTTGATTATTTTATATATAGTAGTGTGTATATGTTAATCCCAAACTCCTAATTTATCTCTCCCCACCCCACCCTTTGGTAACCATATGTTTGTTTTTGAAGTATCTTGAGAAATTTCAAACCATTTAGATTCACCAGCTCTTAGCAATTTTGCCACATTTGCTTGCTCGCTCTCTCTTCCTCTCTCTCTCATGACATTTCACCCATAAATACTTCAGCATGTTTCTCCTATGAACAAGGTCATTCTCCCACATAACCAAAGCACAGTTACTGCACCTAATTTAACATTGATGTAACACTGTCATCTAATATACAGAGTATATGCAAAATTTCCCAAGGGTAAAATGTCCTTTGTAACTGATTTTCCCCTCATTTTGCTCCAATACAGGATCACAGTTTGGATTTTTCACATCTCCTTTAGTCTGACATAGTTCCTCAATCTTGTCTTTTTCTTTCTGTCTTTGTCTTTTATGGTATCAACATCTATAAAGCATCCAGGCCAGTCATTTTGCAGAATGTCTCTAACTTTGGTTTGTCTGCTCATTTCCTCCAGTTTAGATTCCGAGCGAACACTTTTGGCAGGAACACTACAGAGGAGACGCAGTGTCCCTGCACCTGTAGTGTCCCTGCAGTGCATCACTTCAGGAGGCAGATGCTGCCAGTTTGTCCGATTAGTCGTAATTAAGCTTTGCTTACTTGATTAAGGCGGCCTGTGCCAGATCAGGCTAGCTTTCGATAAACTTAGAAACCTGGGTTTTATTGGCATTGGCTTCCCAAGCAGCTGGAGGGAATGTAGCACTCCTGGCCCGCCTTCATCTTCTCTTCTCCCCTCTGGGAAAGTCTGGTATAGTCCTGACGGCAGGAAATGGGGAGAGAGTGGCGAGGCTCTGCAGTGGTGTCCTTTGTTCCAGTTTTCCTGAGACCACTGGAGACATTTCCTCCATTATTTTCTGTCTGGTGCTCTGGAGCCTGGGATGGAGGTTATCTCCCCCACCCTCCCCCCACCACGTGGCTATGCAGTAGTCTCAGCGCATGCATGAACGCAGGTGTGTGCGCGGTGCCCGGGCGAGTGTGCAAACTCAGGTCTTTTTGCCTGCATCGGCGTGTCGGCAGGCACGTTCCATTCTGTGCAAACCTTCCCGTGTTCTAAAGCATTCCATGTTGGAGGCTCTGGGGCGGGTTAAGTGGTGTATGTGTAGGTGAAGCGTTTCCGCGCAGAGCGTGTTTTCCAGTGCTCCCCGCTCTCTGGGCCGCTTGGTACGGTCTACGCCCCCCTTCACTTCCTCCGACGGTGGTTGCACCCATCCCTCCCGGAAGCGCTCAGGCTCCACGTCAGCCATGGAGCCGTCCGGCAGTCAGAGCGGGAGTGGCGCGGCTCCTGAACCCGGGGACTCAGCCTCAGCTTCGGTGACCCTGGCGCAGCTCCTGCAGCTGGTCCAGCAGGGCCGGGGACTCCCCGGCCTGGAGAGACGCCACGTCGTGGCGACCCTCGGCGAACCCACGGCGTCCCGGCTCCCGCGGAGGCCCAAGCCCTGGGAGGCCTCGGGCTCCGCCGACGCCCTCGCGCCGCCCTTCCAGACCCGGGGCCACAGGCCCGACGACCCTCCCTATGGGCAGAGGACCCTCCTGGAAGAGCCTGGCTCCGGGGAGACTGCGACAGCGCCTTCCTAGATGGCACATAGTGGGTTCCTGAGGCTCGAGGTCCTTTGCAGCTGTGAATGAAAAATGTTGCTGCCCTATCCGCAAAGGACGCTGCAGCCATCTAGCCGTCAGCCAGTGCTGCGGCCCCGTCGGCGAGCCCTAGGGAACCGAGGATGGAGACAGATGGGCCGCCGGCTGCCAAGCCCTCAGCCACTGCAGACACTACCAACGGCGCACCCTGAGGGGGCTCAAGATGGGAAAGAACAGGATACTGGCCTTGGATAGCTAAGGCGCATATCAAAGGCAAGGTGTCAGTGAGCCCAGACTCTTGCATCTACCTGTTCACAGAAAAAAGCTCAATTCACTAACGTGAGATGTCGGGTTTTCTTTAATTAACAGTAATCTTTTGATGTTCTGACTACCTGATTTTGTCGCAGAACTCCTATCTATCCTTCAGAGCAGTCTCTCAGAGCTATCTGAGAGGCTGCCTCCTGGGCTTGCGTCCTCAGAAAGTCTGCCAAATAAAATAATTCTCAACTTTGAGGTTTTGCTTTTTTTTTTTCTTTTTCAGTCTACAGTTTTGGTGACCATGGAGGGAACCAGAGCAGACTTCTCTTCGCCTGAACTCTACGAGGAACCGGACCCTTGGTACTGGCAGAGGCTCTTGTGCCCATCCGCCTCCTTGGAGAGTTCATACGAACTTGGGTGAGTCTCTCCTGGTTCTTGGATCTCCTGATTATTGGTTGATTATCCTGAGTTTTATTTGGCAGTGTCTAGCAGATGCCTGGCTCCCCAGTTGAAAGACATTGGGGAGTGACCTCCCTAGTTGAAAGATACTAGGGGAGCCCAGTTGTGAAAGACACTGGAAGAAAATGCCCCCCAGCTGAAGGATACTGGGGGGAACCTGGTTGAAAGACACTTGGATTTGCTCAGTTGAAAAGATATTTGGGGACTTCCCTGGTGGTCTGGTGGTTAAGCCTCTGCGTTTCCGCTGCGGGGGGCACGGGTTCCATCCCTGGTCAGGGAACTAAGATGCCACACCGCGCGGACAAATAAAAAAAAAAAGTACTGAGCAGTCTGGGCTGAATGTTTAGATAAGAGGGTGACCCGATGTTTTCATCAAATTGGCTACCTTAATAAGACTTTGTCAGGATAAAAGTGCAATAGTAAATTTTATCCCCGACGAATTCAGCTTTAAAACGGGAAATAGATTCTCTCAAACAAAAACGAAGGGCATCAGAAAACCAACCTCCGATTAACACTCCAGCCAGAGTCATGAATGTACTGAGCTCATACTTGCAAGTACCTACTTAATTGGGAGTCAGAGGAAATCTCACCCTGAAAATGACTCAGATTGGGCTCATTTATTGAATACGCAGTTAAGTTAGAAAAAGCCGGCTTGATAAAAACATCTTTTCAAAATTCTGACCTTAAAAAAACAAAAACAAATAAAAGCCCTTCCGGGGGAAGTTTCATTTCTCTTCCTGTGTCTTTGAGATGTAAATGTTCTACTTGATCTTCTTCCAGCCTTTTGCGTGTGTGGCTTTTGAGAACTTGGTCTCTGCCATCCAAAAGGTGCACATATGGTGTACATTTGGCAGCCAATCAAATAGACTGGGATTCTGAGCAGTCTTTTGTCTAGCTGTACCAACTCTCGGGGATTTTTTGCCATCTTAACCTTCATTGCGTCAGCCTGTACAACAAAGGCCTTTACTTTCTTAGACTATTTTTGGGAATAAACTTTCTGGATCTTGTTTAGGCAGCAGCCTTCACACACTCTTGTGGGGAATGCCTCTTGCATCTTATTGGTTTGAGTCACTATTAAGATACATCTTATTAATGGCCAGATGATGGAGCCTTTAAATTGGGAAAACTCTGAATTGGTAAAGTTTTAGGGAGCTCTCATTATAACTAGCTGTTTTATTAGTACCTATGAGGAAAAAAAAAAAGGTGGGAAAAATATATGTAATGGTTAACCTAAGAACTCCCTTAGTTTAAAACAACCCCCCACCCCCAAAAAAGTGGTTTGGGAAGCCTTATTGTGGTCTCTCCTTCCCCTCAATGGGTCTTACGGATAACAATAAAAACAGAATAATTAATTTAAATTAGGTTGATTAACAGGAAAACAAGAAAAAGGTGAAGGGAAAGTCTAGGGACTTTTTCCCAACAAGTTGGAAATTTTCAGGTGGTTACTTAAAAATGGAATAAATAAAACAGATGTTAATGGAATTAAATTAAAGGTTTGATACAAAACTACCTAAGGTTGGATGGGCCAAAGGGACGCACTATTGGTTCCCAACATTAAAGGGCCCCAAACAAGTCTGCTCTACTTACCCCAGTTTAAAAATATATATTTAAAGGGCTGGAAAGAATTACACTGAGATACTTGACCAACAATTACTTGGGGCAACAGGCCAATTAATCAGCTTAAAAGATTGACAAAAACGCCTGAATTCCTTGGAGCCCACTGGACCACCAGGGGAGTCCCTGTCTTGCAAATCTTGACAACAGAAATGTAAATACAGCCCACAGAAACCTGAGACTGAGCCTAATTAACTCAATCAGAAAGAACCTGAAACTAAGGAAGAAAAAAAGGAAAAAGTGGCCTTTTTAAACTCAAACAGGTGGAAGTCTCCCTCAGCCAAAATCTAATTCATAGCCTCCTTAAAGGTTTATCAAGGACAAATAGAAATCTTAAGTCTTTTCCATAAATAGTAAAGGCTTAGTAATCTGAGCAAGCAAATTTAATTCATTCCAAGTGTTATTTATAAACTAGTAAGTTTATATTGTAATAACTGATTCATAACTAAGGTTTTTTTTTTTTTGGCTGTCGCACACAGCATGTGGGAGCTTAATTCCGCAACCAGGGATCAAACCCGCGTCCCTTGCAGTGGAAGCTTGGAGTCTTAAACCACTGGACCAACAGGGAACTCCCAATAACTAAATTTTTTTTTTAACAAATACTATTTTATTCTTTACAAAATACATAGTGGTCTTAAGGGTACAGGTCACAAATTACAAACGGGAAAAGCACAGGGAAAAGTTGAGAAAAATGCGTTAAATGACAACAAGGTTGTGTTCACCTAGAGGGGTGGGATAGGGAGAGTGGGAGGGAGATGCAAGAGGGAGGAGATATGGGGATGTATGTGTATGTATAGCTGATTCACTTCGTTATACAGCAGAAACTAACACACCATTGTAAAGCAAATATACTCCAATAAAGATGTTTAAAAAATGACAACAAGGTACCCATTAATACGGAATCCATTTAGAATAAAACAGTTCTTTGTTAGACAAGGCCAAGAGGAGGTACCTTGCTGAGTAGAAAATGCCAGTTACCTAGAAATATACTTCTATCAAAAAGTAGAAAAGTGTTAGTAGTGTACCTATATTAAATCATAGCATATACAGGTCCAGTGTTCCACAGTACAGCCATTGGTTTTAGGCAGGAATCTGTGAGAAACTTGACTGCATATCTTGCTGGAAGAGGAAAGCCCCAGGACTGATTAACTTCCCTACCTTCCATAAAGCTTTGTTCAGGTGACTTTGGAATGTGGTGTCAAACACCCTATTCATTTCTGCCGCAAGTTCCCGCAGAACAGACACTGTGGACTCATCCCTGGCATTCAGAATCCGCACAAAGAATTTATTCCACAGTTCACCACCTTTTAGCTCAGAAATATTTTGGCTAAGTTTCCAGAGGGACCCATCCCAGAAGACCTGCAGGTGTTCCTTGAACAATAGTAAATGTGCTAAATCTGCTACACCAAACAGGGAGAAGAACAGTTAGCCGGGATCTTTTGTCCTTCCAGGGTCTGTACAGTCTGAAAGCCGCTGAGGTTCAAAACGTCTAGCTGTGCCCTAAGGTCAACACTGTAGGAAAAGTCCACTATCTTCAGAGCTTGATTGTTCTTATTACAATCATAGGGATCGTGGATTCTGTTTCTAAGAATCAGACTCCTTGGACTCAAGTCACCATGGACTATTTCTGCTTTGTGTAGTTTCTCCACCATTGTCAAGAGGTTATAAATAATCAACACTGTCATTTCATGGGTCATAAAGTCACTGTATTGAAGAAGATCCTGAAGGGTGAAGCAGTTTATATATTGGTGCCAAACGATACAGCCATCTTGGTATTGATACCAGCGACACAAATTGTCACACTCCTTATTTAAACGTTCCTTTAACTTGAAGTTGATATAAAAGTCCCATGGGACAGGTTGAGAAGATACCTTTATTATGGTTAACTCTGCAGAGTTTCGTGGCGTCACCCAGAATAATTTATGGTCTTCGCATAACGGGTATTCTTGTTTAATGCAGTAATCCTCATTGTCTAATTCAATTTCCTTCTCTATTTCCAAATTAGGCATTGGTCTATCTTCTACGAAAAACTCTGCAGAGGTACTCAGCTCTGGTTGGGATTTTAGCAGTTGTCTGTGGTACTGTGAACACCAGGGTGACTGAGTAGGGCTGTCTGTAGTCTCGCTAGTGAGCTCCAGTTTCTCAGGAATTTGAAGACATTTGATGGAGGAGGTGCTTGCAACTGAGGCAGAAGATCCGGAGAACCCAGAGAAGTGTGTGGCTTCACAGCTGTCTTCAATAATTGGGCCCCAAACTGCTGAACTCCACACTCCAGAGGCCCTCCTTTCCACATGCTGCCTCTCCCCTTCTGCGCAGTTCCTCCCAATAACTAAGTTTTAAAGTGAAGCTATGAGATCTCTAGTTTTGTCTGTTTATGTGTCTGTGTGTACATTATTATGAGATATTATTATGAGAAGTATGTAGTTCTAGAAATATCAAAATTGAAATTTAAAAAGCTCTATATAATTAACTTAAAAGTAAGGTGTTGCAAACTAAATATTTCTAAACATAGAAGACAGTGGTCAGAATGAATTTCAGGTTTATGTGATCTAAGAAATATTCAATATTAAATTAACATTTCATTTTTAAAAGTATGTTTTTATTGATGTATAGTTGATTTACAATGTATTAGTGTCAGGTGTATAGCAAAGTGGTTCAGTTTTATATATATACTTTTTTTCTTTTTCAGATTTTTTTCCTGTAAAGGAAAAGAAAGTATTGAGTATAGTTCTCTGTGCCATACGTAGGTCCTTGTTGGTTAACTGTTTTATATATAGTATAACATCTGGTATTAAAGCTAGCTTAAGCTCACTGACTTAATTTAATATAGACATGTCTTACTGTATTGTACCTAGGTTTACTAAAGGTTAATACATTCATGTCTTTTTTTTTTTTTTTTTTTTGGCTGTGTTGGGTCTTCGTTGCTGTGTGCGGGCCTTCTCTAGTTGCGGTGAGTGGGGGCTACTCTTCTTGGTGGTGTGCGGGCTTCTCATTGTGGTGGCTTCTCTTGTTGTGGAGCACGGGCTCTAGGCGCACGGTGTTTGGTAGTTGTGGCTCGTGGGCTCTAGAGCACAGGCTTAGTTGTGGCTCGTGGGCTCTAGAGTGCAGGCTCAGTAGTTGTGGCGCACGGGCTTAGTTGCTCCACGGCATGTGGGATCTTCCCGGACCAGGACTTGAACCCGTGTCCTCTGCATTGGCAGGTGGATTCTTAACCACTGTGCCACCAGGGAAGCCCAGCATTCATGTTATTTCTGTTACAGACTTTGTCAACAGCAACAACAGCAACAAATTAATGTGGTAGGATAATATTTTCATAAGTTATAAAATGAAGGTAAATGAGATAGGAGTTTTCAGGTGAACTCTTTTAGAAATAATTATATCTTGGGTATGTCTGTCTAAAATAGTTTCTCTAGATTTTTGGTAACTTGAGTTTTGCTAAGTTAAGTTAAATGATGGGAATTTATTGAATGTCCAGGTCGTTTCAAATGAGATAAAATGCTGAAACATTAATTGCTAAACAGGTCTAAAGTTAATCACTTTATTCGTCTTAGGAAAGGAAAAACTAAAGATGTCTGGGTTTATTACAAACATACCTTGTACCACATTGAGGAAAGAAATTATTTTATATGTTTCTAGAGGTTATGGGATACTCCAATCAGGGAATGCTGGTATGACAAACAGCTTATAATTACTTGCTGCTTGTTGGTTTGTGCTAGAGATTAAGTTTTTTTATGTTTCTTTTTTTTGCGGTACGCGGGCCTCTCACTGTTGTGGCCTCTCCGGTTGCGGAGCACAGGCTCCGGACGCTCAGGCTCAGCGGCCATGGCTTACAGGCCCAGCCACTCTGTGGCATGTGGGATCTTCCTGGACTGGGGCACGAACCCGTGTCCCCTGCATCGGCAGGCGGACTCTCAACCACTGTGCCACCAGGGAAGCCCAGAGATTAAGGTTTTTAACAGTTAAAATTGTAGTATGTAATTAGAACTACTAAAGATAATAAGGGAAATATTTCAGTATGCAAGGAAAGTAGGATGTGTGTTTTCAGCAAAAGAAGGTATGAGGAATGGAAGTACGTTTTGTTAAGGGGAAAGAATGATTTTGTCCTAGAGCTGGTTATTTCTGTATTAAAAAAAATAAGGGACAAATTAATATGAATACAGAAACTTGTAGAAGATTTGTAAAAAGGGAGCCCTGAAAAAGGAGTTTTATACATGGTCAGGCTCATATTAGATTAAATTTAATTTCGTAAATGGATTTTGTTATTAAAAGTAGACTGGGGCTTCCCTGGTGGCGCAGCGGTTGAGAGTCCGCCTGCCGATGCAGGGGACACGGGTTCCTGCCCCGGTCCGGGAGGATCCCACATGCCGTGGAGCGGCTGGACCCCCCGTGAGCCATGGCCGCTGAGCCTGCGCGTCCGGAGCCTGTGCTCCGCAACAGGAGAGGTCACAACAGTGAGAGGCCTGCGCACTGCAAAAAAAAAAAAAAGAAAGAAAAAAAAAAAAGACTGGTGCAAGACTGGATTTGGTTCTCTCTTTTAAGAGAATAAAGTTTTCTTGAAATACTGCTTTTGGTAACAGATTTTGTGAGCTTTTTTACCTTTAAGTGATCTTTTTTTTTTTTTTTTTGAAATTTTTTGTCACTTTGGTTAAGTGAGTGTTGTTTCACAGTGACCTGTGATCCTATTTGACCAAGTGTTAATATTTCTGACAAATATCCCAAATATCAAATTCTAACAAAAGTTCTTTTGACCTCTGGTTACCTCTGGGATGCTTCAAAGGGACCCTAAGACATCTCAGAGAGGATTATTAAACTAATTAGGCCTATTTGGTATGTTAAATTACTTGAGAAACATTGTCAAATGATTGGAGATGAGCCTTAGTTATATGGCATGGATAAATGTTATAGATATTCCAAAATTTATGTGAAATTCCTAAAATTCTGATATGCTCTGGTATAGTGTTATCAGTCATAATTCTAGTTATTATCTTAAAATGTTACATGTCATAGAAATATCCAAGTTTCTTGCCAGTTGCCTTGTAATCAGATCTTTAACCATGCCATTTAAGTCTTGTCATTTATAGACAATCATTGTTTTACTCTGAAGCTTTTATAAAATGGAAATCTTCAAGAAAATTCATAAAAAGGATTTCTGACAAATATAAGTTTCTGATAACTTTTGGATCATACCACTGAACTAGGTAACAAATTGCAAAACTAATGGAAAACCTGAACACTTCATCCAGATCATCAGAAATTAATTACATGGGACTGAATGAACTGATAAACGTGATTTATAATTTTATGACTTTTTCTGTAATATCCTGGCTTTTAATCTTTGTTTTCTAGAAAAACCTTTCCTCTTATGCTATGACCTACAAAAAGTTGATAAAGTATACCTTTATAAACAAAGATGAATCATTTATCTTCTTCACTCTACCTAGTCCTTACAGAATTTGGCTTCTCCAGCTGGGTCTCCTGTGGACTTGATGGTTTATTACAACCAAATTACAGCTAGTTATACTAATCATTGTTTTAATTTGTTCTCTTTGTTTCCAGATTGTTTATGCTTTGTGTTTCTCTCTGCTGTACTATGACCTTATTAATGTTACTAGCTTTATTACGTATCCCATCTAGTTTATAAGATTGTCTCTTGCATTACCCAGTGTGTAACCAGGTCTCCAACAAAGTTAATGATGGCTAAACATCTTGAGGAAATAGATCAATAATTGTAACAGTGTGATTCTAGATATGAGAAGAAGCAACAAGGGAAAACATTTCCTGGATCATAATAGACTAGTAAGACAGGTGATCCAGAGGATTTTACATTATCGACAGGGCCTAATCCAAAAAGAGTTAACACATCGAGTAGGCTATCAACAGAATCTTTGCCTGATCTAGGAATGAGCCTTCCTAGCACCATGGGACAAAATTGGTCATGAAATGTCTCCCAAATGTTGGTCAAATTTTATTACTAAGGGGAAGCACTGTGGGTGAAAAATGTTGCCTGCCGTATCAACAAAGGATGCTGCAGCCATCACGCCATCAGCCACTACAAGCGCCCCTGACGGTGAGCCCTGAGGGAACTCGAGGAGAGACAAGCGGGCTGCCACTGCCAAGCCCTCAGCCACTGCAGCCACCCGAAGGGCGCACCCTGAGGGGACTCAGGGAGGGAAAGAGCAGGATACTGGCCCTGGACAGCTAAGGTACATAGCAAAGAAATGATTTCAATAAGCTCAGACTCTTGCATCTTCTCATACATAGAAAAGTGTTAAATTCGTTAACTTGAGATGTTTGGTTTTCTTTAGTTAACAGTCATCTTTTGATGTTCTGACTACCTGGTTTTTGCTGCAGAACTCCTGTATATCCTGTAAAGGCTGCTCCCTTACTTCTTTGGAGTGGCCTCTCAGAACTGTCTTGAGAAGCTGCCTCCCAGGCTTGAGTGCTCAGAAAGTCCACCAAATAAAACATAATTCTCAGCTTTTAGGTTGTGCATCTTTCAGTCGATGTAACTCTGAGATCTGGAGGGTGTGA
The DNA here is from genome assembly GCF_039906515.1 of Pseudorca crassidens. NCBI lineage: Eukaryota > Metazoa > Chordata > Mammalia > Artiodactyla > Delphinidae > Pseudorca > Pseudorca crassidens. The sequence goes on from NC_090305.1 coordinate 32,946,169, forward strand.
CTGTGTCCTGCTTAGACTAGGACCCTGGATACTGGCCACTGCTGTTTCTCTTGTGCATTCACCACCACCTGTCAGCTGGACTTAAGCTCCTTGGAGCATCACTGTGGTGGTGGTGGTGGTTTTTTAATTTATTTATTTATTATTTTTGGCTGCATTGGGTCTTCATTGCTGCGCGTGGGCTTTCTCTAGTTGTGGTGAGCGGGGGCTACTCTTTGTTGCCGTGCGCGGGCTTCTCATTGCAGTGGCTTCTTGTTGTAGAGCACGGGCTCTAGGCACGAGGGCTTCAGTAGGTGTGGCTCGCGGGCTCTAGAGCACAGGCTCAGTAGTCGTGGCACACGGGCTTAGTTGCTCCGCGGTATGTGGGATCTTCCCAGGCAAGGGCTCGAACCTGTTTCCTCTGCGTTGGCAGGTGGATTCTTAGCCACTGCGCCATCAGGGAAGCCCCGCTGTGGTTGTTTTGTATTTGTATCTCTAGACAGTGAGCCTCAATTAAAAAAAAGAAAAAAAAATGTAATCCTGTTTCAGTCCTTATATGTAATTGAAACAAATCTCATACTTTACTACTTGCAGTGCATAGATGTGTTTTTATTTTTAAACTGCTACTTAGGACACACTAAACGGTTCTGACCAACTGGGAACGATTTCTTAGGAGTGTAGAAATTAGTGTTTATCTCCCAATTCAGCTTATTCTGGTGGTTGTGGAAGTGAATTTGGGATCCAAGTGGCATTTTTATTTCAGACAGCCATTCTCCAGATAGGCAGTGAAAAACAAGGCTTGATGAAAAAACTTGGCCCCAGAATGACAACGAATGAAATCTCAAAGCATAAAAAAGAGCCAGTCAACAACAACCCCTAGAACCTCAGGCTCTAAGAACCAGCTGGGTCAGGCAAGGGGCTAGAGGCTCTAGAGCCAAGGAAAAGCTTTAACTACCTTGTAAAGTCAGTCTCTTTAAATCAGCCGCATGACTCACTGCACCTACTATTGTTTCCTGAAACTAGGTCTTTTGTTCTCCCTACACCTAGAACATATCAGGTATTTATGCTGACTGTCGTGATCCCACATTAGCACACACTAATAAGACTAATTTTCCCCAGAAAAAAGGATAGTCCCATAACTTGTTCAGGGAATGGTATATAACATGGTACACAGTACAGAAGAGCATAATTTTTAAAACTTCCTTTACATAGATTTCTAAGTTAAAAACTGTTGTTTTGCTTAATACTCTTAACCATGGGAGGCAGACAGGCTAGGCTATATTAGCCTCATTTTATAGGCAAGAGTGGAAACATTTCCATATTTAGTATACAACAGATCTGGGATATAAACCCTGGGGCTTCCACACTCAACTGCTCTTTTCCCGTGACTTTTTTTTTTTTTTTGCAGTTCGCGAGCCTCTCACTGCTGTGGCCTCTCCCGTTGCGGAGCACAGGCTCCGGACGCGCAGGCTCAGCGGCCATGGCTCACGGGCCCAGCCGCTCCGCGGCATGTGGGATCTTCCCGGACCGGGGCACAAACCAGTGTCCCCTGCATCGGCAGGCGGACTCTCAACCACTGCACCACCAGGGAAGCCCTCCCGTGACTTTTTGATACATCATTTTAAAGTAATCTGACTTCACAGTGCTTTACAGTATAAGAGTAACATCTATAACATCTCATCCTGGCAGGTTCACTCTTGAGCCAGTTAACTGTGAAATAAAATTCATATTTTATGGAAAGAGAAGAAAAATTTAAACAATCTTCTCTGCCTTTTGGCCTCCTCTCTCCCACCACTGTGCATTGTGTATCTTGTATTATGCATTGACCAAACCTTTACCATCGGCGGAAATTTCTACTCAACCATAAAGAGCAACATTCTCCTAAGACAGTTCCTTAAAGGTAACATTCCTTCTTGATAAGGGGTCACATGGTGCTCAGATGTGGATTATGTAAATTGTCAATAATATGTCATTTGTTGTACAGCCCTCCTCTGTCTCAAAAAGCATATATAACTGTATCTTGACTTCTAATGGGCGGAACAATTCTCAGGGCTTTGTGAGATGCTCTTCCTGGGTTATAATCCTCAAATTTGGCTCGAATAAAATTTTCCATTTCTTTTTTAGATCGACTGATTAAAATTTTTCATCGACATATGCTTGGTGTAGTCAGCAGGATATCAGAGACTCCTGCCAGAGGCTACCGGGAGTCTATGCAGAACAAGTGCTTGGTGCCAGCGTGGGCCCATTGAGCCCCACCTGCTTCTCAGCACTCCCCAGGTGTTTTTGGTGGGTTCTCCTGATATTTGGATCTCATTGTTGGGTGTTGATCCTAAAAGTTTTATTTGAGCTGGTTTTCACTTAAGACTTAGAGTCTTAAGGGGCACTGGTGCATTTCCTAGGCACCTAGGGCGTCTGGGCAAGAGGCCCAGGGAAACATGTGGCTGGGGTTTTGTTAAATTTGGCTTAAAAAAAAAAAGAGTTGATATATGGTCTGAACAAAACTTTTGCTAGTGAAATCAGAGACTGAATTATTCAGCGCCAAAGAATAAAGGGACATTTTGCTCCTTCCAGCCACAAGCCATCCTCAGATGACTGAGGATCTCTGGGAAGTGTCTGAGGATCAATTTTCATGATGTGTAGCGGTCCCATAGGGAAACCCCATTACAGTCATTAAGTAAGTACTGCTCATCCAGGCGGCGTGACAGAGGCTGATCACCTAGTGTTCCGAGCACCCAAGATGGTTTTAGGCTGTCATTGGGAGAAACTGAGCCACCTAAAAGAAGTCGAACCAGGGAATTCCCTGGTGGTCCAGTGGTTAGGACTCTGTGCTCTCACTGCCAGAGGCCCAGGTTCAATCCCTGCTCAGGGAACTAAGATCCAGCAAGCCACATGGTGCAGCCAGAAAAAAAAGGTTAGTATCTGCAGATTTTGGTAACTTGAAACTAAACCAAGGTAAATTATGAGAATTCATTCACTATCTGGGTCATTTCAAGCAGGATAAAATTCTGGAACATTAATTGCTGGGGAGGTCTACGTTCTTAGAAGAGGAAAACTAAACCATAAGCATAAGTTTGTCAATCAGGAAATGCTGATATGACAAACACCATTTTTATTTATTTATTTTGGCTGCGCCATGTGCGGCATGCAGGATCTAGTTCCCTGACCAGGATTGAACTCGTGCCCCCTGCAGTGGAAGCTTGGAGTCCTAACCACTGGACCACCAGGGAATTCCAGAGAAAAATTAAGGTTTTAAGGTTAAGAATTATAAGGGAAACATTTCAGTATGCAAGGAAGTAGGATGTGTGTTTTCAGCAAAGAAGGTATGAGGATTGAAAATGCATTTTGTTAAAGGAAAAAAGGTTTTAAAAAAAAAAAAAGGTTTTGTCCTAGAGCTGCTGTTTCTGAATAGATACAGAAAGTTGTGGAAAGTTTGTGGAAAAGGAACACTGAGAGTTTTGTGCATGGTCAAAATTGGCTGAGATAAGATTGAACTTAATTAAGGAAATTTTTTTTTTTTTGCGGTACGCGGGCCTCTCACTGTTGTGGCCTCTCCCGTTGCGGAGCACAGGCTCGGCGGCCATGGCTCAGCGGCCATGGCTCACGGGCCCAGCCGCTCCGCGGCACGTGGGATCTTCCCGGACCGGGGCACGAACCTGTGTCCCCTGCATCGGCAGGCGGACTCTCAACCACTGCGCCACCGGGGAAGCCCAAGGAAATGTTTTAAAGGTAAAGTAGTATAAAACCTGAATTTGGTCCTCTAAGAGGACAAAGTTTTCTTAAAATATTGAACTGCTTTTGGTAATACATTGTGAGTTTCTTTGTGTTTAAGTGATCTGTATTTGCCATTGAGATATTTTAAGTTTTTTATTTTTTTGGCCATGCTTTTGGCTCATGGGATTTTAGTTCCCCGACCAGGGATCGAACCTGGGGCCCTGGCAGTGTGCGCACTGAGTCTTGATCACTGAACCACCAGGAAATTCCCTGCTATTGAGAACTTTTATCGTCACGCTGGTTAAGTGAATTGGTATTGTTTCACAGTGACCTGTGATTCTATTGGACCAAATGTTTTAAAACTTTTTTTTTTTCGGTACGCGGGCCTGTCACTGTTGTGGCCTCTCCCGTTGCAGAGCACAGGCTCCGGACGCGCAGGCTCAGCGGCCATGGCTCACGGGCCCAGCGGCTCCGCGGCACGTGGGATCCTCCCAGACCGGGGCACGAACCCGTGTCCCCAGCATCGGCAGGCGGACTCTCAACCACTGCGCCACCAGGGAAGCCCATAACTTTTTGATATTTTTGACAAACTTTCCTAAGATCAAATACTAAATGAAGGTCATTTGACCTCTAACTTTGAGGTTTTCCAAAGGGTCCCTGGAGCACCTCAAAATATTTGTTTTCTCTCCATCTCAGAGAGAGGAATATTTGGTATGTTAAATGGGGAGCAGTTAAATAGATGGTGATAAAACTTTAGTTTATGTCATATGTGTAAACATTATTAATATATACATTCTAGAAATTAAGTGGAACTCCCAAAATTCTGGTATGTCCTGGTAAGTGATATCAGTCATAATTTTAGTGTATGTCACAGCAGTAACCAAGTTTCTTTTCAATTGCATTGTAATCAAGTTCTTTAACCTTGACTCTTAAAGTCTTTTGTCATTTATAGCTAGCTATATGGTCAGTTAACCAGATATTTGGTAGAAATGAGGTTAACTTTAGAAAGAAAAAGATTATGTTTCAGTGAATATTCTAGTTTTGTTAATTCAGGCATTTACTGGCTAAGACTCACTTCTCAGATAGCTCCTTGCAAAGTTTAATTAAAAGGACACTGTTTCTGAAGGCTATCACAGTACTCTAACTTTGGATGAAGATCAGATCCACCGTGACCTGCAACCAGGACATTATTCATATTGGAAAAGACATCAGGTAAAGGACTCCTTGGGCTTCCCTGGTGACGCAGTGGTTGAGAGTCCGCCTGCCAATGCAGGGGACACGGGTTCGTGCCCCGGTCTGGGAAGATCCCACATGCCGCGGAGCGGCTGGGCCCGTGAACCGTGGCCGCTGAGCCTGCTTGTTGGGAGCCTGTGCTCCGCAACGGGAGAGGCCACAACGGTGAGAGGCCCGCGTACCGCAAAAAAAAAAAAAAAAAAAGACTCCTTGCAGCCGTGTTGGAAGGGACCATATCAGGCCTCTCCTGAATGAACTGAAACTCGCTTTTGTTCTTTTTAATACATTTACTTATTTATTTTTGGCTGCGTTGGGTCTTCGTTGCTACACGCGGGCGTTCTCTAGCTGTGGCGAGTGCCACAGCTAGAGCGGTGCGCCGGCTTCTCATTGCGATGGCTTCTCTTGTTGCAGAGCACGGGCTCTAGAGCACAGGCTCAGTAGTTGTGATGCATGGGCTTAGTTGCTCCATGGCATGTGGGATCTTCCTGGACCGGGGCTCGAGCCCGAGTCCCCAGTTTTGGCAGGCGGATTCTTAACCACTGCACCACCAGAGAAGCCCTGGCAGGTAGATTATTAACCATTGCATCACCAGGAAGCCCAGTGAGACCCCCTTTGACCAGCTAATTAATGCTGCCTGTTCTGGCCATAAATAATCCTTTATATTAGATGTTGAGTATCAGGTAGCTCCTAACGGGAACCAGTGGATTTATGGAACAAGTTTATGACCTTGGCTGTCCCCAGTAGGGAGATTCACAATTGGTTTCCCTTGGTCACTTACTTACAGGCAGCCTTGGAAATAGTTCCTGCCAAGCTGTCAGTCTGCCTTTAGTGCAGGCACACTGGTTTCTATCAGTTTTCCAATGGTACTACCATTTGGCCGTGATATTTAATTCACCTCATGACCCATGAGGAGTCAAACTTTTGCTCTGAACAACCCTCTCTCCCAGTTTAGAGGAAGTATTGATACTACGAAAATGGTTTGGTCCAGAATTTTGGCTGGAACTTTTGCTAATAACATTGTTCCTCCTCCTACCAATTTAAATGAGTTTGTGGAACTTACAAGGTGATAGTTTCTTGCCTTTCACACTGTGTCATTTGCTCCTACTAAGATAATGATGTTTGAATGACTTGGAACTATAGGTCACATCTATAGTTTTCTATAAAATTATGGACATACACAATGTACATGCAAGGAAAACTGGCTTAAGTACCTTTTTGGACAACTTGGAATTGGCTGTCAATCCTTGACAAATATTCTGCCAGTATAACCCTCTAAAAGAGAGAACCGGGCTACTAGGAGCCGGCATCAAGGGACATGATAGACACTGAGGCGGGCAAGCAGCCCCCTAGCTTTGAGGGACCAAACATTTGGTCACCTAATGCTTTCTGTCAAAAGATTAATGATCAACAGGGGCAAACTGTAAGATACACATTTTATGGCAAGACAAGAAAAATTTAAACAACAAATCTGTGCCCTTTGGCCTCCTCTCTCCCACCACTGTGTGCTGTGTTGTCTGCATTATGCATTGACCAAACCTTCCCCATCAGCAGAAATTTCCACTCAACCATAAAGAGAAACGTTCTCCTAAGACAACAATTTCTTAAGGGTAAAATTCCTTCTTGATAAGGGGTCACATGGTGCTCAAGTCTGGATTATGTAAATTGTCAATTATATGTCATTTGATGTACAACCCTCCTCTGTCTCAAAAAGCTTATACAACTGTGTCTTGACTTCTAATGGGCAGAACAGTTCTCAGGGCTTTGTGAGATGCTCCTCGTGGGTTATAATCCTCAAATTTGGCTCGAATAAAATTTTCTGTTTCTTTTTTAGATCAACTGATTAAAGGCACAGGGGCTCAGCAATCTACCATGTTAATAGGAAACACCCACTGGCTTGAAGGGAAAAAAGCCACCTTGGTAAGCCTTGGTCTTCCACAGGGCACAGAACCAGAGGACACTAGCAAGGTCAGAGCCCAAGTGACCAATCCTGGTAGGGCAGGACTTCTTCACATAAGATGCCTGGGTCCCTGAGAAAGATCTACCAACACCCTACACTTCCAAGAAAAAAACTGGAGTGTATGCATGTTTGTTTTCCTGGGGAAAGGGTCCTTCCCTTCGCATAGATCCAAGAGTCGGTTAAAATCCTGAGCTAGAGCAAAGCACTAAGCCAGCTGCAAAGATGATAATAAGGAAGCTACCAGATACACCCAGAGCCAGACAGTCGGAGAGCTCACTAAGCCGTCACGGAAGTTAGAACACAGACTCACAGCAGACAACAGGGCATTGTTTTTGTGCGCTTCTTTCTAATTGTATTTCAAGTTCTTTCTAAAACAAGGCCCTTGGATACCCCAGGTTCAATATGCCCCTGGGCCTGGTCCACTGCTGTCTTGTATTCATATGTGGGTATTTGTTCGTTCACCAACATTAAATCCCAGGATAGGTGTGATAAAACTGGACTCCCTCCTCCATGGCACAAGTCCTTTGCTGGTTTGAGGTGGACGGCGGTCTTCGCAGAAAACACACAGGAACTTTTTCTTGGAACTGAAGTGGGATGAAAAGTGCCTGCCCTGAACATCACCATCTTTTCCCTGACCCTTCCCCTCCAGTTTCTGAAGATACAGCAGAAAATAATCTTGCTTGAAGATACTGGGTAACAATTCCATAAAACAAAAACACATGCTTCCAATGCACTGTGCTTTCAGATGTGCTGAGGAAGAAAAACACAATTTCATTAATTCAAATGCAACTTGGCACCTAAGAGTAATCACAATAAAGAGCAATTTCAAAGAATTAACATTCCTTCAGCAAGTGATGATTTAGATCTTCAGGTCCTTTTTGAAATTAGTTTTCAATATTATTCTCTCTCCACCTCCAGCTAAATGACCACAGCAACACAGAAGGTTTTCTGGTTAGTCAGTGTTTTCTATCCTGTAACTCTTGGGGTACACAAAACCCCATGCCCTAGCCAGGCATTCACTGTTCCAAGTATCTCCATCCATTAGACTTGGGAATACCAGCCCCCCTACCCCGAGTTATTCTCATACATTCGTAAATGCAAAAAGATCTTTTAAGAGGCAAGGCATAGCCCATCCAAAGTCAGCCCAAGGGCAGTTTTCAGCCCTGCCTTACCTGGGTTTAGTTCAGCTGCCGGATGAGCTGATTGATGCGTTCACCTCGATAGCCAGGTGAGCCCACTTCCTTGAGGAAGCCCACTCTATTCTTGGTAGCGTGACGGGCTACTGAGAGTTGGAAAGGGCGCAAGAATCCTGAGATCACCTGAAAATTCTTCCCCGGAAAGGCAATTTCGTGAATGAGGTCTTCCAAGCAAATGACACCAAACTTCCCTAAGAAACATAAAGTTCAGATTCCTTTATTCATATTCCCAGCACACACAGTGAGGCTCTTATATGCCAGAGCTCGGCACTCTGGCAGGTTCTTGGGACTCTTTCTGCTCCAACTCCTAAGGTGTTCACTTACCCAGGTGCTCCTCAATCACCGTGTTGTCTGTCAAAGGGATGATTTTATTCTTGACCTTGGCTTGTCCACGTTTCAAGATGAGTTCCCGAACTGACTTCAAATTTGGAAATCTATGTGTGGCAGAGTAAAATACAACCTCAGCCACCTCCCCACGGCCACCAGGCACTCTGTATTAACTGGCCACACAGTCCAGCAGCCTGGCTAAGGATTCTACCAACCCCCCTCCCCAACGTGTCCTGCAACATGCTGCAGCTGGGATGCCTGGAAATTCACCTGAAGGAGGTGAAAAACCCAAGCAGCCCTATGTAATTAGAAATTAAAATTTATGCATACAAACGCTCACCAAATAAAGATTTAGTTTCCAGGCAAAAATACGTCCTGGCTTATCGTCTAGGACTTTGGCCTTAAGTGACCCTATTCAAGAGTTTGAAATGAAATCCAAGGCTTTTTTGGGTTTTACTGTTTGAAGGAATACTACCTAGCTCTGCTTCAAGATTCCAAGAATTAATCTGTCCTCTACTCGTCTTATTCAGCCTTAGCCTACAGCTGACCAAGCCCTGCCACAGCCCTGTTCAGACCATTATCAGCCGCTCTGGGAACCCCCGCTCTACCCGCCCCGTGTTCTGAGACTCTCAAGGCTGGCAGCTGATTCCTGGTGACTGTGGTCGCAGCAAAACGTCCCCTGGACACGGCAACATGAGCACTGGAGGACAGCACCCTGTGCCTCCCAATGTTCTCAACCTTCTCAAACATGTGAATTCACACAAAAATCCATACTCACCCCCAGGTCACATAAGGTTCCACTATACGAAGCGTTTTTATGGTCCGAGGAGTTACTTGCATAAAGACACCACTGAAAATCTTACTCAGGCGAAGTCTTGCGATGGTCCTCTGCACCAGTAAACTCACCCCATTAATCCTGAAATGAACACCAGAGCAAGTCAGGCTCTGTCCAGCAAGCACCCATGAAATGTCTGCCACTACTGGGCACCCAGAGGGTAGGACACAGACTGTGACTTACAAAGTGCAACTGAATGGGAAGCAGCTATGTAAACAGGTCATTTCCATGCTATGTGGAGCAATACCCGAGGTGCTAAGGGAACAGAAATGATCCCTGAATTTGTGTGTGTGTGGGGTTGAACACATCAAGCTAAGGAAGCCAGGCTTGCTTCTGTGAGCATTAAAAGCTATGGAAGATTTTAAGGACTTCCCTGGTGGTCCAGTGGTTAGGACTCCAAGCTCTCACTGCCGAGGGTCTGGGTTCAGTCCTGGTCAGGGAACTAAGATCCTACAAACCACACAGCAGGGCCAAAAAAAAAAAAACCCAGAAAAAACCAAACTATGGAAGATTTTAAATAAAGGAGACATGATCAGATTTGTTTGGCCATCACTGAGGGAGCATATAAAACAAAATAGTGCATGACACCAGAGTCCGGGAAACCCAGCTAGAAAGCTGATGTGATAGTCCAGGAAAGAGATTATGGCAGTGGTAGGAGACTCATACATATTTAAAACCCACGGGTGACTGGGTAGGGAAACAGAGGCAGAGCTGTATGTGCTGATAGGAATAAGTAAGGTATCACTAAACGTGGAAAAAGCTTTCTGTACTCTCCCCAGCACTGAACATGCTCCATCCACTCGACCCTGGTTCAGTTCCTAGAAGATGCCTTGATCCCCCACTTCAGGACTTTTTCCATCTGTGCCTGGAAAGCCTTCTCCCAACCCTTTCATGTTTGTAGGTCTCACCTTCAAGTTCCTGCTTCCCAGTGTCCCAAACCATGACACACCACACCGAGGGCCCCTTGTCCCCACATCCAGCACTTTACCCTCAAAGCAGTCAGTGTATTCTCATGTCTGTTTGCTTAAGCTCAGTCTCCCTAATCTTGAAGACAAAATCTATGTTTTGCTCAACCCTGAATTCCTAGCATAACTTGCATTAATGGCTTAAGGCCTACTATCTCATGTCTCTAAAAAGGGCCTAAAGCTGAACCAATAGTTTGCCCTAGCCTCATGAAATCCAGCAAGTTCCCTACCTTTCGATGCGTAAAACAAAGGCCAAGGAATGTTTATCTGGCACTTCCAAGCCATGAGGTTTCACTTCTAGTCGTCTGAGTCGCACCTTGTCACGTAGTTGCCGCCAGGAATCATGTAGGAACCATTCTAGTCGCTTAAACTTGATCTCTTTTCCTTTCCTCTGCTACAGAGAAGGCAAACCATCACCGTTTTATGCCTCTGGTCATCTTTACTTCCACAACAGTAATTCATTAGTCACTACTGATAAAGCTTATTTCCCCCTATGTTCTGGAAAGGGGCGCAGACAAACATTCTCTATTCCTATATAGTGGGAAAACCAAAATACCCGAGTGAAGGTGATGTTGAGAAAACTTGGGAACTTATTGGGAAAAGTCCCTGCTAAATAAACAAAAACCCAATTAATTTACGTGCTGTCAGCCAATGTTTACCAGCAAGTGTTTATGGAACCTAACACTATGTTAGGCATCATAAAGCTCACACTTCTTTTGTTACCTGCCTCCAAAATACGTATTTCTCCAAAAACATTTAGCAAATAGCAAAAATCGTTTGGTATATTAAAAAAGTTTTCTTTCAGGTACACAAGCATGTTTGGTCTCTCAAGTCACTTGGTATGAACCTGGAACTCTCCATTCACTTTTTCCTTAACAACTTTATGCCAGTATTTTGTTCGCTGAAAGTGATACATATTTGCTAAGCAAAGACAAGAACCCTATACCTTGCATAATCCAACCGATGGGAGAAGAGACTGTCAGTACCAAATCTAGTTCAACACATGCTGGATAAAACTCATCAAATACAAATTCTAATTCCCTCCACCTGGTTCTCCACCATTACCTCCTTCCTTTGCAAAAGCGCCTGCTTTGCCTGGGTGGCTTTCAGGGCCTGATAAGCCTTCCTCTTTTTCAGGAGATTTTCTGGAACCAAAGGGATCTTTTTTCTTGGCCTGACACAGAAAATGGAGACATACGATAGTATTAAGTAAACAAATCTTCAGTGGATTTCCGAAACATATCCTGGGCTTCGGGAAACATTACTGTCTTCAAATTACTAAGGACTGAGGCGCCTCTTAAATCTGTGGTTTCTGGCTCCAGTCTTCAAAATGGACCTCTCACATTCCCTCGTCTCCAAAACCTTTTCAAAAGTCATGAGCCCCTTAACCACTGGTCCTCATATACGTCAACAGAGCTTTTAGTGCCACAGCTTTACAGACACCATCAGCGATGAGATTCGGCCCCGTGGGGCTGGGACGGGTGCAGACCCATCTGTAGGGGTAACACTTAAGCCAGGCTGGAGTAACCCACTCTCCAGCCCCGCTGCCTAAAAGTCAATCCTCTCCCCTTGAGGTAACCCGAACTCGACCGCAGCCCCCTCCGCCCGCCCACCCACCCAACCCCTACGGCTCCTTACTCCTCCCTCTGTAATCTGGAACCTTTCCTATTCTCTCCCTTCAGTCCACAATTATCCTTATTTTCCGCCACCGAGAAATAAACACTGTGGATGGCACCGGATGCTCGAGACGCCAAGCCAGCGGCTCACAACCCCCAAAACTTACTCTTCCTCCGCCATCTTTCCAACTCTGCGGCTATTGCTCATGCGCAGCCCCACCGCGTGGGGAAGAGAGAAACTTCTCTGTTTACTCGACCATAGAGACGTCTACTCTAGCCCATGGAGGGGCGGTCCGGGCCGTTTTAGCGGCAGTGAACAGCTGAGGTTTTGCTAATCCCGATTCCCGCCAAAAGTTGCACAAAGCTTCCTTCGCACCGCTTCGAAGCTTTTTAGAGTCGTGTTATCTTCAAAACACAGCCTTTTTTATTCCAGCTGTACTCTCATAATGCTGGAGGCCACAGTGTAAACAAACAACGAAACGCTTCCCACAATGCACCGACTTCCGGTGGGGGGTGGGAGCTGCTCCTCCAATTTCCGCTCGCTGGGCTGCACGTTTCCTTTTCTGGGTGGGGAGAGCTGGGGCTATGGTTTTGCCTCTCACGTGTGGGTGGAGCTGTGTATGGACTACCTAGGACGGTGAAAAAAGGCAACTCTGATTCTGTCGGCCTGGCTCCGTCAGTGGGTCCCTGAGCAAGTTCTTTAATCCCTCTGTCCCTTAGTTTCCTTTACCCATTAAATTGACATAATGATGGATCTTGCTATAGCCTTAGGCGAGTTATATGAGCTACTCCATATAAAGCGTTTAGCACAAAGTCTGGCAGTAAGCAGTTAACACTTTGTTAATTATTATTGAACCGAAAACTAGAAATTCCAACTTACCAAGTCAGGACCTTCCCTCATATAGTTCTTAACCACCTGCCATATGCTTCCTTCTTTCCCGGTCTTCATAAAACAATGAAAAGTCCCCTCCTGTGTTTTTCTGAAACCTCTAGAGCAGGCGCGTCTCAAGCATTAATGTGCATAGGAGTAACCTGAGGATCTTGTTAAAACGCACATTTTTTATTCAGGAGGGGGCGGGGGTCGCTATTCTGCACTTTAAACATGCTTCAAAGTGATGGGGATACTTCACGTCTGTGACCAGCAGAGTTCTTGAGTAGGCTCTATCCTTCTGAATTCCTTCAGCAAGTTGTTATATTTTTAACATTTCTTCGCCATGATACTAGGAGAGCAGAGATCATGCCTGCCTTGCTCATCACTGATCCTAAGAGTCTAGCACAGGTTTTTCAGTCTCGGCACTATTGGCATTTGGGGCGAGACAATTCTTTGTAACGGAGGCTGTCCTGTGCATTGTAGGATGTTTAGCAGCATCCCAAGCTTCTACCCACTGCATGCCAGTAGCATCCCCACCCCAGTGGTGACAACAAAACTGTTTCCAGGCATTGCCAAATGTCTAGCACAGTATGTATATTTCTCTTAAGGTCTAAGGCAATGTCATATTTTGACAGTGCTTACAGGCATATCCACAGACTTTATCCTGTATTGTTTGGCTTGTTTTTCCTGATTAGACTGGCTTCTCTGGAGGCTGAGAAGTTGTCACATACTTCTCTGAATCTTCTACAGCACCTCTGACAACAATGGGCACCTGCAGGGGCTTGTTAACCATCTTAAGCGCAAGGCATCGTATTGGTATGTGCTATGTAATTAGTTCAACCAGAAAGACAGTACCTTGCGCAGAGCGCAGTAGCTGATGAATAAACGTCAAAGGTCTACATAGTCTTCAGAGTCACAGGCTATGGCGTGAGCCTCATTTTTACTCGCTCTTTCAGCACCTCACCATGTGTCTTACTTTGTGGAAAGGCAAAAACAGAAAGGTTGGCAAACTGTAAAGTGTCCATTAAATAGTAAACAAGAAACAAAAAAAGTAAACATTTTGTAACTTCCCTGTCTACAGATAAAAGGTAGGTTCTGTGCTACTGAAGGTATTTCAGAGGTATTAACAATACAATACTCCTGGCTGAAAGACTCGGAGGCGGGGATTCAGGAAAGGCTTTCCAGTGCCAGCAGATGGTGCTAGAAGAGCACTTATTCTCAGTGTGGAAGCCATCGTTCCACCAGACTGATCCAAAGAAAAAAGAGACAGAGTCCTCCTGAACCCAAACATGTTCACTAACTGAAAACATGCTTACTGATCATTGAGCATATGCCCTGGGCCCTGGGCAAGACATGAGATTTTTAACTGACATTCCTGAATGAGGATGGGGCAGGGCCATTTACAGCCTCAAGAATCTTATTCTTTTTAGCCTGTCCTCATAGGCCTCTGTTCTCTTTTTTCTTGACCATTTCAGTTGTCCATCATTAGGGAATAGTTAAAAAATGTATGGAAGACCATGCAATTATACGGAGTGAGGTAGGTCTTTGTGTCCCGAAATCTCGATGGGGAGTATTTTTTATTTTTTTGCCCACCGACATCCATCCATTTCTCTTTTGGACTGATCGCTCCCTCATTGAATAGTCTTTGGAGGGTGGGGTATCTAATCCAAACACACTTGCCCTCCCAGTACATAAACTGAAGGGGTCTTTGGAAAATCTTTTCAACTCCTCCCACTTCTCCATAAGACCCTCTCTTCCAGGTTTTGAATCTTCAGCAGAGTGATGTTGGAAGAAGAGGAGGAGACTTCGGTTTTGTTTTTTTTTTTGTGGTATGCGGGCCTCTCACTGTTGTGGCCTCTCCCGTTGCAGAGCACAGGCTCCGGACGCGCAGACTCAGCGGCCATGTCTCACGGGCCCAGCAGCTCCGTGGCACGTGGGATCTTCCCGGACTGGGGCACGAACCCGTGTCCCCTGCATCGGCAGGCGGACCCTCAACTACTGCGCCACCAGGGAAGCCCAAAGGAGGAGACTTTTAAGGATTTCCACCTACTAAGACCTCTTGCAGTTTTCTTATTCCTATCTTTCTCAAGCCCTTTTTTTTTTTTTTTTAATATTTATTTATTTAGGCTGTGCTGGGTCTTAGATGTGGCACGCAGGATCTTTGTTGTGGCATGTGGGATCTTTAGTTGCAGCATGCATGCAGGATCTAGTTCCCCAACCAGGGATCAAACCCGGGTACCCTGCATTGGGAGCTTGGACTCTTACCCACTGGACCACCAGGGAAGTCCCTCTCAAGCCTTTAAGTTCTTCAATCTTCCCTTTAATTTTTATCCTTCCTATAAAACTCCTTTATGCTGGTTAACCAAGCAGACTGGTCTCTGATGCTTAAAACCAAAGAATCCTGACTATAAAACTGCAGATATTTGGTTACATTTGAAAACGCAAGATACAGAAGAGAATAGGGTGTTAAGAGAGTGGTTCCCAGTTGTTTTGTTGTTTTTGTTTCTTGGCTATAGATGTACTTGTATATAACAGTTTTGGAAGGATGTACAAGAAAGAGTTGATGGGGGTTATTTTTGGGAAATGGGAGTGGGTCCTGGAATGGGAGGAAGACTTACAGTTGTGCTTTGCCTTTGTTTATCACTTACGTATTAGTTTAAGAAAGCGTTCTCTGGGTAATTAGGTTCTTGTGATTTGCCTGTTTTAGAAACCACTTGACTATACTTTTTTTTTAAAGACTCCTTTCAGGACCAACATTTTGTGGTTCTTTGAATTGACTCCAGGATCCCTTTCCTAACATATCCCACAATAAGTTATTTCAGTATTGTCTGCATTTGGGGATTATTTGGAATCCATGCCTTCTCGGTAAGGCAAAACCACCACACCCCACACACCGAAAAGGGGGCTCAATTTGCGATTTCCCATCTGCCCCAAACGTCTTTCTTGGATTATGACCCTTCTTGCAGTTGACTTCGTTTTGCTTCAAGTTTTCCTTGTTGCTTCCTCAGAGAGTGATGTGGGTTACCAGGAGGCAAGTGGGAAGAGCAGCCAGATGAGCCTGGAGTCAGGGAAGACAACATGGACAACAGCTTTTGATCCTGATGCAAAACGAGCAAAGGGAGCAAAAGTGAGAAGGAAAAGGAGAGAACAGCTGGAGGGCAGCAGCCTTCTGAGGGTCGAGGGTAGACACAGGAGAGCTAGGGTAGGAAGGAGACAGTGTGCAGTAGGTAAGAATAAATGCAAAATGGAAAAAACCCAAACCTCTTCTCAATTATTTCGGGGATAATGGAACATTAGCTTTTCCTACCTTCCACACTTCTTCAGTAAGACTTCATTTTACACCCTAAGAAGTAGAGGGTCGGGACAAGTCTTCCTAGTTTATCTGCAAGGAAGCTGAGGCTGAGAGTAACTTGCACAAAGGTGTCTGATGATGGGTTAGGTGAAGTCCTGGGACCTGTTTCCAGATTCTGCTGCCAAAGGCACCTTCTGCACCCGCCCGCCTCCCACCCCCCATTGTACTGCTTTCCTTGACCTTCACAGACACGATTTTTCCCTAAGGATCTCACCTTTGAAAGTGTTTTCAAAGGCCAGGCTCCAGCACATGCCTAAAAGGAATATAGATGAGGGACTCATACAGGCCTTTTACCTGCAGCGGTGTACATACAGGCTGTTTACAATACAGAATCCACTTTATACTGCAAATGTGCTTCTACAATTTGTGTGTCCGCTGAACCAGTTTTCTCCACGTAGTTAACACTATAAAATTCCTCTATCTTCATTCCTGTGAAAAGTGTCATACTTTTTTTCTCAAACATACCTCAGGAAGTTTCACTAAGAACCATGGAACTAAGCGGGGCACAGGAATAGAGGTCACAGCTCTCTACCAACTGGCAATCTGGAAGAATTTTAGCCCCAGTTTCTTCTCTCTTGAAATGTAGTTAGTTATGTGCTTGTTTCCTCTCTAGACTGAGCTGAGAGTAGAAATCATACCTGAATGATCTGTAGACTCCTAGTGTCTAGCACAGCGCCTGTAAACTGCTCAATAGTTCAGTGCTTAATGCCAGACACCCAGGAATCCTCCGCCTCAGAGCACAAAGGCTGAAGCAGAGCCAGAGCCCAGATCCAGGGCTCAGCCCTCCTGAGGACAGCAGAGCTCGAGTCCTGCCTGAGCAATGCTGTTTCAGCGCCCCCAGACACTGGAGTTTCTTTCTTTTCCCATTCCTTTCCCCCCAGTAAAACCCTGGCTACTCTCTCCACACCAGGCAGTGCTAGGGCCCCTCTCCTGGGACATGGCCTCCTGTACACAGGCCTGAGGGCTTTAACCATCCTAGGAGAAGGTGCCTGGTCTTTCCTCTGGGCGTGCCTCTGCGGAACACACAGACTCTGATCCCCATCGAGCGGTCAGATGATCCTTCTAACTCTTTGTTCATGGGGCACACCCACTGCAAATGGCCTGAAGAGGGGCGAGACAAATGTGTGTCATGTTGGACACACATCTGTCCTTAGCAAGGAGAGAAGCTTGACAGCAGGACACCACTGTAAAAGACATTAAGGGATCCATCCACTGATGTAATTATTCTAGCCATAATTATTCTAACTTCTGTTAGTTATATGAGGACAACTTCCACTTTATGTATCCATTACTGAAGAATCTTGATATCCTGACTGCTACTACCTTATTGGTGGTAGTGGAGAGCAATTAAACCATAAAGTAGGGAGTCTAAAAAAATAAAAAATAAAAAAATAAAAAATAAAAATAAAATAAAATAAAATAAAGTAGGGAGTCTAAGTATAAATTCTAGGCCCCGAAGGAAAATTTAAGGAGTCTTATACCCTTACCCCAGGAAGTTACCCCTCTGTTAGTTTCCCTAACAATTTGCGTAGAGTCACACTTGTGAGGGCAGGAACTCAAACGGGCTCAGTGGGGCTGATTTTACAGATAAGGTTACAATTTGGTCAAACGTGTGAATCCAAAGAGAAACATGTTAATTCTGGAATAAGTTTTATGTAAAATAGGTTTTTATTTTTTTCATTTCTTACCTATCCCTTAGCCTTCTCGTTCCTGCAGAAACAAAAGAAATGTAACGATTAAAGAAAAATTCCTGCAGATTGAGGCACATTTATCTAACTTTTAAATGACCTCATTTTTCCTTCCTCAGTTAAGGGCCCATGTGAGGGGAGCAGGGAGGGAGGGCGGAGATGTTCGTGACTAAACTTTCTCCTTGACCAATTTTGTTTAACTTGTAATTCAGAAAGGCTGATCAGTTAAAATCCTACCCCCTCACTGGCAGGGGTATTCTTTGGTAATGGTATTTGATAACAGAACTCCCACTGGACATTTACTTACCCTTTTCTTCTGGGAAAAGCAGCCATTCCTCTTTGCAAAATCAAGACAATCACAGTTGCACATTTTCCCAAATCTTTGGCTGTATTGCAATGGTTGTTTCATTTTGTAATCTCCAACTAAACATTTCCTAACCATGGATTAACAATATAGTTACTGACTGGTTTCTTTTAACAGTATTTATCCAACATAACAAAATAAACTGCAATTTGTTATACTTTTTTTTTTACAAAACATTTTATAAATATTTTTACAAAATGTATACAAAGCAATTTCAAGTGAGACATACTATACAAATGAAGGTATTTAAGCAAATAAAGCCCACACCACACTGACAGTGAGTGACGCGTCCTCTTTAAGTCAAGTCAGTCTGTAAGGCCTCCCTAATCTAACAAAGTCTGCTAAATTCTTCAGCGCTAAAATAGTTCTTTTTCGTAATTGCCAGTTTAAAATTTGCTTTATCTTTAGGCAGTACTTAAGGACACAGAAAATCAAATGCTTAATAACAAATTCACACTTTTCCACAACAGGAAAAAAAAAAAAAAAAGAAAAGAAAATGATTTTTGTTACTGAGTATGAGTAGCTCTAAAACTTAACTTTGACTAATGAATCTGAACAACTGAATGTTGGCCATCCGAGGCTGAGCTCTCACCCTCCACCAGAGGGGCCTCGACATGCGAGTTATGACCTAATCACAGGAGTAAAATACATTTCATAATCGTCATTTGTCATTATCTAGAATCTTTCCTCCATAAAAAGTAAACTTACATACAAGGACACAAAAATTTACAAGTTTCATTTTGGTAAATTAGGCTCTCCGTTTTCTAGACAAGTGTCAAGGCTTAAAAAACCCTTTAAGATGGTATATCGAAAAGTTGGGACTGGGGTAGCAGGGCAGGGTAGGGAAGAAAGAGAGGTGACAAACGTACATGGAGCTTATCTTGTCTCTTAAGCATTCCACTGATTCAGTAATTAGTGTAACTCATTAGTAGCCTCCGTGAAGGCTTCTACGTATAAATTTCCACAATGAGAAGAATTTGATCAGGAGGGACCATCTTTAAGTCTTGCTAGGAATTAGGGGAGCATGAGCCCTAAGAGAAGAGCCTATGAAATCATGGGGTTCAGGGCAGGGTGTTACCCCAGGGCTACCCAAACAGAAAGTTCCAACTGGCAATACCAACTTATCTTTCTAATATGTTACAATACAGGAAGAAGGGGAAATCTGCAACTTGGACATTGGCACAAATAAGGAAAACATGGTCACCGTAAAATGGCCCAGATTTTCCAATTTCTATTGGCTCAGGGGTGGGAGTGGGGAGAAGGTATTTTGCTTTTGTGAAGACTGGCTGTCTCACAGGGTTTCTTTGTTTGGGGGACTAAGGAGCAGGGAGAGTCTAGGTCTTCTGTTACTGTGTTTTCTAGTAATCAGAAGCCTTCCTTTCCATTGCAGGCCAACCTGGAAGAGAAATGCCCAACATGACGACAGGGGGGTCATCCCCATTCTGGGGATGGCCAGAAGCGGATCTTGGCAACATGTTAGAGTGGCGCAACATGGGTTGTGCCTCTAAAGCCAGAGAGATGGACAGAATAAATGAGAGCCCGTGCACATAACAGGGAGGGTGAGCGTGTACACACTGTCGCCAAAATGACCTCTGGATCTGAACAGCCCAGACACACGCACGCACACATGTATGTAAGAGGGTACATACAAAATACCATATGTAGCTTTCCCAATGCTAGGAGATACTGATGGTTACAATGACATTGAGAATGAAAGTGTCAACAGAAACAGGATGACCTGGGGCAGGTATACAAGAAAGGAAACTGGGGAAAGCTCCCTGAAAAGAAATATAAATAAATAAAGCAATAAATCACGTTCACGAACATGAACGTGGGCCAAACACAAACTATGGCAGGGAATGTCCTTTGGCTCTCAAGTGGGAATCCCGGGTCTCAGATCTTTCCTCTCAGTGGTGGGCTGGCTGGTCACCTTTGGTTTGTCTGTGTTTTGGTAATGATTGCTGCCAGGGATGACTACTGTTCTCAGACAACAAGAAGCAGAAACAAGGCCAAAGTCCCCTTAACGTTTAAACTGAAAAATTACAACATAGTTGTCAAATGAAAATACTTTTGACGCTTGCCTATTTGTTGTGGGAGGGGTGCAAAGAGAGGTTAAATGCAACAAAACCCAGCAACCAACAAAAACATACATTGTATGCTGCCTAGATCCAATTATAGAACGCAAAACCCTTGTTTTTTCTCAATAGTTAACATATATATGCTTTTACATATATACATATTATAAACCTCATGGCTCTATCCTGGCCTCCCCTGTACACTGTGCCACTTAACTGGTTTCCATTTTCTTTTATTTCGCCTGGTGAGATTATCTCAAGTCGTGCTGTCGCAACTCAAAACAAAGTATTCCCTAGATGAAACTCAACGCGGATATGCTGAAGAGGTGAGGTTTTGCTCCGGGAGCATCAGAAAAGCACTTGAACGATGAACAGGAAGCCCTGCTTGTGCGCTACAGGTGCTCACGCCAGGGCCGTGGGTCCTGGCAGAGCAGCCAGGACTAACTGCTCGGAGGCGGCCAAGGGGAGAGCCATGTGGTCTCCCGGCCCATGACACCCCAAGAACCCCCCAAAGCCAAAATTTGGAGATGCAGTGGGATTTCTTTAGAAAGTATCTTCTATCAGTCCTGTTTGATTTTCTTTAATAAGTCTGTTCTTTTCAAATGACTTATGATTGTCAGAATTTTACCCAGGGCCTAGTGTACTGTGATCTCATTGAGTTACAGTGTTTAAAAAAAATAAAACAGATAAACAAAAACAAACAAAAAAATGACTATAAGCACTTTCAAAACACTTGAAATGTGTAGGGCCCATCAGACTGCTTTCTAACAAGGATCAGTTTTACTGAAGGATCTCCCTGTAACCACGACAAGTATTGCTCTTAAACAAAGAATGGGATTGAGATTAGAAAGAATAAGCTGTGATGAAAGATCAAGCAGGCTGGAGACAGGAGACCATTTCCATTGCTTTTGCCAGGAAAGAATGTAACTTGTCCGGGGCAGGGTCTCAGGGGCAGGTGGGGGAGGACTGCGGCTATTAACACTCTAGGATACTATTTACAGCTGCTTCTAAAATGGAGTCAGTTTCTACAATGCCTTCACTGTGGTCCGGGATGAACTTTTCCAGGCAGTTTTCCTGCGAAGCCATTGGAGAAAAGTTGGGGAAATCTAACTCAACAGAGCCGCTAACCGTGGGGTCACTCTGGGGCTGCCGCCCCGCCTTTTTGAGTTCCAAGATGTTCTTAAACGTTGTTTCTAAACTCTTAGTGAGCTGGAGATCAGGCTGGGGCTCGGCTGACCCTTTCATGATGTCTGTGTGTAAAACTTCATTCTTTGGAGAATTCCGCAGAGTCTTGTCCTGGAAGGAGCTATTACACGTCATCTCCAGGTGCGAATCTACTAGGAGGCTTGAGAGTTTGCTCTCAGGACCGTGATCTGGTCTGGACGAGTTCTTCCGGTGCCCTTCAGGGCCGGGAGAGCACTCACTGCCTTTCACGGAGTCCTTCCGGCTGGTTTTCTCTTCAGACGCACTCCGGTACTGAACTGAGCCCATTTTGTCAAATTTCAGTGCTCTGCCGAGGCATTCGGTTTTTTTAGCAATGTTTCCTTCTGCGGAGACCACGATGTGATTAGGCACTAGATGAAACTGGTCATGATTTGTGGGTTCTGCCGCGCCTGCTTTGGCTCTGTCTCTGCTCTGGGCCTTGGCCGTCAGATGCACGGAACTGGCTGTTTTACTGCCGTGCTGGTCACTCCTGCCAAACTGCGTCTCATGAGCAGCTTTATCGAGTTTGAAGGAACAACAGAAATCAGCCTGAAAGCCCTCTGGAAATGGGAACAAAAAGAACGTTAATGAAAGAATGAGACAGGACTAGACAGTGGCCCCTCAGTGGGTCAGGTGCAAACCCACCCCACCCTACCCCACCACACCGAGTCAGCTGTTCATGGCCAGGAATGTGCAGAAGCACAGTACTTGAGGGGCGTCCTTGAAAAGGAACTGAGGCTGCGGGGCTGCAGCTTCCAGAGGAGCTTAAACCTCTTTGAAAAAGGAGCTGCTGGATGACAAATGGGAAAACCCAATGGGCAAAAAGCTCCACTTTGTCTTGGTCTCTCACTGTAGTTTTGGATCAGTTTTTTATTAACGACTGCTTTGAAACAGTCTGAAAACAGCAATCAGATGTTAGTATCAGCCTCGTTTCTTCCTTGGAGCAGAAGGCCCTGAACAGAGGCTCTGGCGGGGGGCCGGGGAGGACACAACTACTTGTCTGTGGGTGATCGCACTTCAGTCCCTCTAAACGCGTGGCAGGGGACCTGGCATAACTGGTGGCACTTTGCCAGGAACACAAAACGAACGATCAACATGCACCTTAAATGGCATCTGCTTGGAAGGGTGGTGGGGTATGGAGGAACCGGGTCTGAGGGTGAGTGCTGACCTGTGCCAGGCTTGAAGAGCCAAGAATGGCGAGAGAAGTGTTAGTGAGGATTTAGCGGGTGGGGGGTACGGAGGGAGGGAAGCAGGTTGCTGTTATGCAAGGGCAAAGAAAGTGTTCACTCTGGAAGTAATGAAAGTGAAATAGAGCTTTGGTGATACCTATAAAGCCACAAACGTGGATTTGTTCACTAAATCCCAAAATATGAGATCTAGGGGATACAGCCTTGAAATCAAAAAAGGCGATTCCACCCAACAAACACTGTGCACGTACAATACAGAGGAGGACGGAGCATGCCCCTGCCCACGTGACACCAGGCCTGAGGGGCTGTGACAAAAGAGGAGGGTTTATCCCCAAAGCCCAATTCACCCAGTGGCAATAGGGGATTTCACGTTCTAAGAAAGAGGGGCAGAAATATATCTCACATTATTCTCTTGTTTTTTGGAAAGATTTGAGGATTCTCCTAGGTATACAGCAATTCCTTAGGACTCTCCCTTTACACTGAGTATAAGGATCATGTATTCTCTTTGAAAATTTCTTAAGCCACATCAAACACAAGGCTGAACCTTAATATTTAAGTATCAGAAAAGATGTTAGAAAAATAGAAGTAAAGCCAGAGGAAAATAATATTCCAATAGGAGGGGAATGGATTAGCCAAATTATCGAATTAGTATATTAAAAATTTATTAAATATTATTTTGAAGACTATAGCAACAGGATAAAAACTTCAGATGTGTTAAATGGAAGAAAATTAGAATAACAAAATCACATCTAGCACATGATATATGATTATAATTATATTATAAGTGATGTATGCAAATGGGAACCATAACTGGAAGAAAACTTGGAGAAATAAAAACATTCCTTTTCTAGGATGGTAAAAGTCTGGGTAAAAATTGATATTCCACAAATTGTTATGTTATTCGATTTAAGAAATTTTAGACGCTAGAAAGAAGTACAGAGAATTCATTTTTAAACGGCAGAATGTGGGTTGAATCTAGCACAGATGCAAATGGCAGGAAGCTGATGGGGTGCGGGAAGAGTACCAACAAGGAGCACTACAATCTACTAGAGCCTGTGGGCAGGGACCATGTTTCACTGATTCCCCCCCAACAATGCATTGCACATAGTGAGAAAACTCAATCATTTGCTGAGGTTTAGTTGCTTCTGGGAAGGCTTCTGACTTACTTTAGTTCTCAAAAACTAGGGAAAGATTGATAAGTTTGAGTTTACAATGGGGAAGAAGAATCACTTAACTGAATGTAAAATTCCAGTTTGGATTTTGCAGAACAACCTTTTCAGAGTATTCATATCCTGCTCTCAACTCTGGATTTTTTTCTCCCCAGAATTCAGGATCTACCTTCAGGTTTCAAACTCCAAGGTCACTTCAGACAGTCTCCGCAAAGCCATAGTCCCTGAACCCTGGCGGTAGCTCTCCTCTGCTTTTACTCTGGCGTTTCTTACCGGGGTCTACAAGTGCCAGACGCTTGTCCCGGGACAGAGAAGCTCTTTCCTCTTGGTTGAACATTCTGTCGATCATCACCATCTCAGCGGAGGGATTGATCCGCTGAAAATGAGAAAGCCTAGTCATTTCAAATGCCCTTTAACAAGTGCAAACAGCTCGCTGTGTTTTGGGGACAAAGGAAGCAATCAGAAAGGAGAATATGTTTATCCTTGACATACTTTTTTGAATCGTGTTTTTTGGGGAAAGGTAATTTACCACATTGGTACAAACTTCAGAAGGTACTAGAGGGGATGTGGAAAGTCAGCCTTCCTTCTTCGCCTCCCCTGTGCACTGCCTTCCTCACCCACCCAGGGCCCTCCCTGCAGGAACCCTCGTGCCAAGCAGTTTAATAAACTCTTCCAGAGATAGTTTATGCACACACACAAATTTACGTTCTTCGTTCTTTATTCTTGCACACAAATGGCAGCAACTATACACACTGTTCTGTACTTTTCTTATTTCCTCCTCTGCTTAATATGTGGGAAATCTTTTCATTAGGATAAGCTTTTACTTTATATTCTGCTATGCTATAATTGTGTTGTGTTTTGACCATGCTGCATGGCTTGTGGGATCTTAGTTCCCCAACCAGGGACTGAACCCGTATCCTCAGCAGTGAAAGCACAAGAGTCCTAACCATTGGACCTCCAGGGAATTCCCTATAATTATGTTTTGTATTAAAGCTTTCCTTAGAATTATTTTTTGCTGTACAGAATCAAATCTTAAATTATATTTCTGGGTCTTATTTAACATAAAAATTCATGGCAGATATAATTTGTCCAAGTAATTAGTCCATTTGTCCAAGTCTGTCCAAATGGTCCTTTTCTCACAAATGATAGAGTTAGTCTTTTTGATATCACAGAGTTTAGTTTCAGAAATGACTGTCAATATAAGAACAACTATTTCAGACTTTGGTGGCACAGTTTTAATATACATAAGTATAGGCATATCTCATTTCACTGCGCTTTGCAGGTATTGCATTTTTTTTTTACACATTGAAGGCTGTAAGCAACCCTGCATCGAGAAAGTCTATTGGCACCACTTTTCCAACAACATTTGCTCACTTCATGTCTCTGTGTCACGTTTTGGTAATTCTCCCAATATTTCAAACCCTCCACCAGCAAAAAGACTACAACTCACTGGAGGCTCAGATGATGGTTAGCATTTTTTAGCAATAAAGTATTTTAAAATTAAGCTATGCACATTGTTGTTTTAGACACAACGCTACCGCACACTTAATAGACTGCAGTATAGTGTAAACATAACTTTTATTTGCACCAGAAAACGAAAAAGTTCATGTGAATTGATTTATTGCGATATTCACTTTATTGAGTGGTCTAGAACTGAACCCCCACTGTTTCTGAGGTATGCCTGTAAATATATACACGTTAGTTAAACACAAACACACACACATACATATTTATACTATATTGCGTACGTGTATAATGTAGTTCAGCTAATCTCTCAAGGTACATTTTCAAAGCTGATCTCAGATGAAAAGCCACTGGTAAGAGACCAATTTATTAAAGTCTGTATGATCTTAGAACTGCTTCTAAAATCTCAGCTAGGTTTGGTCTTTCCATCATTTTCTGAGATACCTTACTCCTTTCTCTAATTATCTGGTGTTTTAAAATTAATTTTAGGGGAGTTCCTCAGCGGTCCAGTGGTTAGGACTCAGCGCTTTCACTGCTGTGGGCTGGGGTTCAGTCCCTGGTTGGGGAACTAAGATCTTGCAAGCCATGCGGTGCGGCCAAAGGGAAAAACAACAACTAATTTTCGTTTCTATTTGGGGTGCTGAAAATGCTCTGGAATTAACGAGTGGTGCTGCTTGCACAGCCTTGTGAACATACTAAAATCCATCAGGTTGTACGTTTTAAAATTAAGCGTGATTTTTTTGGGGGGAAATTATTATTGTAATATATGACAAAAGAGTCATATTTATTTATTTTTTTATTTTACAGTTATTGGAGTATAATTGCTTGTTGTGTTAGTTTCTGCTGTACTACGAAGCGAATCAGCTATATGTATACATACATCCCCATAACCCCTCCCTCTTGAGCCTCCCTCCCTCCCTCCCTGTCCCACCCCTCTAGGTGGTCACAAAGCATCAAGCTGATCTCCCTGTTAAGCATGATTTTTATGACATGCTAGTGATCTCTCAATTGAAAACAAGACAAAACTAACATTTTTTTTTTTTTTGGCTGCACCAC
This sequence comes from Pseudorca crassidens, assembly GCF_039906515.1. Taxonomy (NCBI): domain Eukaryota; kingdom Metazoa; phylum Chordata; class Mammalia; order Artiodactyla; family Delphinidae; genus Pseudorca; species Pseudorca crassidens. The sequence continues at coordinate 32,972,414 of NC_090305.1, forward strand.
GTGGCTTGCAGGATCTTAGTTCCCAGACCGGGGTGAAAACCCGAGTCCTCGGCAGTGAGAGCACAGAGTCCTAACCACTGGACAGCCAGGGAATTCCCAAGACAAAACTAATTTTAACACCTGTCACCACCTCATCTTTTCAGATATTATTCTGAACAATATTCAGCAGAAGTGTTGCTGGTCCTCTCCCACGTCTTCTGGTTGGTGAGAGGCAGTGGACAGCATCGGAGTGCGGATGGGGGTCAGGTGGTCCTGGTCTGTATTCTAGCTCTGCTAATTACACTGCAAACTTACTGGCTGTATGATGTTGGGCAAATTACGTAACCAAAGCCCTAGTTCCTCATTTGGAACCAGGAAAACAATAGCACTGACTCAGTGCGATCAACCATGGAAAGCATAGCAGATATAGCTGCTGTTAGTAGAAGATTCAGTCAAAGGTAAGTTTTTCTACAACTTTAAGTATTTGTGCCTTTTAAACTATGTTGGCAAAATGTAATTTCTTTAAGTTTTTCTCTCTGAATTAGTAGCTGTGACCTGTGGAGTTTAAGAAACAAACATGCTTGGTAGTGGAACTTTACCATGGCATCTTCCAGGAGCAGGCATCTGTACTTGTTAAGCATAGCTTGGGTCCTTTTTAGGAGCTGAGTGGCAACTGTTTCAAATTCATTGTCAACTTTAAAAAGAGAGAGAGAGAGAAAAAAAAAAGTAAGAGTGCAAATCACTCACTAGGTCCTTTTTTCCTTAGGACTGAAATGAATTATTCCTCCATTTTCTCTTCTTAGTTTAGTTCTCCCTTGGTTAAACATCATCCTTCTGCACTCCTGTCCCTCACTATTCACTGGAATGTGATCACAGAAACTCATTTTAATACTAGCTTATTTTCACTCTAATCAGGAAACTAAAAACATAATGCCTTTAATTAAGATCATTTATAAAAGAAAACCACGTTAACACAGACCAGCAGCAAATATCAATGAACAGAGAATGATCTACTAGTAGGTGACCTAAGCCTCCACTTCCTTCCAACAGCATGAAAAACTGAAACCGCTGAGACAATGAAGTCCTACTGTCCGGGCTGGGCAGACCAGTTTCACGTAACGACACCAACTCGTCCGTGGCATCTCGCAGGTCATGGTCCTGTGGCTCTGTCCTTTGTCTCTCTGTCTCCAAAGGTCTCACGTTTTCCACTTCACTCTTCTTAGAACCTCCACATCCCTGTTTAATGCTGGATGTGGACACTCTTCCCTGGTCCTCCCAGGGAAGCTCACAGTGGATTGACTGCTGCACTCCCCTCAGAGACCCTGCTCTGGACTCACTTTGGAACCTCAAAGAATGCCTTTTGGGAACTACAGGATCTATCTAATTCATAAAAGTGATAGCAGCAGCTCAGGGTACATATGCATTCTATCTAAACGCAAGGACTGTGCTTGAATCACCGTGCACAGCACCTCGTCCAGGGCCGTCCTGTCTGCAGCCAGCGTCCACACAGTGCTCTGGATTCACTGCCCTCAAATGCGTCCATAAAATATTCGGACATCTGGGTATCCCTCCAAAGAATGCTGAGAAAAATAAGTCACAACCCTCAACGTGGACTGGGAAATCAAGTAAATTGGGAAGAAGGTAGGTCTGCAATGAAAAACAGTAACCTGGCTACCATCTGGGGGTGACGAGGCTCTGGTTCTCCTGTGGGGTGAGTCCCCAGAAGGGCGTCCCTAGGAGGGTGTCTGGTGTCAAGGTGGCACTCTGGGGGTCCAGCCTGCTTACCTTTCTTCAGGTCTTCCTCCGTGGGCATGGAGCCCTGGCACACATGGTAGGAGAGCAGCCTTTGCACTGCGTCACTGAGTGATCGGAACTGACTTTTATCAGGTGTCACCGTGTGGGTTTGGTCCCTCTGTAACTGCTGGAGAATGCTGGTAAAGAGAAATCACCAATGGCAGTGTTGAGTCATGTGAAGAAATCTAATCACGATGGTTATTTGCATGCAAAGACAATGAGAGACACAGGAATGTTATTATCCAGAGTATAGCAGGTCTTTTTTCCCCTCAGTTTTTTTGGTTTTTTTGCGGTACGCGGGCCTCTCACTGTTGTGGCCTCTCCCGTTGCGGAGCACAGGCGCCGGAAGCGCAGGCTCAGCGGCCATGGCTCACGGGCCCAGCTGCTCCGCGGCATGTGGGATCTTCCCAGACCGGGGCACGAACCCGTGTCCCCTGCGTCGGCAGGAGGACTCTCAACCGCTGCGCCACCAGGGAAGCCCTCCCCTCAGTTTTATACTTCATACATCATGGTGGGTTTAGAGTTTAGTCTAACCATCAACACAGGGGACTCAAACTATGCCCCTGGCCTCAAAAGCATGGTGTTCCCCCCAGCCATTCAAGTGTGGGCGCTCACACAGACCTTGGCAATGCCTGACCACTGGCCAGCTAAGCTTATGGTAATATTTCTGTTCTGAACATAGAAGTTTATTTTTTTTATTTTTTGGACTAAAAAACATCATTGATAGAACTTATTATAGACGAATAACCAAACAAAGTCTGTGTCTCAAAACCAGTGTTAAATCAATCTCAGGGCTGAGAGGAAGAAAAGGGGAGCCTAAAATCACAAGAAGTGCAGACATCTCCTAGGATCCCTGTCCTTCTGGATCCACGCTCCCTTCAGGGTCTTCACCATCATCCATGTTCTCTGCCACTGGACAAGCTTGCATGATATTGTCTTCTGATGCAGAACAAATCATCCAAGGTTCACTGGGATTTCAGGAGAAATCAGATAGCTTGGCAGTGTGACCACCATGAATAAACAACAGCTCTGCTGGCCCATCTTCTGCATCATCCTGGGATTGTTCCTCTCCAATTTTACTTAAATCCCAGACGTTCAGCCTGTGATCAGTATAACTGCAAGCCAAAATGGTCTCATTGTGAGGCGACCACTGAACCTGGAATATTTCATCCTTATGTGATTCAAAGGAATGCAACTTAAGTTTCGGATTTCTCAGATCCCACAAGGCAACAGTCTTGTCAGCTGATCCTGTGGCAAGAAGGAACTCACTAGAAGGACTGAAAGAAAGGCAGTTCACTTCAGCAGTGTGAGTACCAACTGCGCGGCTTGGTTGGACATAGGACTTCATTAAACCTTGCTTCTCCTCAGAGACCCTCAGGCCAATCAAAGGGTATGTGGTTGCTAAAAAAGACAAAGAACTATTCTCCTTAAGAACAAAAGGGTGAACGGTAGGCTCAAACTACATTTGAGATAGATATAGATATAGATATAGATATCTCCTAGCAGAAATAAACTATAGGGAAAGATTTCCAAAGTATACTTTAAAAAATATGTAGTATCATAACCTGACTGTTGTATATTTGTTGAAGGTTAGGAACCTAGAAAAATGTTCAAAATGGGTCATTTCCGAAGGTAACTCACAAAGCTCCTTTCGTTAGCTGTTTTGCAGCAGGCCTCTTTTGTCCTCCCGAATGACTGTCCACCTAAAGACAAAACACACCTCTTATTATTCCCTTTTGTAGAATAAGCAAAATACAGTTATACATAAGGGTCACTGTGTTTCCAATATTTTCAAATCCTTATCAAGAGCAGACTCTAAATGTAGCATTTGCTGTAATTTGCCAGTGTTGAAAAATGAAACAAAGAAACCCACAGACCCATGTAGCGAAGTTGCACTGTGTCAAGATTATAGAAAGCTGTACTATCAGCTCCTTGGAAGGACTTAGCTGTACCCTAAAGCCTGATTTCCCAACTCCCTCTACAAAGCTTCATTATATTTTTGAAGAAATATATTTTAAGTAACAACTCCATCAACATCTGAAAATTCAGTAGACGGTCCTTAATTCATCCTCTCAGTGGTAAATAAGGGAGCAAACACGTCTGCGCTCCTGTCACATACAGTCCAGGTGTGTGACCTAGCAGAGGGCATTTCTTGGGTCACGGTAAGGAACAGATACGCCTTCCATCAGAACCTGAGAGCTGAACCAGATCCTTCGCTGAGTATTCCAGGCAGGCCCAGACCACCACAGATTTCATTAAGCTATTATAAGTTTGATGGAGAAGAGACTAAGGCCTTAGAAAACTGAAAACAAAAATTTTTTTTCTTCTTTTTCAGACAAGTATGGGTTAAAAGACCATAGGGACTGACTACTTCATACACTCCTGCAGGAAAAAAAAAATCTCTAGTATAACTAAGAGGAACAGATTCACTTTTGATAGGATAACAATCATTATCATTCAACAGTAAACTACATTTTTTGAGTGCCTATGATGTGTTGGCTGCTGGTATACTATTAATTCATGAGGAAATGAAAGAACTGTAAACATGTGAGAAATAGAACAGACACATTCATCCTATAAACATTAACATTACAAGGCATGGCTCTCGGGGAAGGTCTTCAGTGAGCACTTTTGTGGGCACACAGGGTGACAAGGCTGACTGTGCAGGTGATGCCAGACAGCCACTAGCAAACAGAAGGCGACGCGACCACATTTTCTGTCAGTCGTGCTGAACATTGAGAAGAAGCTGTGCAAACTGTTTTCTACCTGCACAACTGGCTGGCCAGGAGATGATCCAACGACTTTTTCCTGCTGTGGTTGTGTGGTTCCTAAGGACACCGGTATAGCTTTGCTTCCAGAATCCTGTCCTATTAGAATGAACACATGAGACGACGTTCAACAGAAACAGTAAATCAGGCCCATTGTGTAACCCCTAGAGTCCAATGTACACAGATTACTGAACATTCTGAAAGGGATTTGTTTATCATGGGTGCTGGCTGTGAGGAAGGAGAGCAGGAAGTACACTTATCTACCAAAGCTCTAAAGACAGAGGTAAGGATTATTAAAGCTTATTTAGGTAATAAATAGAAATAAACACATAAATAAATGGTAATAAATAAAAGCTGTCAATGCTACAGTTTCAAATTATCTAAGGTCTAAGGAATAGGCCTCAAAGCAGTGATCTGTCAGTATTACAGAACCCCCGAATACTCACAACTTAAGAAAGGGAGGCCCAAATAGAAGACTGGCTAGGAGTGTTCATGCCGTCATCTTTTCTAGTACTTATTGAACAGTGCGGGTGTTCAAAGCTTTAGAAGAAATGGAAGACACGGCCCACCGTATTTTTTGTTTTTGGCTGGGGTGGGGGAGTGTGGGGGGGAGATTCTAAATATACAAATACAGGATAGTCACAGAGTCGCATGTGCCGTATGATACTAGGTTTCATTGTTTCTAAGCAGCACATTTTTTTCACATAATTTAATGTGTTGTAATTTAAACAGAAGTGCTTTTCTTTTCCTCATTAGTATATAAGATACTACAGATGCAACATGGTACATTATTTGGGTGGAAAGGATACGGAAAGAAGGAAGGATCAGAGCGGAGGTGAGGCTGAGTGGAAGAGATGCAGGATGAGGGATGCGTGAAGAGTGTGCCCTGGTGCTGGGAGGACTGGGACAGACCAAGGAGAGCTCACAACAGGGGCTCCTGACCTGGCAGTGCTGTGCTCAAGAGGCCTGGGATGGGCGCTTGTCTCAGGCCATCTGCAGTCTTGGAAGCAGAAATGGGGGAAGTCTGATTCAAACTTTTTTTTTGAGCCTGTGAAAAAACATTGCCAAGATGGAAAAATTAATATCATGATAAAAGCTTTAATCACTTAAAGTGCCAACCAAGTCTGTTAACGAGTCTCCCGCATCACCTTCGGTTTAGCTTACAAAAGTTTAAAAACATTATTCTCCTATCGCATCGGGAGAACTGCAAAGAGTACCCTTTAAAGTCTACAAGCCTGCTGAATTTTCTTGACGCCATTCAGGAGGGATGACTGATCCCAGCTGAGCTGATTGATAGCCTCTGCTTTCTCACTCCTGGAACTCCTGTGTTCATGGTGCTCAGATGCAAAGCTGAGCCTGAAACCAGTCTCTACCCCCAACAGTTTCTATCCTCAGTAATGCAATGTCACGCCTGCAAGGATTATGACCCTGAGTATCAGTTCCCATGTGGGGTCTGCAGGGATGCTGAGCACCCGGTCAGGGCCCAAGCACCAATCCCAAATCTACTGTCAACATTCGCTGTCCACTGTGTGGATGATCTAAAGGAAATCTCACCCCTGCCGTCTGGGATGTCTCTAGTTCATGTCATGATAACCTCAGGTGCCATGTAATTGGGAAATGTAAATTCAACTGAATATTAGTCTGAGCAAAATATTATTAGAAAATTTAATCTAATGTTTAAACTGTTGCGTGCTTCCTTTCTATAAATAAGGAAGATGAACTGGATGATGTTTAAGGACTAACAAATTCCTTTTAGCTCTAAAAAAATCTGTTATCTCTATAATGCATTTAGAGTAAGATGATAAAGGGTTTCTAAACTACTCCCAAATTTTAATCCTTTATGTCATTACTACTTCACAGTGCAGTAAGTTTTCAGTTTTTCCTTCAGTTTTATATTTTGTATACCAGCAGGTGATTTAGAGTCTAGTTTAACCATCTCCTGTGACCTTGGCCTAAGCAAAATGTTCCCACCAACCATTCACATGTCACCGCTCACACAGACCTTGGCAATACCTGGCCATTGGTCAACTAAACTCATGTTAATATTTCTGTTCTAAACAATGAATTATTCTAAACAATTAATTATCTATTTGGTCCTTTTTTCTAATACAGAAATGGAGATGGATTTGACATCAACCAAGAAAGACTGGAGGAGGTCTTTACAAAGTTGGAAACAGTCACTTTGCTCATCCTTCCATTAGCAGGGAAGGTCGGACCTGCATCTCTTAGTGAGAACACCACGGGGGAAAATCTCCCGGTCTTCACAGCATTTGCCCTAGAAGATAACTCCACACTTTCCTACTGTAGGGAAGCTCTTCACAAGAAGGACACCCGTGTTGTGAGGAGGCCTGGGGTGAACAGTGAGCACAGGCCTTCCTCACAAATATTTCCAAGGGACGAACACTAAGGGCCACCTTGACCTAGTGGTTAGCATTCCGGGCTTTCACTGCCATGGCCCGGGTTCAATCCTTGGTCGGGGAACTGAGATCCCGCAAGCCGCTCGGTGCAGCCAAAAAGTAAATAAATAAAAACAAAACTAAGGGCCACCTTGAATAAAAAAACAAACAGGTAAAAGTTGGAAGAACGTGGTCTAACAGGGCAAGGCTATATTCTAGATGGGACTCTGAAATAACGAGATCAACAGATGAATAGATGAACCAGAATGAATATGTTCAAATGACCAAAATCCTCAGAGCAGTGTTGCCGGGACATAACATTTTTGGAATTTCTTTCAATATGCCTAGTTCACATGAAACAGAAGAGTATCATCCTAATTGCTTAAGAGCACACAAGTTTGTTTTTTTTAAAATAAATAAATGTCATTACCCAGCCTGATCTCCCACCTTATTTATCAGATATCACCTTGAATGATTCCTAGCTATTGAACAGACAGATAAAACAAAATCCATGCATACAGAAGTAGTAAAACTGTAAGAACAGCAAGGAAGAAATCACCATAAAAGTCAGGAGAGGGGCTAGGTTAGGAAGGTACATGGAAGGGGGTACGTTCTGGGGTACCGATAATCTATTTCTTGAGTGGTTACCTGCATGGGTATTTGCTTTATAATTATTTGTTAACTGTACATTTATGTTTTCTGTATTTTTCTATGTGTTTCTTCATAATACAGAAGAGTAAAGAGAAAAAAATACTCTGAACAATGTAATCTAATGTCAAAGCTTGAAAAATTGCCATCATTTAAGGGTATAAAGTACTGTTGTGTCTGAAAACAAGGTTACTAACTGTAGGGACACCTCTTGTTTGAGCAGGTTTTTTGTTTTTTGTTTTTTTTGGCTGCAAGGTGGTCTTTCTCTAGTTGCAGCGAGCGGGGAGCTACTCTTTGTTGCGGTGCGCGGGCTTCTCATTGTGGTGGCTTCTCTTATGGCGAAGCATGGGCTCTAGGCGTGTGGGCTTCAGTAGCTGCGGCACGCGGGCTCAGTAGTTGTGGCTCGTGGGCTCTAGAGTGCAGGCTCAGTAGTTGTGGTGCACACGCTTAGTTGCTCTGAGGCTCGTGGGATCTTCCCGGACCAGGGCTTGAACCCGTGTCCCCTGCATTGGCAGGAGGATTCTTAACCACTGCGCCACCAGGGGAAGTCCTGAGCAGGTTTTGGTGTAAGTGTTTTACAGTCCCCTTGCCCACACCCATGTGGGGGTTGAACACTGGCATCAGTGCATTTTCATCTTTCAGCTACTGCCAGTACCCCTCACTGTGTCCCTCCCCTTGGGACTGGAATGATCTCGCCACCTCTTATGCTATGAGGGTAACACAGGTTGGGCGGGGCGGGTAGGGCCAGGATGGTGGTAGCATTGTAATCCACTGGGAGCTTGGTTTGGTGGCCCCACTGGAATCTCCTCCATTCACTAGGTCTGTATGTTTGGAAAGCGCTGCTGCCCGAGGGATCTGCTCTGTGCCCAGATGTTCGCTGGTCACTGGTCACTCCCAGTCCCCTGATTTCAGAGCAGGACTTTTGTGTGTCTGGTTCACTGCTGTATCCCCAGCACCAGAAGAGGGCCTGACACCATAGTGAGCGCACAGTAAATCATTGTTAAATGAAAATAAGTGAGTGAATTCCACTGCGGCATTAAGTCATAGGGGTCTGTACTTCCTCCTAGTCCAATGCCCCTGCCCAGGAGCCAGCAACTTTCTCTCATTCCCCCCAAATTTAGGTTGCCCCCGAACTGACAATCTTTTCCAGAAAGAAAATATATCATTCAGGTTTTTTTTTTTCTGAACTCTTAGAGAAGACTTTTAAAAAATTTTATTTATTTATTGCGCCGGGTCTTAGTTGAGGCAGGCAGGCTCCTTAGTTGCGGCATTTGAACTCTTGGTTGCGGCATGCATGTGGGATCTAGTTCCCTGAACAGGGATCGAACCTGGGCCCCCTGCTTTGGGAGCATGGAGTCCTATCCACTGTGCCACCAGGGAAGTCCCTCTTAGAGAAGACTTGCTCTTGAAATATATTTTCTTCACAAATAGAGAAGTTATTTAAGGATATTTTGTTGAGAACTTGGCTCCAAGAACTCTGCTCATATCAATGTACAATTTTAACTCTTTAGACCCTGTATTATCTTGATACCACGTGAATATACAGAAATCCACCAATGGATCAGAATACTCAATATATCCCTATCCCCCTCTGTGGTACACTTTGTAAGAAGCCAACGACAAACTAGGAAGATGATATTCGTCAACTGACAGGCATTTGCTGGGTGAAGGAGGCCATCTGGGATCTTCCCAGCCCATAGTCTCCTCTGGGAATTGCCCCACTGCCATAGCAATGGGTTGGAGCCAGCACAGTTCGACACACAAAGGTCTGTTACCTGCTAGAGGGCATTAAGAGCTAGAATCCAGGGAACGAGCACCTTTTCTTCCCATGGAAAGTGCCAAGCCTGTCAGTGAGCAGCTTCTCTACCCAGAGGGGTGCTTTTTTCTATTTTGGCTCAGAGGGGCACTTTTTCCTAATTTGAACAAAGGCTCCATATAGAGCATCAGCTCTATATGTATAGAGCTCCGTATAGAGGCCCTGCGTGGCCACTTCCTCATGTTCCCCACGACTGGCTCCTCTGGTCAAGGGTGACTGAACCACGGGTGGGCCAATCAGACTCCCTCTCCTTGGAACTGAGAATTGGGGGAGGGGGAGGGATACCTAAGGGCCGCGGTTCTCAAATGCAGGTTTATAGCCTAATTGCATCAAGATCACCTGGGGGAGCATCTGAAAGACAAAGTTTCTGGGTTCATTCCACAAAGATCGATTCAGAAATCCAATGTGGGGCTTAGGAATCTATAAATTTCAGAAGCTTTCCAGTTAATTCTGATACATTGTTAAGTTTTGGAAACCACTGCACTTGCCAGTCTGTTTTTGTTTTTTTGTTTGTTTTGTTTTTGCCAGTTTCTGTTAAATGCTTGGAAGAGTGAGAGAGGACCATGAAGGAGAGAGGTGAGGCCATGCTATCTTGAAGAGGCCAAGGGAGGAGCAGAGAGCCTGGTTCTGACTCTTATAAAGAAGCTCCACTACACGAGACGTTCTCCTTTTTGCTAAATGTGTTAGGGTGAGCTTCTAGAGAGCTGCAGCCCGAAGTACCTTGACTAAGACATTCGGGTGTTCACTGTATGCACAGCACCATGGTAATCACAGAGAAGGCAGCTGAAGGATACCACACACAGTCTTTGCCCTCTGAAAGTTTACCATCCAGAAAACAACCAGGCCCACCCAAACACAGTGTACCATATTATGGTGTCCGACCTCAGGCCCTCATGCATGACCAGCAATCCTCTTTTTCCCCTGGCGAGCTCCTTGCTTATTTTCCACTGAAGCCTATTTCATTATCTTCAAACCTGTAAGCCAGGTGAGAATTCATTCAACTTTCTACCACCAAAGCTACGACATCACCTGCAACCCCATTCATCCCTTCCCGCTTCTCTGTTACAGTGGAAGAAGCATCCCCCAATGCTTTTATAAAAAGAATCCCACCAACGTTCTGGAATTCATATCCTTCTCCTTCTCATGAGCTTGGAAAAGAGCTCAAGCCTTTCCCGTATCTTATAAAAACCACACCCTGACTCCACACATCCGTGGAGCTACTGCAGTGTCAGTTACTGTCATTTTTCTGGAAGTTGTCTGTGCTTATCACCACACTCCCCTACTCCCCTTAATCTATTGCAACTGGCTTCTGCACATATCACTCCATGGAGACAAATCTTACCAAGGTCAACAACTGCCTCATTGTTGCTACATGTGTCAGAAACATTCCCATCCTGACTTCCACCCACTTCCCAGCAACACTCCACTCTGTGGACACCATCCCTCCCGTCTGCCTCATTTTCCTTTCTTAGCTTCCAAAGCTAAGGGTTTTACACCTCCTCTCTGGAATATTCTGAGTCTTACCTGTGGACCCCTCTTTCTGTGTCCACCCCCTAAGTGTGTTGGTGCTTTGGGGTTCTCTCCCGGCTGCTCCTCCTCTCCTGACACACTCTTCCTGATCCGTTTCATCCACTCCCACCGCTTCCATCACGATATATATGCTGGTCAATCCCACTTCAGCTCACAATTCACTCTCTGCTTCAGCACATGTAGCTGTTGCCCATACAACTTGGTTGTCCCAAAGGTACCTCACCCTTGACAAACAACCTAAATTGAACTCAGAACTTCCCTTCAAATCATGATTTCTTCCCATGTTCTCTATTTCGGTGAACCTGGGTGTCACTGCCAGAAACTTCTGTGTCACCCTTATTCCTCCACTATAGCCAATCAATCAGAAGTTCTATCTAACCTGCCTCAAATCCATTCACTTCTCTCCATTTCTTCTGCCACTAGGCTCAAGTGGGTCTGCACTATTTCATGCTTACGTTACGACACTGGCTCCTGCGCCCGGCATCAGCGTCCTGTAGCGTTTAGGGCTCGCTTACCTTTCCCACCTAAATCTTCACATCTCACTTGAACTTGTTTTCCTTCTCCTGCAGAACCACGTTCTCTTCTCTCTGCAAGGCTCTGCACTTGCTGATTCCACTGCCTGAACATTCTTTACTCAGACCCTCTCTTGCTGGATAACCTCCTTCTCCTACAGTAGGGCTCAGTCAGAAACCACTATTTCGTGGAAACCTGCTCAAACCATCCCATCTTGGTGAGAGGCTCCTTTTCGGAGCCTGGTGCCCTGGGCTGCTTCCACCAGAGCACTTAGAATACTGTCTTGTGGCTGTCGGCTTATCTGCTGCCTCCTGCTCTGCAAAAGACTGTTGCATCCCTGGGACTTGGCCCAGGGCTGGCCCCGGCAGCTACTGATACACTGTTGAATGAATGAATCAGTGAAGGAAATATTGTACCTGGTGGGCAGTATAAATAAAAAGTGCGGAGGGGAGATCAGTGGAGGGTCCGAAAAAGGCTTCATTCTTTTAGGGGCTTTGGGTGCCCTGAGGGAGGAGAAGCATCTAGGCCAGATAGGAAAGGACATTCAGTGAATGCCCATCAGCAAAGGCTTGAGGCTCACGATGAGTCTGGCCTGTTCAGGGAGCCATGAGGGGTCCTGCCTGGCTAACCTGGAGCAGCAGTTCAGCTTGAGAACCTTAGCGGCCAGGCTGGGGGTTGGTACTTTCTCCCGTGCAATGGGAAGCTCCCAGATGATTTGGTTCAGGTCACCAAGCAAATGTTTTAGGAAGATAAATGTGGTGGAAGCCAGACTTTAGGGAGAGTCTGAAGGCAGATTAATCACCCCGACAACTGTTACAGCTGTCTAATTACAGTACAAATGGGCCTTGGAAAACATCTACCCAGCGGTCCATTCTTCCTCGTTTACACTTCAGAATCACTTGGGGAGCTTTTGAAAAATGCTGCTGCCTAGAGCCTTTAGTCTAGACCATGTAAATCAGAATTTATGAAGGTGAGGCCCAAGCATCCATGTTTTTCCAAAGCTCCCCAGATGGTTCTATTGCATTGCTAGGGTTCCTCACTTTCAAGAGAAAACTAGGGCTCAGAATGTAAGATAGGAACTTAGATCACAAAACCAGTCACTGGCAGAGGAGGACCTGCAAGTGAGCTCTGACTCCTATTCCAACTCTTGTTTTCCCCATTATACTGCTGTCCCTCTTAAAGTCTAGCTCAGGGTATAGATGTAGAAAAGAGAGAAATGGGAAGCAGTGTGGTAGAGACAGCTAGCTGGTGGAGTCTGCCTTTACAGCAATTTGCCCATGCTCTGAACCTCCATCTCCTTGACTGTGAAATGGGAACAGTAATGCTACTTGTAGCCCCAAAGAAAGGATTAGAAATAATACAGATAGCCCCTGCATGTACCAGTTGTTAATAATATGATCATTATTTTCATTATTATTGGGAAGAATGGATATAAGACATTCAAAGAAGAATTTGTAGGATTTGTAACTTATTAAAGGTAGAGAGGAAGAGGAAAAAACAAGAACATCTAGATTATGAAGTCTGGGCGTCTGAAAATACAGTGCCTCCACAGTAAGGTAGGCAGGCTGAGCTGGATGGGGAAAATTAGGGAGGGGCAGGGCAGGCTGGAGACTTCAGTGGTAATTGCTTTGGAAATCTCACACGGCAAAGCGCCGCAAAGCACCAGTAGGTGCTGCTCTCAAGGAATTTAAAATCTAAAACTTTTAGTGATCTAAAGAGATTTGGACTTAAAATAATTTGTTTACTTTTGTTTGATAGGCTAAACTCTTGCAAACTGCCTTCTTTGTCACTAACTTTTGAAATGTTAATCCATTTAAAAGAGAGTTTAAATCCTGGAAATGACTCCCTGCATTAAGAGGTTTAAATTCACAGGGCTCCTCAGAGACACGGCTGATTCTAGGTCTGTGGCGAGGTAATCACAAGACATGCCTACAATATCCTGTGCTTCAAAGTGCTCAAAGGAGGTGGGGATGTGTCAGAAGTGTAGAAGTCAGCTTAAGTAGGCCTCCACTGACCAAACTTGGGACAATATAAGCATCAAAAAGAATAATGAAAGCAATAAATTGCAATGTTAACTTTAAAGAGAATACATGGCCTTTTGGAGATATACACTAAAAAATTACAGATGAACTTATATGTCTGGTTTAGCTTCAGAGTAATACTGGGGAGGGGAGACTGAGTGGGGTATGGATGAAACAGGAATAGCCATGAGCTGGTAAGCACTGGAGCTGATTGAGCATGGGGGCTCATTATACTAACTTGTCTTTGTTCGTGTTTAAAATTCCCTGTAATAAAGTTTTTAAATTAATGCAAAAAAACAACTATGATTTCATAGTGTTAAACACACACACAATGTGAGAAGAAAAGCCTCTTTTTTTATGGAAAAACCCCAGGCAATAACAGTAGATAGGATAATATAACTAGAAAGTCATTTTGCAACCACTAATGCAATATATACCAATGGAGTCAAATCACTGGGTGAGAGGCCGGGAAACAGGAGAGTCACGTGGTCCCAAAGCACCATCCTAGAGATCATTTCTTCCTTATGTGGGAACAAGATACCTTTGAATACCTTGAGGAGAAACCTGGCAGGGGGCCACCATAACCAAGTGCTCACATCGGAATCACCCATAATGGGAAAAATCGACATTATGTGCCAACCATTCAGCCAGAATCTAATCACGAGGAAACAATCAGACGACACACTGAGGCCACCCTACCAGACAACTGGTCCAGGCTGCTGTAGCCTGAAGAGATGTGACAATAAATGAAATCAGTGTTCTCTGCCTTCTAGAGGGAGGCATTGTCATAAAGGACATTACTGGGTCAGCTGGAAGAAATGTGATATAATGTTATTATGTTAATGTTAAATTTCTTGGCGGTGATAGTAATACTGAGATTGTGTTGAAGAAGGTCTTTGTTCTTGGGAGATACCTGCTGAAGAATTTAGGGGTCAAGGGTCATACCATTTGCAAGTTACTTTCAAAAGGTTCAGAGAAAAGAGTGTGTGTGTATGTGTGTGTGTGTGTGTGTGTGTGTGTGTGTAGAGAGAGACACACAGAGACACACACAGAGCAAATGTTGCAAAACATAAACAACTGGTGAATCTAGGTGAATAGGTTCACGGTACTCTTCCAACTTTTCTGTGGTTCTGAAAGTTTTCATAATGGAAAATTTGGGGTGGGGACTTAAGTTCGCTCTTCAAGAAGCTGGTTACACTGGTTGCCTGCAGGCAACTGCGTGCCTGGGGAGCAGGAGGAAGGAAATTTTTCACTGTAGTATACACCTTTCTGCACCTTTTGAATTCTGAACCAAATAAGTGTATTATCTATACCAAAAATAAAGTTGATATTTAAAAACTCATTGTTCTCTAATATTAATGCTTTATAGTATCAAAACTTGACATATTAAATTTCTCCAAATAGATAAACACTGTAGGCCCCTGATAATGGTATTTTTGTTCATTACAATGTTCTATAAAGTAACTTATACAGAAATTATAAAAAGAGTCACTGCAAATGTCTCTGGATGTCCTAGGAGTTTAAATGTTAGATGACACCTCAGCACTATTTTTCCAACTTGTGTTGCCTCCAAGGCTGTGTCTTCCTTACTCCAAAACACCTGATGCTTTAATTGTTCTGGAAAACCTGCAGCAGAACACACAGGACATAATGCAACTGATCTAGTTCCCAATACTCTTTGGCATTCAAAGTCACAAAAACTACTTTGGAGCTGCCAGTGTAGGCTTCTTGTTACCTTGGATAGTTGAAACTTTGGGGAGTCAGAAAGACAGATTTTTTTTTCCCCCTCATTGAAAAAAAAAAAAAGGAAAAAGAAAGGAAATGACCATGCTGTGGCTGATTATGTATAATTGATTAAAATAAACATAAAGCAGATCAATATATATAGATATAAAGTAATCCTCAAGTTCTATAATTAAGTAAAAACAGGTATGGTGTGTTGCAGAGATAAGTATATATGTGACGTTTGTGCTGTATATGCAGAGGACATATCTGGGGCAAGAGAAAGAACCTAGAAACAGTGGTGGCCTCTGGAAGAGGAAGGCTTACTTTTCATTCTGAACTATTTTGGAACTGTTTCTAGTGATTACCAATGGCATGTTTTACTTATTTTTGAAAAATGCATCACTATGTTGATAAATGCTGTCCAGGTATCACCTCCTCTACCTGGGGTAAGTTTTTAAAACTAGAAGAAAACAAGAGTATCTGTAATTCCACCACCCAGAGAACTGCTGTTAAGGGAGCAGTACATTTCCTCCTAATCAAGTTTCTGGTTGTTTTGTAAGCAAGAGGGTTTTCTATTTTCTAGTTCACCATATTGTCTTTTAACATTTTTCTAAAAGAGAAAACAAATTGCTTATTAAATATTTTACAGTTAAATGTGCATTTTAAATATTTCACATTTAAAATGTCACTTAAAATGACTTTGTAAGCCTTCCCCCAAATCTTTAATTATTTTTCAGAAACATTTAAAATGGCTCCATAATACTTCATTATATCCAATAATCCTCCTACTATTGGAGAATTATTATATTGGGTTTAGAACACTTTTTTGCACCCAAAGTATAGAAGAATATCTATCTATAATATGCTATATTTGAGTAAGAAAGGAGGGGAAATAAGAAAATATATATGTAAGGAAATAAGAAAATATACATGTATCTGCTTATCTGTGTGAAAAAAAACAGAGGATAAATAAAGGAGAAACTCGGGCTTCCCTAGTGGCTCAGTGGTTGAGAGTCCGCCTGCCGATGCAGGGGACACGGGTTCGTGCCCCGGTCCGGGAAGATCCCACATGCCGCGGAGCAGCTGGGCCCGTGAGCCATGGCCGCTGAGCCTGCGCGTCCGGAGCCTATGCTCCGCAATGGGAGAGGCCACGACAGTGAAAAGCCCGCGTACCGCAAAAAAAAAAAAAAAAAAAAAAAAGGAGAAACTAATGATATTGCTGAAAATAGGGGATGGATGAGAACTGGCAGGAAAGGATGGAGGGAGGGGTGGGAGCAGGGAGAAAGGCCAGGGAGGAGGGAGACTGCCCGGCACACTTTCTGCATAGCCCTGACTTTTGGGACCATGCTAATGGTTCACTCATTCAAAAGAAATTAAATAGATAAAATCAACAAGGGTAGTGGGAAAAGAATTCTAAAATGAAACACAAACAGAAACAAGCAAAAGTATAGTTCAAAAGAATAGCATAACCATACCAAGGGAGGAAAAAAAAAGTACTAACTCTAGTAACTTTTGAATACAGTATTTTTAAAAAAATTTTTATTGGAGTATAGTTGATTTATAATGTTGTGGTATTTTCAGGTGTTGAACACAGTATTTTGACTATACACCTTTAGGTTAAAGACAGAATGTAAACCAATACTGGGGTCTGAAGTAGGTTTGTTTTTCACAGTGCTATGAATTAGCAATTCTAAAACTATTTTCTTTGTTTTCTAGGATTGGGCAAATAAGCAAATATATTGTGGGGCAGGCTTTCTCACTGTTAGAAAAGAGAGCTACAAATATGGAAAAGGAGACTTGAATAATGAACCTGGTGGTACTGGATTAGAATTGAAAGTATCAGTATGAACCCATGGTTTTTAATATAGATAGATGGACAGCTATAGATGTTGAGTATGTGTAAATACATATAAGTCCCAGCTGAGACAACCTCAGTAGCAATGAATATGTAGTGCTCAGATCTTGCTTCTAAATATTGTTCTCCACTAGAAGGAACAAGGTCCCTCAAGTGGTTGATTCCAGGGCAGGGGCAGGGAAAGTGAAAGACGAACGTGGAACATCATGTTTTGCCAGAAATTAAAGGAAGTGCTCAAAGCACGATGGAAACATGTCAGAAGGACCAGCAGCCAATATGGAGGGGTGCCCAATGGCATCAAAGCAATTTGAGCATCAAAATAAATGATTGTAACAATTTTTAACACATTAAATAAAATAAGAATCTATGTGTCCATACTGGCATAAGTGAAAGGGGGAGACAGAAAAACTCTTCCTTAGAGTAGAATGCCAACAATTAATGTAGAATAAACAATGGAATTAGAAAGTCTCTATTTGGTGACTGTCACAGTAACAGCTGATTTAGTAATAACTGATTCAGTCAGGAATTATCAATGAAAGCTTAAACTAGTGTGTTCAAGTTTGACAAGAAATTGGATATCTACATAATCTCAATGTAACTCCCCGAAGAAACTTATTAACTATGCATCAGACACCACATGAAGCAGACACCATCTTAAGCAAGTGTTCAAAGTTAACATCACCAGGAATGCGACAAGTTCACATCGTGAGGACACATCCATCACCTCTGTGGCAATCCTACCAAAAATGTATAACCTGAATCTAATCATGAGGAAACAACAGAGAAACCCAAATTGAGGGACACTCCACAAAAAAGTTGGTTTGACTCTTCAAAAAAAATCAAGGTCAGGCTTCCCTGGTGGTACAGTGCTTAAGAATCTGCCTGCCAAGGCAGGGGTCACGGGTTTGAGCCCTGGTCCGGGAAGATCCCACATGCCATGGAGCAACTAAACCTGTGTGCCACAACTACTGAGCCTGTGCTCTAGAGCCCGAGAGCCACAACTACTGAGCCCACATGCCACAACTACTGAAGCTCACGTGCCTAGAGCCTGTGCTCCGCAGCAAGAGAAGCCACTGTAGTGAGAAGCCTGTGCACCGCAATGAAGAGTAGCCCCCACTTGCTGCAACTAGAGAAAGCCTGCGCGCAGCAACGAAGACCCAACACAGCCAAAAATAAATAAATAAATAAATAAATAAATAAATAAATAAATAAATAATCAAGGTCATGAAAGACAGCAAGATGAAGAAACTGTTTCCAGGACTTCCCTGGTGGTCCAGTGGTTAAGACTCCACGCTTCCACTGCAGGGGGCGTGGGTTCGATCCCTAGTTGGGGAAATAAGATCCTGCATGCTGCGCGGTGTGGCCAAAAATTAAAAAAAAGAAAGAAAGAAAAAAAAACCTGTTTCCAATTTAAAGACATGACAACAGAATTAGGCAGTGATCCTGGGTTGGATCCTAGACCATAAAAACAAAACAAAATATAATTTATTCTCTCTTGCTATAAGGGACATTATTGGGAAAATGGACTAAATCAGAATAAGGTCTGTAGATTAGATGATAATACTGTAATAATGCTGTTTTTCTTGGTTTTGATGACTGTACTGTGGTTATGTAGGGGAATGTCCCTGTTCTTAAGAGATACACACTGAAGTCTGAAGTATGTAGGGGTCAAGAGGCATCATGCCTGCAATTTACTCTCAAAACTATGTGTGTGTGTGTGTTTGTGTGTGTATGTGTGTGTGTGTGAAAGAGAGAGAGAAGGATAAAACAAATGGGGTAAAAAGTTAACATCTGGGGAATCTTGGTGAAGGATATATGAGAATTCTTTACACTAGTCTTGAAACTTTAACTTTTCTATAAGCCTGACGTTATTTCAAAACACAAAGACACACACACACCTTTAACACCAAAAGTAATACAATGAACAGCCTTGATCATAAATAATCTTTGTTTCCTTAGGATTCTTAGTGGAATTACTAAGTCAAAGGTATACAGTTTTAAAAATATTGATATACATGGTAGAGAGAAGTTTCTGAATTCTTCTAAATGTGGAGAAGAAAGGCAGGGAAAATGGAGGAGTAAGGAGGGTAGACCACCGGCAGGGGGTTGGTGGGGAATTGGGTATGGAGCTGGAACTACAGAACATGCTAAGAATGAGTGAGAACCAAAAGCCAGAGGAGTTCAAAGATCGGCAGATGGGGTGAAGGACCAAAGCTGATGACCCTTTGAAATGCTTTTCAGAAACATAATCCTTAACAGATTGCCTGCAGTCATTTACCGGCACAATGCTCTGGTAAGAGTAGGCTCAGGTACTTGGTCAAATCCATTGCCCTGGATCCCTCCCTCCATATGCATCCCTCTGTGCAGGCCAGTTACCCACTGCTGAGTCTCACTGAGTCCCGGAGCCTTTCCAGTTGGCACCCAAGAAACAGCTGCGACTTCCTACCCAGTCCATCCAAAACAAGCTTTCCTTTTAAATGCCTATAATACATTCCATCAAGTATATGTCTTAATATTGGCTCTTATTAAGTATTTGTCATTTGCCAGGGACTTTGCTAAGTGCTTTATATAGATTATCTCATTTAATTCTCCCAATAATTCCATGGGATAGTAGTATTACTATGTCCACTTTACTGATGAAAAAACTTAACCTCTAGAGAGGTTAGTTAAGGTAAGACTTGCTCCACGTCATTAAGCTTAGATTCAAATCCATGAGTCTCCACTCTAGACCACAACACTATCCTGGATAAAACATTTTAGTTAAGAAGAAAAAAGGCAATCAATAGTACGTTGAACATCTTAAGATAATAAATTGGGAGCCTAGGATGAAAATTATATTCTATCAGATACTCATTCCACTCTTCCATTCCGTAATCAACCAAACATTTGTTTGATATTATCATTTGTTTGATAATATTACCTGACAGAAGAACTGTTGCTGGCTTCCTGCTCCAGGTGTGTTATTGAAGGTGCTAGTAGATTTGGAAGAAGGAACTGGAAGACGATGAGACACACTGACCGGTACTGGAGTCCTGTTTGGCTGGGTCAGCTGATCTCCCGTAAAGTTTGATCCTGATGCACCAGACTGAACCGCAGCCCCAAGACTAGGATGGGCAGTGCTGGATGAGCTGACAACAGGGAACCGACTAGGTCCTGACATGCTTGTCACCGAGGGCATGGCGGCGAAGCCAGGTCTTCCTTGGGAGACGCTGCTCTGCCCAGGGGACAGGTGCAAGACGGTTGGCGATGCCTGCTGCAAGGGCATCTGCCCACCAACGATCTGAGGAGAGGCATGATTGACTATCACTGGACTTCCAGAGGCGGCGAACGTCTGCCCAGACACTAACTGGACGGCAGTATTCTGGTTGTTCAGCATCTGTCCAGAATATGGTTGGTTGGTCCTGAGCATGCTGGAAGAGTTTCTGTTCAACATGACATGCTCTGAGGTCACTTGGCCAGAAATGAGCTGAGAGGGTTGAGTCTGAAGAAGTTGCCCATTTATGGTCTGGACGTGGTGTACCGAGTTGGAACTGACGGAAAGGCTTGTAGGTATGAGGAACTGACTCTGGGGTGTGTGAGGCTGGCCCATGGGAGAATGAATAACGATACTGCCCCCAGCGCTGCTCACGGCCTGCGAGGTGACTGGCTTCCTTGTGTTCTGTTGGTTTACAATGTTCACCGACATGTGCGGACCAACCACTGAGCCCTGGGGTGAGCTCGCAGAGGCGAACGAGATCCCTGGCTGAACATGGTGCTGCTGTATTCCCAAATTGTTCACATTGTATGTGTTTTGCTGACCCATTTGGATAGGCTTTGGCTGGATATTAATTGGGACTTTATTTGAATTTGGTGCAAGACCCCTTTGTATGATGATGTTATGCACAGGTAAAGATGTTTGGAAATTTGTGCTATTAAATGGAACGGTAACAGGCTGTGCTGCTGGGCTGGAACTGGAGCTCCCAAACAAGGAGCTGCCATTAGGAGTCTGTCTGTGGACCAGAAGCCCTCCACTCACATCTGATGGGGCTTGTTGCCCACTACCCTTTAATATGATTTGAGATCCATCTAGGTTATTAATAGTCATCATGGAAGGTTGACTACCAAATGACCCAATTAACTGTATTTGACCAGAACCACTAATCTGACTGTTATTAGACAAATGCTGGCTGGGCACACTGATCCCCACGTGGTGCATAAAGCCATGGTGCACACCCACTGTATTGCTTGCAAACGATGTGCCAACAGGCACATGAGTCACCCCTATAGGCTGCAGCGTCTGACCTGAGTAATTAGAAATATTAGAAGCCTGAGTAAAGGATGCTGATGAAGAGGGATGAAGCTGAGCTTGTGCAAACTGTTGGCTTGAACCTATACTGGCGTCCAGATATGCCTCTTCTGCCAATGTCTGTTCAGTGATATTGGCCTCCTGCAAGGATTTCTGAAGAATGTCGAAAGGTTGGTCCTCACTGAGATCAGGAAGAGGAGAAGACTCAAGTTCATCTTCAAGAAACTGAAGGCTACTTGAAAGTGGCAGTCCATCACTGGGCCCTTCTCCAAGCTGGCTGCTTACAGCTTTGAGGGATGACTTAGGATCAGCATTCTAAAAAAATAAGCAGGATGTTACATGGCATATCTAACCTTGGAAAGAGATTCTTAAACAAAAATCTCATCTCACTTTTGAATATGAATAAAGCATAACAGTCTGCTTTTCAGGCACAACTCTCCAAACTGCTCACCTCATTCTCTTTTTTTAAAATAAATTTATTTTTATTTATTTATTACTTTTGGCTGCGTTGGGTCTTTGTTGCTGCGCACGGGCTTTCTCTAGTTGCGGCGAGCGGGGGCCACTCCTCATCGCTGTGCGCAGGCCTCTCACTGCCGCGGCCTCTCTCGTCGCGGAGCACAGGCTCCAGACGCACAGGCTCCGCAGCTGCGGCTCGTGGGCCCAGCTGCCCCGCGGCATGTGGGATCCTCCCGGACCAGGGCCCGAACCTGTGTCCCCTGCATTGGCAGGCGGATTCTCAACCACTGCGCCACCAGGGAAGCCCTGCTCACCTTATTCTGATACTTGATTTCCTTAGGAATGATGTTTAATGTTGTTTTTGTAAGTATATGCATTCACTGCTCTGATAAAATTATTATAGGAAACAGATCAATAATGCCAACATACTCATGGCTACCTGGAGTTTAGCTTTATTTTTTAGATAGTGGCATGGCTTAATTTTTTTCAGGATTGCTCCCAAGTCCAAAGCTTGAGTGGGACTCAGCCTAGGGTATGTGCGTATCCAGGACACAGCGGTGTCTAGTTTTTTGTACCACAGGAGTAGATGTGAGTTTTGAGAGTTCCGAGTGTGGTTCTACTAGAGGTCCAGAAGGTATCCCAGATCCAGGCTTGACTTTAAAGGTTTCTCGGAACTCCCCTAGTTCTAACCTGCCCCACTCCAGGCAAAATCGGCCTGGATAAAAACAAGCTTCCCATATGAAATGAGTGAATAGTTATTTGATTTCTTAGAAGTTATCAGCTTATTATGATGCTTTAAAAACCATTTCAATGTCCTATTCAAGAGTAAAAGTTGGTCAACATTTGTCAAGCGCTCACTTCTGCGTTTGTGTCTGTCCGTAACGAGTCCTTAAGGACTGCGCATTCCAACTAGAGACAACAACACAGGCAAATGAAGGGAACTGAACACAGTCACTGACAAATAAGAGACACGATGCTGGCCAGCAGTTTATCATGGGATACGTCAAAATTATAAAAGAAAAAAAAAATGGAATCAGTCGTTATTTAACATAAGGTGAAGACAATGTGAATATCCTTAACACTACTGAACTGTACACTTAAAATGGTTAAGATGGTACATTTGTTGTTATATATATTTTTAACACAATTAAAAATTTTAAAAAGATGAAGAAAAAAATCAAAAATAGATCAATCAAGTATAAACAGTCCAGGACTTCCCTGGTGGTGCAATGGTTAAGAATCTGCCTGCCAATGCAGGGGACACAGGTTTGATCCCTGGTCTGGGAAGATCCCACATGCCGCAGAGCAACTAAGCCCGTGCGCCGCAACCACTGAGCCCACGCGCCGCAACTACTGAAGCCCACGCACCTAGAGCTCGTGCTCCGCGAAAAGAGAAGCCGCCGCAACGAGAAGCCCGTGCACCGCAACGAAGAGTAGCCCCCACTTGCCGCAACTAGAGAAAGCCCGTGAGCAGCAACAAAGACCCAACGCAGCCAAAAGTAATAAATAAATAAAAATTAAAAAAAAAAAAAAAGAAAACAGTCCAGGGAATTCTTGGGGGTCCAGTGGTTAGAACTTGGCGCTTTAGCTGCCAGGGCCTGGGTTCAATCCCTGGTTGGGGAACTAAGATCCCACAAGCTGCATGGCGCAGCCAAAAAAAAAAAAAAAAGAATGAAGAGTCCAACTTTCAAAACTATACAGATTCTCAGCCCTAGGTTAATAAGGTGTGTTGGGGGCTAGATGATGGGAAGACCCAGGTAGAAAAGCCAAGACTAGTTCACTTGACACCCAATCAACAGTTGAAACGGGACTAATGTGGCCTCAGTTAGGTGGACACCACCTTAGGACTTGAACAGTCATTTGAAAGGAAGTGGGAAAAAGCAACTGAAAGCAAGGAGGTTTGTTTGTTTTTGCAGAGAAATATCAAGGCAACAGTGGATTATCTCCTGAGTGGTGGTACACAGTTTAATGTTTTTACAATGCACAAATTAACAGACCACAGGTTTAAAATTCCATATTTTTAAAAGCTTTTAAAATGTTTTACTGACATGATGCAACTCAAGTTTACAATAAATACACCCTGAATGAAGCAGCCTGAAGAGTTAGAATTAATACTTACGTGGAAGTGGGAGAGCTGGTAAGTAAAAATCATTAGTGTTGGCAAACAGGCTCAGTATCTACTTTATGGGTTTAATGGCATCACATGCAGTTATTGCCCACGCAGAATGAATTTCAGCATTGCTACTAATTCATAAGCCTTACAGGAAATCAGTGCTGTGACTTTAAAGCCACCCCTAGCATGTGGAGGAGTCTTGCATGTTATGATCTGACATACTTTACACATACTCAAATACTTTAAAGAATTGTGCATTCCCAAGGACTTTCTGAATACTATTCCATTTTATGGACGAAGAAAATAAAGACCCTGACGATGACGATAAGTTGACATTAACTGAGCACTGTGTCAACTGATTTCCATGGACTAGTCCATTCATCTTAACCACCCTATGAGGTAGATTTATCATTCTCCTGGATTCACAAATAAGGAAACTGAGTCTTAGAGATTTAGTGATAGATGCAAGGTTATAAAGCTAGTAAGTGGCAGAGCAAGGATTCAAACTTGGGTGGTCGGACTCTGGACTCCCATCCATGGCAGAACAAAGCAGTTGAAAAGATTAAAGTAACATAGGCTTAAACACAACAATCCGGATATAGTTTCCAGGCAGGACTTCCCTGCCCTCAGGTCAGATTTCTTGTCTAGATGTTCCTAGAGCTTAAGAACCTGCGCCCTGGAACCTGGTGGCCTGGGTTCGATTCCTAGCTTGCGACTCCTGGCTATGTAATACTGGGTAAATACCAACCTTTAGTTCTCTCATCTTTAAATATGGATAATGATAGAACCTACTTCACGGAATTATTGTAAGGTTAACGAGGTTAATATGTGT
This sequence comes from Pseudorca crassidens, assembly GCF_039906515.1. Lineage (NCBI taxonomy): Eukaryota > Metazoa > Chordata > Mammalia > Artiodactyla > Delphinidae > Pseudorca > Pseudorca crassidens. The sequence goes on from NC_090305.1 coordinate 32,997,145, forward strand.
TAAGCTCTGAGTGCCAAGAACATACCGAGCGCTCAGTAGGTGTCAGCTACTATGATCTTTCTCCTTGTTTAAGATGAAAATGATTAGAAAGTAACCACAATACAGAATGATTTTTTTAAAGCTTATGTAACAACATTCAAAAGACTCTAATATAAGTTTCTCAGGCTATAACGTTTCTGAGGCATTTTAGAAAGAAAGTTGAAACCTTAGGAAAATGGCAAAGTAAAAATCTTAATAGACTAAGTTAAAAGTAGAAAATGTCAACAAAATTCAATAGATTTTCCTCTTGTGTCAATTACAAAAGACAAAGTAGGGATTCCCATTATGATACAAAGGCAATTAAAGCTTCAATTCACTAGGCATCAATGAGACAAACATTTGATCTTTGCATTCAGTTTCCAATACTCACACTAGAGTTGGCGAAAATTGAATTTGAATTGGCTGCAGAATATCCTGCATTAGTCAAGTCCTCATTGCTCTGCAAAAGTACAAATTCAAAAAAGTGATCACTTTGACTCTCAGGAAGAAACAAAATGTATGCCTACGATGGTCTGAGTATTACTTACCGATTTATTACTAGGTCCATGTAGAAAATAGTTCAATGCCTGTGGGTCTCTAGAAAACAACAGCCAAAAAGAGAAAACAGCAAATAAATACATTACTTATATTTAGGGTTCATTTTTACAGGGGAAAAAGAAAATGATGTATTAGTTTGAGTAAAATCCTCTCCCTGTTTTAAAACTATTAGTAGTTTTTTTTGTTGGTTTTGTTTTGTTTCATTTTGATGTTCCATTTCCTATCATCACTCATTTCTGCCTCCTAGGATTTTTTATAAAATAAATTTAATAAAGGATTACCTAATTATGACCCCTATGTTAATCCATGTCACTTTGTCTCCCTTCTATATCTATGATGATTATTTAATCTTTATTTTAAAAACCCACTTGGTTTTAATATGCTTATTAGGTTGTTTTAGTACAGCAAACCTCACACATTTGATTTACCCTTATTTTGGAATGAGCATCTTACCCAATAAGATCAAGGAGACACGAGTCATCATCATCATCCATGACAACTATAAAGAAAAGGAATAAGAAAGCACCGTTTCAGCAAAGCAGATTAAAGCCAGTAGCATCAATGCAACACAAAAATATACCTTATACTTTCCTAGATAAATAACTAATTCATGTGAGTTTTCCCTCTAATTGCTTATTATGAATGTGACTTTTAAATTTTTGTGGTCATTCAAGAGATGAAGTATTCAATTTACATTGTTTTTATTGAACACAAATCCTTAACTTACAAGTCAAAAAGCAATCTAGACAAATCAAGGAGAGTTGGCAGCAACCACTCACACACAGATTCCTCAAAGGGGCGGTAAACCATGAACAGTAACTTCCTCAAAATGTACACGGTGAACAAGAGGAGAAATCGTATTTTTGTTTTAGAAAAAAATCTCATGCATACAGAGGTCTTTGAATTTTGCGACTGGATATTTCCAAACCTGGTGAGCAATCTGGATTTCTAGCCATATTCTGGCTATCTTTAGGAAAACAGAAAAGTCAGTTGTCCCTACTTTTTGAGACAGAAGAGGCACCATCGCCCCAGGCAGTACTGCAACAGGCTCTGCCCTGAAGGTCCCAAGTTCCTCCCTCTGCAGCAGTAACGCCAACTGTTCAATTCCAAACAGTCTGCATCCCAACACTGGAATCTTTAAAGTAGAAACCCTCAACCCCAAATTCACCCCAGCTCCAAGCCCAAATCTCTCTCTCTCCCCAGCCATCGACAGCATCCAGCCTAACCAGCGCAATCACTGTGCTCTGGCTGAAACAATAACAACTGTATAAATTCCAAGAGCAGCTCTCCCCCTTTCTTTCTCCTCCCTCCCCCCGAGATCCAGCAAACTTACACTAGTGATCCGACACCTGGCAACACTGCTTCGCACCCATTTCGAGCCATGCAGTGGAATAATTTACATCACGGAATGCCAAGGCCAAGAGTTCTGGAGCCGTTGGAAAGGGCAGTTGTGAACGGCAGTTGGACGGAGGAATGAAATCCTGAAGAGATGCCCAGAAGAGGGACACGCCCGAAGAAGGCAGAGGCAGAGTTTCTACTAAGTTTTTTTTCTCCGTTAAAACTGCCATCTCCTCTCCACTTCCCCTCAGCTTCCCATCCTATCAGTCACAAGGCCAAACAAATATAAAATGTACTCCTGCCACATGGAAGGAAACTTGCTCTCTTCAGGAAGGGTCTGGAAGGGGTAAGTATCCCCCCATGTGGGACCTTCCCGTTGATGGGAGAATTGGTTCAGCTGCTGAATGATCCGGACGATTACAATCCATTTGAGTGGATCATCAGTGGAGAGGAGAGGTGATGGGTGAGACAGGAGGAGGTCAGAGTGGGGAAAGCCTGTCAAAAGGTAACATCCATGGCCAAAACTGTGAAAGGCACAGCAGGCTAAGTGAAGTCTGCATCTAGCCCTCAGATGTCCAGGTGCCCAGGGGCATGCGAGGACGACTCTACTAATATGACTTTGAGGAGTGAAAAGGGACAGGAAAGAGAAAGAGGAAAACTATCATTAAGTAGATATGTAGACATCAGTGTGAAGAGCTTCCCTTAAATCATGATAGTTAATATGTAGAACTGCACTAGCTGTTGTTGCTCATTACAGTATCCTGGGCTTATCTCCCAGACAGCACACTCGCATGGACTAAATTAGCCAAATATGACGTATAATTAAGCCTATAAAGTGGATATTATTTCTTTACTTCAACGTGACCATTTAAATGGAGTTCCACTGTATCCTTTGTAAATTTATTTTTTTTAAGTGTCTAACAGTCTCTGGAACAAACTAATTAATAAAAACGTACGTGAAAAATAGCTTACACCAAAGCAGAACACTTTCATGCCTCTCCCACTTCCCTCACTGCTTTACACCTGTACCCAGCTCCTCCAGTGGATGAGATGCCCAAGGGTTAACACACACTGAGGGAGGGAGGCAGCGTCAGTCACTCCTCCGAGGAGGTGTCACTGCCACTGGGACTTTCAAGCACAGAGAACATTTGTTACCCCAAAGCTCAAAGTGACAAGCTACTCCTTGAGTAGCCCAAATAAAAGAACAATTTTACAATACTGAATGAAATTAAAAGCCATTGCACATCCCCCACAGCAAACCAAGCAGACCGCTCAAATGCTTGACGAAACGCTCCTGGGGGACATCTGCCCTACTCGGGGGCATCATTCCTAACAGACAGACCTCCTCCTCCAGGCCTCCTTGGGTAGAACTCTACGAGCCTTTATCCTCAGGGGTACCCCAAGAATTCTGCTTTTTAAAGGGCCGCACTCTTTTCTGACTATAAACAGTTTCAAATTAGAAGAGATGACTCTTATCCCTACATGCCCAGCTCTACAGGGTGCCAAAACACAGTCATATTACAGCCCGAGCCAGTAGTCCCTTCCCAGGAGGACACACGGCCCACCAAAGCAAATCTACCAAAGTAAAACTGTAGAAATTGACTACGATTCTAAAGTGGGAAGACAGCCTGAGGATCAGAAACGGACTCAAAAGTGAAGAGCTTAGTTTTTTTGGAAAAGATTCGCCCATTACTTCTGGACTCTTGTTGAGGCTCTTTTCTCATTAAAGTAACAACCCTGGATTCACTAGATGGGCCTCTGGCCACAGGTGAAACCTATAAGGCTGTGTGAAAGTTAAGTCCCCCCTCTAAGGGGTTAAAAACTACTTCTTGGTTCAGCACACTTGAGCAAGACACATCCCCTAAGTAATAGCAGTTTACAGCAGTAGAATTTGTCAGGGAGAGAAGGGGATTGCAGTTCTTACAGAATCCTCATAGGCACCCCAAGAGATCAGAAATCACTGCCCCAGACACCTGACTACCACTCTCAAAAAGTTAAATCTAATATTTAAAATGGCTCTTACTATTCTTAGTCAAGAGGCACTATGAAAGTGACATTTCCAATCAGTGGGGGAAAGATGTTAGCCTTCTAGAGAAAAGAAGGTGGAGCCGTACCTCACATCTTACACAAAAATAAATTCCAGGTGGATCTAAGAGTTAAATGGGAGGGAGGAGGAGAGCTTCAAGTACTAGAGTAACATATGGGAGAATTTTGTTTTTATAATCTTGGAGTAGGGAAAGGCTAAGTATGTCACAAGACGCAGAAGTCATAAAAGAAGATTGCCAAATGTGATGACAAAACATTTTTAAATTCTGCATGATAAAAGAAAAAAAAACATGAATAAAGTCAAAGACTAAAAAAACCCCAAAAAACATACGACGGGAAAATACTTTCAATTCATATCACAAACAGCTTTTCTCCTTAATACATAATTCCTATTTTTAAAAAGTCAGCTACCCTGCAGAAAATCAAAGGGTAAGAAAAATCAGTTCATAAAAAAAGGAAAGACAAGTAGCTCCTAAACATGTAAAAGTAATCACCCTCACTTAGAATAAGAGAAATGAAATTAAAGTTACAATGAGATACTATTATTTGTCAGATTGGCAAAGATAAAAAAGTTTGGTTAAGGACTATGCTAGTCAGGAAATGGGAAATAGGGACTTTTATACCCTGGTAGTGAGAGTGTAAACTCACGTGACCTCTGGAGAGGGCAATTTAGCAGTCGCTTTCAAAGTTTTAAGGGCACAAATCACTTCACCTAGCAAATATTTCCAGGTACTCGTCCCGCAGATATTCTTCTACATGTGTGAAATGATATGTGTATAAGAATATCCAGTGCAGCATGATTGGTTTTAGCAAAAGACTAAAAACCTCGATGTCAGGGGTAGGGGGTTTCTTCTTAAGGTGATGGAAATGTTGTGTAATTAAACCACTGAATTGTACACTTTACAGGGTACATTTTATGGTATTTAAATTCTATTTAAAGCATTTTTAAAAACTCTATGTCCATAATGAAAGAGGTGTGTACCTTTCTTGTTCCTTTGATCATGTATCTTTCTAAGTCAGTCTGTATAAATATGCCTCATTTTTCTTTGTATTTTATTTTTTACACTGCAGGTTCTTATTAGTTATCTGTTTTATACATATTAGTGTATACATGTCAATCCCAATCTCCCAATTCATCCCACCACCACCCTCCACCCCCGCCACTTTCCCCCCCTTGGTGTCCATATGTTTGTTTTCTACATCTGTGTCTCTATTTCTGCCCTGCAAACCAGTTCATCTGTACCACTTTTCTAGGTTCCACATATATGCATTAATATACGATATTTGTTTTTCTCTTTCTGACTTACTTCACTCGGTATGACAGTCTCTAGATCCATCCACATCTCTACAAATGACCCAATTTCATTCCTTTTTATGGCTGAGTAATATTCCACTGTATATATGTACCACAACTTCTTTATCCATTCATCTGTCGAGAGGCATTTCGGTTGCTTCCATGACCTGGCTATTGTAAATAGTGCTGCAATGAACACTAGGGTGCATGTGCCTTTTTGAATTATGGTTTTCTCTGGGTATATGCCCAGTAGTGGGATTGCTGGATCATATGGTAATTCTATTTTTAGTTTTTTAAAGGAACCTCCATACTGTTCTCCACCGTGGCTATATCAATTTACATTCCCAACAACAGTGCAAGAGGGTTCCCTTTTCTCCACACCCTCTGCAGCATTTGTTTTTAGATTTTCTGATGATGCCCATTCTAACTGGTGTGAGGTGATACCTCATTGTAGTTTTGATTTGCATTTCTCTAATAATTAGTGATGTTGAGCAGCTTTTCATGTGCTTCTTGGCCATCTGTATGTCTTCTTTGGAGAAATGTCTGTTTAGGTCTTCTGCCCATTTTAGGATTGGGTTGTTTGTTTCTTTAATACTGAGCTGCATGAGCTGTTTATATATTTTGGAGATTAATTCTTTGTCCATTGATTCGGTTGTGAATATTTTCTCTCATTCTGAGGGTTGTCTTTTTGTCTTGTTTATGTTTTCCTTTGCTGTGCAAAAGCTTTTAAGTTTCATTAGGTCCCATTTGTTTATTTTTGTTTTTATTTCCATTACTCTAGGAGGTGGATCAAAAAAGATCTTGCTGTGATTTATGTCAAAGGGTGTTCCTCCTATGTTTTCCTTTAAGAGTTTTATAGTGTCCAGTCTTACATTTAGGTCTTGAATCCATTCTGAGTTTATTTTTGTGTATGGTGTTAGGGAGTGTTCTAATTTCATTCTTTTACATGTAGCCGTCCAGTTTTCCCAGCATCACTTATTAAAGAGACTGTCTTTTCTCCATTGTACGTCCTTGCCTTCTTTGTCATAGCTTAGTTGACCACAGGTGTGTGGGTTTATCTCTGGGCTTTCTATCTTGTTCTATTGATCTATGTTTCTGTTTTTGTGCCAGTACCATACTGTCTTGATTACTGTAGCTTTGTAGTATAGTCTGAAGTCAGGGAGTCTGATTCCTCCAGCTCCGTTTTTTACCCTCAAGACTGCTTTGGCTATTTGGGGTCTTTGTGTCTCCATACAAATTTTAAGATTTTTTGTTCTAGCTCTGTAAAAAATGCCATTGGTAGTTTGATAGGGATTGCATTGAATCTGTAGATTGCTTTGGGTAGTATAGTCATTTTCACAATATTGATTCTTCCAATCCAAGAACATGGTATAGCTCTCCATCTGTTGGTATCATCTTTAATTTCTTTCATCAGTGTCTTACAGTTTTCTGCATACAGGTCTTTTGTTTCCCTAGGTAGGTTTATTCCTAGGTATTTTATTCTTTTTATTGCAGTGGTAAATGGGAATGTTTCCTTAATTTCTCTTTCAGATTTTTCATCATTAGTGTAGAGGGATACAAGAGATTTCTGTGCATTAATTTTGTATCCTGCAACTTTACCAAATTCATTGATTAGCTCTAGTAGTTTTCTGGTGGCATTTTTAGGATTCTCTATGTATAGTATCATGTCATCTGCAAACAGAGACAGTTTTACTTGTTCTTTTCCAGTTTGTATTCCTTTTATTTCTTTTTCTTCTCTGATTGCTGTGGCTAGGACGTCCAAAACTATGCTGAATAATAGTGGTGAGAGTGGACATCCTTGTCTTGTTCCTGATCTTAGAGGAAATGCTTTCAGTTTTTCACCATTGAGAATGATGTTTGCTGTGGGTTTGTCATATATGGCCTTTATTATGTTGAGGTAGGTTCCCTCTATGCCCATTTTCTGGAGAATTTTTATCATAAATGGGTGTTGAATTTTGTCAAAAGCTTTTTCTGCATCTATTGAGATGATCATATGGTTTTTATCCTTCAATTTGTTAATATGGAATATCACATTGATTGATTTCCGTATATTGAAGAATCCTTGCATCCCTGGGATAAATCCCACTTGATCATGGTGTATGATCCTTTTAATGTGTTGTTGGATTCTGTTTGCTGGTATTTTGTTGAGGATTTTTGCATCTATTTTCATCAGTGATATTGGTCTGTAATTTTCTTTTTTTGTAGTATCTTTGTCTGGTTTTGGTATCAGGGTGATGGTGGCCTCATAGAATGAGTTTGGGAGTGTTCCTTCCTCTGCAATTTTTGGGAAGAGTTTGAGAAGGATGGGTGTTAGCTCTTCTATAAATGTTTGCTAGAATTCACCTGTGAAGTCTTCTGGTCCTGGACTTTGTTTGTTGGAAGATTTTTTATCACAGTTTCAATTTCATTACTCGTGATTGGTCTGTTCATATTTTCTATTTCTTCCTGGTTCAGTCCTGGAAGGTTATACCTTTCTAAGAATTTGTCCATTTCTTCCAGGTTGTCTGTTTTATTGGCATAGAGTTGCTTGTAGTAGTCTCTTAGGATGCTTTGTATTTCTACGGTGTCTGTTGTAACTTCTCCTTTTTCATTTCTAATTGTATTGATTTGAGTCCTCTCCCTCTTTTTCTTGATGAGTCTGCCTAATGGTTTATCAATTTTGTTTATCTTCTCAAAGAACCAGCTTTTAGTTTTATTGATCTTTGCTATTGTTTTCTTTGTTTCTATTTCATTTATTTCTGCTCTGATCTTTATGATTTCTTTCCTTCTACTAACTTTGGGTTTTGTTTGTTCTTCTTTCTCTAGTTTGTTTAGGTGTAAGGTTAGATTGTTTATTTGAGATTTTTCTTGTTTCTTGAGGTAGGCTTGTATAGCTATAAACTTCCCTCTTAGAACTGCTTTTGCTGCATCCCATAGGTTTTGGATCGTAGTGTTTTTATCGTCATTTGTCTCTAAGTATTTTTTGATTTCCTCTTTGATTTCTTCAGTGATCTCTTGGTTATTTAGTAACGTATTGTTTAGCCTCCATGTGTTTGTGTTTTTTACGTTTTTTCCCCTGTAATTTATTTCTAATCTCATAGTGTTGTGGTCAGAAAAGATGCTTGATATGATTTCATATTTCTTAAATTTACTGAGGCTTGATTTGGGACCCAAGATGTAATCTATCCTGGAGAATGTTCCGTGCGCACTTGAGAGGAAAGTATAATCTGTTGTTTTTGGATGGAATGTCCTATAAATATCAATAAAATCTAACTGGTCTATTGTGTCATTTAAAGCTTGTGTTTCCTTATTAATTTTCTGTCTGGATGATCTGTCCATTGGTGTAAGTGAGGTGTTAAATTCCCCCGCCATTATTGTGTTACTGTCAATTTCCTCTTTTTAGTTGTTAGCAGTTGCCTTATGTATTGAGGTGCTCCTATGTTGGGTGCGTATATATTTATAATTGCTGTATCTTCTTCTTGGATTGATCCCTTGATCATTATGTAGTGTCCTTCCTTGTCTCTTGTGACATTCTTTATTTTAAAGTCTATTTTCTCTGATATGAGTATTGCTACTCCAGCTTTCTTTTTTTTTTTTGCGGTATGTGGGCCTCTCACTGTTGTGGCCTCTCCCGCTGCGAAGCACAGGCTCCGGACGCGCAGGCTCAGCGGCCACGGCTCACGGGCCCAGCCGCTCCGCAGCATGTGGGATCCTCCCGGACCGGGGCACGAACCCATGTCCCCCGCATCGGCAGGCGGACGCTCAACCACTGCGCCACCAGGGAAGCCCCCAGCTTTCTTTTGATTTCCATTTGCATGGAATGTCTTTTTCCATCCCCTCACTTTCAGTCTGTATGTGTCCCTAGGTCTGAAGTGGGTCTCTTGTAGACAGCATATATACGGGTCTTGTTTTTGTATCCATTCAGAGAGCCTGTGTCTTTTGGTTGGAGCATTTAATCTATTCACGTTTAAGGTAATTATTGATATGTATGTTCCTATGACCATTTTCTTAATTGTTATGGGTTTGTTTTTGTAGGTCCTTTTCTCCTCTTGTGTTTCCCACTTAGAGAAGTTACTTTAGCATTTGCTGTACAGCTGGTTTGGTGGTGCTTAATTCTCTCGGCTTTTGCTTGTCTGTAAAGCTTTTAGTTTCTCCATCAAATCTGAATGAGATCCTTGCCAGGTAGAGTAATCTTGGTTGTAAGTTCTTCCCTTTCATCACTTTAAATATATCGTGCCACTCCCTTCTGGCTTGTAGAGTTTCTGCTGAGAAATCAGCTGTTAACCTTATGGGAGTTCCCTTGTACGTTATTTGTCATTTTTCCCTTGTTGCTTTGAATAATTTTTCTTTGTCTTTAATTTTTGTCAGTTTGATTACTATGTGTCTCGGCATGTTTCTCCTTGGGTTTATTCTGCCTGGGACTCTCTGCGCTTCCTGGACTTGGATGGCTATTTGCTTTCCCATGTTAGGGAAGTCTTCGACTATAATCTCTTCAAATATTTTCTTGGGTCCTTTCTCTCTCTCTTCTCCTTCTGGGACCCCTATAATGCGAATGTTGTTGTGTTTAATGTTGTCCCAGAGGTCTCTTAGGCTGTCTTCATTTCTTTTAATTCTTTTTTTCTTTATTCTGTTCTGTGGCAGTGAATTCCACCACTCTGTCTTCCATGTCACCTATCCGTTCTTCTGCCTCAGTTATTCTGCTATTGATTCCTTCTAGTGTATTTTTCATTTCAGTTATTGTATTGTTCATCTCTGTTTGTTTGTTCTTTAATTCTTCTAGGTGTTTGTTAAGCATTTATTGCATCTTCTTGATCTTTGCCTCTATTCTTTTGAGGTCCTGCATCATCTTCACTGTCATTATTCTGAATTCTTTTCCTGGAAGGTTGCCTATCTCCACTTCAGTTAGTTGTTTTTCTGGGGTTTTATCTTTTTCCTTCATCTGGTACATAGTCCTCTGCCTTTTCATTTTGTCTATCTTTCTGTGAATGTGCTTTTCGTTCCACAGGCTGCAGAACTGTCTGTCTCATTATTTTTAACGGCTGTGTAATATTCCAGTGTGCATGAATCATGATTTATGCTCCCAAGTGCTGGGTGGAGGCAGAATATATACATGTGTTTGTAAATATTCAGACCCTGAAATGAGGCACAAATAACCAGCAACACCAGCTGCTTCTGTGAGGGAATCTGGGTGGCTGGAAACACAGAGGAAGGTATACACTTCACTTATATGTCCTTTTGTACCTCTTGAATGTTATGCCACATGTGTGAAAGGCTTATTTTAAGAAATAAATACAATTAATATGGGAATTTCCTGGCAGTCCAGTGGTTAGGATTCTGGGTTTTCACTGCCTGGGGCCCGGGGTTTGATTCCTGGTTGGAGAACTAAGGTCCTGCAAGCCACACGGTGCCCCCCACACCAAATACAATTAATAAAACAAAGAGGATGGGGGAGACCCATGAAACACAAGAATCTCAAATCAGTCTCACTCTAGGTAAGCATACCAGAGATCAAATACCTGGAAAATTTTCAAGCAGCCTAGTGGCCTCAAGAATAATCTACATCAGCTATCTGTAAGAAATATCTTCCAGACAGTCTGATTTTCATTAAGATCACAGAAAGATTTTAAAGACCTCTAAGACAGGGATAAAAAGGAAGATGACAGGCTATTTAAAATGTTTTTCATACAGTGGGAACAGTCTGAGCTCTCATATCAAGAAATGTATTGGTTTCAAGAACAGCTATTTCAGGAAAGCTAGCTAAGCAAATCAATTCTACTGATTTAAGATATTATAATCTAGCAGCAGTAGAAGAAAATTTTTAAAGTCATACACAGGATTTCAAATACTTCACAAAATGAAATTTGGTATGTGACTGCTATAACGAATGATTCTCTTCTCTTCCTTATATGCCTCTCTGTTCTTTTTCTTCTTCCAAAAACATTACATAGTGAAAATGACTAGGAAGCTAAAACTTTAAAAGATCACCAAGAGTCAATATAATAGGCTATTTTACCAACATACAAAAAATTACTGACATTTGCTTTATTTGCACTAATTTGGTATAGCATCAGTATATGCCATAATTTCCCAATCATTTACAAACAAATTTACCTTTAAAAGGTGCTGAGGCTAGCAGAGGGATCATTGGGAAACTTTATTTAAGCAATCATGAGCTGTGGAATGGTTGCAGTGTTCTCATGTGATCTGTGCCTGAGCTATTCAAGGTATAACGAGCTGTAGTCACTTTTATTTTTACCCACATATTTACCAGTTCCAGTGCTGTTCGTTCCTTTGAGTAAATCCAATTTTCATCTGGTATCATTTTCTCCCTTCTGAAGGATTTCTTTTTTAAAAAAAATTAATTAATTTATTTATTTTTGGCTGGGTTGGGTCTTCGTTGCTGTGTGCGGGCTTTCTCTAGTTGTGGCAAGCGGGAGTTACCCTTCGTTGTGGTGCATGGGCTTCTCACTGCGGTAGCTTCTCTTTGCTGCAGAGCACGGGCTCTAGGCATGAGGGCTTCAGTAGTTGTAGCACGCTGGGTTTAGCTGCTCCGCAGCATGTGGGATCTTCCCAGGCCAGGGCTCAAACCCTTGTCCCCTGCATTGGCAGGGGGATTCTTAACCACTGTACCACGAGGGAAGCCCCTGGAGGATTTCTTTTAATATTTTTGTAGTACAGATCTGGTGATGAATTCTTTCAGTTTTCGTATGTCTTTAAAAAAAGTGTTTATTCTGCCTTCATTTTTGAAATGTATTTCATGGGACATATAGTTCTAGACTGAGTTTTTTCTTCTCTTTTGGATCTTTAAAGATATTGCTACACTGTTTCTTGCTTGCATTGTTTCCAAATAGAATTCTGCTGTCATTCTTACTTTTGTCTTTTTGTACATGATAGGTCTCCCCTCCCCACCCCACCCCCACTCCAATGCTTTAAACTTTTTCTCTTTATCACTGGTTTTAAGCAATCTGATTCTGATATGCCTTGGCATCATTTTCTTCATGCTTCTTGTGCTTGGGGTTCATTAAACTTCTAGGATCTGTAGGTTTATAATTTTCCTCCAATTTAGAACAATTTCAGCCATTCCTTCATATATTTTGTGTCCCTACCCCTCCTTCAGGGACTCCAATTACCTACGATTATGCTGCTTGAAGTGGTTCCACAGTTCACTGGTGCTCTTTAAAAAAAATTTTTTTAAGTGTCCTTTTATCTCTCTGGCTTTCATTTAGGATAGTTTCTATTGCTATGTCTTCAAGCACACTAATTTTTTCTTCTGCAGTGTCTAATCTGCTTGTTAATTGCATCCAATGTATTTTTTATTTTCAAACATTGTAGTTTTCATCTCTAGAAGTTGGTTTTTTTTTAATATCTTCCATTTCTTTATTTAATATGTTCAATCTTTCCTCTACCTTCTTGAAATTATGCAGAATAGTGACAGCTTTTTAATGTCCTTCTCTACTAATTCTATCATTTATATCATTTCTAGGTCTTTTTCTCCTGATTGATTTTTGTCCTCCTCATAGTGGGTGGTATTTTTCTCCTTTGTATGCCTGGTACTTTTTTATTGGATTCCAGACATTGCTAATTTTACATTATTGAGTACTGGATATTTTTGTATTCCTATAGATACTTTTGAACTTTGTCTAGGACACAATTAAGTTACGTGTAAATGGTTTGATTCTCTTGAGGTCTGCTTTTAAGCTTTGTCAGTCTTTAGTCTAGGGCTAATTTTGCCCTATAGTGAGGCAATACCCTTCCGAGTACTTCACTTGATGTCCCATGAATTACAAGGATTTTTGCAGTCTTGCAGGTGGGCACACAAACTCTTCTCTGCCCTGTGTGAGCTCCAAGTGTTATTTCCTATAATGTTTTTGGTTGATTCTTTCCCATGACTTGGGTAGTTTCCCCACACACATGTACCGATCAGGTTACCAGCTGAAGACTCAAGAGAGACTCTCTGCAGCTCTCCAGGGTTTTATCTTCATGTAGCTCTCTCCTCTGGTGCTCTGCCCAATGAGTTTTAGCCACTTTTACCCCCCAGCTGCATCAGCTCAACTCAGGAAGATTACTAGACTCCATCTGGATTCCCCTTCCCTGCGCTATGGCCTGAAAACTCCCCAGACAGAAGCTGGGGCAGTTACAGGGCTTACCTTATCTGTTTTCTATTTCTCATGAATCCCTGTCCTGTGCTGCCTGATATTCAATGTCTAAAAACCATTGTTTAATATATTTAATCTAACTTTTAACTGTTTTATGCAGGAAGGTCAATCCAATCCCTGTCATTGCATCTTGGTCCTATAGCGATTTTTAAGGTTTTGGAAGAAATCACTTTAGGAGGTAAGAACAGCTTATATGAGTTCATTAGCATGAATTATAGAATCAGAGCATCCTCAAAGGAGGAAAGGAGAAAGGGAGGACAGTAAATTGTAGTTTTATCCCCTGCCTCCTTCTGTTTTCTACCCTGAAGAATAGCTTAGGGAATGGGGAAAGCCGCTTCACTAATTACTACCTTTAATGAACTTGTTCAGTGGTTGAAAAGAATAAGCATTTAGACAACATTTAGCACCCACTATGTGCCAGGTCCTCTGTTAAGGACTGGGAATATCAAATGAGTATGACATAAAATGCAATAATAAATGTAAATACCCTTAACATTTTTGTAGGACTGTAAAAGCAAGGCCAAGAAGTAAATTATTATGTTTAAGCAAACAATATTCTGATAAGTGTCATGATGAAAAAGTTACACCATAAAACAGTCACTTACCCAGGGCAAGTAACTGTTTACGTCATCTAAGATATAAAGTATTTTCATCTTATTCCTTTTACTATATTGTCACTGTTATGGACTGTTAAATTTTATTTTTATTATTTTTTGGCTGCACCGTGCAGCACACGGAATCTTAGTTCACCAACCAGGGATCAAACTTGTGCCCCCTGCAGTGCAAGCATAGAGTCTTAACCACTGGACCACCAGGAAAGTCCCCGGACTGTTAAATTTTGTAATTGCAAGGCTGTGTCAAACTTCCTGGCACAGTTCCTGATTGTAAGGAACTCCCTTTCTTTGGGGAGAGAGATGCAACAATTCATCACAACGCAAGGTAAGAAGTGCTAGAGCTTTTGGCGGGGGTTCCCAAGCTTTTTCAGGTGAAGTCGCTGGTCATTTTTTTTGTGAAATAATATGACATTTTACTAGGAGAAAACACTAGTATATTTTCACAATTATGCCCATTTGTAAGAAAAAGAAGCTGTCAAACTCAACAAGATGGGCTCTGAGTTTTTCCTTTGTTATTCAACCAAGACCTTCATTCTTTTTGTAACTAGCTAGAGCATACTAACAGCAAGGAAGAAAGGTGGAAAAAACTAAGAACATTATTAGGAGAAAAACTTAGGAATCAAAAAAAAAAAAATTCCAGGCCTTAAAGCTGCTTTAATTCCAACTTGGAATGAGGTGGAATAGAAACAAACCTAATATATTAAGCAATCCAGCTGGCTAAACAATGCACTAGAACATGGGGGGAAAGAGTGACCAACCTTGGGGGGTCAGGAAGAAGTCTGGCCAGGCTTTACAGGGGCTGGGGACATGTACAGGTCGGGGCGGGTGGGACACGGAATTTGGAAAGGGCTTGTTCTGGATACTGACATTGACTAGGCTTGTGATTACTGACAAATTCCAATCTCTCAGGGCCTGTTTTCTCATCTTTAAATGAAATTAATAGCCACATCAGTGATTTAAAAACTTTGATCCCCGGGGACCTAGGATTCTCTGAGGGGTCCAGGAGCTGTCTTGGAGGCCTAAAGGTTGGTGGTAGAGGCACTGTAATGCTCCACTTCTCCCCTTTAACTCAGTGATAGAACTCTTAACTGGGAGAAAAAAGTTTGAAAATCATTTAACTTATCCAACTCCAGAACTCAGTGATTTGTTGTGTGCTGTAAAGGAATGACCTTTAATGGTGGTCAAACTGAACATGGAAACACAAGGATCCACAGAAAGCAAGACATTCATGATTATTTTAGCAAGAGAACAGTGAT
This sequence comes from Pseudorca crassidens, assembly GCF_039906515.1. NCBI lineage: Eukaryota > Metazoa > Chordata > Mammalia > Artiodactyla > Delphinidae > Pseudorca > Pseudorca crassidens. The sequence goes on from NC_090305.1 coordinate 33,012,404, forward strand.
GAATATATCAAACTTCTTTAAGATAAATTCCAACATAGTGCTAACGATCCTAAGTTTACTGACTATAGAACCATTAATCGTACACAGATTGGTGTTTCTCAAACTGGGATTTGCAGAAGTAATCTTGGGTGGTCTGAGTTCTCAAGTTGCAGAAACATCAACAGATTTTAAAACCAGCCAGAAACACACATGCTGAAAATTTTCAGGGCTGATAAAATTTCTGCTTAACATGTTTACTAAAAGCCTCTCAAAATCTTGAGATCTAATGGGAATCTACTGACAGAAGACCTGTGTATGCATTGTCTGACTGATGCAAAGATGGTCCTGGGGAAAACATTTCCAGGTCTCTCTTTATCCTCCTTTAATCTCAACTGCCAATGCTGTGCCAGGCTGGGTAGAGGAGGTCTAAACAAAGGATGGCATCAAAAGAGACTGTGGGTTGGGTCTCAAAAGTCTTTGAGGTGGTTCAAGAGATACCCAACTCTGGAAGTAACAAAGCCCTGCAGCGTGGAAGGATGCACTTAACTGCCTACTCTCTCCCACTGCACAGCTAGTGGTGGTAAAGAACTCTGGGTATTAAGTTATGGCTCAAGTATAGTGGACTAAAAGACTGACTTCAAATCTAAATGTTACTAACAGACTACCTTCTAGAAGCTTACAGTAAAAAACATATTACAGTGCTACCATCAAAAGTAGGAATCTTGTCATATTCATCTTCATATCCCCAGCAAATAGCACATAAACAGGTATAATAAATACTTAATAAATATCCCGGGTTTAGATGTAGGGCAGCTGTGGAGAAAGAGCCACCTGAGTGCTGGGCGAGAGCCTTCCAGGGTTCTTTGGGGCTAGAGGAATCTTGAAACCATGGATCACCTATATATGTTTTGAGACATGCTTTAGATGTTTTTTTCTGGAAGCCCTGCAACTACCGTAAAAATTGAATGTATTGTTGAAAAGACATATGGCCAATGGTGGCAGAGTCTGCATAGAACCATGCTTCGTGGTGTTCCAGGAAAAACCTTTCGGCTTGTTGGTTATATTATTCAGTCTGGCTGTATAACTCATTGTGTTTTTGAATACTCTGGTGGTGTTGTCATGTGTTCTGAACCATCAATAGAGCTTAAAATTCAGAATTCAGATATTGTCTTTGCAGAAAATTTTAGTCGACATTTTTATGGTATCCAAAGAGGTGACACTGTGATTGCAAAAAGCCCGAGTGATCCAAAATCAAATATTTGTAAAAGAGTAATTGGTTTGGAAGGAGACAAAATTCTTATCAATAGTCCATCAGGTTTATTTAAAAGCACAGTTATGTGCCAACGGGTCATGTTTGGTTAGAAGGTGATAATCTATAGAATTCTACAGATTCCAGGTACTGTGGACCTGTTCCATATGGACTAATAAGAGGATGTATCTTCATTAAGATTTGGACTCAATGATTTTGGATTTCTACATGACAGCCCTAATGGCCACAGATTTTCTGATTGGCAAGCATTTATTCTTTTGATTTGATTACTGTCTTCTGTTCAAGTGAATTTATTATTGTCACTAAAACCACGTACTTGCTAATAAACTATTTGCTATTCTAAATAAATAAATAAATAAATAAATGTAGGGCAGCTGCATTTTATGCAAATATTGTGTTCCCAAAGGCCTTGCCTTAAAAACTCACATAATTCTACTTTAATCCTGAAAAAGAAATTTATAATTTCCCAAAGTCCATCAGCATTGAAAATTTGCTATTACATTCTGTTAAAATTTTTTTTAAGGGTTTCCCTGGTGGCGCAGTGGTTGAGAGTCCACCTGCCTATGCAGGGGACGCGGGTTCGTGCCCTGGTCCAGGAGGATCCCACATGCCGCGGAGCGGCTGGGCCCGTGAGCCATGGCCGCTGAGCCTGCGCGTCCGGAGCCTGTGCTCCGCAACGGGAGAGGCCACAGCAGTGAGAGGCCCGCGTACCGCAAAAAAGAAAAAAAAAATTTTAAGGTGTAACAATGAAACTTGGGTTACATTTTTAAAAATAACTCATATCTTTTAGAGATCCCATACTGAAATAGGTATGAATGAAGTAATACAATGTCTGGGATTTGCTTCAAAATAATATGGACTGGGGAATTCCCTGGTGGTCCAGTGTTAGGACTCCACGCTTTCACTGCCAAGGGCATGGGTTCGAATCCTGGTTGGGGAACTAAGATTCTGCAAGCTGCGTGACATGGCAAATAAATAAATAAAATGAAATATAATAATAATAATAATATGGACTGGAGTTAGTTATTAAAAACATGGAAATCCGTCTCCCCTGCCCCCTCCAGAGATTCTGATTCACCAGCAATCTGGGGTTACTATGGGGTTTTCTCCCTGACCCCCTGAGGTTGGTCACTCTTTCTCCCCCCATGTTACAGCACACACTTGGGCACATTTCAGGCAAACTGGGGAAACTGTCCCCAACTGCAGGCAGATGGGACCTGCAAACAATGGCCTCTGGTCAGCTCAGAGACCCAAATCTAGGCTGCCAACTTTCCAAACTCAGGGGAAAGGTAGCTTCTTGGTAATCTGACTAAAGGAAATGCTGTAGGAGAAACTTTATTTGAGGATTCATCACTCTCAACCACCTTCAGTACCAGTCCCTTTCCACTACTTCCCCTCAAATAATTTATTTCTCCCTTCCTCTCTGTACTGTATTTATTCATATTTACATTACGATGTCAGCTCCACCAGGGCAGAGGTTTGTCTGTTCACCGATGAACCTCAGAATAGTGTCTGGCACGTGACAGGAGCTCAATGAACATGCCCGCCAGTTTTATTGAGATATAATTGACAAATAAGATTGTGTAAGTTTAAGGTGTACAATTTGATGATTTGATATATATCTATATTGTGAAATGATTACCACAAACACATCCATCCCCTCATATAGTTAATTTTTTTTTTTTTGGTGTAGTGAGTACATTTAAAATCTACTCTCTCAAGAAATTCCAGGTATACAATATAGTATTGGTAACTATAGTCACCATGTTATACATTAGATCCCCAGAAATTATTCATCTTATAACTGAAAGTTTGTACCCTTTGACCAACATCTCCCCATCTCCCCCACCCCCCAGTCCCTGGCAACTACCAATCTACTCTGCTTCTACAAGTTCAACTTTTTTAGATTCCACATATAAATGAGATCATACAGTATCTGTCTATCTTTGTCCAACTTATTTCACTTAGCTTCTGTTTCATCCATTTAGTCACAAACAGCAGGATTTCCTTCTTTTTTATGGTTGAATACTATTCCACTGTACGTATGTATATATCCAACTATCTATATATTTGTATTTATATATAACAATTTCTTTATCCATTCATCCAACAACAGACATTTAGGTGGTTTCCATATCTTGGCTATTGTGAATAATGCTGCAATGAATCTGAGGGTGCAGATATCTCTTCAAGATAGTGATTTAATTTCCTTCAAATATACATATAGAAGTGGGGTTACTGGATCATATGGTAGCTCTATTTCTAATTTTTTGAGGACCCTCCATACTGTTTTCCATAGTGGCTGCATCAATTTACATTCCCACCAACAGTGCACAAGGGCTCCCTTTTGTCCATATCCTTGCCAACACTTGTCATCTCTTGTCTTTTTGATGATAGCCATTCTAACAGGTGCGAGGCGGTATCACACTGTGGTCAATGAACATTTTTTGAAATGAACTTATCACCCTTTCCAATATGTTGGTCACATGATGGCAAGACCTGCAACAGGATCAGGCATACCAGGGAAAGTGTGCTTATTCCCTTTTTCTTGAAACTTACTTCAGTTTTCCAAGAAAGCATGCTTACTTTGGACACCAGGTTATTCCTATGGGAGAGCAATCTAAAGTGGAAAACAAAGAATTATATTTAAACCTAGAACATACAGTGGTGCTAAAGTTACTTCCCACTATTCCCCTGCACACTATTCTAGCCAAACTGCCACTCTCTTAGCCCCCAAACACAATGCACACTTTCCCAGCATCTGCCCTGGTTCAGGTGACAATTTTATCTGAAATGCTCTTCTTTCTCTCCTATATCTACTGAAATTCCATCCGTTATTCAAAACTTAGTTTGAATCTACCTCTCTGAGTCTTTCTCTGACAACCTTGGGCTGTCTTTTGGATTTTCTACCGAGAATTCTAAAAGCACCAACCATGTCTTTTGACATTGATCAGCCACTGTTCTGTGTGATTAGCTTCATTATACCTATCTTCTGTACCCAACTAAAGCAGAGCCCAAATTTAAACAAAAACAGTATAAAGTGCTACAAGAGTACAATGAAGTCTCCCATCCTAAGGCCAAGCAACTTTTAGACTGCATGGCTTTTCGGCATTAGCGAACTTAAAATTCTGGCCCATTACAATAGGCTCTGGCCTCATTTTGTACCTTAACCCACCTCACCCTCCCCTATATGGAACGCTTGTTTCTTCGCCATCTTGACCATTTGATGTCCCCCAAACTTATCATGCCACTTTTTCTATTCTTTGGCTTTGCACTTGTCCCTTTACTTAGAAGACAAAAGATCTTCCCGCCCATCTCCAAGTGGTCAACTGAGAATACCTCCTTATCTTTTAAGGCTTTGAGTAAAATGATTTTGCCTTTCATTTTTAAAAAAAATCCTGGGACCTCCTTATCTTTTAAGACTTTGAGTAAAATGATTTTGCCTTTCTTTTTTTTTTTCTTTTTTTTGTGGTACGCGGGCCTCTCACTGCTGTGGCCTCTCCCGTTGCGGAGCACAGGCTCCGGATGCGCAGGCTTAGCGTCCATGGCTCACGGGCCCAGCCGCTCCGCGGCATGTGGGATCTTCCCAAACCGGGACACGACCCGTATCCCCTGCATTGGCAGGCGGACTCTCAACCACTGCGCCACCAGGAAAGCCCTGCCTTTCATTTTTAAAAAAAATCCTGGGACTTCCCTGGTGGCACAGTGGTTAATAATCCACCTGCCAATGCAGGGGACACAGGTTCGAGCCCTAGTCCAGGAAGATCCCACAAGTGGTGGAGCAACTAAGCCCGTGCACCACAACTACTGAACCTGCACTCTAGAGCCCACAACTACTGAGCCTGTGCTCTAGAGCCCACGAGCCACAACTACTGAGCCTGCGTGCCTAGAGCCTGTGCTCCACAACAAGAGAAGCCACTGCAATGAGAAGCCCGCGCACCGCAACAAAGAGTAGCCCCCAGTCGCCACAACTAGAGAAAGCCCACGTGCAGCAATGAAGACCCAATGCAGCCAAAAATAAAATTAACTAATTAATTTAAAGAAAATCCTGAAGCAAAATTAATTGCTCATTTATTTGTATCCCTAGAGCACGTCTGACATGTTACTAGATCTGACATGTGTGTGACAAAACTTTGCTTTTCTGACTCCCTCATTAGCTTACAAGTTCCATGAAAGCTGGGTCAATTTTGTTCCATCTTCATGTTACCAGAGTTTAGTGCAATGCCTGATACAAATGTGCCAAATAAACATGTTTTACTCTGTACTTAAGTAAAATTTTGGTCTTAAAACTAACTTTTTCAGGAGTGATGTCAGTTCCTTATCATTTGGTTTCCAAGAATATTCAGCTAGGCTACACAGGAGCACTTTAGCACAATCATAAAACACAGGATTCGGATGCAGGCTGGTCATCCATTGTCCAGGATCCACCAGCTTATGCTGGGCCCTTATGTATTTAGCCAGGCATTCCTGCCAGGGAGAAAAAGGCTTTCAAGGTCAACTGATTCCCCATCTGATCAGACAGTTCAGCTCTCTGAGGCATATGAAAATGTCATTTTTTTAAGATCCATATGACAAAAAAATTGTGTATCCTTCCATAATAACCTAATTAATATTTAATAAACCTCCTTAAAACAGGGATTTATGCACTGAACATAAACACAAAATAACTCCTGGAGTCCCAAAATCTTGAGCAGTAATTTATATTAATAATAGTTGTGTTCAGGGACTTCCCTGGTGGTCCAGTGGTTAAGAATGCACCTTCCAATGCAAGGGGACGCGGGTTCGATCCCTGGTTGGGGAACTAAGATCCCACATGCTGCAGGGCAACTAAGCCCGTGCGCTGCAACTACTGAGCCCACCCGTCACAACTAGACAGAAGCCTGTGCGCGGCAAGGAAGAGCCTGCACGCCCTAATGAAAAGATCCCACGTGCTGCAACTAAGACCCGACACAGCCAAAAAAAAAAAAAAGCTGTGTTCATCAAAAGACTCAGAAGTAAAAGTCTAAGATGAAGTCTCTGTCACAGCCATGTATGGCTTTGTGAGGGCATCAACACTAGACCTTTAAAGAAAAGAAAAAAACTCTGCAGTACAGGAAAAACAGATGCTCTGCCAAAAATGTTTTCATAATTTCTTTACTGTGTTTTATAAGAGACAAGATTTTAATGACTATGGAAAACAGTAAACAGGAAATGACTGAGAAATGACCAAGAAATACTGCTGTCCTGATTGCTATTAAATGTTAAATAAAATTAAGTTAAAACTATCTTTGTGATAATTCACAATACTGCACTACATAGAATAATAAGTACTAAAAAGATGAGTCAGTTCTTTTCAGTTACACTACTCAATTTCAAAGAACTCTTGTATTATACTTCCAAATAAAAGGTGAGTTTCTGTTTTAATCAGTGATTGCCATATTTATTACTTTCTTCCACTAAAAATAAACAATCATTCAGAGAATTGGCTCCCATGACAAGCTGACTTAGCAAAAGGAAGCAATGCCAACATTGAAATAAACACTCATGAAGATGAACCTGGTCATGCATCAACCAAAAACACATTAGGCCAAAATTTTAGGAATAGGAATTAAAAACTAGAAAGCCAAAAGTAAGTCTTACTTGCATCCTCTCCATAAAAACAAACTACCTAAATATTAAACACAAACGGCTCTTGACACTTTTTAAATTTTTAGTTTCATTCAGAAAAAAGATATCTTTTATTAAATGGAGATTTAATGAGTCATTTGTGTTTTTTTTCTAATTGAAAGGGATTTCTTTTAGAGAGCATTTTAAATGAAGTAAAAGAAAAATCCTCCCAATGCGTTTTTTTCCTGCTTTTAAAAACAATGGATATTATTGCACAATACCGGTCATAAACAGAAAAAGGACTGCTGTTTGCATTTCCATCTTACAATCACAAAATTTACTAGAGTACAGTATGGTAATAACTAAGCTATTAAAAAATAAAAACTGCCTGATCTTTCTCTATATTTCCTCAAATGCAATAGGACACCATTGCTCTGTGTTAGTGCAGTTTGTACATGTTATTGTTTCTATGTATGGAACTGCTTTAAAAAATACTTGGAAATGGCAGTAATTATAAATAAATCTTTTTCTTTTATTGAGCTTTAGTATTAGCAATCTGGTTAAAGTTATCATGCAAACTCTTGACTCTCACTGCTCTCTGTCAATGAGTAACATTCAAAATATTTTGGTTTTACGGTATGTTCCAAGAAAAACAAGCCCTATAAAAACAACTAACAATATTAAACAAAATTCCATTTTACAAAGTCAATGATGTTACCAAGGAAGAGATGCTGAGGATTCTCTTTTATAAAAGCAGGCTCAAAAGGAAGATGTGTGCATGAGTCAATTTTTTAAGGAGAAGAAAATAAAAGGAAACTTTTAAAGCTTAAAAACGATTTAAGAAAGAATACGGGCAAATATATATGTAGCATATTACTCCAAGAAAGATTTCCCAGTTTCCACAAAAATTTTAAAGAAGCTGAATTAATCTCACTCTTCTAAACTCCGTTTAAGAAATATAAACTTCTATCTAGTGTGAAATCTTTTACAAACTTTAAGAAATGCCATGTGGACTGGAATTTAAATTGATAGTTTTTTCTATCAAAAGACCATAAGATACAGAGTTTCAGTTGAGGAAGATGAAAAAGTTCTGGGGAAAAACGGTGGTGACGGTTATACAACAAAGTGAATGTACTCAATGCCACAGAACTGTACTTAAAATGGCTAAAGGGCTTCCCCGCTGGTGCAATGGTTGAGAATCCACCCACCAATGCAGGAGACATGGGTTCAAGTCCTGGTCCAAGAAGATCCCACAGACCGCAGAGCAACTAAACCCGTGTGCCACAACTACTGAATCTGTGCTCTAGAGCCCGCGAGCCACAATTACTGAGCCCGCACACCACAACTACTGAGCCTGTGCACCACAACTACTGAAGCCCACACATCTACAGCCCATGCTCTGCAACAAGAGAAGCCACCACAATGAGAAGCCCACGCACCGCAATGAAGAGTAGCCCCTGCTCGCCACAACTAGAGAAAGCCCTCGCACAGCAACGATGACCCAACACAGCTAAAATTTTTAAATAAATAAACAAACAAATAAATAAAATGGCTAAAATGGTAAATTTTATGTTATGTATATTTTACCACAAAAAAAGAAGAAAGCATCTCTGAATATTCCGACTTAAAAAAATACCCAAAAGGGTTTATTTGAAAATAACTAGCTGTACATCTATGATTAAAAATCTTAAAAAATTGCAGAGGAAGGAACATTCCCAAACTCATTCTATGAGGCCACCATCACCCTGATACCAAAACCAGACAAAGATTTCACAAAAAAAGAAAATTACAGACCAATATCACTGATGAATATAGATGCAAAATCCTCAACAAAATACCAGCAAACAGAATCCAACAACACATTAAAAGGATCATACACCATGATCAAGTGGGATTTATCCCAGGGATGCAAGGATTCTTCAATATACGCAAATCAATCAATGTGATATTCCATATTAACAAATTGAAGGATAAAAACCATATGATCATCTCAATAGATGCAGAAAAAGCTTTTGACAAAATTCAACACCCATTTATGATAAAAACTCTCCAGAAAGTGGGCATAGAGGGAACCTACCTCAACATAATAAAGGCCATATATGACAAACCCACAGTAAACATCATTCTCAATGGTGAAAAACTGAAAGCATTTCCTCTAAGATCAGGAACAAGACAAGGATGTCCACTCTCACCACTATTATTCAGCATAGTTTTGGACGTCCTAGCCACAGCAATCAGAGAAGAAAAAGAAATAAAAGGAATACAAACTGGAAAAGAACAAGTAAAACTGTCACTGTTTGCAGATGACATGATACTATACATAGAGAATCCTAAAAATGCCACCAGAAAACTACTAGAGCTAATCAATGAATTTGGTAAAGTTGCAGGATTACAAAATTAATGCACAGAAATCTCTTGCATTCCTCTACACTAATGATGAAAAATCTGAAAGAGAAATTATGGAAACACTCCCATTTACCATCGCAACAAAAAGAATAAAATACCTAGGAATAAACCTACCTAGGGAGACAAAAGACCTGTATGCAGAAAACTGTAAGACACTGATGAAAGAAATTAAAGATGATACCAACAGATGGAGAGCTATACCATGTTCTTGGATTGGAAGAATCAATATTGTGAAAATGACTATACCGCCCAAAGCAATCTACAGATTCAATGCATTCCTATTAAATTACCAGTGGCATTTATTACAGAGCTAGAACAAATCATCTTAAAATTTGTATGAAGACACAAAAGGCCCCAAATAGCCAAAGCAGTCTTGAGGGAAAAAAACGGAGCTGGAGGAATCAGACTCCCTGACTTCAGACTATACTACAAAGCTACAGTAATCAAGACAGTATGGTACTGGCACAAAAACAGAAACATAGATCAATGGAACAAGATAGAAAGCCCAGAGATAAACCCACACACCTGTGGTCAACTAATCTATGACAAAGGAGACAAGGATATACAATGGAGAAAAGACAGTCTCTTTAATAAGTGGTGCTGGGAAAACTGGACAGCTACATGTAAAAGAATGAAATTAGAACACTCCCTAACACCATACACAAAAATAAACTCAGAATGGATTCAAGACCTAAATGTAGCACTGGACATTATAAAACTCTTAGAGGAAAACATAGGAGGAACACTCTTTGACATAAATCACAGCAAGATCTTTTTTGATCCACCTCCTAGAGTAATGGAAATAAAAACAAAAATAAACAAATGGGACCTAATGAAACTTAAAAGCTTTTGCACAGCAAAGGAAACTATAAACAAGACAAAAAGACAACCCTCAGAATGAGAGAAAATATTCGCAACCGAATCAATGGACAAAGGATTAATCTCCAAAATATATAAACAGCTCATGCAGCTCAATATTAAAGAAACAAACAACCCAATCCAAAAATGGGCAGAAGACCTAAATAGACATTTCTCCAAAGAAGACATACAGATGGCCAAGAAGCACATGAAAAGCTGCTCAACATCACTAATTATTAGAGAAATGCAAATCAAAACTACAATGAAGTATCACCTCACACCAGTTAGAATGGGCATCATCGGAAAATCTACAAACAAATGCTGCAGAGGGTGTGGAGAAAAGGGAACCCTCTTGCACTGTTGGTGGGAATGTAAATTGATACAGCCACTATGGAGAACAGTATGGAGGTTCCTTAAAAAACTAAAAATAGAATTACCATATGATCCAGCAATCCCACTACTGGGCATACCCAGAGAAAACCATAATTCAAAAAGACATATGCACCCTAATGTTCATTGCAGCACTATTTACAATTGCCAGGTCATGGAAGCAATCTAAATGCCCATCGACAGACGAATGGATAAAGAAGATGTGGTACATATATACAATGGAATATTACTCAGCCATAAAAAGGAATGAAATTGAGTCATTTCTTGAGACGTGGATGGATCTAGAGACTGTCATACAGAGTGAAGTAAGTCAGAAAGAGAAAAACAAATATCATATATTAACGCATGTATGTGGAACCTAGAAAAATGGTACAGATGAACTGGTTTGCAGGGCAGAAGTTGAGACACAGATGTAGAGAACAAATGTATGGACACCAAGGGGGGAAAAAACCGTGGTGGGGTGGGGATGGTGGTGTGCTGAATTGGGCGATTGGGATTGACATGTATACACTGATGTGTATAAAACTGATGACTAATAAGAACCTGCAGTATAAAAAAACAAACACAAAAACTAATAGTAAACTTTCTTTGGGTTATTTGTATGGAAATATGTTAATATAAATGTTTCAGACATTACATGAAATTTCTAAAAATCTTATATGTTCTGGTATAATGTTATAAGTCATAATTCTAGTTATTACTTTAAAATGTGTAACTCAGAAATAACTAAATTTCCTTGTCAATTGCATTATTATGAACTTTCATCAAATCTTTAACCGTGGTCATCTTTAAGTCTTTTGTCATTTACAGACAGTTCTGGACTCTGATGCTTTCGCAAAAATGTTCCTATAAAAGGGTTTCATCTTCAAGGAATTCATGGAAAATACTCTGACAAGTACAGGTTTCTGGTAACTGACTAAACTGCTCAACTGAATGAATAAGCATTTTCAGAACTCTAATGGAAAACTGATGAATTCATAAAAGTCTAACAAAAGATCAAGATGAAAAAAAAATTAATTACGTGGGACTGAGTGAACTGATGAGGATGATTATAATTTTTGTGACTTTGTTTGAATAAAAAAAAAAAATCCCCCCCCCCAAAAAAATCTTTCTATTTCTGGAAAAGTATTCTCTCCCTCAAGCTGGAAGCTTCAGGACACATGCTCACTGAGGGAAAATGAGGGACCTATGGCACATCAGTTAAAATTAACCTCAGCAAACAGTGGGGTGAAAGAAGCTGAGGCAGATCACCCCACAACTACCAAGAGGCACAGATGTAGGAAGAAATCATCCCACAAAGGAAGGAGGAGGGTTCTTAACCCTGTTGTGCCTTCTGTCTGTCTGGCGAGGCTTATGGATCCCTTCTCAGAGTAATATTTCAAGAATGCAGAGTATATGGAAGATTTTTAAAAAGTTATAAAAATATTTAAAAATTGTAATATAGTTATATATGTGGTTCTTCATCAATGCATTAATATACTAGATGTAGTGGTGAGTCTAGTAACTACTATCATTTAGGAGATAGTAATCTTTCAAGATACCTGCAAATGTAATGTGATAAACAATATTTCTACTGGTAACATTCCCCAGGCACTGTTAATACTACAGTGGCTGGTGGCCTCCACTCATAGATTTAGGAAATAACAAATTTCAATTGGAGTCTAGTGAAAATAACATGCAATTTTTTTCATATCCAAGTTCACGGGCCTCCCTCTCCCTAGTTCTCCCTAATTCTAACCACAGATCCTTTAGGGGTCAGTCCATGGAGCCCTTGTACTGTTGGGGTCCAGGACAGTTGTTCAACATGTGAAACAAATAAACTCAATCCAGTAACAAATAACAAAGGAATTCTGAACATCTGAATATAATTCACAATATATTTTTAAACTTGCTAAGCACACAATGGCCATTTCTACACACTGTTTGGATGTACATTTTTGCAATGCAAAGATGCTGAAGGTGCTGCCAGATGCACAGGATGGTAGCAGCAAGCTGCCAATTTCAACAGTGCAGAAAAGATACTCTTCACTATCACCAAAGATACCAAAGAATGCCCTGAGAGAGGAAGGTGAAGTATAACCTAGTTTTCTGCAAGCTTAGTAGAGGGCAACAGAAATGCATTTTACAATTAAAAAAACCTGACACTGCAGTGGAAAAGCCCATCAACATTCTCCACCTTGGACCAGAGTGAGATACAAAGGTAAGTTTCATCTGATAAACATGCAACAGTCCTTTCTGGAAAGCTTAGTCAAAATTCACATCTTTATTCTCCCAAATGTCCACTGTAGAAAATAGCCACATAATCATTTACTTTTCTAGTTTTTACATGAATGCTTGGAATTGAACAGACATGTAAATTAACACCTTTTTCTATACTCACTTCTGGGCTATCCTGCTATAGATTATTGAACCTTCATATAAGAGTCAAGTAACTTAGAAACAGCCTCTGGTGATCTAAGAATAAAACACTATGTTTCGTTTTTAAGGCCAGCTCAGTGTAATTAAAAAAAATTTTTTTGGACTTAAAACCACATCATTCTGAAGTGGCAGTCACATGTGCTAGAAGCAAGTGATGTCGGGAAACTGCGTAACTGGTTTCGAACACAGTCCCAACTTCAGAGAGATTTGTGCCACAACACAACCCTTTTCCTTAGGAAAGAGGTGAAGACTTTTCATTTAGTTTGACCCTCTTCTATCACTTCTGGGTCATTTAAAATAGGATAGATCCATAGCTCTATTACCGCCATTATTCAGTATCGTTCTTTTGAACAAATTAGAATAAATTTTTTTTGCTTCATTATGTCTTCATAGTCTTGCTTTTAGAACACCTTATTTACCTCTCTAAATATTTAAGTTCTTCAGTTTTGCTTCACCTAGTAAAATTATTTTTCTATGAAGGTTTGTCATTATTTAACTTTTTCTTAAACTTCTAATGAAAGCTTGCAAATTTTGTTAATGAGTCTCATATCATTAATATCATAATTTTTCTTTAACAAATTACATTAAAATAGCATGGGGCTTCCCTGGTGGCGCAGTGGTTGAGAGTCCGCCTGCCCATGCAGGGGACGCGGGTTCGTGCCCCGGTCTGGGAAGATCCCACATGCCGCGGAGCGGCTGGGCCCGTGAGCCATGGCCGCTGAGCCTGCGCGTCTGGAGCCTGTGCTCCGCAACAGGAGAGGCCACAACAGTGAGAGGCCCGCAAACCGCAAAAAAAAAAAAAAAAAAAAAAAAAAAGCATGATATATTAAGCAGAACTGTAATTTATCATACTCATGAATGATAATGAGGGCTTGATTCAATGATCATTTATTTATTAAAATAAGCCTGTGATGGAAGGGCAGGGTAGAGGGTTAAAGAAAACACAAAAAAAAGCCCCACACAAGTGTGTAATATGTCCCAGCTCTCAAGTAGCTGATAATCTTATTGGAAAGGCAAGACAGCTACATCTGAAATAATCTTCCAAACTGTAGTAAGCATTATCAATGTGCATGAAAATAAACATATACTAGCATGGATATTTACAGTAACATTAAGCCCTTTTTACAATTAATGATTCTTGCTATTATTATTACTATTACCTATTAAAAATATAGATTAAATTAATATTATTAATATACCAAGGCGTATGATATGATAAAAACTGTAGTGGCAGCTAACATTCACTAAGCGCCTTCCCTCTGCCACACACTTTACACAGTCCTAATCCTTCTAATACAATCCTGCCAGGTATGTATTATTATCCCTATTTTTAGAGAGAATGTAAGACAGTTGCCCAACATTGCAGTTTGTAAGCAGCGAGACAGAAGTTTGAATTCAAATCTCTAATTCCCAAGCCCATGCTTCTCATCTCTGTGGGTGGAAACAGGATTTTTGGAAGGTCTGATTTCTGTAAATGTTTCCCATGCCAAAAAACAGCAGTTGAGAATCTTAAAACACTTTCTCCCACAGCAGAAAACCTCATTATTCCATCAATTACAATTCTAAAATTTTAAATCAACTTATTATAAGGTATTTTTGCTGAGAAAAGTGAAGCACATTATTGTAAATCTATCACTATAAAAAGTAGGGAGGGATTTCCCTGGTGGTCCAGTGGATGAGACTCCGACTCCCAATGCAGGGGGCCCGGGGTTCAAGCCCTGGTTGGTGAATGCATGCATGCCGCAACTAAGAGGCCTCATGCTACAACTAAGAAGTCCACATAATGCAACGAAGATCCTGGTGCCACAGTTAAGACCCAGTGCGGCCAAAATAAATAAATAAAATAAGTAAATAATTATATTAAAAAAGTAGGGAGAAATATAAGTAAGGAGAAATACACTGGCACCGGCTTCGAGAAAAGGAGCTGTGGGAGCATCGTAGCTGAGAGCAGCACTTTAGTCTTTTCCATGTAAGACTTCAGGGAAAGGAGTCCTTTAAACAAAAAAGGCTGGCAGAGGTTCCATAATGAAATAACTTTGGGAAGCGTAACATATCACATACCCGTCTCAGTAATTCATGATATACATCAGACCTCCTGCTTTTTATTTATTTATTTTTAAAGTCCTTCCTTCCTTCCTTCCTTCCTTCCTTCCTTCCTCCCTTCCTTCCTTCCTTCCTTCCTTCCTCCCTTCCTTCCTTTCTTCCTTTCTTTCTTTCTTTCTTGGCTCTTTGTTGTGGTGTGCAGGCCTCTCTCTAGTTGTGGCATGTGGGGTTTCTCTCTGTAGTTGTGGCGTGCAGGCTCCAGGGCGCGTGGGCTCTGTAGTTTGTAGCAGGCAGGCTCTCTCGTTGAGGCATGCCAGCTCAGTAGTTGTGATGCGTGCGGGCTTAGCTGCCCCGTGTCATGTGGGATCTTAGTTCCCCGACCAGGGATTTAACCCGCGTCCCCTGCATTGGAAGGCGGATTCTTTACCACTGGACCACCAGGGAAGTCCCCAGACCTCCTGCTTTTTAAAAGTCACTGTTTCCCACACTGACTTTGCCACAGAACCCTCCATTCTCTCCCAACTCCACTCCCAACACCTATTAACTCCCGTGGGTCTAGAGCAGCACAGCTGTCCAATAGAAACACCATGAGTCACAAGTGAGAGCCACACATGAGATTCAAAATGTTCTAGTAGCTAAATTTTTTTTTTTTTTTTTTTTTTTTTTTTTTGCGGTACGCGGGCCTCTTACTGCTGTGGCCTCTCCCGTTGCAGAGCACAGGCTCCGGACGCACAGGCTCAGCGGCCATGGCTCACAGGCCCAGCCGCTCCGCGGCATGTGGGATCCACCCGGACCAGGGCACGAACTCGTGTCCCCTGCATCGGCAGGCGGACTCTCAACCACTGTGCCACCAGGGAAGCCCTAAACTTTTTAAAGTGTAATTTGTTGTAATATACAGTTAATCCTTGAACAATGTAGGTTTGAACTGCGAGGGTCCACTTATACACAGGTTTTTTTTTTCCCAATACATTTACAAATATATACATGTAGAACATCATGAGCAAGACTTGTATGGAAGTGGATAGCCTCTCCTTACATAGGCATAAGGTGAGTGATATTTAATACAAAATTAACAGTGCTTGTTTTCTTACTGTTTTATAACTTTGCTTTCAAAGAATTACATTACTGTGGGACTTCCCTGGTGGTCCAGTGGTTAAGGCTCCGTGCTGCCAATGCAGAGGGCGCAGGTGTGATCCCTGGTTAGGGAACTAAGATCCCACATGCTGTGCGGCAAGGCCAAAAAATTTTTTTAAAAAAAGGAATTACATTACTGTAAAGTATGCCTCTTTCTCTCGTAATCGGAGACCTGCATATCAGCCTATCATAATAGGTAAGTGGTTTTTTAGAAAAATATAACAATGTTTCCAATACTGTATTATGAATATGACTGTAATACTATATGCCATAAACATTTTATAATGAATGATTCATTCATTCATTCATTTTATAATGATTCATTCATATAATGATTCATTCAGCCCACAGAGGCTGGGCTACTGTGAAGCAATCGTACAGGCCACCATAAAGCAATCATATTGCTGCTTTTTCTTTACCAATGCATGAATCACTATACCCATACATAAATATAAATTTCTTTTTCACATTATCTTTTCATTTTTGATGTCTAGTGTTAGAGATACATGTAACATCTATAGTGTTTTGTATTATATAAGACAATATTGATGTAGGTACTGACAAGACAATTCATCTTGTAAACAGACGTCATAAACTTAATGGTATGGATATATGCAGTATAGTACTCTAAATAATGTATTTTCTCTTCTGTATGATTTTCTTTTCTTTTCTTTTTTTTTTTTTTTGCCTCGCTGCGTTACCTGATCAGGGATTGAACCCGAGCCCTCCGCAGTGGAAGTACAGAGTCCTAACCACTGGACCACCAGAGAATTCCCCCGTGTATGATTTTCCTAAAAACCTTTTCTTTCTTCTTGCTTACTTTTTTTGGTAAGAATTCAGTATATAATAAGTATAACACACCAAATATACGTTAATTGACTGTATGTTATCAGTGAGGCTCTGTTCAACAGTAGGCTATTATTTAAGTTTTGGGGGGAAAAAAAGTTATATGTGGATTTTTGACTGCATAGGGGGTTGGTGCTCCTAACTGTCACATTGTTCAAGGGTCAACTGCGTTTTATTTTGTCCAGAATACCCAAAAGCTATTTTGGAAAAAATTAAAAAAAAATTTATTTAGTATTTATTTAATCATTTCAACATGTAATTAATATAAAATTAATGAGATATTTTACATACTTTTTCTCATACAAAGTCTTCAAAATCTGGTGTGGACTTTATACTTAGAGCACATCACAACTGGCGCATTTCAGGCACTAATAGTCGTCTGTGGTTAGTGCCCCCCATACTGGACAGCTCCCATCTAGAGACTTTTATAGAACTTAGTTTAGGAAAAACACTGGCCTAGAGGCTCATTTCCCCTTGTTAGCCTGTATGGACAGCCACAAGGTGGAAATCTTTAAGATTTAAGAACAGTTAAAGAGGTATGAATAATATTTACCCTAATTATTTACATATGGTTTCCAAGAGGTTTTGTTTGTGGGATTTTTTTATGGAAGGGGAGGATGAAGGGAAGGGAGTTGCCATAACCCTTGTTTTCACCAGATTACAACCCCCTACACACACACACACACACACACACACACACACACACACACACACAGATATAATTTGGAAAAGGAAAAAAGTTGAATATTAAGTATCAGTTCCAAAGATAACCCTAGTCTAGCCATTGGACTGAAATAATCCTAATCTTCTCTAAGAAGCAAAGTTAATTTCACATGCTTCTTACATATTTAAAGACTTTAATATATATTTCTAAAAATAAGTTTCTTCTATAGCACAGGGAACTCTATTCAATATTCTGTGATAAAGAATATGAAAAAATATATATATGTATAACTGAATCACTTTGCTGTACAGCAGAAATTAACAATATTGTAAATCAACTATACTTGAATAAAATAAATTTTTAAAATAAGTTATTTCTTCATGTTTGTGTAAAATGATCTTAAATACATGAGAAAAAGATCCAATAGTAAATTATTTGAGGAAAAAGCAAACAAACACTGCTAAAAAGAAACTAAAACTGATGCTGAGAGCTCATGAACCAGGTACTCCCACATAAGCCTCACAGCTGACAAACAGACCCACTTTTACAAACAGGGAACTTGCTGTAGGCTCTCAATCACCTGGGAGCTTGTTAAAAATCCAAATTCTCAGGCCCACCCCAGACCTACTAGGCCAGGAATTCAGGGGGTGTTAAACAAGCCATCCAGGTAATCCTGAGGCACACTCATGTTTGAGAACCACTACATCAACACAGAACTAGTATTTAAACCCAATCTGTCTAACTCCAAAAGCTATATATTTTTTAGAAGTTTTTTGGGGCCTTTCTTGGAGAGGGGGCTGAGAATTTTTGTGTGTATGTGTGGTAAAATACACATAACATAAAATTCATCATCTTAACCATTTTTAACTGAACACTTCAGTGGTATTAAGTACCTTCACACTGTTGTGCAACCATCGCCACCATCCATCTCCAGAAGTCTTTTCATCTTGCAAGCCTGAAACTCTGTACCCATTATATGCTAACTCTCCCTTTCCCCTCCCCCCAGCGCTTGGCAACCACCATTCTACTTTCTGTCCCTATGAGTTTGACTACTGTAGGTAACTCATATAAGTGGAACCCAGTTTCACCCAACAGCCTCAACGGCAGAAAGTTTGGAAAGTACAGAAATGCATAAAGAAGAAAATGGAGATCACTTATGATTCCACTGCCTATAGCAGTAACTGCTGTGGACTGAATTGTGTCCCCCACAAAACTCATGTTGAAACCCTAAGCTCTAATGTGACTGGATTTAGAGACAGGGTCTCTAGGAAATAATTAAGGTTAGATGAGTTCACAAGGGTAGAGCCCTAATCCAATAGGGCTGGCGATCTTATAAGAAGAGGAAGAGAGTCCAGAGCTCCTGTGAGGACAGCAAGAAGGTGGCAATCTGCAAACCAGGAAAAGGGCCTTCCCCAGCCAACGAACTACCTGGCACCCCAATCTTGGACTGCCCAGCCTCCAGAACTGTGAGAAAATAAGTTTCTGCTGTTTAAACCACACAGTCTATGGTACAGTTGACCCTTGAACAGCTCAAGGGTTGGAGCTCTGACCATCTGTGCAGTCGAAAATCCACATATAACTTTATAGTCAGTTCTCTACATAGGCAGTTACTCTGCATCTGCAGACTCAATCAACTGTGGATCATGAGTACTGTAGTAGGTATTCCGTGAAAAAAAAAAAATCCGTGCATAAGTGGACCCATGCAGTTCAAACCCATGTTGTTCAAGGGTCATCTGTATTCTGTTATGGCAGCCTGAGCTAATACTTTGGAACATACTTTTTCAATCTTTTTCTTTAGTATATTTTTATTTTTTAAAGTATGTTTTATATTTAAACGAAATCAAAGCCCATATGCCTTTTTTCACTTTCCCAGCATTTTCTAAACCTCCATTCTGCAGACCAGTGATCAGCAGGACACTGATTTTTGGAAAGTGGGTTTTAGAGTGACATCAGGCTTCTACTGCTAAATTTCTCAGTCTTTTCTATACTAAACTGAGAATGTCAAGATGGGAATTTGTTATATTTGGTCTCTAAGTGTTTGAGGGGAGAGCTCTGTATTACATCCCCTGCTGTTCTGATAAAAGTATACCACTGGACAACTAACAGGAATTTCAAGGGGCATTGCCTAGTCTTGGAAAGCAATACTGACTGACAGAAATAATTCACTTAAGACAAAAAGTCAATTTCATTTTCTAAAGGAGCCATTCACTCATTCATTCACTATTAGCAAACTAGTCTAATTAAACACTGCTTTAACATTTTTTTATAACAATAATTTTAAAAAGTAGTGATGGTTAAGCTCCAAATTAGTGAGGCACTGTTAACTCTTTGTATGCATGGTCTCACTTAATCCTGGCAAACTTCCTCTGCAAATCCTCAAGCCAGAGAAACTAAGGCACATGCCCCCAGAGAGGTTACATAATTTACTGGAGACAGCACAGAAAGGAAAAGAGCCAGGATTGGAACACAGATCTGTCTCGTTCCAAGGCTATTATTAACTACAATGCTTCTTTCTCTCTTAGTCAAATAACTGCCTTGCTTGAAAAACTTTATGATTTTTTTGTACGTAAAGAAAAATTCAAATACTTTGGCCTTGCATTGAGTGCAGTTCACAAACTGTTATCCCAATGTCCCATCCCAGCCTTCCTTCTTTTCTCTCTCGTCTTTGAGAAACTTCTCACTTCATCCAACGAAGATTCCCCACTGTCTTGCCCCTCTTATATACTTCTCACTTAATTTCTTTCTTTCCCACCTAAATTCCTCTGCTTTGCCGTCTTCTCCTGGTCAACAAATGCCTTAGGTTCCAGTTCAAATTTAATTTTTTATGTGACCCTTCATTGCTCACTCTCTCACGCCCCACATCCCATCCATCAAGAAATCCCATCGGCTATACCTTCAAAACAGATCCAGAATCCAACCACACACCACCTCCACTGCTACCTCCCTAGTCCAAGCCGTCATCACCTCTCATCTGGCCTCTCTGCTCTCCCTCTTTTACCCCCTGCATCTATTCTCACCACAACCTCCTAAGCAATACCTTTAAAACATAAATCAAAACCCTCCAATGAATCCCCATTTTTCTCATGGTAAAAACCAAACTCCTTTTCTATGTTCAATTGTGAATAACCATTGAGTAAACAATGGCCCCCACCCCCACCCCCAAACCTCTCTGACTTCTTTCTGATTCTAGCCCTTGCTGACTTCCCAGGCCTAGAACTCACCAGTCATGCTCATGCCTCAGGCCCTTTGCACTGGCTGCTCTCTGCCTGGAATGTCATTCTTTAAGATAAGGCTCACTCCTTACTTCTTTCAACTCTCTGCCCCGAGGATCATGACCTACCAGTGACCACCTTCCCATCCCCGCAGCATTCCACATCTTCCTTGTCTTGCTTTATTTTTCTCCCTATAACTTACAAGTTTACCTAGGTATGCTGTCTGTCTTCTCATGAGAGTCGTGCTCATTGAGGCATCTTGGAGCCTAGAATGGCACCTGGCACATATTAGGTACTCAATAATATTTGCTGAATGAGTGAATGGATGGACGCGCTCACACACTTCGGTCAAAGGCTCTCTCTCCTTTGCTCTCTCATTTGGCACTTATCACATGCTGCTGTGTACTTTTCTGCATGTACTTATTATCCACCCACCTAGATCACATGTTCCTGTACCCTCCAAGTGCCCTGCACAAAATTAGCATTTAATAAATATTTGATGATCAATTATCAGTGCAGTGCCTTTTTCTTTCCAAATAGTTACAGTAATAACTTTTCAAAACATGACATTCCATTTAGAAAAGAAACATTCTGGAAAGGAAGAAAAACACCAGAATATTTTTATTTATTTATTTATTTTTGGCTGTACCACGTGGCTTATGGGATTTTAGTTCCCCAAACAGGAGTTGAACCCAGGCCCTCGGCAGTGAGAGCACCGAGTCCTAACCTCTGGACTGCCAGAAAATTTCCAGAATATTTTTAACTTTAAATTAATCTTAGGGCTTCCCTGGTGGCGCAGTGGTTAAAAGTCCGCTTGCCGATGCAGGGGACACGGGTTCGTGCCCCGGTCTGGGAAGATCCCACATGCCGCGGAGCGGCTGGGCCCGTGAGCCATGGCCGCTGAGCCTGCGCGTCCGGAGCCTGTGCTCCGCAACGGGAGAGGCCACAACAGTGAGAGGCCAGCGCACCGCAAAAAAAAAAAAAAAAAAAAAAATCTTAAAAGGGTGGAAAATATTTTAAAGGTATATACATACAACGCATATACATATACCAAATCCATGTCATGTTCTGAAAATAAATTATTTGCTTTGTGCCTTTCATGTATATTATATCCTGAAGACATACTTGAGAGTCAAGCTCAAGGTAACATTTGGATAGTAAGGTAATTTGGAACATAGAACATATTTTAAATAATGAGTTGAGAACTTATGTAATGTGTGACAAAAATAAAAGGTTAATGTCAAATAGGTTTTATGTCACATTTTTTGACACAATATCAGTTTTAGTTGGGGAGCATCTAATTGTAATGAAAATGTGTTTATTAAACAATTTAAGTTTACATGTATGTATAGAACTAAAGTATTCGTTTACATGAAGACTTTAACACATCTCTGTATATTGTTCATTTTGTGCTGCATATCCAATGTGCACATTTCTGAAAAACAGTTTAGACAACTTTTTAACATTAGATGCAGATCTTTTCAGTCATCTTGACTATAGCACATGCACTATTCTCTTTGTGAGTATTGGTGGGGAAGACATGTAAACAGACCCCTGCAAGACTTATGGTGATTTCTTAATTGATTATTTATCTCATTTAACCTTAGAACCTTAACATGACAGTGCAAATGAAAAAAGAATGTACAGTAATAATATGGTACTCATAAAATATATTAAAAAGATAAGGAAATCTTCTCCGGTATGCACAGGTTTTCACATGGCACAATGTCCATTTTACATTTCTAGGTAAGTTAAGGCCCTCTCCACTCCTCTTTTTCAAACACAGTTCACCAAATTTCATTTTTCTTTGATTATTCTCTTTGGACATTTACTTTCAGATTGTTTTACCTACGTAATATATGCTGTAACAGAAAATAATTCTAAGTATACATGTGACATAAAAATCAGACTAATGAAGAGAAACAAGTAAAATAGTTTTAAAACTTTGGGGAAAAAAAACCCCAACAAAGCTAGAGGAGCAAAGAATTAGGGCAGTAGCTCGAGGGAGAAGTGAGCTCAAAAAAAAAGAAATCAGTTATTCTTTACCTTGTAAATTAGACCAGTAAAGTGAAAAAAAAAAACTAAAATAAATAAATAAGCAAGCAAGCGATCCTGAGGTTTATGGATAGAGGTAGCTCCAAACATCTCTAGGTGTAAATCTACATCTTTTAAGTATGATCACACCTAGAGAAAAGAGGCTGGACTCTCATGATCTTTCCAATCCTGATTCTCACAGATCTGGAGAATCAGAATACAAATAGGTCAGTTTATTCTTACTTCCTATTCCTAAATATATTTCTTTGCACTTCTAGGAAGTATCAGAGTTAAAAAATCTAAATGTAGCAGCATTCATTTTTATTTTAAATCCTAGGAGAAATACTTCCAAGTTAAAACCACACAATCGAAAACTTTTACTCTCAGTAATCAGGAGAAAATAATCTGATTTTTTTTGTGTGTGTGGATAACAGTCTCTACACATGGAATGAGTTATTTCTAAATCTGAAGACATTTCTCCACATTAAAAAAAAATCTATTTTTCTACTTCGCAGGTTAGGTCCAGTTTAAAAAACTAAACTTTGCTCTAGAAAACTTTCTTTGACAGTAATTTAAATTTTGTATGTAATACCTTTGTTTGCCAAACACAGATATAAAGATTTTAAATTTAATCTCTCAATATGGCATCCAGGTTTCTCCAGCTCTACTACTTATTGAGAAATGACTACTGAAAATAATTATAAACTATCCTAAGTTATTTTATATTCATAAAACTTTCGTGTATATTACACTAAAGCTAAACATTCAACAACTATGGCTTTTTTTTTTTTTTTTTAATTCAGGGGAAATGCTTAGGGCTTTAAAAATTATTGCTAAAAATCAAATGATGGGGCTTCCCTGGTGGCACAGTGGTTGAGAGTCCGCCTGCCGATGCAGGGGACACAGTTTCGTGCCCCGGTCTGGGAAGATCCCACATGACACTGAGCGGCTGGGCCCGTGAGCCATGGCCGCTGAGCCTGCGCGTCCGGAGCCTGTGCTCCGCAACGGGAGAGGCCACAACAGTGAGGGGCCCGCGTACCTCAAAAAAAAAAAAAAATCAACTGATGGTGGTGGCCCTAACACTGTAAAATATTATTCGAAGGAGAGCTGAATACCAACTGTACAATAAAAACCAAGAAATCGGATAAATAAACTGATTATCTTTTTTAAAAAATTACAATAAAAATCTGAAATCACTGCAAGCAACTGTTAAAGATGGGTGATTTTAATACATACAACAGCAGTCTTAACATTCCTTAGTTATGTTCAAAATATTTAGTCTACATAACAAATTTTGAAAGTCTCTCCCATATGACATTTACCACAAGATAATGAAATTCTTCATCTCCCCAAATTAGGCTTACCACTAGTAATAGTGAGAGGGCTGGTTCTCACTGGGAAAGAAGGAAAATTCAGGTTAGCTCTGGGAGCCTTGCATGAACTCATGCACTACCTCAGACTGTTCAGGGACCAACTTAACGATCAAGAGCTGTAGGTCAGCCCCAGTGAACTAAAAAATCCACAGTAAGAATGTTTCATCATCTTTTATTACTGTTGTCCATCAGGGCTCAGCTTTCTCATAGGGTCAAAAAGAAAAGGAAAAAATCCTTCTGACACGTTATTTTACTGGCCTTATATTCAACCTACAGTATGGCCTCTTTAAAAGAATGTTTCCTTAAAGCGAATCACACTTTGTACGTTTTAAATCCAAATCTGTACTTTGATTACACTGACAACATTCCAAGCAAGGGAACAACTTGAGCTGTACCATATCATGTTTAATTAAGGTTCTAAGTGTTCTTTTTTCCAATTAGGATTTTTGCTAAGTGAAAGATATGATTCATAATCCCTGATTGCTCCCAAGTATAGAGCTTGGGAGCAATACTATGCATGTCTGACTCACCACACTATGCAAATAAAAAACTGAATTATCTGCAGAAGGAGCAGAATAACTGCTCTGACCTAAAATTTGACTATCGACATAAGATTCTGGGTTAAGATTCTGGGTTTTTTGATCACCACTTTTATTTATCAATAAAACAGTACTTTTCCCTATTCGTCCTATTGAAACAAAGGTCATCCAATTTTAATTTTAAAACCTCAAAATGTTTAACTAGTAGGCAGTCATTTATAGATAAAATCTTATACATGGGCTTAATACTAAGGGCAAAATGTATCGTGCATGGACATGCAGTATATATTCAACTCCCAGCTCTACCGCTTAGTAATGTAACCTTGGGCAAGTTATTTATCATTTCTAAACCTCAGTTTCATTACTTATAAAATGGAACAAACCTACCTACAGGGTGTTGTCAGAATTTAATAATACTAAACACCCGTCAGGGCCCGAAATAATGTTAAGGTTTAACAATATTCTTTCTCCTTTCCCCCATTTTCTTTCTTGTGAAAATGTTACAGTCACAGGTTGGGACACCTGTGACACATGTTTAATTTCTGATGCTACAAGGAAGCACCCTGGATTTCAGATGAACTGAAATAAGCCTTTCCTAGAAAGGCAATACCGTTCATACCTCATTCCCTCACATTTAGGATTTTTATTTCAGGTAATATGAATGTTCAATGTGTTTGCAAGATAAGCCAAAGAACCCACAAAAACAGAAAATGTTCAATTTTCCAACTTTATTAAAAAGAAATTTATAATTAAATAACAACTATATAAAGTTGATTAGGATTACAGGGAAGGGGAACCTGGGTTTCAGATCTGGTACAGTGAGGTCTCAGGATCTTTTCCTGAGCGGAAGCACATATGAGGTAAGGGGGAAAAAAGATCAGGCTGCCTCTCCCCAAGACCTCTTTCTTCCACGTTCCCAAACTGGGTATGTTGCCAGCCCTGAGCACTTGTGAACTGCACTACACGTGGGCAAGCCACCCCAGCAGAGCCGCCTCCTGGGCCCATCTCCATTCAGCGAGGTACCACTTACAAGGTTTCCCTTTTAGGGCTTTCAAGTCCACACCTCCTTCCTTCTCTGTCAGCTCTCCCACTTCACATTCATTTAACATCCACCCCCCACCCCCCCGCTTTCTGCTAGCCCCCTCACCCACTGTATTTTCCACTTCCACCCTAGAACATTATTGATCACGAGAGAACCATGCCATGCAGATGGAACTGGTATGTTGCTTAATTCATGTTGCCTCACTGCAGCCAAGTACCATTCCTTTCGTCCACCTTCCCCACATCTGACACATTCCACAAATTTACTCCCCTCAAACTCAAAACCTTTTGCCTCTGCCCCTGACAAATGACCTTGCTATCTTCCCAGGAAAGACCACAGACCTCTATTTTGTTTTGTTTTGTTTTTTTGCAGTACGCGGGCCTCTCTCCGCTGTGGCCTTTCCCGCCGCGGAGCACAGGCTCTGGACGCGCAGGCCCAGCCGCTCCGCGGCACGTGGGATCCTCTCGGACCGGGGCACGAACCCGAGTCCCCTGCATCGGCAGGCGGACTCTCAACCACTGCGCCACCAGGGAAGCCCCAGACCTCTATTTTGAATCCTATCATCTACCCTGCTCTCCTCTTCTCTAATTTTACTTTACTGTTACTTATTCTGTAGGCCATTTGGGGAACAGAGGAACCTTATGAAAAGAATGACAGCAGTCTGAGGAAAGAAGAGAAAGGGAGGTTAGGGAGAGTGCTACAAAGTTCCACTTGGTATTATCTGAATTTAAAAAAAAATGACTTTCCCTGTTTCTCTCCCTTTAATCTGATTTTCCTCTTACCCACAGAGATCACAATGTACTATAAGGCCTTGCTGATTTCTACCTATCTCAAAAATGTTTTTTTCTTTGGTTCCCACCATTCTACTCTAACCTGGGTTGTCTAAGTATTTAGCCAGAAAATGGTTACTAAGTGCCCAGCTTGTTTTAAATGCTATGCTAAAGGCTTAGAATAAGTGCGGGAACAGGGAAACATAAGATTTCATGGTCCTACGCCAGAACCTCTGTGTCTACAGGTGACTGTTATGCCTACTCAAGTTTGGGACCATGATAAGAGGGGATACTGTCTCTTTAGCCTCAATAATTTGAGATATGCTTTCTAAACCTTTCTTCCATAGAAAACATAGTACTTTGCAAATAGTCCAAGGCAGTGTGCAAGTAACATCTGTACCTGCCACAAACCTTTAAATGTTAATTCTTTTTCTTTCTTTTTTCTGGCCGTGCCATGTGGCTTGTGGGATGTTAGTTCACCGACCAGGGATTGAACCTGGGCCCTCCTCAGCGAAAGCACGGAGTCCTAACCACTGCTCTGCCAGGCAATTCCCGAATGCATTTTTTTAAATTGTGGTAAAACATACATAAGATTCACCATTTAAGTGTACAGTTCATTAGCTTTAAGTACATTCACATTGTTGTACAACTGTTGTCACTATCCAGCTCCAGAACTTTTTCATCATCCCCGGCTGAAATTTTCTACCCATTAAGTCACTTTTTATTAACCAAAACTGATTTTCATGGTTAAATTCTTCGCCCCCCACCCTCATTATCCTCTCTTGCTTTCCTACCCAAATAACATCTCAAGGTTCATCACTAATCACACCCTTGCAACCACCCTCAATTCCCTAGCTCCTCTCTTCCTATCACACCTGGGGGGCCAAACGCCAATCTTGGTTGAACTGATCACCTGGCTGCTTTTGCTTCCCTTGTTATAGCTGAACGTTGGTGGCAGAAAACCACACAACTAACTGGGTCGATTGGTTTCACCTTAAATTCAGACCTACCCCCTACCTCCAGCCACTCAATAATGCCCAGCCACCCTATCTGGTGTCTCAGTGAGTTCACTTCCTGCTGTCCAAGGTGAGGTGTCCTCCTCATCTCAAACCATCCACACCCTTTCCTCCTTTACTTTAGGTTGCTGGCCCTGCCTCAGACTTCACTGAGAAAACAGAAGCCACCAGAACAGAGAGCCCTATATTCTATCTCCAATTCCTAAACCTCCTTGCACTTGTGCCAATTTTTTGCCTTCTCTCCTGCTACACTGCAAGATGACTGCAAGTCATCTTGCCCCCACCAAAGGGAAACCCTCTTCTTGTGTTTTCAATTCCTTTTCTCCTTCTGAAGAATTTTGCTCCTTTGGCAGGAATTCCCTGGTGGTCCAGTGGTTAGGACTCGGCGTTTTCACTGCTGGGGCCTGGGTTCAACCCCTGGTTGGGGAACTAAGATCCCACAAGCCGCACAGCGAGGCCAACAAATAAATAAAGAAAGAAAGAATTTTGCTCCTTTGGTAGTCCTATTTCTCTTCTGCATTAGTCTCTCCCTATTAGATATTCTCGCTAGCCTACTTGAAAATGCTCTTCTATTTCCCATCATTTCTTAAAATGCGCTTCCTTGATCACACCTCTCCAACCACTGCTGCGCAGTTTGTCCTCGCTTTACGGGAAAACTTCCCCAACAAGCAGTTTACATTCACTTCACTCCCATTCTCTCAATGCATTCCAACCTGGCTTCCATCCTCATGTGCCACTGAAACTACTTGTCAAGAGAGCCAAATCCAAGTGGAATTTCTCTATCCTCACTGTTTAACTTCTCAACAGTATTTGGCAGAGCAGACCAGTCCTTCTTTTCTTGAAAGGGATAATTCGCTCTCCTGCTTTAATGCTTAACCTTCTCGGTCTACTTTACCCAACCTTTACACACTGGAACTTTAAGGGCTTGATCTTAAGTCTTCCATGATCACAAATGATCTCAACCAGTTCCACGACATACTATCTCTATGATAGTGACTCCCAAAATTTATGTCCACTCCACTCAGCTCAACTTGAATATTCACTGCCTACTCGACTTTCCACTTGGATGTCTCACAAGTTTTTCAAAACCCTAAAAGGTTCTACATAGAACCCACCCCTCACACCTCTCCCTCTCCTAGTCTTCTCTACAAGCAATTGGCACCACCAGCCACCAAAGCTTAGGCCAGGAATCTGAAGGCATCCTTGCTTCCTCCTTCTCTCTCCACAGCCAACCCATGAAGAAAATACTCCTGATTCAACCTCCAAAACATATCTGAAACCCACCATCTACTCTGCTCCATCTCCACTGCCACTGTACTTGTCTAAGATACTATCAGCCTTGAGCTGACCATTGCAATAGTCCCCTAACTGCCCTCTCTGCTTCCTCTCTTGCACCACAGAGCAGCCAGTGATATTTAAAAACAAAAACATATCACTGTCCTAATTAAAGTCCTACAATAGCTTCTCATTTTCATTAAAATCTCAAAACTCCCACAAGCCCTAATAAAAGAGGCCCTGCACTCTCTCTCTCTAGGTCACTGCATTCTCCTCCTGCTTTTCTCTTTTCTAACACCCGCACCCTCTGGGCCTAAAGGTCTTTGCACTTGTTCCCAGGCCAAGAATGTCTCCCCAGCTTTTCACATGGCTAGCACATGCTCATGTGTCAAGTCTCAGCTCAAATGTCACCTTTTCAAAAGGGACACTCCTTGACTCTTACTAGCCAAAACAGCCATTCCCTACAACACACTCTTTTAGACCCAACAGCTTATTAACTTCTTATAAATTTTCTTAACCTGTAATTATCTTGTTTGTGTTTACTTATTTCCTGTTTTTCCCACTATACTATAAAGTCCATGAGGGCAGAGATCTTGTCTGTCTTGAATTTCACTAAAGGCTACTTTAAAATAAAGAAGCTACTCTTTCCCTCTGAGCAGGTTTATTTTAGATTTCCCCTCCTTTCAAGCTTTATTGGATTTTAGTCAAAGAAAATAATTACTCTGGCATTTACCATGAAAAACAAGGGGAGAAAAACCACATGACACAAATACTAGGACTCCACCCACTCACTAGTCTAGACTGGACACAGACTGCACACAGGTATCCAACAGTTTGCCCCTTATAAAACTTTTCAAAATGTAGAAGGACAGAGGAACGTGGATATACACAAAGATAATATAATTTTGACATCTGCATCAAAAATCAAAGTTTCCAACCATTCCCCCTAGCAATCACTAAACACTTTAGAATAAAGAAAATCTTAGAATTTTAGAATAAGGAAAGAAAAGCACAAAATAACTAAAACACATAGTCCTTGCTCCAGAGAAGTTAATGATTTCCTCACTGACTCGGTTCTCATTTTGGTCTGGTTGGCTATTCATTACCTGCTCTGGATGTTTCTTCCTGACCTTCTGTTTCTTTAATGCATACTCTGTTCTTATCAAGTCTCATGTTTAGAATAACTTTCCCATCCTACTTCCCAAAACCCCCAAAAAATACCTTCCCAATTCAAAATCAGAAAGAACCCTTCCTTTCAAGGATTTATCTCTAGGTTTTTATTTCAGGGTATTTCCTACCCTATTCCTAAATTCTGTATCAACCCTAGATTCAATTCTATCAATATTTTTGTTGCATAGCTGTCTTGACTAAACTAGATGGCCCGGCTAGACCTAGAAGCCAGTATGTTATGTAACTTGTAATAGAATGAAATTATCTACTTTAAAATATATGCTAAGATTTTAAAGGCTTGCAATACTTAAGTTTTCTTTCTGTAAGAAAATCATTTCAAAGATTTGATAAATGGCGGAGGAGAAAAATAAAAATAATGTGAGCAATAAAACTGTGCTGAGGGCTTCCCTGGTGGCGCAGTGGTTGAGAGTCCGCCTGCCGATGCAGGGGACACGGGTTCGTGCCCCGGTCCAGGAAGATCCCACATCCCACATGCCGCGGAGCGGCTGGGCCCGTGAGCCATGGCCGCTGAGCCTGCGCGTCCGGAGCCTGTGCTCCGCCACGGGAGAGGCCACAACAGCGAGAGGCCCGCGTACCGCAAAAACAAAAAAACAGAAAAAAACTGTGCTGAAACTCAAAATGATATAGACCTCGTCTCATGTTCCAATTCAAGAGAGCCAGCAGCACGGTCCATAGTGTAGTACAGCGATGTTTTGAATGTGTATCTGTGTCACAATGGAATCACCTGGAGAGCTTTGGAATAACACAGAATCCTACATATTCAGGGGATCCTGGATGAGCCAGAATTTCAAAACTGGAGGGAGTTAGGGGCATTGAGAAGTTGAAAGCAGGAATCTTAAAACTGAGACTGCCTAACACATTAGACCTTTTGAAGAAACCTCAACTGTCCCTGACAAATGGATGTTACAAATTTGTATTTTAAAACATCTCCCCAGTTGATTCTGATGCTCAGATTTGGAAACCACAGATACAGAGCCAGGAACATGGCTTTTGGGATCCACTGTCAATTCTACCACTTAAAACTTCCGAGACCTTGAACAATTCGAATATCTTGGCAAACATTTTTAGTTCCTCCCCTGGTAAATATATACAATTCCTGGCATACAACAGTGTTCAACACATGGTAGGTCTTATAGGGCCTAAAACATCCACTATAGTATTTGTAAACACAAGCACACACCTAATAGTGCCACTATGTTACTTTTATCCACCAGAAATTAACTATTTACTTTCCATCCTTGTGGGCTCCTAGAGAGATCAGAGCTTTACCGATGTTTTTCCTCCTCCCAATAATCTTTTCAGTAACAATTGAAAACAAAGTTAAAACCCACACACACTTTGATAAACAGCTACTACAGGACAGATAAATACTTATATGAATGCTTCTAAGGAAACACTTTAATGAGTGGGGGAACTGAGAAGTCTTGTATGATCAGAAAGAGATGAACCAAAACACAGTGCTTTTTTGTTTGTTTTGTTTTTGTTTTTAGAAAGGAAAAGGAAAAAAGTCTCCGGGGTGTTTCAAGGCGAGTTTAATTTTTCAGATCAGAGTTCTAAGAAACTATCGTAATTTACTACCATTTGGAATAGGGGATATGAAAGCCAAAAAGAAGTTTCAAGTCACTGGAACCCATCAGCTTCCCACAATTTGACAACTAGAGGAAAGTCTCTCCAGGGTTGTGATAAGACAACCAACTAAAAAAACTAACATAGGGTACCTATACAGAACCACGCTACTAGAAGGCAGGCAGACACTGTCCTCGACTCTTTTTTCTGCAATTTTGTAACCTGGCTCGACTTTACTCTCAAAATGAAGTGGAAGAGGATGAACGAAAAGCCTCCATGCCCTGCCCGAAGCCGGGCCAGGGAAAGCAAAGCCGTCCAGGTTCAAGCCGTAGGAAGACGACGGGAAGCCCTCACCTCCAATTTTGACTGGGGCGGGGGCGGAGGGGGCTGCGGGTTCAGGGAGGGAACCCCTCGGCTGCAAGGCCCGACCCTCGGCCCACTTCCTTCCTCAACGCAAGTGGTAGAAGGAACAAGATGCCGCCGGCCCCAGCCCCTTCCCGCTCCGAGCCGGCTGCCTCGCCTTTCGGGTCTGGGGGCACTGGGAAGGACCAGGCTACTCGGCCCCGGGCCCAAGTACAGATTTCGGCCCCCGGAGCGTAGCCCCCACGCCCCGGACCGCCCAGCGCTGGGGTCGGCAAAGCGTCCCCGAAGGGCGCCGCCCGCGCCGCCAGGTAAGATGGCGCCCGCGGATCAACTGCGCCACCAGCCCTGGCGACAGGCCAGGCCCAGCGCCATCTTAGCGCCTTCCAGCTACCACCCCCCCACCCCGACCCGCACAACCCCCGCAAGATCCTGCGTCCGGGACGATCCGGGGCGCGAGCCGCGTCGGGCCCGCGCACTCTCGGCCAAAAGAGTGCCACCGAGCCTCTCGTGTCTTCGGACCGGCCGCACAGGCCCCGCAGGAGGCGCCTGGCTGGGCCGAGGGTCCTCCGCGCGGCACAAGGGCTCGTCCGGGCCAGGCCGCGGGTCGTCTGCGGTGCTTTGGACCCAGGCAGCGAAGCGACGGGGAAGGGCCAGTCCTGCCGGCAGGCGCGCTCCGAGAACCGGGCCGGGGAGGCTGACCGGCCCCGAGCTCTCCCAGCCGCGGCCGCCCGCACAAGCAGCGGGAAGGAGGAAGCCAGAATGAAAAATAAACCCCGTGCAGCCGCCGCCTCCCTCCCACCCGCTCCCCTCCCCCTCTCGAGACGCGGGGTCCATTTTGCCGAGAAGAAAGAAAATGCGATTCACACCCAAGAGCTTCCGAGAGAGAGAAGAAACGAGGGGGGGAAAACCGAGGGGAGGAGATTGGAAAAGCTTATTTTTCTTCCTCGCTCGCCGTCACTCCTGGCCCTCCCTGCCCCTGCTCACGGCCCCGCCGCGCCGTCCTCCCCTCGCCGAGCCCCGCTCCCTCCTTCCCGGCTCCCGGCGGCTCCGGGGGGTGGGGGGGGGGCGGAAAACACTCGCACTCGCACACACAACTAATTTTAAACCGGCTCAATCAATGAGTCATTAAACGGCTTCCCTCCCCTCTCCTCCCCACCACCAACAGCCACGCCATCCCCCTTCCCAGGCTCTCCCTCTCCCCGCTCCAGAAATTTGCATCCGCGGAAAAGAAAAAAAAAAAAAAAAGGCGCCGGGGCCCCCACCCCGCCTAGGCGCCCCCATCCCGGCCCCGCCGCCCCCTGCCCGCCCGCGCCCTCGCCCGAGACACTGAACTTGGTCTTCCCAGGGCCCGGGCATCGCTGGGAAAGGCATAAACACTCGATTCCCCTTTTCTCCGTGTCCATTAAACATCCACCCACCACCACCATCACCCACCCACAAACCCACCCCCCCCCAAAAAAAAAACACAGCCTTAGCCAATAGCTCTCTGGGCTGAAACCTAATATCCTGGTTTTGGCAACTCGGTGTTTAATTTGCTCCTCTTTCTTTTCTGTCTGGAGATATATCTCCAGCTCCCCCCCTCGCTTTTCCCCTCCCCGAAGGAAAGAGGCAGAGGAAGGAGGTTGTGTGTGTTTTTTTTTTTCTCCTTGAAATTTTTATCACAAAATTATAATACACTCAAAGGGAAACTCACCGTCATGAAAAAGCAGTGCCTTGTCAACGGGGTTTCTGCGCCATCGCACCAGGGGCGGCGGCGGCGGCGGCGGGCGCGGGGCGCGGGGCGCGGGCGCGGGAGCTCCCGGCCGAGCGGCGCCGGCCACACGCGCTCCGCTCTCTCTCTTGCTCACCCCCGCGCCGGGCGGCGGGCGCCCGCTCCCCGCGCCCGCCCGGCCTTCATGCTCTGCGCCCGGGCAAACCGCTCGCCTGCTCGTCTACCTCCAAACTTCGGTTCTCGCCTAGCAAAAAATGTGAAGATTAGGATTTTTTCAATTAAATTTTTTTTTTTTTTTTTTTTTTTTAGAAAAATCAAGCTCCAAAGCTGATAATTCCTGTTTCCTTTGGGATTCTTTTTAACTTCAAGAAATGCCGTGGTTTAGTCAAGAAACAGGGTTATTGGCTTTTTTTTTTTTTTTGAAGATCTACAAGATGCGTGCTATTCTCCGCAGGCGCCCTACGCGCGCGCACACACACACACACACACACACACACACACACCAGTTTTAGCTGGGGGGGGGACGCCGATGGGGGGGGTTTTAAAAACAAAAAACAATATTTGTTTAGAACTCTAACTGGAACATGTCCCAGTACATACTTTTTGCATATGCTTTAAAAAAAAAAACACAAAAAAACGAAAACATAACTTTTAACTTAGTTATTTGGCAAATAACTAATTCATTCCAACTTTTAAGTCTAAGCTTTCCTTTGCAACACCCTCTTTCCATTCCAAAATGCAGTGAAACCTTATCTGTAAACCTGTATATTAACATTAAAACAAAAACAACAACAAAAAAACTTTAGCAGCCAAGATGAAGGTGAGGAGCTAAGTAAGTCACTCTCAAAACATCCAGTTCCCACTGCTTTCTCTTTATTGCAGATAATTGTACGGCCACATTTGTAGAATTTTCATGACGTGATCCCCAGTCTTAAAAAGAGAGCTTCCCAAACATCCAGTGAAATAGAATAGGTTAAAAAAGAGAAAGAGAGAGCTACCCAACCTTTTAACATTCTGTAGTCCAAGTATAATTACCACCCATTTTTAATATCAAATCTCAAACTGAGACGTTTCCATAAACCATCCAGCATCCAGAGCATTTAAATAAATGTTAATTATGACTGTGGATTGGGAGTGGGTGCCTTTGTGGTTTAGGTTAATTACATTTACTTTTCCTGTAAATGCCCACAAAAATATAGTGGGGGTTTTGTTGCCTTTTATTTTAAATAAACATCAAGGTAAAAGATAAAGTGAACAAAAATGTGATTCAGATTTTAAAAAATACATACGTAAGCACCAGAAAAACTCTAAAATTATTTTTATTTATTTATTTATTTATTAATTTTGCGGTACGCGGGCCTCTCACTGTTGTGGCCTCTCCCGTTGCGGAGCATAGGCTCCGGACACGCAGGCTCAGCGGCCATGGCTCACGGGCCCAGCCGCTCCGCGGCATGTGGGATCTTCCCGGACCGGGGCACGAACCCGTGTCCCCTGCATCGAGCAGGCGGACCCTCAACCACTGCGCCACCAGGGAAGCCCTCTAAAATTATTTTAAATTAGTTTGTAATGCATATAGCAATGGCGTCCTGCTGATAAACAGGAAATCTCAAACCCATATCCCCCAGATATTTGTTGAGTTCTAAATACAATTATCCCTAGATTTAAATTACTTAAGTAGAATTCGTTAGTTTCTAATATAATAATATCCCCTTAGCATTAAAAAACATAATGGTAGCACACCTTGTTTGCTTTTAGAAGGATACTGTAACTATGCTATTTTATTGCACAAGGTAAGTATGTCAAGGTTGGCATACAATGTTGTCATATTTAAGATAGAAGATCTTCTTAAAAAACAAAACATATCTTGTTCTAGTAACTGCCACTCTGTCACTCACAATGTGTGCTTTGTATTTAGACCTACCTCAATAAATACAGTCAGTGATTTAGTATCACATAGTATCATGGAGGTGTTTTCTTAGATGTGTGCTGTGTTCACATTCAGCCAAGGTCTTCCTGGAACAGTAGTCTTTGCATAAATTTGCATATTTCTCTACACTTGACAGTTGGACCAACCAGTTTTCTAATTGGCTTGGGAAATTTTAAAACCTGTTTTAAAGTGCCTTTGGATTGGCTGGATTTTAATTATAATACACATTTTGAAGAATTACATTTCAAAAGAGTCCATAGATTATTCATTGCAATTAGGGCCCACCAAGCAAGTTTTACAGCTGTTGCTCCACAGCTCCAATGAAATATTAATGGATTTCAGAAAGCTGTTCTCCCAAGTAGGCCAAGACCCCTAAGAAACACAAATCTGACTTTTAAGAGATCACCTAACAAAGAGGTGAATTCAGGAAGAGGATAGGGCATGGCAGGCTTTTTCATGAATGCCCAAATATAAGAGCACTAACACTTATTGAGGGCCTACTAACTGCTGCCAGGCATTATTCTACATACTTTATTCTTATCTTATACATTATTGCATGAACCTTAACACAAACCGATAGAATAATGTTTAATTATCCAGATTTTTGCAGATGAGTCTCCCAGTGGTCTCTGTAATTTGCCTGAGGTCATCAGTCTAATAAGGGCTGGGGGAACCCAGGCATGGTTGATTCCTCAACTCACCCTCTCTTCAAGGCCCAAAAAGGATCCTAGGAACAAGCAGTCCTTGATGTTTCAATATAAACCAAGTTCAGTGGTGTGGTATAGGCAGAGGGGACCACCCTCCAATTGGGGAAGACCTACTTTGAGAATGCCAGTTGTCAAAGGTAATTTAAAATATTTCAGGGGGGGGTCAAAAAATATTGGGACAGCAGTGGGGAGAATCTCAGATTCACCAGGTAACATGAAAATCGATATCATTTAATAATAAAAAACAACTTCTTAAATTTTTTTGCCTGCAAATAAAAAAATGTAACATTTTAAAAACGGGATATCCCTTCGTACATAAAATTTTAAGTTATGATTTATATAGACAGGATTTTGGTATCTGAATGTAAGATTAGGAAACTTCTAAAGAGGAAAGTTCTTAAAATGGCTTGACTATATGCAAAAGACTTTAATTGTATTGCCTACAATTTAATTATGTACAATTAAATGTTCACTCCTATGATGCTCGTCTGTGTATGTGACCTAGAAAGAAGGGCAACTGGACACAGGAGAAAAAAAAAAGTTGTAATCATAATTGATACATTCTAGCATGTGTTTGGGCCTCTAAATAAAAAGGTCCAATGTCCACATAACAAGTAAAAGTGGAAATGTTCCTCTTTTTCTGTGTTCTTCCTCCAAATGTTCCCCTTGGTTGGTTGGCTGTTCTCAGAGGGGGAGAATGCAAATGCTGGAGATTAAGTGGTGATATGCATGACCAGATGTGTCCAGATGTGACCAGATAACAGAAATCTGAAATATACCTGATAAGTTAGTAAGTGCTCTATACAGTGTTTGTGACATAAAAAATTAAAAGTTCTCAACGTGCATAAATAAGGTAGTTACTTTTATTTGTACCTCTTGAGGTACTTATATTCTGAGACTTAAGGGCACTGGCTGTGTACTGAGACTGACTACAGTTCAAATTCCACCTTTGTCACATACCAGGTGTGTGGCTCTGGGCAAGTCACTTCACCCCACAGAGCTTCAACTTCCTCATCTATAAAACCGGGATAATTATAGTACTCACATCTGAGAGTTATTTTAAGGATTCGGGAACTAGCGCACATAAAATGTTTAGCATGGTGCCTGAAACATAACGAGAGGTCAGTATATTCAGCTAATCTTCTATCGCCTCATTTTAGTTATGTGTCGAGTTGAACCATGTGAAGTCTTCCCATGTAAATTTCCAATGGCAATCTCACATGATTCCACCTAACATATCTCTCTCATGTTCTGTCCAGGATAGGGAGCTCCGCAAAGGCTTTTTATTTTCTAAGGGCCTAGCAGAGTACTTTGTATACAGCTAGCTCTCAATCAGTACTTGTGGGATAAAAGAAAAACAGGCCCAATCCACAAGATGTATAAAAATATAAGAAATCAGGGACTTCCCTGATGGCTCAGTGGTTAAGAATCCGCCTGCCAATTCAGGGGACACAGGTTCGATCCCTGGCCCGGGAAGATCCCACATGCCTCGGAGCAGCTAAGCCACAACTACTGAGCCCACACGCCACAACTACTGAAGCCCGTGCGCCTAGAGCCTGTGCTCTGCAACAAGAGAAGCCACGACAATGAGAAGCCCGTGCACCACAACGAAGAGCAGCCCCCACTCGCTGCAACTAGAGAAAGTCCGCGCGCAGCAACGAAGACCCAACACAGCCAAAAATAAAACAAATAAATAAATTTATTAAAAAAAAAAAATCTGCCTGCCAATGCAGGGGACACGGGTTCGAGCCCTGGTCCTGGAAGATCCCATATGCTGCAGAGCAACTAAGCTCGTGTGCCACAACTACTGAGCCTGCGCTCTAGAGCCTGCGAGCCACAACTACTGAGCCCATATACCACAACTACTGAAGTCCGTGTGCCTAGAGCCCGTGCTCTACAACAAGAGAAGCCACTGCAATGAGAAGCCTGTGCACCGCAACAAAGAGTAGCCCCTGCTCGCCGCAACTAGAGAAAGCCTTTGTGCAGCAACGAGGACCCAACACAGCCAAAAAAATAAATAAATAAATTTATTTAAAAAAAAGAATACAAGAAATCAGTGTATTTCTACCTAGATACCTATATATTAAGAGGGTAATACAGTAAGTCTCCCTGAACCACATAAAACCATTGCCCAGTTGATCACAGGCAGTATCGCCTAACGGTTTAGAAGTTTTTCCTCTCCCTCTCTCTCTCTTCCTCTCTCATCAAGTAGACCTTTATCATTGCCACTTTTTAGCCATGTAAACTTGGCCTATTTTTTTTTTAACTTCTCTCACCTCAGTTTACTCATATGTATAGTGAAGGTGACAATATGTATATCTCGGGTCAGTAGCAGGGAGAGTTCAATGATATTAGGATGCAAAACCCTTGTTTTAGTGCCTGGTATACAGTAAACGTTCAATATTAGTTGCCATTACTGTTGTGGTTGTTAATAGTATTATTAGAAGTAAGTGGGGACTTCCCTGGTGGCTCAGTGGTTAAGAATCTGCCTGCCAGTGCAGGGGACACAGGTTCGAGCCCTGGTCTGGGAAGATCCCACATGCCGTGGAGCAACTAAGCCCGTGTGCCACACATACTGAGCCTGCACTCTAGAGCCCACAAGCCACAACT
Organism: Pseudorca crassidens; assembly: GCF_039906515.1. NCBI lineage: Eukaryota > Metazoa > Chordata > Mammalia > Artiodactyla > Delphinidae > Pseudorca > Pseudorca crassidens. Next base: position 33,051,334 of record NC_090305.1, read on the forward strand.
ACTGAGTCCGTGTGCCACAACTACTGAAGCCCGCATGCCTAGAGCCCATGCTCTGCAACAAGAGAAGCCACCGCGATGAGAAGCCCGTGCACCGCAACGAAGAGTAGCCCCCACTTGCCGCAAACAGAGAAAGCCCACGCACAGCAACGAAGACCCAACACAGCCAAAAATAAATTAAATTAAAAAAATAAAAGAAGTAACGTGGAACTGTTTTCAAAGCAATGGTAAACAAGCAAATTACTGGAGTAATTACAAATGTTTTCAATAACTTGCCTACATTATTATTTTATTCAATACATGAGTATAAACACTTTAAATCATCTTTGTAGAGACTAAGGCTATTCTAGTCCTGACACATTTCAAGCTGGTTATTTTCCTTGACAGACTTTAAAAAAAAAAATCTGAACTCCTACAAGCTTCTAGTACAAGGATAAGGAATATAGCAGAACTGTTTAAAAAAATAGAGGCATCGGCACTCCCACTGGCCTTGCTGTCTTACACATCCAGCCTGTTTCCCCACAGAGTATGTGAGGGGGAGGATAGTCATCAGGTTAGGAGGATGCCACACACATGCCTTGGAGGTGCCTCTCACCAGCTCCCAGGCCCCTGTGATGCCAGAACTCCCAACATCTCCTCAACAGAGCGTCCCTTCCACTCCACCACACCCAGGAGGATGACGGGTTGTAGAGGCAGTGGAAGAGAGGTCTCATAAGCTCAGAATTTGGTGAGAAAGTCAGCCTTCAAGATAGGATACGCATGCAAAGGGGCTTGCTCAATAAATAAATGTCAGTGTCCTTTCTGAAAATGAAAGTAAGAGGTAAGACATCTGAAGAAAGAACCACCCCTAAAAGATGACTTGTAAAAACAAGTCGAATACAAATAAATAAGTAGGTACAAAGCAGGCACCAAGATATATCCTCAACGCTGAAGAAAAACAGTGGAGTAGAGACACTGTATCACCTCCACAAGTACTTCGATCACATTACGTGAGCATAGTAAAGTTAATAAGGCAATTGTAGAGCTCCCATGAAATACCCCTCAGACCATACAATTCTCTCTTTCCTAAATCTTCTAATTACTAGGGCCATTTTCCAGGTACTCTGATACTGAACAAAGGTACAAGTACTTTTGTACCCAAAAAGGTTTAGACACCTCCCTCACTGTAAATCATACTAATCAACCAGCAGTTTGGGTATACTGATCAGTCCCTTGTGAGTTAGATTAACTTGAGTCAGGTCTAAGACAGCAAGGAGGTTGTTCAGAGATGGGCAATCAGAGCAAAAGACATGTACTCTCAACATATTTTAGGATCATGTATGATTTCTTCTTATTCTCTCATCTACCTTAACCCATGCAACCCACCTCCAAAATCTCCCTCAAATCCAGCCCCTTTTCGCCACTAACTGCCTCACCTAAATTCAGGCCTTTACCTCTTGCTTCCTCCCGATTTACGTCCCTCCAATTAATCTTCTATCTAAATTACTACCCCAAATCACCTTTTGAAACCCCAGAGTTGTTCATGTCACACCTCCATTAGCACCTCACTGCCTGGGGAAGCTTATTAGAAATACAGATTCTCAAGGCCAAACCCATCACCAGAAAAATGGAGTTTCTGGGGAGAGCTGAGGCCCTGATATTTGTACTTACAAGTGGTTCATTAGCTCCACCTGTCTTCCCAGGAGCATCTCTAGCCGCTCCTCTCCTGGTACCCTGCAGTCCAATCACAGAGAACACCTATCCCTGAACAAGAACAAACTTTTCTCCATTTGGGCATATCCTTTTCCCTCTGCCTGGAATATCCTTCTTCTTCTGGGGCAAGCCCACCGTTCTGCAAGGTCCAGTTCAAATGCTACCTCCTCTGGGAAGACTTCCTCCACCCCTACATCAGTGGCTTCAAAACATCGTCTGAGATTCAACTTCAAGAAATAGATTTCACATTCCAATGCAATAGATATATAACTGAAATGAAGGTTTCAGAAAACAATATCTAAACTTACTATGGAGGATGTAACTTGATCTATTTCATCCTATCATCTCATTTTAAAAAATGCTGTTGGCCGCCTTCTACATCATGGATTTCATGATCCACTAAGGGAGGCAACATTCATTTGAAAAATACTGCTGAAAGTGAACAAATGACCCCCTTCCCTATGCATGTGATATGTACTCTATTATACTGTTTATCACACTCTACAATAATGATCTGTTTACAGTCTGTCTCCCACTCCACTTCCCTCCCCCCATCACGCAAGCACCACAAGGAAGTCAGCATATCCTTGGGCAGTTACCCAGCCGTTGACAAATGCGGAAATGAGAATATTGAAGAAGGAATAATTTAATTGCTTTTGCTCATGTCTAATTTTTTTTTTTTTTCCATTTCTGGTTATGGTTCACAGCATAGTCTATCAGTGATTCCCATGAGCCTGGAAATCATATTAGCTTCAAGCCTTTAAGTTAACAGCAATTTTAAAAAAACAGCCATTTGTACTTCAGTACAATTTAACCAAGGTGTAAATTTTTCTTCCCCTCAAAAATAAAAACCACGTATAGGCAAAACCAACCAGAAAATATTCTGTCGGGTTGCTAGCTTGCTAAGATAGTACAAATGTGGGCAAACAAATCTCTTACTTAAGACACTTAGAAGCAAATATTCAAAAACCTCAAAACCCTCCTTCCGTACCACTTCAGAAAGGAAACCCCCCTCCCTCAGGGCGGGTGCAGATATAGAGGCCTTTCTACCTGTGCTGCCTAAAGCTCCATGTCTCACTAGGCTGTCCCCATCGACCCAAGCACATGCAAAAAGTAGGGAAAAAAACCCAAAAAAACAAAAAGAAACCAGACCAGCTAAAATGAACCACAGCAATGAACCTAAGCGGCAAGTTCCGGTGCGAACTGTACCTGTGAGGGATGCGCGGGGGAGACAGCGGACTCGCAGGGGGAGGGATTCTTTTTCTGCAGCACGTGGCTCCATCGACAGGAAACCTGCCTGCAACACCCCCCAACTCTGCACACCGCTCATTTGCAGCATCGTCATTTGTGTGATGCTAATTTGCTCAATGTCCTCCTAAACGTACTGAGATTCAGTGAAAATATATTGTGGGCTTGGAGGAGCTGGCCCTAGGACAGGCTGGAAGTGGAGGAGGGACCAATTGTCAGTGAAATGTTCTGGGGGCCAGAGGATGGAGCAGGCAAGTCTTTCCAAGGAGAGAGGGGAGGAAGGGTCACTTTAAAGCTGGGTTTTAAAGGATGAATAAGAGTTCTCCAAACCATGTGCGGAAAGAGAGGAGAGAGCTCCAGGTAGAGGAACTTTATGTGGGGGAGTCATTATTAAATATGAATGAGGGGGGGAGCTGCAGACAGGTAGATGGTGAGGGGCTTTGCTGCTCATGGCAGAGAGTCTGTATGACCCTTTAGGCTGCCACTTTCCACTCTGCAGGTCACAATGCAATAGGTTGTGAAATCCATGAGATTGTGACCAGCTTTCACAAAAATGAAATTGCCTAGAATAGAAAATATTTGAATATATTGCAGGCACTGAGGGTATAAACTCTTCTGTGAAATTTGTTCCCAATATAAATGTGTCTATGTATATACTGGTTTGTGATATAAAATGTTATTTCTTACTGTGGTGGTGATTGAAACTTAAGAAAACAAAACATCTGGGCAAGAAAGGGATCCATTGGAGGATGATTAAATAAGAGACTGCTATGAACAGATGTGAATTTCATGAGGATAAGTGTGATAGCTCAGGAGACACATGGTGATGTTTTTAAAAGGTATCCCCCGGGCTTCCCTGGTGGCGCAGTGGTTGAGAGTCCGCCTGCCGATGCAGGAGACACGGGTTCGTGCCCCAGTCCAGGAAGATCCCACATGCCGCGGAGCGGCTGGGCCCGTGAACCATGGCCGCTGAGCCTGCGCGTCCGGAGCCTGTGCTCTGCAACGGGAGAGGCCACAACAGTGAGAGGCCCGCGTACCGCCAAAAAAATATATAAATAAATAAATAAATAAATAAATAAAAGGTATCCCCCACCAGACAGTGAGCTCCTCAAGGACAGAAACTCTGTGTCACATAGCTCTCAATTCTTAGCACCTGGCACACAAGAAGGCACTAAATAAATGTTGATTGAGTATGGTAACTAATGTTCAAGAAGATTCCCAAAGAACCTCATCTCCTGGCATCTCCACCTTTGTGTATCCCCCTCCCACAGCGTACCGGGGTTGGTCTGTGTGACCAACAGAATAGGGCAGAAGTGACTGTCACTTCTGAGGGTAGGTTATAAAAGGCTGCAACTTCCATTTTAGGTGCTCTTTCTGGAACACTCGCCCTGGGGAAAGCCAGCTGCCATGTCCTAAGGATACCCAGGCTATGGAGACACCCATATGGCGAGAAACTGAGGTCTCCAATAGCCAAGAGCCAACGAGGAAAGGAGGCTTTCTCCCTGTCATGGAAGCAAATCATCCCCCAGCCCACCCTTCAAATGATTACAGTCCCAAGGGACAGCTTGACTACAACCTCACGAGCGACTCTGAGGCAGAAACACCCAGCTAAGCGGTTCCTGGGTTCTGGACTCACAGAACTGGGTATATAACATAATAAATGCTTATTATTTAAGCTGCTAGGTTTTGGAGTACTTTGCTATACAGCAAAAGATAACAAATACAGTGAATTATTCATGAAGTCTAGAAAAGCTGAACAATAATACCAGTATACTAGACTTATCCAGGGTTGACTACCTTTTTTTTTTTTCCTCTAAGAATCTATCATGTCACGTTTTCAGCCTGACTAGATTAGGAAAAGGCCTCTGACCCAACTTGGACAAATGAGATCCTCTCTTCTAGTATTAGTACTTGAGACACAGAAACTGGGTCAGCTGTGAGAAGCAGACTGTAAGTCTGGAAAGACTAGGGGTCAAGGCCACCATTTTGGAGAAGTTATAATGGGGCCCATGCAAACGGATGGGAACAGAAAGGCCAATGTGTCTGGAAGAAGAAGAAAGCAGATTCTCAGTGGACGTGGAGAGAGGGAAGTGGGGAGGGGAAACTGTCTGAGATATTCTAAGTCCCAGGAGGTCTGGCTGCCTTTCTGGTATTAGGGTTGGAAGATTCCCCTTCCTTATAATTATTTCCCATTTTACTTGCTCATTGATGACTGAGTTCCCTTTCTTGAAACCAAAAGATCCTCGAATACGCCTCGGGCCAGCTTCTCCCCAGTGCTGGCAAGGGGAGTGGCTCCTCCTGCTGTGGCAGGCCAAGGATCTCTCCAGAGAAGAGCAACAACTGGCCAGAGACTAAGCTGTGTTATTACTGCTATGCAAAAATGGCTACAGATGGAGTAAAAGGTCCTTTCAGACCATCCAACTCCTTTTGCCTTAACTCCATTTTCACCAAATAATCCTGTGATTATTAATGTACTTCAATTTAGAAAGCTGTGTTCTGGCCAGCTGAATTAATCATTCGAGTGGTTGGGTAGGTTCATGCCCATTATAAATTCATAGATTGGTTTTCAAGTACAAATCATTCTGGAGTAACCTCCATTTCATTTCCACTGCCCTTGGTCAAGCCCTGTCATTTATCCAATGACCCACTACAGTAGCCTCCCATGGCACTAGCCCTGCTCCAGTCCATCCTCTTCAACTTCTCTTCCTAAAACACAAAGAATCCAATGCCTTGCTCTCTGCTCAAAACCTCTGATGGTCCCCGGTGCCTTGGGAATGACTGCAGGTAACAGCCCTATCTTCCACCACACCCCTCGACACTCCTCCTGACTCCTTCTTGCCACGTGGCATTATTCCAAGTTCCTCAAATGCAACTGGTACCCACGCTGCTCTGCTCCTGTTCTTCCCATCGCTAGCATCCCTTTCCTCTGGGTACCTCCCCTGCCTGCTCACTTTCCCTCACTCCTCTCTGTGCCCCTCCTCCCTCTTCCCTTTGTACTTCCACAGAATTTCCTCTCTCCTTTATAACACATACTGCAGTCGACCTGACTTATAATTAGTTGTCTTCTTGTCTATCCCTGTATGGTGAGCCTCAAGGAGACGAGGACTAAGCTTTTTTCATGTTTATCTTTTTCTCGTCCCAGGGCCAAATAAGGCATCTTGCATCAACACTTTAACATTCATTGAGTGTTTTCTGTATCCAGGTGATGGAAGTAGCAGGCACTCAACAAATGGCCACTGAATCGATGACAGTCAGTTAGGTGGCAAGAACAAGTTTCCCCTGGGCCTGATGATGTTCAGGTGAGGTGCCCACCTAGCCTCTGCATGTGCAGAGGTGAGAGAGCAGAGTCAGACTCCTCGTGACACCCACGGTGCAGCAATGAATGAATGAATCTCAGCCTCACTTTTTTTTTTTTGAATAAAAAGCGAGGCGCTATTTCTCATATCCTGATAAACTAACATGCTGCTCCCCTTTTCTTCTCTTTCCCCCTCTTTCTACAGTTGCAATTATGACTCACAGGCACATTACAGAATGGAAGCTTTAGGTCAACAACTACTGGAGAATGGGAATGGGGGTGACCTCCACAGTTATATAATTTACATGTTCTAGAAGAAGGGCACGTGAGTCAACCCACAAGTGACTTCATTGCCCCTCTTTCAAAAGAGTCAGCATCAACATGTGAAGGAAGAAGCAGAATCTGGTCCTGATTTGTCCACTGATAATCCTTGTCCTGTCCCCAATTCTTCTCTCCCTCCCAGAGTTGTGGGAAGGACTAGCTCTGGGAAGACATGAGACAAACAACCCAGAATCCTAAAGAAAATAGCAGAGAAAGTCACATAGTCATTCCCAAAGCAATGGATCAAGAAGTATCGGAATTAATAAGCAAAAAAACAACCCCCCCCAAACCCATACACATGTTTTCTCCTCTTTCTAAACAAAAGTGAAGATTTCTACATTCTAAATTTCTATCTTCCAGAGGCTATATATTAAATGAATATTGCCTCAAATCAATGCTTACCCCACAGGTTCTAAAAACGCAGCAAAGCATATTGCATAGACCCCTGACAGCCTCTAGAGCTACCTACACAAAGCACCAGGAATCACCAACTTGTAGAACACCGGAATACCCGCAGCAGCTTTGGCTCTCCGGGGAATCACACTTCTGTCAAGAGGCTATCTTTCTCAGCTTATCTTCAGATCCCAAGTTTCACTCAAACTTCACCTTTCACTTCGTGGTCATTCACACAGAAACAAACTTTTTATTACTGTAAGAGAATTGTGCTCTTAAGACAAAGAATAGAAAAACTCTCATGCTCTGTTGAAATGCAGATGGAGGGCAGGGGACGTGGCTCACTCATGAGCTGAATCACTGTCTCTCCCCAGCCACAGGCTTTCTAGGATGTGCTCAGATTTGTGCCCCAGCAAATTTCAACTTACGACAGGTCACGGACCACTGGATCCCTCTCAGAGAGTGGCACTCACACTTGTCAGAGCCACACGTGCCTTATGCTGTAGCTCCCGTACACAGCCACATCCCTGAACTTTATGTGCCATTGTTCCCACAACCAAATTGGCATCTTTTACAAATAAATAAATAAATAAATAACAAATTGGCATCTTTCACTTTTTGCAAGCAAAGGTTCATTATCCTGACAAATGAAGGAGGAGAAAGTATCTGCAGCACAAATGGGTTCCCACTGTGCATCCACATTTCCTTATCCTTATCACATCATAATGACACAAAGACATCGCGTTATCCATGTCAATGAGCATGTTTGAACACCATAATGTGCAAGGCAGCAATCACCAAACCATTTTTTCCAAACTTTTTTGACCATAACCTATAAGAAGAAATACATTTTTATCCTGCAAGTCATGTATATGTAAAATGTATATGTACACTATAAACCTGCTTATGCAGTACAATGCACTCTGACAAATCTATTCTATTTCGTCATTTTTTAAAAAAATGCAGACTTCCACCCACTAAATGGATTTCATGTCCTTATTGGGTTGGAACCTGTGGTTTGAAAACATATAGTATTTCACACATAAGTGGTGTTTTGTAGAAAATAATGAAATCCTATCTAAAGAAGAGAAGCTTTCAACTTTTAGGCAGAAAAGTTGAAGAGGAATACTTTTTTGCTTCTTCTCTAACTTGCAACTGCCAGGACATTTTAAAAGCACTTGATTTCAATAAATGAGCCATTTCTACAGAAACCTATCTCAAAACTTTGTGGGTCACTATTCCCCTTACACTGAAGAAAAAAACTGAGGTTGAAAAGGTATTCCCCCAACCACGTGTATTAAAAATGCACATCTGTTTGGGAATTAAAATTTGGCTGTATCTTTTAAAGAATCTTAAAATTGTGTTGCTTCAAATTATTACTCTCCTGGCAAGGTTACCATGAAGATTAAATGAGATAATGTGAGAGAAGGGCCACGTGGCTCCTGCTATCTTTCAGGTTCTTGGATTATCTTTTCCTGGACATGCCTGAACTCTGTGTGACCTGGGGGCTCATTCACTGAACACCTACCCTGCTGGGCAACGGAGGACAGAGGATCCCACAAGGAGTTTACTGGCTCCATCAATAAGAATAAATATCATCACAAACTAGGATTCTAGAGTGCCTGGGTTGAGTATTTCACTTATTCCTCCAAAAGATAATTACTGTGAGCCTTCCATGCCAGGCATGATCCGCCTGTGTGCAGGGATTATGGGGTATAAAAAATAGACACACCACAGCCCTCACGGAGCCTACAGTCAAGTAACAGCTTAGAGTGTGTGAAAATACTTCACAGTCCATTAATGTTACATAGCATGCGAATGTTTCACACTCCCTTACCTGTAAAGGGAGGTAAGATTAGATCAATGGTTCTCAAAACTGAAGCTATCACAGATAAAAAGGATTTCATAAAAGAAACTGAAAAAAAGGGGGGGGGGAGAAAAAAAGAAAAAGAAATAATATGATCTCACAACACAATTCTTTAAACTGAATGACTTGTCAGTATAAAAAAAAAAAAATCATTACATAGCCTTATTTTTCCCTTTTACTATATAAGCCAGTTTTTGTCCTGGAATTTAAGAATCCCTCAGGGCTTGCCCAGCTCTGACTTTGTAGGATTCTTTGGTTTTCTTTTGCAGTACTACTTACATGTAAATTCTGACCAAATATCCCCCAGAATTGCAGCAAGGCCAGAGATCTGTTCCTAGGAGAATCATTACAGGGTACTTTCTGAGAAAGTCATAATATATACAGCAAATTCTGGCTCCATTCTTGACCCTGAGCTCTGGGAAGTGCAAAGGGACAAAGGTCCTGGTGATTGGAAGGCAGAAAGGAATACTTGTTGAGGATCTACTACAGGTCCGGCCCAAAACTTGGTACTTTCCCACACGTCACTTTAACATCACAACTATCCCATGAGAAATATATATTTTTCTTTATCTCCACTTTTTAGTTGGAGGTGACTGAGCTCAGAGAGGTTAAATATCATGCCCAATGTCACACAGCTAGTAATCAGAATTTAAACTCAGATCTCACTGGAAGGAAGAGACATCAGAGAAAGACATCACACCTCACTGGAAGGAAGAGACATCAGAGAAAGAACAGATACAGAAAAGCTTTAAGAGATTTATGTGCCTTTTGACATGAGAGAAATTTGAAACTATGTTCAAAGGACAATTCAGGGCTTCCCTGGTGGCGCAGTGGTTGAGAGTCCGCCTGCCGATGCAGGGGACACGGTTCATGCCCCGGTCCGGGAAGATCCCACATGCCGCGAAGCGGCTGCACCCATGAGCCATGGCCGCTGAGCCTGCACGTCAGGAGCCTGTGCTCCGCAATGGGAGAGGCCACAACAGTGAGAGGCCTACGTACCGCAAAAAACAAAAAACAAAAAACTAGTTGTTATTTAGGGGCTTCCCTGGTGGCGTAGTGGTTAAGAATCTGCCTGCCAATGCAGGGGACACGGGTTCGTGTCCCGGTCCGGGAAGATCCCACACGCTGCGGAGCGGCTAGACCCGTGAGCCACAACCACTGAGCCTGCGCGTCTGCAGCCTGTGCTCCGCAATGGGAGAGGCCGCGACAGTGAGAGGCCCGTGCACCACGATGAAGAGTGGCCCCCGCTCACCACAACGGGTGAAAGCCCTCGCACAGAAACGAAGACCCAACACAGCCAAAAATGAATATAAAATAATTAATTAAAATAAAATAAAATAAAACTAGTGAATATAACAAAACAAAACAGACTCACAGGTATAGAGAACAAACTAGTGGTTACCAGTGGGGAGAGGGAAGGGGGGGAGGGGCAAGATAGGGGTAGGGGAGTAAGAGGTACAAACTATTGATACTATGTATAAAATAAATAAGCTACAAGGATATATTATACAGCACAAGGAATATAGCCAACCTTTTATAATAACTATAAATGGAGTATAATCTTTAAAAATTGTGAATCGCTATGTTGTACACCTGAAATTTATATAGTATTATACATAACTGTACCTCAATTTATTTTTTTGTTTGTTTTCTTGCGGTACGCGGGCCTCTCACTGTTGTGGCCTCTCCCGTTGCGGAGCACAGGCTCCGGACGCACAGGCTCAGCGGCCATGGCTCACGGGCCCAGCCGCTCCGCGGCATGTGGGATCTTCCCGGACCGGGGCACGAACCCCTGTCCCCTGCATCGGCAGGCGGACTCTCAACCACTGCGCCACCAGGGAATCCCCAAGGATTTCATTTTAAGCCATCTTAAAATATGAGATATTTTGTACAGTAAAAATATGGAGACACGGAAATATCAAAAAAGGTGTTGGAAGTTCAAGTTTGGGCTCAGGAGAGAAGTGGAAGGAGGAGACAGGGATTCGAGAATCAGTCAGCATAAGGACAGGACGTGGTGCCCTGGGAGGGGAAGGTGAGCTCAACAGAGGAGGTTCGAGGAACGAGAAAAGGGGTACCAGGATAGAAATCTGGCCCTGTGGATACTTAAGGGGTGGATGGAGAGAAACTTATGAAGAAGACAAGGAACAGTGATCAGGGATGGACAGAGAACTGACAGAACCAGGGAGCCATACTTTGAGAAAAAGGGGTCATCCAGTGCTTAGAGCTACAAAGAACAATGGACTTGAACGTTAGGAGGGAACAGGGAGTTTCAAATAAAGTAGCAGAGGCAGCAGTCAGATGATAAGGGGCTAAGGAAGGAATGAAATTGAGAATCTGAACATAGCAAATGTAGATGACTATTTTTGTTTTTTTTGTTTTGTTTTGTTTTTGCAGTACACGGGCCCCTCACTGTTGTGGCCTCTCCCATTGCGGAGCACAGGCTCCGGACGCGCAGGCTCAGGGCCATGGCTCACGGGCCTAGCCGCTCCGTGGCATGTGGGATCTTCCCGGACCAGGGCACGAACCCACGTCCCCTGCATTGGCAGGCGGACTCTCAACCACTGCGCCACCAGGGAAGCCCTAGATGACTATTTTTAAAAGTCTATTGAATCTGGGGGCTTCCCTGGTGGTCCAGTGGTCAGGACTCCACGCTTCCACTGCAGGGGGCAGGGTTCGATCCCTGGTCAGGGAACTAAGATCCCGCCAGCCGTGCTGCTGAACCCATAGAAACAGAGAGTAGATTGGTGGCTGCCAAGGGTGGGGTGGGAGGTGAGGAGTTGGATGCAAATGAGTTAAGGCAGTCAAAGGGTACAAACTTCCAGTTATAAGATGAGTAAGTTCTGGGGATATAACATACATCACGGTGACTACTGGAAACAATACTGTAATGTATATCTGAAAGTCTCTGAGAGAGAAAATCTTAAAAGTTCTTACCACACACACACACACACACACACACAAAGGTAACTATATGAAATTATGCATGTGTTAACTATATGGTGATCATTTCACAATATATACATATGTCAAATCATCACAATGGGTACCCTAAACTCACACAGTGGTATATGTCACTTATAGCTCAACAAAGCTATAAAAAATAAACCTAATTACCTCCCCCCAAAATTTTTTCAAAAAATAAATAAAATTAAAAGTCTAGGGCTTCCCTGGTGGCGCAGTGCTTGAGGGTCCGCCTGCCGATGCAGGGGACGCAGGTTTGTGCCCCAGTCCGGGAGGATCCCACATACCACGGAGCGGCTGGGCCCGTGAGCCATGGCCGCTGGGCCTGCGCGTCCGGAGCCTGTGCTCCGCAACGGGAGAGGCCACAGCAGTGAGAGGCCCACGTACCGCAAAAAAAAAAAAGTCTATTGACAAGGGGCTTCCCTGGTGGCGCAGTGGTTGAGAATCTGCCTGCCAATGCAGGGCACACGGGTTCGAGCCCTGGTATGGGACGATCCCACATGCCGCGGAGCAACTGGGCCCGTGAGCCACAATTACTGAGCCTGCGCGTCTGCAGCCTGTGCTCCGCAACAAGAGAGGCCGCGATAGTGAGAGGCCCGCGCACCGCGATGAAGAGTGGCCCCCGCTTGCCACAACTAGAGAAAGCCCTCGCACAGAAACGAAGACCCAACACAGCCATAAATAAATAAATTTAAAAATTCACGACATATGTCAATATTAAAAAAAAAGTCTATTGACAAGAGAAGGAGAAAAGAGCATCCGCTTGGGTAGATGAAAGGACAAAAGGAAAATTGTTTTAAGCTGAGGGAACTTGCTTGCTCAGAGGCGATGCCAAAGAAGAGGCATTAAAGATCACAAAGAATGAGAGGTTGGAAGTGGCTCGAGGCCCTAGGAAATGGGAGGGACACAGTTCAGGTGGAGGGCTTGGCTTCGAAGAAGAAGGACAAGAGGCAAAGGGGTGGATCTTCACGGAGAAGTCATTAGTGAGATGGAGGCAAGGTGAGGTTCACATCTATGGCCTTTTTTTCTCAGAGAAGAGTAGGTAAGGTCATCTGCTGACAGGCAGTGCAGGTCTTGGAAGAGTGATGTAAATTTCTCAAGATTTTGTAGGGAATGCATGAGGGGCAACAGAAGTCAAGCCTCCAGACTCTTCGACAGAAGCTGCTCTATGGGGATTCCTGCCTTCTGAGGGCCAGGCTCTCCACACCAGCTTCTCTCCTCTGGCCTGAGGGTCAGGCTCTCCACACCAGCTTCTCTCCTCTGGCCTGACCCAAACCCAGCTCCTTCCCCTGAGTCAGTCTAGACTGCCGCCTGGAAGGTTCTTCACTCTCCAAGTATTTGCTGAACATACACACCACGAGCCCCATTTTCTCCGGGCAACACGCTCTCCCTCTTCCCACAGGGTTTCCAAACCTTCCCCCCACCTTTGCAGACACCCCCACCCCTTTCGCCCCCACCCACTGTCTACTTTACAGAGCACACAGGCACCATCAGACTCATCTGCCAACTACCAAACATGCAAATTTACCTACAGCTGCACCCTCTGCTGCTGATACACCATTTTAAAACTGCCGTTGAACTTAGGGGGTCTTGACCAACATTTAAAAATACAATAAAAAGAATAGAAAACAGCATCTATTGTACATCCTAAGAGTATTTACTGTTTCTTAAAGCTTCTGTTTCAATTATGATGCATCTGTTACTATGAGTTGAGGTCAAAAAGTTTGTGTGGGCTTCCCTGGTGGCGCAGTGGTTGAGCGTCCGCCTGCCGACGCAGGGGACACGGGTTCGTGCCCCGGTCTGCGAAGATCCCACAGGCTGCGGAGCGGCTAGGCCCGTGAGCCATGGCCGCTGAGCCTTCGCATCCGGAGCCTGTGCTCCGCAACGGAAGAGGCCACAACAGTGAGAGGCCCGCATACCACAAAAAAAAAAAAAAAAAAAAAAAAAAAAGTTTGTGTATGTTTGAAAACTTTCACAATAAAAAGTTAAAACAACACTGCCATGGAGAAAGCTGTCCTTCCCTCCATCTACGGCTAATCCTCACACCTGTGTTTTGGGCCCCATCCCCTCCAGGACCCTTATATTATGGACCTTATGTCTTCTTTCTCTGTAAAAAACAAAAACACCTCACTGGCCTCCTCATACCCCCCATTTATTCCCTGTTCCTCCCTCACAGTCAAACTTCTCCAAAGAGTTATCTGGGTTCAGCATCAACTCCATACCCTGCTCCCACCCCTTCGTCTCACCCCTTCGGTGTGCCTCCTGCCCACAGCACTCCTGGGACACGGCTCTCCGCAAAGTCACCAGTGACCCCTGAGCCCACACATCTAGAAGACACTTTCCAGTGTTCATGACTCCTTGTTCATTCCTGCTCTTTCTTCCAGCCTGGGCTCAACCCCTCCCCCTCCCTCCTGAAGGCTTCACTGACCTCCCAACAAGGTCAAACCTCCCATTAGGGGCACTCACTGTTCCTCTGTCCTTCCTAACAGTTGTCAATTGTTGCTGTTACAATTTTACATGTTTTTGTAATTATCTGCCCAGATTAGGCCCCCTCAAGGAGGAAGGGGACTCTGCCTATCTTGATGCCCCTTGGCAGCCCAAGAGCTTCCTGGGCTCAGCGCCGGGCACAGTGCTTAATAAACTGATGTTAGATAAATAATCGGCACCAGCCCCTGTGCCAGGCATTACGTGTAAAATGATGAAAAACGTCCCAGAAAGTGAAGGGTGTTGAGGGGGAGGAGAAAGCCAGGGGCAGAGGTGGAAATAAGGGGCAGCTCCTGTCCTGCTTCCCAGACCAATCTGGGGCCTTTTGCAGAACAGCACATGCCTTCACGGCTGACACGTTTCACTGTCTTTGTGTCAGAAAAGTCAGCAACTCAGGTAGGAAAATTTGCTTAATAGTTCATACTTGACACGCAGAACTCTTAATGAATCCTTTTAAACCACTACATGTTCAATATTTGCCGAAAGATGAATAGGGGACACCTCCTTCTGGCATCGAGCTACTAAAAAACAGGACCTGGATCTTTTCATTTGCCCAGGTGTGGCTGGCATGTCCCACCTGCACAGGGTTCCTGTAAACTCCAGAGAACACAAAAGGCCTCATTCTTTGCTGTCTAACCACACCCAAAGACTATTTTATTGTGTTACACGCTTTCACTACTTGGTTATTGATTTCCTATCACTATATCACTATAGATATATAGTGATATATCTATATATCTATATATCAGGCATATCACTATACAAATATTCACTTAAAGACTTTAAAAGACCAAATAAATATGACAAGTATTTAAAATTAGAAACATAGTACCGAGATGCAACCAGCAAAATCCAGACTGTGGGAAACTCTATTAAACAAATGACCGTTGTTTTTTTTTTTCCAGCAAAACACTTGGGAGATGGGGGAAGGATTTAAAAGTGATTAAAGAGACACATTAACTAGGCACGTTGTATAGAACTTGTTTGGCTCCTTAATCAAATATAGTAACTTTTAAAAAAGGAAATTATAGGGCTTCCCTGGTGGCGCAGTAGTTGAGAGTCCGCCTGCCGATGCAGGGGACGCGGGTTCGTGCCCCGGTCCAGGAAGATCCCACATGCCGCGGAGCGGCTAGGCCCGTGAGCCACGGCCGCTGAGCCTGCGCGTCCGGAGCCTGTGCTCCGCAACGGGAGAGACCACAACAGTGAGAGGCCCGCGTACCACAAAATAAATAAATAAAAAAGGAAATTATAGGATAATCAGAGAAATGTGAATATAGCCTGAAACTCTGATGATAATGAGGAAATAATCAGCACTTTTTTGGAGTGTGGTAATGGTATTGCAGCTATGTTTTTAAAAGATAGTCTTGATCTTTTTGAGATACATATTGAAATATTTATGGTTTGTAAAATATCAAATAATATAAGGTTTGGGATTTGCTGTAAAATAATCAGAGTGAGGTGGGGTGGGGAAGGTCTAGGGTTGTAGAAGGAACAAGCCTGCCAGTGGGGAATTGTTGAAGTTGGTACACATAACACTCTGCTCTCCACTTTTAAATTTTCAAAAAGTTAAAAAAGAAATCTAACGAACAAACTGAACCATTAAAGTATCTAAATTTTTGTTAAATAATTTTTAAAGTCTGGAACACCTTAGAATTCTTTCACTTTCCAAGATGTCTACAATAGAGCAGTGCTTTGATTCACAAGCTCTGTAAAGTATCTTTGAAAGTGGGATTCAGCACTCACTGGCTGCTTGCCTTTTGCCACATTTCTACTGTAATGTATCACCCTCTTTCCTTCCATCAGAACAGGCAAATACAGTCTGGCAATGCCTTCCTACTGCTTTTGAAATGCAACTTTAAACCCATGTCTTGACCACCTACCTTGGCCTGCAGTTGTGCTGGGGTCTGTCAAGAACTGTCAAACCAATGCTTCATGATGACCATACTCCTGATCCCTGTCCATTCCCAATGGGGTCTCACATCAGTCTTTGAAGGTGCCTCCCACACACTGGGTCTGCAGGGTAGCCTGTCCATTCTTGTCCTTTACTGCTCCCTTCCCATAAAAGTTTGAACTAGCCAACTTAAAATATTCGGAAACTTCCAAAGTCTACTGGACTTTATGCCAAAACCTCTTGTTGGGCAGAAATGAAGTTCTTGAGAGGGTTAACGATCTTCCATTCCACTTCTGATACAGACAACACTACCCCCTACCCATAGGTTCACTATAGCTAATTCAAAAATGTTGCCTAACTCCAGCTGCAACTCTCAAGTCCAATAAACTTTGTTTGGCTACAGACTTTCTTAACTTGAGTAGGACAGATTGAACTGCTGAAAAATTTAAGGGAGGCAGGTCAGATTTTTTTCCCTAGCAAAAATAAATCTTCTCTAAACCTTCCTTGGGTAAATCAACACTTTATAAAATAAAGCATCTACTGCATTCCCCCGGACTACCCAAAGACAAGATAACCAGTTATATTTCATTCACCAGCCTTGGAACCATACCTCATAAAAAACCAAAAGCCTCCATCTATCTCGCCCATGAAACAAAGAGAACAAAAACTTAGAATATATACTACAAGCGCAAGCACAGGATTTTTTTTAGCAACCCCGTTTCCATCAGGTGCACGTCTACCCACACAAACACACAATAACCCTCACCCCACCCCCCCCGTGGAATTTGCCAGTGTGACTTGTGCTGACTTTCAGCGGAGAAAGACAGGAATTTATGTTTAGTTGTGGTTTTGGCTTTCAATGGGAAGGAAAGGAAGAGTGTGGGGCGTGAAAAACTGGAAATGAGTCTTAATTCTCTTGTTTCCTCCCATCCTTCTCTGCATCAAAATGCAGGTATATCATAGAAATTTCAAATGTGTTTCTCGGGCAGTTAAATACCCCGACGGAGTCTGGTAACAGGGGGTGGAGATAAAGGTGAAACCGAAGATTGGAAGGGTGGGCCGGGTCAGAGGCCCCGGCGCTCGGCCGGGTTGCACCGAGCATGCCAGGTCGCCCCGCGCCTGCTGCCGACCGCGCCCTGGTTCTGGCCTGGCCAGCTGTCCTGGGTTTTGCCAGCGACTGCGCCGTCCGGGGTGCCCACTCACACCTCTGGCTGGTCCTGACTTTAGGCTAGGTTCATTCACTTCCGGTGACAAATCCCTCCCACCACTTCTAGAAATAATGTAACATTTCCCCCATCACTTTCCTAACAACCGACTGCCCCTCAGACAGCAGCCGAGTCCGGGTCCGGGCTCTCACCCCGGCGAGACCAGCAGCGCCCAGCTGCGGAGGGAGTGACGGCCAAGGTCGGGGGTGGGGGGAGGGCGTGGGAGGAAGAGGAAGGAGGTGTGGAATCTCACCTCCCCCGCCCCCACCCCTCCGACTGCAGTAATTGGCCAAAAAAATAAGCCGTTTTTAGACTTCCCCAGGGCCCCCTGAACCTGGTTGCAGTGAGGAACCCAGTCTCTCCCATTCCGGTGCCCCTCGCCTTCTCCCGGCCCCGTAAGTGACTGCGGGAATCCTGGAGCCCCAGGCCACGCGGAACTGCAGCGGCGGGGGTGGGGTGGGGTGGTAGGATGAGGGTTTAGGGGCGGCAGGAATGGGTGGGAGGAAGGGGTAGTGGAAGGGAGAAGGAGAAAAACAGAGGCATGCAAAAGGCTCCGTAGCTGTTCCAGCTGCCGCTTCCTCCGGCGCGGGCCGGGCGGTGTAATATTCCCCCCCTCCATCTTTCTCACCACTACCTGTCCCACCCACCCACCACAGGCACACATTCCCCCCACCAGTAGCGGATCTGCAGCCTGTAAGGGGGTAGTAGGAAGGAGCTGGGGGGAGGGGGAGGCCTGCGAGTTTCTAACCTTGTTCTTATAAACAAACCCACATGTGCAGCTGCCGCTGCTGCAACTCACCCCACAATCCCGGATATAAGTCCTGCCCCTTTAAGAGGAAAAAAAGCTTCCCCCGCCTGCCTTCCACCCTACCCATCCACAAGGA
This sequence comes from Pseudorca crassidens, assembly GCF_039906515.1. NCBI lineage: Eukaryota > Metazoa > Chordata > Mammalia > Artiodactyla > Delphinidae > Pseudorca > Pseudorca crassidens. The sequence continues at coordinate 33,069,572 of NC_090305.1, forward strand.
CCTTTGTCTCCCCACCCACTCTGTCAGTCGGCCCCGCCCCATGTCCCCGCCCCCTCCAACGCAGAGGAACCAATGGGTGAAGAAAATAAGGCCGGGGTCTGACGTCAGCATGTCCGGCCAATCACAGGGCGCGTTGGTGGGAGGCCTCGCGGAGGGCGCGCCGGGAGGAAGGAAGGCAGGAGAAAGGAAGCTTGAAGGCAAGATGGAGAACGCTAGTGGCTCTGCTACTGCTGTGGCGAGCAGGGACTTGGGATCCCAGAGGGGCCGGAGCCTGGTGCCTGAGCGGCTTCAGAGTCGAGAACATGAGCGGCAACTGGAGGTGGAAAGGCGGAAGCAAAAGCGGCAGAACGAGGAGGTGGAGGAGGAGAAGAGCGACTTTTTCGCCGCCGCCTTCTCTCGGGAGCGATTGGCCGTGGAAGAGCTTCTGGAAGGCGGGGAGTCCGTCGAGCAGCTGGAGGAGGCGGCCGCTCGGCTGCAGGGGCTGCAGAAACTAGTCAACGACTCGGTTTTGTTCCTGGCCGCCTACGACTTGCGGCAGGGGCAAGAGGTGTTGGCGCGGCTGCAGGAGGCCCTGGCCAAACGTCGCCAGGAGCTGCAGCCTAAGAAGCGTTTCGCTTTCAAGACCCGCAGGAAGGATGCTGCTTCAGCCACCAAAGTAGATTCGGCTCCCGGCGCCCCGGCAGCGGAAGGCATCCTGGCCTCCCCGCCGCCCTTGAAGGAGGAGGAAGGCTTCGACTCCAGCTGGATCTGCGGCTTCTCCAATCTGCAGTCCCAAGTCGTGGAGAAAAGAGCCGAGGAGCTGCACCAGCGGGACGTCCTTTTGACCCAACTGATTAACTGCACGATCAAACTGTATGGCAATCCCAACACCCTGCGGCTGACCAAGGCTCGAGGCTGCACGCTGCTCTGCGGCCCGGTGTCCACCTCCGTGTTCCTGGAGAACTGCAATGACTGCGTGCTGGCCGTGGCCTGCCAGCAGCTCCGCGTACACACCACGAAAGACACCCGCATCTTCCTGCAGGTGACCAGCAGGGCCATCGTGGAGGACTGCACCGGGATACAGTTCGCCCCGTACACCTGGAGCTACCCGGGGATCGACAAGGACTTCGAGGGCTCTGGTTTAGACAGGAGCAAAAATAACTGGAGCGACGTTGACGATTTCAACTGGCTGGCCCGTGATGTAGCCTCCCCAAACTGGAGTATTCTTCCTGAAGAAGAGCGAAGGATCCAGTGAGACTAAGCAATTGTCACTCTTTTCTTCACTCCTACCAAATACACTCCCTTGTGGGACTGACTCCAGCTAATGGGACCCCAAAATTTCTTGTCACGCTGTCTGTTTTCATTATTTTAAGGCTTTAGATTGTGATAGGTTCCTACTTTCGATTTCCATTAAATTTGTGGCAGGTCTAGCACTTTAAAGAATTTTTGCTATTTTGGTGATGTTTCGGAGCTTTTGTTTGACGGTGATAATTTGAAGCCATAAGGGGAAGAGAGTGTGGTTTTTAATGCTTTGTGGTGTTTAAAACTTATTGCAGAATAAAGTAAGCCTTCAATAAATATTTGTTTAATAAACGAATTCAGTAGGGCTAGTAGGAGCCAGTTAATGTTGAAGTAAGGTATCAAAACGTGTTCAAACTGCCATTAACCAAGAGCTTTTTTGAATTGCAGGTTTGACTTCCATACGTATTTTTCAGTGGGGCGATGGAAATATTCCTCTCTGGTCTTCAGTTACATGTTAGCTTGGGTTTTTGGCATCCAGCTAGTCTTCGACTTATTTGGATCCAAACTTTTGGCACGGACCCCAAGAGCCTCATGAGTCTTAATCACCTGTAAAGCCAAAATAGTTATAGCTGCCAATTTTTTGTGCACTTAAAATGTTATCGACACCATTGTAAACACCTTACTCATGTAAACTTATTATAAGTCCTCAAAATATTATGAGGGTAGTTTCTGTTAACTCCATTTTTCAAGTGAGGAAACAGATAAGTTGCCCAAAGGGCACACAGCCCAAGTGGCGGACTGGGATTTGAAATCGTGTAGTCTGGCTCCAGAGCCCACGTTCTTAACCTCTACTAGATATTGATTTTTGAATAGTGTTAATTGAGTTGGAAAGAAAGCTTCCAAAAGTAAAGAGGGAAAATTGCTTTTCTTAAATTCTCAGGCATAATGGCGCTCCATATCTATCATACAAAAAGAATTGAGGCGAACATCTGGCTGAGTCTTGATTTTTCCACCCATTTTGCTGTTATTCGCTACTGTTACAAATTTGGCTTTCTGCTCTATATACTACCACTCATTATTCTTAAATGGAAAGTTGTAAGATTTTCAAAAAGCTTTTCTGGGCCTAGTGGCCTTGTAACTATGGATGTGCTTTTTATTTAATAATTACCACAAGTATTAAGGTGCTTAAATATCTCAAGTATTTATGTATTTAATATTATATGTTCTCTTTTGTTCTGAAAAAGGATTTAAAGTGGCTTCTAGGATATGTGAAATGTAACAAGATAATAAAAACAAATGACAAGGAGGAACAAGGGTAGAATGACGGATTGGAAGCAGAAATGAAGCCAATAAAAAAAATGTAAGCTGCAAAGCCCTATTCCTTAGCTGGACGTGAATCCTGATGCTTTTCCCCTCAACTATTAGCTAACTTGAAAAGGGATCCTAATCAATTTCACAGTTCGCAGCATCCACAAACAAGAGGGAAAATCGTTTACTTGGGAGCGTTAATCCTTATGATAAAAAGAAACAACATATAATGAAATTTTCAACCATATCTTTACATTAGAAACTGACCGGTATCCTAAAGCTGTGCCCCTAGAGGCTGATAGTTTAACACAAGTGCACTTAAGAATAAACCATGCTTGATTTTTTTTTTGGTTGCCCCACCTGGCTTGCAGGATCTTAGTTCCCGACCAGGGATCGAACCTGGGACCCTTGAATTGGAAGCGCAGAGTCCTAACCACTGGACCACCAGGGAATTCCCAACCTTTTTCTACTAAAGCTCATAATTTTACACCTGTAACTCTGCTGACCACCCGACCAGTTGTAGGCCATCCAACTAGCTCCCCCTGACTGACGTCCCTCAATATTTGAAAACATTTCCATCTTTGCTGGTCTTCTTCCTTACTAGAGGCATATCTCTTCTTGCCCAGAGATTCCTCTTACGCTCGTGCCCATCCCCTCCAACCTCCTGTGGCCTCCCTTTCCACTGGCCTTTGTTCTTTTAAGACACCAGATCCTGAGGTCCTCCACCCTACATGTCACTGAATGATTTTCCAGCTCCTTCCCTGTGTGTCAGACATCTTAAAAGAATAGCTGTGTCCACATACACCTACATTTTTCACTCTTTCAGTCTTTGTAATTTTAACTCTTCTCTGCTGAAACTGCTCTTTGATGGTATTAGTGGCCTAATCGCCAAATCTACCGGCTCCCTCCCCTCGCCCTCCTCAGCCCTTTTACTCTTGGTACAGTTTACCCTTTTTTGTTTGTTTCTTTGTTTTAGGTACAGTTTACTCATCCTTGAAGTTCTCTCTTTCCTTGGCCATAACCTTTCTCTAACCTGTTTCTCTTATGTCAGCTTCCTTCCTTTCATTGGGATTCTGATGATTTGTAGCCCTTAAATATGAGTGATGCCCAAAGTTTTGCCATTAGCTTATTTGTATTCATTCTCTCAGAGCCTCAGCTCTCAACCTATATGCATAGTCTTGTGTCTGTCCCTAGCCTCCACCCTTATTGGGCTCACCTGCCTTTCAAATTCCATATATTTTTTTTTTTTTTGGCCACGCCTCGCGGCTTGCAGGATCTTCTTAGTTTCCTAAGCAGGGATGGAACCTGGGCAAACAGCAGTGAAAGCACCACGTCCTAACCACTGGACTGCCAGGGAATTCCCTCAAATTCCATATATCCTTTTTTTTTTTTTTTTAATTTATTTGTTTATTTTTGGCTGCGTTGGGTCTTTGTTGCCGTGCGCGGGCTTTCTCTAGTTGCCGCGAGCGGGGGCTACTCTTCGTCGCGGTGTGCGGACTTCTCGTTGCGGTGGCTTCTCTTGTGGAGCATGGGCTCTAGGTGCGTGGGCTCAGTAGTTGTGGCACACGGGTTTAGTTGCTCCGCGGCATGTGGGATCTTCTCGGACCAGGGCTCAAACCCGTATCCCCTGCATTGGCAGGCGGATTCTTAACCACTTTGCCACCAGGGAAGTCCCTCCATATATTCTTAAAATCTCCATTTTCACTTCTTTCCCTCCCAAGTTCCATGTTTATTTTAAGGATGTCACTCTTCTCCAGGCACCCAATGCTTACCAGGGCCAGGCAGGTGAAGTCCATGAGTAAGGCTGCTGAGAGTAAGTCGCTAGGGAGTGGGGGACCAGATAACGTGGTAGACAAATTCAGGCATTTAAAAAACATTGGATAAGACAAGCAAAACTTTTTCTGCAGTCTGCCAACTCCAGTCTGGAGCTGGCCAACTTGTAACTAAAATAAGTGATGCCCCAAGTGATGAGTGATGCCCATATCATGTCAGCTCCTTCCCTGGAAGGTCTTGCCTATTCATCCTGTCCTCTCAAGTCTCTCTGCCGTTTCAGGAAGATAGACCCTATATGTTTCCCGACGCTTAAACTGGGATGGATTTTTTTTTTGTTTTTTACAAAGACAACAGCAAGACAAAACAAATCTATATTAAAGTCACACCCCTGAATTAAAAGCATTGACTTAAAGTCACTTTAGTAAGTTTTTATCAAGCAAATCTAATGACAATGGTCATTGCAGTGAGGGCATATTCACCAATAAGTGTAATGACCATATATTTTCATTAAGATCAACTCTGGAAAAGCAATAAAATTGCATATTAGTCAAGCAATCAGTTTATTAAACTTCATTTATGATCAGGTATGTTAAATACAACTTAGTACAGTATTATATGAGTATTATAAAAGTGTCATTCCAGGGCTTCCCGGGTGGCGCAGTGGTTAAGAATCTGCCTGCCAATGCAGGGGACACGGGTTCGAGCCCTGGTCTGGGAAGATCCCACATTGCCACGGAGCAACTAAGCCCGTGTGCCACAACTACTGGGTCTGCACTCTAGAGCCCGCAAGCCACAACTACTGAGCCCGCATGCCACAACTACTGAAGGCCACACACCTAGAGCCCATGCTCCGCAACAAGAGAAGCCACCGCAATGAGAAGCCTGCGCACCACAACAAAGAGTAGCCCCCGCTCACCGCAACTAGAGAAAACCTGTGCACAGCAATGAAGACCCAATGCAGCCAAAAAAATAAAAAACCCATTATGTACAATATAATGCAAAATTTTTAAAAAAATTGTTACTCTAGTCTCAACTGCATAAGAATAGAAGAAATGGTCAATTATAAGTTTTAATGCTGAACTTCTGATTGCAATGCAAGAGTCATTGTTTAACAAAAAAAATTTAGTTTTATTTGTGTTAATCAGGCAGAAATAAAAACAGCAAGATGTAAAGATTCAACTTTCTATGGGTAATGTTACATGGCAATACGTTTTATAAACATCATGGCAATTACTGTAGTACCACAGAAATTGGACAGCTAAATTACATTTAATTCAAATGTTTCACCACCAACTCAAAAACTTAATTGCACTATTTGACAATTTTCTTCTCTTATAAATGAGTTGGCCATTACAATTAGACGGTCAGTTATTTACTAGCTTTAAGTTTCAAGAAGGGCAGGGACAATATGACACAAAAGCCATGTTCAATTCAACTAAATAAATATCGGAGCATCCACTATGCAACTTTTCCACGTTGGGTGCTAAGAGCACAGTGGTAAACAAGGTAAGCGTGTGCTCTTCCTTGATGGAGGTTACGGCCTAGTTGAAGATCAGATGAATGAAACAACAATCATGAGAGAGAAACCCTGAGAGCTCCGATAGGGTAGTGCCCTATTATTATCAATATAACCTCTCCTGGTTAGAAGGGACCTTAAGTAAGGCTTCTATTTTAACCACCAACCCAGGGTTTGAATTCCCTGGCTGAACTCAGATCAGCGGCACTCACAGAAGGAAGTAGTTACTATTCAAAGGCCTGCTTTCCAAATTTTCAGATACTGTTACACTCGGAACTTTAAGAACTGACAAGACCAAGCAAAAAATTCAAGGCCATTTACTCACCTGGTAACCAAGCTCAGCATTCTGTGCAGGCATTTAAGTAATTTATTATATTTTGAAAAATATTTTTTAGTTGAGTACCTTTTAGTTGTGTTTATTTCACCAAGAAAGCTATACATAAACTAATTTTTAGAACTGATAACAAGGTAGACGTTTGATTCTGAGATGATAGCGCAATGGATTTTCAAAACAGATAATTCATGTACAGGTACAAAAAGATTAAAATAAAATCTCCCTCCTTCCTTTGATCCCAGTGATTCAGTTTTCTCTGGAGAGCAACCACCCTTTACCTGTTTCCTTTGTATTCTTCTGGTCTATGCATTTACAAACTTATGTGCAATATATCCTTCTATCCTCCCACCCCAGTAGAAGCACACTATGTATACGCTTGGGCACTTTGCCTTTGTCCTTAACATTATATTGGAGATCTGCCCATATAAGTATGGAGTCATCTCATTCTCTTTAACTGCTGCCTAGTGTTCTGTTATATGCAATGTGCCATACTTATTTAACCAGTCTCTAACTGATGAACATTTAGGTTGTTTCCAATCTTTAGCCAGTAGAAAAATGCTACAATGAATATCCTGATACATGAATTATTTAGCATATGTGCAGTGGGTTCTTAGGGGTAGGCTAGGTACCTAGAAGTGGAATTGCAGGATCAATAGGTTATGAACATTTATTATGTTGATAGATATTATCAAATTGCCTTCTGAGGAGGTTTATCAATTTACACACTCACTAGCAATGACTGAGAGTGCTATTTCTTCACATCCTTATTGACATACTGTGCTATCCAATTTTTGGATCTTTGCCAATCTGAGAGTTACAAAATGTTAACTTTCTGTAATAGTAATTGTCTCCTAACTTGTCTCCTCAGCTCCAATTTCTAAAGCGTTCTGCATGCAGCTACCAAATTAGTTTTCTTAAAACATGTCACTCCTGGTCTAAAACCTTCTGAGATTCCCATAGCCCGCTGGACTCCCTGGCTTGGAAGACAAGTCCCTCCACCACCTGCTTTCAGCCTACTGTTCCTACATGATGTTTTGCTGTTTCAGCACACACACTTCATGCTCCAACTAGTCTGAAATAAGTCCCATTAATCAAACACACTGTATCAGTGAGGGACCTGGCAGGAAACAGATGGCACACTTAAAATGGATAATTTAAGAAAAGCCTAACACAGGAGCTATTTACAAAGCTGTGGGCAGAGTTTAGGGAAAGCAATAACAGATAGTGCAATACCTCTTATCACTCCTAGGGCTGAAGGGACAAAACTGTTACCTGAAACCAGAAAGAGATCACGCTACGTGGCAGGAGCTGTGGCCTTCAGTAGAGGGATGTAGCCAATCCGTTGTGACCTGTGGGCCGAAGAGCAACAGGAATTTCAAAACTCTCTTCAATTGTGCCTTCCGTTGGCTGAACCCAATTAGAATTTTAGGGCAAGGACGTCTGTTTCCCAGTTTTAGGGCAAGGAAGTCTGTTGATGCAGTCCATATGGGCCAGCTCCCAGGACAGCTCCAGGGTGGAGAAAAGTAAAGAATAGATTTGGAGGAACAAATGGAAGATATTTCCTACAAACACCTTCTGCCATACTTTCTGGTCTTTTCTCAAGCAGTTCCCACACAGCTTGAGTCCATGTGCACTTGCCAAAATTTTGCAAAAGCCAATCTGGGAAGTCTTCTGGGATTTCCCTCAGTCTCTTTGAGAACGAAGCCTGATATTTTGAGACAATAAGAGCAAGAAAGAAAAGTGAATGAGCCAGTCTCTGAGGCCAAGTTGTTGCATTCTCCAGTAGAGACAATTTTTGAGGGAAAGAAAAAAATTTGAAGAAAGTGAGACGTGTAGGCCAATTCAGACGACATTCATGTGATGGCAGAACTTTAGAAGGCCTGGCAGCATGATTAGATACAGAGAATCCGGTATGCCTCTGAGTTAAGCAATAATTTCAGCAGTCATTGTCTTTTAAGAAGTTTAAGAAAAGATAAGACATCAAAGGAAAAACTTCTTGGGACTTCCCTGGTGGTGCAGTGGTTAAGAATCTGCCTGCCAATGCAGGGGACATGGGTTTGATCCCTGGTCTGGGAAGATTCCACATGCTGCAGAGCAACTAAGCCCGTGCGCCACAACTACTGAGCCTGAGCTCGAGAGCCTGCAAGTCACAACTACTGAGCCTGCGTGGCACAACTACTGAAGCCCGAGCACCCAGAGCCCGTACTCCACAACAAGAGAGGCCACGGCAATGAGAAGCCCGCACACTGCAATGAAGAGTAGCCCCACAACTAGAGAAAGCCCACGCGCAGCAATGAAGACCCAATGCAGCCAAAAATAAAAAATAAAATTAAAAAAGAAAAAGGAATAACTTCTCAGAAAGACCAAAGAATGACCTCTACAGGAAAGGAAAAAGGGAAGCTTCCAGTGCCAATACAAACGTACCGAGACTTACACAAAAGTTAGCTGTAATCTTTGAAGACAAGGAAATGGAGGAGGGAGGAGAGGGGGAGAGGCATTCACACACATCTCATTGGTTATGGAAATTTCCAAGAAAGATGCCTGGAACGTTGAAAGAGTTTTAAGGTCCCTGAGTAATGAGAAGGCTTATGGACATTCACCAAGAACATTTCATTGAAGCTGCAGTTTACGAAACATTAGCAAACCCAACTTGTGCACAAATTTTCCTCAAAAAGAATATCAAGGGCTTCCCTGGTGGCGCAGTGGTTGAGAGTCCGCCTGCCAATGCAGGGGACATGGGTTCATGCTCCGGTCCGGGAAGATCCCACATGCCGCGGAGCGGCTGTGCCCGTGAGCCATGGCCGCTGAGCCTGCGCGTCCGGAGCCTGTTGCTCCGCAACGGGAGAGGCCACAACAGTGAGAGGCCCGCGTACAGCAAAAAAAACAAAAAAAACAAAAAAAAAAATCAACAACAGCTTTTTGACCTTATACATACTTAGTTTATGTTTGCTGTATATTCATATTTTACTTTTATTTCTTTTCATTTTCAATTTTGGCATTTTTATGATAGGAAATGTGTTTCCAGCTCTGGAAATATGGGTGAGACCTGAAGTGGCTTGACTTGTAACTGACGATAAGGAACAAATTAACTTGTTCAGTACAGTAGCTCCTACTGACTGGGATATGTCCCCAGGGGGCTTAATAAAAAGTGCTGCTTGTGACTCATAGATACAGAGAACAAACTAGTGGTTACCAGTGGGGAAAGGGAAGGTGGGGAGGGGATTAAGAAGTATAACAAAGGACTTCCCTGGTGGTCCAGCGGTTAAGAATCCGACTTCCGGGCTTCCCTGGTGGCGCAGCGGTTGAGAGTCCGCCTGCCGATGCAGGCGACATGGGTTCATGCCCTGGTCCGGGAAGATCCCACATGCCGCAGAGCGGCTGGGCCCGTGAGCCATGGCCGCTGAGCCTGCGCGTCCGGAGCCTGTGCTCCGCAACGGGAGAGGCCACAACAGTGAGAGGTCCGCGTACTGCAAAAAAAAAAAAGAAGAATCCGACTTCCAATGCGGGGGAGGCAGGTTGGATCCCTGGTCCGGGAACGTGGGGCAATTAAGCCTGTGCGCCACACGAGGACCCCGACCGCACCCCAACGAAAGTTCCCACCTGCCGCAACCAAGACCCGATGCAGCCAAAAATAAGTAAATAAATAAAAACAACTACTGTATTAAAAAAAAATTCTGCCAATGCGTCACTAATCTTTAAAAACATGTTCTAAGACCCTTGTATTATCCTAAAGGAAGGAAAATATACTTATTAAGTTTAGACTTTATTAAATACACATGAAAAAATTTCCAGGATAATTATTTAAAACATAGTAATAAAGTGTATAACTTGTAACCGGTAAAAAGGGAAAAGTTAAATGAGGAAGAACACCTTAACCAATCCTAAAGAAGTCAAAATAAAGGGAAGAAGAAAAAAGAGAAGCATAGAAAAAGTTGGACAATGAAAAAACACTAAATAAGTTTGGTAGAAATAAATCCAAATACATCAGTAATCACAGGAAATGCAAATAGAATAAGGCTTCCACTTAAAACACAGATTGTCAGTCTGCATTTTAAAAATCAACTATATACTGTTTTCAAGAGATAGATTTAAACATATGGACTGAGAAGTGTTGAAAGTGAAAGGCTAAAAATTATCAGGCAAATACTTTTAAAGAAAGCTGGTACAGATCTATTAATATCAGAAAACACAGACTGTAAAGAATAACTTTACTAGGGATAAAAAAGGTCCCTATAAGATGAAAAAGGCTCAATTCACAGGAAGATATAATAGGTCTAAGCTTGTATGCCCCATTACAGAGCTTCAAAATGTATAAAACAAAATTTGGCAAAATAGCAAAGAGCAAACAACAAATTCATTGTCAACTGGGAGGATTTTAACCTTCTCTCAGTAATTAACAGATAAGTAGACAAAATTCAAATATAACATGAAAGATTTAAACAACATTAACAGTTTTTAACAAGAGCATTGCATCCAACTATTATATAAGACACACATTCTTTTCAAACACACATGGAATATTGACCACATGACAATTGGCTACAAACAAGGCCATAAAGCAAACCTCAAAATTTTTTTCTAGGTTTGGTATTGTTACATCATTTTACTACAATGCAACTGAGTTAGAAATCAATTTTTTAAAAAGAGAGAGAAAATTTGAAAGTTATAAGGACTTAAAAGAATGTAACAAAACTTACTCCGTGTGTATTATATGATCATAAGCATAAAAATTCCAAAATAATCTATAGAGCAATTATTAGTGCTAATAAGAGCATCACATTTTTATATATCAGCAATAAACATCCAAGATATTCTTGATGAAAAAGGAAAAGGTGTGTGTGTATGTGTGAGTGTGTTGCCTAATCAAATATGAAGACCTTTTTTTTTTTTTTTTGGCCACTCCGTGAGGCTTGCAAGATCTTAGTTCCCTGACTATGGATCGAACCCAGGCCTATGACAGCGAAAGCCCAGCATCCTAACCACTAGGCCACCAGGGAACTCGCAAGACTTATTTAATTAGAGCAAAATGATGATGGCACAGGAATATACAAAGTGACTAATGGGACAGAATAGGGAACTGAAAAATAGATCCATGCACATATGGAAAACTAGTTCACGACTGGGCAGTTAAGACTATTGGGAAAAGGAGAGATTATTCAATGAACTGTATGCTGGGACAACTGGTTATGCATATGGAAGAAAATTAAATCATATTCCTTCATCACACCATACACACAAATCTACTACGGATACACTCAAATCTTAAAGAGAGAAAAAGTATAAAATTTTAGGAGGCAATGGAGGATAGTACCTTTGTTTCTATGTATGGGGTAAGGAATAATTTCTTAAACAAGCACTAGGAAAAGATTGAAAAATTCTACTATATCAGTAAGTACTTCTGATCTTCAAAAGATGCCATAAAGAAAGTGAAAAGTCAAGTCACAAATTGGGAGAAAATCATTGCAACACATATAAACACCAAAGAAATATTATATGGAAAATATAAGGAAGTCAATCAGAAAAATGTTAACTACTGATATGAAAAACGGGCAAAAGACAAGAACATACGTTTTGCAGAGGAAACACAAATGGCAAGTAAATTTATGACAATGTACACAAACTCATTAGTAACCAGGGAAATGCAAATTAAGACCACAGTCGAAACAGGGAAAACAAAAAATTAAGAAGTCTTGACTCAATAGTAATAGTTGGAGAAATTGTGGATGATAAATATTCACTGCAAGTGGGAGTAGAAGTTGGCTTGATCACTTTAGATAATATGTGGCATCACTCCATAAAGGTGAAGATTCATATACCCTACTTCTCAGCAGTTCCCCTCTTTTGGCTACACCCCAGAGAAACTTCTGCTCAGTGGGAGACAGGTACAGAATGTTGAGAGCAGTTCTGTTCATAAAAGCAACACTAGAAATCATTAAAAAATAAACATTAGGGCTTCCCTGGTGGCGCAGTGGTTGAGAGTCCGCCTGCCCATGCAGGGGACATGGGTTCATGCCCCGGTCTGGGAGGATCCCACGTGCTGCAGAGCGGCTGGGCCCGTGAGCCGTGGCCGCTGGGCCTGTGTGTCCGGGGCCTGTGCTCCGCAACGGGAGAGGCCACAACACTGAGAGGCCCGCGAACCACAAAAAAAACAACATTAGAAATCATCTCTGTATCCACCTACAGGAGAATAGATCATACGTGTTATGATCAACATATGATAATAAACTGAAGCTGCATGCAGCAACATGCATGAATCTTAACACATAATGTTGGATAAAAAAAGATACTGGAGACTATGATACAATTTTGTAAATCTCAAAAACAAGCAAAAAAATATATATATGTAGGGAAACACTACATGCTTTTTATATGAAAAGGAAAAGCTAAGGTATTTAGAATAATGGCTACATCTTGAGTGGGAGGGAAGGTGTATTAGTCAGCTCAGGCGCCATAACAAAATGACACAGACTGTGGCTTAAACAACAGACATTTATTTTCTCACAGTTCTAGAGGCAGCAAGTTCAAAATCAAGGTAGTGGCTGATTTGGTTTTCTGGCGAGAACTCTCTTCCTGCTTTCTTGCTATGCCCTCACATGTCCTCTTGCTATGTCCTTTCCTCAGTGCCTGTGAGCCGAGAGAGAGCCCTGGTCTCTCCCCCGCCCCACCCTTGTTTTTGGCTGAGAGGCTTGTGGGATCTTAGCACCCACGCCCACAGAAGTGAAAGCGTAGAGTCCTAACCACTGGACTGCCAGGGAATTACCTCTCCTCCTCTTCTTATAAGGATACCAGTCCTCTCGGATTACAGCCCCATCCTTATGACTTCATTTGACTTTAATTACCTCCTTATAGGTCCTATCTCTAAATACAGTCACATTGGGCTTCCACATATGAATTTGGAAGGGACTCAATGAGTCTAGAACAGAGGAGAATGTGATGAGAAGAATCATATATATTGATACAAGTTACGTGTGATATTCGAGTTGTGTGATGAGTGAATATTTAATTTATTATGATGATTTATAACTTATGTTACATATATTCTTTATATCAAAAATTATATTTAAGATTCAATGCATCCTATCAAAATTCCAATGGCATATTTCACAGAAATAGAACAAATAATTCTAAAATTTGTATGGAACCACAAAAGATCCTGAGTAGCCAAACAATATTGAGAAAGAAGTACGAAGCTGGAGTTATCACACTCCCTGATTTTAAACTATACTACAAAGCTACAGTAATAAAAACAGTATGGTACTAGCACTAAAACAAACACACAAATCAATGGAACAGAATTGAGAGACCAGAAAGAAACTCACATTTATATGGACAATTAATTTATGACAAAGGAGCAAATAACACAATGGAGAAAGAATGGTCTCTTTAATAAATGGTGTTGGGAAAAATGTACAGCCACATGCAAAAGAATGAAACTGGACCCCTATCTTCCACCATACACAAAAATTAACTCAAAATGGATTAAATGTAAGACCTGAAACCATAAAATTCTCAGAAGAAAAAATAGGCAGTAACCTCACCAACATCTGTCTTAGTGAAGTTTTTGTGGATCTGACTCCAAAGGCAAGGGAAACCAAAGCAAAAGTAAACACATAGGACTACATCAAACTAAAAAGCTCCTGCACAGCAAAGGAACCCATCATCAAAACAAAAAGGCAACCTACTGAATGGGAGAAAATATTTGCAAACCATATATCTGATAAAGGGTTAATATCTAAAATATATAAAGAACTCATACATCTCAACAACAAAACCCCCAAACATGCCAGTTAAAAGTGGGCAGAGGATCTGAACAGACATTTTTCCAAAGAAGACATACAGATGGCCAACAGGCACATGAAAAGATGTTCAACATTACTAATTATTAGGGAAGTGCAAATCAAAACCACAGTGAGATAGCACCCCATACCTGTTAGAATGGCTGTTATTGAAAAGATAAGAAACAACAAATGTTGGAGAAGATGTGGAGAAAAGGGAACACTCATACACTGTTGGTGGGACTATAAATTGGTGCAGCCACTCTGGAAAACAGTATGGAGATTCCTCAAAAAAAATTAAGAATAGAACCACCATATGACCCAGCTATTCCACTTCTGGGTATTTATCCAAGAACACAAAAACACTAATTTGAAAAGATATATTGCACCCCAATGTTCATTGCAGCTTTATTTACAATAGCCGAGATATGGAAACAACCTAAGTGTCCATCAGTGGAGGAACGGATAAAGAAGATGTGGTATATATACACAATGGAACACTACTCAGCCATAAAAAAGAATGAAATCCTGCCATTTGTGACAATAGGATGAACCTTGACAGTATTATGCCAAGTGAAATAAATCAGAGAAAGACAAATACTGTGTTATTTGACTCATATGTGGAATATATATTAAAAAAAGAGCAAACCAACAAACACAGATATAGAGATCAGATTAGTGGTTAACAGAAAAGAACTGGGTTGGGTGTAGGTGAAATGGGAAAAGGGGGTCAACTGTATGGTGACAGATGGTAACTAGACTTGTAGTTTATATAGACCACTTTGTAGCGACCTCTTTGTAGTATATACAGATGTTGAATTATAATGCTGTACACTTGAAACTTACATAAAAATTATATTTAAAGATTAAAAATTAATGAACTATAGCTGTGTGTATTAATATCAGTGAAATTCAAAATAAAATTTTAATGCTGATTGTACATTTATGATATGTGGGCTTTCCTCTATGTACAAAAGATTTAAAAGTAATGTTTGGGTGAAAAATACAAAAGCAACAAGAATACTTACCATATGATTTTATTTATGGCAAGTTCAAAATCATGCAAAACTAAACAATATATTGTTGAAGCACACACGCATAGGTACTAAAGAAAATCAAGAGAAGAATAATTACCAAATTTAGGTTACCTCTGGGAGTACGGAAGGAGGGGCACCCAGGTTGCTCCATGGAGCTGGTGATATTCTATTTTTTATGCTGGGGGAGGGAATATGGGGGAGGGGGAATGTTCATTTGAGCATTATACTTCTTTTTACTCATATTAATTTTAATTAGTCAAAGATTGTATATAATTGGTTCCTTAAGATGACTATTTTCCAAATGCTTATACTCTCCTTTGAGATACATAAAAACGAACCTGTTTAGTTACTATTCTCACTTCTGTCTTCTTCCTGCTTTAGTCTAAATTCAGCAAACAATTAAATATGTGTCAAGTGATATCAAGTGGTGTAATCTCACTCTTCCACTCAGATTGGCACCTGTGGGAGGAACACTGCACTCCTCTGCTATCTTGGAGATGTTTACATTTTGGCTGTAAAGCTCGGGGACATCATACCTGCAAGCCAGCTCCAGGTCAAGCTTTTGGGTTAGCT
Source organism: Pseudorca crassidens (assembly GCF_039906515.1). Classification (NCBI taxonomy): domain Eukaryota; kingdom Metazoa; phylum Chordata; class Mammalia; order Artiodactyla; family Delphinidae; genus Pseudorca; species Pseudorca crassidens. Next base: position 33,085,109 of record NC_090305.1, read on the forward strand.
GGCTGTTGCAGAGGGACACTCAGAGGGATATTTTCTTGCTCTTTAACTCTTTCTGAAATATTCTTTCATAAACAGTCCTTATGATCTTGATTTGTTTGTTCTTATGTGTTGATCTTGATCTTGTTTGTGTTCATTATGGAATTTTCCATTTTAAACTGGTTCTAATGGCTCTGTTTGATCTTCATTCTGAGGAGTAACCAGGACTATACCTGAAAGAGGGAGGGCAAAAATTCATGAGAAAAGGTTTTTGTTGCTTTGCATTTCCTTCCTCTATTTATTTAATGAGCATTATTCTTTATGCTCTTTATGTATAATGTATTTAACAAGAGGAAAGGAAGAAAGAATGAAGGAAAGAAAGAAAGAAAAAGAAAGGAAGAAAGAAAGAAAGAAAAAGAAAGAAAGAAAGAAAGAAAGAAAGAAGGAAAGAAAGAGGGAGGGAGGGAAGGAGGGAGGGAGGGAGGAAGGAAGGAAGGAAGAAGGAAAAAGAGTAAAGAGAAGTCAGGATGACAAGGGAGAGAGGTTAAGAAAGCAAGAGTCGGTTAATTATTCAAAGAGCCAACCTTTGCCTCATTCTTCCTTGGGTGGGAAGTCCAGAGAGATGATCTCTTGGGTTCCTTTATTTTTTTGTTTTAAATGTACAATTTCATTATTTTCATTCCATTATTATAATAACATGAAAGGAAATTCTAAGGAAGAAAAACTAATCACCCCTAATTCAATTAACCTATTCTATTATCTTTGTAATAGATTTATAGCGTCAAGACTTACATCCATTGGTCCAGCAGGGGAGGCAGCCAGCTTTCCCCATCCTCCAGCAGGGATGTATTATTCCTTCCTCTGCAGTCTGTTTTTCTTGGCTCGTTCCTCAGCGTATCCTGCCTTACTTCCTACTTGAAAAGTTTGGCCAGGGACATTTCTGATGTGTCTGGTCTTTCTCTTTTGCCTTTCTACATAATTTAACATCCTCAGAGATGCTAGCCTGAGAGGTGAAATCTCCCTTTCCCATCCACTGAAGTCATTATATTTTTGGCCACCAGGGGGCATCCACAGACTTGCCATAGACTCAACCCTGCCTCTGGGTCATTTGAGGAGAAAGAGGTCGTTGACTAATTGGTTTATCCCTGTAGAACTATTTTTAACTTTTGTTTCTGTTTTCTACAGCAAATCTTTCTTCTCCTTCCCTCTGATTGTCTCACATGCATGTGTGCTCCTAAGAGATTCTCTGAGACAGCTTCACACTCATTCATGTCCCTTTTCTCTTGGGACAGTTGTCCTCAGATTTTGTGTATATGAGGTACAAATCTGGTCGTACTTCTGGTTGTCTGAACGTCCTCTCTTGCGGGGAGGGGGAACTTCAGAAACTGCAGCACATTCTATTCGATGTCTCTGATGATTAAGAGTTGAAATCCTTTGAAGGTCCAAAGTACTTAGAAGCTGAATCTTGGCTGTTAGAAGAGTGATCATTCTGGGTAATATTGTTTTTGACTCAAAATGTGGTCTGACAAAAAAATAACAAGACTGATTTCCCCAAATGGCTCAGAACCTGGCCTTGGAAATCACTCTCAAATTGGAGTTTAGACTTGGGTCCAGCAATGGAATACGTGTTTTGTTTTCCGAGGTGACTATGCTGGAGGACAAAAAAATCAGGTCCCGTTGCTTTGTTCTCACACCTCCTCTATATGTGGAGAAATACTCCTTCGATTTTACTTAGTGATTTGGAGATCTTAGAGAGGAGTGTGTAGGTGGTGAATCTAGTGGAACCCAACAAACACATAGGGAAGAAAGGAGATTCCAGGTTGGAGATTTGACCCTCTTACTGCCTTGAGCTCATGGGCCTCTTATTCTAATCATGAAGACTTCCTTGGTGTTTGGTGGACATGAATTTGAGGACAGGATCGGTTTCTTCTTAAAACGGCTTCTGGTTATACACAGGCTGTTCTGAGAAGTGGAATTGCTGGATCACTGGCCATGTGCATTTTAAATTTTAATAGAGATAGATAAATTACTCTCCCAAAAGGCTGTAAAAACTTATAATCGAAAGAAAATAATCCAATTAAAAAGTGGGCAAAAGTGCTGGACAGACATCTCACCAAAGAAGATATACAGATGGCACATAAGCATATGAAAAGATGCTCTGCAACGTATGCCATTAGGGAAATGCAAATTAAAACAAGTGAGATGCCACTACACACTTACTAAAATGGCTAAAATCCAGAGCACTAACAATACCAAATGCTGGCTAGGGCGTAGAGCAACAGGAACTCTCATTCATTGCTAGTGGGAATGCAAAATAATACAGCCACTTTGGAAGATAGTTTGGCAGGTTTTTACAAAGCTAAACATAATCTCACCATATGATCCAGCAATTGCACTCCTAGGTATTTACCCAAATGAGTTGAAAACTTATGTTCACACAAAAACCTCCATAGTAGAGTTTTGGTAGCAGCTTCATTTATAATTGCCCCAAATTGGAAGCAATCAGGATGCCCTTTAATAGGTGAATTGATAAACACACAATGGTACATTCACATTAATGGAATGTTATTCAGTGATAACTAGAAATGAGCTATCAAGCCACAAAAAGACATGGAGAAACATTAAGTGCATATTGCAAAGGGAAAGAAACCAGCCTGAAAAGGTTATATGCTGTATGATTCCAACAATATGACACGGAAAAGACAAAACTATAGAGACAGTGGCTGCCTGGGATTGGGCAGGGAGGGGAGGAGGAATGAACAGGTGGAACACAGGGGTTACTAGAGCAGTGAGAATATTCTGTATGATACTATATGATATAATGGTGGAAACGTGACATTATGCATTTGGCAAAACCCATAGAACCATGCAACACAAAGAGTTAACCCTAATGTAAACTATGAGCTTTAGTTAATAATGTATCAAAATTGATTCATCAATTGTAATAAATGTATCACACAAGGGCAAGATGTTAATTATAGGGAAATTGGTTGGGGGAAAGCAGTATTTAGGAACGCTCTGTACTTTCTGTTCAATTTTTTTTGTAAACCTGAAACTACTCCAAGAAATAAATTAAAAATAGTAATAAATTTACAGACTCATCAAGAATGTATATCTCATTTCTACTACCTTTGTTTATATTGGTGACAGAATTTTGACAGATGTGCAAGTTTGGTCTTTTATTATTGTTTTAATTGCATTGCCCTTTGTCCTACTCAGATTGACAAGTTTTCCAGATCCTTGGACTTTCCAGGTTCGCTTGTTATAAATCACCTGTTCCTTTCCTTTGCCTGCTTTTCCAGTTGATGATTTTTTTTTTTTTTTGATGTGGAACTGTGGCAGTTAATTTTTTTTTTCTTTTTTTGCTTATTCATTCTTTTTTTTACATGTTGCAAATGTTTTCTCACAATCTGTCATTTGTTTTTCAACTTGGATAATGATGTCTTTTGTCCCATTAGAAAGTTTTAAATTTTGAAGGAGTTTGGCCCAGAAACATGCTCTGGGGAGACACATGATGTGATCTGAGCCAGACCTCCAGATAAAGCCCATTTCTCTGGCCAGTCTTGTCTTTTTGTTTTGTTTTGTTTTCGCGGTACGCGGGCCTCTCACCCCTGCGGCCTCCCCCGCTGCGGAGCACAGGCTCCGGACCAGCAGCCATGGCTCACGGGCCCAGCCGCTCCGTGGCATGTGGGATCCTCCCGGACCGGGGCACAAACCTGCATCCCCCGCACCGGCAGGCGGACTCCCAACCACTGCGCCACCAGGGAAGCCCAGTCTTGTCTTTTTTTTTTTTTTTTTTTAGTCTTGTCTTTTTTACTCCTGATTCTTCAAGCTGAACCCAGAGCTCTCTGCTCCAGGGTGTCCAGGGAGGCTCCTCTTGACCATGTTCTGAAACTCGCACGGCTTTATCTAATGGGATGAACCTGGCTAAAGAGATTAGCAAGATGTCTTGTGGATCCCACTTTTAATCTGCAGCCTTCAGTCTGTCCCTCCTCTGCCGGGAAGGGAGCTGCAGAAACGACACGCGGAGGACTGGCCCCTTCATGAGCTGTGACTCTGAGGCCCCTGCTCCCACTAGTGAGTTTACAGGGGTCCCAGGCTAGGGGACGCAGCATGGGCAGCCCCCAGAGCAGCTCCCTGCAGCTTGGGCCATCTGCACCCTTCCCAAGGCCCTGAGTCTTCAGGCTCCGGGCTTACTGAGGTCAGGAGTGAGAGGCTGCCTGGACTGCACTCTGCAAGTATGGCTTTGCTGAAAGTCAAATTTGACCAGAAGAAGCGGGTCAAGTTGGCCCAAGGGCTCTGGCTCATGAACTGGCTCTCCGTGTTGGCTGGTATCATCATCTTCGGCTTAGGGCTGTTCCTAAAGATTGAACTCAGGAAGCGGAGCGATATGATGGACAATTCCGAGAGCCATTTTGTGCCCAATTCCTTGATAGGGATGGGGGTGCTGTCCTGTGTCTTCAATTCTCTGGCGGGTAAAATCTGCTATGACGCCTTGGACCCTGCCAAGTACGCCAAGTGGAAGCCCTGGCTGAAGCCATACCTGGCCGTGTGTGTTCTCTTCAACATTGTCCTCTTCCTGGTGGCCCTCTGCTGCTTCCTCCTGCGGGGCTCCCTGGAGAGCACGCTGGCCCACGGGCTCAAGAATGGCATGAAGTTCTACCGGGACACGGACACCCCAGGCAGGTGTTTCATGAAGAAGACCATCGACACGCTGCAAATTGAGTTCAAGTGCTGTGGCAACAACGGCTTTCGGGACTGGTTTGAGATTCAGTGGATCAGCAACCGCTATCTGGACTTTTCCTCCAAAGAAGTCAAAGAGTGAGTAGCCTCCAGTCCTGGGGTCAGAATGATATGGGGACACGGAGACACGAGCCTGTGACTCCCCCTGTCCAGTGCCTTTTCCTCCCCATTGGGTGCTCTGTGTGCACAACTTATTACTGCGTGTGAGGGTGTATTGGGTTGGACCATAGGGAATTGTCAATATTCTATCATTTTTGAGCGATAAAAATAGCAACTTCATATGGTTCAACCTAATGTTTGGCTAAGATGGGAGGAAAGTGTCAAGTTATAGAAACTATTTGAATGGGGGTCACCAGGGGGAGACCCAGCCAGGACCGTGTGTCTGCTTCATTCGGGAGGAGGGAATTCATGGATCACATATACCGAGACTTCATCTGGCTGCTTGTCTCATTCACTCAAAGTGAGTGCATTCGGTCCTAAAAGCATAAATTTCTGGGTTGGTTCCCTTGTTTTCCAACCTTTCAACCCTGAGCAACCATTCTCAAGGTGTTTGTCCTTGGATACGGTGGAAAGAGCAGAGGATGGGGCAGTCAGGGGGTCTAGGCTGTAGTTTTGTCTCTGTTGTTAATTAGATGGTGATCTTGGATAAGTCATTCGATGCCCTGGGCCTTTGCTTGCCCATCTTTTAAAGGAAGGCACCAGAATACACAACTTTGGAGGTCACCTCCTAGCTCTGTCTAGAGCCTGGCATACAACAGGTGCTCAATAAATGCCTGCTGGTGTTTACTACTTAAATCATGATAGTGCAACTCGATAAAGTGTTTCTAAAGTGTTCTTGGCATGTGTAAAAATAAAATCCTGAGTGGCGGATGTAGGGAGGTGCTGGTGAGAAAGAGAATCTCACCCTTTGTGCTGATCCCAGCATACCCCTTCCCAGAGACCCACCATTGCGGGTCTTGAGTCGTTTTCCAGGGAAATGTCAGCCTGTCCAGAGCCAGTGGCTCTCCCTCACCTCTTCCTTCTGTCCAACTCTACCCATTCCCTGCCTGAGGCTAGGGCTTCAATTGTTCATCCAGCTGGTTTATCCTCTGAGTGAGGCTGGTGAGTCCAAGGGGACATGCACCCTGGGCGCTGGGCACACTGGCATCAGGACATGGTTGAAGCCCAGACAACACCGGTGAACCCCAGATGGCTAGCTTAGCTGCTCCTCAGATGGAAGCGAAGTCAGACTGAAGGTCACTGCTTGGGATGGTATTTTCTCTGTGGGTGGGGATTACTGCTACAAATCCCTTGTCAAGGAAGCTTGTAAACCACTCCGCCCTTCCTAGGGGACAGATCCGCAGGGACAGCACAAAGTGGCATGATTTATACGAGTTGCCCTAGGAGGGCAAGAGGGACAAGCAGGATTCCTGGGGATGGGGAGAGTGGGGGAAGCAGAAGCTGAGGGTAGAACTAGCCTTTGTGATGGACGGGAAGGGGCTTCTCATCTTCTCCTCTGTCATCTTCCTTGATCGTCTTCCGCACAGAGTCAGTCCTTGATGAGACTTACAAGATCTCTCTGTGATCCCCAAATCCCCTTCTGTCCCAGGGTGGAGAAATGCTCCAGGCTGCTCCACTCCCAATGGTCGGCATATCCAAATTTTCAGGCAAACATTAAACTTGATCAAAATTACCTCAATGCCCCATACCAACTTATTGGTGTGAAACAATCTTAACTCCATTGATTTGGAAAAAATTTTCTCTGCTACACACACACACACACACACACACACACACATACACACACACACAAATATGGTCACAACATTAAGAGGAACTGAGCATCCTAACTGAGCCTGGCACTTGTGAGCTTGGACAAGCATGGAGGGATGGCTGGTTTTTGGAGATTTCTCAGGGGAATATTTAAGGTCAACAGCTGGTTCCTGAAGGCTCCTGATCTAAACATGGAGATCAGGTGGGAACAATTCAAGATTTTTTACAAGAATTTACAAGCCTTTGACCGCACCCCACCCCCACCCCAGCCTGCCCTGTTGCTAAGTTGCTGGGTCTTTGGGGAGGAAAAAGGCCCTTATTTGGTGTGCACAAAACCTCTCCTGGGGGGTTTGTATTTTTGTTGTTTTTACTGTTAATCTCTATTTTGTGGATGAGAAATCTGAACCTCAGAGAGCTTAAGGGATGTTCCTAAAATCTCATAGCAGGAAGTGGCAAGCTGGGGTTGGGGGTGTGGGGCAAATTTTTGGAAAAACCAACCAACCAGCTTTATGGAGATATATTCCACACACCATACAACTCACCCATTTCAAGTGTGCAATTCAACGGTTTTTAGTACATTCACAGAGTTGTGCAACCAACACTGAGGTTGATTTTAGAATGTGTTCACCACCTCACAGAGAAACCCTGCACCCTTCAGTGTTCACTCCGGCCTCCCCTGCCCCCAGGCCCAAGTAATCACTACTCTACTTTCTGTCTCTATAGGCTTCCCTGTTCTGGACATTTCATTTGAATGGAATCATATAATATTTGTCCTTTGGGGTCTGGCTTCTTTGGTTTAGCATACCGTTTTCCAATTTCATCCGTGTTGCAGCAGGCATCAGCACTCATTCCTTCTTCTTTTGGGATGGTATCCCACTGTAGGGAGCGCCAGGTTTTGATTCTGCTCTTTCCACTCTGCCTCATACAGATTCGGTGTTAGATGAGTGCTTGTTCTCCGACAGCTGGGGGGTGTTGGAGTGGGGAGGGGCCTCAGGTCTTCCCTCTTCCTCTGTCTGTCTTGCTCTCTTCTTCCTCCTCCAGAGGGACAGTGGAAGGTGTGGGCAGATAAGATACAAGCTCGACAAACACCTGTGGATCATGATGGGATTCTGGTCCTTCTGTGCCAGGGTCTCAGATCATCATGAGGCCCCACAGAAGCCAGAACTGCCCCCTCCCCCCCCCGCCCAGCCTTTCCGTGGGCTGTGGCACGTGGAGCCATGCGGTGCTCCATCCTCCTGCATCTGGGTTTCCCTTCTCACTCCCTCCCCAGCCTGGTGGTCCTGGGGTGGGGGTGGGCGGGGACACTCTGTTATAACTGGGGGAGGCCCTCAGAGGGAGGAGTCCAGGAATGCCGCCTCTCTCAGTGACTCAGTCTTCAGAGCACGATATCGGGATATAGATTTGTGATTCTTAACCACCAGAGCTGCTTTTTTTTTTTCATTTTCAACTTTTATTATGGAAGATTTCATGCATTCACAAAAGTAGAGAGATTATAACAAATCCCCGTGTACCCTCGCTCCCCCATAACATCTTCCCCCTTCTGAGTATTAAGAAGCAAATCCAGGGCATTGTTTCCTCTTACCTGTAAACACTTTGGGAGGAATTTCTAACAGATAAAGAGGGTTTGCTTTATTGCCTTTTTGTTTTTAACAGAAGCACAATGTTAATAATGCCTACTGACATTACTATCGTCTAATACCCAGCCTGTGTTCAATATTCTCTGATTGTCTCAAGATGTCTTTGACAGGTGGTTTATTCAAATCAGGATCTAAACCAGACTTTGCATTTGATTGTTTGGTCTCCTAAGTCTCTTACTCTAAATAGTTACCTTTTCATGCCATGTGCGTCTTGGAGGAAGTCGGCCATTTGTCCTGCAGAATTTCCCACATTCTGGGGTTGGGCCATTGTAGCCAACTGCTGTCTTCTAACGTGTTCTTCTGTATTTCCCTGTAAACCAGTAGTCAGGGCTGAGGTGTGGCTGGATTCAGGTTCAGTTTTGGCAAAAGCACCCCCTAGGGTGCTGCTATGGGTACCTTACTGCATCACACCAGGAGGCATCTGAGGTCTTCAGCCAGTTTATAACAATTCCTTTAAAGTTTCCTCCTGTTTTCAGGATGAGCTGAGCTTCAGTGTCTTGGGGTGAAAGGCAGAGCATGAAGCAGCTCAGGGGTCTTGGCACTGTCAGCCTGAAGGAACTGTCAGCCAGGAAAGCCTGGCCTGGGGCCCTCAGTCTGAGAAAGAAGCTGGCACTAAGCTCTCACTTTACTGTCCTTCCCACGGAACCCACAGGCCATGACACCTGTTCCCTCTTCCTAAACAATTAATAGATACCTAGAGAATTCTGGACCTTGGCCTAGGAGATTCCTGAGGGCAGGGCTGTGTCTCCCTGCAGACTGGGGCTCCCTGAGGACGAGGCTCTCTCTCCCCTCAGACTGGGGCTCCCTGAGGGCGGGGCTGCGTCTCGCCTCAGACCAGGGCTCCCCGATGTCGAGGCTGCGCCTCCCTTCAGACCGGGGCTCCCCGAGGGCGGGGCTGCGTCTCCCCTCAGACCTGGGCTCCCCAAGGACGGGGCCGCGTCTCCCCTCAGACCGGGGCTCCCCGAGGGCGGGGCTGTGTCTCTCCTCAGACTGGGGCTCCCTCAGGTCAGGTCTATTTCTCCCGATAAGACAGGACTCTGTTGCCGTCTAGATCTCCCGTCGGATTGGTTCTCCCTGAAAGCAGTGCTGTGTCTCCCTTCAGACTGTGGTTTCTTTAGGGCAGGGCTGGGTCCCCTCCTTCTTGTGTCCTCCATCACCACCTGCAGTTCTTTATATCCAGTGACTACTCAAAAAAGAAAAGAAATACTATTAGTATTTCAAAGAAATACTAATACTGCACTTGTTGTATACCAGGTGCTCTATGTGTATTATCTCAATTAATCACCATCACACCCGTCAGAGACTTATATTGTCATTTCTCAGGTGAGAAAACTGAGGCTCACAGAAAGAAGTCAAGTGAGTTGTCAAGATTCCACAGGTGTCACTCAGCTGGCATTCGGGTTGGGGATTGACACATCATCAGTTATACTCCTGGCTCCCTCCTCTGCTCATTTCCATATGGCTTTCCTTATTGATTCACCTACTAAATTATGTTGCTTTTTCCAGGAAAACTCCAACATGACGATTTTCCCAAGTCATATGTAGCTTGGCTATGGCAGAGTGGGCTAAAAGAAAGCCTTATCTTAATTAAGACCCTGACAAGCCTTGGTGAGCCCTGAGCAGAGATTTGTAGCCTGGGAAATACTCTGATATAAATAGTCAGCTCACCACCTAAGCAGCTCTCCTCTGCCTTTGTCTTAAGAGGGTGAGTGGAGCCTTAATCTGTGGTTGGAACCAGGGCAAGTGCTAAGTCAACAAGACAATGCTTCTGATGGAGAGGGAGGGCTAGTTTCAGAGATGTGGGACCCCAAGAGGTCCTAGGCTGGGGGTCTGGGGGAACCCCAATGTCCACCAAGCCAGGCATACCCTCAGGGTCCCCAGTCTGAGGGAAGACACAGCCCTGCCTCAGGGAGTATGAGGCAGATCTGTAGGCTTCACCCCACCTTAGGGACACCTGGAGAGTGCATAGGAGAGATGATGCTGGACAAGGAAGGGCTCCTGGGACAGGGAACAGGGGAGAGAACTCACACTTTCCCAGGAAGTTTAGCTAGAAAAGCCAACAGGCAGGAAGGACCTGAGAGGCTCTGAGGAAACTCTGAGGAGGGGTGGGCAACTGCTGTGGGCTGGACTTCCACTTACTGTGTAACTTTGTGTGAGGCCCTGCCCTGCTCTGGGCCCCACTTCCTCCTCTGTAGAACAGCCTGGTGGGTTGTAGGGTCCACCCCAGATGGCCGTGAGTGGGGAAGAGCCAGCATTCTCATAGGGCGTGTCAAGTGCATCCTCCTACTGCCTCATTTAAACCTCCCACAGCCCCTGAGAGGGGCTGTGATGCTCGCACCTCACACAGGTCCACAGCTCACAAATGCATATTTGAGACTCAAAGGCCAGCTCTCTGTGCTCTACCCACTCCGTTCCATAGGGACACTGGGAATGGCCCAGGTGGGACATTGTGCAGGTGGAAGCGGGCTCCAGGGACAGCCTGCAGGTCAGGAAGAAGGACGAACAGTGTTTGCATTTGGGGACCAGGCCTGCTGGGGTTGGTCCTAGGGGTAGGAGACTACGTCTGCTCAGTCCTGGATGGGGCTGGCTCACCCCTCAGAAGGGGGTGGGAGCCCCAAGCTGAAGGGCCTCTGCTCCAGTCCTCCCACTGGGACCACCCAGGACCACCCCAGCCAGCGGAACCAGGTGCCGTGCGGGGCTGTGCAGGGAGAGCTGCTCCCATGGCGCTCGGTGCAGTTCAGCTTCAGCAGCAGCCACTCCCATCATTGGACAAATGTCTCACAGCCCCTGCCTCAGGCTGGCATTGAGCTCTGCCCTTGCAGTCTTTTTTTTTTATTATTTTTTTAAAAATATTTTATTTATTCATTTTTGGCTGCATTGAGTCTTCGTTGTTGTGCGTGGGTTTTCTCTAGTTGTGGCGAGCGGGCTTCTCATTGCGGTGGCTTCTTTTGTTGAGGATCATGGGCTCTAGGCACACAGGCTTCAGTAGTTGTGGCATGCGGGCTCAGTAGTCGTGGCTCATGGGCTCTAGAGCACAGGCTCAGTAGTTGTGGCGCATGGACTTAGTTGCTCCGTGGCATGTGGGATCTTCCTGGACCAGGGCTCGAACCCACGTCCTCTGCATTGGCAGGTGGATTCTTTTTTTTTTTTTTTGCGGTACGCGGGCCTCTCACTGCTGTGGCCTCTCCCGTTGTGGAGCACAGGCTCCGGACGCGCAGGCTCAGTGGCCGTGGCTCACGGGCCCAGCCGCTCCGCGGCATGTGGGATCCTCCCGGACCGGGGCATGAACCCACGTCCCCTGCATCGGCAGGCGGACTCTCAACCACTGCGCCACCAGGGAAGCCCGGCAGGTGGATTCTTAACCACTGCGCCACCAGGGAAGTCCCTGCCCTTGCCTTCTTGGTCACAGAAGGCACTCTTCTCCACAGCTGGCAGAGGCCACACCACCCACGCACAAGAGACTATTACCCAGCGGTGTCATGTGGTCTGTTCCACTGTCACAGCTGCTCCCCGACGACACACAGAGCTCACGTGAAGTCTCTTGCTCTGTCACCCTTCCCAGCCCTAGCCCAGGCGTCCACATGTCTTACACGCTTAGTACGTACCAAGCACTCTTCTTAGCCTCTTTACGTGGATCCCTTCATACAACTCGTATGTCAACTCCATTTTACAGATTAGTAAGCTGAGGCCTGGCGAGGTTAAGGAATTTTTCCAGAGGGATGAACCAGGAGTAAACTCAGGCTGTCCTGCTCTTATCGTGGTCCTGGTCCTGGACCACCTGTGCATCCAGGGCCAGCTGTTCTCTGGGCAGTGGGCTCTGTCCATGAAACAGAGGGCAGGGACTACAGGGTGTGTGGAAATACGGTCGCCATAACCCAGGCGAGGACTGCTCTGGAACCAAGGAGGCCACGTTTTTCAGAGCCTTCCTCAGGTCTTAATCATACCGATCAGCAGACAGTTCACTGAAAAGAAACCACAAATGGATCTTAAACACATCAAAAGATACTTAACTTCACTTACAATGAGAAAAACAGAAATCAGAACGACTCTGAGATATTATTTTTCATCTGTCAGGTTGGCAAAGATCAAAAACAGGACTTATGTGGGTGTGGCTGGTGTGGGTGTGACTGTACAACCCCCGAGAGGAGAAATATGGCAGAGCTCGGGTGCAGTCACAGGTGGACCCTTTGATTCAGAGATGCCTCTCCTAGGAATTGATCCTCTAGATATACTCCCAATATGCAAAATGACCCATGTCCATGTTTGTATTAACAAGTCACTGGGGGGACTTCCCTGGTGACACAGTGGTTAAGAATCCCCCTGCCAATGCAGGGGACACGGGTTTGAGCCCTGGCCTGGGAAGATCCCACATGCCACGGAGCAACTAAGCCCGTGCGCCACATCTACTGAGCCCACACGTCACAACTACTGAAGCCCGCGCGCCTAGAGCCCATGCTCCGCAGCAAGAGAAGCCACCGCAATGAGAAGCCCACGCACCGCAACGAAGAGTAGCCCCCACTTGCCACAACTCGAGAAAGCCCACACGCAGCAACGAAGACCCAATGCAGCCAAAAATTAAATAAATAAATAAATAAGTTAAAAAAGAGAAAAGAAAAAAAAATAACAAGACACTGGGAAAATCCCAAATGTCCATCAATAGGAAATGGCCCTATGGGCCATCTGCACAAGGGGGACACCACGCACCTCATTAAAACCTGGAGAACACTCTCCATTTGACAGATATAAAAAGATCTCGCGGGGGCTTCCCTGGTGGCGCAGTGATTGAGAGTCTGCCTGCTGATGCAGGGGACGCGGGTTCGTGCCCCGGTCCGGGAAGATCCCACATGCCGTGGAGCGGCTAGGCCCGTGAGCCATGGCCGCTAAGCCTGCGCGTCCGGAGCCTGTGCTCCACAACGAGAGAGGCCACAGCAGTGAGAGGCCCGCTTACCGCAAAAAAAAAAAAAAAAAAAAAAAAAAATCTCTAAGGTATTGCTAAGGGAAAAAAAATGATTCAAGACAGTGTGTATATAATGCTACCATTCGGATAAACAAACAAACATACAGGAAGAATAAGAACTCTGCAAAATCTGAGCTTGCTTATCCATGCTTGAAGCTTCTGTGAAAGGACAGACAGAGCTGGCCACAGTGAGGGAACTTGGGGGCCAAGGGACAAGAATGAGTGGGAGACTTTTTTGTATTGAGGGTATTTTATTTAGAAGTTGAACACGAACATCTGTTTTTTAAAGAGTATAATTAATTACCATTTCAATGAACGTTGTTGGAAACAATTTCTATTATGAACAATTACATGCTCCCTATCCTTGTGCTGTAAAAGTCTGCTGCTATTATGTAATGCATTGTTCATGTGCAACTTAAAAAAAACCTTTTTTACTCAAGATAACATGTACACAGTCAAGGGTGCAATCTTAAGTGTGCAGCTCCATGAATTTTTTTTTTTTTTAATTTTTGGCCGTGCCATGTGCCTTGTGGGATCTTAGTTTCCTGACCAGGGATTGAACCTGTGTCCTTGGCAGTGAAAGTGCGGAGTCCTAACAACTGGACCGCTGGGGAATTCCCTCCATTAATTTTGACACGTAAAGTTGCCTGGGTAACCACGAACAGGTCAGATGGAACATACCCAGCCTGCCTGATGGGGAGGGAGTGAATTTTCATTATAACGATGGCTGCCCCTTTTGAATTTTGAACCTGCATGAATGTATGGTGTGCTCTAACCAAATATATGTATAAGTAGAGAGATGCAAAAATTGTGCAAGTTGCATCCTTCAGGTGAGTACGGAGCTCCCACCCAGCTGGGGGCAGAGGTCAGTGTGTATGGAGAGCAAGCCATGGGCAAAGACCCATTCTCTGCTCCTGCAAAGGCCCAGGGACAGAGCAGGCCTTCTGGAAACATCTGTTGAGCAGAAGTGATCTGGCCAGAGGGGACCTTGGTCCCCAGTGATCTCTAAGGAGGAGATGAGGTTGGGGAGGGGGCTGGGTGCTGAAGTTGATGGTCATGAATGCTAGGCAGTCTTGTCTCAACAGTCACCACCTGTCCTGCTACTCTTCCTACCAGCTTGGCACGGACCCAAGAAATCATTGCATGCCAGGGCCTGGCAGCACAGAGTGGTTGATTCTTTTTAAAAATAAATCTTTATTTTGCAGTTTACAATGCAGTACTCCACAGACTGGTGTTAAATGTTGTCTACAGTGCAACATCCATGTTCCAACACACCTAATAATTGCCAGGAGTACAGTGCTCTTGTCGATCTTGTATTCAGTCAGGTTAAAACAATGGGCAATAAAAGAATGAACACGTTTCTCATGTGTGTGACTCACTCTTGTCTAAATGCCCCAACTTGTGACTTCTTTACTATCTATACCGCTAGTTATCCAGGACCTTGAAGAAATCCTGAACCTCTAACAGGCCATCCTCTGGCAAATCAGTAAGGTGAACAGCATTCTGGATCTTAGTTTTACCAAAGATTGCTCAGAGGCTTCCAGGACGTAAACGTCAGGCAGTTTCAGGATCAGCAGGTCCACAGAATTCTTGAAATGTCATTGTTAGGTTTTGTTGAATCTCCATTGCTCCACAAGGGCTAGAATACATATGTTCCTTATTTACTTGCCTCTTGGTTTATCATCTATCTTAACCCTCTAAACATAAGCTCCAGGAAGGCTGGGGCATTGGCTCTCTAGGGTCACTGCTCCATCTTCAGCACCTAGAACAGTGGCTGGCGCATAGTCGGTGTACAGTAAATATTTCTCAAGACAGCAAATGAATGAATGAATATTCCAGATTTTCAGAAGGGGATGGGAGGAGCTGGCCCCTGGTGAGAAGTTCAAGAAGCTGGTCTTAAGCCGTCTGTTTCTCCTCCAGTCGCATCAAGAGCAACGTGGATGGGCGGTACCTGGTGGATGGAGTCCCCTTCAGCTGCTGCAACCCCAGCTCGCCACGGCCCTGTATCCAGTACCAGCTCACCAACAACTCTGCACACTACAGCTATGACCACCAGACGGAGGAGCTCAACCTGTGGGTGCGCGGCTGCAGGGCCGCCCTGCTGAGCTACTACAGCAACCTCATGAATTCCGTGGGCGCTGTGACGCTCCTCGTCTGGCTTTTTGAGGTAGGCCCTTGCCTGGTGGGGGGCAGGGCAAGAGGGAGCCACCTGCCCCATTGGGATTTGATGGGGTGGAGCTGGGCCTGGGTCTCCCTCCTGGGAACCAGCCCTCTGCCCGCCGTGCAGGCAGGCCCAGGCTTGAATACCAGCACCTCTATTTTTTGTTTCTGTCCCATCACTTAAAAAAAAAGAATTCGTTGTGTTGAAATTCACAGCACATAAAATTAACCATTTTAAAGTGAACAATTTGGTGGCATTTGGTACAATCACAATGTTGTGTGACTACCACCTCTACCTTGTTCCAAAATACTTCCATCGCCCCCTCAAAAAAACCTCATACCCATTAAGCAGTCAGTCCCCCTCCTCCCCTCCCCCTAAGCCCCTGGCAACCACCAGTCTGTGTTCTGTCCTTGTGGATTTATCTATTCTGGACATTTCATATAAAGGGAATCATATAATATGTGACCTTTTAGGTCTGGCTTCTTTCACTTTGCATGTTTCAGAGGTTTATCCTGTGTCTCCACTTTTTGAGTCTAAGGACTCGGAAAGTTACTTAACATCTCTGTTATAGGGGGCTGCCAGCATTTAGCTTTGGAACTATTGGGAGGCAACAGGAGATACAGGCACATCAAAGTGTTCTCAGTCAATGACTTGTGCTTCTCTTGAGATTCTGGTAGCAATTTACCTGGTATTCTAATTATTTGTAGGTTCATCTTATCTCATCTATTAGGTTTAATTCCTCTCTGTAGCTGCAGGTCTTGGGATATAGCAAGCCCTCATTCATTCATTTACTGAAGAAATAGTTTCTCAAAAACCTACGAGTACTGGGCGCTGTCCTGGGTGCTGAACGAGAGCCCACTGTCAGCGAGGGGTAAACCAAGGTGGCACAGAGTGTGACTCATGGGCTCATGCTTTGAGCTGACAGCAGAAACCCAAACTCCAAAACCTAAATGTACAAAACCAGAAACATTAGGTGGGGAAACTTTGCCCATCAGAGAAGATTCACTGAAAGGTTCCCTTAAATAAGTCAATCTTTAGTGCTATGGAAATTCACACATAGCTGGGCTCTCAGCTGAGACGCACCACTTCTAACTTACCACATCACACCAGAAGAACTGTACTGCCTGTTGAGGGGGTGAGATGGGGAGGAAGGCCTTCTTTTCACATTAAGGCAAATGCAAGCATATTCATGATGATTTATTAGTCACCAGCTCCTTGAGGCAGAGTCTTGGGAATATGTGGGTAGAATAAGGAGAGAAGCTTACTGCTAGAAGGTTAGAAGTTTGCATTCCTTGAAAACGCATGAAAAGAAGACTGAAAGGATAAATGAAGTCAGTGGGAAAATGGAGTTCCATTGGCTGCCTCTCAGTTTACCCACCTTTCCAGGAACCTAGTGACCGCTTAAGGAGAGGAACTGTTCACTGGGAACAGGGAGTTTTAATCCTTTTCCCCTGAGTCTTTTAGGGGGCAGAGCTCTGTGATGGGCACAAGGGGGGCTGATAAGATCCTGCCCTCAGCCTTGCCCTCCTGGGTCTCACAATCCATGAGTCCACATCAGACTCATGAACCAAAGGGACCATTACCTAGCACAAAATTCATAGTGCAACAGGGGGCCTTCTTGAGGAAAGCAGGAAGGAATCAGAGTGGGTACACGCACACCAGGAGGACTTCCTGGAGGTGAGTCTTTCCACTGTAAAAATATCTTATTAAACTTTCAGTCAACAATAACCTAAAACTATTCGTTACTATTATCATCTACTGCTGTAGTTATAAAATGCTCCCAGAGCATTCATTCAACAGACGTTTTCTGAGGCCCTACCACCACTGGGTGCTGTTGTAGGGGCTGGGACAGCAGGTGAACAAGATGCATCAGGGCCACCCCTGCCCTCAGGGGGTGGATGTTCTCCATTAGTGGGCCTAGGCCTCTCACAGAGTTTGCTATACCATCAAAGGAAGAGTGTAAGACAGCAAACCAGGAATTTGTGTAGAAACAAGTGGCTAACACAATACAGGGTTAGAAAAGTGGAAGCAGTACTTACCATGCTCACTAATAACCAACTACAGCTGATATTCCTATTCATCCCTGCTGTGCACCAGGTACCATGCTCTACACATATGGAAGCATCACAGCATGCCCATGGAGCAGGCGGTACTTCATCTGAAAATCTGCAAACCAGATGAGTAAACTGAGGTTTCCTGGTCACATGGCTGGCTAAGTGCCAGGGCTGAGGTTTGAACCCAGGCATTCTGGCACCAGAGACTGCTGCAGTGACTTCCAGTGAGCAAATCCAAACAGATCACCCACTCATGCTCTAGTATCACAATAACACAAGTAGAGGGAAAACGTATTATCACTATTGTTTGCAGAAAAGGAAACAATAGTCCAGCAAATAGTTGCTGAGCACCTGCTATGTGCCTAGCAACGTGCCAGGAACGGGGTGGGAGTGGGGGTGGACACAGAGAGAAGGAGCCCAGGATTAATGCCCCCAGGAAGGGGGAGACCTGAGGGCAAAGAGGGGAGAATTCAGGTGCAGGGGCACCCATAATGTTCTAAGTAGAGAAAACAGCAAATGGTAAAACTGGAGAGGAGAAAGGCTGGGTGTGGGCAGGATCCAAAGAAACCCAGGGTGACGGGAAAGGGAGGAGAATGGGGTCTGAGATGAGGCTGGAGCACAGGCAGATCGCGAGCACCCAGGCCTGGCTGGGGCAGGCAGGGCCTCGCCAACCCAGCCCCAACAGTACCTTGTTTGAAGGGCTCCCAGGATGAGCAGGCTGGTGGCTGCCATGGTTTCCTGGTAACCCCTGCCCCAGCTACTTCTCCCAGATCTCCTCTAAGTCTCCTCTCCCCACACCAGGTGACCATCACCATCGGGCTGCGCTATTTGCACACGGCGCTGGAAGGCGTGGCCAACCCCGAAGACCCCGAGTGCGAGAGTGAGGGCTGGCTTCTGGAGAAGAGCATTCCGGAGACCTGGAAGGCCTTTCTGGAGAGCCTGAAGAAGCTGGGCAAGGGTAACCAGGTGGAAGCCGAGGGTGTGGATGCAGGCCAGGCCCCAGAGGCTGGCTGACGGTTGCGGGACCCCCTCCCCTCTGAACACTGAAAAGTAGTGGACTCCAGGAAACGCGGATACCCCCCTGATCCAATATGAATCTCCCAAGGAGGGTGGCCGTCTCACAGAGACTCTTCTGGATGGTGGGATTTAAAATTCAGGGTCCCTAAAAACTTCCGCTGAATGACTGTCCAAAGTGTGAGTGAATGAGTCCCACTCAGGCTCACTGCCCTAGGACGCACCCTCGCGGTGGACTCGGGGGGGCCTCTCAGTGGATGACTCCTCATGGCACAGGAATTCAGTTCCACCCTGAGGCTACTGGCTACACCTGAGGGCTGCTCCCTCTTTATGAGCTGGCTGTCACGTTGAGCTCCGAGTCGCTTCATTCTATATCCAAAGTGTCACCTGATGCATAAGCGTAAGAGTCTGAAAGATGTACTGGCCACGCTGTCATGTTTTTCAAATGCGAAGATTGACACATCAGCCATTTTATGTAATTACAGAAGGTGAGGGACAGTTACACTTTTCTAAGAGTAATGGTCTCTCCAGAGGACTGAGGGCTCAAAAGAGGAATTCTCAATCATGAGGCAAGAGAACTTAGAGAGAGGGGATTATGTCCCTCAGCAAAAATACAGCTTTTGTGTCACCTTCACAAGCCCTCAGTCACTTGGCCAGGAGTGAGCCACGGGCTGAGGGAGTTGGGTTGTAGGCACGTTCTGGCTAAACTGCCGGGTGACCTCCTTTGGCTCATCTATGGAAGCACTGGGTTAGACGGCTGCCCTTCTGTGGAAGAGGAGCAACAATCAGACAAGAGTCCACCCTTTGGAGACCAGGCCTCACCTCCTGGGACGCCCACACAGGTGCCGTGACAGGCCCCACGGACAACACTGTCTACAGTGGAGGACAGAGTCCTCTGCGAGCTTCGTCCTGCTTCTTGCCCCAGATACCCATCCTGCAAAACGGTATTTCCCGAATGCCTCCGCATTAAAGAAGATTCTTTGAGACAGCTCATCTTCCCATGCTAGCAACTGCAAAAGAAGTTTTTACTTCCTTCTGGAAAAAGAGAGAAAGGAAGCTTTCAGGGGAAGGAGGGAATGATTTCACTGCTGTCCTAGGAGTTTTCAGTGTGGAAAAAATAAGACTTCTGGTGCTGCCTGGGGTATGTTCTGGGGCTCTAATTCTCTCAGGCTTAAGACCAGATCAAAGATGTTTGGACATTCTGTCAGATTTTGGTCCCAGGTTTAATTCAATTCGACTTCTGAGTGTGGAGACCAAGGAATGACCCACATGGACAACACTGAGGGAGTCAGCCCCTCTGATGAGGGTCCCGGAGCTCTCCCCTCCCAGGAGCGCTGAGAACCATCAAGAAAATGCTGCTCTAGGTCCACACGTATAACGATGCTGTTGACAGCTGTACAATAGACATTAAAAATTATATTGTATGAAAATCACTTTTGTTAAGTGCCTGTCTTAAATGTATGTGCTACATGTATGTAGCACAGGATCCCTGATTCTTGCTAACATTTGTTAACAAAACCAAACCAAACCTGACACTGAAAGGTAGCACTGCTAATGATCACGGCAGCTGTTTCAACAGCGTGGGTGTCACCTCTCTCCCTCTTGCTCTTATCTGCAAGAACAGGGACTATTAGGTTATCCAAATAATCTCAACATTTGCTAGAATTTGGACCAGAGCTGAGTTCAATATTTTAGTATGTGGAATCTTAATTTAGTGATTTAAGCAAAAATTCCATTTTCTATCCCCCCTGCTCTGGTCAGAATCTGAGAGCTGTTGGGAGGATCAAGGGGAAAATGATCCCACAATAAACACCACCAGTTGGTTCAGAGCAGACTGTGCAGGGGGCCTGGAGCTGGCGTACTGAATTAAGAACATGCAGATTATGACCCGCTGAATGAGGGGGCACTAAGCCACCCACACAGGGTTGGCAGGTAGCTCCCTCAGCATCCCAGCTCCCACTTTGGGGAAGTGAAAACCCCAGGGTTGTTTCGATCGAAGGCAGTTTCAAGGCACTCATACAAAGGGAGTAAATTCACAAGGTCTATTACTCGCAGGTCCCAGAACAGAAGCGAGGGGTGTGTGTGCAATGAGCCAGTGGAAGGGGGGTCCTCCATTCCAGGTCTCGAGAGCAGGAGACAGACAGCAGGGTAGCAAGCACCTATTACTTAAGAAGTGGTTGGGACGGGCTCCACTCTAAGTGGTTATTTTGAAACGTGCTTCGGGAAAAGCAAAGCAGGAATTCCAGGGACGGGAAAAGCAAAGCAGGAATTCCAGGGACGGGAAACCTAAGCTCCTTATCTAAATGACCTGAGCAGGGCTGTCAAACTGTAAATGCTCAGGCAGCAACTCACAATAGCTCTTTTCTCATTACACAGACTTAGGGTGGGCTGCATTCTCACAGTCTTCTCAGGTAGCCAGGTAGTTGCTAGAGGAAGCTGCCCATCTCATTTGGTCATCTACCAGTGCCTAGCAAGACTGGGACCAGGTTTTTCCTTATGTCTAACCTCAGTCTTTCTTTGGGCCAATGTAGGCTCATTTCTCCCAAGGGACTCAGCCAGCTTTTCAAGTCCTGTCAGCCTAGCCCTGGGGAAGGGTGAGAGGTAAAGACAGTGCCTTAGAACTTTTATTTCTGAAACAATTACTCCATAGTGAAGTAGTAATAGCTACTTATTCCCAACATTTAGGAAGATAAGTGTCCTAGTGTCTGCAGCCTCAGCTCAAGAGCCCACAGCCTCTTGCAATATTTTCAAGCCCAGGACTGAGCCACCAGCCAATAAACCCTTAGTAACCTCAATTCAGGTTAATAAGATTAGGGGCTTGCTCCGCACACTCCCCCGCCTCCCCTCGTCTGGGCACCTATAATGCTAGGTCAGCAGGTTTGCAGCTTAGCCAGAGGCCGGGGGGTGGGGTGGGGAGGGGGGCACTATGACAATTATGGTCTCTGACCTGCTACTACATTAAAAAAAAAGGCTCCTGATGTCAGTGTGGCAAGCCAGCAGCACCGTTGTTAAGGACTAGGAATGTGGGGGAATAACACGGAGGTTCAGGGGGAGAGCAGATGCCCTCTTGGTGTTCAGAGGACATGAGACTGGCTGGAAGGGAGGAAATATCAGCCCTTAACTCCTGATGGCATTATATCTTGTCCTTCAAATCAGAGGATGCGTATAAGTAAGCAGCAAAGTCAAAGTGTGAGGATGGTGTAGAGTGGATTAAGATATGAGTCAACTCCTAGCTATTTGCCTGACGGGAATGAAAACTCAGGTCCATACAAAAACCCATAACAGGATTGTTTGTCATGGTTCTATTCATAACCACCCAAAACTGCCCAAATGTCTTTTACCTGGTGAGTGGGTATACATCTGCACAATGGAACACGATTCAGCAACTGATTCAGCAACCAAAAGGAACGTGGACGGCTCTCAAATGCATCAGTCTTCTTAGAGAGAAGCCAGACTCAAAACTCTACATATATGACATATTTATATAACATTCTGGAAGAGGCAAGACAAAGGGACAGAAAAAAATTAGTGGTTGTCAAGGGTCAGGATGCGGGGAGAAGGTGCCCACAAAAGGGCATGAAAGAACTTCCTGGGTGATGGAATTATTCTATTCTTGAGTGTGGCTTGTTAAAACAACTGTATGCATTTGTCAAAATGCATAAAACCATCCACTAGAAAGGGTGAATTTTACTATTTGGAAAATAAACGTCAATAAACCTGACTCAAAAAACAAAAGCAGGGAGAAAGCAAGGAAGGAGCATGTCAGAGGGAATTAATGAGTCCTGGAGCTGATGACATTAGGACCAGGGAAGGTAGTAAGCTAGCTAGGAGCAGCATTAATGACCAGGAGACAGAGAAACCTAGTGTTTTTAGTTTGATGCTTTCAAGAGGATTTTCAAGAGCACAGCAGAACTTTCATAGGCAATGACTCCCTTGCAAATATAGGATGTAGCTTCCTTCGTACATGTGTCTTTTCTAAGCAGGAAGTGTGTGGGGAGTGTGTTAGAACAGGGACCTGGAGATCACTACGTAAGAATAAGCAAGAAGAGTTTAACCCTTCTTGGAGGAAATGACTTGGAGCTGGGAGAGACTTTGAGTGCCCTGTTTTCCCAGTGATTTGAGGTCCACAGTGGTTCAGAAAGGTCACAAGCTGTCACAGTCAGTGAATATGAAACTTAATCAGCTGAAATGATGATCAAGCTTTCTTCAGAAGGTCAAGATCGTTTGGCCAACAGCCATAACTGACACTAATAATATAAGCATCTTAAATTTCAAGCTAATACAGGTGTCCCACTTTATCTATAGCAAGGTGACACGTGGAACACCTCCACTGCATTTAACTGTGTGAAACAAAACAGGAAGAAAATGTAGGCAGATGCAAAGTAATGTCAACACCTAAAGCATTTATTTGGATATCTTTAAACTTTTTACATATGCTACATTCCAAATTTTACAAGTTGTCCACAGATAATAAAGTTATAGCCAATTTTTTAAACAGATATGATTTTCCCTGATATGGAAAGCATGTTATATAAACATTTCTACAATAAACATAATACATGCGGAACAAATCATAAGACTAAGATGATTCGTTAGTTAGGGAAGACAATTAGATTAATGATACACACACCAGAAGATAAAGGGGCACATGTGTTGCTATCTCATGTAAACTCATCTTCTCTCAGACTCCCTGACATTCTCAGAGAATGGAACCCAGGGACACCCTCTGCTAACAACAGGCTTACATGAAATCAGCTCTGAAAGCTGAAGTATTGTTACGATTTGGTGAACTTGTTTATAAATTCAACTACAGGGGGAGAAACCTGGTCTTATCATTCTAAATTTAAGCTTGGTTAACAACTGGAGAAAAGCCAAAAGAAGCTGAACTTAAAAGCTAAAGGAATGAGGATGTGACAAAGGCCAAAACAAACATTAAAATCACGATGCCATCCACAGCCCATACCACCAGATCTTATGAATGGAAGGAAGGCCAGAAAAGGGGGTGAGCGCTGTGTTCTAAAGCAGATTTTCTTCCTCCTGGGTGAGAAGTGCCGTCTCCCAGATGGGTGATTCAGTCCCAGGCAAGAAGGGTCAAGGTCATCCTTTCAGAGGAAGGGGTTCTTCACACACCACCCTGGAGAAGCACTGAGTGTGGCTTCTACATCTCCACTTACTTTAGCTGAAAGTCTGGATTTCCAACCTTCCTCCTGGGTGTACCGTGGAGTGTGCAAGGCTGAGCAGGATGGAACTTTTAGATGCAGAGTTCAAAGAAAACTGAGTGAAAGGGTTATTTTCATTGGCTAAAAAAAATCCAAGAGCCTCTAATTATTCATTTATCCCTTAGCCTCACCTCAGAGAGGCTCTGTATTTATTCTTCCACCAAATCTGCCATCACTCTCCATGTACCCAAGCTCTCAGCACATGTGCATCACACAAGAGTGGTACATGGCATGTCATGGTTATAAACTATTTTACTAAGCGGCTATCATTCTAGGAAGGCACCTCTTAGTCAGAACAATGATGTTTAAAAATAATAAAAAGCCTGGGCACACAGGTGTCCCAGAAATGTACTAAATGAGCCAGCAGGTAAACAGCAATTGATCTATTCCAGGAAATGCTGGAAGGGGTGGGGGTGAAGGAATTTTAAAACACTGAATTCTCATTTTTTTGCTAGTGTTTGATTCTAGATGTATACACTCTTTCAACTTAGTCTTAGAAATAAGAGACTATATCATCTGAAAAATTAGGATACTCTTAAGTTTTCAATAAGCCCTTGAACATGAGTTTATTCCTCAAAGCCAAAAGTCTTGCAAAAAAAAGGGGGGGGGGGGCGGGGGAATCCCACCTTGTATAGCCCTGAAAATCACCCAGCACACAAAGACACCACCTTCTCTCCTTCTTCCCACAGGTTCCTCCAGCATGAGAGTCCCCCAACCCCCTCACAGCCGGTAGAGACAAGGGAATGCCACTTTTGAAATCCACTGTTTTGCTTAGAGGTAGGGTCCCATCAGCTGTGGGGACACTGACCCAGGCCCAACGTTGAGAGTCACTGAGAGGGATCAGGAAGTGTGACCCCAAAAGACCAGAGACTTTGTTT
This sequence comes from Pseudorca crassidens, assembly GCF_039906515.1. Lineage (NCBI taxonomy): Eukaryota > Metazoa > Chordata > Mammalia > Artiodactyla > Delphinidae > Pseudorca > Pseudorca crassidens. Next base: position 33,109,500 of record NC_090305.1, read on the forward strand.
CCTGCTGCTGTTGCATCAGCTTCAGGCCTGGAGTTCCCTGTGTTCAGTAATGTGACACGGCTCAGACTACTGGGAACAGTCAAATGCAGTCAGATGCCCACAAAGGGGTTGAGTCCAGCCCAGGAAGAGAAGCTCCTTCCTGGATTCTAAAATTCAAGAAGTTACGTTTGAAGTACACAGCAAACGATGCAAGAAAATCTGCTGACCGAAGATGATTTTCATCAGTCTCTGGAGCCAGAAACTATAAAAGTAAAACTGGGAAGAAAAGCTTAAATAAAGAATTTATTTCCAAATTCAGTAGAACCTATTTCCTATTCTCTTTCTTGAAAAGCGAACTGGGTTACAAAAATCCAAATTTATGTATTTGGTAGTGAAGTAATTATAAATGTTGCCAGTCAATGCCAACCAGTGTCTGATTTGCTTCCTGTGCATGTCCAATTTCCTCTGTGATACTGTGCTGGTGCCAGAGCTTCTGAATCTTCTTAAATCGCTCTCTGCACAAATGTAAAGGATTTCCCCGTCTAGAAAGAAGACACATGTCACTCAGGATGCATTCGGTTTATTCATCTATTATACTCCAATCTTTCCTGATTTAGGAAAAGTTACAAGTTATTGGTTTTAGATCCTCTGCAGAATTTCTCTTTGGCAGGCGCCTGTGGCTATTAATGTGTTAGCTCTGACGGTTTGCTAGAAGCAGCTGAAGGGGAGTAAGTGCTGAAAAGAAGAGGAAAATGAACACAAGCTACACCTACTCAGACTGGGGTGAGGAATTGGGGGTGGGGTTGAGCAGGAGGGTTTACGCTGAGAGGCTAAAACTATGCATTTATTATCCATTTTGTTGGTAAAACGTATAACAGGGAGGGGCAGGGAAGAGGATGGAAAAATTGCAGGGGTGAAAATGTTCTTCTAAGTACTGTCTTTCAGCTACAAAGTCTAAGCAAAGCAGTCAAATGTGAATAACTTTGGGGTCTAATTTAACCAAAGCACAGGCACTGGTGAGCTCACGCCTGGGGCCTTGGCTCCTGACTCAGAGTGCCAGTCCTCTCACTCTCCGTCCAGAGCTCTTCCTCCTAAGAGCCCACATTTCTCAGAGCAATGGTAAGAACCATCAACAGGTGGCACAAGCCTGTATCCTTGCAGTCAAGTGCCTGAGGAACCCATCTACTTATCTTGCCTTGGTTTCCAGGCCTTCAACTTCTGCTCCCCAAGGCTGGGAAGTTACATCTAGGTTAAGACTTTTACCCCATTTGGGCAAAAAGAAATGGTCTGAAAGTTCTTTAACAGTGCTTGAAGGAACTGCTGTTAGCATTTTGCTTGTGATGTAACAGAAGCTACCAAAGTAGAAGTGATTAAGCCTCAAATACTGTTGTATTGCTCTATATGTTCTAAATCTTTGTTCTCTCAGATTCTTATGTAGTAAGATAAGCACAACTCTTATCAATCAAGATTTGCTCTTTTATATCACTCGAAGAGGACCGGGTCTCCCATACAAAGCTGCACAATTTACAAAGAGCTATCCCTGCAGTGCTCTGATGCTGTGGATGCCACAGGACAATTCAAACAGCTCTCTGGAGTAAGAAATGGAAAAAGGTTGCACTCTGTCCCATTTTTTCCACAAAGCTGCACAAGTTACAAAGAGCTATCCCTGCAGTGCTCTGATGCTGTGGATGCCACAGGACAATTCAAACAGCTCTCTGGAGTAAGAAATGGAAAAAAGTTGCACTCTGTCCCATTTTTTCCCCTTATGTATCTTGATGGCCTTCGTGACACTCTGAGGGCTGGGAATGGGAATGTCAAACCAGCCAGCCAGGGTAGCCTCCTTGGAAGTGTCCACAGACAACAGCCACTTGTGCTAACCCTCCAGGCAGTTAGCAGGCAGGCTTCAGGACCACAAGGTTCATTGTGTTCACCCCATGCTGAAGGCTCTGGTGGCCCAGAGCCAGTCAACCTAGTTCCCCAGGATGGGCCTTACCTGAGCCCCTGGTCAGTCTCCCCATAGTCATCAAGGTAAGGAGGAGAATAAAAACAGCCTTTGGTTTTGCCAGCTAAAAATAGCACTTGACATTCCCGTACTCTGTAGAGAGACCATTTATACATTAGTAACTAAGGTTTGGATTCAGTTCCAAATGGACTGAAGTCTTATAAAAGTAAACAAAACCATTGGGAATATGGGGTTAACAGACACAAACTATTATACATAAAACAGATAAGCAACAAGGATTTACTGTATAGCACAGGGAATTATACCTAATAACTTGTAATAACCTATAATGGAATATAACCTGCAAAAAACAAAACAAAAAAACACTGGATCATTATGATGTACACCTGAAACTAGTGCAATATTATAAATCAACTATATATCAATAAATAAATATAAACAAACAAAACCACTGTTGGAAGAGAAGAAATGGCGTTTATAGCAGAGACACTTGAAAAAGTATCAACACCCCTGCCTAAGTTTAAAAATAACTAAAAGGATTGTATTGTAACCAACATACGGAGGGAGAGGGACATTTAGGATTAGGATTCGACAGCTCATATAATACTGGCATTTAAAAAATTAAGTGTGAGAAAGTTAACTACTTCTAAACATAAGGTAGTTATTTATGTATCAACCACTATTATGAGGAAATTATTCATTTAAAAAATTGTACACAGGGCTTTCCTGGTGGCACAGTGGTTAAGAATCTGCCTGCCAATGCAGGGGACACGGTTCGATCCCTGGTCTAGGAAGGTCCCACGTGCTGTGGAGCAACTAAGGCCATGCACCACAGCTACTGAGCCTGCGCTCTAGAGCCCGCGAGCCACAACTACTGAGCCTGTGCTCCACAACAAGGGAAGCCACTGCAATGCGAAGCCCGTGCACTGCAATGAAGAGTAGCCTCCACTCGCTGCAAATAGAGAAAGCTCACATGCCGCAACTAGAGAAAGACTGTGCAGCAATGAAGACCCAATGCAGCCAAAAATTAAAAAAAAAAAAAGGCACACAAATATTACGAACTAGGTTGACCTGAAACACAAGGCAACACTCTACACGACTAAAAGAATTCTGAAATGTGCCACACAAGGTAAAAGGCTACTTTTACATTTCTCCTAAGGGTTTTTAAAAAAATGTGTCTCCTGATCCCTTTGAGAGGTTTGCTTAACTTTTTCTGGTGTTAACAATTCAGCTCATCTCAATATCTATTGAGAACCTATCATATACAAGAAATTGTCAGGCACTGGGGGGTACTAAGGTGACTAAGATGTGGATATAATCTATGCCCCAGAGGAGCTCAAACTCATGTCACTTCTCGCCTTCAGACCCTGTGATAGCTTCCATCTCACTCAGAGACCTCGCTAGGACACACCAGGCCCATGACTCTCCCCCTTGTGCTCACTACTGCAGTAGCAGCAGCCTCCTTGTTGTTTCTTTTCTTTTTTTATTTTTCTTTCTTTATTTTTTGGCCATGCCATGAGGCTTGTGGGATCTTAGTTCCCCGACCAGGGATTTAACCTGCACCCTCAGCAGTGAAAGCATGGAGTCCTAACCACTGGACTGCCAGGGAATTCCTTTTTTTTTTAAAATAAATTTTATTGAGGGATAATTTTTTTTTAAAAACCTATCCATTTTTACAGGACAATTAGATGAATTTTGTCCTTGCTCTTTCTTGAACACGGCAGGCACACTCTCCAGCAATTCTGTACTTGCTGCTCCCTGCCTAGAATGTTCTCCCCACCTCTTTAGGTCTTTATTCAAGTTACCTTCCCAGGGAACCTTCCCTGGTTCCCTATCTAAAATTCAACTCTCCAGCTGCCATTTCATATTCCCCTCCCTAGTTTATTTTTTCTCTTCTGCATGGATTGCTTTCTAAATTCTTATTTTATTTTCTATCTCCCTCACTAGAAACTGAGCTCCATGAGGGCAGAGATTTTCGTATGCTTTGTTGACTACTGCATTCTCAATATCCATTACACAGTCACTGATAAGTATTTGCTGCACGTTGTCGGATGTACACAACTACATACATCAGCCTGTGATATGTATGAATCCAACCATGAGGATACAACAAAAGAAGAAATTCTGACTGTGCCTGGGTAGAAAACCAAACACAGCTAGAAGTTTCACATTACAATGAGGCACAAAGAAAGAACAGAATTGTCATGGGGATGGAAATGATAATGAAAAAACAGCACAGAGTTAGCATGAGCCAAATATGAGATGTGTGGAGACAAGGCTCCCCATTTTCCTCAAATGAATAAAAGAGTGGCCTCAAATCTTTGCAATGTAGTAGTTTCTTGTTCCACCCCTCAACAGATGTCTACTGTGGCAGGTCCAAAGCTAGAAAGCTCCTTCCAGGGCCTTACCTCAGGAAGATGCCCACCCCAGAACCACAGGAGTAGGTGTGGGCGGTGCAAGCTCCCACGTCCTCCCCTTCCAACTCCGTCTGACAGCAGTAGCTCTGGGAGCACAGCAGAGTTCCACATACAAGGCACAGAGTTGGGGCTCTGCTCTTGTCACCACCTGATTTGGGGCACCTCCATGAAATAAAAAAGCACAAGTCAAGGCTCTAAAAGACTGGCTAAAGAGCTGAGGGTGGTAAAACTGCCCTGGAAAAAAATTCTGCAATATCAAGTAGAGCTGAAGATGCATACAGACTATGGACCAGGCAAATTTATTTCTAGAATAGGTAACATCTCACATACCATGTACTGAAACAATCAACAAGTGGAGAAAAGAGAAATAAAATTATCAATAGGAGGAAAAAAATATGTAAATTAAAAAAAATTACTGCTACTGTCATATAATGAAGTACTACACAACAGTGAAAACTGATGGATTAAAAATTATATGTGTCAAATGTATAAATAAATCTTACAAACAATGCTGAGTGAAAAAAGCTATAGGATAATGTACAATGCTATTCTAAAGCTTAAAATAATAATATATGCAAAATACTAATAACTGCTTAGGAATATAACCATTTGTAGTTAATGTGTTATTTAAAGTGCAAATTGTTTAGATAACATCTAATGAATCAAACTTGTCCCTCATCACCCCCTTTCTCATACCTTATTCTGAAACATGGAATCATGCTTTTTACAAGTTTGGTAGTACAAGTTAGGTGGTACTACTGATGTTATGATTTCCCTACCCAAACAAAAGAAAACAATGACAAAATCCTTCAAGTTCTGTGTAGAGAAGTGAGTGTTTCCAGTGGTAGGAAGTGCTCAATAAGCTAATATAAAAACTTACGAGAAATTAGATGCTTGATTAATGAGGCTGCTGTAATCCTCTGGAAGGTCTATTAATTTGTTAGATTCTCTTGGATAGCTAAAACAAAACAAAACAAAAACCACATAAAAAACCCAGTTAATATGAGGACATATTGTAACAATGACAGGGAAACTCTTAACTTAGTCAAAATAAATAAAGGAAGCCTGAATCTGAGTGACTGGGCACTACCCACAGCAGCAAAAAGCCACAGTAAGAACTTTAAAATGCACGCTTAAATAACGTAGGGCCTCAGGGCTCACATTTTTACTTGAAGAACTCAGGATGAATTATCAGGACAATGGGCTGTCCTGTACACTTACGTCCTGCTTCCTTCCTACTTCTTGCCTCCAACCAAGTCTTTGACAATCTTCAGCTTACCTTATAGCGTCTCTTTCACCTTCCAGGTATCTCTTAACTTCAATGTTATGACACCAACTTTAATGTAAATGGAGAAAAAAAAATTTTTTACTTTTGAAGGGCTAGAACTAAAAAATTTTCTTCTCTAAATCCAGTAAGAGAGAAACAGTTTTCTTGGCTTATTATATTTATCTCTTCATAAGAAGCTTAGAGGAATACCACATACTTTGCTTACCATATTTTAAAATCAGAAGAATATGACCTTTGATTTTCTGAAAGCAACAATGCTTAACATATTAAAATTTGCTATTACCCCCACTAATTGGACACTCTGAAAAACCAGTCTGGGGAATTCCCTGGTGGTCCAATGGTTAGGACTCTGCGCTCTCACTGCCAAGGGCACAGGTTCAATCCCTGGTCACGGGACTAAGATCCCGCAAGCCATGCAGTGTGGCCAAAAAAACCAAACCAAAACCCAAACCAAAACAGTCTGAATCAATGAGAAGCTCTTATAATCTAGAGCTAGAACACTCATATAAAATAAAAAATTTTTAACTGTGGTAAAATACACAGAACATAAAATATTCTATTTTAATAATTATTAAGTGTACAGTTCTTTGGCATTAAGTATATTGACGTTGTTGGGCAATCATCACCACCTCTGTCTCCAGAACTTTTTCAGCTTTCTCAAATGAAATTCTGTGCTTGTTAAACACTAACCCATTCCTCCCCCTACCCCCAGCCCCTGGCAACCACCATTCTATTTTCTGTCTCTATGAATTTCACTATTCTAGGTACCTCATATAAATAGAAACGTAATGTTTGTTCTTTTGTGACTGGCTTATTTCACTTAGGCTGCCTTCAAGTTTCATCCACATTGTAGCATGTGTCAGAATTTCCTACCTTTTTAAGGCTGAATAATACTCCACTGAATGTATATAACACATTTTGTTTATCCATTCATTAGTTTATGGACATTTGGGTTGTTTCCACCTCTTGGCTATTGTGAATAACGCTGCTATGAACATGCGTGTACAAAATTCTATGAGTTCCTCCTTTCAATTCTTTTGCAATACACACCTAGAAGTGAAACTACTGGATCATAGAGTAATTCTGTTTAACTTTTTGAGGAATCACCATACTGTTTTCCAGAGCAGCTGTACCATTTTCTATTCCTACCGACAGTGTACATGGATTCCAGTTTCTTGACATCCTCACCAACATGTATTATTAATGTCTACCTTTTTCATTACAGCAGTTCTAATGGGTATGAAGTGGTATCTCATTGTGATTTTTATTTGCATTTCCTTGATGACTAGTGATGTTTAGTATTTTTTCATGTGCTTTGCTTATTGACCATTTGTATATCTTCTTTGGAGAAGTCCTTTGCTCATTTTATAATGGGTTGCTTGCTTTTTTGTTGCTGAGATGTAGGAAATCTAGATGTATATATTCTGGCTATTACTCCCTTATTAGATATATGATTTGCAAACATTTTCTCCCATTCTGTGGGTAAATCAGCCAAATTTTATTCTTAACTTAGTCACTAACTTGACATGATTAACGGGTCAATTTCTCTAGACTTCAGTTTTCTCAAATATAAACTGAGGATAGGGTGTCCCTGGTGGTGCAGTGGTTGAGAATCCGCCTGACAATGCAGGTGACACAGGTTCGAGCCCTGGTCCGGGAAGATCCCACATGCCATGGAGCAACTAAGCCCGTGTACCACAACTACTAAGCCTGCACTCTAGAGCCCATGAGCCACAACTACTGAAGCCCGCACGCCTAGAGCCTGTGCACTGCAATGAAGAGTAGCCACCGCTCACTGCATCTAGAGACAGCCCGCACGCAGCAATGAAGACCCAAAGCAGCAATTAATCAAGCAATAAAATAAAATAACAAAATAAAGTGAGGATATTAGACTAGATAACCCTTAAGGTTTCTTTCAGTTTCAAAAATCTACAGAACATAGTATTTAACAAGTAAGTTAATATGAGGAAATAAACATTTCCACCACTACTCTCCTTCCAGGCAAATATGCTTATGCTATTCAGTAGGCCTGGCAAAAATCTTACCATAAAGGTAAATCCTTAACTAAGAAGGCCTAATAATTATACTTTGAATCACATGGATTGAATTCTGCCAGGCTATCTGAGAATTTTGTAAAGTATGTGATAAACTGAAGTTTGTTTCCATATATATATATTCCAATATAAAGAAGAAAAGTGTATAATCGTTACCTTTCAATCAGTAACTTCATTATCTCCTTATTTTCTTGAAAAAGGCAAATGAAGTTGTTTGGCAGGGAAAGATAGTTACATAAATGTTCAAAATGGCTTGTTCCAGAAGCTGCAAATAGAGAAGAAAACAGTTTTGCATATAACAAATAAGAGTAGATCCTATAGGAGAGTAAGCAACAGCAGAGCTTAAAACAAAAAAGGCACGAGATGAAATAGTTCAATTTTGCTAGGTACATAACCTGTAGGAAGTAAATAAGATGGCACATGGAAGGGATCCACAGAAAATGACATAACCGAAAGTGGAGTCAGGCGACTCCTTTACCAAACTGGTCACAATTTCTTGATGTTTCAGTTTTACCATCTGCAAAATGGGGTACCTGTGTGATATACTTCATGGGGTTGTGAACATTAAATGACAAAAATAACATGGGTAGCTCTGGAAAAGTATAAGGCAGTACAGAGACGTAAGATGATTTTATCACCGAGAGATGGATTTAAACACTAACTTAATCATCACTGAAAATGATTAGGAAGGGTAAATTATTTTCTCAATGGTGCCTGGACAACTAGCTAAATGGAGATGCTATTCAACAAACTTTTAGAAAGCAGCATAACATGCAGGCACCCCATGACTTGTGCCAGGCACTATGAGGTACAGTAAATTTAAGTCTACCTTTAATTCCTACATTAAAATCAGATTTATGTGTAATTATGGCTATTTTGAACTTCAAGGCCTCATGTTTCAGATTAAAAAATACCTGAGGGGGGCAGACAGGAGAAGCAAGAAGAACTACAATCCTACAGCCTGCAGAACGAAAACCACAATCACAAAGTTAGACAAAATGAAAAGGCAGAGGATTATGTCACAGATGGAGGAACAAGATAAAAACCCCAGAAGAACAACTAAATGAAGTGGAGACAGGCAACCTTCCAGAAAAAGAATTCAGAATAATGATAGTGAAGTGACCCAAGATCTTGGAAAAAGAATGGACGCAAAGATTGAGAAGATGTAAGAAATGTTTAACAAAGACCTAGAAGAACTAAAGAACAAACAAACAGAGATGAACAATACAATAATTAAAATGAAAAATACACTAGAAGGAATCAATAGCAGAATAACTGAGGCAGTAGACCGGATAAGTGACCTGGAAGACAGAATGGTGGAAATCACTACCGCAGAACAGAATAAAGAAAAAAGAATGAAAAGAAATGAAGACAGCCTAAGAGACCTCTGGGACAACATTAAATGCACCAACATTTGCATTATAGGGGTCCCAGAAGGAGAAGAGAAAGGACCCAAGAAAATATTTGAAGAGATAATAGCTGAAAACTTCCCTAACATAGGAAAGAAAACAGTCAACGAAGTCCAGGAAGCGCACAGAGTCCCAGGCAGGATAAACCCAAGGAGGAGCACACCGAGACACACAGTAATCAAATCGACAAAACTTAAAGACAAAGAAAAAAATCAACAAGGGAAATATGACAAATAACATACAAGGGAACTCCCATAAGGTTATCAGCTGATTTCTCAGCAGAAACTCTGCAAGCCAGAGGGAGTGGCACAATATATTTTAAGTGATGTAAGGGAAGAAACTACAACCAAGAATACTTTACCCAGCAAGGATGTCATTCAGATTTGACAAAGAAATCAAAAGCTTTACAGACATGCAAAAGCTAAGAGAATTCAGCTCTACCAGTCCAGCTTTGCAACAAATGCTAAAGGAACTCCTCCTCTAAGTGGGAAAGGGACTAGCAACTTAAAAAATAAAAAACCTTGTACATACATAGACTGCTGTATCAAAACTGCATGGGAGGGCTTCCCTGGTGGTGCAGTGGTTAAGAATCTGCTTGCCAATGCAGAGGACATGGGTTCGAACCCTGATCCAGGAAGATCCCACATGCTGTGGAGCAACTAAGCCTGTATGCCACAACTACTGAGCCTGTGTTCTAGAGCCTGCGAGCCACAACTACTGAGCCCATGTGCCACAACTACCAAAGCCTGCACGCCTAGAGCCCATGCTCTGCAACAAGAGAAGCCACCACAAAGAGAAGCCTGCACACTGCAATGAAGAGTAGCCCCCACTTGCTGCAACTAGAGAAAGACTGCACGCAGCAACGAAGACCCAATGCAGCTGAAAATAAATAAGTAAAACAACAACAACAACAACAAAAAGACTGCATGGGAATAGCAAAACCAAAACCTACGATAGATACACATACAAAAAGAAAAAGCAACCCAAACACAACACTAAAGATGGTCATCAAAACACAAGAGAAGAGAGCAAAAGAAGAAGGGAAGAAAAAAGACCTACAAAAACAAACCCAAAACCATTAAGAAAATGGCAACAGGAATACACATATTGATAATTACCTTACATGTAAATGGATTAAATGCACCAATCAAAAGACACAGACTGGCTGAGTGGATACAAAAACAAGACCCATATACATACTGTCTACAGGAGACCCACCTCAGACCTAGGGACCTATGCAGACTGAAAGTGAGATGGAAGAAGGTATTCCACGCAAATGGAAATCACAAGAAAGCTGGAGTAGCAATATTCATAGCAGACAAAATAAACTTTAAAATAAAGACTGTTATAAGAGACAAAGAAGCACACTACACAATGATCAAGGGATCAATCAAAGAAGAAGATATAACAACTGTAAATATATATGCACCCAACATAGGAGCACCTCAATATATAAGGCAAATACTAACAGCTAAAGGTAGAGATCGACAGTAACACAATAATACTGGGAGACTTTAACACCTCATTGTCATCAATGGACAGAACATCCAGACAGAAAATCAGTAAAGAAGCACAGGCCTTAAATGACACATTAGACCAGATGGACTTAACTGATATTTATAGAGCATTTCATCCAAAAGCAGCAGAATACACTTTCTTCTCAAGTGCACACAGAACATTCTCCAGGATTGACCACAAGCTAGGCCACAAGGCGAGCCTCGGTAAATTTAAGAAAACTGAAATCATATCAAGCATCTTCCGATAACAGTGTTATGAGATTAAAAATAAACTATAAGAAAAAAACTACAAAAAACACACACATGGAGGCTAAACCATATGTTACTGAACCAATGGATCACTGAAGAAATAAAAGGGGAAATCAAAAAATACCTAGAGACAAATGAAAGCACAACAATCCAAAATCTATGGGATGCAGCAAAAGCAGTTGTAAGAGGGAAGTTTATAGCAATACAATCTTATCTCAGGAAATAAGAAAAATCTCACATAAACAACCCAACCTTACACCTAAAGCAACTAGAGAAAGAAGAACAAACAAAACCCAAAGTTAGTAGAAGGAAAGAAGTCATAAATATCAGAGCAGAAATAAATGAAATAGAGACAGAGGAAGTAAGAGCAAAGATCAATGAAACTAAAAGCTGGTTCTCTGAAAAGATAAACAAAACTGATAAACCTTTAGCCAAACTCATCAAGAAAAAAAGGGAGAGGACTCAAATCAATAAAATTCGAAATGAAAAAGGAGAGGTTATAACAGACACCACAGAAATACAAAGGATCATAAGACACTACACGTGGCTATATGCCAATAAAATGGACAACCTGGAAGAAATGGACAAATTCTTAGAAAGGTACAGTCTCCCAAGACTGAACCAGGAAGAAATAGAAAATATGAGCAGACGAATCATAAGCACTGAAATTGAAGCTGTGATTAAAAATCTTCCGACAAACAAAAGTCTAGGACCTGATGACTTCACAGGCGAATTTTATCAAACATTTAGAGAAGAGCTAACACCTATCCTTTTGAAACTGTTCCAAAAAATTGCAGAGGAAGGAAAACTCCCAAACTCATTCTATGAGGCCACCATCACCCTGATACCAAAACCAGACAAAGATACCACACAAAAAAAGAAAATTACACGCTGGAACTTCCCTGGTGGCGCAGTGGTTAAGACTCCGTGCTCCCAACGCAGAGGGCCCGGGTTTGATCCCTGGTCAGGGAACTAGATCCCACGTGCATGTTGCAACTGAGAGTTTGCATGCCACAACTAAAAAGCCCGTATGCTGCAACTAAGGAGCTGATGAGCTGCAACTAAGGAGCCCACCTGCTGCAACTAAGACCTGGCACAACCAAATAAATATTAAAAAAAAAAAAAGAAAGAGGCCAATATCACTGATGAACATAGACACAAAAAGCCTCAACAAAATACTAGCAATCCGAATCCAACAATACATTAAAAGGATCATACACCATAATCAAGTGGGATTTATCCCAGGGATACAAGGATTTTTCAGTATCTGCAAATCAATCAGTGTGATATACTACATCAACAAATTGAAGAATAAAAACCATATGATCATCTCAAAAGATGCAGAAAAAGCTTTTGACAACATTCAGCACCCATTTATGATAAAAGCTCCCCAGAAAGTGGGCACAGAGGAAACATACCTCAACATAATAAAGGCCATATACAACAAACCTATAGCTAACATCATACTCAATGGTGAAAAGCTGAAAGCATTTCCTCTAAGATTAGGAACAAGACAAGGATGTCCACTCTCACCACTTTTATTCAACATAATTTTGGAAGTCCTACCTATGGCAATTAGAGAAGAAAAAGAAATAAAAGGAATCCAAATTGGAAAAGAAGAAGTAAAACCGTAACTGTTTGCAGATGACATGATACTATATACATAGAAAATCCTAAAGATGCTACCAGAAAACTACTAGAGTTCATCAATGAATTTGGTAAAGTTGCAGGTTACAAAATTAATACACAGAAATCTGTTGCATTTCTATAAACTATGAAAGATCAGAAAGAAAATTCAAGAAACAATCCCATTTACCACTGCATCAAAAAGAATGAAATACCTAGGAATAAACCTACCGAAGGAGACAAAAGATCTGTACTCAAAAACTATAAGACACTGATGAAAGAAATCAAAGAAGACACAAACAGATGGAAAGATATACCATGTTAGTGGATTGGAAGAATCAATATTTGTCAAAATGACTATACTACCCAAGGCAATCTACGGATTCAATGGAATCCCTATAAAATTACCAATGGCATTTTTCACAGAATTAGAACAAAAAATCTTAAAATTTGTATGGAGACACAAAAGTCCCCGAATAGCCAAAGCAATCTTGAGAAAGAAAAACGGAGCTGGAGGAATCAGGCTCCCTGACTTCAGACTATACTACCTATAGTCATCAAAACAGTATGGTACTGGCACAAAAATAGATATATAGATCAATGTAACAGGATAGAAAGCCCAGAAATAAACCCACACACCTATGGTCAATTAATCTACGACAAAGGAGGCAAGACTACACAACGGTGGAAAGACCGTCTAGTCTCTTCAACAAATGGTGCTGGAAAAACTGGTCAGCTACATGTAAAAAAATGAAATTAGATGGTTCTTTAACACCATACACAAAAATAAGCTCAAAATGGATTAAAGACCTAAATGTGAGAACAGAAACTATAAAACCCTGAGAGGAAAACATGGGCTGAACACTCTCTGACATAAATTGCAGCAATATCCTTTTCTATCTGTCTTCCATAATAATGGAAATAAAAACAAAAATAAACAAATGGGACCTAATTAAACTCAAAAGCTTTTGCACAGCAAAGGAAACCATAAACAAAACGAAAAGACAACCCGCAGATTGGGAGAAAATATTTGCAAATGATGTGACCGACAAGGGATTAGTCTCCAAAATTTACAAACACCTCATGAAGCTTAATATCATCAAAACGAACAACCCAATCAAAAAATGGGCAGAAGACCTATATAGACATTTCTCCAAAGAAGACAGATGAGAAGATGTTCAACATCGCTAATTATTAGAGAAATGCAAATCAAAAGTACAATGAGATATCACCTCACACCAGTCAAAATGGCTATCATCAAAAAAATCCACAAACAATAAATGCTGGAGAGAGTGTGGAGAAAAGGGAACCCTCCTACACTGTTGGTGAGAATGTAAATTGGTACAGCCACTACGGAGAACAGTATGGAGGCTCCTTAAAAAACTAAAAATAGAGCTACCATTTGATCCTGCAATCCCACTCCTGGGCATATATCCAGAGAAAAACATGGTCCGAAAGGATACACGCACGCCAATGTTCATTGCAGCACTGTTTTAGATAGCCAAGACATGGAAGCAACCTAAATGTCCATCGACAGAGGAATGGATAAAGCGAATGTGGTACATATATACAATGGAATATTGCTCAGCCATTAAAAAGAATGAAATAATGACATTTGTAGCCACATGGATGGACCTAGAGATTGCCATACTGAGCAAAGTCAGTCAGAGAAAGAGAAATATCATATGATATCTCTTATATGTGGAATCTAAAAAGAAATGACACAAAGGAACTTATTTACAAAACAGAAACAGGCTCATAGACTTAGAGAACAAACTTACCATTACCGGGGGGGGGGGAAGGGTGGAGGGAAGGGATAGTCAGGGAGTTTGGGATCGACATGTACGCACTGCCATAATTAAAATGGATAACCAACAAGGACCTACTGTATAGCACAGGGAACCCTGCTCTATGTTATGTGGCAGCCTAGATGGGAGGGGAGTTTGGATACATGTATATGTATGGCTGAGTTGCTTTGTTGTGCACCTGAAACTATCACAACATTGTTAATCGGCTATATTCCAATATAAAGTCAAGAGTTAAAAAAAAAAAAGCAACAAAAAACCACACCTGAATTTGTCACTTTTCACTTTTTAAAATCTGAAGAACCCAGTCTATGAATAATATACAATTGAACAATTTTAACATCTGAAAGCAAAACAAGTACATTTTTGTACATGTACAAAATCAGTACATTTACTGACATCCAAATAAAATCAGATATTTACATAAATATGCACCTAATTATATAATCGGTACATCACCATAGTCAATTAGCTGTGACCTAAATTGTTAATAAGTTTTCATTTTTGCAATGCACTTTAATTCTTAACTTGCTAGAGTGAAAGACTACATACATTTCCTACATTTTGAAAGAAATTAGAAATTACCTTGAATTTCAGGTGGGGAAGGAACTCCATTTAAGTAATGGAAAAACAAAGCAGAACACCTCAGGAAAGGCATGATTCCAGCTCTGACATTCCTCAACAGATGCCAACCAGAGTGCATTTCTTTCAAGGCACTGTGAAAGAGAACAATGATAACTGGGAAATGTAATTAAAAAATGGTCATTCTAGTTATAGCACAGTGTGAAAACAGACAACTACTATTTGGAATTGATAGCACATTGGCTTAAAAGGTATGGGTAGCCCTAACTATTACAGGACATCAGGTATAATTGGTGATATACCCTCTAATGCTGTTATTAAAATTTGTAAAAGTTATACAGCTATATAAAGAGAAAATTTGGAAAATAAAAAAACTATCCACTATTCTATAACCTTATATCAGCAAGTATTACTTTGGAAAACTATTTTCATACTAATGTGTCTTACACAGTTGTACTTGTAACATATAAAATTTAAAATTAACATGATTTTCAGATCATAAACCATGATTTTATTAGAATTTTAAGATTCTGGATAACATAAATCATAACCTACACTAAATTACTTCCCTGTAAGCAAACTCTTAGATTGCTTCAAATTCTTTGCTAATATAAATAATATCAGTGTACATCTTTATGTCTGTAGGTTTTTCTATATGTTGGATTATTTTGCTAGTGTGGATTCTCAGAAATGGGATAACTTAGTCAAAGAACAAACAGTATGGTTCTTGACATATACTGTTGGAAAGCCAAGTGAAGGGACTTATCTGGTGGCACAGTGGTTAAGAATCTGCCTGCCAATGCAGGGGACACGGGTTCAAGCCCTGGTCTGGGAAGATCCCACATGCCGCAGAGCAACTAAGCCCATGTGCCACAGCTACTGAGCCAGCGCTCTAGAGCCTGTGAGCCACAACTACTGAGCTGGCACGCCACAACTTTTGAAGCCCACATGCCCTAGAGCCCGTGCACTGCAACTACTGAGCCCACGTGCTGCAACTACTGAAGCCTATGTGCTGCAACTACTGAGGCCCGTGTGACTAGAACCAGTGCACCACAACAAAAGAAGCCACTGCAATGAGAAGCCCGCGCACCACAAGGAAGACCAGCCCCTGCTCGTTGCAACTAAAGAAAGTCCGCACGCAGCAACCAAGACTCAGCACAGCCAAAAATTAAAAAAAAAAAAAGAAAGCCAAGTGAAACTGTCGTAACCAAATCACAATGACTCCAATAACATGAGGTTCTAAGAATGTCACTCCTGCCGGCCCTGGATATACCTTAAAAATGTGTGGGAAGTGCTGTATATTACTCCTCTCTCAGAGATTTCCAATCATGTTAGTATATTAAAAGTTGAGAAGTCCTGCAGGTCACTCCCCCATCTCTTATTTTAAACATGTCAACAGACAGCAACTTCCCTTATTTAACAAATGAATTCGTTTTTCATACTACCACCTCCTAGTATTTGGGGAACTGCCTATCGTGTAAAGATTACGACCTCACCTTCCTGTATACTGGTGAAGTGTTTTATACAAAGCAAGAACTGCTAATTCTTCTTCCCCAGAAGCATTTTCTTGATCCATGCCATTCTCTTCTGAAAGATAAGGCAATATTAGTACTCTGTATTTGCCTACTAAGTGGATTGATGACCACACCATTTAAGCACTCAAATATATTCATACACTCACATGTAATATGAAAATACTCTCACAAAACACACAGAACTTTAATCCCTCAGGTCGGAACACAGTATTGATCTCCATCCTAACAAGGAGCCTCTTAGGGAGAGGAAGCCAAAGTGCCTCAGGGTGCCAGGCAGCAAGCGGTGAGTAAAATCTGCTAAATATACAGCCTGTGGTACTCAAATATTACTAAACTTATGAAATAAAAAAAATAAGTAAAAACATTCACATCACTAAGGTTTTTAACAGAAGGGAAATTGTTTCAAAAATTTTCACATGAGGATAAACAGGATTTTACTTCAAGAATCTGACAAAAAGGAGTTACCTGTACATGAGGTAAGTAAGATCTGTATGATGTGTGCCATAGTAACCAGATGGAAAATGTGAAGGTCCCCAGTGCCAAGGCTGATCCCTGAAAAATCTTGACACTGCAATGCCGGGAAGGCGAGCACCAAGCCCACCTGGATACCAAATACAGAGGGTCAGACAGAGCACCTTTCCTTTCACAGCTGAACACGTTTCCATTTTCTTAATGTGATGTCTTTGTGAGCTCAGTCCCTCCCCTTAAGAAATCTTTGTTCTTAAAGGGTACACATGTTAGAAATTCCACTAGGATTGACTAAAGAAAATTATTTAGAGCGTTATTATTTCATTTGATGGGCATTATTATTTCATTTATCCACTGATTCCCCTATATATAGTTTATTGTTAATAATAACAAAAATAAAACTTGAACTCTTTCTAGGTAGTGAGCAATGGAAAAAGCATGAGGTTTGGACCCACAAAGATCTAGGTAAGAATCCGAGATCCTCTTATGAACCTTTTAGACAATTCCTTTGAGTCTCAGTTTCCCTGCTGGTAAGCTGGCGATAATATACGTGTTGTTAATACCTCAGTAATAAGGATGTAAGGACTAAATGAAGATGAATGTGAAAGCAGTCAGGTACACAATAAATGCTAGCTCCTCTGTTAACCTCCTGCTGCCTGTATGGTGGTGTCAGTGGTGGTGGTTTTCAGAGGGGTAATGGGAACAATAACAATGGCTGACATTTACTAGGGACACATTGCTCTAAGCTCTTTACATTGATTATCCCATTGAGTTTTGACACAATTATATCAGGTAGGTATTAACCAACTTACAGGCACAGAATATGATGCCCAAAGAGATTAAGGGGGCAGCACTTGGGGCTGCTGTGCATGGCAGTACACTCAGTGTCCTGAGTAAGGGGACCTGGTTGAGGTGGGGCTGAACTTCAGCCACCCACTGCCTGGCCAGTGCTGACCTGGTACCACCTGCACCTGTTCAGAAGACATCACTTTCCCTAAATCACACAAACAGACTGTTGCTAAGTAGTGTTACCAGAGGGCTGTATCTGCCCCAAAGCACCGTATGGGTTGGCAGCAGCCCTTACATTACTAGTGTTTTTTACTTCTCTATAGTGAAAAGCATAGAGAGGTTACATTACTGACCTCAGCCACAAGGCAAAAATAAGAGACCGGATTAGACACCCAGGTCAAGTCTCTCAACTGGATTCCTTAACATTTTCTTTTTGAGGATCTTCAGGAAAGAATTATACTCAGAAATAGTAAGAATAATAGGTGATAATTCCTCTTGTCTGCCTCTGCATTACTCATCAAGTCTAAGATAAAGCTATATAATATGATAAAAATTTCAAACACAAATTACAAGATACCCACCAATAAATGAAACATGTCGATATCTAATATGCATGGAAGGTCTCCGTGGTTGTCACCAGGCACCAATGCTAATGTTTAAAGAAAAATACATGAGCACATATTATATGTCAACGTAAGTATTAAATTATTTTTAAAATGCATATAATCTACTTTAAATTTATTTTTTGCAAGCTATATATGAATTCACGAGCTAGAACTTGTATATAAGACAAACAGTATTACCAAAATATTTCTTTCAAAATGGAGGGAAGTTTCACCACTAAAAACAAAATTACAGAAGATGAGAAATTATCATAACATATATGGTACATGTATTAATACTCACATGCAAAAAGTTTACAAAAGTGTCCTTGTACCACTGAAAGTGATGCCACTGTCCAATGTGCTGCAGCAAATCTTGTTAGTGACCTAAGACAGTCATCCTGAAATAAAGAGACGACAAAATTAACAAAGAAGCCAGCATATGAAGTAGTTCTCCTCTTTCAGGAATGTTAGTTCAAAGCACAGGTAGTTGAAGTAAAGCTGGATGCACAATGAAATCTCTAGATGGTATGGAACTGAATCTATGACATCTTTAATGGCATGTCTCTAACATGGAATGCATGGAATGGAGAACATCTAATTGTATGATGAATAAAACAAGGCTATCTCCTGTTACCATGCTGCTAGTTCTCTATGGAAAAGTTAAGAAGGACACATGTGTCAAGACAGAGAGCAAACAAAAGAGACTCCCAGGAATGTGATGCAGTATTTCTTTATATTTAGTCTATAAATATTCTAAAATGTGGGAAACACTTCAAATACTGGGGAAACTACGTGCAAGAAGATGGTTATACAAATCAGGGTGTCTGTAAACATCAAAAACTGTTATGGAGACTATGTAGGAACAATGAGAAAACTCTTAATGTAAAGTGAAGAACAGAGTAGAAACAAAACTACATGTAAATATCTATTATAATAAAGTATAAACATGCTAATGAAAAAGACGGGTGATTGATTTAAGTTTTTTCTTCCTGCTTAATTCTCTATTTTCTAAATTTTTTGTAATGTTTGGTTCAATAGATATTGAGGACCTACCATACATTAGTCTTCGTTTTGAAGATCTCAAAATGAAAACTCACCCCCCCCACCCCCTGCTCTCAAGGAGCTCACAGCCTTGAGGGTGGGAAGGAAAAGAAAAGGGGGGAGGGGAGAGCTAAAGGAGGCAGTATCACAGATGAGGTATACCTCACTTCATGGCTCAGAAATTTCCCAGGGAAGGCAAAGCTTGAAGAATTTCTTAAAGAGGAGTCATTTGCTTAGGGCACTTGGGCAGAGGCAAAAGTCTGGGACTAGCATTTGGGGATCAGTAATGATTCTGCAATCCTGGCCCATGGATGTGGGGATTGGCAGGAGGTGAGTGACAATGGAGAAGTAACATTTAAGAGATATGATCAGGGTTACTTTTTAGAGAACCTCTCTGATAATATATTAGGAGAGAGTGAGATTCAGGGTAGAGACAGTTACAATAATCTAGGCAAGAAAAGATATAGGGGCTGAACCAAATCAGTAGAAGTAGGAATGGAAGAACTAGGACAAATATGCAGGAGAGAAATTCAACAAACTCTGCTGATCAATTGGATATGAACATCCAGACCAAAAGATGCATCCAAAAGGACTTGCAACTTTCTGGCAGGCCTGGTCACCTCGATGGACAGTGGTGACATTAACTAAGACTCTAAATATAGGAAGAAAAATTAATTTGGATTGTTCAGTTTGAGGTATCTTTAGGAGATCCAGGTGAAAAAATGGCACTGAGATAATAGATCTGGTTTAGAGATAAACAGGTGGGAATCATTTGGATATAACTGGAATCAGAGACATAGATGGGGCTGACCAGGGAAGAGTATCAGATGATTGAGTCATGGGCCAAACTCTGGGGGTTTAAAATAACATTTACAGCACAAAGGAGGGAAAGCAGACTGAGAAGGAGCCGCCAGAAAGGCAGGGAGAAAACCATGAATGTCACAGAAATCAAGAGAGAAAATGAGTTTCACAAAGAAGTAGTTATCAGAATTAAGTAAATAGAATGTCAAATAAGGGCTGAAAAATGCCCACTCACAATGATAATGAGATCATTTGGTGAACTTGGCAAGAGGTGTTTCCGAAAAGTGAGAAAGTGTTGGCGAGGGGTGGTGGTGGTGAAGCCAAACTGCAGGGAGTTGAAAAGTGAAGAAATTGGAGCCAGAGTATACATTATTGTTTAAAGACGTTTCGCTGTGTATAAAATTTCTCTTAGGATGTGAAGTGAAATTAAAAACTGTAGGTGCTATTTATCTGTATTTAAACATTTTTCATTGCATGGTGAAATAAGTGAAATATGCTTTAAAATCGCTTGCTTGGTCATAAAAAGGAATGAAAAAGCTAGGGTGATAGAAGATAATATTGAGGGCAAGAGTAAGAGGAATAATGGAGCACACTTGTGAACAGGGCAAGTGCCAGGAGTGAAAGAGGTAGAAGGGATAACTGATGGAGAGGGGATGGATTCCAAACAATAGATGGAAAGATAAGCTACTTTACCCGGAGGTCCCTTATCCTCTGATATAGGAGGGAAAGGTCAGTGGAGAGGTACGTAAATTTGAAAAGCAGAAGTCAAAAAAATAGAATGAGTTCGTCCCTAATGGCTATATACTTAAAAAAATTAAATTTCTCTTATGAACGTAGAAAAAAAACTTAGATAAAATATTAGTAAATCAAATATAATCATATATAAAAAGGATACTCTACATGACCAAGTTGGGATTATTTCAGGAATGCAAGGTTGCTTTAACGATCAATATAAACAGATTACACAAAATCATATTAGCAGAAAAACAGATGAAGAGCCGACAGTGTGCCAAAGAGGTAGAGTGAAGTACACAAAATCAAGAAAATGTGTAAGAACTGCCTTAAAAGCCAAAGTAAACTCTATTCTATACATGTGATTGCCTTTTCAATATCAGCATACTTATCAACTCTTATTTACTGTAGCAAAAGAATGTCACAGTCAATCCATCATATATCACAGTTAAGAATACAGGGTACTGCTATTCTGCTGATTTACCACAAAGATACAATTCAGGGCAGTTTTAATACCAGGTCTACTCCTAGATATTCCAATTTAATAAGTCAAAGTGACCAGCTATCTGTATTTTTTAAAAACTCCAAAGAGTTAGGGCTCTTACATCAGTGGTTCTCAATCCTGGCCTCGGGGGTGGGGGAAGCTTTTTAAAAAATATTAATGCCTGGGGCCTATCTCCAGAGACTCTGATTTAACTGACCCATAGTAGGGCCTAGGCACTTTTAAAAGCTCCCCAGGTGATTCTACGTGAATAAAATTACATGCACTTTTATGATTATAAGTTTGAATGGTAAGTAGTAGAAGCAGCTGACACTAGCTACATTGTAAAAATTAGCAAGCTTTAATTGTATACTGCTTCACTTTTCTACGCATTAAATGTACTGTTTTGAAATTAATTTGTACTTATTTACATGTTGCTTATAATGGGTAGTCAAATGTGGTAGAGGGTATGTTCTGATCTCTATTTCCAACTACGGCACTAAACATTCAAGAACAAGCACTTTGTTTTTAGTTCCCCATCCCCCCATTTTTTCACATGTTTAACCAAAAGAGATGAAGTCTATTTAAAAGAAAAATAATGAAAAATTAAATAAGAAACATTACGTCTCCAGTGTTGTTACAGAAAGTGGGTTTTACCGCAAAAGGAATGAACCTATGCTTAAATAACCACTTCAGGTTTTTTGGATTAAAAAAAGCAGAACAACCTAATTTCTACTCCACCATTCCATGAATTGAGTAAACTGATAACTTACCAGTCTGCAAGGCAAAGGACTGAACAACGGTTTATCTTCATCATTTAAAATTCTTTCTGAGGATTAAAAATGGTAAAGATGGTAAATTTTATGTTTTGTACATTTTATTACAAGTTTAAAAAAAAAGTAAAAAAAAATTCTTTCTCCCGAAAGCACAATATTGTCAGGTTTTGAAATCTTTAAGTCATTTCACAAGAATTAACTTTGGATAAGAAGTAAAAATGAGGAAATATTCCCTTAACTGACAAGAAGCTATAACCACCATTAAAATGAGTTCTCTGTTGCTGTGGTTAATTTATAAACCGTCAATCTAATATTCTGTCAGCACACTACATTTCCTGCTTCAAAGTCTTTATATTATTTGATATTGTTGCCCACATTAAACATCTCTGTTTAAATACAGGATTCTACACACAACTCATGTCAATGTATGCTTGAGATTTAAAGACACAACTGAATCTCTTACCTATGCTTTGGATGGTGTACGCACAACTACCCCAGCACATTATGGGGACACGGGGATCCTCTTCATTGGGATGAACCTTTAGTCCCACCTTATAAGTAGCAGTTCCAAATGTTGTTAGCATTTCTTTTATGCTTTCAGAATAAGGATTCCTGAAGTGAACATGTACAGGATTAGCTCAAAACAATGTGCTCACATCAATCAAAGGGCTCAGTTTCTTAACAGCTATTTTCTATGTTGGAATTGAACCACTGAAACTACCTAAAGATAGTTGTATGAAAAGGGGGAATGAAAGACATGCAAACGGTCCCTGCCTGAGAGGGGTTATGCTCTACTTGGGTTGGCAGCAGTGACGCACAGGCCTGAAAACAAGCTATTAGGGTGAAGGTCTACACACTGAACTATTGGATCCTGGACCTCTTCCCCATCTCAAGAACATCAGCAATGTGTACCTACTGCCATAGATTTTAGTTTCTCCAGTGAAGAATTCTCAGGAAAAGCCGTTTTTACACATTGACATTTGGGGGTCCCAAGTGAAAGACTGGCCAGGGCCTGATCACCTCGTGAGGCTCATAGGTCAGCAAGCTCCAACCTGCCCACCAGGTATCCAGTGAGCTTCTTAGTGCCTTGTTCTTGAAGTCACCCAAGGACCAATAAACATTTAAGAAAAGAATCAAACATCAAAGACATAAACACCAAAACAAACAAGCAGAAAAAGGAACTCAGGGAAAACGGAGACAGGGTAGAAAACAACCAATTTATAAAAAAATTCGGGGACTTTCCTGGTGGTGCAGGGGTTAAGAATCTGCCTGCCAACGCAGGGGACACAGGTTCGATCCCTGGTCCAGGAAGATCCCACATGCTGTGGAGCAACTAAGCCCGTGTGCCACAAATACTGAGCCTGTGCTCTAGAGCTCACGAGCCACAACTACTAAGCCTGTGTGCCACAACTACTGAAGCCCATGGGCCTAAAGCCTGTGCTCCGGAACAAGAGAAACCACCACAATGAGAGGCCCACACACTGCAACGAAGAATAGCCCCTGCTTGCCGCAACTAGAGAAAGCCCGTGTGCAGCAGTGAAGACCCAATGCAGCCATACACACCTACATAAATAAATAAGGAGATCAGTCCAAGAGGGCCAAGAATGAACTAACAGTAGGACTACCTCAAAGAATGGAAAAACCAAGAGAAAATTATCTAAGGAACAAAATAAAACATTCCCCAAACTGAAGGATATGAATCTTCAAAGAGCCTGTTGAAAACGTGGCGAAATGAATGAAGACTCACATACCAAGGAATATCACAGAGAAATTTCAGAACATTGGGAATTAATGAGACAATCACAACAGTTTCCAGAAGTAATAAAGTTACAACGGAACAGGAATCAGAATGGTGTTAATTTCTCAGTGGGTGCTAGAAGTTAGTAAACACTGCCTTCAAAATCTAGATGTAAAGTTACTTCTAACCTATAATTCTATACCCAAACCATCTATTAAGCATATGGATATAATAAATGTATTTTCAGACATGGAAAATTTAACACCCAGGCACCTTTTCTTAGGAATCTGCTGAGAGATGCAACATGAGGGAGTAAATTAAGAAAGGAAGGAGAGGACTTCCCCAGTGGTTAAGATTCCGCACTCCCAAAGCAGGGGGTGTGGGTTCAATCACTGGTCAGGGAACTAAAATCCTACATGCCACAGGTGCGGCCAAAAAAAAAGAGAGAGAAGTACAAGATCCAGCAAACAAGAGGAGCAGGGCTAGGGGAAGTCTTAGGGTGACAGCTGTGCCCTGTCCTGATTGGCATGGGAGGGCAGAGGCTGTGGGAGGAGGGCTCCAGGAAGGAAGATCATCTGATGAATCTGAGCACTGATAGCTACTGCTAGGCATCTGACAGGTCTACTGCAATGTTTAGGGGAAAAAAAAGTATTATATACAAAGAAAACCAAGTATATGAAAAAAATAAGGTAATTATTAACCACAGGAAAACAAAATGTATAAGAAAGGAAAATTTACCACACAACTTATCAGTAGAAACAATTATAATATAAAAACTGACAAATGATTTAACCAAAAATTGTGAAATAACTCTATAGGTAGACTGGCGAGGAATAGTGAATAGGGTAGAGGTCAAAGTTGAATCCTAAATTACTAGTCAACAGAAAGATACTGTTTAAAAAAATGATAAATCAAGACACAGCTGATTAAGCATTTTAATTAGAAATATGGAAGTACGTAGCAGAAGAAACAAAATGACAGGACTGGGGATAGGGAGGAGGAATGTGAGAGGCACAGGACTGATGTTCTTTCTGTTTAAGCCCTCCAGTAGTATTTTTACTGAGTAATTTAGTATTTGCCAGGCACAGCTTCCAGGTAACGTTAAATGTATTGTCACTTTATCTTTATAACACTTATGAGGTAGATATTATTATCTTCCCTTTACAAATGAGGAAACTGAGTGAGGTACAGAGAGGTCAAGCAATTTGCACAAAGTTGCACAGCTTATAAGCAGTGGTGCTGGAACTGAACAAAAGCAGTCTAGCTCTAGAATCTGGGTTATACCTTGTAACTTACTGGCTATGGGTAAAATTAGGCTGCAAACACTCTGGTTTTGGTCCTGAGTTACTAAGAGGTTGATGGGGCCATAAATAGAAAACAGAAGTCAGAAGGAAGCATGGGCTTTGGTGGGGGAGCTGAGCACCTTAGGTTTAGATGTACTGATGAGGTGTCGTCAAGGAGAGCCAGATCAAGGGGTATAGGAGGGAGTCAGGAACATAGACTAGGAGAGGTCTGTGAGAATTAAACATGCCATGTAGTTCATAGGTTTTTATCAATACACCTGCAGTAAATATTCTTAAGTCTCAGAATTCAAGATCAGTGTCCTGTAACATTTTGCTCCCTAACTTGACAAACGATATTCTTACTAACTGCTGACTTAATTTTTCATTTCAAGTGGGCCAAATTTAAAAGGAATAATATACTCACTTAGGATGAAAATCAGGCCTAAATCCTTCAGGGAGCTGCAATTCATCCACATTTTCTAAATTCTTTGATAAGGCAGTATCTACAGAAACAAGCATTTTATACTATTATTCTTTAGTCCACAATATTTCTATAAATTTCAGTCACAAATTTCATTCTAAATTTAGGTCAAAGAAATTTTAAAAAATGGGAAAAATTCCCATTAATGAAAACCAGTATAATATACATTCAAAGCATGAGAAACACTATTGCTCTGGATGACCTAGGTACCTTCTTCAGTCACCTGTGCTTCTCCTCAAAGTAAAGCCACTGGAATGTAGCTAGGGAAGGTAAGAAAAGGAAGAGTATGCCGTTTTGTTTCCTTATAAACCAATGGTATAAATTCTGCTCAGACTGTTTTCCCTCAAGGTCGGGAGTGCAGTGCATGTCTATCAAACTTGGGAAGCCTTTGGTAATGCCAACAATATAGTGAGTCAGCCCACAGAGAATAAAGCCAGCTCTTCCATACTTAGTTACATCTCCCCGACCCCCAGAAGCTCTTCAATAAAATGGGGGAGTAAGTGAGAAGTATTTATCATAAACTTCACATGAGCTTGTGTGTTTTCAAGGAATAGGAGTAATGTAGCAGATTCAAATTTAGTTCATTAAGACAAAGAAAATTAGAGAAAGTCAAATTTTAAAGTGAGAGGCTTCATTTTTAAAATATTTTAAAACAATTTATTCTGAAACTATTTCCCAATGGTTTCAGACGTTAGGGAAAAATGAAAGCAGGTTATCAGAACTTACTAGGAGTATTTTCTTCTTTCCTAAGAACCTGTAATGCTTTTATTTGCTGAGATATTGTTCTAATCCACTGAGTCAGATTTGGTTGGTCTGAAAAATGTAACCTGCTAGAAAAGATTATAGAGAGTGTTTAGTATTCTGTTGCTGCTTAGTTTAAGATACAAAAAAGACTCCTTAAATGATCACAGGTATATTTTAGACACACTTCAAATATTAAAAAAACAAAAAAAAAACCTAGGGGAAAATTTGTTGCTTTTTAAGAAGTCAGAATAAGTATTTACCAATGGAAATGAAAATACATTATTCGTCAATATGATGCTGATAATTATTAGCACCATATTGAATTATCTGTCAAATACGTCACTTTTTCGGTACTGGAATTTATCAGTATTTCTTAAATATCATAATCACCACACCACGGACACTATTTATTGAGTGCTTATTATATTGCAAGCCCTTAGTTATGTTGTGAGCATTTTACAGTATTATATTTAATCCTCAGAATCTTTAATGAAATAGGTTATATTATTGTCCCCATTTTACAGATGAGGAAACTGAGGTTTAGAGCTATGTTACTTGACTAAGGCCATATATGGGACAGATGTGGCATTCAAACCCAGCTATATCAGACTCCACAGCCTGTGTTCTTTTAACAAATGTGCCATAACTGACTCTCCTGGGAAAAAAAGCAAAATCTGAACCACAAAAGTGATTGTTTTCTCCTTACATGCAGAGAATTCTTAATCTAACAATGACTAATTTCTTTACCAGTTCAAATGCAGGTATAAGTCAGCACCATGACATGCTTTTCTGATTAAAATGCATGAGCTTACATGCATATCTAATGGTATTTTAAGAACACTGTGTAGTAGCATAGACTAAGACACCATGGTTTTAACTCCTAAAATTGAAGAGAAAAAAACTGACCCTGCTTTATTTAAACCCAAATAGTAGCACAGAAATAAACAGATGATTCATATTCACAAAACTCAAATTAGTATTTGTGAATGTAAGACA
Organism: Pseudorca crassidens; assembly: GCF_039906515.1. Classification (NCBI taxonomy): domain Eukaryota; kingdom Metazoa; phylum Chordata; class Mammalia; order Artiodactyla; family Delphinidae; genus Pseudorca; species Pseudorca crassidens. The sequence continues at coordinate 33,136,859 of NC_090305.1, forward strand.
GACACCATAAACTGAGTAACAAAGGTCAGGTTTGAAGAGGAGACACTATCAAATTCATATCTGAAATGAGTATGTCTAATACTCCTATTAACTGAAAGTGCACTAAAAATTATGAAATGACAAAAACTTTGCATTTTAAATATACTAACAGATTTTCACTTTTTGGCCCAATTTTTGAATTGGCCAGTAAATTGCAAAAAATTATATTTAATTGTTAGTATGTTCAAAAATGTCCGTTTGAGCTGCCCCTTCTCCCCCTATCAATTTACTGAGCATCTCTTAAAACGTATGAGGGAGATATTTAAAGTGGGGTCTTAGAAATAAAGGAGACAGTTTTCATGAACACATGGGAACTTTATATCCTTTATAGTGCTTACAGGTGACCAAGAAACTGTTAAATTTTAGCCTGTTCCTTTCTAAAAACCAAAATCATATTTCATAGGTCAGCTAGAAGAAATAACTAAATAAAAAGTTTGGAAAGTACCTGGAAAACATTATGCATTTACCTAGAGTGATCTCCTCACCCAGCTGTTGTTTATTATTTCATTACCTTCAAAGGAAACTAGTTCTTTGATATAAAGGTTTTATGAGCCAAAACTTACCTATTAAAAATATTTCTTGGAGGAAGCAGCAGAGGAATAACAGTATTACTCAAGCATTCACAAAGGGGACAAAGGAATTCTCCATTTTCTACATCATAGCTTGTATGTAAGCGTAATCTCTGTTGCCTTCGCTGTTCTTTAGCTTGAACGGAATCAAAATACCTTTAACAATTAGAAAACATGAGGTATCAAAAACAATGGTAATTTTTAAAAATGAGAGCCACAAGCTTCAACATTTTAAACAATTTGTTTCCACAAAAAAAATCTAAAAATTAAAATCTTGAAATGACCTGAATTATTTTTAACAGTGATACTCTAATTTTGAGTTGATGTAATTACCAAAACGGGTTAAGAGTTCTAAAACAGGAGAATCAAAAAAAGACTGCCTTGCAAACAATCATTCACAATGTAGCATATTTCTTGGTCCCAGTGCTCTGCGGTTACTCCCCCAGTGCTGGTGACTACTTACTAGGGGCAGTTCATAACAACTCAATGAGCAGAGCACTAGAATAACAGCACTGATTTGTTGGTTTTGCGGAAGCATAGAAAGCACCAAAGTAGAATAAGTTTGAAGTTATCCCATCTTAGCTCAGGGAGCTATGACAATCTTAGGAACTAACCAGACAAGCACTACCATCTTCAGAATCAAGAGTTGTTCACCCTGGACCCAAAGAAAGACATATTTCTAGGGTTTATACCACTGTAAAAATCCTTTACTTCATCTAGTCTGTTAGATCCCCACATTAAAAAATACATTTGATATACTATGAAGTTTCTAAGTCACTCCTTTAAATGTAATGACAAAGCAAATTAATTTTGTTATTTATTAGGCAGTAATACGGAGTTTTCTTCTTCAAACATCTTTAGTTCTTTCTCCCTTTTTCTAGAATGGAATTTCCTTTATTAAAAAATTTAATTTTGAGCCTTTGGATAAGCTTCTCTTGACTAATATTAAGAATATAAATTACCTTTGCCAACAATGGGCATGCATAATGTGCCCACAGCTACCAGTGTGTGTTCCACAAGACAGATCAGGGTGCATGAATAATGGATCATATTTTTCTGCATTATAAAACAAACAAAAAACAAAGCGAAAAACCAAGCATTTAATATTCCTATAACAAATGTACAACTTTAAACTGTGAAATCCTTACTAAGGGCCTGTAAACTTCAAATGATATGCTAGTTTATTCCTTTGATTTGAGATACCAATAATTTATGCAAGACCCCGGATTATTCAGAATACAGGACTCTCTAATTTTCATTACCCTGAGCAAGTTAATGAAACATCCCTGAATTGTTAACTGAAACTGGGATCCCATATTTAAGTACATCTAATCTTTTGAACATTTCATATTTTCAGGGCACTGAGAGACTCCTATTCCCCGAAAATGCCCTGAGCCTGAGGTAAAAGGGATATTCTTCAGGGAGAGGTCTTTAATACCTTCAGGGCAGCTGGTTCACAATGATCTCTAACAAAAAAAGATGTCCTGGCAGTAGAGGAGAATCTGCCTAAAGACAATCATGCAGAGACTAGCAATAATTACTATACCAGAGTCAAAGCTGCAGCAAAATATCTGGGACAGCAGCCCAGACCAGAGTAGGGAAAAACAGGCAATTCAGACAGTCTTCTGCTCTGGTACTAATTTTTTATATTTAAAGGAGATGAAAAATGAAGACAAACATAAAGTGGGTAGCTGGCTTCTTTGGGAATTCTTGAATTCTCTACATAAATTAGTATAATCTTGGAAATTCCCTAACATTAAATTACTCAAGTTTCAATTTGCTTTATATAATAGAACAGTACAAATTTCACAGCATAAAGAAAATCTTTTATGACATAAATTGTGAAAGCATTAAAAAAATCCACTTATAGCCAAGTACTAAATACAATTGGTATTTTATCTTTATCTTCAGCCTGGAATAAAATTTGTAAATCGCCTAGTACAAATGATCATTTCTTAAGGTGAAGCTGACCAATGTATCTTAACTAGGGTGCTTGAGAGCCACACTGTGAAGATTTTCATTATAGAGAAAAGGCAAACTTACCAGTGGTCTCTCACACCTCCTTCCAATCATACAATGTGAAAAGCACTGGCTAAATTAAGTGCTTTGGAAATTAAAACACAGTTCCTACTCTCAAGAAGTTTACTGGTATCATTGAGGCATATGCACACATAAACAAATGTAAGAGTAGAAACATAAAAGTATCTGCGGTGGACACAATAAGGTGCAGCCCAGAAGCCCCTGCAGGAATGAATGACTTACTCCCTCAGCTCTTAGAAGAGAGCACTCAACTGTTATCCCTCTTTAAGGGACTTTGCTCAGGGTCACACTACTTTGATCAAGGTCACACCTCTTTCCAGAGGTAGGCCACAACCAGTCACTGATCAGTGTCAGGGTATAAAGACCTAGCCCCCTTGCCCCAAGTTGGGACACCTCTGAAGGGCCATTCAGCTCCAGAGATCCCATGGGGTTGGTTAAGGTCTTTTGGGGACTGCATCATAGCTCAACTTCTCCCTTTGCCCAAACCTGCTTCCTTCCCCTCCATTCCACGTTGATCCCAAGACTCTCTTGAATAACATCCTGCACTGCATGGTAATCTCTATCTCAATAATCTAAATGAGAATCTGGCTCAAGGACAGCTTCTCACAGGGGTGACTCACACCACTGTTAGATCAAGGGATTCCACTGATAGATCAAGGGATTCCACCCTGGATCTATCCATGAGATAAAATAATTATGGAGATAAAATAGTTATTGTTATTTAAGTGTCAACTAATTATTGGACTTTACAAATGTGAAGAATGGGAAAGACTGTTAAGTACCAAAGTAGTTAATGAAACAAAGAACAGCTTTCTTTTGAATCCCTGCTATTTATCAGCTGCGTAATTCAGGCATAATACTTAACCTTCTGGAGTGTTTCCACATCTGTCAAGTGAGGAATTCCTAAGTTACCTGCTCAAGATACCACCAAGCCTACAGTTACTATTAGGTTAATAAAATCTCTGTATATCACCTACCATACTATGTGGCAGTCATTATTAAGAGGGAGGATGAGGATATAGCTATGGCTTACCTGGATCCTGAATGAATTTACTTCTGTTTTTAGATAATACAGTTGATCTCTGAACAAATGCTGCCAGGACCATTGCCCTGCTTTCCACCTTGACCTCTTGCTCTTCTTGACACAATATACAGGTAACAAATTGTCTTTGTTCAGGGACCGGAGTCTGTGCTGGGCCCAATGCCGTACGAGTCATATCTGAAACCATAGGGCTGGAATAAAAAGGTTAGGAGTATAATTAATGAGCCTAGGAAGTTTCTATAGAATCATAACACAGTAGATTCTAGGTAAGTAGAAACGTATTTAAAACACGCAGTTTTTTGTTTTTTTAAAAAAATATTTATTTATTTGGCTGTGCCGGGTCTTAGTTGCAGCACGTGGGATCTTTGATCTTTGTTGAGGCGTGCGGATCTTTAGTTGCGGCATGTAAAGTCTTGGTTGCAGCATGTGGGATCTAGTTCCCTGACCAGGGATCGAACCTAAGCCCCCTGCATTGGGAGCGCAGAGTCTTAGCCACTGGACCACCAGGGAAGTCCCTAAAACACACAGTATTGATGACTTGATTTGAGAGACCCAAGTCTTTCATATGTATCAAAACCATCTCCTTCAATCCTCATAGCAATCCAATATGCAACACATAAGCCAGACACGAAGTTAACTGAGCCCAGTGTATTCATTCTTTTATGAATCTCAAGGGTCTTCTGTATAACTTACATTTTAAGCATACATATGAATTCTCTTATCTATAGTCAAGAGACATGCTCATAATCATATGCTAATAAACTCAGATTTCTAAGATTAAGTCCTCTAACTACAAGGCCACAAAATTTATCAACTCTTCTAAGTTATTCTATGATTAAGTGTACTTATAAAGAAAAAAAACAAAACATCTTCCTCAGTTGAGAACCATGGTCAAGAGTTTCAAAAATTGTGATTAATTTTTACCTATTATCAAGAACAGCAGAGATAGAGGCATCCAGTTCTAATGTCTGCTGAAAGAGTTCTTTGTTCTCATCAATAAAGTGCCGCTGCATCTCAGACATCTGGGCCATGATCTTTTCTCTGCGCAGTCTGGCAATCTCGGCTTTTCTCTTCCTCTCAGCTTTGTCTTTGTCTCTCGAACTCTGAAATTACGCTTCATTTAATTAGACCATTAGAGGCTAAATGCATATTTTTTTCCCCCAAAGCAGAAACATCTTTATTGTAAATACTAATTAAAAACTATTCTATAATCTCACTTTTATAAACGAAGAGCAAAGATTTCTTAATCAACCTAACATGTTAAAAGAAAAAAAAAAAAGGCAGTCCAAAAAGACAGCTACAAAAATATAAACAAATGGTGGCACACTTCTTGGGATTTACATGTTTGTGAATAACATCAACTACCAACTTAATGCAGATAAATTTAATTGTTTATAGTGAGCTTGCCACAATTTTTCAGCATTACCACACTTTACATCTTATACCTCTTCCATTATGGTTCCTTCTGTCTCTGCCACAGGACTGGTGGATGAACTCTCCCTTATCTTCTTAATAGCATTAAAAGTCTATGAAAAAAAATATCGTTATTCTGAAGCTATGAAACATTATAAAAATTTAAAGATAAACATTTAATATTTCTCACAAAAAGCAGAGTGATGCAGGAAATTTTACCTTTAATATCCACTTAATCATATCTTTGTGGACTTCTAGGTAGGGAGCATTTTGTAGTGTTTCCAGCATAGCTAGTATGCTAGGAGAGTTGTTTGGTGCTTCACCAGGTTCTGAGGCAGAAGAAAAAAAGGGCACACGAACAACAGCTAAGACTTCATAGTGCTTATTACTGTGCACAAGAAGATACATGAAGTTGCTTATAACATTTGCCCATCATTTGCCCATCATTTGATTACAGCTCAACTTAGAAATTTTCAGTACCTCTCGAAATGTGACATATTTGTATTTTACAAACAAGTTGTTAACAACTAGAATGCTTTAATCATTCAAAACTGACATCTTACACCAAATGATTATTTTAACATAGCCTCTAGCAAAATTAAATAAAAACCCAGCTGAAGGGCTTCCCTGGTGGCGCAGTGGTTGAAAGTCCGCCTGCCGATGCAGGGGATGTGGGTTCCGTGCCCCGGTCTGGGAGGATCCCACATGCCGCGGAGTGGCTGGGCCTGTGGGCCATGGCCGCTGAGCCTGCACGTCCGGAGCCTGTGCTCCGCAACGGGAGAGGCCACAACAGTGAGAGGCCCACGTACCGCAAAAAAACACAAAAAACAAAAAACAAAAAAACACCCAGCTGAAAGGTCTACCTGAGATTTTACAAGTCTAAGAAAATGAATCAGGATTATAGGAGTCCATGAGTATATAACATGTATCTATTTGTTTTGACCTTTTCTTTAATGAAAACCTAGATTCAAAATAAAACAAATTTCTTCCTCTATGGATTACTTTATTTTGAGAAAAAGACATAAAAGTCTATTACTGTCAGGAGTACATTTAATACAATATTAGCTAATTTAGTTTTATAGTTGGAAATATCCAATTATTAATTTTATTGATTTAAGAAACATTTGTGGCAAAATATTACTCTTTCCTAAGAGGGTAAGAGACCAAACTATGTGATATTTTTAAAAAAATGTAATTTAATTTAATTGTTATTTTTTTGGCTGTGCCACATGGCTTGTGGGATCTCAGTTCCCCGATCAGGGACTGAACTTAGTTCCTCAGCAGTGAAAGCTCCGAGTCCTAACAACTGGACCGCCAGGGAATTCCCTGAACTATGTGATCTTTAATATTCTTCCAGATCTGAAATTCGGTCGCTGTGGATTAGGGATCTGTCTCTAAATGGTTTGTCTTTTGTTTGTATGTATGTATGCATGTATTTATTTATGGTTGCACTGGGTCTTTGTTTCTGTGTGCAGGATTTCTCTAGTTGCGGCGAGCAGGGGCTACTTTTCGTTGCACTGTGCTGGCTTCTCATTGCGGTGGCTTCTCTTGTTGCGGAGCACAGGCTCTAGACGTTCAGGCTTCAGTAGTTGTGGCACGTGGGCTCAGTAGTTGTGGCTCGCGGGCTTAGCTGCTCCATGGCACGTGGGATCTTCCTGGCCCAGGGCTTGAACCTGTGTCCCCTGCACTGGTAGGCGGATTCTTAACCACTGTGCCACCACAGAAGTTCCAATAGTTTGTTTTAATTATATAAAATGTTTAAAGAGAAATAGGAGGACTGTCTAGAGAAAATGATGATTGTTGAAAAAAAAGAAAGAAGCAAAAGAGAACCTGAGATCAAATGAAATAAGGGAGTTTTCTGTGTGGTTATCCCAAAGTAAAAAAACTGCAGATAAAGAATGTACAACAGATACAATGTTAATGTTAATCGATAGAAAGAAACACTGGCAGAGAAAAGAGCTGGGAAAGGCTGGCACCCAAGAACATAGTCTTCAGTGGGGAAAGACAGCTCCCCTTCTTCCTCCCACTTACCTGGATGTGGGCAAAATGGGAAAAACAGAGATTTAGCAGCAACCAGGACTATTCCTCCTCATCCCCCAGTGGAACCTAGTATTCTCACAGTCATTATCTTTTAGGAAGAAATGGCAGAGAACACAATACTAAACAAAGTTACAGAAATGCTCCCTTGCAATCAGGAATTCAGAAACTCCTATTATACCACCACAAATTCATTTAAGCATCTCAGCAAATCACTGATTGCAGGTCTGGAGCAGGTAAAGCACAAGATGAGCCTCAGACACCTTTTGTGCCAGAAAGCAAGGTGGTGCTCAAATACTAATGGGGTTGGGTCAAAAGGACACAGAGCCAATTGAACAGACTCCCACTACCCAGAAGTGGCACAGTTTGAGCATCAAAAGGAGTATTGATTATAACTGACTATAAAACACTGAAAAAAAACCCATGAGTAATATTAAAAAACAAAAGAACCACAAAAAAACGTAAGCAAACCAAAAAGATTCACAGTTGCCACTACTTCAGGTACCTATTAGAACTGCTTATTCTGAAAATTAATAAAGGAAACGTTTTTATTTAGAGATGAAGTATTATGACATCTGAAACAAATGGTTCAGGGAATTCCCTGGCAGTCCAGTGATTAGGACTCTGTGCTTCCACTGCAGGGGGCCCGGGTTCGACCCCTGGTTGAGGAACTAAGATCCTGCATGCTGTGCAGCACAGCCAAAAGATAAATAAACAAAAAACCAAATGGTTCAAAAAAGTGTTCAAACATAAAGCAAATATAGCAAAACACTAACTACTGAATCTAGGTGGCAGGTATATAGATGTTTACTGTACAACTCTTCCAACTTGTCTGTATGTTTGAAATTTTAATATTAAAAAGCAAGAAAAAATATTTCTTTGGTCCTCTCAAAAAAAGTCACATTACTTTATATAAAATGTAATCCTCTATAGCTAATTTTCTTATTTTCATTACTTTTTATAAGATAATAGCAACAATTTAAAAGTGAAATCCTAATAGCAAACTCTGTGTTTTTAAAAGTATATACTAGAGTTTAAATTTATGTCCTATACTGATTTCAAACTAAGGAATCCTCATTAATTTCTCCTGTTTATGAATTAAAATTTATGTTTTTAAAGTATGGGTAGGCCCTAAGTATTTTTATAAAAATGTATCAGGATCTGATACAGTACACAGGATCTGATATAATACACAGGTGAATACAGACAGTCTCAGAAATTTGGATTCATTATAACCTACTTAAAACTTATATGATCAAATAAAAGAGGTTATACTACATTTAAAAATCATGGACATGTTGAGTTAGTTTAGTAAAAACTGTATACATACTCGATATCTTCTGAGTGAAGGTAAACGTTACTACATGCTCCTCCATGACGTTCTCTAAATGCTCTTTTTCTTCTTGTAGTGCCATTCCAATTAAATGTAACACCTAAAATACAGTATGTTTTGTAACTTTTAGTGAAACAAAAATCAAGTACATATTTTTATAAGAAATAAAAAAAATTCACTATTGAAAAAAGATAAACTATTAAACACTAAGTGCAGTAAAAAATAATTCGAAGTACCAATTTTCATGAAATCCAAACTCTAAAGTTCATTTTCTAATAAAGAATTCTCAGCAAGGAAACAAAAATTTCTATTTCAGCTAGGAAGAAAATTCAATTGCAAATTCTTAGGGTAAGTTAAAATTACTAACAGCTGTGACCAGCAATCCATATAATTTTCAGTTTTATTCCATCCCTACACTACAGTCTTAAAAATCACTGATTCTAAGAATCAGTGGCCAAATAATTAGACCTGAAATCATCTATCATGCAATGATCTAATCTATAATACTCCTAGTTCAATTTCTCTAAGGACTAAAAATCTTAATCATCTAAGAGACACACTTTTGTCTCTAATGCCATATCACTTATAAAGATGTTCAGCATACCTCATGAAAAATTCCTTACTAGACTTCTAAGAATATAACTACACTAATCTATTTGCACTTTTATTGTTCTTTATCCTGCTCCCCAATTTTTGAAGGAGATAATGTGTGTGGTGTCTCTGTATCATTCCCTACACATAGGGCTACTGTGGTTGTTAGACTTGGAAGAACTAAGTCAGCCTGAATGACATAAAGCAAATGTATATATAAGATAAATGATGTTCATTCCTCTTTTCTCCATCATTTCCCACACATCTTTTGCTCATTTAATACTGATGGTCTCCAGTATACTGCAACTCCATGCTTTTATATTTTAAGTGTATGTTTGTAAACTGGAGGAGGGTATACATATACAAAAATCTTAGCCAATGAGATACTTGAGCCTGCTGAGACAATGGAAAGAACAGTAACTTTGAAGGAAGGCTCTGGAGGAAGGCTCACCTTCATCTGAATTCTGGCTTCACTGCTTTCAAGTCCCACTAAGCCTAACTTCATCATCTTCAAAATCAAAATAAAAAAAAAAAGCTTTCCTCTAGAGTTTTGAGGGTTACAAATATGGTACATACAAGTGCCTAGCATAGAATAAGGCACAGAGTAGGCTAATAACTGAGTATTATTATTATTATGTTACTTACTAGTTGGGTAACATGGACAAGTCTATCTCACTGAAACTTGCCTTCCTCATCTATACAGTGGAAAAACTATCTACTGATACTCATAGGGGTATTACGTGAATTTAATGAGATAATAATTTATGAATGACTTACATTAAATCTATAAAGTAAAATACAAACAAGGTTCTAGACTTGTCACTAATTAGTTATAGGAACGTAAGTCTCTGACTTTCAATTTCTTCAACTGCAAAACATAAGTATTAACGAACTCAGAGGTTTTTAAAGAGAATTAAGTAAAAACAAATGCAAAGATAACACATAATACAAATATCAGAGTACTGTATAAACAAAGACATATCAGGACCAATCAATGAGAGCAGATCTGCCAACAAGACCAAGGTAACCACAACCATGTGGTGTAAAAAAATCTGCCAGGCTCTCATTTTTATGGTCAGACACAAACAGTAACAAAATACTATATTTCGAATTAAGTTGACACTACATTTTATCCTAAGTTTCCTGTGTACAGATATTGACAGGAGTATTTTGTATTTTACTACAAGACCACTAAAATATAAATAATAAATGTCTTCAAACTTACCCTTTGCAGCATGGACTCAGACCAGACATGTCCGTTATGTTCTACAGTCCATTGCAATACTGTTCTCATGATTAACAACATGACATCTGACTGCAAAATGTTAACCAGACTTGCAAACAGAGGGCAGAATGGGGGCAAAACTGGAGGTGGAAGTGCTGAAAATAAAGTTATAATTGGCTTCTTTTGTAGAACATCCTTTAAAAAACAAATGAACAAACAACAAAAACAGCAAAAAACTATCCCTTTGTTACATACTTTTGATAGTCTTCAAAGAATATTCATTTACACACATCTTAAAGCTATATTTTACCTTCTCAGGTCAGTCAAATGCATAAAAACAGCTGTGTAAGTAGCAGTAGTACAAAAGAAGGCCTTTCTTTTCCCTAGAAATGTCTTACAATCCGAGATAAAACCATTAACCCAAAGGTGACTCAGTACAGACTATGTCTACATTAGCATATTTATTAGCCCTTGAAAGTTCACTCATGGGGCTTCCCTGGCGTCCAGTGGTCAAGAATCCGCCTCCCAATGCAGAGGACGTGGGTTCGATCCCTGGGTGGGGAACTAAGATCCCACATGTTGCAGGGCAACTAAGCCTGTGCGCCACAACTACTGAGCCCACATGCTCTAGAGCCCAGGCACCACAACTAGAGGGCCTGCGTGCCACAACTACTGAGCCCACACGCTCTGGAGCCCGTGCGCCACAACTAGAGAGAAGCCCGTGTGCCACAATGAAAGATCCCGCGTGCTGCAAGGAAGATCCCATGTGACGCAACTAAGACCCAAATCAGCCAAAAAAAAAAGCTCACTCAGAAAGCTTGTATTTAAATCTACCACTTCATTAAGAATCATCATCATAGTCAATAGAAAACAATGTTTAACACGTAAAAGAGACTGAAACGAGATTTTGGGAAAGATTAAAAATACCTGTATCTTCCTTATTTTGCCTTTTCAATTTCCGTTGGGCTTCCTCTGCCTAATAAAAATGAATGTAATTTGGACAGGGAATTAGTAACATGAAACAATTTAATATCCAAAACTACTGATATATGTTAATCTTTGCCATACTAACTTCTGATTTTAGAAGATTTCTATCCTTAGTTTTGCAAATCCCCCAAAATTGGTATCAAGGTTAATTTCCCCCTGCTGCTAAGAGAATCCCCCCAAGTGGATTCTTTCTTGATTTAAAATGCAGGGGAAGGGCTTCCCTGGTGGTGCAGTGGTTGAGAGTCCGCCTGCCGATGCAGGGCACACAGGTTTGTGCCCTGGTCTGGGAAGATCCCACATGCCGCGGAGCGGCTGGGCCCGTGAGCCATGGCCGCTGAGCCTGTGCGTCCGGAGCCTGTGCTCCGCAACGGGAGAGGCCACAGCAATGAGAGGCCTGCGTACCGCAAAAAAAAAAAAAAAAAAAAAAATGCAGGGGAAACATGCACCAGCCAAAACCAAAAACTTATTTTTGATTTGAGCTTTATTTCATGCATCAAACACTAATACACACTGCTATATATAAAATAGATAACCAACAAGGACCTACTGTACAGCACAGGGAACTATACTCAATATTCTATAATAACCTGTAAGGGAAAAGGATCTGAGAAAGAATATATATATATGACTGATTTCACTGTGCTGTACACCAGAAACTAACACAACATTGTAAATCAACTATACTTCAAAAAAGCAAAGACAAAAACAAACCCCAGAAAACTAATAAACAAAAGCTTCATGTTTAAGTTTCATTTACTGCCATTTATTGAAAACTTATTTTTAAGAGTAGACTGCTAAAAGGCAAAATTTAACCCGCTAAGAATGATCAGGAAAATTCCTTAAGTCACCATGGAAAAGCATGTTAAGTACTAGCAATTCTGAAATGAGTGTAAAATAGGTTAACTGATTAGAATACACGTTGATGATGTCTTCAAAAGCTAATAAAATACATACAATTAGATATGTGTGGGTATGTATATAATTATATAGACCTTTTTTATGTACGCACGAAATAAGGGAAAACCCCAAATGCTACGTGGTGGTATAGGTAATCTGTACTTTCTTCTTTATACCTTTTCATATTTTCCAAATTTCCTACAATAAAAATGTGTCCTTTTTCAATCTGTGAAAAGCAGTAAAAGTTGTTTAGGAAAAAACAAAATAAAAACAAAAAAACTCCAAGCAACCCTTTCTCAGTACACTTTTAATTTTCTCAATTACCTTGGACTGCTCTGCCCTCGAAAAGTGATAGAAATACAAATTGAACTCTTTGGCACATTCTGGTTTCAGTTCATACATGCCTCGTCCTGTTAATCCAGGTTTCCTTTGGGGGAAAAAAAAATTCTTCAATCTCATATACTGTTGGCGAATGTAAGCTGGAACTACTTTCTGTGGGTTCATTTAATCATCTACATTCAAAGCTTTATGTGCGTTCACTTTATCTAGCATGTCCACCTTGAATTTATTCTAACTGGACAAGTGAATGTGACGGTCACTGCAGTGACAACAATTTAAAGTCTAACAACAGAGGACAGGTTACACACATTATGACATCTCCAAACAACTGAACACTATTAAAATTGATGTTAACTTGTATACTTTGACATGTAAAGATGTCTGTGATAAGTTCTACCAAGTGAAAAAAAGCAGATGCAATTTTAGGGTTTAGAGAATCTTTTCTATAATTTTTTCTATATTTTCCCTAAAAATATGTACTGTTTTAAAATCAGCAAAAATAAAGACAATGCCATTGGAATGAGGAGCACAGAAAAAGCAGGATTAAGAAACTGCCTCAACAACCTTAAGGGGATAGACTACTTATAGTTTACTGACTGGGCAACACACTGGACACGGAAGAAAGCATTATTCAGAGGCTATCCCACAACTTAGGTGGCACATTCAAATGGAAACAAAGAAAGCACAATGCATTTACTCAGATCACCTGCTCAGGTTAGTTTCAATTATCTGAAACTATCAGCTAGGGAACACCTGAAAACTGAAAACTCTCATAAAGCTACTTCAAGTTGCTAAGTGCAGGGCTAGATCATAAAAGTCAAATGTCAGTGAGAAATCTAGTTCAGAATTATATGTTTGAAAGTGGTTGTCACTCTCTGAAAACAACAGTTTTATTCTTAGTTCCATCAAGGGAAACACTCTAAGAAAAATTAATGTATAAAATAAAACTGAATGTGAAAAAGCAGAAAATAAACTCACTTGAAATGGGCAACTGCTTCAATTACACTCTCCATGCCAGTTTCCTTGTTCTCCTAAAGGTACAGGAAACAAATTAAGTGTGTTTCATGTTAATAATAATATCTGCTAGCACTCTTGAGCATTGTGCTTTTATCTCATTAAGCTTCATACAGCAATCGCATAAAGCAGATATACTATTCTCCTGATTTTTACAAATGAGGATTCCATAGTAAACATAATGATTAATAGGCAGTTGGGGAAATTCAGTTGGTAAGCTAACATTCATTCAGATTGACATAATTAAAAACAAGTTACTACCATATGGAATCAAGGTGACAGCTTTCAAAAGGAATAAAGTAAAAACACAAAGTACACATAACGTTTAAATTTTATATTTAAAATTTATATATTTGCAGTATTTTGAGAAATAGCTACACTAATTTCTTATCTATTTTTGTTAAAACATCATTTCCCAAATCATATCCCATTCACGACAAGCTGTTCATAGGAATTCCGTGAAATATTCTCTGGTCAAAAATGTTTGGTAAATATAGATGCCATCACTTTGTACAAGGCAGTTACACTTTTAAAATACTGTTTTAAATTTTATTTCTTCCTTATTCCAATGGTCTAAATGAAACTGTTAATTGTTTCCTCATTTCCTGCATTAAAAAGTACATGTATACACAACTAGAAATGGCAAAGTAGTCCATTAACAAAGATCTATTAAAAAAAAGTACATGTAATTTTTATTCTGACTAGATATTCAGTGATATTAAAAAATCATTATTTTTTTTTAGGTGTGATAATTGGCATATGCATAGGTTTCTCTAAAAGCTCATATCTTTTGGATCAACCTTGGCACTACTGACATTTGGACAAGATAGTTCTTTGTTGTGGGAATCTGTCCTGTGCATTGTAGGATGTTTAGTAGTATACTGGCCTCTGCTGAATAGATGCCAGTAGCATCACACACCCTGCCCTGAGTAGTGACATTGCCAAATGCCACCCCCTCCAGGGGGTGGGGGGGAATCATCCCTGGTTGAGAACCACTGTTTTAGATATATACAATTCTATTTATAGATGAAATGGTAAACCTGGTATTCTCTACAAAATAACCCAGTGAGGGTGTAGAGATCAGTGGCTGGGGTATAAATAAAATAAGATTGGTCATATGTTGAAGCTGGAGATGGTTCACTATACTATGTTTTCTATTTCTATAGATGTTTCAAGTTTTTTAAGTTTGAAATAATACGAAGTTTAAGAGAAGTATTACAATGCAACAAATAAAGGTTTAAATCCCAGAAGAATGAACATTAAGGTTAAGAGTTTTGATCTATGTTTCAAATTCGGGAAAACATTTTGAAAAGCCTCGATGAAAATAAAGTCCTTTCACAACTGTAATCTGGGTTTCTGAAAAGCCCCAGGGCTGAAAAGTAGGCGGCAGAGGAACTTAAGGTCCTGGCAGGAAAAATAGTTACAACTGAATCTATGAATGCCCATATGAATATTAGCTTACATTCACTAAAATGAGAGAGATGGCTTAGCATAGTCTTTGGATGCTTTAGAAGGAAAAAACTCTAGCAGACTTTAGTCAACACAGCTGAGTAGGTATTTCTAGGTTATAAAGCGTTATCTCTACCCATGGCAACTTTGTACTTAAACACCCTATAAAAACCCCTCTTTAATGGATAAATTCCGTTCTGAGGAACAGGTTTTTTTCTCTTTTTTAAAATAATTAATTAATTAATTTTATTTTTGGCCGCGTTGGGTCTTCGTTGCTGTGCGTGGGCTTTCTCTAGTTGCGGCGAGTGGGGGTTACTCTTCGTTGTGGTGCGCAAGCTTCTCATTGCTGTGGCTTCTCTTGTTGCGGAGCACAGGCTCTAGGCGCGCAGGCTTCAGTAGTTGCGGTGCGTGGGCTCAGTAGGTGTAGCTCACGGGCTCTAGAGCACAGGCTCAGTAGTTGTGGTGCAGGGGCTTAGTTGCTCCACGGCATGTGGGATCTTCCTGGACCAGGGCTCAAACCCATGTCCCCTGCATTGGCAGGTGGATTCTTAACCACTATGAAACCAGGGAAGTCCTGGAACAGGTTTTCTTTTATTCAGCATCCTTACCTCTTTCAAGGCTTCATTGTAAATGATTCTATTCCTAGGCTGCTTTCCACTCCCAGCCCCTAGTATTCTCTTTTTCTAATTATTTCTAATGAGAGTGACTAGAGTTATACATATTCTAGAACTGTAGTTTTTACAATTATGGAAAAGGTACAGAGAAGTAAATCTATACATACTAGATTGGTAGGTAGGGAAGGATTTCCATAATTTTCTTTTCTTAAAATGCAGGTACTTACATCTTCAGGTAAAGACTTTACCAATTCACTATGAGCCATAGGTTTGATGCTCAACTGATGGATAATCTCTCGTTTAATCTCATCTGTAGCATTTACCTGTCCAACTCCAGGACTAAATCTCTCTCCTGTCAACAGTGAATAAGTACATATACACACACTTAACAATCATAATATTTATAAGTGATATATATTTATAATTCATGCAACACAATGTATTTTTCTTTCTGTGCAATGGGAAAGCAATGACTGGTCTGGCAATAAGGTAGGGTGAGAGCAGCACTTAACCATCTTTGTGAGTCTCTGACACAACAGGTCAGAGTAGTCTTCAGCAAGAGAGAGAGAACTCTGGTTGCTGTTTTGAAAAAATGGGATCAGAAGGTGGGAAAGGATTTGAAGTAGTCAAGAACTGGTACAGCAGTAGCTGTACTAGCAGCCTAGGTAGGAGGGAGAGCCTTCCTTTTATCTAGTGGCAAATAAGATATCACCTTCTGAGACCTTCTTCATTGGTATTACCTCCTGACAGTAGCCAGGATTCTCTGCTCTATGGACTGTAGAGAGACTGAAATAGTACGGGAGGTGGGAGAAAGTAAAGGATAAAAGAATAGGAAAGATGGAGGCAACAGGACTGAAAATTTAGGTAATAAGAAAAAAAAAATCTGTGTCTATTAGCCATAGGTCTCTATTAACTTGGAATTTTCATATCTGAAGTCAAGAGGACACTTTTGTACCACAAAACCATGGAGAAAAACATAGCTAAGATATAAAGTAACTGTAAATAGCTCCTAAATATCCTATTCTTGTTTGCTGAATTCTCCTGTCCCCCGTTTTATTCCCAACACAGTCTTCTAGTTTACCCTGCTTTAGCAGTTGTCCTCTCTCCTTCCAAAGGACCACAGTGCTGTTTCTCTCATCATTACAGTAACCAGAGGGGAGATAAAAACAGACACCCTCATCTCCTTCCCCTAAAACTGAGTAACTGCTCAAACAGAGGAAACAGTTCAGATTCTAAACTATTTGATACCACAAAAGTCAATATAATACATAAATGTTCCAAAAGATCCAAACTTACCAACAAGCATTATAATGAGGTATAGCATTTCTTCTATTAGAGTGTTGTTCTGCTGAACTAAATCCTGTAACAATCGGGGATAGTGGGAGAAAGTTCACAGATAATAAGAATACTGTATTACCTCAGATGATCAAAATAACCAAAAAGAATGAAAGATGCTTCTCTAACAGTGTGTTGTGGTCTCATAAAGCATGCTCTTACCTTATGAGTAGTCTCAGAACTAATTTTTTTCCCATAGTCTGGAGTACTGAAAATCTGATGAAGTTCAAAGCGGCTAAGCATTATCATCAGGAAATGATTTGGATCCATCATGGAGACACCTGTCTTTTTTTTAAAATGTTTGAGATAAAGGAAAAGAGGAAGGTCAAAAGGGCTACTAAACAACTAGTGAGAGATATTTTGGCTTGCACAAGAGGAAGCAGCTAACTCGTTCATCAATTCCAATAAAAGATGAAAACCCATTTAGCCCCAATCTCTACTTGTGGTGGCTACAAGTGTGGACAGGGATCTATGCTGGTAAAACAAATCAAAACAAAACACTCGCTAAACCCACATGTCATAATTCCTATAAATTCAGTTCAAAGATTTGTGTCAGGGCTATCTTACCACTGCCAGGTGTACAGACAGAAATGTGGTATGGTAATAAAACTTCTAGCATTTAAAAAAATATGTATCATATTAAACTCTTATCAAGAACTCAAACTAATTTTTAGTGATAAATGCTATACTAAGTGAAATGACAGCTTTTAAATATTATCTTGTATAGCTTCTCAATCAACTTGAATTTTAATTTATCTTGAACCAATAATTTTTTTTGAAATTTACATTTTGTAACTTTTTCTATAATTTCTAAATCCATTCAGCAATAATATGGAAACACTACTTTGTGACAAGCACTGTGCTATGTAAAATGGACATAAAAAGGAACAAGATAGAGTTGCCACAGTTTAGTGTAGGGGACGAAAAGTAAATAGGCAACTACAATCCAGACTTATGAATGCTATGGTGGGGATAAGCATCATGCTATGGGCCCTCCCAAAAGGGACACAAAGCCACATTTTAGTGTGTCAGGGAAGGCTTCCTGGAGAAAGTGACTCTAAACACAAAGACACGCAGGAAAATATTATACATGGTAAACAGAAAAGGAAGCGGGTGGGGTGGGCAATCTAGGGAGCAAAAGAAATAAATGTGCAGATTTTAAGACTTAAGGGAGAGTATGACAAATTCATGGAATTTTAAACATAGCTAAGTACTGAAGCCCTTGAAAATCAGTTTGAGGGATTTGGGTCTTCAATCAGACGACAGTGAAGAAAGGATGGCTTTCAGGTTTCTGACTCTAATAACTACAGATTGTTGAATAATTCACTAAGGTAGGGAAACCTCAAAGATAGGAAGAAGGTATGGAGGACACAAGAGGAGTTATTTTGAATGTGTTAACTGTGAGATGTGTCCAGGAAACTAGATGTAAATGTTCTATCAGCTGTTAGCCATATGAGTTTGGAGCTTAGTAGATAAGAGCTAGGCTGCAGTTATAGATTTGAGAGTGATCATAAATGACTGGGTCCTGTGGAAATAACAAGAAGAAACACTCCCCACAACCTTTAAATTTAATGCTTTTTACCTGAAGCATTACTATATCCTTGTCAAACATTTCACGTCTGCATTTCACATTGTGGTAGTAATAAATCTAAAAAAAAAAAGTAATTATATTGGGTAAACAGGTTTTTATTTGTGCAGTTCCCTCCTCTCCCCACTCACCAAAAGAGCACATGGGGGCTTCCCTGGTGGCACAGTGGTTAAGAATCCGCCTGCCAATGCAGGAGACATGGACTCGAGCCCTGATCCGGGAAGATCCCACATGGTGCAGAGCAACTAAGCCCGTGCGCCACAACTACTGAGCCTGTGCTCTGGAGCCCGTGAGGCACAACTACTGAGCCCACGTGCCGCAACTACTGAAGCCCAAGCACCTAGAGCCTGTGCTCCGCAACAAGAGAAGCCACTGCAGTGAGAAGCCCACTCACAGCAACAAAAAGTAGTCTCTGCTCGCCATGAATAGAGAAAGGTCACGTGCAGCAACGAAGACCCAACACAGCCAAAAATAAATAAATAAATAAATTTATTTTTTTTAAAAAAAGAGCACATGACTCTTGTGCATGTGAGCATGAACACGCAAATGTGCACACGTAATGTGGTTTCCCCAGCAGTTAATGCTATCTTAGTAGAGACTATTTAATTAGAAATCTCCAGATTATAGTAGTCACTCTATGGTTCACATTTTGCAGCCAACTTTCTGGGTCTCCTAATAAAGTTCCTTCAGTGAGATTTATTATACCTATGAAAAACAGAAAAGTCCTATACCAAGCCTTGGTGAGGTTTAAAAATTAAAACCTCAATTTCAGAGCTATACTAACAGAACTTTTATCTTTTAACCCAGTTTAATTTAAGTAAGTGAAATCCAGACTTTTTATGTTTTAAAGATATCCAACATTGTTCTAAAAATGACTGCAAGTGAAAATAAAGCTCATTTCTACTTTTGATATTGTTTCTTAACAAAATATGAATAAAAGCTCTAAAAAACCTTTTGGTTTAAGGTTACATTTCTTTTGTCAAACAGTTTTTTAAAAAAAATTCTTTTAAGGTTCGTTTCCAGGGGCCACAAACAGTTTTAATATAGAGGACTTTCAGTGACTA
This sequence comes from Pseudorca crassidens, assembly GCF_039906515.1. Taxonomy (NCBI): domain Eukaryota; kingdom Metazoa; phylum Chordata; class Mammalia; order Artiodactyla; family Delphinidae; genus Pseudorca; species Pseudorca crassidens. Next base: position 33,156,435 of record NC_090305.1, read on the forward strand.
AGTACATTGAAAATTATAACCTTCATAGAAGGTAAAGAATGGACTGAAAACTCTTCGTAGAATTAAAAAACACTTACTTGATTTACAAGAGAGAAACCATTTCTTCTCCACATTCCTGCATGTACTTGGGCACATAAAACAAGGCATCTAAGAGGGTGTTCTATCAACATGGGTGGGCTAAGTTCACTCTGTGTATACAAAAAAACCACAAAAATCTCAACTCTATAAAGAAGATTGGTTTATAGGGATGGAAGCTTTATATAAAACACAAGTCAAAATTATTTTAAGGTATGTTTGTGTGATAGTTAATTTTATGTGTCAACTTGGCTGGGCCATGGTACCCAATTTTTGATTAACACCAATGTAGATGTTGCTGTGAAAGCATTTTGTAGATATGATTAGTATCTATATCAGTAGACTTTGAGTAAAGCAGATTACTCTCCATGATATGGGTGGGCCTCATCCAATTAGTTGAAGGCCTTAAGAGAAAAGACTGAGGCTTCCCCAAGGATGAAGAAATTCTGCTTCCAGATTGCCTTTGGACTTCAGACTGTGACATCAACTCTTAAACTCTTAGCCTGCCAGGTTGCCGGGCTTATTTCAAACTTGCCAAGCCCCAAGACTATGTGAGTCAATTCCCTACAATAAATCAATCTCTCTCTCCTTCTACACACACACAAACACACACACACTCACTCACTCACTCATTCACTCACTCTTTATTGGCTCTGTTTCTCTGGAGAACCCTAGTAGTTTGTTTCAAAGTGATTTCAAGTATGTAGAACATAGTAAATATTTACTTTTATTTATTTGTTTGTTGATTGCTGAAATATAGTTGATGTATAGTATTATGTTAGTTTCAGGTGTACTACATAATGATTTGATATTTGCATACATTATGAAATGATCACTGTGATAAGTCTAGTAACCATCCGTCTCCATACAAAGTTGTTATGATATTATTGACCGTATTCCTTATGCTGGATATTATATTCCCATGACTTATTATCTAACTGGAGGTTTGTAATAGATATCTACTTTTAAATGTCAGCACTACTTACTAGAGGTAGGAGCTCTGGAAATTTATATGCCACTTCACTTTTGCTTACCAATACATGCAAACCTGCATGGAGAACAAATAAAAAAGTATTTCTATAAGTGAAAATAATTCAGATTAAAAAAAAACATAAATATTCACTCAACTTTATAGCTAACTTCTTTTCTGTTTCTCTTTGGGAACCTATCATGTTACACATTAAGATATAAAATGAATTGCACCCATAAATGAAGCTTTTCAATTGTTATTCTCATGAACCTCAGAATTAAAGGCACACTTGAACTGGAGTCTTAATTACAGGTACCAACATACACTGATGACATTTTACAGAAGTAAATGTTAGACATACAAACATAGCAAAAGCAGCTACATAACTATCAAAGCAATCAGTATACCAATTTTAAGAGTCGTATTCCACTGGATCATGGAGTTTGTTCCATTTAAAGTATAGTAGTGAGAGATCCTCCTGGCAACTGAACAGAGAAACTGGCCATGGAATTCATGGTCTGCACTGATCCTGACCTCAGAATTCAGTTCCCCAGAACTTCCAGTTTAGGATCAAAGCCTCTTTAGTCCCTAACTGCAAAGGGCTCTTTTATAGCTCAACCTTAGTTAATTGTTAACTAAGAATTAATTGTCCTGTTTATGTTGTTGTCTAAACAGAGAATGCTTTTTACAATCTTATTACCCCAATTTGGGACTCACTCCAACCTGCTGATTAAAAGGTTATCAATAAATAAGAAACAGCTTAGAGAGAGAGGAAGTATAGGGTGGTTTCAATTTATTAGTGATCACTTAAGTGATAGACCAATTTGAATCCTAACAACACAGACTTTGAAGCTGGGCTGAGATAAACAATAAAACATGTGGTATATGTAGTTAAGAAGTCTGAAGAGGCATTATGGTATGGTCATTACAAACATGGTTTCTGGTGCCAAACTACCTCAAAATCCCTACTCTGACTTGTTGCGGTGTGACGCTAAGCGAGCCACCTCCATGTCTCAGTCTTCCCATTTGTGATAAACCTAACAACAATACCCACCTCATAGGCTGTGATGATTAAATAAGTTAATGCATGTGAAACTCTCAGAAAAATGCAGTGTAGGTATTCAATTAATGTTAACCACAAACAACAATTTAAAAGACAATTTCAGGTTCTCTTTTAGGGAGAAATGCTTTACCTGCAAGTAAGCGAGAAACTGGGAGGTGAATGCTAACTTTTTCTTTGGAAACACAGTATCTGATAGTTTCCACTGAATGTCCACAGATGCTTAATGTGACTGGCTGTTCACCATCAGTAAAACCACCATGACACTGCGTCAATACAGCAAGGCATTTCTTGTAAGCTTCAATTAATACCTTTTCCTAAAAAAGATGGTTTTCTGTAAGTTACTCAAAGGTTTCTACAACATTAACCAAGCACCTCAAATTCAACGATGTGTAAGTACTTCAAATATCAATATGGGCAAAATTAAACTTAGTCTTTTCTTCCCAACTTGCTCCCTCTTCCAGGGCCCTGTCTCAGTAAATGACATCTTTATAGAGCTGTAGAAATCTAGAAGTCATTCCAAAGTCCTCCTTTCCCTCATTCCCTATTTTTTTTTTAATTGAGGGATAGCTGATTTACAATATTACATTAGTTAGAGATGTACAGATAGTGATTCAAAATTTTTATAGATTATATTCCATTTACAGCTATTTTAAAATATCAGCTATATTCCTTGTGCTATAGCATAATCCTTATAGCTTATTTATTTTATACACAGTGGTTTGTACCTCTTAATCCCCCCTATCTTGCCTCTCCCCACCGGTAACCACTAGTTTGTTCTCTGTATCTATGATTCTGTTTCTGTTTTGTTGTATTCACTCGTTGTTGTTTTTTTTTAGATTCCACATATGAGTGATAACATACAGGATTTGTCTTCCTCTGACTTATTTCACTAAGCATAATACCCTCCAGGGTCCACCATGTTGTTGTGAATGGCAAAATTTCATTCCTTTTTATGGCTGAGTAATATTCCATCACACACACCTACACATTCACACCCTCCCACATCTTCATCCACTCATCTACTGATGGACACTTAGGTTGCTTCCATATCTCGGCAATTGTAAATAATGCTTTAATACACGAAATTTTTTTTTCTCTTTCTGACTTACTTCACACAGAGGAATGGATAAAGAAGATGTGGTACATATATACAATGGAATATTACTCAGCCATAAAAAGGAAATTGGGTCACTTGTAGAGACATGGATGGACCTAGAGACTATCATACACAGTGAAGTGAGTCAGAAAGAAAATAATGCTGCTATGAACATTGGGGTACATGTATCTTTTTGAATTAGTGTTTCCGTTTCTTCAGAGAAATACCCAGAAGTGGAATTACTGGATTATATGGTGGTTCTATTTTTAGTTTTTTGAAGAAACTCCATACTGTTTTCCACAGTGCACCAGTTTACATCCATACTAACAGTGTACAAGGGTTCCTTTTCTCCACATCCTTGCCAACATTTATTATTTGTGGTGTTTTTGACGACCGCCATTGTGACAGGTGTGAAGTGATAACTCACTGTGGTTTTGACTTGCATTTCTCCAATGATTAGTGGTGTTGAGCATCTTTTCATGTGCCTATTGACCATCTGTATGTCTCCTTTGGAAAAATGTCCATTCAGGTCTTCTGCCCATTTTTTAATTGGGCTGTTTGTTTTTTTGATATTGAGCTATTTATATATTTTGGATAATAACCCCTTATTGGGCATATCATTTGCAAATATTTTCTCCCACTCAGTAGGCTGTCTCTTTCCTTTGTCGTGCAAAAGATTTTAAGTTTAATTAGGTCCCATTTGTTTCTTTTTTGCTTTTGCTTCCTTTGCCTTAGGGGACAGATCCAAAAAAAAAAATGTTGCTATGATTTATGTCAAAGAGTGTTCTGCCTATATTTTCTTCTAGAAACTTTATGGCTTCAGTCTTACATTTAGGTCTTTAATCTAATTTGAGTTCATTTTTGTATACGGTGTGAGGAAATGTTCTAATTTCATTCTTTTACATGTAGCTGTCCAGTATTCCCAGCAACACTTACTGAAGAGACCATCTTTTTTCCATTGCATATTCTTGTCTCCTTTGTCGTGGATTAATTGACCATAATGTGTGGGTTTATTTCTGGGCTCTCTGTTTTCCTCATTCCCGGTTGTCCAGTCTATTACCAAGCTGGCAATTTCATCTAAATTTCTCTCAAACCTGACCACTGATTATTTCCAGTAACTCAAAGGAAAGCCAACATGTCTCCACTGAACTCCCTGCTTCTACTCTTACCCTCCTCCATCCATTCTCCACACAGAGTAACTTTTAAAAACATGTAAATTGGATCATGTCACTTTTCTGCTTGGGAGTCTCGAATGGCATCCCACTTTAATTAGAATAAAATTCAAACTTCTTTCCATGGCTTCCAAGGTCCTGCAAAGCGAGGCACCTGTTTACTTCTCTATTTTCAACCTCTGTTCCGACCAGAGCCTTCTCACAGCTCCTGGATCCGTACTCGTTCTCATCAGAGAGCATGATGCAGCTGTCCCTCAGTCAGGAATATTCTTTACTCTTTGATCAGTTAACTCTGACACATAGTTCAGATCTCATAGAAGCCTTCTCTGACCTCCCAACTTACACAAGCTCTCATCTAGATTTTATAGCCAAAGGAAGGCCAAAATAATTTTAAGACATAGGACAAATGTACCAATAGTAAAATTTCATTTTTGGATAAATTTATAAACTTCTTTTTATATGCTCAAAATCTTGACAGGATTATATATATATATATATATATATATATATATATATATATAAAAGATAGTAACATAAAAGAAGAGAGAGTGTGGATTATATCCTCCTTTATCTATCTTCTAAGGTTTCAGAATTTGAACTTTTACTGAATATACAAGTGAAAGCAGAAAATATGCTGTTTTATGAACATATCACCACTATCCTCTCCAAACTGCCTCAGATTTTACTTAGGAAATTGTTTATCTCTGTCTCTCCTCCATTTATCTCCTATCCCTGACCCCAGAAGAGACTCACATCTAAAGCACACCAGTCCTGCATCATTGAAATGACATGTGTTAATTTCATTTGCAGTGTGAAGGCTGCTTCCCACTCTGGTTCCATTTCAATATGCTGTCCTACTTGACGTGTAACTGGATCCATTCCCTTAAAAGGAACGAAAAGATTTTTAAATAAACTAAAATTACATCCGTTCTTTTACATCAAAACTTAAGAAATAATGCAGAAGAAATACTGATTACAAAAACATATAAAGTAAAAGTTCTAACAGGAAGTTTCAAGTAGTATGAGAAGTCCAACTTCTTAAATAACACGTTTATATAACATTCTCTAAAATTTTATAAATTAAAAATCCCAGTAAAATATAGAACAACTTATTTTAGAGGCAATCTTCTATATGTTTTAGACAATAAAATGTATATACTTCACTGCAACAATCCTTCAAATCCCTTTTTAGCTCTATCATCCATAGAAAAAACTGTCAGAAGAAACTTGGCAGACTTTTAAAACGCTACTGAATTTATAAATATGTTTTATAATATACTAAAATAAAATTTTTATATTTATTTGTAATCTGTAACTAAAAGTTTTCATAGGGCTTCCCTGGTGGTGCAGTGGTTAAGAATCCACCTGCCAAGGCAGGGGACACGGGTTTGAGCCCTGACCTGGGAAGATCCCACGTGCCGTGGAGCAACAAAGCCCGTGCGCCACAACTACTGAGCCTGTCTTCCAGAGCCCGAGCTCTAGAGCCCGCGAGCCACAACTACTGAAGCCTGCGTGACTAGAGTCCGTGCTCTGCAACAAGAGAAGCCACCACAATGAGAAGCCCGCGCACCACAACAAAGAGTAGCCCCCGCTCGTCACAACTAGAGAAAGCCCGGGCGCAGCAACAAAGACCCAATGCAGCAATCAATCAATCAATCAATCAATCAATCAATAAATAAAGTTTTCATAGAGACCGAAAGAAAGCAAAACAAGAAAAAGATAAACAGCTTTTAACACAAAAGAATATAACTTTTTTAGAAACTAGCCTAACTACCCTGGTGCACTGGAACTGATTAAAAATAATAGAAAATACAGGACACTTCAAGTATTCAAAATGACCAAGGTAGATACTCTTTCTATAGGTACAAGGAAAAAAATAGAAGTACTATAATAAAACACCCAGAAACCACTACCAACATGGGAACTAGAATATATCCTAAAAATGATAGGTTAACTTTGCTTATTCCTTTCTTAAGAAAGCCAGACAGCTACTAAAGGAATCATAATGATATTCCTCAGATTTTCTGAAATGTCATCTATCTTTTTACAGTTAGGAGAATTCCCTGGCAGTCCAGTGGTTAGGACTCTGTGCTCTCACTGCCAGATTTAATTCCTGGCTGGGGAACTAAAATCCCACAAGCCTCGAGGCATGGCCTCAAACAAACAAACAAACAAAACCAAAACAACAAAAAACTGGTTAACTATACCAGTTTCTGCTTCTAGATTCTATTTTGTATACAGAAGTGTTTCCAAAAAGAAAATTAAATGGGGGGGTAGTTCTATACTATATCATATAAATATGGTATCAATGAAAGAAAAATATGGAAACATTAAGAAGACATAGTTTCCTAAATAACTAATTTGACAATACTTCCATGTAAGCATATTCAAAACAAAACCATCTGAAACCCCCAAGGAAAGAACATTAATGGTAACCAAAAAAATAACCAAATACAAAAGTACAGCAGATGTCAGAACCTCTGCTGGGATCTCATGCATTCTACACCTTTCTAAGAGTTTCCAATTAAGAGGAGCTTCTTTTTTTTTTTTAAGAGGAGCTTCTTGATCCAAATTGTAGCTATCCAAATTATTCTTTTAAAAATGTGCCCAGTATCGGGCTTCCCTGGTGGCACAGTGGTTGGGAGTCCGCCTGCCGATGCAGGGGGCGCAGGTTCGTGCCCCGGTCCGGGAGGATCCCACATGCCGCGGAGCAGCTGGGCCTGTGGGCCATGACCGCTGAGCCTGCGTGGCCAGAGCCTGTGCTCCGCAATGGGAGAGGCCACGGCAGTGAGAGGCCCGCGTACCGCAAAAAAAAAAATGTGCCCAGTATGAAAAAAATGCACAGACAGAAAGGTATTTAGTTCAGTGAACTGAAAAAGGGAAAAAGTAAACGTTTCACTTTTGAAATGTGTCAGCTTATACATACCTGCATACATCTGAGTAATTCCAAAAAGGCATCAAATCCTTCTAGGAACTTCTGCCTCAGATCATCTGACCATTCAGTTGGTTTGCTAATTAACACATACCTGAACAACACAAAAACAGCAATGAATATATGGACAAACAATGACCTTTTATAAGTTGCAACTCGTTCAATAATTAAGCGAAAACTTACTTAAGATCTAAAATAAGGCTCTGAACTCTCCTAAACTTGAAGGCTTGTAAAGCAGTATATCGTTCAAACTGAAACCTGCCCTGCGCATCTCGATGTCTCAAATGATCCATGAAAGTCTTAATGATAATGGTCATTAGGTTTTCTTCTGTGATGAGCATCCGAGCCTAGGACAAAGTATATCAGAGTACATGGTAATAAAAAACTATTTACCATAAAGCTAAAAAAAAAAGTCACCAATGTTGGTTAGCTCTTTCAGTTTAGACCTTTTTCAACACAGCTATGTAATATCATAAATGCATTTTTGTGTATTTCTAAATAACAATTACTTACTCCAATTGCCACGTGTATGAAGCAACAATTATATCACGGAGAAAGATGCCAGAATGTAAGGAGACAGATCCAAGGCTCATTATTCAAAGACAATTCAGGGTGGGGGATCTGAACCAGGCTGCAAATTTTCCTTAACTGAGACATTTAGACACCTATAATGGTATGGTATAATTATTCTAGGAGCCACAGGTTTATATCACAGATTCTGTAGAACTCAGTATGAAACTATATTTCCTCTTAATCTTAGTTGAGATTTATTTTTTTTGTTTTTCTTTCTATATATAGATATACATATTAATATATTTTTGAATAAGCAAATACACTTAAATGATACAAAAAACAGGTAAAAAGTTAAGTCTCCTAGCTCCCAAAGTCCCCCTTGCAAAGGCAATTTCTGTTAGCAGTTTTCTTGCATATACTTCCAGAGATGGTGTGTATATTATACGTGTATGCATATATACACACATATATACATTTATAGTACATGGATAACTGTTATTAAGTAGATGTAAGTATGGGTATGTATAATGATCTCCCCCCCTGCCCAAAGGACAGCATATTATAAATACGGTTCTGCACTTGGTTTTTTCACTTGATATATTTTGGAGATTGTCCCATACCAGTTCACATAAATTCCCTCATTCTTTTTAATTATCCCCAGTACTCTTTTCTATCATACTTTATTAGCCAGGCCCTTACTGGTGAGATATTTGGGTTTTTCCCAGTCTTATGCTATTTATCACAAAAGATACTGCAACAAATATCTACTATGTACAGTTGCAAGGATATTTATAGGATAATTTCCTAGAAGTGGAATTACTGGGTTAAGGTGTACATACATTATAAATTTTGACTGATATCACCAAACCCCTCAAAGAAGACAAAAGAATGCAGAAGTTAGATGTCTAAGAATATAGTAAAACTGTATTCTAATGTAGAGGTTAAGTTGTAAAGTCATCAGATAAAGAGAAAATCGATATAGTTAAACATACCTTTGAAAAACTCTGAAATCATCATCCCATTGCCAGGACTTAGGCCCCAAAAAGCTCAAAAGTCAATAGGATTAATTTCTGTTAATTTTCCTAGACAGTGAAGACTAAGTTCAAGTTCGAAGGAGGGGAGGTGTTGACAAGTAAAAGGATTTTCCTTCTTGTTTGCTATATTAGTCAATTTTGAGACAATTAAATGACTATATGTGATTTCACTGACCTAAGAAAAAACTCTGGTCTCGGGGAAAAGCTTTTACTATTTCGCCATCAAGCATAATGTTTGCTTTGGGTTTTTACTTTTTGCTTTGTCTTCAGGTATTTTATCAGATTAAATAAATTCTTTCATTCCTATTTCATTTACTATGAGGTATTTTTCGTTCATTTTAAATCATGAATTCAGGAAAAGCATCTAATATGATCTTTTCTCTCCCTTTTGTCTGTTAATAAGTTGAATTACGCCAGTTGATTTTTTTTTCAAATGGTATACTACTCGCGTTAAGGAAATAAAACCAAACTTGGTTGTGATGTATTATCCTTTTTCTATATTGCTTGATTCAATCTGTGCAACCTCGTTTGTGAGAGAAATTAAATGGTAATTTTCTTTTCTTGTAATTGTTGGGTTCTGGTATCAAGGTTACAGAGGACTTAATTGGCAAGTATATTCTCTTTCTCTATTTTCTAGAAAAAGTTATATAAGACAGGTATTATTTTTTTCTTAAATATTTGGAAGAATTCTCCAGTATAGCCTTTGGGCCTGGGGACTTCTTTGTGAGAAGATTTTTATATTAATTAAAATTTTCTATTTCTTGTTTCTCTTCTAACGACCTGTGTTTTTTTCTTAGGGATTTGTTCATTTCATCCAAATTTCCAATTATATTGATTAATTTGATCCTAATATTGCCTATTTTCTATTTAAAATCTGTAAGATTTGTAGTTTTTTGTAGTCCTTTTTAAATAAAATTTTTTTCTGTTTTTCTTATTAAACTTTCTAGAGATCTACCCCCATCCCTTTTTTTCAAAGAAAAATGGTTTTTGTACATTTACATTGTTTTATTAATTTCTGTTCTTTACTATTTCCCTTTTTCTACTTTCTTTAGACAAAAAATATAAGTACTTGTATTACAATGGCCTTCAAGGTCTGGCACTAATCCACTCCCATGTTCCCCTTATCCCCAGACTCAATGACCTCATGGATCATCCTCCTCACTCACTCTAGCAACACGGGCCTGTTCTGGGTTCTTTCTTCCAAAATGCCAAGTGCATATTCATCTCAGAACTTTGCACTTGCTGTTCCCTCTGCCTAGGAAGCTCTTTCACCAGTTAGTCACATCACTTAGTCCCTCACGTCTCTGTCCAAACACTACTTCTCTGAGAGGCCTTTTTTGATAACCTTGTATAAAGTATGACCCTTCCATTGTCACTCTCTAACCCCTTAACCCGCTTTCCTACTTTACAGCACTTCTCAACACTTGATTTATTATAAATATGTAAATATTACATACATCTGTCTCTCTCCAGTTGCACTATAAATCCCATGGGAACAGGGTCTTTTGTCTTTTCTGTTTACTGCTATATTTATCTCCAGAGCCACAAACAGTGCCTAGTTAATAAAGGTGCTAAATAAATATGCTCTGAATAAATGAATATATGTTATTTTTCTAGTGCTTCTAACTAAAGGAGTCAGACAAGAAACATAAAAGGTTGAAATATCAGAAAAAAACAAAAACTATTATTTGTAGATTACCAGAAATTCCAAGGAATCAACACAAAATATCGGAGAAAATGTTAATAAGAAAACCAGCCTCATACAAGATGTATATATAAAAATCAGTAGTTTTCTCTTTTTTTTGCGGTACGCGGGCCTCTCACTGTTGTGGCCTCTCCCGTTGTGGAGCACAGGCTCCGGACGCGCAGGCTCAACGGCCATGGCTCACGGGCCCAGCCACTCTGCGGCATGTGGGATCTTCCTGGACTGGGGCACAAACCCGTGTCCCCTGCATCGGCAGGTGGACTCTCAACCACCATGCCACCAGGGAAGCCCAAAAATCAGTAGTTTTCTTGCTTATTAGCCATAGTGAGATTAAAAATGTGAATAATTTACAATAGTGTCAAAAATATAAAACATAAACACTTTTAGGACAAGTTATGTTCCTGGATGGGGATACTCAATATTGCAAAGATATCAGTTCTTCCCATATTATCTATAAATACAACATCTTTTCAGTCAAAAACCCTAATGTGGTTTCTGAAATTGACAAACTGATTTTAGTTCTTCTCTAAAAAAAAGCCTAAAATAATTAAGAATTTTTTTGAAAAGAATAATGAAAGAAGATTTAGCTCTATAAAATATCAAAATGGAATAGTAAGCTAATATTATTAAAACTCGGTACTGGCATGGAAATGGACAAAAGGATCAATGGAGGAGAGAAACAGATTTGAATACACATGGGATTGTCTCAGAGGCTTCTCAAACTCATCCCTGACTCAACTGAAAGCAACACTTTCCTTTTTTATAAGTTCTCATTCTCCACTTGGTTACAAAAGTCAGAAACCCAGAAATCACCTTTATATTTTCCCCTCAAACCCAACAACCAATCACTCACCAAACCTAATATTCCTCAAACCCAACGTGTGGCCCGTCAGTAGATTTCACTACTTACATATCTCTCACAACTTCTATACCCGCTGCCACAATCCCCACAGGTTTCCCACATCCACTACTGCTCCTGCAAATTTGTTCTCCAAATTACAAGCAGCATCATCTTTTAAAAATCACAAATGTGATGATATAAGTGTCACCTAAAACTCTTCAGTGCCTTCCAATGTTCTTAAGAGAAAAACCAAAATCCTTAATTTGGCCCCAAATATCTCATTAGTGGCTAAATAGACTTCAGACAGCTTCAACTGTCCTAGAATATACCCTTGAACATAAAAATAATCTGGGGAAAAAACAGTCATTAAAAAAAAGAAGCTGGAACATAATACCTTGTTAATAAAATAACTGTAGGATACTCTTTTAACTCCATACAATTAGGCCCTTGCCTATGTTTCTGGTCTCATTTAACTCCGTGTTCAAGGATCTTCAACCGTACTTCTTCCCTTCTCTTCCCTTCCCTACTTCAGGATTTTCTCAAGTGTTGATTCCTATGCATGATTTCTCGTCACACTCCTACATAAAGTTACCTTCCCTACAGAATCCTCTTCTGAACTGTGGGAAAAGGTCAGATCTCTCCTACTCTATCAAAACAACAGAATTCTTCAGTTTTTATTATAATTTTAATTACCATTTATGTGAGTCTTTCCCTCCCTACTGTAAATTCCATGACGGCAAGGCCCATATCTGTTCACCGTTCATTCCCAAAACCTAGAATTGTGCCCAATAAATAATAGGTGCTCAGTAATTTTTTTAATGAATTAAATATTAATAAATTATTCAATAGAACTAAAACATAGTGATGCCTCCTGGAACAACTAGTGAAACTTAGTACAAGATCACCCAATCATCATGATTCAACTGCCTTAGTTACCCCTTCCCTTAGCAGGGAAAAGGAGGCTTCTTAGAATGTGAGATTATACACAATATGCTGTTTCTTCTTTTTTTGGCCGTGCCATGCAGCTTGCAGGATTTTAGTTCCCCGACCAGGGACTGAATTTACAGGCAGTGAAAGCACTGAGTCCTAACCATTGGATGGCCAGGGAATTCCCACAATATGCTGTTTCTAATGGATAAATTTGTTAAACTAATGAATTTAATTTTAACTCATCAGTTCAAAACCTCGGGGAAGTACTATGAGAAAGTACAGATTAAGTTCAAATGACTTTCCCCCTCCAGATTACACATTCAAAGATACATGTTCTAGTATGACTGAAGGCATCTGAAGTCTGATCACCCATTAATAAAATATTTTTCTATTCAGGAATATACAGATCTCAGTTCTCTATTATTTTAAGGCTTTACTTCTTCTAATGGAAAACAAGAAAATTCTTCTTAGTCTTTTAGTACTTACAAGTGAAGGGACTGTGAAAATCTGAACCGAGAGGTCTGCGATTGAAAACTCTCTGTCGTGGTCATCTGTCACATAATCACTCTGCAAACGCTCATAGTTCTATTAAGAAGGCAAAAAAAGGCAAGGAGTGCCAACTATCAGTTACAAAGAAAAGGCAAGCACTACTCACCAGAGTAGGTGCGGTGAAGAACTGGACAGACAGAGCAGTCACGGACACTGCTCGCTCGTGATCATCCTCCATAAAATCTCTCTGCAACTGCTGGTAATTCTAAACAACAAGGGGGAGATTCACCTCTAATCCACAATGACCAATGTTTAAGGATTATAATGAAATATCAGTGCTGGAGGAGTCAATAAGATATTCTATGAGAATGATAACTGGAATGTACCAACTAAACTCTGTGTAAATATCTATTCACTATACAATCTTCTTTAGCACAATGGCAGTTTGTGAGCTCAAATAGGAGTAACAGCTACTAAAATCCTGGGACGTCACTGTACATGGGTGGAGCCAAATCACAGTAGCTTTACACTGTCTCCGATGAAACCACACTTTCATTACTTCTGGATGCCTATCAGAGTCACCTGATGGCTCTTTCAAAGTATACATGCTTGGGCCCCATTCTTGGTGAATCTGCTTCAGTAGGTTTGAGAATGGAACGCAAACACATGCATTTTGAAAGAGCTGCCCAAATGATTCTTGTATGTTTCCTTTGTTAATAACCCCTAATTCAGGTGAATAAAAAACCAAGCAGGTAGTTTAATCGCATGCTGCTGAAAGGGAGAAGAACATAATTCAATAATATCAACAACCTAGAGTTATGATTCTTAAATCACATCCAAATATACAGGTAATTTCAACTAAAATTATCTTTTCTTACACAAAATTTAACAGGAATAACATAATTCAATGACATAGGTTTAAAGTCTTCATTTATCATTTCACATCATACACACTGCAGAGATGGATATTCACATTATCATGGCAGATGATAAACAAGAAAAACCTCACTGCTAGAATTTTATTCTACTGATGAAAGATAAAATGATCATTTATGAAGTTTCTTACAATTTAAAATCAACGCATTGACATATTACTATCAGCTGTTAATTTTCCAAACACTGGATGTAATCATGGACTACAGTTACTCTGTATATAACCTATTTTGTTAATCTTTAAAAGTGAGAAACTACTTACCTTTGCAAATCGAACAGCAAACAGTTTCTTGTATTTCAAATCCATAAGTAGACTGCTCATGAACAACTGATGATACACACTCCTAGCACCTTTCACAAAAAGAGCAGACGTTAAGATAAGGATATATCAAACAAGCCAAAAATTACATTTCCAAAGTTTTCATATGATCAACTGTATTTTAAGTGTCAAGAGCAACACTCTACATGTGTTCCTTAATCAGTTTTTCTAAATATATTTTTCAAACAAAACATAAAGGTGATTTAATTTGGATCATGGATCCCCAAATCTGTTTTTTCCCCAAAGAATAAGACTGCATGTGTTAATTCTAAAAACCATAAATATATTTATTAAATACCTCCCAAATGAAAAAGAAACTAACATCCCAATTACTTGTGTAAGTTCCCCTATACCTTAAAAGTAGTTAAGATACGTACCTTTCCACAATTTGGAATCACTAAGCATCAACCTATCCACTAGAGAAGAGTTTTCACCATTTGGCCCCTCTTGTAAACCAACTTGACATAAAATTCGGCGAAGACCATCTTAAAACAAGAAGAAAAGTAGTCAAGAAACAGTAACTTCAAATATTAAAATAAAATGACATATTAGTAGAAATTTTCAAATGGATCTACTATAGAGTCTTACTTTTTTTTTAACTAAAGGTCAAATTTATTCAGAAAAAGTAAACATATTAACTATTTTATTAACATGTTCACAAAATGGAGAAAAATTCCAAATCTTGCATTATACACCAACTCTTATTCCAGAATACCAAAATACATGTGTATCGGAACGGCAATGACCTCTTATGCTGTAAAGAATTTAAATAAACAACAAAGAACCCAAAAGCCACTGAAATAAATATGGTTCTTTAAGCATCTATGCTAATTAAACCAGGTTACAGTAAAATTGTTACATATCCCATGATAACTGAAGATACGTATAATATAAAACTGTACTACCATTTAAAAGAAAGAATACATTACCTCTGTACTTTAACATATACCAGTCCATTTTATTAACGTTATGCAAAATGTTCTTCATTAAACAAAAATACACTATGTACTTATGTATACCTACTATATGAGGGGTTTTGGAAGGCAAATTCCTTTATATTCTAAATGCTAAACTTAAAAACTATATATAAGCATTAACAAAACCAGAACTTTAATACCTTCTAGTTTCATATTTTATATTTAAAATCACTGTTTTTAAGTCTTCTACAAGCATGCAAAATAATCCGAAAAAAACCCCCCAAAATAGAGTAATTTTAAAATTTAAGAGTCACCAACTAGAAATTGTTTACAAGGCTAAAGAGAAAACTTTATATATGAATTAAATAATAGACAAGGTCTTTAAATTGTTGATGGTAAATAAATTTTCTCAAAGAAAATTTTCAGCAGAAAACTGATTCCTTGATACTATTCATTAATGCTGTAGCACAGTACTTGGCATACAGATATCCAATGGAAAACACCAAAGCCAAAAAAAAAAAAAAAAAAAAAGAGGATGAGTGAAATAATTGGAAAGACATTTAGATTAAACAAACACATTCTCCTAAATTTCCACACCCCCATATTTTCACCTGTCAATTCACAGTGTGGCAATACTCTTTCTAGTAGCCTTTTAATACAAACGTTTTAGAAATTTTCTTTATAGCAAACATTGGAATGTCATTATTCAAACCACCTCTCTTGCCTGAAGAACAGTATGACAGCTTAAATCTATTCCTAGTTTACTCTTCAGTGTTACAACAAACTTGTATTTTTGGCATTAGACGTGAAGGTTCTTAATTCTGTTTATCACTACTTTTAAAAGATTATCTAATTTGTAGACTGGAAAAACAAAAACTCAAATACACAGTAACTTCAAATTTGCAAATTTTCAGAGTTGCAAATTATTAGTAACCACAAGTCATAGAAGTCAAAACAAAGACAGCCTTTAAACAGTTAATCATTTAGGTTTTATATACAGCAGCATTATGCAGCTTGCTTTGTGGAAGAGAATTCCACAGGATACACCATTAAGAAATAGGTTCTTTTATCAAGTTGGTAAGATTTAGGTTTCATTAGCGTATTATAGTCATTTACAATTGTTTAACCCACTGTTTCCTGCATTTATTTGAACACAGACTCCTCTGTATGCATATAAAAAGATCCCGTGGATCAAAATTGGGAAACAGATTTTTTTCTATATATAAAGATATTATGAGATGGTATTTTAAAACATGAAACTAAAGCAAAAAAATGGTTCCACTTGCTATTTTTTCCAAAACAGTTTTGCAAAGGCATATGAGCTCATTTTTAAGTCAATTAGCACAAGTATGAACCTACCTGAATATCCAATAATACTTCCCAGCCAAGACAAAAGTTTCAAACCAAAATTCTGATGTGCGACAATGGACGAATGCATAACTTGAACTTTGAGTGGCTTTGTCTGTCTACTGGTATTTCTCTTAAAAAGAAATGGCAGGATGAAAAAACAAACTTAAAAAGGCTATTTTAGAGAAAGAAGTTAATATTTTTATTTAATATAGCTACACTCTCATCATTATAGGGGAGTTTTTCATGTATGTATGTAAGAAAAATACCATGTGGCTTGCTTTACTCAGATTCTAATTTTCTAGAAGGAATCTTAGGATTCTTACAAAAAAGTAAGAAGTTACAGCTTTAAGTAACCTGAATTTTTGGTCTTATATTTGAAAATCTGCCCCACCAATTATAAATTATTTAAATGCTTAAATTGGCTTTACGTCTTTAAACTAATTTTTAATGTAATTACACACTAATTTAAATAAGTTACTTCATTGCACAAATGTGATGTTATCAATACTTTAAAAAGATTGTAGTAAATACACACAAAACTTTCCAACTTAACCATTTTTAAGTGTGCAGTTCTGTAAAGCACACATTGTTGTATAACCAGTCTCCAGAACTCTCTGTCTTGCAAAACTAAAACTCTGTACCCATCAAACACTCCAGGTACTTCATACAAGCAGAATCATACATTATTTATAATATCTTTTTGTGACTAGCTTATTTCACTTAGCATAATGTCCTCAAGGTTCATCCACACTGTAGCATGTATCAGAATCTTCTTCCTTTTTAAGGCTAAATAATATTCTATTGTATGTATATAGACTTCGTTTATCCATTCATCCATTGATAGACACTAAAGTTTCTTCTACCTTTTGTCTACTGTGAATAATGTTGTTATGAACATGAGACCCTGCTTTCAATTCTTTTGTGTATATACCCAGAAGCAAGACTGCTGGATCATATGGCAATTCTATTTTTAATTTTTAGAGGAACCACCATACTGTTTTCCGTAGTGGTCGCACCATTTTATATTCCTACCAATAGTGAACGAGGGTTCCAATTTTTCCATATCCTTGCTGATACCTGTGATTTTCTGTTATTGTTTTGTTGTTGTTGTTGTTTGTTTTTAATAGCCATCCAAATGGATATGAGGTGGTATCTTATTGTGGTTTTTACTTGCATTCCCCTAGTGATTAGTAATACTGAGCATGTTTTCCTGTGCTTTGGCAATCTGCATATCATCTTTGGATAAATGTCTATTTAAGTCTATCAAAGCTTTTAATTTAACATGTTTTCCCCCCTTTTCCTTTTTTGCTTGGATCATCTTTCTACCCACCAGTTCATCCCATCTCCATAACCCACATTAACACAGTACACCTCTGCATACTTTATCCATCTATATGTATTATATATGTACTCATTTATAAAGGTTTTTATTTGATTTACAAAAAATGGGATACTACACATATTCTGTCGCATCTTTGTGTTAACAGTTTTTTTGTTGTTGTTGTTAATGACTCAATAATATTCTGTGGTGTGGATTTATTTAGACATTCTTTAGAGAAGGGCATTCATAGTCTCTTTGTTTACAGTCTTCTATGACTATAAAAAAACGAAGTACTGAACATCTCTGTACACACACTAACTGGTGTTTATATTTTTACAGGATAAATTCCTAAGAGAGATTATAGATGCTACTAGATTGTTTTCCAATTATGTGGTAGCAATTTATTTTTACACAAGTATTTCTGTTCTCTGCATCTCTGCCAGCAAGGTACTTTATCACTCTAATTTCTCCATCTTGTTGGGTATGAAATCTCTGTCACTTTACTAAACTAGGTAGTTTGAGTCTCTTTTTACATATATTTACCACCTAGATCTTCTCTGTTGTGATCGTCTTTTCATACCCTATGTCCATTTTTCTATTTTGTTGTTTGCTCCTTACCTGATAATCTATGAGTGCTCTGTTTATCATAAACATTAAATGTCTATCCTTTGTGTTAGAAATAATTTTTCTAAATCTACTATTGACATTTTTTATAATATTTTGCTATGCAAATTTTTTATGTAGCCAAAGATAAGTTCTTTTCTAACTCCTGGGGTTCTAGTCTTGGTTAAGAAGCTCTCCTCCTCCCTTAGAATGTACTTGTTTCCTAGATTTTCCTCATACTAGTATCTATTTCTGGACTTTCTATTCTATATTATGCATATAGTATATCTATACAGACACTACCAGAGATTACAAGTACTGATTTTTTAGGGAAAAACTGTAATAACACTGTGAAGCAACAAATGTAAAGGGAAAAAAAACACCTCCTTTACCTGGATTCATCTACTGTAAACATTCTATTCCAACTGCTTTATCATTTGCACATTATCTTTCTTTCTCCACACACACACAAGCATTAAAAAAAAAAAAAAACAACAAACCACTGAAGGTTAAGTTATATGCATAATGTCCCTTTATCCCTAAAAACTTCAGTATACATTTCCTAAGAATGGGAATGTTCTTTTTATACAACCACAGTATAGTTTCTGATGTATTATTAAATTGGGTACGTCCAGTTATCAATAAAGAATTTCTTGAATAAGACACAAACTCATGAAGAGAAAAATATATTTTGCTACATTAAAATTAAAGCTTTTGCTCAAGGAGAAGCATCACAAATAAGTTTAAAATAAGTCACATATTAGGAAAAGATACTGCAACAAAAGATCAGGATTCAGATTATATAAAGAGCCCCTACAAATGAGTAAGAAAAAGACAAGTAACCTAACAACAAAAAATGGGTAAAGGGTATGAACAAGAAATTCACAGAAAACTTAAATGACCAATACAATAAATATGAAATAAGATACTCAGTAATCAAGGCAGTGCAAATTTAACTGATGAGATGCCATTCATACACATCAGGTTGGCAAAATTTTAAAAATCTGACAATATATAGTTTTGACAAAGCGGTAGAGATATGGGAACTCTACTTCGATGCTGGCTGGAATGTATATTGGTACCACCATTTTGGAGATTAACTTGGCAAAATCTAGTATAGCTGAAAATGCTCAAAAGCTAACAACTCAGAAATTCCATTTCTTGGTATATACCCTAGAGAAACTTTTGCTTCTATGCAACAAGAGGACAAAAAAATGACCACAGCAGGACTGATAGTTATAGGAAAAAAATTGGAAATATCCTAATTGTCCATCAACTGGAGAATGGAAAAATTATGGTACAGTCATCAATGGAATACTTACAGATACATGTATCAACACAGATAAATCTATAAACAACACTGAAATGAAAAGGCAAATTGCAATATAATATATTCAGTATGAATCTTGTTATATAATGTTTAAAGACTTCCAAATCAATACATATAATATGGATAGATATTTAACAGATGAAATATAAAGGCATGTATGAAAACGAAAGATAAATTAATGAAAGTAGTTATCTCTAGGGAAGGAGGAAGGGGAATGGAATTTAGAAGGGATAATACAAGGGCCTCTATACTATTTTATTTATTTAAAATACTTATGAAGAAAATAAGGTATAATGTAGCACACAGGCATTTACTGTTATATCTATTTTCATCTGTATATTTAAAATATTTCACAATATATAAAATTATATTTTAAAAGGACATTTACATAAAACGCAGTTACATGGAATAGTTAAAAACAATAAATTATAACTTTTAAAAATAAATCTAAATGTGGGGAATAGTTTTCTTTCAGATAAATTATACACTAAATGCTATCAGGATATGCAGCATACCTTGCTATTATGTACCAAGAAACAACTTCCCTTGAATTCTAATCTTGGTGCTAAAGGCCAGTTTAATTCCTAAAAAGTAATGTGAAACCCTATCAAAAACAAAACAGAAAGCAAAAAACTTTCTAAGACATCTCTGATAAAAAAATAAGACGACAGAAATATATACATATATATCTCATCTAAACATTCATTTTCTGTATCAATCTTACGTAGTTTAAAAAAAAACTAGATAAAGCAATAAGCAATGGTCAGGTAACATATATTTAAACATGATTTTTTTTTTTTTTGCGGTACGCGGGCCTCTCACTGTTGTGGCCTCTCCCGTTGCGGAGCACAGGCTCCGGACGCGCAGGCTCAGCAGCCATGGCTCACGGGCCTAGCCGCTCCGCGGCATGTGGGATCTTCCCGGACCGGGGCACAAACCCGTGTTCCCTACATTGGCAGGCGGACTCTCAACCACTGCGCCACCAGGGAAGCCCCTAAACATGATTTTTGATTGATGTGGCTTTACATTCAGGAAGGCAGAAAAATGTGTTCATACACACCAAAATGTGGGATTAGTTTTATACTAATAAAAAATAAGAGTGTAGACATATTTTTAAATTACTTACCACAATTACTGATTTTGCTTGTTCACAATACTGGAAGTCTCCATATCGGACAGACCTACGTCCCTGTAAATAAAGATATTTGAAATTAACTTGTAAAAATATTTATATTCAGTATTAATAACTTTTGAAACAGTAAACAAACACAGTGTCATCTGAGCACATAACAACTCTGGTCAATTTTTTTTTTTTTTTTTTTTTTTTTGCGGTACGCGGGCCTCTCACTGTTGTGGCCTCTCTGGTTGCAGAGCACAGGCTCCGGACACGTAGGCTCAGCGGCCATGTCTCACGGGCCTAGCTGCTCCGCGGCATGTGGGATCTTCCCGGACCGGGGCATGGACCCGTGTCCC